>NC_060121.1:12519911-13719911 GCF_021461395.2 Schistocerca americana | reverse complement strand
GATGCAATTTCTGTATTTCATCGTCAATAAGAAGGTCCAAGGGATACAGTTAACCTAAAGTGAAGCATCGGAATCCATAACTAGTGTCACAGGAATTGTTCAAAACATAGACAGTAAGAAGAGTCAGACCACTTGTACTTAAGTCGGCATTGTGCCTTTTGTATTTTATTCCGATGCAATTTCTGTCTTTCATCGTCAATAAAAGGGTCAGAGGGATACAGTATACCTGAAGCGAAGCATCAGAATCTATAACTAGTGTCACAGGAATGGTTCAAACATAGACAGTAAGAAGAGTCAGTCCACTTGTACTTAAGTCGGCATTGTGCAATTTGTATTTTATTCCGATGCAATTTCTGTGTTTCATCGTCCTTAAGAAGGTCAGAGGGATACAGTAAACCTGAAGTGAAGCATCGGAACCTATAAGTGGTGTCACAGGCATATTTCAAAACATAGTCAGTAAGAAGAGTCAGTCTTCTTGTACTTAAGTCGGCATTGTGCCTTTTGTATTAAATTCCGATGCAATTTCTGTTTTTCATCGTCAATACGAAGGTCAGAGGAATACAGTAAACGTGAAGTGAAGCATCGGAATCTATAAATAGTGACACAGGAATGGTTCAAAACATAGACAGTAGGAAGAGTCAGTCATCTTGTACTTAAGTCGGCATTGTGCCTTTTCTATTTAATTCCGATTCAATTTCTATGTTTCATCGTCAATAAGAAGGTCAGAGGGATAAAGTAAACCTGAAGTGAAGAATCGGAATCTATAACTAGTGTCACAGGAATGATTCAAAACATAGACAGCAGCCAGAGTCAGTCTTCTTGAACTTAAGTCGGCATTGTGCCTTTTGTATTTAATTCCGATTCAATTTCTATGTTTCATCGTCAACAAGAAGGTCCAAGGGATACAGTCAACCTGAGGTGAAGCATCGGAATCTATAACTAGTGTCACAGGAATGGTTCAAAACATAGACAGTAGGAAGAGACAGTCGTCCTGTACATTAGTCGCCATTGCGCCTTTTCTTTTAATTCCGATGCAATTTCTGTGTTTCACCATCAATAAGAGGGTCAGAGAGATACAGTTAACCTGAAGTGAAGCATCGGAATCTATAACTAGTGTCACAGGAATGGTTCAAATCATAGACAGTAGGAAGAGTCAGTCTTCTTGTACTTAAGTCGGCATTGTGCCTTTTATATAATTCCGATGCAATTTCTGTGTTTCATCGTCAATAAGAAGGTAAAAGGGATACTGTAAACCTGAAGTGAGGCATCGGAATCTATAACTAGTTTTACAGGAATGGTTAAAAACATAGACAGTAAGAAGAGTCAGTCTTCTTGTACTTAAGTCGGCATTGTGCCTTTTGTATTTTATTCCGATGCAATTTCAGTGTTTCATCGTCAATAAGAAGGTCCAAGGGATACAGTACACCTGAAGTGAAGCATCGGAATCTATAACTAGTGTCACAGGAATTGTTCAAAACATAGACAGTAAGAAGAGTCAGACCACTTGTACTTAAGTCGGCATTGTGCCTTTTGTATTTTATTCCGATGCAATTTCTGTGTTTCATCGTCAATAAAAGGGTCAGAGGGATACAGTATACCTGAAGCGGAGCATCAGAATCTATAACTAGTGTCACAGGAATGGTTCAATACATAGACAGTAAGAAGAGTCAGTCCACTTGTACTTAAGTCGGCATTGTGCCTTTTGTATTTTATTCCGATGCAATTTCAGTGTTTCATCGTCAATAAGAAGGTGCAAGGGATACAGTACACCTGAAGTGAAGTATCGGAATCTATAACTAGTGTCACAGGAATGGTTCAAATCATAGACAGTAAGAAGAGTCAGTCTTCTTGTACTTAAGTCGGCATTGTGCCTTTTGTATTTAATTCCGATTCAATATCTGTGTTTCATCGTCAATATGAGGGCCAGAGGGATACAGTAAACCTGAAGCGAAGCATCAGAATCTATAACTAGTGTCACACGAATGGTTTAAAACATAGTCAGTAAGAAGAGTCAGTCTTCTTGTACTTAATTCGGCACTGTGCCTTTTGTATTTAATTCCGATGCAATTTCTGTGTTTAATCGTCAATATGAATGTCCAAGGGATACAGTACATCTGAAGTGAAGCATCGGAATCTATAACAAGTGTCACAGGAATGGTTCAAATCATAGACAGTAGGAAGAGTCAGTCTTCTTGCACTTAATTCGGCATTGTGCCTTTTCTATTTAATTCCGATGCAATATTATGTTTCATCGTCAATAAGAAGGTCAGAGGGATGCAGTAAACCTGAAGTAAAATATAGGAATCCATAACTCGTGTCACAGGAATGGTTCACAACATAGACAGTAGGAAGAGTCAGTCTTCTTGTACTTATGTCGGCATAATGCCTTTTCTATTTAATTCCGATGCAATGTCTGTGTTTCGTCGTCAATAAGAAGGTCCAAGGGATACAGTAAACCCGAAATGAAGCATCGGAATCTATAACTAGTGTCACAGGAATGGGTCAAAACATAGACAGTAAGAAGAGTCAGTCTTCTTGTACTTAAGTCGGCATTGTGCCTCTTGTATTTAATTCCGATGCAATTTCTCTGTTTCATCGTCGCTAAGAAGGTCCAAGGGATACAGTAAACCTGAAGTGAAGCATCGGAATCTATAACTAGGTCACAGGAATTAGTCAAAACATAGACAGTAAGAAGAGTCACTCTTCTTGCACTTAAGTCGGCATTGTGCCTTTTCTACTTAATTCCGATGCAATTTCTGTGTTTCATCGTCAATAAGAAGGTCAGTGGGATACAGTAAATCTGAAGTGAAGCATCGGAATCTATAGCTAGTGTCACAGGAATGGTTCAAATCATAGACAGTAGGAAGAGTCAGTCATCTTGTACTTAAGTCGGCATTGTGCCTTTTCTATTTAATTCCGATTCATTTTCTATGTTTCATCGTCAATAAGAAGGTCAGAGGGATACAGTAAACCTGAAGTGAAGAATCGGAATCTATAACTAGTGTCACAGGAATGATTCAAAACATACACAGTAGGAAGAGTCAGTCTTCTGGACTTAAGTCGGCATTGTGCCTTTTGTATTTAATTCCGATTCTATTTCTGTGTTTCATCGTCAACAAGAAGGTCCAAGGGATACAGTCAACCTGAAGTGAAGCATCAGAATCCATAACTAGTGTCACAGGAATGGTTCAAAACATAGACAGTAGTAAGAGACAGTCGTCTTGTACATAAGTCGCCATTGTGCCTTTTCTATTTAATTCCGATGCAATTTCTGTGTTTCACCATCAATAAGAGGGTCAGAGAGATACAGTTAACCTGAAGTGAGGCATCGGAATCTATAACTAGTGTCACAGGAATGGTTCAAATCATAGACAGTAGGAAGAGTCAGTCCTCTTGTACTTAAGCCGGCATTGTGCCTTTTATATAATTCCGATGCAATTTCTGTGTTTCATCGTCAATAAGAAGGTAAAAGGGATACTATAAACCTGAAGTGAGGCATCGGAATCTATAACTAGTTTCACAGGAATGGTTAAAAACATAGACAGTAAGAAGAGTCAGTCCACTTGTACTTAGGTCGGCATTGTGCCTTTTGTATTTTATTCCGATGCAATTTCTGTGTTTCATCGTCAATAAGAGGGTCAGAGGGATACAGTATACCTGAAGCGAAGCATCAGAATCTATAACTAGTGTCACAGGAATGGTTCAAAACATAGACAGTAAGAAGAGTCAGTCCACTTGTACTTAAGTCGGCATTGTGCCTTTTGTATCTTTTTCCGATGCAATTTCAGTGTTTCATCGTCAATAAGAAGGTCCAACGGATACAGTACACCTGAAGTGAAGCATCGGAATCTATAACTAGTGTCACAGGAATGGTTCAAATCATAGACAGTAAG
This sequence comes from Schistocerca americana, assembly GCF_021461395.2. Lineage (NCBI taxonomy): Eukaryota > Metazoa > Arthropoda > Insecta > Orthoptera > Acrididae > Schistocerca > Schistocerca americana. Next base: position 13,716,018 of record NC_060121.1, on the reverse strand, counting down.
AAGAGTCAGTCTTCGTGTACTTAAGTCGGCATTGTGCTTTTTCAATTTAATTCCGATGCAATTTCTGTGTTTCTTCGTCAATAAGGAGGTCAGAGGGATACAGTACCCCTGAAGTGGAGCATCTGAATCTATAACTAGTGTCACAGGAATGGTTCAAATCATAGACAGAACGAAGAGTCAGTCTTCTTGTACTTAAGTCGGCATTGTGCCTTTTCTATTTAATTCCGATTCAATTTCTATGTTTCATCGTCAATAAGAAGGTCAGAGGAATACAGTAAACCTGAAATGAAGAATCGGAATCTGTAACTAGTGTCACAGGAATGATTCAAAACATAGACAGTAGGAAGAGTCAGTCTTCTTGAACTTAAGTCGGCATTGTGCCTTTTGTATTTAATTCCGATTCAATTTCTATGTTTCATCGTCAACAAGAAGGTCCAAGGGATACAGTCAGCCTGAGGTGAAGCATCGGAATCTATAACTAGTGTCACAGGAATGGTTCAAAACATAGACAGTAGGAAGAGACAGTCGTCCTGTACATAAGTCGCCATTGCGCCTTTTCTTTTAATTCCGATGCAATTTCTGTGTTTCACCATCAATAAGAGGGTCAGAGAGATACAGTTAACCTGAAGTGAAGCGTCGGAATCTATAACTAGTGTCACAGGAATGGTTCAAATCATAGACAGTAGGAAGAGTCAGTCTTCTTGTACTTAAGTCGGCATTGTGCCTTTTATATAATTCCGATGCAATTTCTGTGTTTCATCGTCAATAAAAGGGTCAGAGGGATACAGTATACCTGAAGCGAAGCATCAGAATCTATAACTAGTGTCACAGGAATGGTTCAATACATAGACAGTAAGAAGAGTCAGTCCACTTGTACTTAAGTCGGCATTGTGCCTTTTGTATTTTATTCCGATGCAATTTCAGTGTTTCATCGTCAATAAGAAGGTCCAATGGATACAGTACACCTGAAGTGAAGTATCGGAATCTATAACTAGTGTCACTGGAATCGTTCAAATCATAGACAGTAAGAAGAGTCAGTCTTCTTGTACTTAAGTCGGCATTGTGCTTTTTGTATTTAATTCCGATTCAATATCTGTGTTTCATCGTCAATATGAGGGCCAGAGGGATACAGTAAACCTGAAGCGAAGCATCAGAATCTATAACTAGTGTCACACGAATGGTTTAAAACATAGTCAGTAAGAAGAGTCAGTCTTCTTGTACATAAGTCGGCACTGTGCCTTTTGTATTTAATTCCGATGCAATTTCTGTGTTTAATCGTCAATATGAATGTCCAAGGGATACAGTACATCTGAAGTGAAGCATCGGAATCTATAACAAGTGTCACAGGAATGGTTCAAATCATAGACAGTAGGAAGAGTCAGTCTTCTTGTACTTAATTCGGCATTGTGCCTTTTCTATTTAATTCCGATGCAATATTGTGTTTCATCGTCAATAAGAAGGTCAGAGGGATGCAGTAAACCTGAAGTAAAATATAGGAATCCATAACTAGTGTCACAGGAATGGTTCACAACATAGACAGTAAGAAGTGTCAGTCTTCGTGTACTTAAGTCGGCATTGTGCTTTTTCAATTTAATTCCGATGCAATTTCTGTGTTTCTTCGTCAATAAGGAGGTCAGAGGGATACAGTACCCCTGAAGTGGAGCATCTGAATCTATAACTAGTGTCACAGGAATGGTTCAAATCATAGACAGAACGAAGAGTCAGTCTTCTTGTACTTAAGTCGGCATTGTGCCTTTTCTATTTAATTCCGATTCAATTTCTATGTTTCATCGTCAATAAGAAGGTCAGAGGGATACAGTAAACCTGAAGTGAAGAATCGGAATCTGTAACTAGTGTCACAGGAATGATTCAAAACATAGACAGTAGGAAGAGTCAGTCTTCTTGAACTTAAGTCGGCATTGTGCCTTTTGTATTTAATTCCGATTCAATTTCTATGTTTCATCGTCAACAAGAAGGTCCAAGGGATACAGTCAACCTGAGGTGAAGCATCGGAATCTATAACTAGTGTCACAGGAATGGTTCAAAACATAGACAGTAGGAAGAGACAGTCGTCCTGTACATAAGTAGCCATTGCGCCTTTTCTTTTAATTCCGATGCAATTTCTGTGTTTCACCATCAATAAGAGGGTCAGAGAGATACAGTTAACCTGAAGTGAGGCTTCGGAATCTATAACTAGTGTCACAGGAATGGTTCAAATCATAGACAGTAGGAAGAGTCAGTCCTCTTGTACTTAAGCCGGCATTGTGCCTTTTATATAATTCCGATGCAATTTCTGTGTTTCATCGTCAATAAGAAGGTAAAAGGGATACTGTAAACCTGAAGTGAGGCATCGGAATCTATAACTAGTTTCAGAGGAATGGTTAAAAACATAGACAGTAAGAAGAGTCAGTCCACTTGTACTTAGGTCGGCATTGTGTCTTTTGTATTTTATTCCGATGCAATTTCTGTGTTTCATCGTCAATAAGAGGGTCAGAGGGATACAGTATACCTGAAGCGAAGCATCAGAATCTATAACTAGTGTCACAGGAATGGTTCAAAACATAGACAGTAAGAAGAGTCAGTCCACTTGTACTTAAGTCGGCATTGTGCCTTTTGTATCTTTTTCCGATGCAATTTCAGTGTTTCATCGTCAATAAGAAGGTCCAACGGATACAGTACACCTGAAGTGAAGCATCGGAATCTATAACTAGTGTCACAGGAATGGTTCAAATCATAGACAGTAAGAAGAGTCAGTCTTCTTGTACTTAAGTCGGCATTGTGCCTTTTCAATTTAATTCCGATGCAATTTCTGTGTTTCTTCGTCAATAAGGAGGTCAGAGGGATACAGTACCCCTGAAGTGGAGCATCCGAATCTATAACTAGTGTCACAGGAATGGTTCAAATCATAGACAGAACGAAGAGTCAGTCTTCTTGTACTTAAGTCGGCATTGTGCCTTTTGTATTTAATTCCGAGTGAATTTCTGTGTTTCATCGTCAATAAGAGGGCCAGAGGGATACAGTAAACCTGAAGCGAAGCATCAGAATCTATAACTAGTGTCACACGAATGGTTTAAAACATAGTCAGTAAGAAGAGTCAGTCTTCTTGTACTTAAGTCGGCACTGTGCATTTTGTATTTAATTCCGATGCAATTTCTGTGTTTAATCGTCAATAGGAAGGTCCAAGGGATACAGTACATCTGAAGTGAAGCATCGGAATCTATAAAAAGTGTCACAGGAATGGTTCAAATCATAGACAGTAGGAAGAGTCAGTCCTCTTGTACTTAATTCGGCATTGTGCCTTTTCTATTTAATTCCGATGCAATATTGTGTTTCATCGTCAATAAGAAGGTCAGAGGGATACAGTAAACCTGAAGTAAAATATAGGAATCTATAACTAGTGTCACAGGAATGGTTCACAACATAGACAGTAGGAAGAGTCACTCTTCTTCTACTTAAGTCGGCATTCTGCCTTTTCTATTTAATTCCGATGCAATGTCTGTGTTTCGTCGTCAATAAGAAGGTCCAAGGGATACAGTAAACCCGAAATGAAGCATCGGAATCTATAACTAGTGTCACAGGAGTGGGTCAAAACATAGACAGTAAGAAGAGTCATTCTTCTTGTACTTAAGACGGCATTGTGCCTCTTGTATTTAATTCCGATGCAATTTCTCTGTTTCATCGTCGCTACGAACGTCCAAGGGATACAGTAAACCTGAAGTGAAGCATCGGAATCTATAACTAGGTCACAGGAATTAGTCAAAACATAGACAGTAAGAAGAGTCACTCTTCTTGTACTTAAGTCGGCATTGTGCCTTTTCTATTTAATTCCGATGCAATTTCTGTGCTTCATCGTCAATAAGAAGGTCCAAGGGATGCAGTATACCTGAAGTGAAACATCGGAATGTAAAACTAGTGTCACAGGAATGGATCAAGACATAGACAGTAAGAAGTGTCAGTCTTCTTGTACTTAAGTCGGCATTGTGCCTTTTCTATTTAATTCCGATGCAATTTCTGTGATTCATCGTCAATAAGAAGGTCAGTGGGATACAGTAAACCTGAAGTGAAGCATCGGAATTTATAGCTAGTGTCACAGGAATGGTTCAAATCATAGACGGTAGGAAGAGTCAGTCCTCTTGTACATGAGTCGGCATTGTGCGTTTTGTATTTAATTCCCATGGAAATTCAGTTTTTCATCGTCAATAAGAAGGACAGAAAGTTACAGTAAACCTGAAGTGAAGCATCGGAATCTATAACTAGTGTAACAGGAATGGTTCAAAACACAGACAGTAGGAGGAGTTAGTCTTCTTGTACTTAAGTCGGCATTGTGCCTCTTGTATTTAATTGCGATGCAATTTCTGTGTTTCATCGTCAATAAGAAAGTCCAAGGGATGCAGTAAACCTGAAGTGAGGCATCGGAATCTATAACTAGTGTCACAGGAATGGTTCAAAACATAGACAGTAAGAAGAGTCAGTCTTCTTTTACTTAAGTCGGCATTGTGCCTTTTCTGTTTAATTCCGATGCAATTTCTGTGTTTCATCGTCAATAAGAAGGTCAGGGGGATACAGTAAACCTGAAGTGAAGCATCGGAATCTATAAGTGGTGTCACAAAAATGGTTAAAATCATAGTCAGTAAGAAGAGTCGGTCTTCTTGTACTTAAGTCGCCATTGTGCCTTTTCTATTTACTTCCGATGCAATATCTGTGTTTCATCGTCAATAAGAAGGTCAGAGGGATACAGTAAGCCTGAAGTGAGGCACCGTAATCTATAACTAGTGTCACAGGAATGGTTCAATACATAGGCAGTAAGTCGAGTCAGTCTTCTTGTACTTCAGTCGGCATTGTGCCTTTTCAATTTATTTCCGATGCAATTTCTGTGTTTCATCGTCCATAAGAAGGTCAGAGGGATACAGTAAACCTGAAGTGAAGCATCGGAATCTATAAGTGGTGTCACAGGAATGGTTCAAGACATAGTTAGTAAGAAGATTCAGTCTTCTTGTACTTAAGTCAGCATTGTGACTTTCGTATTTAACTCCAATGCAATTTCGGTGTTTAATCGTCAATAAGAAGGTCCAAGGGATACAGTAAAAATGAAGTGAAGCATCGGAATCAATAACTAGTGTCACTGGTTCGGTTCAAAACATACACCATAAGAAGAGTCAGTCTTCTTGTACTTAAGTCGGCATTGTGCATTTTGTATTTAATTCCGATGCAATTTCTGTGTTTCATCGTCAATAAGAAATTCCAAGGGATGCAGTAAACCTAAAGTGAAGCATCGGAATCTATAACTAGTGTCACAGGAATGGTTCAAAGCATAGTCAGTGAGAAGAGTCAGTCTTCTTGTACTTAAGTCGGCATTGTGCCTTTTCTATTTAATTCCGATGCAATTTCTGTGTTTCATCGTCAATAAGAAGGTACAAGGAATACAGTAAACCTGAAGTGAAGCATCGGAATCTATAACTAGTGTTAGAGGTTCGGTTGAAAGCATAGACAGGTACAAGAGTCAGTCTTCTTGTACTTAAGTTGGCATTGTGCCTTTTCTATTTAATTCCGATGCAATTTCTGTGTTTCATCATCAATACGAAGGTCAGAGGGATACAGTAAACCTGAAGTGAAGCATCGGAGTCTATAAGTAGTGTCACAGGAATGGTACAAAACATAGACAGTAGGAATAGTCAGTCTTCTTGTACATAAGTCGGCATTGTGCCTTTTGTATAATTCCGATGCAATTTCTGTGTTTCATCGACAATAAGAAGGTCCAAGGGATACTGTAAACCTGAAGTGAGGCATCGGAATGTAAAACTAGTGCCACAGGAATGGATCAAAACATAGACAGTAAGAAGAGTCAGTCTTCTTGTACTTAAGACGGCATTGTGCCTTTTCTATTTATTTACGATACAATTTCTGTGTTTCATCGTCCATAATAAGGTCAGAGGGATACAGTAAACCTGAAGTGAAGCATCGGAACCTATAAGTGGTGTCACAGGAATATTTCAAAACATAGTCAGTAAGAAGAGTCAGTCTTCTTGTACTTAAGTCGGCATTGTGCCTTTTCTATTTAATTCCGATGCAATTTCTGTGTTTCATCGTCAATAAGAAGGTCAGTGGGATACAGTAAACCTGAAGTGAAGCATCGGATTCTATAACCAGTGTCACACGAATGTTTCAAAACATAGTCAGTAAGAAGAGTCAGTCTACTTGTACTTAAGTCGGCATTGTGGCTTTCGTATTTAATTCCAATGCAATTTCGGTGTTTAATCGTCAATAAGAAGGTCCAAGGGATACAGTAAACCTGAAGTGAAGCATCGGAATCTATAACTAGTGTCACTGTTTCGGTTCAAAGCATAGACAGTAAGAAGAGTCAGTCTTCTTGTACTTAAGTCGGCATTGTGCCTTTTCTATTTAATTCCGATGCAATTTCTCTGTTTCATCGTCGCTAAGAACGTTCAAGGGATACAGTAAACCTGAAGTGAAACATCGGAATCTATAACTAGTGTCACAGGAATAGTTCAAAACATAGACAGTAAGAAGAGTCACTCTTCTTGTACTTAAGTCGTCATTGTGCCTTTTGTATTATTCCGATGCAATTTCTGTGTTTCATCGTCAATAAGAAGGTCCAAAGGATACTGTAAACCTGAAGTGAGGCATCGGAATCTATAACTAGTGTCACAGAAATGGTTCAAAACATAGTCAGCAAGAAGAGTCAGTCTTCTTGTACTTAAGACGGCATTGTGCCTTTTCTATTTAATTCCGATGCTATTTCTGTGTTTCATCGTCAATAAGAAGGTCCGAGGGATGCAGTATATCTGAAGTGAAACATCGGAATCTAAAACTAGTGTCACAGGAATGGATCAAAACATAGACAGTAAGAAGAGTCAGTCTTCTTGTACTTAAGTCGGCATTGTGCCTTTTCTATTTATTTCCGATACAATTTCTGTGTTTCATCGTCCATAAGAAGGTCAGAGGGAGACAGTAAACCTGAAGTGAAGCATCGGAACCTATAAGTGGTGTCACAGGAATATTTCAAAACATAGTCAGTAAGAAGAGTCAGTCTTCTTGTACTTAAGTCGGCATTGTGCCTATTCTATTTAATTCCGATGCAATTTCTGTGTTTCATCGTCAATAGAAAGGTCAGAGGGATACAGTAAACCTGAAGTGAAGAATCGGAATCTATAACCAGTGTCACAGGAATGGTTCAAAACATAGACAGTAGGAAGAGTCAGTCCTCTTGTACTTGAGTCGGCATTGTGCGTTTTGTATTTAATTCCCATGCAAATTCAGTTTTTCATCGTCAATGAGAAGGACAGAGGGATACAGTAAACCTGAAGTGAAGCATCGGAATCTATAACTAGTGTCACAGGAATGGTTCAAAACATAGACAGTAGGAAGAGTTAGTCTTCTTGTACTTACGTCGGCATTGTGCCTCTTGTATTTAATTCCGATGCAATATCTGTGTTTCATCGTCAATAAGAAAGTCCAAGGGATACAGTAAACCTGAAGTGAGACATCGGAATCTATAACTAGTGTCACAGGAATGGTTCAAAACATAGACAGTAAGAGGAGTCAGTCTTCTTGTACTTAAGTCGGCATTGTGAATTTTCTATGTAATTCCGATGCAATTTCTGTGTTTCATCATCAATAAGAAGGTCAGAGGGATACAGTAAACCTGCAGTGAAGCATCGGAGTCTATAAGTAGTGTCACAGGAAAGGTTCAACACATAGTCAGTAAGAAGAGTCAGTCCTCTTGTACTTAAATCGGCATGGTGCCTTTTCTATTTAATTCCGATGCAATATCTGTGTTTCATCGTCAATAAGAAGGTCAGAGGGATACAGTAAGCCTCAAGTGAGGCATCGTAATCTGTAACTAGTGTCTCAGGAATGGTTCAAAACATAGTCAGTAAGAATAGTTAGTCTTCTTGTACTTAAGTCGCAATTTGCCTTTTCTATATAATTCCGGTACAATTTCTGTGTTTCATCACCAATAAGAAGGTCCAAGGGATGCAGTACACCTGAAGTAAATCATCGGATTCTATAACTAGTGTCACAGGATTGGTTCAAAACATAGACAGTAAGAAGAGTCAGTCTTCTTGTACTTCAGTCGGCATTGTGCCTTTTCAATTTATTTCCGATGCAATTTCTGTGTTTCATCGTCCATAAGAAGGTCAGAGGGATACAGTAAACCTGAAGTGAAGCAACGGAACCTATAAGTGGTGTCACAGGAATGGTTCAAAACATAGTTAGTAAGAAGAGTCAGTCTTCTTGTACTTATGTCAGCATTGTGACTTTCGTATTTAATTCCAATGCAATTTCGGTGTTTAATCGTCAATAAGAAGGTCCGAGGGACACAGTAAACCTGAAGTGAAGCATCGCAATCTATAACTAGTGTCACTGGTTCGGATCAAAACATAGACAGTAAGAAGAGTCAGTCTTCTTGTACTTAAGTCGGCATTGTCTATTTTCTATTTAATTCTAATGCAATATCTGTGTTTCATCGTCAATAAGATGGTCAGAGGGATACAGTAAACCTGAAGTGAAGCATCGGAATCTATAACTAGTATCACAGGAATGTTAAAAAAAAAAACAGTGGGAAGAGTTAGTCATCTTTTACTTATGTCGGCATTGTGCATTTTGTATTTAATTCCGATGCAATTTCTGTGTTTCATCGTCAATAAGAAGGTCCAAGGGATACAGTTAACCGAAAGTGAAGCATCGGTATCTGTAACTAGTGTCACAGGAATGGTTCAAAGCATAGTCAGTGAGAAGAGTCAGTCTTCTTGTACTTAAGTCGGCATTGTGCCTTTTCTATCTAATTCCGATGCAATTTCTGTGTTTCATCGTCAATAAGAGGGTCAGAGGGATACAGTAAACCTGAAGTGAAGCATCGGAATCTATAACTAGTGTCATAGGAATGGTTCAAAACATAGACAGTAGGAACAGACAGTCATCTTGTACATAAGTCGGCATTGTGCCTTTTCTATTTAATTCCGATGCAATTTCTGTGTTTCATCATCAATAAAAGGGTCAGAGGGATACAGTAAACCTGAAGTGAAGCATCGGAATCTATAACTAGTGTCACAGGAATGGTACAAAACATAGACAGTAGGAAGAGTCAGTCTTCTTGTACTTAAGTTGGCATTATGCCTTTTGTATAATTCCGATACAATTTCTGTGAAGCTGAAGTGAGGCATCGGAATGTATAACTAGTGTCACAGAAATATTTCAAAACCTAGTCAGCAAGAAGAGTCAGTCTTCTTGTACTTAAGACGGCATTGTGCCTTTTCTATTTAATTCCGATGCTATTTCTGTGTTTCATCGTCAATAAGAAGTTCCAAGGGATGCAGTATACCTGAAGTGAAACATCGGAATCTAAAACTAGTGTCACTGGAATGGATCAAAACATAGACAGTAAGAAGAGTCAGTCCTTTTGTACTTGAGTCGGCATTGTGCGTTTTGTATTTAATTCCCATGCAAATTCAGTTTTTCATCGTCAATAAGAAGGACAGAGGGATACAGTAAACCTGAAGTGATGCATCGGAATCTATAACTAGTGTCACAGGAATGGTTCAAAACATAGACAGTAGGAAGAGTTAGTCTTCTTGTACTTAAGTCGGCATTGTGCCTCTTGTATTTAATTCCATTGCAATTTCTGTGTTTCATCGTCAATAAGAAAGTCCAAGGGATACAGTATACCTGAAGTAAGGCATCGGAATCTATAACTAGTGTCACAGGAGTGGTTCAAAACATAGACAGTAAGAAGAGTCAGTCTTCTTGTATTTAAGTCGGCATTGTGCCTTTTCTGTTTAATTCCGATGCAATTTCTGTGTTTCATCGTCAATAAGAAAGTCAGAAGGATACAGTAAACCTGAAGTGAGGCATCGGAATCTATAACTAGTGTCACAGGAATGGTTCAAAACATAGTCAGTAAGGAGAGTCAGTCTTCTTGTACTTAAGTCGGCATTGTGCCTTTTGTATTAAATTCCGATGCAATTTCTGTTTCTCATCGTCAATAAGAAGGTCAGAGGGATACAGTAAACCTGAAGTGTAGCATCGGAATCTATAACTAGTGTCACAGGAATGGTTCAAAACATAGACAGTAGGAAGAGTCAGTCTTCTTGTACTTAAGTCGGCATTGTGAGTTTTGTATTTAATTCCGATGCAATTTCTGTGTTTCATCGTCAATAAGAAGGCCCAAGGGATACAGTAAACCTAAAGTGAAGCATCGCAATCTATAACTAGTGTCACAGGAATGGTTCAAAGCATAGTCAGTAAGAAGAGTCACTCGTCTTGTACTTAAGTCGGCATTATGCCTTTTCTATTTAATTCCGATTGAATTTTTATGTTCCATCGTCAATAAGAAGGTCAGAGGGATACAGTAAACCTGTAGTGAAGAATCGGAATCTATAACTAGTGTCACAGGAATGATTCAAATCATAGACAGTAGGAAGAGTCAGTCTTCTTGAACTTATGTCGGCATTTTGGCCTTTGTATTTAATGCCGATGCTCATTCTGTGTTTCATCGTCAACAAGAAGGTCCAAGGGATACAGTAAACCCGAAGTGAAGCATCGGAATCTATAACTAGTTTCACAGGAATGGTTCAAAACGTAGCAAGAAGGAAGAGTCAGTCATCTTGTACATAAGTCGGCATTGTGACTTTTCTATTTAATTCCGATGCAATTTCTGTGTTTCATCATCAATAAGGGGGTCAGAGGGATACAGTAAACCTGAAGTGAAACATCGGAATCTATAACTAGTGTCACAGGAATGGTTCAAAACATAGACAGTAGCAAGAGTCAGTCGTTTTGTACATAAGTCGGCATTGTGCGTTTTGTATTTAATTCCCATGCAATTTCTGTTTTCCATCGTCAATAATAAGAACAGAGGGATACAGTAAACCTGAAGTGAAGAATCGGAATCTATAACTAGTGTCACAGGAATGATTCAAATCATAGACAGTAAGAAGAGTCAGTCTTCTTGTACTTAAGTCGGCATTGTGCCTTTTCTATTTATTTCCGATACAATTTCTGTGTTTCATCGTCCATAAGAAGGTCAGAGGGAAACAGTAAACCTGAAGTGAAGCATCGGAACCTATAAGTGGTGTCACAGGAATGGTTCAAAATATAGTCAGTAAAAAGAGTCAGTCTTCTTGTACTTAAGTCGGCATTGTGCCTTTTCTATTTAATTCCGATGCAATTTCTGTGTTTCATCGTCAACAAGAAGGTCAAAGGGATACAGTAAACCTGAGGTGAAGCATCGGAATCTATAACTAGTGTCACAGGAATGGTTCACAGCATTGACAGTAGGAAGAGTCAGTCTTCTTGTACTTGAGTCGGCAATGTGCGTTTTGTATTTAATTCCCATGCAATTTCTGTTTTTCATCGTCAATAAGAAGGACAGAGGGATACAGTAAACCTGAAGTGAAGCATCGGAATCTATAACTAGTGTCACAGGAATGGTTCAAAACATAGACAGTAGGATGAGTCAGTCTTCTTGTACTTATGTCGGCTTTGTGCCTTTTGTATTTAATTCCAATGCAATTTCTGTGTTTCATCGTCAATAAGAAAGTCCAAGGGATACAGTACACCTCAAGTCAGGCATCGGAATCTATAAGTAGAGTCACAGGAATGGTTCAAAGCATAGACAGTAAGAAGAGTTAGTCTTCTTGTACTTAAGTCGGCATTGTGCCTTTTCTATTTAACTCCGATGCGATAACTGTGTTTCATCGTCAATAAGAAGGTCAGAGGGATACAGTAAGCCTGAAGTGAGGCATCGGAATATATAATTAGTGTCACAGGAATGGTTCAAAACATAGTCAGTAAGAAGAGTCAGTCTTCTTGTACTTATGTCGGCATTGTGCCTTTTGTATTTAATTCCGATGCAATTTCTGTAATTCATCGTCAATAAGAAGGTCAGAGGGATACAGGAAACCGGAAGTGAAGCAACAGAATCAATAACTAGTGTCACAGGAATGGTTCAAAGCATAGACAGTAAGATGAGTCAGTCTTCTTGTACATCAGTCGGCATTGTGCCTTTTCTATTTATTTCCGATGCAATTTCTGTGTTTCATTGTCCATAAGAAGGTCAGAGGGATACAGTAAACCTGAAGTGAGCATCGGAATCTATAAGTGGTGTCACAGGAATGGTTCAAAACATAGTCAGTATGAAGAGTCAGTCCTCTTGTACTTAAGTCGGCATTGTGCCTTTTGTATTTAATTCCGATGCAATTTCTGTGTTTCATCGTCAATAAGAAGGTCCACGGGATACAGTACACCTGAAGTGAAGCATCGGAATCTATAACTAGTGTCACTGGATGGTTCAAATCATAGACAATAAAAAGAGTCAATCTTCTTGTACTTAAGTCGGCATTGTGCCATTTCAATTTAATTCCGATGCAATTTCTGTGTTTCATCATCAATAAGAAGGTCAGAGGGATACAGTAAACCTGAAGGGAAGCATCGGAATCTATAACTAGTGTCACAGGAATGGTTCAATGCATAGTCAGCAAGAAGAGTCAGTCTTCTTGTACTTAAGTCGGCATTGTGCCTTTCGTATTTAATTCCGATGCAATTTCGGTGTTTCATCGTCAATAAGAAGTTCCAAGGAATACAGTAAACCTGAAGTGAAGCATCGGAATCTATAACTAGTGTAACAGGAATGGTTCAAAACATAGACAGTAGGAAGAGTCAGTATTCATGAACTTAAGTCGGCATTTTGGCCTTTGTATTTAATTCCGATGCAATATCTGTGTTTCATCGTCAACAAGAAGGTGCAAGGGATACAGTAAACCCGAAGTGAAGCATCGGAATCTATAACTAGTTTCACAGGAATGGTTCAAAACATAGACAGTAGGAAGAGTCAGTCATCTTGTACATAAGTCGGCATTGTGCGTTTTCTATTTAATTCCGATGCAATTTCTGTGTTTCATCGTCAATAAGAAGGTCCAAGGGATGCAGTACACCTGAAGTGAAACATCGGAATCTATAAGTAGTGTCACAGGAATGGTTCAAATCATAGACAGTAGGAAGAGTCAGTCTTCTTGTACTTAAGTCGGCATTGTACCTTTTGTATACTTCCGATGCAATTTCTGTGTTTCATCGTCAATAAGAAGGTCCAAGTCATACAGTAAACCTGAAGTGAGGCATCGGAATCTGTAACTAGTGTCACAGGAATGGTTCAAAACATAGTCAGTATGAAGAGTCAGTCTTCTTGTACTTAAGACGGCATTGTGCCTTTTCTATTTAATTCCGATGCATTTTCTGTGTTTCATCGTCAATAAGAAGGTCCAAGGGATGCAGTACACCTGAAGTGAAACATCGGGACCTATAACTAGTGTCACAGGAATGGATCAAAACATAGACAGTAAGAAGAATCAGTCTTATTGTACTTAAGTCGGCATTGTGCCTTTTCTATTTAGTTCCGATACAATTTCTGTGTTTCATCGTCCATAAGAAGGTCAGAGGGATACAGTAAACCTGAAGTGAAGCATCGGAATCTATAACTAGTGTCACAGGAATGGTTCAAAACATAGACAGTAGGATGAGTCAGTCTTCTAGTACTTGAGTCGGCATTGTGCGTTTTGTATTTAATTCCCATGCAATTTCTGTTTTTCATCGCCAATAAGAAAGACAGAGGCATTCAGTAAACCTGAAGTGAAGCATCGGAATCTATAACTAGTGTCACAGGAATGGTTCAAAACACAGACAGTAGGATAAGTCAGTCTTCTTGTTCTTAAGTCGGCTTTGTGCCTTTTGTATTTAATTCCGATGCAATTTCTGTGTTTCATCGTCAATAAGAAAGTCCAAGGGATACAGTAAACCTGAAGTCAGGCATCGGAATCTATAAGTAGTGTCACAGGAATGGTTCAAAACATAGACAGTAAGAAGAGTCAGTCGTCTTGTACTTAAGTAGGCATTGTGCCTTTTCTGTTTAATTCCGATGCAATTTCTGTGTTTCATCGTCAATAAGAAGGTCCACGGGATACAGTACACCTGAAGTGAAGCATCGGAATCTATAACTAGTGTCACTGGATGGTTCAAATCATAGACAGTAAGAAGAGTCAGTCTTCTTGTACTTAAGTCGGCATTGTGCCTTTTCTATTTAATTCCGATGCAATTTCTGTGTTTCATCATCAATAAGAAGGTCAGAGGGATACAGTAAACCTGAAGGGAAGCATCGGAGTCTATAACTAGTGTCACAGGAATGGTTCAAAGCATAGTCAGTAGGAAGAGTCAGTCTTCTTGTACTTAAGTCGGCATTGTGCCTTTCTATTTAATTCTGATGCAATATCTGCGTTTCATCGTCAATAAGAAGGTCAGAGGGATACAGTAAACCTCAAGTGAGGCATCGGAATCTATAACTAGTATCACAGGAATTTTAAAAATCATAGACAGTAAGAAGAGTCAGTCTTCTTGTACTTAAGTCGGCATTGTGCATTTTGTATTTAATTCCGATTCAATTTCTGTGTTTCATCATCAATAAGAAGGTCCTAGGGATACAGTAAACCTAAAGTGAAGCATCGGAATCTATAACTAGTGTCACAGGAATGGTTCAAAGCACAGAAGTGTTAGTCTTCTTGTACTTAAGTCGGCATTGTGCCTTTCGTACTTAATTCTGATGCAATTTCGGTGTTTCATCGTCAATAAGAAGGTCCAAGGAATACGGTAAACCTTAAGTGAAGCATCGGAATCTATAACTAGTGTCACAGGTTCGGTTCAAAGCATAGACAGGTAGAAGAGTCAGTCCTCTTGTACTTAAGTTGTCATTGTGCCTTTTCTATTTAATTCCGATGCAATTTATGACTTTCATCATCAACAAGAAGGTCAGACGGATACAGTAAACCTGAGGGGAAGCAACGGAGTCTCTTACTAGTGTCACAGGAATGGTTCAAAACATAGTCAGTAGGAAGAGTCAGTCTTCTTGTACTTAAGTCGGCATTGTGCCTTTTCTATTTATTTCCGATACAATTTCTGTGTTTCATCATCAATAAGAAGGTCAGAGGGATACAGTAAACCTGAAGGGAAGCATCGGAATCTATGACTAGTGTCACAGGAATGCTTCAATGCATAATCAGCAAGAAGAGTCAGTCTTCTTGTACTTAAGTCGGCATTGTGCCTTTCGTATTTAATTCCTATGCAATTTCGGTGTTTCATCGTCAATAAGATGTTCCAAGGAATACAGTAAACCTGAAGTGAAGCATCGGAATCTATAACTAGTGTCACAGGAATGATTCAAATCATAGACAGTAAGAAGAGTCAGTCTTCTTGTACTTAAGTCGGCATTGTGCCTTTTCTATTTATTTCCGATACAATTTCTGTGTTTCATCGTCCATAAGAAGGTCAGAGGGAAACAGTAAACCTGAAGTGAAGCATCGGAACCTATAAGTGGTGTCACAGGAATGGTTCAAAATATAGTCAGTAAAAAGCGTCAGTCTTCTTGTACTTAAGTCGGCATTGTGCCTTTTCCATTTAATTCCGATGCAATTTCTGTGTTTCATCGTCAATAAGAAGGTCAAAGGGATACAGTAAACCTGAGGTGAAGCATCGGAATCTATAACTAGTGTCACAGGAATGGTTCACAGCATTGACAGTAGGAAGAGTCAGTCTTCTTGTACTTGAGTCGGCAATGTGCGTTTTGTATTTAATTCCCATGCAATTTCTGTTTTTCATCGTCAATAAGAAGGACAGAGGGTTACAGTAAACCTGAAGTGAAGCATCGGAATCTATAACTAGTGTCACTGGATGGTTCAAATCATAGACAGTAAGAAGAGTCAGTCTTCTTGTACTTAAATCGGCATTGTGCCTTTTCAATTTAATTCCGATGCAATTTCTGTGTTTCATCATCAATAAGAAGGTCAGAGGGATACAGTAAACCTGAAGGGAAGCATCGGAATCTATGACTAGTGTCACAGGAATGCTTCAATGCATAATCAGCAAGAAGAGTCAGTCTTCTTGTACTTAAGTCGGCATTGTGCCTTTCGTATTTAATTCCTATGCAATTTCGGTGTTTCATCGTCAATAAGATGTTCCAAGGAATACAGTAAACCTGAAGTGAAGCATCGGAATCTATAACTAGTGTAACAGGAATGGTTCAAAACATAGACAGTAGGAAGAGTCAGTCTTCATGAACTTAAGTCGGCATTTTGGCCTTTGTATTTAATTCCGATGCAATATCTGTGTTTCATCGTCACCAAGAAGGTGCAAGGGTTACAGTAAACCCGAAGTGAAGCATCGGAATCTATAACTAGTTTCACAGGAATGGTTCAAAACATAGACAGTAGGAAGAGTCAGTCATCTTGTACATAAGTCGGCATTGTGCGTTTTCTATTTAATTCCGATGCAATTTCTGTGTTTCATCGTCAATAAGAAGGTCCAAGGGATGCAGTACACCTGAAGTGAAGAATCTATAACTAGTGTCACAGGAATGGTTCAAATCATAGACAGTGGAAGAGTCAGTCTTCTTGTACTTAAGTCGGCATTGTACCTTTTGTATAATTCCGATGCAATTTCTGTGTTTCATCGTCAATAAGAAGGTCCAAGTCATACAGTAAACCTGAAGTGAGGCATCGGAATCTGTAACTAGTGTCACAGGAATGGTTCAAAACATAGTTAGTATGAAGAGTCAGTCTTCTTGTACTTAAGACGGCATTGTGCCTTTTCTATTTAATTCCGATGCATTTTCTGTGTTTCATCGTCAATAAGAAGGTCCAAGGGATGCAGTACACCTGAAGTGAAACATCGGGATCTATAACTAGTGTCACAGGAATGGATCAAAACATAGACAGTAAGAAGAATCAGTCTTATTGTACTTAAGTCGGCATTGTGCCTTTTCTATTTATTTCCGATACAATTTCTGTGTTTCATCGTCCATAAGAAGGTCAGAGGGATACAGTAAACCTGAAGTGAAGCATCGGAATCTATAACTAGTGTCACAGGAATGGTTCAAAACATAGACAGTAGGATGGGTCAGTCTTCTAGTACTTGAGTCGGCATTGTGCGTTTTGTATTTAATTCCCATGCAATTTCTGTTTTTCATCGTCAATAAGAAAGACAGAGGCATACAGTAAACCTGAAGTGAAGCATCGGAATCTATAACTAGTGTCACAGGAATGGTTCAAAACACAGACAGTAGGATAAGTCAGTCTCCTTGTACTTAAGTCGGCTTTGTGCCTTTTGTATTTAATTCCGATGCAATTTCTGTGTTTCATCGTCAATAAGAAAGTCCAAGGGATACAGTAAACCTGAAGTCAGGCATCGGAATCTATAAGTAGTGTCACAGGTTCGGTTCAAAACATAGACAGGTAAAAGAGTCAGTCTTCTTGTACTTAAGTCGGCATTGTGCCTTTTCTATTTAATTCCGATGCAATTTCTGTGTTTCATCATCAATAAGAAGGTCATAGGGATACAGTAAACCTGAGTGAAGCATCGGAGTCTATAAGTAGTGTCACAGGAATGGTTCAACACAAAGTCAGTAAGAAGAGTCAGTCTTCTTGTACTTAAGTCGGCATTGTGCCTTTTCTATTTAATTCCGATGCAATTTCTGTGTTTCATCGTCAACAAGAAGGTCAAAGGGATACAGTAAACCTGAGGTGAAGCATCGGAATCTATAACTAGTGTCACAGGAATGGTTCACAGCATTGACAGTAGGAAGAGTCAGTCTTCTTGTACTTGAGTCGGCAATGTGCGTTTTGTATTTAATTCCCATGCAATTTCTGTTTTTCATCGTCAATAAGAAGGACAGAGGGATACAGTAAACCTGAAGTGAAGCATCGGAATCTATAACTAGTGTCACAGGAATGGTTCAAAACATAGACAGTAGGATGAGTCAGTCTTCTTGTACTTATGTCGGCTTTGTGCCTTTTGTATTTAATTCCAATGCAATTTCTGTGTTTCATCGTCAATAAGAAAGTCCAAGGGATACAGTACACCTCAAGTCAGGCATCGGAATCTATAAGTAGAGTCACAGGAATGGTTCAAAGCATAGACAGTAAGAAGAGTTAGTCTTCTTGTACTTAAGTCGGCATTGTGCCTTTTCTATTTAACTCCGATGCGATAACTGTGTTTCATCGTCAATAAGAAGGTCAGAGGGATACAGTAAGCCTGAAGTGAGGCATCGGAATATATAATTAGTGTCACAGGAATGGTTCAAAACATAGTCAGTAAGAAGAGTCAGTCTTCTTGTACTTATGTCGGCATTGTGCCTTTGGTATTTAATTCCGATGCAATTTCTGTAATTCATCGTCAATAAGAAGGTCAGAGGGATACAGGAAACCGGAAGTGAAGCAACAGAATCAATAACTAGTGTCACAGGAATGGTTCAAAGCATAGACAGTAAGATGAGTCAGTCTTCTTGTACATCAGTCGGCATTGTGCCTTTTCTATTTATTTCCGATGCAATTTCTGTGTTTCATTGTCCATAAGAAGGTCAGAGGGATACAGTAAACCTGAAGTGAGCATCGGAATCTATAAGTGGTGTCACAGGAATGGTTCAAAACATAGTCAGTATGAAGAGTCAGTCCTCTTGTACTTAAGTCGGCATTGTGCCTTTTGTATTTAATTCCGATGCAATTTCTGTGTTTCATCGTCAATAAGAAGGTCCACGGGATACAGTACACCTGAAGTGAAGCATCGGAATCTATAACTAGTGTCACTGGATGGTTCAAATCATAGACAGTAAGAAGAGTCAGTCATCTTGTACTTAAGTCGGCATTGTGCCTTTTCTATTTAATTCCGATGCAATTTCTGTGTTTCATCATCAATAAGAAGGTCAGAGGGATACAGTGAACCTGAAGGGAAGCATCGGAGTCTATAACTAGGGTCACAGGAATGGTTCAAAGCATAGTCAGTAGGAAGAGTCAGTCTTCTTGCACTTAAGTCGGCATTGTGCCTTTCTATTTAATTCTGATGCAATATCTGCGTTTCATCGTCAATAAGAAGGTCAGAGGGATACAGTAAACCTTAAGTGAGGCATCGGAATCTATAACTAGTATCACAGGAATTTTAAAAATCATAGACAGTAAGAAGAGTCAGTCTTCTTGTACTTAAGTCGGCATTGTGACTTTCGTATTTAATTCTGATGCAATTTCGGTGTTTCATCGTCAATAAGAAGGTCCAAGGAATACGGTAAACCTTAAGTGAAGCATCGGAATCTATAACTAGTGTCACAGGTTCGGTTCAAAGCATAGACAGGTAGAAGAGTCAGTCCTCTTGTACTTAAGTTGTCATTGTGCCTTTTCTATTTAATTCCGATGCAATTTATGACTTTCATCATCAACAAGAAGGTCAGACGGATACAGTAAACCTGAGGGGAAGCAACGGAGTCTCTTACTAGTGTCACAGGAATGGTTCAAAACATAGTCAGTAGGAAGAGTCAGTCTTCTTGTACTTAAGTCGGCATTGTGCCTTATCCATTTAATTCCGATGCAATGTCTGTGTTTCATCGTCAATAAGAAGGTCAGAGGGATACAGTAAACCTGAAGTAAGGCATCGGAATCTATAACTAGTGTCACAGGAATGGTTCAAAACATAGTCAATAAGAGGAGTCAGTCTTCTTGTACTTAGGTCGCATTGTGCTTTTACTATTTAATTACGTTGTAATCTCTGTGTGTCATTGTCAATAAGAAGGTCCAAGGGATGCAGTACACCTGAAGTGAAGCATCGGATTCTATAACTTGTGTCACAGGAATGGTTCAAAACACAGACAGTAAGAAGAGTAGCCTCATTGTACTTCAGACGGCATTTTGCCTATCCTATTTATTTCCGATGCAATTTCTGTGTTTCATCTTCCACAAGAAGGTCAGAGGGATACAGTTAACCTGAAGTGAAGCATCGGAATCTATAAGTGGTGTCACAGGAATGGTTCAAAACATAGTCAGTAAGAAGAGTCAGTCTTCTTGTTCTTAAGTCGGCATTGTGACTTTCGTATTTAATTCCAATGCAATTTCGGTGTTTAATCGTCAATAAGAATGTCCAACGGATACAGTAAACCTGAAGTGAAGCATCGGAATCTATAACTAGTGTCACTGGTTCGGATCAAAGCATAGACAGTAAGAAGAGTCAGTCTACTTGTACTTAAGTGGGCATTGTGCCTTTTCTATTTAATTCCGATGCAATTTCTGACTTTCATCATCAACAAGAAGGTCAGAGGGATACAGTAAACCTGAGGGAAAGCAACGGAGTCACTTACTAGTGTCACAGGAATGGTTCAAAACATATTCAGTAAGAAGTGTCAGTCTTCTTGAACTTAAGTCGGCATTGTTAATTTACTATTTAATTCCGATGCAATAAGTGTGTTTCATCGTCAATAAGAAGGTCAGAGGTATACAGTAAACCTGAAGTGAAGCATCGGAGTCTATAACTAGTATCACAGGAATGTTAAAAAGCATAGACAGTAAGAAGAGTCAGTCTTCTTGTACTTAAGTTGGCATTGTGCCTTTTCTATTTAATTCCGATGCAATTTCTGTGTTTCATCGTCAATAAGAAGGTCCAAGGGATACAGTAAACCTAAAGTGAAGCATCGGAATCTATAACTAGTGTCACAGGAATGGTTCAAAGCAAAGTCAGTAAGAAGAGTCAGTCTTCTTGTACTTAAGTTGGCGCTGTGCCTTTTCTATTTAATTCCGATACTATTTCTGTGTTTTATCGTCAATAAGGTCAGAGGGATACAGTAAACCTGAAGTGAAGCATCCGAATCTATAACCTGTGTCACAGGGATGGTTCAAAATATAGACAGTAGAAAGAGTAAGTCTTCTTGTACTTAAGTCGGCATTGTGAATTTTGTATTTAGTTCCGATGCAATTTCTATGTTTCATCGTCAATAAGAAGGTCAGAGGGATACAGTAAACCTGAAGTGAAGTATCAGAATCAATAACTAGTGTCACAGGAATGGTTCAAAACATAGGCAGTAAGAAGAGTCAGTCTACTTGTACTTAAGTCGGCATTGTGATTCTTGTATTTAATTCCGACGCAATTTCTGTGTTTCATCGCCAATATGAAGGTCCAAGGGATACAGTACACCTGAAGTGAAGCATCGGAATCTATAACTAGTGTCACAGGAATGGTTCAAATGATAGACAGTAAGAAGAGTCAGTCTTCTTGTACTTAAGTCGGCATTGTGCCTTTCGTATTTAATTCCGATGTAATTTCTGTGTTTCATCGTCAACAAGAAGGTCCGAGGGATACAGTAAACCTGAAGTGAAGCATCGGAATCTATAACTAGTGTCACAGGAATGGTTCAAATCATAGACAGTAGGAAGAGTCAGTCTTCTTGTACTTCAGTCGGCATTGTGCCTTTTGTATTTAATTCCGATGCAATTTCTGTGTTTCATCGTCAATAAGAAGGTTAGAGGTTTACAGTAAACCTGAAGTGAAGCATCGGAATCTATAACTAGTGTCACACTAATGGTTCAAAACGTAGACAGTAGGAAGTGTCAGTCTTCTTGTACTTAAGTCTTCATTGTACCTTTTGTATCTAATTCCGATGCAATTTCTGTGTTTCATCATATATAAGAGGGTCAGAGGGATACAATAAACCTGAAATGAAGCTTGGGAGTCTGTAACTACTGTCACACTAATGGTTCAAAACATAGTCAGTAAGAAGAGTCAGTATTCTTGTACTTAAGTCGGCATTGTGCCTTTTGTATTTAATTCCGATGCAATATCTGTGTCTCATCGTCAATAAGAAGGTCTGAGGGATACAGTAAACCTTAAGTGAAGCATCCGAATCTATAACTAGTGTCACAGGAATGTTTCAAAACATAGACAGTAGGAAGTGTCAGTCTACTAGTACTTATGTCGGCATTGTGCCTTTTCTATTTAAGTCCGATGCAATTTCTGTGTTTCATCGTCAAAAAGAAGGTCAGATGGGTACAGTAAACCTGGAGTGAAGTATCAGAATCTATAACTAGTGTCACAGGAATGGTTCATAACATAGACAGTAAGAAGAGTCAGTCCACTTGTACTTAGGTCGGCATTGTGCCTTTTGTATTTAATTCCGATGCAATTTCTGTGTTTCATCGTCAATAAGAAGGTTCAAGGGATACAGTACACCTGAAGTCAACCATCGGAATCTATAACTAGTGTCACTGGAATGGTTCAAATCATAGACAGTAAGAAGAGTCAGTCTTCTTGTAGTTAAGTCGGCATTGTGCCGTTAGTAACTAATTCCGATGCAATTTCTGTGTTTCTTCGTCAATAAGAAGGTCAGAGGGATACAGTAAACCTGAAGTGAAGCATCGGAATCTATAACTAGTGTCACAGGAATGGTTCAAAACATAGACAGTAGGAAGAGTCAGTCATCTTGTACTTGAGTCGGCATTGTGCCTTTTGTATTTAATTCCGATACAATTTCTGTGTTTCATCGTCAATAAGAAGGTCAGAGGGATACAGAAAACCTGAAGTGAAGCATCGGAATCTATAACTAGTGACACAGGAATGGTTCAAAACATAGCCAGTAGGGAGAGTCAGTCTTCTTATACTTAAGTCGGCATTGCGCCTTTTCTATTTGATTCCGATGCAATTTATTTGTTTCATCATCAATACGAAGGTCAGAGGGATACAGTAAACCTCAAGTGAAGCATCGGAGTCTGTAATTAGTGTCACAGGAATGGTTCAAAACATCTTCAGTAAGAAGAGTCAGTCTTCTTGTACTTAAGTCGGCATTGTGCCTTTTGTATTTAATTCCGATGCAATATCTGTGTTTCATCGTCAATAATAAGGTCAGAGGGATACATTAAACCTGAATTGAAGCATCGGAATCTATAACTAGTGTCACAGGAATGGTTCAAAACGTAGACAGTAGGAGGAGTCAGTCTTCTTGTACATAAGTCGGCATTGTGCCTTTTGTATTTAATTCCGATGCAATTTCTGTGTTTCATCATCAATAAGAAGGTCCAAGGGATACAGTAAACCTGAAGTGAGGCATCGGGATCTATAACTAGTGTCATAGGAATGGTTCAAAACATAAACAGTAAGAAGAGGCGCCTTCTTGTACTTAAGTCGGCATTGTGCCTTTCCTATTTAATTCCGATGCAATTTCTGTGTTTCATCGTCAATAAGAAGGTCCACGCGATACAGTACAGCTGAAGTGAAGCATCGAAATCTATAACTAGTGTCACTGGAATGGTTCAAATCATAGACAGTAAGAAGAGTCAGTCTTCTTGTACATAAGTCGGCATTGTGCCTTTTGTATTTAATTCCGATGCAATTTCTGTGTTTCATCGTCAAGAAGAAGGTCTGAGGGATACAGCAAACCTGAAGTGAAGCATCGGAATCTATAACTAGTGTCACAGGAATGGTTCAAATCATAGACAGTAGGAAGAGTCAGTCATCTTGTACTTCAGTCGGCATTGTGACTTTTGTATTTAATTCCGATGCAATTTCTGTGTTTCATCGTCAATAAGAAGGTCAGAGGTTTACAGTAAACCTAAAGTGAAGCATCGGAATCTATAACTAGTGTCACAGGAATGGTTCAAAACGTAGACAGGTGGAAGTGTCAGTCTTCTTGTACTTAAGTCTTCATTGTACCTTTTGAATTTAATTCCGATGCAATTTCTGTGTTTCATCGTCAAAAAGAAGGTCAGATGGATACAGTAAACCTGGAGTGAAGTATCAGAATCTATAACTAGTGTCACAGGAATGGTTCATAACATAGACAGTAAGAAGAGTCAGTCCATTTGTACTTAAGTCGGCATTGTGCCTTTTGTATTTAATTCCGATGCAATTTCTGTGTTTCATCGTCAATAAGAAGGTCCAAGGGAGACAGTACACCTGAAGTGAAGCATCGGAATCTATAACTAGTGTCAGTGGAATGGTTCAAATCATAGACAGTAAGAAGAGTCAGTCTTCTTGTAGTTAAGTCGGCATTGTGCCGTTTGTAACTAATTCCGATGCAATTTCTGTGTTTCATCGTCAATAAGAAGGTCAGATGGATACGGTAAACCTGGAGTGAAGTATCAGAATCTGTAACTAGTGTCACAGGAATGGTTCATAACATAGACAGTAAGAAGAGTCAGTCCACTTGTACTTAAGTCGGCATTGTGCCTTTTGTATTTAATTCCGATGCAATTTCTATGTTTCATCGTCAATAAGAAGGTCCAAGGGATACAGTACACCTGAAGTGAAGCATCGGAATCTATTACTAGTGTCAGTGGAATGGTTCAAATCATAGACAGTAAGAAAAGTCAGTCTTCTTGTAGTTAAGTCGGCATTGTGCCGTTTGTATCTAATTCCGATGCAATTTCTGTGTTTCATCGTCAATAAGAAGGTCAGAGGGATACAGTAAACCTTAAGTGAAGCATCGGAATCTATAACTAGTGTCAGTGGAATGGTTCAAGTCATAGACAGTAAGAAGAGTCAGTCTTCTTGTAGTTAAGTCGGCATTGTGCCGTTTGTAACTAATTTCGATGCAATTTCTGTGTTTCATCGTCAATAAGAAGGTCAGATGGATACAGTAAACCTGGAGTGAAGTATCAGAATCTGTAACTAGTGTCACAGGAATGGTTCATAACATAGACAGTAAGAAGAGTCAGTCCACTTGTTCTTAAGTCGGCATTGTGCCTTTTGTATTTAATTCCGATGCAATTTCTGTGTTTCATCGTCAATAAGAAGGTCCAAGCGATACAGTACACCTCAAGTGAAGCATCGGAATCTATAACTAGTGTCACTGGAATGGTTCAAATCATACACAGTAAGAAGAGATGCCTTCTTGTACTTGAGTCGGCATTGTGCCTTTTCTATTTAATTCCGATGCAATTTCTGTGTTTCATCGTCAATAAGGAGGTCAGAGGGACACAGTAAACCTGAAGGGAAGCATCGTAATCAATAAGTGGTGTCACTGGAATGGTTCAAAACATAGTCAGTAAGAAGAGTCAGTCTTCTTGTACTAAAGTTGGCATTGTGCCTTTTGTATTTAATTCCGATGCAATTTCTGTGTTTTATCGTCAATAAGAAGGTCCAAGGGATACAGTACACCTGAAGTGAAGCATCGGAATCTATAACTAGTGTCACTGGAATGGTTCAAATCATAGACAGTAACAAGAGTCAGTCTTCTTGTACTTAAGTCAGCATTGTGCCGTTGGTAACTAATTCCGATGCAATTTCTGTGTTTCATCGTCAATAAGAAGGTCAGAGGTATACAGTAAACCTGAAGTGTAGCATCGGAATCTATAACTAGTGTCACAGGAATGGTTCAAAACATAGACAGTAGGAAGAGTCAGTCTTCTTGTACTTGAGTCGGCATTGTGCCTTTTGTACTTAATTCCGATACAATTTCTGTGTTTCATCGTCAATAATAAGGTCAGAGGGATACAGTAAACCCGAAGTGAAGCATCGGAATCTATAACTAGTGTCACAGGAATGGTTCAAAACATAGTCAGTAAGAAGAGTCGCCTTCTTGTACTTAAGTCGGCATTGTTCCTTTTCTATTTAATTCCGATGCAATTTCTGTGTTTTATCGTCAATAAGGAGGTCAGAGGGACACAGTAAACCTGAAGGGAAGCATCGGAATCAATAAGTGGTGTCACAGGAATGGTTCAAAACATAGTCAGTAGGAAGAGTCAGTCTTCTTGTACTTAAGTCGGCATTGTGCCTTTCGTATTCAATTCCGATGCAATTTCTGTGTTTCATCATCAATAAGAAGGTCCAAGGGATATAGTAAACCTGAAGTGAGGCATCGGAATCTATAACTAGTGTCACAGGAATGGTTCAAAACATAAACAGTAAGCAGAGTCGCCTTCTTGTACTTAAGTCGGCATTGTGCCTTTTATATTTAATTCCGATGCAATTTCTGTGTTTCATCGTCAATAAGGAGGTCAGAGGGACACAGTAAACCTGAAGGGAAGCATCGGAATCATCAAGTGGTGTCACAGAAATGGTTAAAAACATAGTCAGTAAGAAGAGTCAGTCTTCTTGCACTTAAGTCGGCATTGTGCCTTTCGTATTCAATTCCGATGCAATTTCGGTGATTCATCGTCAATAAGAAGTTCCATGGGATACAGGAAACCTGAAGTGAAGCATCGGAATCTATAACTAGTGTCACAGGATGGGTTCAAAACATAGACAGTAAGAAGAGTCAGTCTTCTTGTACTTAAGTCGGCATTGTGCCTTTTCTAATTAATTCCGATGCAATATCTGTGTTTCATCGTCAATAAGAAGGTCCAAGGGATACATTAAACCTGAAGTCAAGCATCGGAATCTGAAACTTGTCCAACAGGAAATGTTCAAAACATACTCATTAAGAAGAGTCACTCTCCTTCTACTTAAGTCGGCATTGTGCCCTTTCTATTTAATTCCGATGCAATTTCTGTGTTTCGTCGTCAATAAGAAGGTACAAGTAATACAGTAAATCTGAAGTGAAGCATCGGAATCTAAAACTGGTCTCACAGGCGATGTTCAAAACATAGTCAGTAAGAAGAGTCATTCTTCTTGTACTTTAGTCGGCATTGTGCATGTTGTATATAATTCCGATGCAATTGAAGTGTATCATCGTCAATAAGAAGTTCCGAGGGATACAGTAAACCTGAAGTGAAGCATCGGAATCTATAACTAGGGTCACAGGAATGGTTCAAAACATAGACCGTAGGAAGAGTCAGTCTTCTTGTACTTCAGTCGGCATTGTTCCTTTTATATTTAATTCCGATACAATTTCTGTGTTTCATCGTCAATAAGAAGGTCAGAGGGATACAGTAAACCTGAAGTGAAGCATCGGAATCTGTAACTAGTGTCACAGGAATGGTTCAAAACATAGCCAGTAGGAAGAGTCAGTCCTCTTATACTTAAGTCGGCATTGTGCCTTTTCTATTTAATTCCGATGCAATTTATTTGCTTCATCATCAATAAGAAGGTCAGAGAGATACAGTAAACCTGAAGTGAAGCATCGGAGTCTGTAACTACTGTCACAGGAATGGTTCAAAACATAGTCAGTAAGAAGAGTCAGTATTCTTGTACTTAAGTCGGCATTGTGCCTGTTCTATTTAATTCCGATGCAATATCTGTGTTTCATCGTCAATAAGGAGGTCAGAGGGACACAGTAAACCTAAAGGGAAGCATCGGAATCATTAAGTGGGGTCACAGAAATGGTTAAAAACATAGTCAGTAAGCAGAGTCAGTCTTCTTGTACTTTAGTCGGCATTGTGCCTTTCGTATTCAATTCCGATGCAATTTCGGTGATTCATCGTCAATAAGAAGTTCCATGGGATACAGGAAACCTGAAGTGAAGCATCGGAATCTATAACTAGTGTCACAGGATGGGTTCAAAACATAGACAGTAAGAAGAGTCAGTCTTCTTGTACTTAAGTCGGCATTGTGCCTTTTCTAATTAATTCCGATGCAATATCTGAGTTCCATCGTCAATAAGAAGGTCCAAGGGATACAGTAAACCTGAAGTCAAGCATCGGAATCTGAAACTTGTCCAACAGGAAATGTTCAAAACATACTCATTAAGAAGAGTCACTCTCCTTCTACTTAAGTCGGCATTGTGCCCTCTCTAATTAATTCCGATGCAATTTCTGTGTTTCGTCGTCAATAAGAAGGTACAAGTAATACAGTATATCTGAAGTGAAGCATCGGAATCTAAAACTGGTCTCACAGGAGATGTTCAAAACATAGTCAGTAAGAAGAGTCATTCTTCTTGTACTTTAGTCGGCATTGTGCCTTTTGTATATAATTCCGATGCAATTGCTGTGTATCATCGTCAATAAGAAGTTCCGAGGGATACAGTAAACCTGAAGTGAAGCATCGGAATCTATAACTAGGGTCACAGGAATGGTTCAAAACATAGACCGTAGGAAGAGTCAGTCTTCTTGTACTTCAGTCGGCATTGTTCCTTTTATATTTAATTCCGATACAATCTCTGTGTTTCATCGTCAATAAGAAGTTCAGAGGGATACAGTAAACCTGAAGTGAAGCATCGGAATCTATAACTAGTGTCACAGGAATGGTTCAAAACATAGCCAGTAGGAAGAGTCAGTCCTCTTATACTTAAGTCGGCATTGTGCCTTTTGTATTTAATTCCGATGCAATTTCTGTGTTTCATCATCAATAAGAAGTTCCGAGGGATACAGTAAACCTGAAGTGAAGCATCGGAATCTATAACTAGGGTCACAGGAATGGTTCAAAACATAGACCGTAGGAAGAGTCAGTCTTCTTGTACTTCAGTCGGCATTGTTCCTTTTATATTTAATTCCGATACAATTTCTGTGTTTCATCGTCAATAAGAAGGTCAGTGGGATACAGTAAACCTTAAGTGAAGCATCGGAATCTATAACTAGTGTCACAGGAAAGTTTCAAAACATAGGCAGTAGGAAGAGTCAGTCTACTAGTACTTAAGTCGGCATTGTGCCTGTTCTATTTAATTCCGATGCAATTTCTGTGTTTCATCGTCAATAAGAAGGTCAGATGGATACAGTAAACCTGGAGTGAAGTATCAGAATCTATAACTAGTGTCACAGGAATGGTTCATAACATAGACAGTAAGAAGAGTCAGTCCACTTGTACTTAAGTCGGCATTGTGCCTTTTGTATTTAATTCCGATGCAATTTTTGTGTTTCGTCGTCAATAAGAAGGTCCACGGGATACAGTACACCTGAAGTGAAGCATCGGAATCTACAACTAGTGTCACTGGAATGGTACAAATCATACACAGTAAGAAGAGTCAGTCTTCTTGTAGTTAAGTCGGCATTGTGCCGTTTGTAACTAATTCCGATGCAATTTCTGTGTTTCATCGTCAACAAGAAGGTCAGAGGGATACAGTAAACCTGAAGTGAAGCATCGGAATCTATAACTAGTGTCACAGGAATGGATCAAAACGTAGACAGTAGGAAGAGTCAGTCTTCTTGTACATAAGTCGGCATTGTGCCTTTTGTATTTAATTCCGATGCATTTTCTGTGTTTCATCATCAATAAGAAGGTCCAAGGGATACAGTAAACCTGTAGTGAGGCATCGGAATCTATAACTAGTGTCACAGGAATGGTACAAAACATAAACAGTAACAAGAGACGCCTTCTTGTACTTGAGTCGGCATTGTGCCTTTTCTATTTAATTCCGATGCAATTTCTGTGTTTCATCGTCAATAAGGAGGTCAGAGAGACACAGTAAACCTGCAGGGAAGCATCGGAAACAATAAGTGGTGTCACAGGAATGGTTCAAAACATAGTCAGTAAGAAGAGTCAGTCTTCTTGTACTAAAGTTGGCATTTTGCCTTTTGTATTTAATTCCGATGCAATTTCTGTGTTTCATCGTCAATAAGAAGGTCAGAGGTAAACAGTAAACCTGAAGTGAAGCATCAGAATCTATAAGTAGTATCACAGGAATGTTAAAAAACATAGACAGTAAGAAGAGTCAGTCTTCTTGCATTTAAGTCGGCATTGTGCCTTTTGTATTTAATTCCGATGCAATTTCTGTGTCTCATCGTCAATAGGAAGGTCCAAGGGATACAGTAAACCTAAAGTGAAGCATCGGAATCTATAACTAGTGTCACAGGAATGGTTCAAAACATAGTCAGTAAGAAGAGTCAGTCTTCTTGTACTTAAGTTGGCATTGTGCCTTTTCTATTTAATTCCGATGCTATTTCTGTGTTTTATCGTCAATAAGGACAGAGGGATACAGTAAACCTGAAGTGAAGCATCCGAATCTATAACCTGTGTCACAGGGATGGTTCAAAACATAGACAGTAGGAAGAGTAAGTCTTCTTGTACTTAAGTCGGCATTGTGACTTTTGTATTTAATTCCGATGCAATTTCTATGTTTCATCGTCAATAAGAAGGTCAGAGGGATACAGTAAACCTGAAGTGAAGTATCAGAATCAATAACTAGTGTCACAGGAATGGTTCAAACATAGACAGTAAGAAGAGTCAGTCTACTTGTACTTAAGTCGGCATTGTGATTTTTGTATTTAATTCCGATGCAATTACTGTGTTTATCGTCAATAAGAAGGTCCAAGGGATACAGTACACATGAAGTGAAGCATCGGAATCTATAACTAGTGTCACAGGGATGGTTCAAATCTTAGACAGTAGGAAGAGTCAGTCTTCTTGTACTTCAGTCGGAATTGTTCCTTTTGTATTTAATTCCGATGCAATTTCTGTGTTTCGTCGTCAATAAGAAGGTCAGAATTTTACAGTAAACCTGAAGTGAAGCATCGGAATCCATAACTAGTGTCACAGGAGTATTTGAAAACGTAGACAGTAGAAAGAGTCAGTCTTCTTGTACTTAAGTCTTCATTGTACCTTTTGTATTTAATTCCGTTGCAATTTCTGTGTTTCATCATCAATAAGAAGGTCAGAGGGATACTGTAAACCTGAAGTGAAGCATCGGAGTCTGTAACTATTGTCACAGGATTGGTTCAAAACATAGTCAGTAAGAAGAGTCAGTATTCTTGTACATAAGTCGGCATTGTGCCTTTTCTATTTAATTCCGACGCAATATCTGTGTTTCATCGTCAATAAGAAGGTCAGAGGGATACATTAAACCTTAAGTGAAGCATCGGAATCTATAACTAGTGTCACAGGAAAGTTTCAAAACATAGGCAGTAGGAAGAGTCAGTCTACTAGTACTTAAGTCGGCATTGTGCCTTTTCTATTAAATTCCGATGCAATTTCTGTGTTTCATCGTCAATAAGAAGGTCAGATGGATACAGTACACCTGGAGTGAAGTATCAGAATCTATAACTAGTGTCACAGGAATGGTTCATAACATAGACAGTAAGAAGAGTCAGTCCACTTGTACTTAAGTCGGCATTGTGCCTTTTGTAATTAATTCCGATGCAATTTCTGTGTTTCGTCGTCAATAAGAAGGTCCACGGGATACAGTACACCTGAAGTGAAGCATCGGAATCTATAACTAGTGTCACAGGAATGGATCAAAACGTAGACAGTAGGAAGAGTCAGTCTTCTTGTACATAAGTCGGCATTGTGCCTTTTGTATTTAATTCCGATGCAATTTCTGTGTTTCATCGTCAATAAGAAGGTCAGAGGTAAACAGTAAACCTGAAGTGAAGCATCAGAATCTATAAGTAGTATCACAGGAATGTTAAAAAACATAGACAGTAAGAAGAGTCAGTCTTCTTGCATTTAAGTCGGCATTGTGCCTTTTGTATTTAATTCCGATGCAATTTCTGTGTTTCATCGTCAATAGGAAGGTCCAAGGGATACAGTAAACCTAAAGTGAAGCATCGGAATCTATAACTAGTGTCACAGGAATGGTTCAAAACATAGTCAGTAAGAAGAGTCAGTCTTCTTGTACTTAAGTTGGCATTGTGCCTTTTCTATTTAATTCCGATGCTATTTCTGTGTTTTATCGTAAATAAGGTCAGAGGGATACAGTAAACCTGAAGTGAAGCATCCGAATCTATAACCTGTGTCACAGGGATGGTTCAAAACATAGACAGTAGGAAGAGTAAGTCTTCTTGTACTTAAGTCGGCATTGTGACTTTTGTATTTAATTCCGATGCAATTTCTATGTTTCATCGTCAATAAGAAGGTCAGAGGGATACAGTAAACCTGAAGTGAAGTATCAGAATCAATAACTAGTGTCACAGGAATGGTTCAAAACATAGACAGTAAGAAGAGTCAGTCTACTTGTACTTAAGTCGGCATTGTGATTTTTGTATTTAATTCCGATGCAATTACTGTGTTTATCGTCAATAAGAAGGTCCAAGGGATACAGTACACATGAAGTGAAGCATCGGAATCTATAACTAGTGTCACAGGGATGGTTCAAATCTTAGACAGTAGGAAGAGTCAGTCTTCTTGTACTTCAGTCGGAATTGTTCCTTTTGTATTTAATTCCGATGCAATTTCTGTGTTTCGTCGTCAATAAGAAGGTCAGAATTTTACAGTAAACCTGAAGTGAAGCATCGGAATCCATAACTAGTGTCACAGGAGTATTTGAAAACGTAGACAGTAGAAAGAGTCAGTCTTCTTGTACTTAAGTCTTCATTGTACCTTTTGTATTTAATTCCGTTGCAATTTCTGTGTTTCATCATCAATAAGAAGGTCAGAGGGATACTATAAACCTGAAGTGAAGCATCGGAGTCTGTAACTATTGTCACAGGATTGGTTCAAAACATAGTCAGTAAGAAGAGTCAGTATTCTTGTACATAAGTCGGCATTGTGCCTTTTCTATTTAATTCCGACGCAATATCTGTGTTTCATCGTCAATAAGAAGGTCAGAGGGATACATTAAACCTTTAGTGAAGCATCGGAATCTATAACTAGTGTCACAGGAAAGTTTCAAAACATAGGCAGTAGGAAGAGTCAGTCTACTAGTACTTAAGTCGGCATTGTGCCTTTTCTATTTAATTCCGATGCAATTTCTGTGTTTCATCGTCAATAAGGAGGTCAGAGAGACACAGTAAACCTGCAGGGAAGCATCGGAAACAATAAGTGGTGTCACAGGAATGGTTCAAAACATAGTCAGTAAGAAGAGTCAGTCTTCTTGTACTAAAGTTGGCATTTTGCCTTTTGTATTTAATTCCGATGCAATTTCTGTGTTTCATCGTCAATAAGAAGGTCCAAGGGATACAGTAGACCTGAAGTGAAGCATCGGAATCTATAACTAGTGTCACTGGAATGGTTCAAATCATAGACAGTAACAAGAGTCAGTCTTCTCGTACTTAAGTCGGAATTGTGCCGTTTGTAACTAATTCCGAAGCAATTTCTGTGTTTCATCGTCAATAAGAAGGTCAGAGGTAAACAGTAAACCTGAAGTGAAGCATCAGAATCTATAAGTAGTATCACAGGAATGTTAAAAAACATAGACAGTAAGAAGAGTCAGTCTTCTTGCATTTAAGTCGGCATTGTACCTTTTGTATTTAATTCCGATGCAATTTCTGTGTTTCATCGTCAATAGGAAGGTCCAAGGGATACAGTAAACCTAAAGTGAAGCATCGGAATCTATAACTAGTGTCACAGGAATGGTTCAAAACATAGTCAGTAAGAAGAGTCAGTCTTCTTGTACTTAAGTTGGCATTGTGCCTTTTCTATTTAATTCCGATGCTATTTCTGTGTTTTATCGTCAATAAGGTCAGAGGGATACAGTAAACCTGAAGTGAAGCATCCGAATCTATAACCTGTGTCACAGGGATGGTTCAAAACATAGACAGTAGGAAGAGTAAGTCTTCTTGTACTTAAGTCGGCATTGTGACTTTTGTATTTAATTCCGATGCAATTTCTATGTTTCATCGTCAATAAGAAGGTCAGAGGGATACAGTAAACCTGAAGTGAAGTATCAGAATCAATAACTAGTGTCACAGGAATGGTACAAAACATAGACAGTAAGAAGAGTCAGTCTACTTGTACTTAAGTTGGCATTGTGATTTTTGTATTTAATTCCGATGCAATTACTGTGTTTATCGTCAATAAGAAAGTCCAAGGGATACAGTACACCTGAAGTGAAGCATCGGAATCTATATCTAGTGTCACAGGGATGGTTCAAATCTTAGACAGTAGGAAGAATCAGTCTTCTTGTACTTCAGTCGGAATTGTTCCTTTTGTAGTTAATTCCGATGCAATTTCTGTGTTTCATCGTCAATAAGAAGGTCAGAGGTTTACAGTAAACCTGAAGTGAAGCATCGGAATCTATAACTAGTGTCACAGGAGTATTTGAAAACGTAGAAAGTAGAAAGAGTCAGTCTTCTTGTACTTATGTCTTCATTGTACCTTTTGTATTTAATTCCGTTGCAATTTCTGTGTTTCATCATCAATAAGAAGGTCAGAGGGATACTGTAAACCTGAAGTGAAGCATCGGAGTCTGTAACTATTGTCACAGGATTGGTTCAAAACATAGTCAGTAAGAAGAGTCAGTATTCTTGTACATAAGTCGGCATTGTGCCTTTTCTATTTAATTCCGACGCAATATCTGTGTTTCATCGTCAATAAGAAGGTCAGAGGGATACAGTAAACCTTAAGTGAAGCATCGGAATCCATACTAGTGTCACAGGAATGTTTCAAAACATAGACAGTAGGAATAGTCAGTCTACTAGTACTTAAGTCGTCATTGTGCCTTTTCTAATTATTTCCGATGCAATTTCTGTGTTTCTTCGTCAATAATAAGGTCAGATGGGTACAGTAAACCTGGAGTGAAGTATCAGAATCTATAACTAGTGTCACAGGAATGGTTCATAATATTGACAGTAAGAAGAGACAGTGTACTTATACTTAAGTCGGCATTGTGCCTTTTGTATTTAATTCCGATCCAATTTCTGTGTTTCATCGTCAATAATAAGGTCAGAGGAATACAGTACACCTGAAGTGAAGCATCGGAATCTATAACTAGTGTCACTGGAATGGTTCAAATCATAGACTGTAAGAAGAGTCAGTCTTCTTGTACTTATGTCGGCATTGTGCCGTTTGTAACTAATTCCGATGCAATTTCTGTGTTTCATCGTCAATAAGAAGGTCAGAGGTATACAGTAAACCTGAAGTGAAGCATCGGAATCTATAACTAGTGTCACAGGAATGGTTCAAAACATAGACAGTAGGAAGAGTCAGTCTTCTTGTACTTGAGTCGGCATTGTGCCTTTTGTATTTAATTCCGATACAATTTCAGTCTTTCATCGTCAATAATAAGGTCAGAGGGATACAGTAAACCTGAAGTGAAGCATCGGAATCTATAACTAGCGTCACAGCAATGGTTCAAAACGTAGACTGTAGGAAGAGTCAGTCATCTTGTACATAAGTCGGCATTGTGCCTTTTGTATTTAATTCCGATGCAATTTCTGTGTTTCATCATCAATACGAAGGTCCAAGGGATACAGTAATCCCTGAAGTGAGGCATCGGAATCTATAACTAGTGTCACAGGAATGGTTCAAAACTTAAACAGTAAGAAGAGTCGCCTTCTTGTACTTAAGTTGGCATTGTTCCTTTTCTATTTAATTCCGATGCAATTTCTGTGTTTCATCGTCAATAAGGAGGTCAGAGGGACACAGTAAACCTGAAGGGAAGCATCGGAATCAATAAGTGGTGTCACAGGAATGGTTCAAAACATAGTCAGTAAGAAGAGTCAGTCTTCTTGTACATAAGTCGGCATTGTGCCTTTCGTATTCAATTCCGATGCAATTTCGGTGATTCATCGTCAATAAGAAGTTCCATGGGATACAGGAAACCTGAAGTGAAGCATGGGAATCTATAACTAGTGTCACAGGATGGGTTCAAAACATAGACAGTAAGAAGAGTCAGTCTACTTGTACTTAAGTCGGCATTGTCATTTTTGTATTTAATTCCGATGCAATTACTGTGTTTATCGTCAATAAGAAGGTCCAAGGGATACAGTACACCTGAAGTGAAGCATCGGAATCTATAACTAGTGTCACTGGAATGGTTCAAATCATAGACTGTAAAAAGAGACAGTCTTCTTGTACTTATGTCGGCATTGTGCCGTTTGTAACTAATTCCGATGCAATTTCTGTGTTTCATCGTCAATACGAAGGTCAGAGGTAAACAGTAAACCTGAAGTGAAGCATCAGAATCTATAAGTAGTATCACAGGAATGTTAAAAAACATAGACAGTAAGAAGAGTCAGTCTTCTTGCATTTAAGTCGGCATTGTGCCTTTTGTATTTAATTCCGATGCAATTTCTGTGTTTCATCGTCAATAGGAAGGTCCAAGGGATACAGTAAACCTAAAGTGAAGCATCCGAATCTATAACTAGTGTCACAGGAATGGTTCAAAACATAGTCAGTAAGAAGAGTCAGTCTTCTTGTACTTAAGTTGGCATTGTGCCTTTTCTACTTAATTCCGATGCTATTTCTGTGTTTTATCGTCAATAAGGTCAGAGGGATACAGTAAACCTGAAGTGAAGCATCCGAATCTATAACCTGTGTCACAGGGATGGTTCAAAACATAGACAGTAGGAAGAGTAAGTCTTCTTGTACTTAAGTCGGCATTGTGACTTTTGTATTTAATTCCGATGCAATTTCTATGTTTCATCGTCAATAAGAAGGTCAGAGGGATACAGTAAACCTGAAGTGAAGTATCAGAATCAATAACTAGTGTCACAGGAATGGTTCAAAACATAGACAGTAAGAAGAGTCAGTCTACTTGTACTTAAGTCGGCATTGTGATTTTTGTATTTAATTCCGATGCAATTACTGTGTTTATCGTCAATAAGAAGGTCCAAGGGATACAGTACACCTGAAGTGAAGCATCGGAATCTATATCTAGTGTCACAGGGATGGTTCAAATCTTAGACAGTAGGAAGAGTCAGTCTTCTTGTACTTCAGTCGGAATTGTTCCTTTTGTAGTTAATTCCGATGCAATATCTGTGTTTCATCGTCAATAAGAAGGTCAGAGGTTTACAGTAAACCTGAGGTGAAGCATCGGAATCTATAACTAGTGTCACAGGAGTATTTGAAAACGTAGACAGTAGAAAGAGTCAGTCTTCTTGTACTTAAGTCTTCATTGTACCTTTTGTATTTAATTCCGTTGCAATTTCTGTGTTTCATCATCAATAAGAAGGTCAGAGGGATACTGTAAACCTGAAGTGAAGCATCGGAGTCTGTAACTATTGTCACAGGATTGGTTCAAAACATAGTCAGTAAGAAGAGTCAGTATTCTTGTACATAAGTCGGCATTGTGCCTTTTCTATTTAATTCCGACGCAATATCTGTGTTTCATCGTCAATAAGAAGGTCAGAGGGATACAGTAAACCTTAAGTGAAGCATCGGAATCCATAACTAGTGTCACAGGAATGTTTCAAAACATAGACAGTAGGAATAGTCAGTCTACTAGTACTTAAGTCGGCATTGTGCCTTTTCTAATTATTTCCGATGCAATTTCTGTGTTTCTTCGTCAATAATAAGGTCAGATGGGTACAGTAAACCTGGAGTGAAGTATCAGAATCTATAACTAGTGTCACAGGAATGGTTCATAACATTGACAGTAAGAAGAGACAGTGTACTTATACTTGAGTCGGCATTGTGCCTTTTGTATTTAATTCCGATTCAATTTCTGTGTTTCATCGTCATTAATAAGGTCAGAGGAATACAGTACACCTGAAGTGAAGCATCGGAATCTATAACTAGTGTCACTGGAATGGTTCAAATCATAGACTGTAGGAAGAGTCAGTCTTCTTGTACTTATGTCGGCATTGTGCCGTTTGTAACTAATTCCGATGCAATTTCTGTGTTTCATCGTCAATAAGAAGGTCAGAGGTATACAGTAAACCTGAAGTGAAGCATCGGAATCTATAACTAGTGTCACAGGAATGGTTCAAAACATAGACAGAAGGAAGAGTCAGTCTTCTTGTACTTGAGTCGGCATTCTGCCTTTTGTATTTAATTCCGATACAATTTCAGTCTTTCATCGTCAATAATAAGGTCAGAGGGATACAGTAAACCTGAAGTGAAGCATCGGAATCTATAACTAGTGTCACAGCAATGGTTCAAAACGTAGACTGTAGGAAGAGTCAGTCTTCTTGTACATAAGTCGGCATTGTGCCTTTTGTATATAATTCCGATGCAATTTCTGTGTTTCATCATCAATACGAAGGTCCAAGGGATACAGTAATCCCTGAAGTGAGGCATCGGAATCTATAACTAGTGTCACAGGAATGGTTCAAAACTTAAACAGTAAGAAGAGTCGCCTTCTTGTACTTAAGTCGGCATTGTTCCTTTTCTATTTAATTCCGATGCAATTTCTGTGTTTCATCGTCAATAAGGAGGTCAGAGGGACACAGTAAACCTGAAGGGAAGCATCGGAATCAATAAGTGGTGTCACAGGAATGGTTCAAAACATAGTCAGTAAGAAGAGTCAGTCTTCTTGTACTTAAGTCGGCATTGTGCCTTTCATATTCAATTCCGATGCAACTTCTGTGTTTCATCATCAATAAGAAGGTCCAAGGGATACAGTAAACCTGAAGTGAGGCATCGGAATCTATAACTAGTGTCACAGGAATGGTTCAAAACATAAACAGTAAGAATAGTCGCCTTCCTGTACTTAAGTCGGCATTGTGCCTTTTGTATTTAATTCCGATGCAATTTCTGTGTTTCACCGCAATAAGGAGGTCAGATTGACACAGTAAACCTGAAGGGAAGCATCGGAATCATTAAGTGGTGTCACAGGAATGGTTAAAAACATAGTCAGTAAGAAGAGTCAGTCCTCTTGTACATAAGTCGGCATTGTGCCTTTCGTATTCAATTCCGATGCAATTTCGGTGATTCATCGTCAATAAGAAGTTCCATGGGATACAGGAAACCTCAAGTGAAGCATGGGAATCTATAACTAGTGTCACAGGATGGGTTCAAAACATAGACAGTAAGAAGAGTCAGTCTTCTTGTACTTAAGTCGGCATTGTGCCTTTTCTAATTAATTCCGATGCAATATCTGTGTTTCATCGTCAATAAGAAGGTCCAAGGGATACAGTAAACCTGAAGTCAAGCATCGGAATCTGAAACTTGTCCAACAGGAAATGTTCAAAACATACTCAATAAGAAGAGTCAGTCTCCTTCTACTTAAGTGGGCATTGTGCCTTTTCTATTTAATTCCGATGCAATTTCTGTGTTTCGTCGTCAATAAGAAGGTACAAGTAATACAGTAAATCTGAAGTGAAGCATCGGAATCTAAAACTGGTCTCACAGGAGATGTTCAAAACATAGTCAGTAAGAAGAGTCATTCTTCTTGTACTTAAGTCGGCATTGTGCCTTTTGTATATAATTCCGATGCAATTGCTGTGTATCATCGTCAATAAGAAGGTCCGAGGGATACAGTAAACCTGAAGTGAAGCATCGGAATTTGTAACTAGTGTCACAGGAATAGTTCAAAACGTAGACAGCAGGAAGAGTCAGTCTTCTTGTACTTAAGTCGGCATTGTGCCTTTTCTATTTAATTCCGATGCAATTTCTGTGATTCATCGTCAATAAGAAGGACCAAGGGATACAATAAACCTGAAGTGAAGCATCGGAATCTATAACTAGTGTCACAGGAATTGTTCAAAACATAGACAGTAAGAAGAGTCAGTCTTCTTGTACTTAAGTCGGCATTGTGCCTTTTCTATTTAATTCCGATGCAATTTCTGTGTTTCATCTTCAATAGGAAAGTCAGAGGGATACAGTAAACCTGAAGTGAAGCATCGGAATCTATAACTAGTGTCACAGGAATGGTTCAAAACATAGCCAGAAAGAAGAATCAGTCTTCTTGTACTTAAGTCGGCATTGTGCCTTTTGTATTTAATTCCGATGCTTTTTCTGTGTTTCATCGTCAATAAGATGGTCAGAGGGATACAGTAAACCTGAAGTGAGGCAATGGAATCTATAACTAGTGTCACAGGAATGGTTCAAACCATAGACAGTAAGAAGAGTCAGTCTTCTTGTACTTAAGTCAGCACTGTGTTTTTTGTATCTAATTCCGATGCAATTTCCGTGTTTCATCGTCAATAAGAAGGTCAGAGGGATACAGTAAACCTAAAGCGAAGCATCGGAATCTATAACTAGTGTCACAGGAATGGTTCAAAACATAGACAGTAGGAAGAGTCAGTCTTCTTGTACTTAAGTCGGCATTGAGCATTTTCTACTTATTTCCGATGCAATTTCTGTGTTTCGTCGTCAATAAGAAAGTCGAAGGGATACAGTATACCTGAAGTGAAGCATCGGAATCTATAACTAGTGTCACAGATAAGAAACTCCAAGGGATACAGTAAACCTGAAGTGAAGCATCGGAATCTATAACTAGTGGCACAGAAATGGTTCAAAACATAGACAGTAAGATGAAACAGTCTTCTTGTACATAAGTCGGCATTGTGCCTTTTGTGTTTAACTCCGAAGCAATTTCTGTGTTTCATCGTCAATAAGAAGGTCCAAGGGATACAGTAATTTTGAAGTGAAGCATCGGAATCTATAACTAGTGTCACAGGAATGGTTCAAAACATAGACAGTAATAAGAGTCAGTCTTCTTGTACTTAAGTCGGCATTGTGCCTTTTGTATTTAATTACGATGCAATTTCTGTGTTTCATCGTCAATAAGAAGGTCAGAGGGATACAGTAAACCTGAAGGGAATCATCGGAATCAATAAGTGGTGTCACAGGAATGGTTCAAAACATAGACAATAGGAAGGGTCAGTCTTCTAGAACTTATGTCGGCATTGTGCCTTTCTATTTAATTTCGATGCAGTTTCTGTGTTTCGTCGTCAATAAGAAGGTCCAAGGGGTACAGAAAACCTGAAGTGAAAATCGGAATCTATAACTAGTGTCACAGGAATGTTTGAAAATCATAGACAGTAATAAGAGTCAGTCTTCTTGTACTTAAGTCGGCATTGTGCCTTTTGTATTTAATTCCGATGCTATTTCTGTGTTTCATCGTCAATAGGAATGTCAGAGGCATACAGTAAACCTGAAGTGAAGCATCGGAATCTATAACTAGGGTCACAGGAGTGGTTCACAACATAGTCAGTAAGAAGAGTCGGTCTTCTTGTACTTAATTCGGCATTGTGCCTTTTTATTTAATTCCGATTCAATATCTGTGTTTCATCGTCAATAAGATGGTCCAAGGGATACAGTAAACCTGATGTGAAGCATCGGAATCTATATCTAGTGTCACAGAAATGGTTCAAAACATAGTCTGTAAGAAGAGTCTGTCTTCTTGTACTTAAGTCGGCATTGTGCCTTTTCTTATTAATTCCGATGCAATTTATGTGTCTCATCGTCAATAAGATGGTCAAAGGGATACAGTAAACCTGAAGTGAAGCATCGGAATGTACAACTAGTGTCACAGGAATGGTTCAAAATATAGACAGTAGGAAGAGTCAGTCTTCTTGTACTTGAGTCGGCATTGTGC
This sequence comes from Schistocerca americana, assembly GCF_021461395.2. Classification (NCBI taxonomy): domain Eukaryota; kingdom Metazoa; phylum Arthropoda; class Insecta; order Orthoptera; family Acrididae; genus Schistocerca; species Schistocerca americana. The sequence goes on along the minus strand of NC_060121.1, from coordinate 13,675,265 downwards.
CTTTTGTATTTATTTATGATGCAGTTTCTGTGTTTCATCGTCGGTAAGAAGGTCCAAGGAATACAGGAAACCTGAAGTGAAGCATCGGAATCTATAACTAGTGCCACAGGAATGGTTCAAATCATAGTCAGTAAGAAGAGTCAGTCTTCTTGTACTTAAGTCGGCATTGTGCTTTTTCTATTTACTTCCGATGCAATTTCTGTGTTTCATCGTCAATAAGAAGGTCAGAGAAATGCAGTAAACCTAAAGTGAAGCATCGGAATCTATAACTAGTGTCACAGGAATGGTTCAAACATAGTCAGTAAGAAGGGTCAGTCTTCTTGTACTTAAGTTGGCGTTGTGCCTTTTGTATTTAATTCCCATGCAATTTCTGTGTTTCATCGTCAATAAGAAGTTCCAAGGGATACAGTAAACTTATAGTGAAGCTTCGGAAACGAAAACTTGTCTCGCAGGAAATGTTCAAATCATAGTCACTAAGAAGAGTCAGTCTTCTTGTACTTAAGTCGGCATTGTGCCTTTTCTATTTAATTCCGATGCAATTTCTTTGTTTCGTCGTCAACAAGACGGTACAAGTAACACAGTAAACCTGAAGTGAAGCATCGTAATCTAGAACCGGTCTCACAGGAAAGGTTCAAAACATTGAGAGTAACAAGAGCCAGTCATCTTGTATTTAAATCCGCATTGTGCCTTTTGTATTTAATTCCGATGCATTTTGTGTGTTTCATCGTCAATAAGAAGGTCAGAGGTATACAGTAAACCTGCAGTGAAGCATCGGAATCTATAACTAGTGTCACAGGAATTGTTTAAACATAGACATCAAGAAGAGTCAGTCTTCTTGTACTTAATTCGTCATTGTGACATTTGTATTCAATTCCGATGCAATTTCTGTGTTTCATCGTCAAATAGAAGGTCCAAGGGATACAGTAAACCTGAAGTGAAGCATCGGAATCTATAACTAGTGTCACAGGAACGGTTCAAACTATAGACAGTACGAAGAATCAGTCTTCTTCTACTTAAGTCGGCATTGTGCCTTTTGTATTTAATTCCGATGCATTTTCTGTGTTTCATCGTCAATAAGATGGTCAGAGGGATACAGTAAACCTGAAGTGAGGCATTGGAATCTATAACTAGTGTCACAGGAATGGTTCAAACCATAGACAGTAAGAAGAGTCAGCCTTCTTGTACTTAAGTCGGCACTGTGTTTTTTGTATCTAATTCCGATGCAATTTCTGTGTTTCATCGTCAATAAGAAGGTCAGAGGGATACAGTAAACCTAAAGCGAAGCATCGGAATCTATAACTAGTGTCACAGGAATGGTTCAAAACATAGACAGTAGGAAGAGTCAGTCTTCTTGTACTTAAGTCGGCATTGAGCATTTTCTATTTATTTCCGATGCAATTTCTGTGTTTCGTCGTCAATAAGAAAGTCGAAGGGATACAGTACACCTGAAGTGAAGCATCGGAATCTATAACAAGTGTCACGGATAAGACACTCCAAGGGATACAGTAAACCTGAAGTGAAGCATCGGAATCTATAACTAGTGGCACAGAAATGGTTCAAAACATAGACAGTAAGATGAGTCAGTGTTCTTGTACATAAGTCGGCATTGTGCCTTTTGTGTTTAATTCCGAAGCAATTTCTGTGTTTCATCGTCAATAAGAAGGTCCAAGGTATACAGTAATTTTGAAATGAAGCATCGGTATCTATAACTAGTGTCACAGGAATGGTTCAAAACATAGACAGTAATAAGTGTCAGTCTTCTTGTACTTAAGTCGGCATTGTGCCTTTTGTATTTAATTACGATGCAATTTCTGTGTTTCATCGTCAATAAGAAGGTCAGAGGGATACAGTAAACCTGAAGGGAAGCATCGGAATCAATAAGTGGTGTCACAGGAATGGTTTAAAACATAGACAATAGGAAGGGTCTGACTTCTAGAACTTATGTCGGCATTGTGCCTTTTCTATTTAATTTCGATGCAGTTTCTGTGTTTCGTCGTCAATAAGAAGGTCCAAGGGATACAGAAAACCTGAAGTGAAGCATCGGAATCTATAACTAGTGTCACAGGAATGTTTGAAAATCATAGACAGTAATAAGAGTCAGTATTCTTGTACTTAAGTCGGCATTGTGCCTTTTGTATTTAATTCCGACGCTATTTCTGTGTTTCATCGTCAATAGGAATGTCAGAGGGATGCAGTAAACCTGAAGTGAAGCATCGGAATCTATAACTAGGGTCACAGGAGTGGTTCACAACATAGTCAGTAAGAAGAGTCAGTCTTCTTGTACTTAATTCGGCATTTTGCCTTTTTATTTAATTCCGATTCAATATCTGTGTTTCATCGTCAATAAGAAGGTCCAAGGGAGACAGTAAACCTGATGTGAAGCATCGGAATCTATAACTAGTGTCACAGAAATGGTTCAAAACATAGCCTGTAAGAAGAGTCAGTCTTCTTGTACTTAATTCGGCATTGGGACATTTGTATTTAATTCCGATGCAATTTCTGTGTTTCATCGTCAAATAGAAGGTCCAAGGGATACAGTAAACCTGAAGTGAAGCATCGGAATCTATAACTAGTGACACAGGAATGGTTCAAACTATAGACAGTACGAAGAATCAGTGTTCTTGTACTTAAGTCGGCATTGTGCCTTTTGTATTTAATTCCGATGCATTTTCTGTGTTTCATCGTCAATAAGATGGTCAGAGGGATACAGTAAACCTGAAGTGAGGCATTGGAATCTATAACTAGTGTCACAGGAATGGTTCAAACCATAGACAGTAAGAAGAGTCAGTCTTCTTGTACTTAAGTCGGCACTGTGTTTTTTGTATCTAATTCCGATGCAATTTCTGTGTTTCATCGTCAATAAGAAGGTCAGAGGGATACAGTAAACCTAAAGCGAAGCATCGGAATCTGTAACTAGTGTCACAGGAATGGTTCAAAACATAGACAGTAGGAAGAATCAGTCTTCTTGTACTTAAGTCGGAATTGAGCATTTTCTATTCATTTCCGATACAATTTCTGTGTTTCGTCGTCAATAAGAAAGTCGAAGGGATACAGTATACCTGAAGTGAAGCATCGGAATCTATAACTAGTGTCACAGATAAGAAACTCCAAGGGATACAGTAAACCTGAAGTGAAGCATCGGAATCTATAACTAGTGGCACAGAAATGGTTCAAAACATAGACAGTAAGATGAGTCTGACTTCTTGTACATAAGTCGGCATTGTGCCTTTTGTGTTTAATTCCGAAGCAATTTCTGTGTTTCATCGTCAATGAGAAGGTCCAAGGGATACAGTAATTTTGAAGAGAAGCATCGGAATCTATAACTAGTGTCACAGGAATGGTACAAAACATAGACAGTAATAAGAGTCAGTCCTCTTGTACTTAAGTCGGCATTGTGCCTTTTGTATTTAGTTACGATGCAATTTCTGTGTTTCATCGTCAATAAGAAGGTCAGAGGGATACAGTAAACCTGAAGGGAAGCATCGGAATCAATAAGTGGTGTCACAGGAATGGTTCAAAACATAGACAACAGAAAGGGTCAGTCTTCTAGAACTTATGTCGGCATTGTGCCTTTTCTATTTAATGTCGATGCAGTTTCTGTGTTTCGTCGTCAATAAGAAGGTCCAAGGGATACAAAAAACCTGAAGTGAAGCATCGGAATCTATAACTAGTGTCACAGGAATGTTTGAAAATCATAGACAGTAATAAGAGTCAGTCTTCTTGTACTTAAGTCGGCATTGTGCCTTTTGTATTTAATTCCGATGCTATTTCTGTGTTTCATCGTCAATAGGAATGTCAGAGGGATACAGTAAACCTGAAGTGAAGCATCGGAATCTATAACTAGGGTCACAGGAGTGGTTCACAACATAGTCAGTAAGAAGAGTCAGTCTTCTTGTACTTAATTCGGCATTGTGCCTTTTTATTTAATTCCGATTCAATATCTGTGTTTCATCGTCAATAAGAAGGTCCAAGGGATACAGTAAACCTGATGTGAAGCATCGGAATCTATAACTAGTGTCACAGAAATGGTTCAAAACATAGTCTGTAAGAAGAGTCAGTCTTCTTGTACTTAAGTCTGCATTGTGCCTTTTCTCATTAATTCCGATGCAATTTATGTATCTCATCGTCAATAAGATGGTCAAAGGGATACAGTAAACCTGAAGTGAAGCATCGGAATGTACAACTAGTGTCACAGGAATGGTTCAAAATATAGACAGTAGGAAGAGTCAGTCTTCTTGTACTTGAGTCGGCATTGTGCCTTTTGTATTTATTTATGATGCAGTTTCTGTGTTTCATCGTCGGTAAGAAGGTCCAAGGAATACAGGAAACCTGAAGTGAAGCATCGGAATCTATAACTAGTGCCACAGGAATGGTTCAAATCATAGTCAGTAAGAAGAGTCAGTCTTCTTGTACTTAAGTCGGCATTGTGCTTTTTCTATTTACTTCCGATGCAATTTCTGTGTTTCATCGTCAATAAGAAGGTCAGAGGGATGCAGTAAACCTGAAGTGAAGCATCGGAATCTATAACTAGTGTCACAGGAATGGTTCAAAACATAGACAGTAGGAAGACTCAGTCTTCTTGTACTTAAGTTGGCATTGTGCCTTTTGTATAATTCCGATGCAATTTCCGTGTTTCATCGTCAATAAGAAGGTCCAAGGGATACTGTGAACCTGAAGTGAGGCATCGGAATCTATAACTAGTGTCAAAGAAATGGTTCAAAACATAGTCAGTAAGAAGAGTCAGTCTTCTTGTACTTAAGACGGCTTTGTGCCTTTTCTATTTAATTCCGATGCAATTTCTGTGTTTCATCGTCAATAAGAAGGTCCAAGGGATGCAGTACACCTGAAGTGAAACATCGGAATCTATAACTAGTGTCACAGGAATGGATCAAAACATAGACAGTAAGTAGAGTCAGTCTTCTTGTACTTAAGACGGCATTGTGCCTTTTCTATTTAATTCCGATGCAATTTCTTTGTTTCGTCGTCAACAAGACGGTACAAGTAATACAGTAAACCTGAAGTGAAGCATCGAAATCTAGAACCGGTCTCACAGGAAAGGTTCAAAACATTATGAGTTGTCTTGTGACAGCCAGAGCGACAGCACCAGCAGCAGCGAGTACTGTTTGTATAAAGCGTTTTTGTACTTATTTGCTGCGCTCAGCTTTTAAATAGTTTTTCTGGGAAAACCTAGCGTAGTTTTCGCGTCTCGTATTTCAGTGAGTGTTTCTTGATTATCAGAGTAGCTCATCAGAAGATTATCTTGGGAATTTGTCACCGTATAGAGTAGGGTAAACATAGTCATGTGTAGGGACTGTGGTTGTTGTGAGCGGACGCAAGGAGAATTGGCCACTCTTCGGGGGCAGGTGGAGGCTTTGTCTGTTAGGCTCATCGAGTTCGAGGCGCAGGCGTCGGCTCGTAGTGGCGTTGGGGCAACTGTGGTGAGACCTATGCCTACTTCGGTGGCCTTGGAATCACATGGAACCCCTGATGTCGCTGCGTCTTCCGGCAGTGAGCATCTTACCGGTCAGCCATCACTCCAGGGTGAATGGCGGACAGTGGTGGGCTCGCGCGTGCCTGGCCAAAAGGCGAAGGTGGGATCTGGCCGCGTGGCAGCTGCCTTACCCCTTTCCAACAGGTACGGGGTGCTTCCTAGTGGTGATGACATCGTTTCCGAGCCACCACAGGATGCCTCGCCTGTTGGGCCAGTGGCCGATTCTCCGGCAAGGTCCCGACAGTCACAGAGGGCGGGCCTATTAGTTATAGGGAGCTCCAACGTTAGGCGAGTTATGGAGCCCCTCAGGAAAATAGCGGGTAGGTCGGGGAAGAATGCCAGTGTGCACTCGGTGTGCTTGCCGGGGGGTCTCGTCCGTAATGTGGAGGAGGCCCTTCCGGCAGCTATTGAACGCACTGGGTGTGACCGGCTGCAGATAGTAGCACATGTCGGAACGAATGACGCCTGCCGCTTGGGTTCTGAGGCCATCCTTGGTTCCTTCCGGCGGCTGGCTGATTTGGTGAAGACAACCAGCATCGCACGCGGAGTGCAAGCTGAGCTTAATATCTGCAGCATAGTGCCCAGAGTCGATCGCGGTCCTCTGGTTTGGAGCCGTGTGGAGGGTCTAAACCAGAGGCTCAGACGACTCTGCGACTATAATGGTTGCAAATTCATCGACCTCCGTTATTGGGTGGAGAACTGTAGGGCCCCCCTAGACAGGTCAGGCGTGCACTACACACCGGAAGCAGCTACTAGGGTAGCAGAGTACGTGTGGCGTGCACACGGGGGTTTTTTAGGTTAGAGGGACCCCCCCTTGGGCGAAACGATAAAATACCTGACGGCTTACCAGAGAGGACATTATCATCGTTGATAAAGAACGTCCGTCCTCAGAGACCAAAAACAGGAAAAGTTAACGTAATATTGGTAAACTGCAGGAGTATCCAGGGCAAGGTTCCTGAATTAGTATCTCTTATTGAAGGAAATAGTGCGCATATAGTATTAGGAACGGAAAGTTGGTTAAAACCGGAAGTGAACAGTAACGAAATCCTAGACACAGAATGGAATATATACCGCAAGGATAGGATAAACGCCAATGGTGGAGGAGTATTTATAGCAGTAAAGAATTCAATAATATCCAGTGAAGTTATTAGCGAATGCGAATGTGAAATAATCTGGGTTAAGTTAAGTATCAAAGGTGGGTCAGATATGATAGTCGGATGCTTCTATAGACCACCTGCATCAGCAACCGTAGTAGTTGAGCGCCTCAGAGAGAACCTGCAGAACGTCGTGAAGAAGTTTCGTGATCATACTATTGTAATAGGGGGAGACTTCAATCTACCAGGTATAGAATGGGATAGTCACACAATCAGAACTGGAGCCAGGGACAGAGACTCTTGTGACATTATCCTGACTGCCTTGTCCGAGAATTACTTCGAGCAGATAGTTAGAGAACCAACTCGTGAAGCTAACGTTTTAGACCTCATAGCAACAAATAGACCGGAACTTTTCGACTCCGTGAATGTAGAAGAGGGTATCAGTGATCATAAGTCAGTGGTTGCATCAATGACTACAAGTGTAATAAGAAATGCCAAAAAAGGAAGGAAAATATATTTGCTTAACAAGAGTGATAGGGCACAAATCGCAGAATATCTGAGTGACCACCATCAAACGTTCATTTATGAGGAAGAGGATGTGGAACAAAAATGGAAAAAATTCAGAAACATCGTCCAGTACGCCTTAGATAAGTTCGTACCGACTAAGGTCCAAAGCGGGGGGAAAGATCCACCGTGGTATAACAATCATGTACGAAAGGTACTACGGAAACAAAGAAAGCTTCATCATAGGTTTAAGAGTAGTCGAATCATAGCTGATAAGGAAAAGCTGAACGAAGCGAAAAAGAGCGTAAAGAGAGCAATGAGAGAAGCATTCAACGAATTCGAACATAAAACATTGGCAAACAATCTAAACAAGAACCCTAAAAAGTTTTGGTCATATGTAAAATCGGTAAGCGGATCTAAATCCCCTATTCAGTCACTCGTTGACCACGATGGCACCGAAACAGAGGACGACCGAAGAAAGGCAGAAATACTGAATTCAGTGTTCCGAAACTGTTTCACTGCGGAAAATCGTAACACGGTCCCTGACTTCAGCCGTCGCACGGACGCCAAAATGGAAAATATTGAAATAAACGATATCGGAATTGAAAAACAACTGCTATCACTTAGTAGCGGAAAAGCATCCGGACCAGACGGGATACCCTTAAGATTCTACAGTGATTATGCTAAAGAACTTGCTCCCTTTCTATCAGCAATTTATCGTAGATCGCTGGAAGAACGTAAAGTACCTAGCGACTGGAAGAAAGCGCAGGTCGTTCCCATTTTCAAGAAGGGTCATAAATCAGATGCGAATAATTATAGGCCTATTTCGCTTACGTCAATCTGTTGTAGAATAATGGAACATGTTTTGTGTTCTCGTATTATGACGTTCTTAGATAATACAAATCTCCTTCATCATAACCAACATGGATTCCGCAAACAGAGATCATGTGAAACTCAGCTCGCCCTATTTGCCCAAGAAATTCACAGTGCCGTAGACACTGGCGAGCAGATTGATGCCGTATTCCTGGACTTCAGGAAGGCATTTGATACGGTTCCGCACTTACGTTTAGTGAAAAAAATACGAGCTTACGGAATATCGGACCAGGTTTGTGACTGGATTCAGGATTTCCTAGAAGAAAGAACACAACATGTCAATCTTAACGGTTCAAAATCTACAGATGTAGAGGTAATTTCGGGGGTACCGCAGGGAAGCGTGATAGGACCTTTATTGTTTACAATATACATAAATGACTTAGTTGACAACATCGGTAGCTCCGTGAGGCTATTTGCAGATGACACGGTTGTCTACAAGAAAGTAGCAACATCAGAAGACTCGTACGTACTCCAGGAGGACCTGCAGAGGATTAATGCATGGTGCGACAGCTGGCAGCTTTCCCTAAACGTAGATAAATGTAATATAATGCGCATACGTAGGGGCAGAAATCCATTCCAGTACGATTATGCCATAGGTGGTAAATCATTGGAAGCGGTAACGACCGTAAAATACTTAGGAGTTACTATCCGGAGCGATCTGAAGTGGAATGATCACATAAAACAAATAGTGGGAAAAGCAGGCGCCAGGTTGAGATTCATAGGAAGAATTCTAAGAAAATGTGACTCATCGACGAAAGAAGTAGCTTACAAAACGCTTGTTCGTCCGATTCTTGAGTATTGCTCATCAGTATGGGACCCTTACCAGGTTGGATTAATAGAAGAGATAGACATGATCCAGCGAAAAGCAGCGCGATACGTCATGGGGACATTTAGTCAGCGCGAGAGCGTTACGGAGATGCTGAACAAGCTCCAGTGGCGGACACTTCAAGAAAGGCGTTACGCAATACGGAGAGGTTTATTATCGAAATTACGAGAGAGCACATTCCGGGAAGAGATGGGCAACATATTACTACCGCCCACATATATCTCGCGTAATGATCACAACGAAAAGATCCGAGAAATTAGAGCAAATACGGAGACTTACAAGCAGTTGTTCTTCCCACGCACAATTCGTGAATGGAACAGGGAAGGGGGGATCAGATAGTGGTGCAATAAGTACCCTCCGCCACACACCGTGAGGTGGCTCGCGGAGTATAGATGTAGATGTAGATGTAGATGAGAGTAACAAGAGCCAGTCATCTTGTATTTAAATCCGCATTGTGCCTTTTGTATTTAATTCCGATGCAATTTATGTGTTTCATCGTCAATAAGAAGGTCAGAGGTATACGGTAAACATGCAGTGAAGCATCGGAATCTATAACTAGTGTCACAGGAATTGTTCAAACATAGACATCAAGAAGAGTCAGTCTTCTTGTACTTAATTCGGCATTGTGACATTTGTATTTAATTCCGATGCAATTTCTGTGTTTCATCGTCAAATAGAAGGTCCAAGGGATACAGTAAACCTGAAGTGAAGCATCGGAATCTATAACTAGTGTCACAGGAATGGTTCAAACTATAGACAGTACGAAGAGTCAGTCTTCTTGTACTTAAGTCGGTATTGTGCCTTCTGTATTTAATTCCGATGCAATTTCTATGTTTCAATGTCAATAAGAAGGCCAGAGGGATACAGTAAACCTGAAGTGAGGAATCGGAATCTATAACTAGTGTCACAGGAATGGTTCAAAGCATAGACAGTGGGAAGAGTCAGTCTTCTTGAACTTAAGTCGGCATTGTGCCTTTTGTATTTAATTCCGATGCAATTTCTGTGTTTCATCGTCAACAAGAAGGTCCAAGGGATGCAGTAAACCTGAAGTGAAGCATCGGAATCTATAACTAGTGTCACAGGAATGGTTCAAAACATAGACAGTAGGAAGACTCAGTCTTATTGTACTTAAGTCGGCATTGTGCCTTTTGTATAATTCCGATGCAATTTCCGTGTTTCATCGTCAATAAGAAGGTCCAAGGGATACTGTGAACCTGAAGTGGGGCATCGGAATCTATAACTAGTGTCAAAGAAATGGTTCAAAACATAGTCAGTAAGAAGAGTCAGTCTTCTTGTACTTAAGACGGCATTGTGCCTTTTCTATTTAATTCCGATGCAATTTCTGTGTTTCATCGTCAATAAGAAGGTCCAAGGGATGCAGTACACCTGAAGTGAAACACCGGAATCTATAACTAGTGTCACAGGAATGGATCAAAACATAGACAGTAAGAAGAGTCAGTCTTCTTGTACTTAAGACGGCATTGTGCCTTTCGTATTCAATTCCGATGCAATTTCGGTGTTTCATCGTCAATGAGAAGGCCAAGGGATACAGTAAACCTAATGTGAAGCATCGGAATCTATAACTAATGTCACAGGAATGGTTCAAAACATAGTCAGTAAGAAGAGTCAGTCTTCTTGTACTTAAGTCGGCATTGTGCCTTTTGTATTTAATTCCGATGCAATTTCTGTGTTTCATCGTCAATAAGAAGGTCAGAGGTATACAGTAAACCTGAAGTGAAGCATCGGAATCTATAACTAGTGTCACAGGAATTGTTCAAACATAGACAGTAAGAAGAGTCAGTCTTCTTGTACTGAACTCGGCGTTGTGCCTTCTGTATTTAATTTCGATGCAATTTCTGTGTTTCATCTTCAATAAGAAGTTCCAAGGGGTACAGTAAACCTGAAGTGAAGCATCGGAATCTATAACTAGTGTCACAGGAATGGTTCAAAACATAGACATAAAGAAGAGTCAGTCTTCTTGTACTTAAGTCGGCATTGTGCATTTTCTATTTAATTCCGATGCAATTTCTGTGTTTCATCGTCAATAAGAAGGCCAGAGGGATACAGTAAACCTGAAGGGAAGCATCGGAATCAATAAGTGGTGTCACAGGAATGTATCAAAACATCGACAATAGGAAAGGTCAGTCTTCTTGAACTTATGTCGGCATTGTGCCTTTTCTATTTAGTTCCGATGCAGTTTCTGTGTTTCGTCGTCAATTAGAAGGTCCAAGGGATACAGAAAACCTGCAGTGAAGCATCGGAATTCATAAGTAGTGTCACAGGAATGTTTCAAAACATAGACAGTAATAAGAGTCAGTCTTCTTGTACTTAAGTCGGCATTGTGCCTTTTGTATTTAATTCCGATGCAATTCCTGTGTTTTATCGTCAATAAGAAGGTCAGAGGGATACAGTAAACCTGAACTAAAGCATCGGAATCTATAACTAGTGACACAGGAATGGTTCAAAACATAGAGAGTAGGAAGAGTCAGTCTACTTGTACTTAAGTCGGCATTGTGCCTTTTGTATTTAATTCCGATGGAATTCCTGTGTTTCATCGTCAATAAGAAGGTCAGAGGGATACAGTAAACCTGAAGTGAAGCATCGGAATCTATAACTAGTGTCACAGGAATTGTTCAAACATAGACAGTAAGAAGAGTCAGTCTTCTTGTACTTAAGTCGGCATTGTGCCTTTTCTATTTACTTCCGATGCAATTTCTGTGTTTCATCGTCAATAAGAAGGTCCAAAGGATACAGTAAACCTGAAGTGAAGCATTGTAACCTATAACTAGTGTCACAGGAATGGTTCAAAACATAGACAGTAAGAAGAGTCAGTCTTCTTTTACTTATGCCGGCATTGTGCCTTTTCTATTTAATTCCGATGCAATTTCTGTGTCTCGTCTTCAATAGGAAGGTCAGAGGGATACAGTAAACCTGAAGCATCGGAATCTATATCTAGGGTCACAGGAATGGTTCAAAACATAGACAGAAAGAAGAGTCAGTCTTCTTGCACTTATGTCGGCATTGTGCCCCCTCTATTTAATTCCGATGCAAATTCTGTGTTTCATCCTCAATAAGAAGGTCGGAGGGATACAGTAAACCTGAAGTTCAGAATTGGAATCTATAACTAGTGTCAAAGGAATGGTTCAAAGCATAGACAATAGGAAGGGTCAGTCTTCTTGAACTTATGTCGGCATTGTGCCTTTTCTATTTAATTCCGATGCAGTTTCTGTGTTTCGTCGTCAATAAGAAGGTCCAAGGGATACAGAAAACCTGAAGTGAAGCATCGGAATCTGTAATTAGTGTCACAGGAATGTTTCAGATCATAGACAGTAATAAGAGTCAGCCTTCTTGTCCTTAAATCGGCATTGTGCCTTTCGTATTTAATTCCGATGCAATTTCTGTGTTTCATCGTCAATAAGAAGGTCAGAGGGATACAGTAAACCTGAAGTGAAGCATCGGAATCTATAACTAGTGTCCCAGGAATGGTTCAAAACATAGAGAGTAGGAAGAGTCAGTCTTCTTGTACTTAAGTCGGCATTGTGCCTTTTCTATTTAATTCCGATGCAATTTATGTCTTTCATCGTCTATAAGAAAGTCAGAGGGATATAGTAAACCTGAAGTGAAGCATCGGAATGTACAACTAGTGTCACACAAATGGTTCAAAATATAGACGGTAGGATGAGCCAGTCTTCTTGTACTTGAGTCGGCATTCTGCCTTCTGTATTTCTTTCCGATGCAATTTCTGTGTTTCATCGTCATTAATAAGGTCAGAGGTATACAGTAAACCTGAAGTGAAGTATCGGAATCCATAACTAGTGTCACACGAATGGTTCAAAACATAAACAGTGGGAAAAGTCATTCTTCTTGAACTTAGGTTGGCATTGTGCCTTTTCTATTTAATTCCGATGCAATTTCTGTGTTTCATCGTCAATAACAAGGTCAGAGGGATACAGTAAACCTGCAGTGAATCATCGGAATCTATAACTAGTGTCACAGGAATGATTCGAAGCATAGACAGTAGGAAGAGTCAGTCTACATGTACTTAAGTCGGCATTGTGCCTTTTCAATTTCATTCCGATGCAATTTCTGTGTTTCATTGTCAATAAGAAGGTCCAAGGGATACATTAAACATATAGTGAAGCATCGGAATCTAAAACTTGTCTCACAGGAAATGATCAAATCATAGTCATTAAGAAGAGTCAGTCTTCTTGTACTTAAGTCGGCATTGTGCTTTTTCTATTTAATTCCGATGCAAATTCTGTGTTTCGTCGTCAATAAGAAGGTACAAGTAATACAGTAAACCTGAAATGATGCAACGGAATCCATAACTAGTGTCTCAGGAATGGTTCAAAACATAGAGAGGAAGAAGAGTCAATCTTCTTGTACTTAAGTCGGCATTGTGCCTATTCTATTTAATTCCGATGCAATTTCTGTGTTTCGTCGTCAATAAGAAGGTCCAAGGGATACAGAAAACCTGAAGTGGAGCATCGGACTCCATAACTAGTGTCACAGAAGTGTTTCAAAACATAGACAGTAATAAGAGTCAGACGTCTTGTACTTAAGTCGGCATTGTGTCTTTTGTATTTAATTCCGATGCAATTCCTGTGTTTCATCGTCAATAAGAAGGTCAGAGGCATACAGTAAACCTGAACTAAAGCATCGGAATCTATAACTAGTGATACAGGAATGGTTCAAAACATAGAGAGTAGGAAGAGTCAGTCTACTTGTACTTAAGTCGGCATTGTGCCTTTTGTATTTAATTCCGATGGAATTCCTGTGTTTCATCGTCAATAAGAAGGTCAGAGGGATACAGTAAACCTGAAGTGAAGCATCGGAATCTATAACTAGTGTCACAGGAATGGTTCAAACATATTAAGTAAGAAGAGTCAGTCTTCTTGTACTTGAGTCGGCACTGTGCCTTTTGTATTTATTTCCGATGCAATTTCTGTGTTTCATCGTCAATAAGAAGGTCAGAGTGATACAGTAAACCTGAAGTGAAGCATCGGAATCTATAACTAGTGTCACAGAATGGTTCAAAACATAGACAGCAGGAAGAGTCATTCTTCTTGTACTTAGGTCGGCATTGTGCCCTTTCTATTTAATTCCGATGCAATTTCTGTGTTTCATCGTCAATAAGAAGGTCAGTGGGATACAGTAAACCTGAAGTGAATCATCGGAATCAATCACTAGTGTCACAGGATTGGTTCAAAACATAGACAGTAGGAAGAGTCAGTCAACATGTACTTAATTCGGAATTGTGCCTTTTGAATTTAATTCGGATGCCATTTCTGTGTTGCATCGTCAATAAGAAGGTCAGAGGGATACAGTAAACCTGAAGTGAAGCATCGGAATCTATAACTAGTGTCACAGGAATGGTTCAAAACATAGACAGTAGGAAGAGACAGTCTTCTTGTACTTAAGTCGGCATTGTGCCTTTTGTATTTAATTCCGATGCAATTTCTGTGTTTCATCGTCAATACGAAGGTCAGAGGGATATAGTAAACCTGAAGAGAAGCATCAGAATCTATAACTAGTGTCACAGGAATGGTACAAATCATAGACAGTAATAAGAGTCAGTCTTCTGGTACTTACGTCGGAATTGTGCCTTTTGAATTTAATTAAAATTCAATTTCTGTGTTTCATCGTCAATAAGAAGGTCCAAGGGATACAGTAAACCTGAAGGGAAGCATCGGAATCAGTAAGTGGTGTCACAGGAATGGTTCAAAACATAGTCAGTAAGAAGAGTCAGTCTTCTTGTACTTAAGTCGGCATTGTGCCGTTCGTATTCAATTCCGATGCAATTTCGGTGTTTCATCGTCAATAAGAAGGTCCAAGGGGTACAGTAAACCTGAAGTGAAACATCGGAATCTATAACTAGTGTCACAGGATCGGTTCAAAACATAGACAGTAAGAAGAGTCAGTCTTCTTGTACTTAAGTCGGCATTGTGCCTTTTCTATTTAATTCCAATGCAATTTCTGTGTTTCAAAATCAATAAGATGGATAGAGGGATACAGAATACCTGAAGTGAAGCATCGGAATCTATAACTAGTGTCACAGGAATGGTTCAAAACATAGACAGTAAGAAGAGTCAGTCATCTTGTACTTAAGTCGGCATTGTGCCTTTTCTAAGTAATGCCGATGCAATTTCTGTGTTTCATCGTCGATAAGAAGGTCCAAGGGATACAGTAAACCTGAAATGTAGCATCGGAATCTATAACTAGTGTCACAGGTTTTGTTCAAACATAGACAGTAAGAAGAGTCAGTCTTCTTGTACTTAGGTCGGCATTGTGCCTTTTGTATTTAATTCCGATGCAATTTCTGTGTTTCTTCGTCAATAGGAAGGTCAGAGGGATACAGTAAACCTGAAGTGAAGCATCGGAATCTATAACTAGTGTCACAGGAATGGTTCAAAGCATAGTCAGTAAGAAGAGTCAGTCTTCTTGTACTTAATTCGGCATTATGCCTTTTTATTTAATTCCGTTTCAATTTCTGTGTTTCATCGTCAATAAGAAGGTCCAAGGGATACAGTAAACCTGAAGTGAAGCATCGGAGTCTATAACTAGTGTCACAGAAATGGTTCAAAACATAGTCAGTAAGAAGAGTCAGTCTTATTGTACTTAAGTCGGCATTGTGCCTTTTCTATTTAATTCCGATGCAATTTATGTGTTTCATCGTTAAGAAGAAGGTCAGAGGGATACAGTAAACCTGAAGTGAAGCATCGGAATGTACAACTAGTGTCACAGGAATGGTTCAAACTATAGACAGTAGGAAGAGTCAGTCTTCTTGTACTTGAGTCGGCATTGTGCCTTTTGTATTTAATTCCGATGCAATTTCTGTGTTTTATCGTCAATAAGAAGGTCAGAGGGATACAGTAAACCTGAAGGGAAGCATCGGAACCTATAACTAGTGTCACAGGAATGGTTCAAAACATAGACAGTAGGAAGAGTCATTCTTCTTGTACTTAGGTCGGCATTGTGCCCTTTCTATTTAATTCCGATGCAATTTCTGTGTTTCATCGTTAATAAGAAGGTCAGTGGGATACAGTAAACCTGAAGTGAAGCATCGGAATCTATAACTAGTGTCACAGGAAGGGTTCATAGCATAGTCAGTAAGAAGAGTCAGTCTTCTTGTACTTAATTCGGCATTATGCCTTTTTATTTAATTCCGTTTCAATTTCTGTGTTTCATCGTCAATAAGAAGGTCCAAGGGATACAGTAAACCTGAAGTGAAGCATCGGAATCTATAACTAGTGTCACAGAAATGGTTCAAAACAGAGTCAGTAAGAAGAGTCAGTCTTCTTGTACTTAAGTCGGCATTGTGCCTTTTCTATTTAATTCCGATGCAATTTATGTGTCTCATCGTTAACAAGAAGGTCAGAGGGGTACAGTAAACCTGAAGTGAAGCATCGGAATCTATAACTAGTGTTACAGGAATATTTCAAAACATAGATAGTAGGAAGAGACAGTCTTCTTGTACTTACGTCGGCATTGTGCATTTTGTATTTAATTCCGATGCAATTTCTGTGTTTCATCGTCAATACGAAGGTCAGAGGGATACAGTAAACCTGAAGTGAAGCATCAGAATCTATAACTGGCGTCACTGGAATGGTTCAAAACATAGACAGTAAGAAGAGTCAGTCTACTTGTACTTAAGTAGGCATTGTGCCTTTTTCTTTAATTCCGATGCAATTTCTGTGTTTCATCGTCAATAAGAAGGTCGAAGTGATACAGTACACCTGAAGTGAATCATCGTAATCTATAACTAGAGTCACAGGAATGGTACAAATCATAGTCAGTAAGAAGAGTCAGTCTTCTTGTACTTAAGTCGGCATTGTGCCTTTTGTATTTAATTCCGATGCAATTTCTGTGTTTCATCGTCAATAAGAAGGTCCAAGGGATACAGTAAACATATAGTGAAGCATCCGAATCTAAAACTTGTCTCACACGAAATGTTCAAATCATAGACATTAAGAAGAGTCAGTCTTCTTGTACTTAAGTCGGCATTGTGCCATTACTATTTAATTCCGATGCAATTTCTGTGTTTCGTCGTTAATAAGAAGGTCCAAGGGATACAGTAAATCCGAAGTGAAGCATCGGAATCTATAACTAGTGTCACAGGAATGGTTCAAAACATAGACAGTAAGAAGAGTCAGTCTTCTTGTACATTAGTCGGCATTGTGCCATTTGTATTTAATTCCGAAGCAATTTCTTTGTTTCATTGTCGATAAGAAGGTCCAAGGGATACAGTAAACCTGAAGTGAAGCATCGGAATCTATAACTAGTGTCACAGGAATGATTCAAATCATAGACAGTAAAATGAGTCAGTCTTCTTGTACTTAAGTAGGCATTGTGCCTTTTTCTTTTTAATTCCGATGCAATTTCTGTGTTTGATCGTAAATAAGAAGGTCAGAGAGATACAGTTAACCTGAAGTAAAGCATCGGAATCTAAAACCGGTCGCACAGGAAACGTTCATAACATAGAGAGTAACAAGAGCCAGTAATCTTGTATTTGAGTAGTCATTGTGCCTTTTGCATTTAATTCCGATGCAATTACGGTGTTTCATCATCAATAAGAAGGACAGAGGGATACAGAATACCTGAAGTGAAGCATCGGAATCTATAACTAGTGTCACAGGAATGGTTCAAAACATAGACAGTAGGAAGAGCCAGTTTTCTTGTACTTAAGTCGGCATTTTTCCATTTGTATTTATTTCCTATGCAATTTCTGTGTTTCATCGTCAATACGAAGGTCCAAGGGATACACTAAACATATAGTGAGGCATCGGAATCTAAAACTTGTCTCACAGGAAATGTTCAAAACATAGTCATTAAGAAGAGTCAGTCTTCCTGTATTTAAGTCGGCATTGTGCCTTTTCTATTTCATTCCGATGCAATTTCTGGGTTTCGTCGTCAATAAGAAGGTACAAGTAATACAGTAAACCAGACGTGAAGTATTGGAATCTAAAACCGGTCGCACAGGAAAGGTTCATAACATAGAGAGTAACAAGACCCAGTAATCTTGTATTTGAGTAGTCATTGTGCCTTTTGCATTTAATTCCGATGCAATTTCTGTGTTTCATCGTCAATAAGAAGGTCAGAGGTATACTGTAAACCTGAAGTAAAGCATCGGAATCTATAACTAGTGGTACAGGAATGGTTCAAAACATAGACAGTAGGAAGAGTCAGTCTTCTTGTACTTAAATCGGCATTGTGCCATTTGTATTTAATTCCAATGCAATTTCTGTGTTTCATCGTCGATAAGAAGGTCCAAGGGATACAGTAAACCTGAAGTGAAGCATCGGAAACTATAACTAGTGTCACAGGAATTGTTCAAACATAGACTGTAAGAAGAGTCAGTCCTCTTGTACGTAAGTCGGCATTGTGCCTTTTTATTTAATTCCGTTTCAATTTCTGTGTTTCATCGTCAATAAGAAGGTCCAAGGGATACAGTAAACCTGAAGTGAAGCATCGGAATCTATAACTAGTGTCACAGAAATGGTTCAAAACATAGTCAGTAAGAAGAGTCAGTCTTCTTGTACTTAAGTCGGCATTGTGCCTTTTCTATTTAATTCCGATGCAATTTATGTGTCTCATCGTTAACAAGAAGGTCAGAGGGATACAGTAAACCTGAAGTGAAGCATCGGAATCTATAACAAGTGTTACAGGAATATTTCAAAACATAGATAGTAGGAAGAGACAGTCTCCTTGTACTTAAGTCGGCATTGTGCCTTTTGTATTTAATTCCGATGCAATTTCTGTGTTTCATCGTCAATACGAAGGTCAGAGGGATACAGTAAACTTGAAGTGAAGCATCAGAATCTATAACTAGCGTCACTGGAATGGTTCAAAACATAGACAGTAAGAAGAGTCAGTCTACTTGTACTTAAGTAGGCATTGTGCCTTTTTCTTTAATTCCGATGCAATTTCTGTGTTTCATCGTCAATAAGAAGGTCGAAGTGATACAGTACACCTGAAGTGAATCATCGTAATCTATAACTAGAGTCACAGGAATGGTACAAATCATAGACAGTAATAAGAGTCAGTCTTCTGGTACTTACGTCGGCATTGTGCCTTTTGTATTTAATTCCGATGCAATTTCTGTGTTTCATCGTCAATAAGAAGGTCAGAGAGATACGGTAAATCTGAAGGGAAGCATCGGAATCAATAAGTGGTGTCACAGGAATGGTTCATAACATAGTCAGTAAGAAGAGTCAGTCTTCTTGTACTTAAGTCGGCATTGTGAATTTCGTATTCAATTCCGATGCAATTTCGGTGTTTCATCGTCAATAAGAAGGTCCATGGGATACAGTAAACCTGAAGTGAAGCATCGGAATCTATAACTAGTGTCACAGGATCGGTTCAAAGCATGGACAGTAGGAAGAGTCAGTCTTCTTGTACTTAAGTCGGCATTGTGCCTTTTTTATATAATTCTGACGCAATTTCTGTGTTCCATCATCAATAAGAAGGACAGAGGGATACCGAATACCTGAAGTGAAGCATCGGAATCTATAACTAGTGTCACAGGAATGGTTTAAAACATTGACAGTAGGAAGAGCCAGTTTTCTTGTACTTAAGTCGGCATTTTGCAATTTGTATTTATCTCCTATGCAATATCTATGTTTCATCGTCAATAGGAAGGTCCAAGGGATACAGTAAACCTGAACTGAGGCATCGGAATCTATAACTAGTGTCACAGGAATGGTTCAAAACATAGTCAGTAAGAAGAGTCAGTCTTCTTGTACTTAAGTCGGCATTGAGCCTTTTGTATTTAATTCCGATGCAATTTCTGTGTTTCATCGTCAATAAGAAGGTCCAAGGGATACAGTTTAACATATAGTGAAGCATCGGAATCTAAAACTTGTCTCACAGGAAATGTTCAAAACATAGTCATTAAGAAGAGTCAGTCTTCTTGTAGTTAAGTCTGCATTGTGCCTTTTCTATTTAATTCCGATGCAATATCTGTGTTTGGTCGTCAATAAGAAGGTACAAGTAATACAGTAAACCTGAAGTGAAGCATCGGAAACTAAAACCGGTCGCACAGGAAAGGTTCATAACATAGAGAGTAACAAGAGCCAGTCATCTTGTATTTGAGTAGGCATTGTGCCTTTTGTATTTAAATCCGATGCAATTTCTGTGTTTCACCGTCAATAAGAAGGTCCAAGGGATACAGTAAACATGTAGTGAAGCATCGGAATCTAAAACTGGTCTCACAGGAAATGTTCACATCATAGTCAGTAAGAAGAGTCAGTCTTCTTGTAGTTAAGTCGGCATTGTGCCATTTTTTTATTTAATTCCGATGCAATTTCTGTGTTTCATCGTCAATAAGAGTGTCAGTGGGATACAGTAAACCTGAAGTTAAGCTTCGGAATCTATAACTAGTGTCACAGGAATGGTTCAAAACATAGACAGCAGGAAGAGTCAGTCCTCTTGTACTTAAGTCGGCATTGTGCCATTACTATTTAATTCCGATGCAATTTCTGTGTTTCGTCGTCAATAAGAAGGTCCAAGGGATACAGTAAATCCGAAGTGAAGCATCGGAATCTATAACTAGTGTCACAGGAATGGTTCAAAACATAGACAGTAAGAAGAGTTAGTCTTCTTGCACTTAAGTCGGCATTGTGCCATTTGTATTTAATTCCGATGCAATTTCTGTGTTTCAACGTCGATAAGAAGGTCCAAGGGATACAGTAAACCTGAAGTGAAGCATCGGAATCTGTAACTAGTGTCACAGGAACTGTTCAAACATAGACAGTAAGAAGAGTCAGTCTTCTTGTACTTAAGTCGGCATTGTGCCTTTTGTATTTAATTCCGATGCAATTTCTGTGTTTCATCGTCAATAAGAAGGTCCAAGGGATACAGTAAACCTGAAGTGATGCAACGGAATCTATAACTAGTGTCACAGGATAGTTCAAACCATAGACAGTAAGAAGAGTCAGTCTTCTTGTACTTAAGTCGGCATTGTGCCTTCTGTATTTAATTCCGATGCAATTTCTGTATTTCATCGTCAATAAGAAGGCCAGAGGGATACAGAATACCTGAAGTGAAGCATCGGAATCTATAACTTGTGTCACAGGAATGGTTCAAAACATAGTCAGTAAGAAGAGTCAGTCTTCTTGTACTTAAGTCGGCATTGTGCCTTTTGTATTTAATTCCGATGCAATTTCTGTGTTTCATCGTCAATAAGAAGGTCCAAGGGATACAGTAAACATATAGTGAAGCATCCGAATCTAAAACTTGTCTCACACGAAATGTTCAAAGCATAGACATTAAGAAGAGTCAGTCTTCTTGTACTTAAGTCGGCATTGTGCCATTACTATTTAATTCCGATGCAATTTCTGTGTTTCGTCGTTAATAAGAAGGTCCAAGGGATACAGTAAATCCGAAGTGAAGCATCGGAATCTATAACTAGTCGCACAGGAATGGTTCAAAACATAGACAGTAAGAAGAGTCAGTCTTCTTGTACTTTAGTCGGCATTGTGCCATTTGTATTTAATTCCGATGCAATTTCTTTGTTTCATTGTCGATAAGAAGGTCCAAGGGATACAGTAAACCTGAAGTGAAGCATCGGAATCTATAACTAGTGTCACAGGAATGATTCAAATCATAGACAGTAAAATGAGTCAGTCTTCTTGTACTTAAGTAGGCATTGTGCCTTTTTTTTTTAATTCCGATGCAATTTCTGTGTTTGATCGTAAATAAGAAGGTCAGAGAGATACAGTAAACCTGAAGTAAAGCATCGGAATCTAAAACCGGTCCCACAGGAGACGTTCATATCATAGAGAGTAACAAGAGCCAGTAATCTTGTATTTGAGTAGTCATTGTGCCTTTTGCATTTAATTCCGATGCAATTACGGTGTTTCATCATCAATAAGAAGGACAGAGGGATACAGAATACCTGAAGTGAAGCATCGGAATCTATAACTAGTGTCACAGGAATGGTTCAAAACATAGACAGTAGGAAGAGCCAGTTTTCTTGTACTTAAGTCGGCATTTTTCCATTTGTATTTATTTCCTATGCAATATCTGTGTTTCATCGTCAATAAGAAGGTCCAAGGGATACAGTAAACCTGAACTGACGCATCGGTATCTATAACTAGTGTCACAGGAATGGTTCAAAACATAGTCAGTAAGAAGAGTCAGTCTTCTTGTACTTAAGTCGGCATTGAGCCTTTTGTATTTAATTCCGATGCAATTTCTGTGTTTCATCGTCAATAAGAAGGTCCAAGGGATACAGTTTAACATATAGTGAAGCATCGGAATCTAAAACTTGTCTCACAGGAAATGTTCAAAACATAGTCATTAAGAAGAGTCAGTCTTCTTGTAGTTAAGTCTGCATTGTGCCTTTTCTATTTAATTCCGATGCAATATCTGTGTTTGGTCGTCAATAAGAAGGTACAAGTAATACAGTAAACCTGAAGTGAAGCATCGGAAACTAAAACCGGTCGCACAGGAAAGGTTCATAACATAGAGAGTAACAAGAGCCAGTCATCTTGTATTTGAGTAGGCATTGTGCCTTTTGTATTTAAATCCGATGCAATTTCTGTGTTTCACCGTCAATAAGAAGGTCCAAGGGATACAGTAAACATGTAGTGAAGCATCGGAATCTAAAACTGGTCTCACAGGAAATGTTCACATCATAGTCAGTAAGAAGAGTCAGTCTTCTTGTAGTTAAGTCGGCATTGTGCCATTTTTTTATTTAATTCCGATGCAATTTCTGTGTTTCATCGTCAATAAGAGTGTCAGTGGGATACAGTAAACCTGAAGTTAAGCATCGGAATCTATAACTAGTGTCACAGGAATGGTTCAAAACATAGACAGCAGGAAGAGTCAGTCCTCTTGTACTTAAGTCGGCATTGTGCCATTACTATTTAATTCCGATGCAATTTCTGTGTTTCGTCGTCAATAAGAAGGTCCAAGGGATACAGTAAATCCGAAGTGAAGCATCGGAATCTATAACTAGTGTCACAGGAATGGTTCAAAACATAGACAGTAAGAAGAGTTAGTCTTCTTGCACTTAAGTCGGCATTGTGCCATTTGTATTTAATTCCGATGCAATTTCTGTGTTTCAACGTCGATAAGAAGGTCCAAGGGATACAGTAAACCTGAAGTGAAGCATCGGAATCTGTAACTAGTGTCACAGGAACTGTTCAAACATAGACAGTAAGAAGAGTCAGTCTTCTTGTACTTAAGTCGGCATTGTGCCTTTTGTATTTAATTCCGACGCAATTTCTGTGTTTCATCGTCAATAAGAAGGTCCAAGGGATACAGTAAACCTGAAGTGATGCAACGGAATCTATAACTAGTGTCACAGGATAGTTCAAACCATAGACAGTAAGAAGAGTCAGTCTTCTTGTACTTAAGTCGGCATTGTGCCTTCTGTATTTAATTCCGATGCAATTTCTGTATTTCATCGTCAATAACAAGGCCAGAGGGATACAGAATACCTGAAGTGAAGCATCGGAATCTATAACTAGTGTCACAGGAATGGTTCAAAACATAGTCAGTAAGAAGAGTCAGTCTTCTTGTACTTAAGTCGGCATTGTGCCTTTTGTATTTAATTCCGATGCAATTTCTGTGTTTCATCGTCAATAAGAAGGTCCAAGGGATACAGTAAACATATAGTGAAGCATCCGAATCTAAAACTTGTCTCACACGAAATGTTCAAAGCATAGACATTAAGAAGAGTCAGTCTTCTTGTACTTAAGTCGGCATTGTGCCATTACTATTTAATTCCGATGCAATTTCTGTGTTTCGTCGTTAATAAGAAGGTCCAAGGGATACAGTAAATCCGAAGTGAAGCATCGGAATCTATAACTAGTCGCACAGGAATGGTTCAAAACATAGACAGTAAGAAGAGTCAGTCTTCTTGTACTTTAGTCGGCATTGTGCCATTTGTATTTAATTCCGATGCAATTTCTTTGTTTCATTGTCGATAAGAAGGTCCAAGGGATACAGTAAACCTGAAGTGAAGCATCGGAATCTATAACTAGTGTCACAGGAATGATTCAAATCATAGACAGTAAAATGAGTCAGTCTTCTTGTACTTAAGTAGGCATTGTGCCTTTTTTTTTTAATTCCGATGCAATTTCTGTGTTTGATCGTAAATAAGAAGGTCAGAGAGATACAGTAAACCTGAAGTAAAGCATCGGAATCTAAAACCGGTCGCACAGGAGACGTTCATATCATAGAGAGTAACAAGAGCCAGTAATCTTGTATTTGAGTAGTCATTGTGCCTTTTGCATTTAATTCCGATGCAATTACGGTGTTTCATCATCAATAAGAAGGACAGAGGGATACAGAATACCTGAAGTGAAGCATCGGAATCTATAACTAGTGTCACAGGAATGGTTCAAAACATAGACAGTAAGAAGAGCCAGTTTTCTTGTACTTAAGTCGGCATTTTTCCATTTGTATTTATTTCCTATGCAATATCTGTGTTTCATCGTCAATAAGAAGGTCCAAGGGATACAGTAAACCTGAACTGACGCATCGGTATCTATAACTAGTGTCACAGGAATGGTTCAAAACATAGCCAGTAAGAAGAGTCAGTCTTTTTGTACTTAAGTCGGCATTGTGCCCTTTGTATTTAATTCCGATGCAATTTCTGTGTTTCATCGTCAATACGAAGGTCCAAGGGATACACTAAACATATAGTGAGGCGTCGGAATCTAAAACTTGTCTCACAGGAAATGTTCAAAACATAGTCATTAAGAAGAGTCAGTCTTCTTGTATTTAAGTCGGCATTGTGCCTTTTCTATTTAATTCCGATGCAATTTCTGGGTTTCGTCGTCAATAAGAAGGTACAAGTAATACAGTAAACCTGACGTGAAGTATTGGAATCTAAAACCGGTCGCACAGGAAAGGTTCATAACATAGAGAGTAACAAGACCCAGTAATCTTGTATTTGAGTAGTCATTGTGAATTTTGCATTTAATTCCGATGCAATTTCTGGGTTTCATCGTCAATATGAAGGTCAGAGGTATACTGTAAACCTGAAGTGAAGCATCGGAATCTATAACTAGTGTCACAGGAATGGTTCAAAACATAGACAGTAAGAAGAGTCACTCTTCTTGTACTTAAGTCGGCATTGTGCCATTTGTATTTAATTTCGATGCAATTTCTGTGTTTCATCGTCGATAAGAAGGTTCAAGGGATACAGTAAACCTGAAGTGAAGCATCGGAATCTATAACTAGTGTCACAGGAATTGTTCAAACATAGACTGTAAGAAGAGTCAGTCCTCTTGTACGTAAGTCGGCATTGTGCCTTTTGTATTTAATTCCGATTCAATTTCTGTGTTTCATCGTCGATAAGAAGGTCCAAGGGATACAGTAAACCTGAAGTGAAGCATCGGAATCTATAACTAGTGTCACAGGAATTGTTCAAACATAGACTGTAAGAAGAGTCAGTCCTCTTGTACGTAAGTCGGCATTGTGCCTTTTGTATTTAATTCCGATGCAATTTCTGTGTTTCATCGTCAATAAGAAGGTCCAAGGGATACAGTAAACCAGAAGTGATGCAACGGAATCTATAACTAGTGACACTGGATAGTTCAAACCATAGACAGTAAGAAGAGTCAGTCTTCTTGTACTTGAGTCGGCGTTGTGCCTTCTGTATTTAATTCCGATGCAATTTCTGTGTTCCATCGTCAATAAGAAGGCCAGAGGGATACAGGAAACCTGAAGTTAAGCATCGGAATGCATACCTAGTGTCACAGGAATAGTTCAAAACATAGACAGTAAAATGAGTCAGTCTTCTTGTACATAAGTCAGCATTGTGCTTTTTCTATTTAATTCCGATGCAATTTCTATGATTCATCGTCAATAAGAAGGTCCAAGGGATACAGTAAACCTGAAGTGAAGCATCGGAATCTATAAGTAGTGTCACAGGAATGGTTCAAAACATAGACAGTAAGAAGAGTCAGTCTTCTTGTACTTAAGTCGGCATTGTGTCTTTTCTATTTAATTCCGATGCAATTTCTGTGTCTCATCTCCTATAGGAAGGTCAGAGGGATACAGTAAACCTGAAGTGAATTCTCGGAATCTATAACTAGAGTCACAGGAATGTTTCAAAACATAGACAGTAATAAGAGTCAGTCTTCTTATATTTAAGTCGGCATTGTGTCTTTCGTATTTAATTCCGATGCAATTTCTGTGTTTCATCGTCAATAAGAAGGTCAGAGGGATTCAGTAAACCTGAAGTGAAGCATCGGAATCTATAACTAGTGTTACAGGAATGGTTCAAAACATTGTCAGTAATAAGAGTCAGTCTTCTTGTACTTAATTTGGCATTGTGCCTTTTTATTCAATTCCGATTCAATTTCTGTGTTTCATCGACAATAAGAAGGTTCAAGGGATACAGTAAACCTGAAGTGAAGCATCGGAATCTATAACTAGTGTCACAGAAATGGTAAAAAACATAGTCAGTAAGGAGAGTAAGTCTTCTTGTACATAAGTCGGCATTGTGCCTTTTCTATTTAATTCTAAAGCAATTTATGAGTTTCATCGTCAACAAGAAGGTCAGAGGGATACAGTAAACCTGAAGTGTAGCATCGGAATGTATTACTACTGTCACAGGAATGGTTCAAAACATAGACAGTAGGAATAAGAAGGTCAGAGGGATACAGTAAACCTGAAGTGAAGCATCGGAATGTACTACTAGTGTCACAGGAATGGTTCAAAACATAGACAGTAGGAATAGTCATTCTTCTTGTACTTAGGTCGGCATTGTGCCTTTTCTATTTAACTCCGATGCAATTTCTGTGTTTCATCGTCAATAAGAAGGTCAGAGGGATACAGTAAACCTGAAGTGAAACATCGGAATCTATAACTAGTGTCACAGGAATTGTTCAAACACAGACTGTAAGAAGAGTCAGTCCTCTTGTACGTAAGTCGGCATTGTGCCTTTTGTATTTAATTCCGATTCAATTTCTGTGTTTCATCGTCGATAAGAAGGTCCAAGGGATACAGTAAACCTGAAGTGAAGCATCGGAATCTATAACTAGTGTCACAGGAATTGTTCAAACATAGACTGTAAGAAGAGTCAGTCCTCTTGTACGTAAGTCGGCATTGTGCCTTTTGTATTTAATTCCGATGCAATTTCTGTGTTTCATCGTCAATAAGAAGGTCCAAGGGATACAGTAAACCAGAAGTGATGCAACGGAATCTATAACTAGTGACACTGGATAGTTCAAACCATAGACAGTAAGAAGTGTCAGTCTTCTTGTACTTGAGTCGGCATTGTGCCTTCTGTATTTAATTCCGATGCAATTTCTGTGTTCCATCGTCAATAAGAAGGCCAGAGGGATACAGGAAACCTGAAGTTAAGCATCGGAATCCATACCTAGTGTCACAGGAATGGTTCAAAACATAGACAGTAAAATGAGTCAGTCTTCTTGTACATAAGTCGGCATTGTGCCTTTTCTATTTAATTCCGATGCAATTTCTGTGATTCATCGTCAATAAGAAGGTCCAAGGGATACAGTAAACCTGAAGTGAAGCATCGGAATCTATAAGTAGTGTCACAGGAATGGTTCAAAACATAGACAGTAAGAAGAGTCAGTCTTCTTGTACTTAAGTCGGCATTGTGTCTTTTCTATTTAATTCCGATGCAATTTCTGTGTCTCATCTCCTATAGGAAGGTCAGAGGGATACAGTAAACCTGAAGTGAATTCTCGGAATCTATAACTAGAGTCACAGGAATGTTTCAAAACATAGACAGTAATAAGAGTCAGTCTTCTTATATTTAAGTCGGCATTGTGTCTTTCGTATTTAATTCCGATGCAATTTCTGTGTTTCATCGTCAATAAGAAGGTCAGAGGGATACAGTAAACCTGAAGTAAAGCATCGGAATCTATAACTAGTGTCACAGAGAAGGTTCAAAACATAGACAGTAATAAGAGTCAGTCTTCTTGTACGTAAGTCAGCATTGTGCCTTTTGTATTTAAATCCGATGCAATTTCTGTGTTTCATCGTCAATAAGAAGGTCAGAGGGATTCAGTAAACCTGAAGTGAAGCATCGGAATCTATAACTAGTGTCACAGGAATGGTTCAAAACATTGTCAGTAATAAGAGTCAGTCTTCTTGTACTTAATTTGGCATTGTGCCTTTTTATTCAATTCCGATTCAATTTCTGTGTTTCATCGACAATAAGAAGGTTCAAGGGATACAGTAAACCTGAAGTGAAGCATCGGAATCTATAACTAGTGTCACAGAAATGGTTCAAAACATAGTCAGTAAGAAGAGTAAGTCTTCTTGTACATAAGTCGGCATTGTGCCTTTTCTATTTAATTCTAAAGCAATTTATGAGTTTCATCGTCAATAAGAAGGTCAGAGGGATACAGTAAACCTGAAGTGTAGCAACGGAATGTATTACTAGTGTCACAGGAATGGTTCAAAACATAGACAGTAGGAATAAGAAGGTCAGAGGGATACAGTAAACCTGAAGTGAAGCATCGGAATGTACTACTAGTGTCACAGGAATGGTTCAAAACATAGACAGTAGGAATAGTCATTCTTCTTGTACTTAGGTCGGCATTGTGCCTTTTCTATTTAACTCCGATGCAATTTCTGTGTTTCATCGTCAATAAGAAGGTCAGAGGGATACAGTAAACCTGAAGTGAAACATCGGAAACTATAACTAGTGTCACAGGAATGGTTCAAAGAATAGTCATTAGGGAGAGTCAGTCGACATGTACTTATGTCGGCATTGGGCCTTTTGTATTTAATTCCGATGATATTTTTGTGTTTCATCGTCAATAAGAAGGTCCATGGGATACAGTAAACCTGAAGTGAAACATCGGAATCTATAACTAGTGTCACAGGATCGGTTCAAAACATAGACAGTAAGAAGAGTCAGTCTTCTTGTACTTAAGTCGGCATTGTGCCTTTTCTATTTGATTCCAATGCAATTTCTGTGTTTCAAAATCAATAAGAAGGATAGAGGGATACAGAATACCTGAAGTGAAGCATCGGAATCTATAACTAGTGTCACAGGAATGGTTCAAAACATAGACAGTAAGAAGAGTCAGTCTTCTTGTACTTAAGTCGGCATTGTGCCTTTTCTAATTAATTCCGATGCAATTTCTGTGTTTCATCGTCGATAAGAAGGTCCAAGGGATACAGTAAACCTGAAATGTAGCATCGGAATCAATAACTAGTGTCACAGGAATTGTTCAAACATAAACAGTAAGAAGAGTCAGTCGTCTTGTACTTAGGTCGGCATTGTGCCTTTTGTATTTAATTCCGATGCAATTTCTGTGTTTCTTCGTCAATAGGAAGGTCAGAGGGATACAGTAAACCTGAAGTGAAGCATCGAAATCTATAACTAGTGTCACAGGAATGGTTCAAAGCATAGTCAGTAAGAAGAGTGAGTCTTCTTGTACTTAATTCGGCATTATGCCTTTTTATTTAATTCCGTATCAATTTCTGTGTTTCATCGTCAATAAGAAGGTCCAAGGGATACATTAAACCTGAAGTGAAGCATCGGAATCTATAACTAGTGTCACAGAAATGGTTCAAAACATAGTCAGTAAGAAGAGTCAGTCTTATTGTACTCAAGTCGGCATTGTGCCATTTCTATTTAATTCCGATGCAATTTATGTGTTACATCGTTAATAAGAAGGTCAGAGGGATACAGTAAACCTGAAGTGAAGCATCGGAATGTACAACTAGTGTCACAGGAATGGTTCAAACTATAGACAGTAGGAAGAGTCAGTCTTCTTGTACTTGAGTCGGCATTGTGCCTTTTGTATTTCATTACGATGCAATTTCTGTGTTTCATCGTCAATAAGAAGGTCAGAGGGATACAGTAAACCTGAAGTGAAGCATCGGAACCTATAACTAGTGTCACAGGAATGGTTCAAAACATAGACAGTAGGAAGAGTCATTCTTCTTGTACTTAGGTCGGCATTGTGCCCTTTCTATTTAATTCCGATGCAATTTCTGTGTTTCATCGTTAGTAAGAAGGTCAGTGGGATACAGTAAACCTGAAGTGAAGCATCGGAATCTATAACTAGTGTCACAGGAATGGTTCATAGCACAGTCAGTAAGAAGAGTCAGTCTTCTTGTACTTAATTCATCATTATGCCTTTTTATTTAATTCCGTTTCAATTTCTATGTTTCATCGTCAATAAGAAGGTCCAAGGGATACAGTAAACCTGAAGTGAAGCATCGGAATCTATAACTAGTGTCACAGAAATGGTTCAAAACATAGTCAGTATGAAGAGTCAGTCTTCTTGTACTTAAGTCGGCATTGTGCCTTTTCTATTTAATTCCGATGCAATTTATGTGTCTCATCGTTAACAAGAAGGTCAGAGGGATACAGTAAACCTGAAGTGAAGCATCGGAATCTATAACTAGTGTCACAGGAATGGTTCAAAACATAGACAGTAGGAAGAGTCAGTCTTCTTGTACTTAAGTCGGCATTGTGCCTTTTGTATTTAATTCCGATGCAATTTCTGTGTTTCATCGTCAATACGAAGGTCAGAGGGATACAGTAAACCTGAAGTGAAGCATCAGAATCTATAACTAGCGTCACTGGAATTGTTCAAAACATAGACAGTAAGAAGAGTCAGTCTACTTGTACTTAAGTAGGCATTGTGCCTTTTTCTTTAATTCCGATGCAATTTCTGTGTTTCATCGTCAATAAGAAGGTCGAAGTGATACAGTACATCTGAAGTGAATCATCGTAATCTATAACTAGAGTCACAGGAATGGTACAAATCATAGACAGTAATAAGAGTCAGTCTTCTGGTACTTACGTCGGCATTGTGCCTTTTGTATTTAATTCCGATGCAATTTCTGTGTTTCATCGTCAACAAGAAGGTCAGAGAGATACGGTAAATCTGAAGGGAAGCATCGGAATCAATAAGTGGTGTCACAGGAATGGTTCAAAACATAGTCAGTAAGAAGAGTCAGTCTTCTTATACTTAAGTCGGCATTGTGAATTTCGTATTCAATTCCGATGCAATTTCGGTGTTTCATCGTCAATAAGAAGGTCCAAGGGATACAGTAAACCTGAAGTGAAGCATCGGAATCTATAACTAGTGTCACAGGATCGGTTCAAAACATGGACAGTAGGAAGAGTCAGTCTTCTTGTACTTAAGTCGGCATTGTGCCTTTTTTATATAATTCTGATGCAATTTCTGTGTTTCATCACCAATAAGAAGGACAGAGGGATACCGAATACCTGAAGTGAAGCATCGGAATCTATAACTAGTGTCACAGGAATTGTTCAAACATAGACTGTAAGAAGAGTCAGTCCTCTTGTACGTAAGTCGGCATTGTGCCTTTTGTATTTAATTCCGATGCAATTTCTGTGTTTCATCGTCAATAAGAAGGTCCAAGGGATACAGTAAACCAGAAGTGATGCAACGGAATCTATAACTAGTGACACTGGATAGTTCAAACCATAGACAGTAAGAAGTGTCAGTCTTCTTGTACTTGAGTCGGCATTGTGCCTTCTGTATTTAATTCCGATGCAATTTCTGTGTTCCATCGTCAATAAGAAGGCCAGAGGGATACAGGAAACCTGAAGTTAAGCATCGGAATCCATACCTAGTGTCACAGGAATAGTTCAAAACATAGACAGTAAAATGAGTCAGTCTTCTTGTACATAAGTCGGCGTTGTGCCTTTTCTATTTAATTCCGATGCAATTTCTGTGATTCATCGTCAATAAGAAGGTCCAAGGGATACAGTAAACCTGAAGTGAAGCATCGGAATCTATAAGTAGTGTCACAGGAATGGTTCAAAACATAGACAGTAAGAAGAGTCAGTCTTCTTGTACTTAAGTCGGCATTGTGTCTTTTCTATTTAATTCCGATGCAATTTCTGTGTCTCATCTCCTATAGGAAGGTCAGAGGGATACAGTAAACCTGAAGTGAATTCTCGGAATCTATAACTAGAGTCACAGTAATGTTTCAAAACATAGACAGTAATAAGAGTCAGTCTTCTTATATTTAAGTCGGCATTGTGTCTTTCGTATTTAATTCCGATGCAATTTCTGTGTTTCATCGTCAATAAGAAGGTCAGAGGGATACAGTAAACCTGAAGTAAAGCATCGGAATCTATAACTAGTGTCACAGAGAAGGTTCAAAACATAGACAGTAATAAGAGTCAGTCTTCTTGTACGTAAGTCAGCATTGTGCCTTTTGTATTTAAATCCGATGCAATTTCTGTGTTTCATCGACAATAAGAAGGTTCAAGGGATACAGTAAACCTGAAGTGAAGCATCGGAATCTATAACTAGTGTCACAGAAATGGTTCAAAACATAGTCAGTAAGAAGAGTAAGTCTTCTTGTACATAAGTCGGCATTGTGCCTTTTCTATTTAATTCTAAAGCAATTTATGAGTTTCATCGTCAATAAGAAGGTCAGAGGGATACAGTAAACCTGAAGTGTAGCAACGGAATGTATTACTAGTGTCACAGGAATGGTTCAAAACATAGACAGTAGGAATATGAAGGTCAGAGGGATACAGTAAACCTGAAGTGAAGCATCGGAATGTACTACTAGTGTCACAGGAATGGTTCAAAACATAGACAGTAGGAATAGTCATTCTTCTTGTACTTAGGTCGGCATTGTGCCTTTTCTATTTAACTCCGATGCAATTTCTGTGTTTCATCGTCAATAAGAAGGTCAGAGGGTTACAGTAAACCTGAAGTGAAACATCGGAAACTATAACTAGTGTCACAGGAATGGTTCAAAGAATAGTCATTAGGGAGAGTCAGTCGACATGTACTTATGTCGGCATTGGGCCTTTTGTATTTAATTCCGATGATATTTTTGTGTTTCATCGTCAATAAGAAGGTCCATGGGATACAGTAAACCTGAAGTGAAACATCGGAATCTATAACTAGTGTCACAGGATCGGTTCAAAACATAGACAGTAAGAAGAGTCAGTCTTCTTGTACTTAAGTCGGCATTGTGCCTTTTCTATTTAATTCCAATGCAATTTCTGTGTTTCAAAATCAATAAGAAGGATAGAGGGATACAGAATACCTGAAGTGAAGCATCGGAATCTATAACTAGTGTCACAGGAATGGTTCAAAACATAGACAGTAAGAAGAGTCAGTCTTCTTGTACTTAAGTCGGCATTGTGCCTTTTCTAATTAATTCCGATGCAATTTCTGTGTTTCATCGTCGATAAGAAGGTCCAAGGGATACAGTAAACCTGAAATGTAGCATCGGAATCTATAACTAGTGTCACAGGAGTTGTTCAAACATAAACAGTAAGAAGAGTCAGTCTTCTTGTACTTAGGTCGGCATTGTGCCTTTTGTATTTAATTCCGATGCAATTTCTGTGTTTCTTCGTCAATAGGAAGGTCAGAGGGATACAGTAAACCTGAAGTGAAGCATCGAAATCTATAACTAGTGTCACAGGAATGGTTCAAAGCATAGTCAGTAAGAAGAGTGAGTCTTCTTGTACTTAATTCGGCATTATGCCTTTTTATTTAATTCCGTATCAATTTCTGTGTTTCATCGTCAATAAGAAGGTCCAAGGGATACATTAAACCTGAAGTGAAGCATCGGAATCTATAACTAGTGTCACAGAAATGGTTCAAAACATAGTCAGTAAGAAGAGTCAGTCTTATTGTACTCAAGTCGGCATTGTGCCATTTCTATTTAATTCCGATGCAATTTATGTGTTACATCGTTAATAAGAAGGTCAGAGGGATACAGTAAACCTGAAGTGAAGCATCGGAATGTACAACTAGTGTCACAGGAATGGTTCAAACTATAGACAGTAGGAAGAGTCAGTCTTCTTGTACTTGAGTCGGCATTGTGCCTTTTGTATTTCATTCCGATGCAATTTCTGTGTTTCATCGTCAATAAGAAGGTCAGAGGGATACAGTAAACCTGAAGTGAAGCATCGGAACCTATAACTAGTGTCACAGGAATGGTTCAAAACATAGACAGTAGGAAGAGTCATTCTTCTTGTACTTAGGTCGGCATTGTGCCCTTTCTATTTAATTCCGATGCAATTTCTGTGTTTCATCGTTAGTAAGAAGGTCAGTGGGATACAGTAAACCTGAAGTGAAGCATCGGAATCTATAACTAGTGTCACAGGAATGGTTCATAGCACAGTCAGTAAGAAGAGTCAGTCTTCTTGTACTTAATTCATCATTATGCCTTTTTATTTAATTCCGTTTCAATTTCTATGTTTCATCGTCATTAAGAAGGTCCAAGGGATACAGTAAACCTGAAGTGAAGCATCGGAATCTATAACTAGTGTCACAGAAATGGTTCAAAACATAGTCAGTATGAAGAGTCAGTCTTCTTGTACTTAAGTCGGCATTGTGCCTTTTCTATTTAATTCCGATGCAATTTATGTGTCTCATCGTTAACAAGAAGGTCAGAGGGATACAGTAAACCTGAAGTGAAGCATCGGAATCTATAACTAGTGTCACAGGAATGGTTCAAAACATAGACAGTAGGAAGAGTCAGTCTTCTTGTACTTAAGTCTTCATTGTGCCTTTTGTATTTAATTCCGATGCAATTTCTGTGTTTCATCGTCAATACGAAGGTCAGAGAGATACAGTAAACCTGAAGTGAAGCATCAGAATCTATAACTAGCGTCACTGGAATGGTTCAAAACATAGACAGTAAGAAGAGTCAGTCTACTTGTACTTAAGTAGGCATTGTGCCTTTTTCTTTAATTCCGATGCAATTTCTGTGTTTCATCGTCAATAAGAAGGTCGAAGTGATACAGTACATCTGAAGTGAATCATCGTAATCTATAACTAGAGTCACAGGAATGGTACAAATCATAGACAGTAATAAGAGTCAGTCTTCTGGTACTTACGTCGGCATTGTGCCTTTTGTATTTAATTCCGATGCAATTTCTGTGTTTCATTGTCAACAAGAAGGTCAGAGAGATACGGTAAATCTGAAGGGAAGCATCGGAATCAATAAGTGGTGTCACAGGAATGGTTCAAAACATAGTCAGTAAGAAGAGTCAGTCTTCTTATACTTAAGTCGGCATTGTGCCTTTTCTAATTAATTCCGATGCAATTTCTGTGTTTCATCGTCGATAAGAAGGTCCAAGGGATACAGTAAACCTGAAGTGAAGCATCGGAATCTATAACTAGTGTCACAGGATCGGTTCAAAACATGGACAGTAGGAAGAGTCAGTCTTCTTGTACTTAAGTCGGCATTGTGCCTTTTTTATATAATTCTGATGCAATTTCTGTGTTTCATCATCAATAAGAAGGACAGAGGGATACCGAATACCTGAAGTGAAGCATCGGAATCTATAACTAGTGTCACAGGAATGGTTTAAAACATAGACAGTAGGAAGAGCCAGTTTTCTTGTACTTAAGTCGGCATTTTGCAATTTGTATTTATCTCCTATGCAATATCTATGTTTCATCGTCAATAAGAAGGTCCAAGGGATACAGTAAACCTGAACTGAGGCATCGGAATCTATAACTAGTGTCACAGGAATGGTTCAAAACATAGTCAGTAAGAAGAGTCAGTCTTCTTGTACTTAAGTCGGCATTGAGCTTTTTGTATTTAATTCCGATGCAATTTCTGTGTTTCATCGTCAATAAGAAGGTCCAAGGGATACAGTAAACATATAGTGAAGCATCGGGATCTATACCTTGTCTCACAGGAAATGTTCAAAACATAGTCATTAAGAAGAGTCAGTCTTCTTGTAGTTAAGTCTGCATTGTGCCTTTTCTATTTAATTCCGATGCAATATCTGTGTTTGGTCGTCAATAAGAAGGTACAAGTAATACAGTAAACCTGAAGTGAAGCATCGGAAACTAAAACCGGTCGCACAGGAAAGGTTCATAACATAGAGAGTAACAAGAGCCAGTCATCTTGTATTTGAGTAGGATTGTGCCTTTTGTATTTAAATCCGATGCAATTTCTGTGTTTCACCGTCAATAAGAATGTCCACGGGATACAGTAAACATGTAGTGAAGCATCGGAATCTAAAACTGGTCTCACAGGAAATGTTCACATCATTGTCAGTAAGAAGAGTCAGTCTTCTTGTAGTTAAGTCGGCATTGTGCCTTTTGCATTTAATTCCGATGCAATTTCTGTGTTTCATCGTCAAAAATTAGGTCAGAGGTATACTGTAAACCTGAAGTGAAGCATCGGAATCTATAACTAGTGTCACAGGAATGGTTCAAAACATAGACAGTAGGAAGAGTCAGTCCTCTTGTACTTAAGTCGGCATTGTGCCATTGCTATTTAATTCCGATGCAATTTCTGTGTTTCGTCGTCAATAAGAAGGTCCAAGGGATACAGTAAATCCGAAGTGAAGCATCGGAATCTATAACTAGTGTCACAGGAATGGTTCAATACATAGACAGTAAGAAGAGTTAGTCTTCTTGTACTTAAGTCGGCATTGTGCCATTTGTATTTAATTCTGATGCAATTTCTGTGTTTCAACGTCGATAAGAAGGTCCAAGGGATACAGTAAACCTGAAGTGAAGCATCGGAATCTGTAACTAGTGTCACAGGAACTGTTCAAACATAGACAGTAAGAAGAGTCAGTCTTCTTGTACTTAAGTCGGCATTGTGCGTTTTGTATTTAATTCCGGTGCAATTTCTGTGTTTCATCGTCAATAAGAAGGTCCAAGGGATACAGTAAACCTGAAGTGATGCAACGGAATCTATAACTCGTGTCACAGGATAGTTCAAACCATAGACAGTAAGAAGAGTCAGTCTTCTTGTACTTGAGTCGGCATTGTGCCTTCTGTATTTAATTCCGATGCAATTTCTGTATTTCATCGTCAATAAGAAGGCCAGAGGGATACAGAATACCTGAAGTGAAGCATTGGAATCTATAACTAGTGTCACAGGAATGGTTCAAAGTATAGTCAGTAAGAAGAGTCAGTCTTCTTGTACTTAAGTCGGCATTGTGCCTTTTGTATTTAATTCCGATGCAATTTCTGTGTTTCATCGTCAATAAGAAGGTCCAAGGGATACAGTAAACATATAGTGAAGCATCCGAATCTAAAACTTGTCTCACACGAAATGTTCAAAACATAGTCATTAAGAAGAGTCAGTCTTCTTGTACATAAGTCGGCATTGTGCCATTACTATTTAATTCCGATGCAATTTCTGTGTTTCGTCGTTAATAAGAAGGTCCAAGGGATACAGTAAATCCGAAGTGAAGCATCGGAATCTATAACTAGTGTCACAGGAATGGTTCAAAACACAGACAGTAAGAAGAGTCAGTCTTCTTGTACTTTAGTCGGCATTGTGCCATTTGTATTTAATTCCGATGCAATTTCTTTGTTTCATCGTCGATAAGAAGGTCCAAGGGATACAGTAAACCTGAAGTGAAGCATCGGAATCTAAACCTAGTGTCACAGGAATGATTCAAATCATAGACAGTAAAATGAGTCAGTCTTCTTGTACTTAAGTATTCATTGTGCCTTTTTTTTTAATTCCGATGCAATTTCTGTGTTTGATCGTAAATAAGAAGGTCAGAGAGATACAGTAAACCTGAAGTAAAGCATCGGAATCTAAAACCGGTCGCACAGGAAAGGTTCATAACATAGAGAGTAACAAGAGCCAGTAATCTTGTATTTGAGTAGTCATTGTGCCTTTTGCATTTAATTCCGATGCAATTACGGTGTTTCACCATCAATAAGAAGGACAGAGGGATACAGAATACCTGAAGTGAAGCATCGGAATCTATAACTAGTGTCACAGGAATGGTTCAAAACATAGACAGTAGGAAGAGCCAGTTTTCTTGTACTTAAGTCGGCATTTTTCCATTTGTATTTATTTCCTATGCAATATCTGTGTTTCATCGTCAATAAGAAGGTCCAAGGGATACAGTAAACCTGAACTGAGGCATCGGTATCTATAACTAGTGTCACAGGAATGGTTCAAAACATAGCCAGTAAGAAGAGTCAGTCTTTTTGTACTTAAGTCGGCATTGTGCCTTTTGTATTTCATTCCGATGCAATTTCTGTGTTTCATCGTCAATACGAAGGTCCAAGGGATACACTAAACATATAGTGAGGCATCGAAATCTAAAACTTGTCTCACAGGAAATGTTCATAACATAGTCATTAAGAAGAGTCAG
This sequence comes from Schistocerca americana, assembly GCF_021461395.2. Lineage (NCBI taxonomy): Eukaryota > Metazoa > Arthropoda > Insecta > Orthoptera > Acrididae > Schistocerca > Schistocerca americana. The sequence continues at coordinate 13,637,427 of NC_060121.1, read as the reverse complement.
TCTTCTTGTATTTAAGTCGGCATTGTGCCTTTTCTATTTAATTCCGATGCAATTTCTGGGTTTCGTCGTCAATAAGAAGGTACAAGTAATACAGTAAACCTGAAGTGAAGTATTGGAATCTAAAACCGGTCGCACAGGAAAGGTTCATAACATAGAGAGTAACAAGACCCAGTAATCTTGTATTTGAGTAGTCATTGTGCCTTTTGCATTTAATTCCGATGCAATTTCTGTGTTTCATCGTCAATAAGAAGGTCAGAGGTATACTGTAAACCTGAAGTAAAGCATCGGAATCTATAACTAGTGGTACAGGAATGGTTCAAAACATAGACAGTAGGAAGAGTCAGTCTTCTTGTACTTAAGTCTTCATTGTGCCATTTCTATTTAATTCCAATGCAATTTCTGTGTTTCGTCGTCAATAAGAAGGTCCAAGGGATACAGTAAATCCGAAGTGAAGCATCGGAATCTTTAACTAGTGTCACAGGAATGGTTCAAAACATAGACAGTAAGAAGAGTCAGTCTTCTTGTACTTAAGTCGGCATTGTGTCTTTTCTATTTAATTCCGATGCAATTTCTGTGTCTCATCTCCTATAGGAAGGACAGAGGGATACAGTAAACCTGAAGTGAATTCTCGGAATCTATAACTAGAGTCACATGAATGTTTCAAAACATAGACAGTAATAAGAGTCAGTCTTCTTGTACTTAGGTCGGCATTGTGCCTTTTGTATTTAATTCCGATGCAATTTCTGTGTTTCATCGTCAATAAGAAGGTCAGAGGGATACAGTCAACCTGAAGTGAAGCATCGGAATCCATGACTAGTGTCACAGGAAAGGTTCAAATCATAGAAAGTAGGAAGAGTCAGTCTTCTTATATTTAAGTCGGCATTGTGTCTTTCGTATTTAATTCCGATGCAATTTCTGTGTTTCATCGTCAATAAGAAGGTCAGAGGGATACAGTAAACCTGAAGTACAGCATCGGAATCTATAACTAGTGTCACAGAGAAGGTTCAAAACATAGACAGTAATAAGAGTCAGTCTTCTTGTACGTAAGTTAGCATTGTGCCTTTTGTATTTAAATCCGATGCAATTTCTGTGTTTCATCGTCAATAAGAAGGTCAGAGGGAATCAGTAAACCTGAAGTGAAGCATCGGAATCTATAACTAGTGTCACAGGAATGGTTCAAAACATTGTCAGTAATAAGAGTCAGTCTTCTTGTACTTAATTTGGCATTGTGCCTTTTTATTTAATTCCGATTCAATTTCTGTGTTTAATCGACAATAAGAAGGTTCAAGGGATACAGTAAACCTGAAGTGAAGCGTCGGAATGTACTACTAGTGTCACAGGAATGGTTCAAAACATAGTCAGTAAGAAGAGTCAGTCTTCTTGTACTTAAGTCGGCATTGTGCCTTTTGTATTTAATTCCGATGCAATTTTTGTGTTTCGTCGTTAATAAGAAGGTCCAAGGGATACAGTAAATCCGAAGTGAAGCATCGGAATCTATAACTAGTGTCACAGGAATGGTTCAAAACATAGACAGTAAGAAGAGTCAGTCTTCTTGTACTTTAGTCGGCATTGTGCCATTTGTATTTAATTCCGATGCAATTTCTTTGTTTCATCGTCGATAAGAAGGTCCAAGGGATACAGTAAACCTGAAGTGAAGCATCGGAATCTATAACTAGTGTCACAGGAATGATTCAAATCATAGACAGTAAAATGAGTCAGTCTTCTTGTACTTAAGTAGGCATTGTGCCTTTTTTTTTAATTCCGATGCAATTTCTGTGTTTGATCGTAAATAAGAAGGTCAGAGAGATACAGTAAACCTGAAGTAAAGCATCGGAATCTAAAACCGGTTGCACAGGAAAGGTTCATAACATAGAGAGTAACAAGAGCCAGTTATCTTGTATTTGAGTAGTCATTGTGCCTTTTGCATTTAATTCCGATGCAATTACGGTGTTTCATCATCAATAAGAAGGACAGAGGGATACAGAATACCTGAAGTGAAGCATCGGAATCTATAACTAGTGTCACAGGAATGGTTCAAAACGTAGACAGTAGGAAGAGCCAGTTTTCTTGCACTTAAGTCGGCATTTTTCCATTTGTATTTATTTCCTATGCAATATCTGTGTTTCATCGTCAATAAGAAGGTCCAAGGGATACAGTAAACCTGAACTGAGGCATCGGTATCTATAACTAGTGTCACAGGAATGGTTCAAAACATAGCCAGTAAGAAGAGTCAGTCTTTTTGTACTTAAGTCGGCATTGTGCCTTTTGTATTTAATTCCGATGCAATTTCTGTGTTTCATCGTCAATACGAAGGTCCAAGGGATACACTAAACATATAGTGAGGCATCGGAATCTAAAACTTGTCTCACAGGAAATGTTCAAACCATAGTCATTAAGAAGAGTCAGTCTTCTTGTATTGAAGTCGGCATTGTGCCTTTTCTATTTAATTCCGATGCAATTTCTGCGTTTCGTCGTCAATAAGAAGGTACAAGTAATACAGTAAACCTGAAGTGAAGTATTGGAATCTAAAACCGGTCGCACAGGAAAGGTTCATAACATAGAGAGTAACAAGACCCAGTAATCTTGTATTTGAGTAGTCATTGTGCCTTTTGCATTTAGTTCCGATGCAATTTCTGTGTTTCATCGTCAATAAGAAGGTCAGAGGTATACTGTAAACCTGAAGTAAAGCATCGGAATCTATAACTAGTGGTACAGGAATGGTTCAAAACATAGACAGTAGGAAGAGTCAGTCTTCTTGTACTTAAGTCGGCATTGTGCCATTTCTATTTAATTCCAATGCAATTTCTGTGTTTCGTCGTCAATAAGAAGGTCCAAGGGATACAGTAAATGAGAAGTGAAGCATCGGAATCTATAACGAGTGTCACAGGAATGGTTCAAAACATAGACAGTAAGAAGAGTCACTCTTCTTGTACTTAAGTCGGCATTGTGCCATTTGTATTTAATTCCGATGCAATTTCTGTGTTTCATCGTCGATAAGAAGGTCCAAGGGATACAGTAAACCTGAAGTGAAGCATCGGAATCTATAACTAGTGTCACAGGAATTGTTCAAACATAGACTGTACGAAGAGTCAGTCCTCTTGTACGTAAGTCGTCATTGTGCCTTTTGTATTTAATTCCGATGCAATTTCTGTGTTTCATCGTCAATAAGAAGGTCCAAGGGATACAGTAAACCAGAAGTGATGCAACGGAATCTATAACTAGTGACACTGGATAGTTCAAACCATAGACAGCAAGAAGAGTCAGTCTTCTTGTACTTGAGTCGGAATTGTGCCTTCTGTATTTAATTCCGATGCAATTTCTATGTTTCATCGTCAATAAGAAGGCCAGAGGGATACAGTAAACCTGAAGTGAAGCATCGGAATCCATACCTAGTGTCACAGGAATAGTTCAAAACATAGACAGTAAAATGAGTCAGTCTTCTTGTACATAAGTCGGCATTGTGCCTTTTCTATTTAATTCCGATGCAATTTCTGTGATTCATCGTCAATAAGAAGGTCCAAGGGATACAGTAAACCTGAAGTGAAGCATCGGAATCTATAAGTAGTGTCACAGGAATGGTTCAAAACATAGACAGTAAGAGGAGTCAGTCTTCTTGTACTTAAGTCGGCATTGTGTCTTTTCTATTTAATTCCGATGCAATTTCTGTGTCTCATCTCCTATAGGAAGGTCAGAGGGATACAGTAAACCTGAAGTGAATTCTCGGAATCTATAACTAGAGTCACAGGAATGTTTCAAAACATAGACAGTAATAAGAGTCAGTCTTCTTGTACTTAAGTCGGCATTGTGCCTTTTGTATTTAATTCCGATGCAATTTCTGTGTTTCATCGTCAATAAGAAGGTCAGAGGGATACAGTAAACCTGAAGTGAAGCATCGGAATCCATGACTAGTGTCACAGGAAAGGTTCAAATCATAGAAAGTAGGAAGAGTCAGTCTTCTTATATTTAAGTCGGCATTGTGTCTTTCGTATTTAATTCCGATGCAATTTCTGTGTTTCATCGTCAATAAGAAGGTCAGAGGGATACAGTAAACCTGAAGTAAAGCATCGGAATCTATAACTAGTGTCACAGAGAAGGTTCAAAACATAGACAGTAATAAGAGTCAGTCTTCTTGTACGTAAGTCAGCATTGTGCCTTTTGTATTTAAATCCGATGCAATTTCTGTGTTTCATCGTCAATAAGAAGGTCAGAGGGATTCAGTAAACCTGAAGTGAAGCATCGGAATCTATAACTAGTGTCACAGGAATGGTTCAAAGCATTGTCAGGAATAAGAGTCAGTCTTCTTGTACTTAATTTGGCATTGTGCCTTTTTATTTAATTCCGATTTAATTTCTGTGTTTCATCGACAATAAGAAGGTTCAAGGGATACAGTAAACCTGAGGTGAAGCATCGGAATCTATAACTAGTGTCACAGAAATGGTTCAAAACATAGTCAGTAAGAAGAGTAAGTCTTCTTGTACATAAGTCGGCATTGTGCCTTTTCTATTTAATTCTAAAGCAATTTATGAGTTTCATCGTCAATAAGAAGGACAGAGGGATACAGTAAACCTGAAGTGAAGCATCGGAATGTACTACTAGTGTCACAGGAATGGTTCAAAACTTAGACAGTAGGAATAAGAAGGTCAGAGGGATACAGTAAACCTGAAGAGAAGCATCGGAATGTACTACTAGTGTCACAGGAATGGTTCAAAACATAGACAGTAGGAATAGTCATTCTTCTTGTACTTAGGTCGGCATTGTGCCTTTTCTATTTAACTCCGATGCAATTTCTGTGTTTCATCGTCCATAAGAAGGTCAGAGGGATACAGTAAACCTGAAGTGAAACATCGGAAACTATAACTAGTGTCACAGGAATGGTTCAAAGAATAGTCATTAGGGAGAGTCAGGCGACATGTACTTATGTAAGCATTGTGCATTTTGTATTTAATTCCGATGATATTTTTGTGTTTCATCGTCAATAAGAAGGTCCATGGGATACAGTAAACCTGAAGCGAAGCATCGGAATATATAACTAGTGTCACAGGAATGGTTCAAAACATAGTCAGTAAGAAAAGTCAGTCTACTTGTACTTAAGTCGGCATTGTGCCTTTTTGTATTCAATTCCGATGCAATTTCTGTGTTTCATCGTCAATAAGAAGGTCCAAGGGATACAGTACACCTGAAGTGAAGCATCGGAATCTGTAACTAGTGTCACAGGAATGGAACAAATCATAGACAGTAAGAAGAGTCGGTCTTCTTGTACTTAAGTCAGCATTGTGCCTTATCAATTTAATTCCGATGCTATTTCTGTGTTTGATCGTCAATAAGAAGGTCAGATTGATAGAGTAAACCTGAAGTGTAGCATCGGAATCTATGACTAGTGTCACAGGAATGGTTCATAACATAGTCAGTAAGAAAATTCAGTCTACTTGTACTTAAGTCCGCATTGTGAATTTTCTATTTAATTCCGATGCAATTTCTGTGTTTCATCGTCAATATGATGGTCAGATAGATACAGTAAACGTGAAGTGTAGCATCGGAATGTACAACTAGTGTCACAGGAATGGTTCAAAATATAGACAGTAGGAAGAGTCAGTCTTCTAGTACTTGAGTCGGCATTGTGCCTTTTGTATTTATTTCCGATGCAATTTCTGTGTTTCATCGGCAATAAGAAGGTCAGAGGGATACAGTAAACCTGAAGTGAAGCATCGGAATCTATAACTAGTGTCACAGGAATGGTTCAAAACAAAGACAGTAGGAAGAGTCAGTCTTCTTGTACTTAAGTCGGCATTGTGCCTTTTGTATTTAATTCCGATGCAATTTCTGTGTCTCATCGTCAATAAGAAGGTCCAAGGGGTACAGTAAACATATAGTGAAGCATCGGAATCTAAAACTGGTCTCCCAGGAAATGTTCGCAGCATAGTTAGTAAGAAGAGTCAGTCTTCTTGTACATAAGTCGGCATTGTGCCTTTTGTATTTAATTCCGATGCAATTTCTGTGTTTCATCGTCAATACGAAGGACAGAGGGTTACAGTAAACCTGAAGTGAAGCATCAGAATCTATAACTAGTGTCACAGGAATGGTTCAAAACATAGACAGTAAGAAGAGTCAGTCTACTTGTACTTAAGTAGGCATTGTGCCTTTTTGTATTCAATTCCGATGCAATTTCTGTGTTTCATCGTCAATAGGAAGGTCCAAGGGATACAGTACACCTGAAGTGAAGCATCGGAATCTATAACTAGTGTCACAGGAATGGTACAAATCATAGACAGTAAGAAGAGTCAGTCTTCTTGTACTTAAGTAGGCATTGTGCCTTTTTTTTTAATTCCGATGCAATTTCTGTGTTTGATCGTAAATAAGAAGGTCAGAGAGATACAGTAAACCTGAAGTAAAGCATCGGAATCTAAAACCGGTCGCACAGGAAAGGTTCATAACATAGAGAGTAACAAGAGCCAGTTATCTTGTATTTGAGTAGTCATTGTGCCTTTTGCATTTAATTCCGATGCAATTACGGTGTTTCATCATCAATAAGAAGGACAGAGGGATACAGAATACCTGAAGTGAAGCATCGGAATCTATAACTAGTGTCACAGGAATGGTTCAAAACGTAGACAGTGGGAAGAGCCAGTTTTCTTGCACTTGAGTCGGCATTTTTCCATTTGTATTTATTTCCTATGCAATAACTGTGTTTCATCGTCAATAAGAAGGTCCAAGGGATACAGTAAACCTGAACTGAGGCATCGGTATCTATAACTAGTGTCACAGGAATGGTTCAAAACATAGCCAGTAAGAAGAGTCAGTCTTTTTGTACTTAAGTCGGCATTGTGCCTTTTGTATTTAATTCCGATGCATTTTCTGTGTTTCATCGTCAATACGAAGGTCCAAGGGATACACTAAACATATAGTGAGGCATCGGAATCTAAAACTTGTCTCACAGGAAATGTTCAAAACATAGTCATTAAGAAGAGTCAGTCTTCTTGTATTGAAGTCGGCATTGTGCCTTTTCTATTTAATTCCGATGCAATTTCTGGGTTTCGTCGTCAATAAGAAGGTACAAGTAATACAGTAAACCTGAAGTGAAGTATTGGAATCTAAAACCGGTCGCACAGGAAAGGTTCATAACATAGAGAGTAACAAGACCCAGTAATCTTGTATTTGAGTAGTCATTGTGCCTTTTGCATTTAATTCCGATGCAATTTCTGTGTTTCATCGTCAATAAGAAGGTCAGAGGTATACTGTAAACCTGAAGTAAAGCATCGGAATCTATAACTAGTGGTACAGGAATGGTTCAAAACATAGACAGTAGGAAGAGTCAGTCTTCTTGTACTTAAGTCGGCATTGTGCCATTTCTATTTAATTCCAATGCAATTACTGTGTTTCGTCGTCAATAAGAAGGTCCAAGGGATACAGTAAATCCGAAGTGAAGCATCGGAATCTATAACTAGTGTCACAGGAATGGTTCAAAACATAGACAGTAAGAAGAGTCACTCTTCTTGTACTTAAGTCGGCATTGTGCCATTTGTATTTAATTCCGATGCAATTTCTGTGTTTCATCGTCGATAAGAAGGTCCAAGGGATACAGTAAACCTGAAGTGAAGCATCGGAATCTATAACTAGTGTCACAGGAATTGTTCAAACATAGACTGTAAGAAGAGTCAGTCCTCTTGTACGTAAGTCGGCATTGTGCCTTTTGTATTTAATTCCGATGCAATTTCTGTGTTTCATCGTCTATAAGAAGGTCCAAGGGATACAGTAAACCAGAAGTGATGCAACGGAATCTATAACTAGTGACACTGGATAGTTCAAACCATAGACAGTAATAAGAGTCAGTCTTCTTGTACTTAAGTCGGCATTGTGCCTTTTGTATTTAATTCTGATGCAATTTCTGTGTTTCATCGTCAATAAGAAGGTCAGAGGGATACAGTAAACCTGAAGTGAAGCATCGGAATCCATGACTAGTGTCACAGGAAAGGTTCAAATCATAGAAAGTAGGAAGAGTCAGTCTTCTTATATTTAAGTCGGCATTGTGTCTTTCGTATTTAATTCCGATGCAATTTCTGTGTTTCATCGTCAATAAGAAGGTCAGAGGGATACAGTAAACCTGAAGTAAAGCATCGGAATCTATAACTAGTGTCACAGAGAAGGTTCAAAACATAGACAGTAATAAGAGTCAGTCTTCTTGTACGTAAGTCAGCATTGTGCCTTTTGTATTTAAATCCGATGCAATTTCTGTGTTTCATCGTCAATAAGCAGGTCAGAGGGATTCAGTAAACCTGAAGTGAAGCATCGGAATCTATAACTAGTGTCACAGGAATGGTTCAAAACATTGTCAGGAATAAGAGTCAGTCTTCTTGTACTTAATTTGGCATTGTGCCTTTTTATTTAATTCCGATTCAATTTCTGTGTTTCATCGACAATAAGAAGGTTCAAGGGATACAGTAAACCTGAAGTGAAGCATCGGAATCTATAACTAGTGTCACAGAAATGGTTCAAAACATAGTCAGTAAGAAGAGTAAGTCTTCTTGTACATAAGTCTTCATTGTGCCTTTTCTATTTAATTCTAAAGCAATTTATGAGTTTCATCGTCAATAAGAAGGTCAGAGGGATACGGTAAACCTGAAGTGAAGCATCGGAATGTACTACTAGTGTCACAGGAATGGTTCAAAACTTAGACAGTAGGAATAAGAAGGTCAGAGGGATACAGTAAACCTGAAGTGAAGCATCGGAATGTACTACTAGTGTCACAGGAATGGTTCAAAACATAGACAGTAGGAATAGTCATTCTTCTTGTACTTGGGTCGGCATTGTGCCTTTTCTATTTAACTCCGATGCAATTTCTGTGTTTCATCGTCAATAAGAAGGTCAGAGGGATACAGTAAACCTGAAGTGAAACATCGGAAACTATAACTAGTGTCACAGGAATGGTTCAAAGAATAGTCATTAGGGAGAGTCAGGCGACATGTACTTATGTCGGCATTGTGCCTTTTGTATTTAATTCCGATGATATTTTTGTGTTTCATCGTCAATAAGAAGGTCCATGGGATACAGTAAACCTGAAGTGAAGCATCGGAATCTATAACTAGTGTCACAGGAATGGTTCAAAACATAGTCAGTAAGAAAAGTCAGTCTACTTGTACTTAAGTCGGCATTGTGCCTTTTCCATTTACTTCCGATGCAATTTTGTAATTCATCGTCAATAAGAAGGTCAGAGGAATACAGTAAACCTGATGTGAAGCAACGGTATCTATAACTGGAGTCACAGGAATAGTTCAAAACATAGACAGTAGGAAGAGTCAGTCTTCTTGTACTTAAGTCGGCATTGTGCCTTTTTTATTTAATTCCGATGCAATTTCTGTGTTTCATCGTCAATACGAAGGACAGAGGGTTACAGTAAACCTGAAGTGAAGCATCAGAATCTATAACTAGTGTCACAGGAATGGTTCAAAACATAGACAGTAAGAAGAGTCAGTCTACTTGTACTTAAGTAGGCATTGTGCCTTTTTGTATTCAATTCCGATGCAATTTCTGTGTTTCATCGTCAATAAGAAGGTCCAAGGGATACAGTACACCTGACGTGAAGCATCGGAATCTGTAACTAGTGTCACAGGAATGGTACAAATCATAGACAGTAAGAAGAGTCGGTCTTCTTGTACTTAAGTCAGCATTGTGCCTTATCAATTTAATTCCGATGCTATTTCTGTGTTTGATCGTCAATAAGAAGGTCAGAGGGATAGAGTAAACCTGCAGTGTAGCATCGGAATCTATGACTAGTGTCACAGGAATGGTTCATAACATAGTCAGTAAGAAAGTCAGTCTACTTGTACTTAATTTGGCATTGTGCCTTTTTATTTAATTCCGATCCAATATCTGTGTTTCATCGTCAATAAGAAGGTCCACGGGACACAGTAAACCTGAAGTGAAGCATCGGTATCTGTAACTAGTGTCACAGAAATGGTTCAAAACATAGTCGGTAAAAAGAATCAGTCTTCTTGTACTTAAGTCGGCATTGTGCTTTTTCTATTTAATTCCGATGCAATTTATGTGTTTCATCGTCAATAAAAAGGTAAGAGGGATACAGTAAACGTGAAGTGTAGCATCGGAATGTACAACTAGTGTCACAGGAATGGTTCAAAATATAGACAGTAGGAAGAGTCAGTCTTCTAGTACTTGAGTCGGCATTGTGCCTTTTGTATTTATTTCCGATGCAATTTCTGTGTTTCATCGGCAATACGAAGGTCAGAGGGATACAGTAAACCTGAAGTGAAGCATCGGAATCTATAACTAGTGTCACAGGAATGGTTCAGAACAAAGACAGTAGGAAGAGTCAGTCTTCTTGTACTTAAGTCGGCATTGTGCCTTTTGTATTTAATTCCGATGCAATTTCTGTGTCTCATCGTCAATAAGAAGGTCCAAGGGGTACAGTAAACATATAGTGAAGCATCGGATCCTAAAACTGGTCTCCCAGGAAATGTTCGCAACATAGTTAGTAAGAAGAGTCAGTCTTCTTGTACTTAAGTCGGCATTGTGCCTTTTGTATTTAATTCCGATGCAATTTCTGAGTTTCATCGTCAATACGAAGGACAGAGGGTTACAGTAAACCTGAAGTGAAGCATCAGAATCTATAACTAGTGTCACAGGAATGGTTCAAAACATAGACAGTAAGAAGAGTCAGTCTACTTGTACTTAAGTAGGCATTGTGCCTTTTTGTATTCAATTCCGATGCAATTTCTGTGTTTCATCGTCAGTAGGAAGGTCCAAGGGATACAGTACACCTGAAGTGAAGCATCGGAATCTATAACTAGTGTCAAAGGAATGGTACAAATCATAGACAGTAAGAAGAGTCAGTCTTCTTGTACTTAAGTCAGCATTGTGCCTTATCAATTTAATTCCGATGCTATTTCTGTGTTTCATCGTCTATAAGAAGGTCAGAGGGATAGAGTAAACCTGAAGTGTAGCATCGGAATCTATAACTAGTGTCACAGGAATGGTTCATAACATAGTCAGTAAGAAAAGTCAGTCTACTTCTACTTAAGTCGGCATTGTGAATTTTCTATTTAATTCCGATGCAATTTCTGTGTTTCATCGTCAATATGAAGGTCAGAGGGATACAGTAAACCTGAAGTAAAACATCGGAATCCATAACTAGTGTCACAGGAATGGTTCAAAGGATAGACAGTAGGGAGAGTCAGTCTACATGTACTTATGTCGGCATTGTGCCTTTTGTAATTTAATTCCGATGCAATTTTTGTGTTTCATCGTCAATAAGAAGGTCAGAGGAATACAGTAAACCTGAATTGAAGCATCGGTATCTATAACTGGAGTCACAGGAATGGTTCAAAACATAGACAGTAGGAAGAGTCAGTCTTCTTGTACTTAAGTCGGCATTGTGAGTTTAGTACTTAATTCCGATGCAATTTCTGTGTCTCATCGTCAATATGAAGGTCAGAGGGATACAGTAAACCTGAAGTGAAGCATCAGAATCTATAATTAGTGTCACAGGAATGGTTCAAAGCATAGACAGTAAGAAGAGTCAGTCTTTTTGTACTTAAGTCGGCATTGTGCCATTTGTATTTAATTCCGATGCAATTTCTGTGTCTCATCGTCAATAAGAAGGTCAGAGGGATACAGTAAACCTGAAGTGAAGCATCGGAATCTATAACTAGTGTCACAGGAATGGTTAAAAGCATAGAGAGTAGGAAGAGTCAGTCTTCTTGTAACCAAGTCGGCATTGTGCCTTTTGTATTTAATTCCGATGCAATTTCCGCGATTTATCGTCAATAAGAAGGTCAGAGGGATACAGTAAACCTGAGGTGAAGCATCGGAATCTATAACTTGTGTCACAGGAATGGTTCAAAACATAGTCAGTAAGAAGAGTCAGTCTTCTTGTACTTAATTCGGCATTGTGCCTTTTTATTTAATTCCGATTCAATATCTGTGTTTCATCGTCAATAAGAAGGTCCAAGGGATACAGTAAACCTGAAGTGAAGCATCGGGATCTGTAACTAGTGTCACAGAAATGGTTCAAAACCTAGTCAGTAAAAAGAATCAGTCTTCTTGTACTTAAGTCGGCATTGTGCTTTTTCTATTTAATTCCGATGCAATCTATGTGTTTCATCGTCAATAAGAAGGTAAGAGGGATACAGTAAACGTGAAGTGAAGCATCGGAATGTACAACTAGTGTCACAGGAATGGTTCAAAATATAGACAGTAGGAAGAGTCAGTCTTCTAGTACTTGAGTCGGCATTGTGCCTTTTGTATTTATTTCCGATGCAATTTCTGTGTTTCATCGTCAATAAGAAGGTCAGAGGGATACAGTAAACCTGAAGTGAAGCATCGGAATCTATAACTAGTGTCACAGGAATGGTTCAAAACATAGACAGTAGGAAGAGTCAGTCTTCTTGTACTTAAGTCGGCATTGTGCCTTTTGTATTTAATTCCGATGCAATTTCTGTGTCTCATCGTCAACAAGAAGGTCCAAGGGGTACAGTAAACATATAGTGATGCATCGGAATCTAAAACTGGTCTCCCAGGAAATGTTCGCAACATAGTTAGTGAGAAGAGTCAGTTCTTCTTGTACTTAAGTCGGCATTGTGCCTTCTGTATTTAATTCCCATGCAACTTCGGTGTTCCATCGTCAATAAGAATGTCAGAGGGATACAGTAAACCTGAAGCTCAGCATTGGAATCTATAACTAGTGTCACAGGAATGGTTCAAAACATAGACAATAGGAAGGGTCAGTCTTCTTGAAAATATATCGGCATTGTGCCTTTTCTATTTAATTCCGATGCAGTTTCTGTGTTTCGACGTCAATAAGCAGGTCCAAGGGATACAGAAAACCTGGAGTGAAGCATCGGAATCTATAACTAGTGTCACAGGAATGTTTCAAAACATAGACAGTAATAAGAGTCAGTCTTCTTGTACTTAAGTCGGCATTGTGCCTTTTGTATTTAATTCTGATGCAATTTCTGTGTTACATCGTCAATAAGAAGGTCAGAGGGATACAGTAAACCTGAAGTGAAGCATCGGAATCCATGACTAGTGTCACAGGAAAGGTTCAAATCATAGAAGCAGGAAGAGTCAGTCTTCTTATATTTAAGTCGGCATTGTGTCTTTCGTATTTAATTCCGATGCAATTTCTGTGTTTCATCGTCAATAAGAAGGTCAGAGGGATACAGTAAACCTGAAGTAAAGCATCGGAATCTATAACTAGTGTCACAGAGAAGGTTCAAAACATAGACAGTAATAAGAGTCAGTCTTCTTGTACGTAAGTCAGCATTGTGCCTTTTGTATTTAAATCCGATGCAATTTCTGTGTTTCATCGTCAATAAGAAGGTCAGAGGGATACAGTAAACCTGAAGTGAAGCATCGGAATCTATAACTAGTGTCACAGGAATGGTTCAAAACATTGTCAGGAATAAGAGTCAGTCTTCTTGTACTTAATTTGGCATTGTGCCTTTTTATTTAATTCCGATTCAATTTCTGTGTTTCATCGACAATAAGAAGGTTCAAGGGATACAGTAAACCTGAAGTGAAGCATCGGAATCTATAACTAGTGTCACAGGAATGGTTCAAAGAATAGTCATTAGGGAGAGTCAGGCGACATGTACTTATGTCGGCATTGTGCATTTTGTATTTAATTCCGATGATATTTTTGTGTTTCATCGTCAATAAGAAGGTCCATGGGAAACAGTAAACCTGAAGAGAAGCATCGGAATCTATAACTAGTGTCACAGGAATGGTTCAAAACATAGTCAGTAAGAAAAGTCAGTCTACTTGTACTTAAGTCGGCATTGTGCCTTTTCCATTTACTTCCGATGCAATTTTGTAATTCATCGTCAATAAGAAGGTCAGAGGAATACAGTATACCTGATGTGAAGCAACGGTATCTATAACTGGAGTCACAGGAATAGTTCAAAACATAGACAGTAGGAAGAGTCAGTCTTCTTGTACTTAAGTCGGCATTGTGCCTTTTTTATTTAATTCCGATGCAATTTCTGTGTTTCATCGTCAATACGAAGGACAGAGGGTTACAGTAAACCTGAAGTGAAGCATCAGAATCTATAACTAGTGTCACAGGAATGGTTCAAAACATAGACAGTAAGAAGAGTCAGTCTACTTGTACTTAAGTAGGCATTGTGCCTTTTTGTATTCAATTCCGATGCAATTTCTGTATTTCATCGTCAATAAGAAGGTCCAAGGGATACAGTACACCTGAAGTGAAGCATCGGAATCTGTAACTAGTGTCACAGGAATGGTACAAATCATAGACAGTAAGAAGAGTCGGACTTCTTGTACTTAAGTCAGCATTGTGCCTTATCAATTTAATTCCGATGCTATTTCTGTGTTTGATCGTCAATAAGAAGGTCAGAGGGATAGAGTAAACCTGAAGTGTAGCATCGGAATCTATGACTAGTGTCACAGGAATGGTTCATAACATAGTCAGTAAGAAAAGTCAGTCTACTTGTACTTAAGTCGGCATTGTGAATTTTCTATTTAATTCCGATGCAATTTCTGTGTTTCATCGTCAATATGAAGGTCAGAGGGATACAGTAAACCTGAAGTGAAACATCGGAATCTATAACTAGTGTCACAGGAATGGTTCAAAGAATAGTCATTAGGGAGAGTCAGGCGACATGTACTTATGTCGGCATTGTGCCTTTTGTATTTAATTCCGATGATATTTTTGTGTTTCATCGTCAATAAGAAGGTCCATGGGATACATTAAACCTGAAGTGAAGCATCGGAATCTATAACTAGTGTCACAGGAATGGTTCAAAACATAGTCAGTAAGAAAAGTCAGTCTACTTGTACTTAAGTCGGCATTGTGCCTTTTCCATTTACTTCCGATGCAATTTTGTAATTCATCGTCAATAAGAAGGTCAGAGGAATACAGTAAACCTGAAGTGAAGCATCGGTATCTATAACTGGAGTCACAGGAATGGTTCAAAACATAGACAGTAGGAAGAGTCAGTCTTCTTGTACTTAAGTCGGCATTGTGAGTTTAGTATTTAATTCCGATGCAATTTCTGTGTTTCATCGTCAATATGAAGGTCAGAGGGATACAGTAAACCTGAAGTGAAGCATCAGAATCTATAACTAGTGTCACAGGTATGGTTCAAAACATAGACAGTAAAAAGAGTCAGTCTTCTTGTACTTAAGACGGCATTGTGCCATTTGTATATAATTCCGATGCAATTTCTGTGTCTCATCGTCAATAAGAAGGTCAGAGGGATACAGTAAACCTGAAGTGAAGCATCGGAATCTATAACTAGTGTCACAGGAATGGTTCAAAACATAGTCAGTAAGAAGAGTCAGTCTTCTTGTACTTAATTTGGCATTGTGCCTTTTTATTTAATTCCGATCCAATATCTGTGTTTCATCGTCAATAAGAAGGTCCACGGGACACAGTAAACCTGAAGTAAAGCATCGGTATCTGTAACTAGTGTCACAGAAATGGTTCAAAACATAGTCGGTAAAAAGAATCAGTCTTCTTGTACTTAAGTCGGCATTGTGCCTTTTCTATTTAATTCCGATGCAATTTATGTGTTTCATCGTCAATAAGAAGGTAAGAGGGATACAGTAAACGTGAAGTGTAGCATCGGAATGTACAACTAGTGTCACAGGAATGGTTCAAAATATAGACAGTAGGAAGAGTCAGTCTTCTAGTACTTGAGTCGGCATTGTGCCTTTTGTATTTATTTCCGATGCAATTTCTGTGTTTCATCGGCAATAAGAAGGTCAGAGGGATACAGTAAACCTGAAGTGAAGCATCGGAATCTATAACTAGTGTCACAGGAATGGTTCAAAACAAAGACAGTAGGAAGAGTCAGTCTTCTTGTACTTAAGTCGGCATTGTGCCTTTTGTATTTAATTCCGATGCAATTTCTGTGTCTCATCGTCAATAAGAAGGTCCAAGGGGTACAGTAAACATATAGTGAAGCATCGGAATCTAAAACTGGTCTCCCAGGAAATGTTCGCAACATAGTTAGTAAGAAGAGTCAGTCTTCTTGTACTTAAGTCGGCATTGTGCCTTTTGTATTTAATTCCGATGCAATTTCTGTGTTTCATCGTCAATACGAAGGACAGAGGGTTACAGTAAACCTGAAGTGAAGCATCAGAATCTATAACCAGTGTCACAGGAATGGTTCAAAACATAGACAGTAAGAAGAGTCAGTCTACTTGTACTTAAGTAGGCATTGTGCCTTTTTGTATTCAATTCCGATGCAATTTCTGTGTTTCATCGTCAATAGGAAGGTCCAAGGGATACAGTACACCTGAAGTGAAGCATCGGAATCTATAACTAGTGTCAAAGGAATGGTACAAATCATAGACAGTAAGAAGAGTCAGTCTTCTTGTACTTAAGTCAGCATTGTGCCTTATCAATTTAATTCCGATGCTATTTCTGTGTTTCATCGTCTATGAGAAGGTCAGAGGGATAGAATAATCCTGAAGTGTAGCATCGGAATCTATAACTAGTGTCACAGAAATGGTTCATAACATAGTCAGTAAGAAAAGTCAGTCTACTTCTACTTAAGTCGGCATTGTGAATTTTCTATTTAATTCCGATGCAATTTCTGTGTTTCATCGTCAATATGAAGGTCAGAGGGATACAGTAAACCTGAAGTGAAACATCGGAATCTATAACTAGTGTCACAGGAATGGTTCAAAGGATAGACAGTAGGGAGGGTCAGTCTACATGTACTTATGTCGGCATTGTGCCTTTTGTAATTTAATTCCGATGCAATTTTTGTGTTTCATCGTCAATAAGAAGGTCAGAGGAATACAGTAAACCTGAAGTGAAGCATCGGTATCTATAACTGGAGTCACAGGAATGGTCCAAAACATAGACAGTAGGAAGAGTCAGTCTTCTTGTACTTAAGTCGGCATTGTGAGTTTAGTACTTAATTCCGATGCAATTTCTGTGTTTCATCGTCAATATGAAGGTCAGAGGGATACAGTAAACCTGAAGTGAAGCATCAGAATCTATAATTAGTGTCACAGGAATGGTTCAAAGCATAGACAGTAAGAAGAGTCAGTCTTCTTGTACTTAAGTCGGCATTGTGCCATTTGTATTTAATTCCGATGCAATTTCTGTGTCTCATCGTCAATAAGAAGGTCAGAGGGATACAGTAAACCTGAAGTGAAGCATCGGAATCTATAACTAGTGTCACAGGAATGGTTAAAAGCATAGAGAGTAGGAAGAGTCAGTCTTCTTGTACCCAAGTCGGCATTGTGCCTTTTGTATTTAATTCCGATGCAATTTCCGCGATTTATCGTCAATAAGAAGGTCAGAGGGATACAGTAAACCTGAGGTGAAGCATCGGAATCTATAACTTGTGTCACAGGAATGGTTCAAAACATAGTCAGTAAGAAGAGTCAGTCTTCTTGTACTTAATTCGGCATTGTGCCTTTTTATTTAATTCCGATTCAGTATCTGTGTTTCATCGTCAATAAGAAGGTCCAAGGGATACAGTAAACCTGAAGTGAAGCATCGGGATCTGTAACTAGTGTCACAGAAATGGTTCAAAACCTAGTCAGTAAAAAGAATCAGTCTTCTTGTACTTAAGTCGGCATTGTGCCTTTTCTATTTAATTCCGATGCAGTTTATGTGTTTCATCGTCAATAAGAAGGTAAGAGGGATACAGTAAACGTGAAGTGAAGCATCGGAATGTACAACTAGTGTCACAGGAATGGTTCAAAATATAGACAGTAGGAAGAGTCAGTCTTCTAGTACTTGAGTCGGCATTGTGCCTTTTGTATTTATTTCCGATGCAATTTCTGTGTTTCATCGTCAATAAGAAGGTCAGAGGGATACAGTAAACCTGAAGTGAAGCATCGGAATCTATAACTAGTGTCACAGGAATGGTTCAAAACATAGACAGTAGGAAGAGTCAGTCTTCTTGTACTTAAGTCGGCATTGTGCCTTTTGTATTTAATTCCGATGCAATTTCTGTGTCTCATCGTCAATAAAAAGGTCCAAGGGGTACAGTAAACATATAGTGATGCATCGGAATCTAAAACTGGTCTCCCAGGAAATGTTCGCAACATAGTTAGTAAGAAGCGTCAGTTCTTCTTGTACTTAAGTCGGCATTGTGCCTTCTGTATTTAATTCCCATGCAATTTCGGTGTTCCATCGTCAATAAGAAGGTCAGAGGGATACAGTAAACCTGAAGTGAAGCATCGGAATCTATAACTAGTGTCACAGGAATGATTCAAAACATAGACAGTAGAAAGGGTCAATATTCTTGTACTTAAGTCGGCATTGCGCCTTTTCTATTTAATTCCGATGCAATTTCTGTGTTTCATCGTCAATAAGAAGGTCAGATGGATACAGTAAACCTGAAGTGAAGCATCGGAATGTATAACCAGTGTCACAGGAATGGTTCAAAACGTAGACAGTAAGAACAGTCAGTTTTCATGAACTTAACTCGGCATTGTGCCTTTTGTATTTAATTACGATGCAATTTCTGTGTTTCGTCGTCAATAAGAAGGTGCAAGAGATACAGTAAACCTGAAGTGAAGCTTCGGAATTTATAATTAGTGTCACAGGAATGGTTCAAAGCATAGAACGTAAGAAGAGTTAGTTTTCTTGTACCTAAGTCGGCATTGTGCCTTTTGTATTTAATTCCGATGAAATTTCTGTTTTACATCGTCAATAAGAAGGTCAGAGGGATACAGTAAACCTGAAGTGAAGCATCGGAATGTATAACCAGTGTCACAGGAATGGTTCAAAACGTAGACAGTAAGAACAGTCAGTTTTCATGAACTTAACTCGGCATTGTGCCTTTTGTATTTAATTACGATGCAATTTCTGCGTTTCGTCGTCAATAAGAAGGTGCAAGAGATACAGTAAACCTGAAGTGAAGCTTCGGAATTTATAATTAGTGTCACAGGAATGGTTCAAAGCATAGAACGTAAGAAGAGTTAGTTTTCTTGTACTTAAGTCGGCATTGTGCCTTTTGTATTTAATTCCGATGCAATTTCTGTGTTCCGTCGTCAATAATAAGGTCCAAGGGATACAGTAAACCTGAAGTGAAGCATCGGAATATAAAACCGGTCTCACAGGAAAGGTTCATAACATAGACAGTAAGGAGAGCCAGTCTTCTTGTATTTGAGCCGGCATTGTGCCTTTTGTATATAATTCCGATGCATTTTCTGTGTTTCATCGTCTATAAGAAGGTCAGTGGGATACAGTAAGCTTGAAGTGAAGCATCGGAATATATAACTAGTGTCACAGGAATGGTTCAAAACATAGACAGTAAGAAGAGTCAGTTTTCTTGTACTTAAGTGGGCATTGTATCTTTTGTATTTAATTCCGATGATTTTTCTGTGTTTCATCGTCAATAAGAAGGTCAGAGGTATACAGAAAACCTGAAGTGAAGCATAGGAATCCATAACTAGTGTCACAGGAATAGTTCAAAACATAGATAGTAAGAAGAGCCAGTCTTCTTGTACTTGAGTCGGCATTGTGCCTCTTGTATTTAATTCCGAAGCAATTTCTGTGTTTCATCGTCAATAAGAAGGTCAGAGGGATACAGTAAGCTTGAAGTGAAGCATCGGAATATATAACTGGTATCACAGGAATGGTTCAAAGCATAGACAGTAAGAAGAGTCAGTTTCCTTGTACTTAAATCGGCATTGTGCCTTTTGTATTTAATTCCGATGCAATTTTTGTGTTTCATCGTCAATAAGAAAATCTGAGGGATACAGTAAAACTGAATAGAAGCATCGGAATCTATACATAGTGTCACAGGAATTGTTTAAAACATAGACAGTAAGAAGAGCCATTCTTCTTGTACTTGAGTCGGCATTGTGCCTTTTGTATTTAATTCCGATGCAATTTCTGTGTTTCATCGTCAATAAGGAGGTCAGAGGGATACAGTAAACCTGAAGTTAAGCATCGGAATCTATACCTAGTGTCACAGGAATGGTTCAAAACATAGAAAGTAAGAAGAGTCAGTTTTCTTGTACTTAAGTCGGCTTGTGCCTTTGAATTTGATTCCGATGCTATTTCTGTGTTTCGTCGTCAATAATAAGGTCCAAGGGATACAATAAACCTGAAGTGAAGCATCGGAATCTAAAACCGGTGTCACAGGAAGGGTTCATAACATAGACAGTAAGAAGAGCCAGTCTTCTTGTACTTGAGACGGCATTGTGCCTTTAGTGTTTAATTCCGATGCAATTTCTTTGTTTCATCTTCAATAAGAAGGTCAGAGGGATACAGTAAACCTGAAGTGAAGCATCGGAATCTCTAACTAGTGTCACAGGAATGGTGCAAAAGATAGAAAGTAAGATGAGTCAGTCTTCTTGTACTTAAGTCGGCATTGAGCCTTTTGTATTTAATTCCGATTCAATTTCTGTGTTTCATCGTCAATATAAGGTCAGAGGGATACAATAAACCTGAAGTGAAGCATCGGAATCTATAACTAGTGTCACAGGAATATTTCAAAACATAGACAGTAAGAAGAGTCAGTTTTCGTGTACATAAGTCGGCATTGTGCCTTTTGTATTTAATTCCGATGCAATTTCTGTGTTTCATCGTCAATAAGAAGGTCAGAGGGATACAGTAAACCTGAAGTGAAGCATCGGAATCTATAACAAGTGGCACAGGATTGGTTCAAAACATAGACAGAAAGAAGAGTCAGTTTTCTTGTACTTAAGTCGGCATTGTGCCTTTTGTATTTAATTCCGATTCACTTTCTGTGTTTCATCGTCGATAAGAAGGTCAGAGGGGTACACTAAACCTGAAGTGAAGCATCGGAATCTGTAACTAATGACACAGGAATGGTTCAAAACATAGACAGTAAGAGGAGTCAGTTTTCTTGTACTTAAGTCATCATTGTCCCTTTTGTATTTGATTCTGATGCAATTTCTGTGTTTCATCGTCAATAAGAAGGTCAGAGGGATACAGTAAACCTGAAGTGAAGCATCGCAATCTATAACTAGTGTCACAGGAATGGTTCAAAACATAGACAGTAGTAAGGGTCAGTTTTCTTGATCTTAAGTCGGCATTGTGCCTTTTGTATTTAATTCCGATGCAATTTCTGTGTTTCATCGTCAATAAGAAGGTCAGAGGGATACAGTAAACCTGAAGTGAAGCATCGCAATCTATAACTAGTGTTACATGAATGGTTCAAAACATAGACAGTAAGAAGAGTCAGTTATCTTGTACTTAAGTCGGTATTGTGCCTTTTGTATTTCATTCCGATGCAATTTCTGTGTTTCATCGTCAATAAGAAGGTCTGAGGGATACAGTAAACCTGAAGTGAAGCATCGGAATCTATAACTAGTGTCACAGGAATGGTTCAAAACATAGACTGTAAGAAGAGTCAGTTTTCTTCTACTTAAGTCGGCATTGTGCCTTTTGTGTTTAATTCCGTTGCAATTTCTGTTTTTCGTCGTCAATAAGAAGGTCAGAGGGATACAGTAAACCTGAGGTGAAGCATTGGAATCTATAACTAGTGTCACAGGAATGGTTCATAACATAGACAGTAAGAAGAGTCAGTTTTCTTCTACTTAAGCCGGAATTGTGCCTTTTGTATTTAATTCCGATGAAATTTCTGTGTTTCATCGTCAATAAGAAGGTCAGAGTGATACAGTGAACCTGACGTGAAGCATCGGAATCTATAACTAGTGTCACAGGAATGGTTCAAACATAGACAGTAAGAAGAGTCAGTTTTCTTGTACTTAAGTCGGCATTGTGCCTTTTGTATTTAATTCCGATGCTATTTCTGTGTTTCCTCGTCAATAAGAAGGACAGAGGGACACAGTAAACCTGAAGTGAAGCATCGGAATCTATAATAGTGTCACAGGAATGGTTAAAACATAGGCAGTAAGAAGAGTCAGTTTTCTTGTACTTAAGTCGGCATTGTGCCCTTTGTATTTAATTCCGATGCAATTTCTGTGATTCATCGTCAATAAGAAGGTCAGAGGGATACAGTAAACCTGAAGTGAAGCATCGGAAACTTTAACTAGTGTCATATAAATGGTTCAACACATAGACAGTAAGAAGAGGAAGGTATCTTGTACGTACGTCGTCATTGTGCCTTTTGCATTTAATTCCGATGCTATTTCTGTGTTTCATCGTCAATAAGAATGTCAGAGGGATACAGTAAAACGGAAGTGAAGCATCGGATTCTATAACTAGTGTCACAGGAATAGTTCAAATCATAGATAGTAAGAAGAGTCAGTTTTCTTGTACCTAAGTGGGCATTGTGCCATTTGTATTTAAATCCGATGCAATTTCTGTGTTTCATCGTCAATAAGAAGGTCAGAGGGATACAGTAAACCTGAAGTGAAGCATCGGAATCTGTAACTAGTGTCACATGAATGGTTCAAAATATAGTCAGTAAGAAGAGTCAGTTTTCTTGTACTTAAGTCGGCATTGTGCCTTTTGTATTTACTTCCGATGCAATTTCTGTGTTTCATCGTCAATAAGAAGGTCAGAGGGATACAGTAGACCTGAAGTGAAGCATCATAATCTGTAACTAGTGTCACAGGAATGGTTCAAAACATAGACAGTAAGAAGAGTCAGTTTTCTTGGACTTAAGTCGGCATTGTGCATTTTGTACTTAATTCCGATGCAATTTCTGTGTTTCATCAACAATAAGAAGGTCAGAGGGATACAGTAAACCTGAAGTGAAGCATCGGAATCTATAACAAGTGTCACAGTAATGGTTCAAAACTTAGACAGTAAGAATAGTCAGTTTTCTTGTACTTAAGTTGGCATTATGCCAGTTGTATTTAATTCCGATGCAATTTCTGGGTTTCATCGTCAATAAGAAGGTCAGAGGGATACAGTAAACCTGAAGTGAAGCACCGGAATGTATAACTAGTGTCACATGAATGGTTCAAATCATAGACAGTAGGAAGAGTCATCTTTCTTGTACTTAAGTTGGCATTGTGCATTTTGTATTATATTCCAATGCAATTTCTCTGTTCCATCGTCAATAAGAATGTCAGAGGAAACAGTAACCCTGAAGTGAAGCATCGGAATCCATAACTAGTGTCACAGGAATGGTTCATAACATAGACAGTAAGAAGAGTCAGTTTTCTTGTACTTAAGTCGGCATTGTGCTTTTTGTATTTAATTCCGATGCAATTTTTGTGTTTCGTCGTCAATAGTAAGGTCCAAGGGATACAGTAAACCTGAAGTGAAGCATCGGAATCTAAAACAGGTCTCACAGGAAAGGTTCATAACATGGAAAGTAAGAAGAGCCAGTCTTCTTGTATTTGAGTCTGCATTGTGCCTTATGTATTTAATTCCGATGAAATTTCTGTGTTTCATCGTCAATAAGAAGGTCAGCGGGATTCAGTAAACCTGAAGTGAAGAATCGGAATCTATAACTAGTGTCACAGGAATGGTTCAAAACATAGACAGTAAGAAGAGTCAGTCTTCTTGTACGTAAGTCGGCATTGAGCCTTTTGTATTTAATTCCGATGCAATTTCTGTGTTTCATCTTCAATAAGAAGGTCAGAGGGATACAGTAAGCTTGAAGTGAGGCATCGGAAAATATAACTAGTGTCACAGGAATGGTTCAAAGCGTAGACAGTAAGGAGAGTCAGTTTTCTTATACTTTGGTGGGCGTTGTGTCTTTTGTATTTAATTCCGAAGAAATTTCAGTGTTTCATCGCCAATGAGAAGGACAGAGGGACACAGTAAAACTGAAGTGAAGCATCGGCATCCATAACTAGTGTCACTGGAATGGTTCAAATCTCAGACAGTAAGAAGAGTCAGTTTTCTTGTACTTAAACCGGCATTGTGCCAGTTGTAGTTAATTACGATGCAATTTCTGGGTTTCATCGTCAATAAGAAGGTGAGAGGGATAAAGTAAACCTGAAGTGAATCATCGGAGTCGATAACTAGTGTCACATGAATGGTTCGAAGCATAGACAGTAAGAAGAGTCAGTTATCTTGTACTTAAGTCAGCATTGTGCTTTTTGTATTTATTTCCGATGCAATTTCTGTGTTTCATCGTCAATAAGAAGGTCAGATGGATACAGTAAACCTGAAGTGAAGCATCGGAATCAATATTTAGTGTCACAGGATTGATACAAAACATAGACAGTAAGAAGAGTCAGTTTTCTTGTACTTAATTCGGCAGAGTGCCTTTTCTATTTAATTCCGATGCAATTTCTACGTTACATCGGCGTTGAGAAGGACGGAGGGATACAGTAAACCTGAAGTGAAGCATCGGCATCTATAACTAGTGTCACAGGAATGGTTCAAAACGGAAACAGTAAGAAGAGTCAGTTTTTTTGTACTTAAGTCGGCATTGTGCCTTTTGTATTTAATTCCGATGCTATATCTGTGTTTCATCGTCAATAAGAAGGTCAGTGGGATACAATAAACCTGAAGCGAAGCATCGGAATCTATAACTAGTGTCACAGGAATGGTTCAAAACATTAACTGTAAGAAGTGTCAGTTTTCTTGTACATAAGTCGGCATTGTGCCTTTGGTATTTAATTCCGATGCAATTTCTGCGTTTCATCGTCAATAACAAGGTCAGAGGGATACAATAAACCTGAAGTGAAGCATCAGAATCTATAACTAGTGTCACAGGAATGGTTCAAAACATAGACAGTAAGAAGAGTCAGTTATCTTGTAGTTAAGTCCGCATTGTGCCTTTTGTATTTAAATCCGATGCAATTTCTGTGTTTCATCGTCAATAAAAAGGTCAGAGGAATACAGTAAACCTGAAGTGATGCATTGGAATCTATAACTAGTGTCACATGAATGGTTCAAAACATAGACAGTAAGAAGAGTCAGTTTTCTTGTACCTAAGTCGGCATTGTGCGTTTTGTATTTAATTCCGATGCAATTTCTATGTTTCATCGGCAATAAGATGGTCAGAGGGATACAGTAAACCTGAAGTGAAGCATCGGAATCTATAACTAGTGTCACAGGAATGGTTCAAAACATAGACAGTAAGAAGAGTCAGTTTTCTTGTACTTAAGTCGGCATTGTGCCTTTTGTATTTAATTCCGATGCAATTTCTGTGTTTCATCAACAATAAGAAGGTCAGAGGGATACAGTAAACCTGAAGTGAAGCTTCGGAATCTATAACTAGTGTCACAGGAATGGATCAAAACTTAGACAGTAAGAAGAGTCAGTTTTCTTGTACTTAAGTCGGCATTGTGCCTTTTGTATTTAATTCCGATGCAATTTTTGTGTTTCATCGTCAATAAGAAGGTCAGAGGGATACAGTAAACCTGAAGTGAAGCATCGGAATCTGTAATTAGTGTCACAGGAATGGTTCAAACATAGACAGTAAGAAGAGTCAGTTTTCTTGTACTTAAGTCGGCATTGTGCCTTTTGTATTTAATTCAAATACAATTTCTGTGATGAATCGTGGATAAGAAGGTCAGAGGAATACAGTAAACCTGAAGTGAAGCATCGGAATCCATAACTGGTGTCACAGGAATGGTTCAAAACATAGACAGTAAGAAGAGTAAGTTTTCTTGTACATAAGTCGGCATTGTGCTTTTTGTATTTATTTCCGATTATATTTCTGTGTTTCATCGTCAATAAGAAGGTTAGAGAGATACAGTGAACCTGAAGTGAAGCATCGGAATCTATAACTAGTGTCACAGGCATGGTTCAAACATAGACAGTAAGAAGAGTCAGTTTTCTTGTAATTAAGTCGGCATTGTGCCTTTTGTATTTAATTCCGATGCAATTTCTGTGTTTCATCCTCAATGAGAAGGTCAGAAAGATACAGTAAACCTGAAGTGAAGCATCGGAATCCATAACTAGTGTCACAGGAAGGGTTCAAAACAGACAGTAAGACGAGTCAGTTTTGTTGTTCTTAAGTCGGCATTGTTCCTTTTCTATTTAACGCCGATGCAATTTCTATGTTTCATCGTCAACAAGAGGGTCAGAGGGATACAGTAAACCTGATGTGAAGCATCGGAATCTATAACTAGTGTCACAGGAATGGATCAAAGCATAGACAGTAAGAAGAGTCAGTTTTAATGTACTTAAACCGGCATTGTGCCATTTGTAATTAATTCCGAAGCAATTTCTGTGATTCATCGTCAATAAGAAGGTCAGAGGGATACAGTAAACCTGGAGTAAAGCATCGGAATCGATAACTAGTGTCACATGAATGGTTTAAAACATAGACAGTAAGAAGAGTCAGTTTTCTTGTACTTAAGTCGGCATTGTGCCTTTTGTTTTTAATTCCGATGCAATTTCTGTGTTTCATCGTCAATAAGAAGGTCAGAGGGATACAGTAAACCTGAACTGAAGCATCGGAATCTATAACTAGTGTCACAGGAATGGTTCAAAGCATAGACAGTAAGAAGAGTTAGTTTTCTTGTACTTAAGTCGATGTTGTGCCTTTTGTATTTTATTCCGATGCAATTTCTGTGTTTCATCGTCAATAAGAAGGTCAGAGGGATACAGTAAACCTGAAGAGAAGCATCGGAATCTATAACTAGTGTCACAGGAATGGTTCAAAACATAGACAGTAAGAAGAGGAAGTTATCTTGTACGTAAGTCGGTATTGTGCCTCTTGTATTTACTTCCGATGCTATTTCTGTGTTCCATCGCCAATATGAAGGTCAGAGGCATACAGTAAACCTGAAGTGAAGCTTCGGAATCTATAACTAGTGTCACAGGAATGGTTCAAAACTTTGACAGTAAGAAGAGTCAGTTCTCTTGTACTTAAGTAAGCATTGTGCCTTTTGTATTTAATTCCGATCCAATTTCTGTGTCTCATCGTGAAGGTCAGAGGGATTCAGTAAACCTGAAGTGAAGCTTCGGAATCTATAACTAGTGTCACAGGAATGGATCAAAACTTAGACAGTAAGAAGAGTCAGTTTTCTTGTACTTAAGTCGGCATTGTGCCTTTTGTATTTAATTCCGATGCAATTTTTGTGTTTCATCGTCAATAAGAAGGTCAGAGGGATACAGCAAACCTGAAGTGAAGCATCGGAATCTGTAATTAGTGTCACAGGAATGGTTCAAACATAGACAGTAAGAAGAGTCAGTTTTCTTGTACTTAAGTCGGCATTGTGCCTTTTGTATTTAATTCAAATACAATTTCTGTGATGAATCGTGGATAAGAAGGTCAGAGGAATACAGTAAACCTGAAGTGAAGCATCGGAATCCATAACTGGTGTCACAGGAATGGTTCAAAACATAGACAGTAAGAAGAGTCAGTTTTCTTGTACATAAGTCGGCATTGTGCTTTTTGTATTTATTTCCGATTATATTTCTGTGTTTCATCGTCAATAAGAAGGTTAGAGAGATACAGTGAACCTGAAGTGAAGCATCGGAATCTATAACTAGTGTCACAGGCATGGTTCAAACATAGACAGTAAGAAGAGTCAGTTTTCTTGTACTTAAGTCGGCATTGTGCCTTTTGTATTTAATTCCGATGCAATTTCTGTGTTTCATCCTCAATGAGAAGGTCAGAAAGATACAGTAAACCTGAAGTGAAGCATCGGAATCCATAACTAGTGTCACAGGAAGGGTTCAAAACAGACAGTAAGACGAGTCAGTTTTGTTGTTCTTAAGTCGGCATTGTTCCTTTTCTATTTAATTCCGATGCAATTTCTATGTTTCATCGTCAATAAGAGGGTCAGAGGGATACAGTAAACCTGATGTGAAGCATCGGT
The DNA here is from genome assembly GCF_021461395.2 of Schistocerca americana. Classification (NCBI taxonomy): domain Eukaryota; kingdom Metazoa; phylum Arthropoda; class Insecta; order Orthoptera; family Acrididae; genus Schistocerca; species Schistocerca americana. Next base: position 13,609,806 of record NC_060121.1, on the reverse strand, counting down.
ATCTATAACTAGTGTCACAGGAATGGATCAAAGCATAGACAGTAAGAAGAGTCAGTTTTATTGTACTTAAACCGGCATTGTGCCATTTGTAATTAATTCCGAAGCAATTTCTGTGATTCATCGTCAATAAGAAGGTCAGAGGGATACAGTAAACCTGGAGTAAAGCATCGGAATCTATAACTAGTGTCACATGAATGGTTTAAAACATAGACAGTAAGAAGAGTCAGTTTTCTTGTACTTAAGTCGGCATTGTGCCTTTTGTATTTAATTCCGATGCAATTTCTGTGTTTCATCGTCAATAAGAAGGTCAGAGGGATACAGTAAACCTGAACTGAAGCATCGGAATCTATAACTAGTGTCATAGGAATGGTTCAAAGCATAGACAGTAAGAAGAGTCAGTTTTCTTGTACTTAAGTCGGTGTTGTGCCTTTTGTATTTTATTCCGATGCAATTTCTGTGTTTCATCGTCAATAAGAAGGTCAGAGGGATACAGTAAACCTGAAGCGAAGCATCGGAATCTATAACTAGTGTCACAGGAATGGTTCAAAACATAGACAATAAGAAGAGTAAGTTATCTTGTACGTAAGTCGGTATTGTGCCTCTTGTATTTACTTCCGATGCTATTTCTGTGTTCCATCGCCAATATGAAAGTCAGAGGCATACAGTAAACCTGAAGTGAAGCTTCGGAATCTATAACTAGTGTCACAGGAATGGTTCAAAACTTTGACAGTAAGAAGAGTCAGTTCTCTTGTACTTAAGTAAGCATTGTGCCTTTTGTATTTAATTCCGATCCAATTTCTGTGTCTCATCGTCAATAAGAAGGACAGAGGGAATAAGTAAACCTGAAGTGAAGCATCGGAATCGATAACTAGTGTCACATGAATGGTTCAAAGCATAGAGAGTAAGAAGAGTCAGTTATCTTGTACTTAAGTCAGCATTGTGCTTTTTGTATTTAATTCCGATGCAATGTCTGTGTTTCATCGTTATTAAGAAGGTCAGAGGTATACAGTAAACCTGAAGTGAAGCATCGGAATCAATATTTGGTGTCATATGATTGGTTCAAAACATAGACAGTAAGAAGAGTCAGTTTTCTTGTACTTAAGTGGGCATTGTGTCTTTTATATTTAATTCCGATGAATTTTCTGTGTTTCATCGACAATAAGAAGGTCAGAGGGATACGGAAAACCTGTAGTGAAGCATCGGAATCTATAACTATTGTCACAGGAATGGTTCAAAACATAGACAGTAAGAAGAGTCAGTTTTCTTGTACTTAAGGCGGCATTGTGCCTTTTGTATTTAATTCCGATGCAATATCTGTGCTTTATCGTCAATACGAAGGTCCGAGGGATACAGTAAACCTGAAGTGAAGCATCGGAGTCCATAACTAGTGGCACAGGAATGGTTAAAATCATAGACAGTAAGAAGAGTCAGTTTTCTTGTACTTATGTCGGCCTTGTGCTTTTTGTATATAATTCCGATGCAAATTCTGTGATTCATCGTCAAGAAGAAGGTCAGACTGATACAGTAAACATGAAGTGAAGCATCGGAATCTATAACTAGTGCCACAGGAATGGTTCAAAACATAGACAGTAAGAAGAGTCAGTTATCTTGTACTTAAGTAGGCATTGTGCCTTTTGCATTTAATTCCGATGCAATTTCTGTGTTTCATCGTCAATCAGAAGGTCAGAGGGACACAGTAAACCTGAAGTGAAGCATCGGAATCCATTACTAGTGTCAGAGGAATGGTTCAAAACATAGACAGTAAGAAGAGTCAGTTTTCTTGTACTTAAGTCGGCATTGTGCTTTTTTTATATAATTCCGATGCAATTTCTGTGTTTCATCGTCAATAAGAAGGTCAGCGGGATTCATTAAACCTGAAGTGAAGAAACCGAATCTATAACTAGTGTCACAGGAATGGTTCAAAACATAGACAGTAAGAAGAATCAGTCTTCTTGTACTTAAGTCGGCATTAAGACTTTTTTGTATTTAATTCCGATGCAATTTCTGTGTTTCATCGTCAATAAGAAGGTCAGAGGGATACTGTAAGCTTGAAGTGAAGCATCGGAATATATAACTAGTGTCACAAGAATGGTTCAAAACATAGACAGTAAGAAGAGTAAGTTTTCTTGAACTTAAGACGGCATTGTGTCTTTTGTATTTAATTCCGATGCAATATCTGTGTTTCATCGTCAATAAGAAGGTCAGAGGGATACAGTAAACATGAAGTAAAGCGTCTGAATCAATAATTAGTGCTACATTAATGGTTAAAAACATAGACAGTAGGAAGAATCAGTTTTCTTGTACTTAAGTCGTCTTGTGCCTTTTGTATTTAATTCCGATGCAATTTACAAGTTTCATCGTCAATAAGGAGGTCGGAGGGATATAGTAAACCTAAAGTGAAACATCGGAATCTATAACTAGTGTCACATTAATGGTTCAAAACATAGACGGTAAGAAGAGCCAGTCTTTTTGTACTTGAGTCGGCATTGTGCCTTTTGTGTTTAATTCCGATGCAATTTCTATCTTTCATATTCAATAAAAAGGTCAGAGGGATACAGTAAACCTGAAGTGAAGCATCGGAAACTATAACTAGTGTCACAGGAATGGTTCAAAACATAGACAGTAAGAAGAGTCAATTTTCTTGTACTTAAGTCGGAAATGTGCCTTTTGTATTTAATTCCGATGCAATTTCTGTATTTCATCGTCAATAAGAAGGCCAGAGGGATACAGTAAACCTGAAGTGAAGCATCGGAATCTATAACTAGTGTCACAGGAATGGTTCAAAACATAGACAGTAAGAAGAGCCAGTCTACTTGTACTTGAGTCGGAATTGTGCCTTTTGTATTTAATTCTGATGCAGTTTCTGTGTTTCATCCTCAATAAGCAGGTCAGAGGGACACAGTAAAGCTGAAGTGAAGCATCGGAATCTATAACTAGTGTCACAGGAATGGTTCAAAAGATAGAAAGAAAGATGGGTCAGCAATCTTGTACTTAAGAAGGCATTGAGCCTTTTGTATTTAATTCCGATGCAATTTCTGTGTTTCATCGTCAAGATAGTCAGAGGGATACAGTAAATCTGAAGTGAAGCATCGGAATCTATAACTAGTGTCACAGGAATGGTTCAAAACATAGACAGTAAGAAGAGTCAGTTTTCTTCTACATAAGTCGGCATTGTGCCTTTTGTATTTAATTCCGATGCAATTTCTGCGTTTCATCGTCAATAAGAAGGTCAGAAGGATACAGTAAACCTGAAGACAGGCATCGGAATCTATAACTAGTGTCACAGGATTGGTTCAAAACATATACAGAAAGAAGAGTCAGTTTTCTTGTACTTAAGTCGGCATTGTGCCTTTTGTATTTAATTCCGATGCAATTTCTGTGTTTCATCGTCGATAAGAAGGTCAGAGGGATACAGTAAACCCGAAGTGAAGCATCGGAATCTGTAACTAGTGACACAGGAATGGTTCAAAGCATAGACAGTAAGAAGAGTCAGTATTCATGTACTTAAGTCGGCATTGTCCCTTTTGTATTTAATTCCGATGCCATTTCTGTGTTTCATCGTCAATAAGATCGTCAGAGTATACAGTAAACCTGAAGTGAAGCATCGGAATCTATAACTAGTGTCACAGGATTGGTTCAAATTATAGACAGTAAGAAGAGTCAGTTATCTTGTACATAAGTCGGCATTGTGTGTTTTGTATTTAATTCCGATGCAATTTCTGTGTTTCGTGGTCAATAAGACAGTCCTTGGGATACAGTAAACCTGAAGTGAAGCATCGGAATCTAAAACCAGTCTCACAGGAAAGGTTCAAAACATAGACAGTATGAAGAGCTAGCCTTCTTGTACTTGAGTCGGCATTGTGCCTTTTGTATTTAATTCCGATGCAATTTATGTGTTACATCGTCTATAAAAAGGTCAGAGGGATTCAGTAAACCTGAAGTGAAGCATTATAATCTATAACTAGTGTCACATGAATGGTTCAAAATATAGACAGTAAGAAGAGAAAGTTTTCTTGTACTTAAGTCGGCATTGTGCCTTTTGTATTGAATTCGGATGGAGTTTCTGTGATCCATTGTCAATAAGAAGGTCAGAGGGATACAGTATACCTGAATAGAAGCATCGGAATCTATAACTAGTGTCACAGGAATGGTTCAAAACATAGACAGTAAGAAGAGTCAGTTTTCTTGTACTTAAGACGGCATTGTGCCTTTTGTATTTAATTCCGATGCAATTTCTGTGTTTCATCGTCAATAAGATGGTCAGAGGGATACAGTAAACCTGAAATGAAGCATCGCAATCTATAACTAGAGTCACATGAATGGTTCAAAACATAGACAGTAAGAAGAGTCAGTTAGCTTGTACTTAAGTCGGCATTGTGCCTTTTGTATTTCATTCCGATGCAATATCTGTGCTTCATCGTCAATAAGAAGGTCAGAGGGATACAGTAAACCTGAAGTGAAGCATCGGAATCTATACCTAGTATCAAAGGAATGGTTCAAAACATAGACAGTAAGAAGAGTCAGTTTTCTTGTACTTACGTCGGCATTGTACCTTTTGTATTTAATTCCGATGCAATTGCTGTGTTTCATCGTCAATAGGAAGTTCAGAGGGATACAGTAAACCTGAAGTGAAGCATCGGAATCTATAACTAGTGTCACAGGAATGGTTCAAAACATAGACAGTAAGAAGAGTCAGTTTTCTTGTACTTAAGTCGGCATTGTGCCTTTTGTATTTAATTCCGATGCTATATCTGTGTTTCATCGTCAATAAGAAGGTCAGAGGGATACAACAAACCTGAAGCGAAGCATCGGAATCTATAACTAGTGTCACATGAATGGTTCAAACATAGACAGTAAGAAGAGTCAGTTTTCTTGTACATAAGTCGGCATTGTGCCTTTTGTATTTAATTCCGATGCAATTTCTGCGTTTCATCGTCAATAAGAAGGTCAGAGGGATGCAATAAACCTGAAATGAAGCATCAGAATTTATAACTAGTGTCACAGGAATGGTTCAAAACATAGACAGTAAGAAGAGTCAGTTATCTTGTACATAAGTCCGCATTGTGCCTTTTGTATTTAAATCCGATGCAATTTCTGTGTTTCATCGTCAATAAAAAGGTCAGAGGAATACATTAAACCTGAAGTGATGCTTTGGAATCTATAACTAGTGTCACATGAATGGTTCAAAACATAGACAGTAAGAAGAGTCAGTTTTCTTGTACTTAAGTCGGCATTGTGCCGTTTGTATTTAATTCCGATGCAATTTCTATGTTTCATCGTCAATAAGAAGGTCAGAGGGATACAGTAAACCTGAAGTGAAGCATCGGAATCTATAACTAGTGTCACAGGAATGGTTCAAAACATAGACAGTAAGAAGAGTCAGTTTTCTTGTACTTAAGTCGGCATTGTGCCTTTTGTATTAATTTCCGATGCAATTTCTTTGTTTCTACAACAATAAGAAGGTCAGAGGGACACAGTAAACCAGAAGTGAAGCTTCGGAATCTATAACTAGTGTCACAGGAATGGATCAAAACTTAGACAGTAAGAAGAGTCAGTTTTCTTGTACTTAAGTCGGCATTGTGCCTTTTGTATTTAATTCCGATGCTATTTTTGTGTTTCATCGTCAATAAGAAGGTCAGAGGGATACAGTAAACCTGAAGTGAAGCATCGGAATCTGTAACTAGTGTCACATGAATGGTTCCAAACATAGACAGTAAGGAGAGTCAGTTATCTTGTACATAAGTCGGCATTGTGCTTTTTGTATTTAATTCCAATGCAATTTCTGTGTTTCATCGTCAAAACGAAGGTCAGAGGGATACAGTAAACCTGAAGTGAAGCATCGGAATCTATAACTAGTGTCACAGGAATGGTTCAAAACATAGACAGTAAGAAGAGTCAGTTTTCTTGTACTTAAGTCGGCATTGTGCCTTTTGTATTTAATTCAAATGCAATTTCTGTGATTAATCGTGAATAAGTAGGTCAGAGGAATACAGTAAACCTGAAGTCAAGCATCGGAATCCATAACTAGTGTCACAGGAATGGTTCAAAACATAGACAGTAAGAAGAGTCAGTTTTCTTGTACTTAAGTCGGCATTGTGCCTTTTGTATTTAATTCCGATGCAATTTCTGTGTTTCATCCTCAATGAGAAGGTCAGAGGGATACAGTAAACCTGAAGTGAAGCATCGGAATCCATAACTAGTGTCACAGGAAGGGTTCAAAACAGACAGTAAGACGAGTCAGTTTTGTTGTTCTTAAGTCGGCATTGTTCCTTTTCTATTTAATTCCGATGCAATTTCTATGTTTCATCGTCAATACGAGGGTCAGAGGGATACAGTAAACCTGATGTGAAGCATCGGAATCTATAACTAGTGTCACAGGAATGGATCAAAGCATAGACAGTAAGAAGAGTCAGTTTTATAGTACTTAAGTCGGCATTGTGCCTTTTGTAATTAATTCCGAAGCAATTTCTGTGATTCATCGTCAATAAGAAGGTCAGAGGGATACAGTAAACCTGGAGTAAAGCATCGCAATCTATAACTAGTGTCACATGAATGGTTTAAAACATAGACAGTAAGAAGAGTCAGTTTTCTTTTACTTAAGTCGGCATTGTGCCTTTTGTATTTAATTCCGATGCAATTTCTGTGTTTCATCGTCAATAAGAAGGTCAGAGGGATACAGTAAACCTGAACTGAAGCATCGGAATCTATAACTAGTGTCACAGGAATGGTTCAAAACATAGACAGTAAGAAGAGTCAGTTTTCTTGTACTTAAGTCGGTGTTGTGTCTTTTGTATTTTATTCCGATGCAATTTCTGTGTTTCATCGACAATAAGAAGGCCAGAGGGATACAGTAAACCTGAAGTGAAGAATCGGAATCAAAAACCAGTCTCACAGGAAAGGTTCAAAATATAGACAATATGAAGAGCTAGCCTTCTTGTACTTGAGTCGGCATTGTGCCTTTTGTATTTAATTCCGATGCAATTTCTGTGTTTCATTGTCTATACGAAGGTCAGAGGGATACAGTAAACCTGAAGTAAAGCATCGGAATCTATACCTAGTATCAAAGGAATGGTTCAAAACATAGACAGTAAGAAGAGTCAGTTTTCTTGTACTTATGTCGGCATTGTGCCTTTTGTATTTAATTCCGATGCAATTTCTGTGTGTCATCGTCGATAAGAAGGTCAGAGGGATACAGTAAACCTGAAGTGAAGCATCGGAATCAATAACTAGTGTCACAGGAATGGTTCAAAAAATTTGCAAGTAAGATGAGTCAGTTTTCTTGTACTTTAGTCGGCATTGTGCCTTTTGTATTGAATTCCGATGGAATTTCTGTGTTCCATCGTCAATAAGAAGGTCAGAGGGATACAGTAAACCTGATGTGAAGCATCGGAATCTATAACTAGTGTCACAGGAATGGATCAAAGCATAGACAGTAAGAAGACTCAGTTTTATAGTACTTAAGTCGGCATTGTGCCTTTTGTAATTAATTCCGAAGCAATTTCTGTGATTCATCGTCAATAAGAAGGTCAGAGGGATACAGTAAACCTGGAGTAAAGCATCGGAATCTATAACTAGTGTCACATGAATGGTTTAAAACATAGACAGTAAGAAGAGTCAGTTTTCTTTTACTTAAGTCGGCATTGTGCCTTTTGTATTTAATTCCGATGCAATTTCTGTGTTTCATCGTCAATAAGAAGGTCAGAGGGATACAGTAAACCTGAACTGAAGCATCGGAATCTATAACTAGTGTCACAGGAATGGTTTTAAAACATAGACAGTAAGAAGAGTCAGTTTTCTTGTACTTAAGTCGGTGTTGTGTCTTTTGTATTTTATTCCGATGCAATTTCTGTGTTTCATCGTCAATAAGAAGGCCAGAGGGATACAGTAACCCTGAAGTGAAGAATCGGAATCAAAAACCAGTCTGACAGGAAAGGTTCAAAATATAGACAATATGAAGAGTTAGCCTTCTTGTACTTGAGTCGGCATTGTGCCTTTTGTATTTAATTCCGATGCAATTTCTGTGTTTCATCGTCTATACGAAGGTCAGAGGGATACAGTAAACCTGAAGTGAAGCATCGGAATCTATACCTAGTATCAAAGGAATGGTTCAAAACATAGACAGTAAGAAGAGTCAGTTTTCTTGTACTTATGTCGGCATTGTGCCTTTTGTATTTAATTCCGATGCAATTTCTGTGTGTCATCGTCGATAAGAAGGTCAGAGGGATACAGTAAACCTGAAGTGAAGCATCGGAATCAATAACTAGTGTCACAGGAATGGTTCAAAAAATTTGCGAGTAAGATGAGTCAGTTTTCTTGTACTTTAGTCGGCATTGTGCCTTTTGTATTGAATTCCGATGGAATTTCTGTGTTCCATCGTCAATAAGAAGGTCAGAGGGATACAGTAAACCTGAATAGAAGCATCGGAATCTATAACTAGTGTCACAGGAATGTTCAAAACATAGACAGTAAGAAGAGTCAGTTTTCTTGTACTTAAGACGGCATTGTGCCTTTTGAATTTAATTCCGATGCAATTTCTGTGTTTCATCGTCAATAAGAAGGTCAGAGGGATACAGTAAACCTAAAGTGAAGCATCGCAATCTATAACTAGTGTCACATGAATGGTTCAAAACATAGACAGTAAGAAGAGTCAGTTTCCTTGTACTTAAGTCGGCATTGTGCCTTTTGTATTTCATTCCGATGCAATTTCTGTGTTTCATCGTCAATAAGAAGGTCAGAGGGATACAGTAAACCTGAAGTGAAGCATCGGAATCTATAACTAGTGTCACAGGAATGGTTCAAAACGTAGACAGTAGCAAGAGTCAGTTTTCTTGTACTTATGTCGGCATTGTGCCTTTTGTATTTAATTTTGATGCTATTTCTGTGTTTCATCGTCAATAAGAAGGTCAGAGGGATACAGTAAAGCCGAATTGAAGCATCGGAATCTATAACTAGTGTCACAGGAATGGTTCAACACTTAGACAGTAAGAAGAGTCAGTTTTCTTGTACTTAAGTCGGCATTGTGACATTTGTATTTAAACCGATCCTATTTCTGTGTTTCATCGTCAATAAGAAGGTCAGAGGGATACAGTAAAACTGGAGTGAAGCATCGGAATCAATAACTATTGTCACTGGAATGGTTCAAAAATTAGACAGTAAGAAGAGTCAGTTATCTTGTACTTAAGTAGGCATTGTGCCAGTTGTATTTAATTCCGATGCAATTTCAGGGTTTCATCGTCAATAAGAAGGTGAGAGGGATAAAGTAAACCTGAAGTGAAGCATCGGAATGGATAACTAGTGTCACATGAAAGGTTCAAAGCATAGACAGTAAGAAGAGTCAGTTATCTTGTACTTAAGTCGGCATTGTGCTTTTTGTACTTAATTCCGATGCGATTTCTGTGTTTCATCGTCAATAAGAAGGTCAGAGGGATACAGTAAACCTGAAGTGAAGCATCGGAATCAATATTTAGTGTCACGGGATTGATACAAAACATAGACAGTAAGAAGAGTCAGTTATCTTGTACTTCATTCGGCAGAGTGCCTTTTCTATTTAATTCCGATGCAATTTCTACGTTTCATCGGCATTGAGAAGGACGGAGGGATACAGTAAACCTGAAGTGAACCATCGGCATCTATAACTAGTGTCACAGGAATGGTTCAAAACGTAAACTGAAAGAAGAGTCAGTTTTCTTGTACTTAAGTCGGCATTGTTCCTTTTGTGTTTAATTCCGATGCAATTGCTGTGTTTCATCGTCAATAGGAAGTTCAGAGGGATACAGTAAACCTGAAGTGAAGCATCGGAATCTATAACTAGTGTCACAGGAATGGTTCAAAACATAGACAGTAAGAAGAGTCAGTTTTCTTGTACTTACGTCGGCATTGTGCCTTTTGTGTTTAATTCCGATGCTATATCTGTGTTTCATCGTCAATAAGAAGGTTAGAGGGATACAGTAAACCTGAAGCGAAGCATCGGAATCTATAACTAGTGTCACATGAATGGTTCAAACATAGACAGTAAGAAGAGTCAGTTTTCTTGTACATAAGTCGGCATTGTGCCTTTCGTATTTAATTCCGATGCAATTTCTGCGTTTCATCGTCAATAAGAAGGTCAGAGGGATACAATAAACCTGAAGTGAAGCATCAGAGACTATAACTAGTGTCACAGGAATGGTTCAAAACATAGACACTAAGAAGTGTCAGTTATCTTGTACTTAAGTCCGCATTGTGCCTTTTGTAATTAAATCCGATGCAATTTCTGTGTTTCATCGTCAATAAAAAATTCAGAGGAATACAGTAAACCTGAAGTGAAGCATTGGAATCTATAAATAGTGTCACATGAACGGTTCAAAACATAGACAGTAAGAAGAGTCAGTTTTCTTGTACTTAAGTCGGCATTGTGCCTTTTGTATTTAATTCCGATGCAAATTCTGTGTTTCATCGTCAATAAGAAGGTCAGAGGTATAGAGTAAACCTGAAGTGAAGCATCGGAATCTATAACTAGTGTCACAGGAATGGTTCAAAACATGGACAGTAAGAAGAGTCAGTTTTCTTGTACTTAAGTCGGCATTGTGCCTTTTGTATTTAATTCCGATGCAATTTCTATGTTTCATCGTCAATAAGAAGGTCAGAGGGATGCAGTAAACCTGAAGTGAAGCATCGGAATCTATAACTAGTGTCACAGGAATGGTTCAAAACATAGACAGTAAGTAGAGTCAGTTTTCTTGTACTTAAGTCGGCATTGTGCTTTTGTATTTAATTCCGATGCAATTTCTGTGTTTCATCGTCAATAAGAAGGTCAGAGGGATACACTAAACCTGAAGTGAAGCTTCGGAATCTACAACTAGTGTCACAGGAATGGATCAAAACTTAGACAGTAAGAAGAGTCAGTTTTCTTGTACTTAAGTCGACATTGTGCCTTTTGTATTCAATTCCGATGCAATTTTTGTGTTTCATCGTCAATAAGAAGGTCAGAGGGATACATTAAAGCTGAAGTGAAGCATCGGAATCTGTAACTAGTGTCACATGAATGGTTCAAAACATAGACAGTAAGAAGAGTCAGTGTTCTTGTACTTAAGTCGGCATTATGCCTTTTGTATTTAATTCAAATGCTATTTCTGTGATTATTCGTGAATAAGAAGGTCAGAGGAATACAGTAAACCTGAAGTGAAGCATCGGAATATATAACTAGTGTCACAGGAATGGTTCAACACTTAGACAGTAAGAAGAGTCAGTTTTCTTGTACTTAAGTCGGCATTGTGACATTTGTATTTAAACCGATGCTATTTCTGTGTTTCATCGTCAATAAGAAGGTCAGAGGGATACAGTAAAACTGGAGTGAAGCATCGGAATCAATAACTATTGTCACTGGAATGGTTCAAAAATTAGACAGTAAGAAGAGTCAGTTATCTTGTACTTAAGTAGGCATTGTGCCAGTTGTATTTAATTCCGATGCAATTTCAGGGTTTCATCGTCAATAAGAAGGTGAGAGGGATAAAGTAAACCTGAAGTGAAGCATCGGAATGGATAACTAGTGTCACATGAAAGGTTCAAAGCATAGACAGTAAGAAGAGTCAGTTATCTTGTACTTAAGTCGGCATTGTGCTTTTTGTACTTAATTCCGATGCAATTTCTGTGTTTCATCGTCAATAAGAAGGTCAGAGGGATACAGTAAACCTGAAGTGAAGCATCGGAATCAATATTTAGTGTCACGGGATTGATACAAAACATAGACAGTAAGAAGAGTCAGTTATCTTGTACTTCATTCGGCAGAGTGCCTTTTCTATTTAATTCCGATGCAATTTCTACGTTTCATCGGCATTGAGAAGGACGGAGGGATACAGTAAACCTGAAGTGAACCATCGGCATCTATAACTAGTGTCACAGGAATGGTTCAAAACGTAAACTGAAAGAAGAGTCAGTTTTCTTGTACTTAAGTCGGCATTGTTCCTTTTGTGCTTAATTCCGATGCAATTGCTGTGTTTCATCGTCAATAGGAAGTTCAGAGGGATACAGTAAACCTGAAGTGAAGCATCGGAATCTATAACTAGTGTCACAGGAATGGTTCAAAACATAGACAGTAAGAAGAGTCAGTTTTCTTGTACTTACGTCGGCATTGTGCCTTTTGTATTTAATTCCGATGCTATATCTGTGTTTCATCGTCAATAAGAAGGTTAGAGGGATACAGTAAACCTGAAGCGAAGCATCGGAATCTATAACTAGTGTCACATGAATGGTTCAAACATAGACAGTAAGAAGAGTCAGTTTTCTTGTACATAAGTCGGCATTGTGCCTTTCGTATTTAATTCCGATGCAATTTCTGCGTTTCATCGTCAATAAGAAGGTCAGAGGGATACAATAAACCTGAAGTGAAGCATCAGAGACTATAACTAGTGTCACAGGAATGGTTCAAAACATAGACACTAAGAAGTGTCAGTTATCTTGTACTTAAGTCCGCATTGTGCCTTTTGTAATTAAATCCGATGCAATTTCTGTGTTTCATCGTCAATAAAAAATTCAGAGGAATACAGTAAACCTGAAGTGAAACATTGGAATCTATAAATAGTGTCACATGAACGGTTCAAAACATAGACAGTAAGAAGAGTCAGTTTTCTTGTACTTAAGTCGGCATTGTGCCTTTTGTATTTAATTCCGATGCAAATTCTGTGTTTCATCGTCAATAAGAAGGTCAGAGGTATAGAGTAAACCTGAAGTGAAACATCGGAATCTATAACTAGTGTCACAGGAATGGTTCAAAACATGGACAGTAAGAAGAGTCAGTTTTCTTGTACTTAAGTCGGCATTGTGCCTTTTGTATTTAATTCCGATGCAATTTCTATGTTTCATCGTCAATAAGAAGGTCAGAGGGATGCAGTAAACCTGAAGTGAAGCATCGGAATCTATAACTAGTGTCACAGGAATGGTTCAAAACATAGACAGTAAGTAGAGTCAGTTTTCTTGTACTTAAGTCGGCATTGTGCTTTTGTATTTAATTCCGATGCAATTTCTGTGTTTCATCGTCAATAAGAAGGTCAGAGGGATACACTAAACCTGAAGTGAAGCTTCGGAATCTACAACTAGTGTCACAGGAATGGATCAAAACTTAGACAGTAAGAAGAGTCAGTTTTCTTGTACTTAAGTCGACATTGTGCCTTTTGTATTTAATTCCGATGCAATTTTTGTGTTTCATCGTCAATAAGAAGGTCAGAGGGATACATTAAAGCTGAAGTGAAGCATCGGAATCTGTAACTAGTGTCACATGAATGGTTCAAAACATAGACAGTAAGAAGAGTCAGTGTTCTTGTACTTAAGTCGGCATTATGCCTTTTGTATTTAATTCAAATGCTATTTCTGTGATTATTCGTGAATAAGAAGGTCAGAGGAATACAGTAAACCTGAAGCGAAGCATCGGAATATATAACTAGTGTCACAGGAATGGTTCAAAACATAGACAGTAAGAAGAGTCTGGTTTCTTGTACTTAAGTCGTCATTGTGCCTATTGTATTTATTTCCGATGCAATTTCTGTGTTTCATCGTCAATAAGAAGGTTAGAGAGATACAGTAAACCTGAAGTGAAGCATCGGAATCTATAACTAGTGTCACAGGAATGGTTCAAACATAGACAGTAAGAAGAGTCAGTTTTCTTGTACTTAAGTCGGCATCGTGCCTTCTGTATTTAATTCCGATGCAATTTCTGTGTTTCATCCTCATTGAGAAGGTCAGAGGGATACAGTAAACCTGAAGTGAAGCATCGGAATCCATAACTAGTGTCACAGGATGGGTTCAAAACAGACAGTAAGACGAGTCAGTTTTGTTGTTCATAAGTCGGCATTGTTCCTTTTCTATTTAATTCCGATGCAATTTCTATGTTTCATCGTCAATAAGAGGGTCAGAGGGATACAGTAAATCTGATGTGAAGCATCGGAATCTATAACTAGTGACACAGGAATGGATCAAAGCATAGACAGTAAGAAGAGTCAGTTTTATTGTACTTAAGTCGGCATTGTGCCTTTTGTAATTAATTCCGAAGCAATTTCTGTGATTCATCGTCAATAAGAAGGTCAGAGGGATACAGTAAACCTGGAGTAAAGCATCGGAATCTATAACTAGTGTCACATGAATGGTTTAAAACATAGACAGTAAGAAGAGTCAGTTTTCTTGTACTTAAGTCGGCATTGTGCCTTTTGTATATAATTCCGATGCAATTTCTGTGTTTCATCGTCAATAAGAAGGTCAAAGGGATACAGTAAACCTGAAGTGAAGCATCGGAATCTATAACTAGTGTCACAGGAATGGTTCAAAACATAGACAGTAAGAAGAGTCAGTTTTCTTGTACTTAAGTCGGTGTTGTGCCTTTTGTATTTTATTCCGATGCATTTTCTATGTTTCATCGTCAATAAGAAGGTCAGAGGGATACTGTAAACCAGAAGAGAAGCATCGGAATCTATAACTAGTGTCACAGGAATGGTTAAAAACATAGACAGTAAGAAGAGTCAGTTATCTTGTACTTAAGTCGGCATTGTGCCTTTTGAATTTAATTCCGATGCAATTTCTTTGTTTCATCAACAATAAGAAGGTCAGAGGGATACAGCAAACCTGAACTGAAGCATCGGAAACTATAAATAGTGTCACTGGAATGGATCAAAGCTTAGAAAGTAAGATGAGTCAGCATTCTTGTACTTAAGACGGCATTGCGCCTTTTGTATTTAATTCCGATGCAATTTCTGTGTTTCATCGTCAAGATAGTCAGAGGAATACAGTAAATCTGAAGTGAAGCATCGGAATCTATAACTAGTGTCACAGGAATGGTTCAAAACATAGACAGTAAGAAGAGTCAGTTTTCTTGTACATAAGTCGGCATTGTGCCTTTTGTATTTAATTCCGATGCAATTTCTGTGTTTCATCGTCAATAAGAAGGTCAGAGGGATACAGTAAACCTGAAGTGAATCATCGGAATCTATAACTAGTGTCACAGGATTGGTTCAAAACTTATACAGAAAGAAGAGTCAGTTTTCTTGTACTTAAGTCGGCATTGTTCCTTTTGTATTTATTTCCGATGCAATTTCTGTGTTTCATCGTCGATAAGAAGGTCACAGGGATACAGTAACCCCGAAGTGAAGCATCGGAATCAGTAACTAGTGACACAGGAATGGTTCAAAACATAGACAGTAAGAAGAGTCAGTTTTCATGTACTTAAGTCGGCATTGTCCCTTTTGTATTTAATTCCGATGCAATTTCTGTGTTTCATCGTCAATAAGATAGTCAGAGGGTACAGTAAACCTGCAGTGAAGCATCGGAATCTATAACTAGTGTCACAGGAATGGTTCAAATTATAGACAGTAAGAAGAGTCAATTTTCTTGTACATAAGTCGGCATTGTGCCTTTTGTATTTAATTCCGATGCAATTTCTGTGTTTCGAGGTCAATAAGACAGTCCTTGGGATACAGTAAACCTGAAGTGAAGAATCGGAATCTAAAACCAGTCTCACAGGAAAGGTTCAAAACATAGACAATATAAAGAGCTAGCCTTCATGTACTTGAGTCGGCATTGTGCCTTTTGTATTTAATTCCGATGCAATTTCTTTGTTTCATCGTCTATAAGAAGGTCAGAGGGATACAGTAAACCTGAAGTGACGCATCGGAATCTATAACTAGTGTCAAAGGAATGGTTCAAAACATAGACAGTAAGAAGAGTCAGTTTTCTTGTACTTAAGTCGGCATTGTTCTTTTTGTACTTAATTCCGATGCCATTTCTGTGTTTCATCGTCGATAAGAAGGTCAGAGGGATACAGTAAACCTGAAGTGAAGCATCGGAATCAATAACTAGTGTCACAGGAATGGTTCAAAAAATTTGCCAGTAAGATGAGTCAGTTCTCTTGTACTTTAGTCGGCATTGTACCTTTTGTATTGAATTCCGATGGAATTTCTGTGTTCCATCGTCAATAAGAAGGTCAGTGGGATACAGTAAACCTGAATAGAAGCATCGGAATCTATACCTAGTGTCACAGGAATGGTTCAAAACATAGACAGTAAGAAGAGTCAGTTTTCTTGTACTTAAGACGGCATTGTGCCTTTTGTATTTAATTCCGATGCAATTTCTGTGTTTCATCGTCAATAAGAAGGTCAGAGGGATACAGTAAACCTAAAGTGAAGCATCGCAATCTATAACTAGTGTCACAGGAATGGTTCAAAACATAGACAGTAAGAAGAGTCAGTTTTCTTGTACATAAGTCGGCATTGTGCCTTTTGTATTTAATTCCGATGCAATTTCTGTGTTTCATCGTCAATAAGAAGGTCAGAGGGATACAGTAAACCTGAAGTGAATCATCGGAATCTATAACTAGTGTCACAGGATTGGTTCAAAACTTATACAGAAAGAAGAGTCAGTTTTCTTGTACTTAAGTCGGCATTGTTCCTTTTGTATTTATTTCCGATGCAATTTCTGTGTTTCATCGTCGATAAGAAGGTCACAGGGATACAGTAACCCCGAAGTGAAGCATCGGAATCAGTAACTAGTGACACAGGAATGGTTCAAAACATAGACAGTAAGAAGAGTCAGTTTTCATGTACTTCAGTCGGCATTGTCCCTTTTATATTTAATTCCGATGCAATTTCTGTGTTTCATCGTCAATAAGATAGTCAGAGGGTACAGTAAACCTGCAGTGAAGCATCGGAATCTATAACTAGTGTCACAGGAATGGTTCAAATTATAGACAGTAAGAAGAGTCAACTTTCTTGTACATAAGTCGGCATTGTGCATTTTGTATTTAATTCCGATGCAATTTCTGTGTTTCGTGGTCAATAAGACAGTCCTTGGGATACAGTAAACCTGAAGTGAAGAATCGGAATCTAAAACCAGTCTCACAGGAAAGGTTCAAAACATAGACAATATAAAGAGCTAGCCTTCTTGTACTTGAGTCGGCATTGTGCCTTTTGTATTTAATTCCGATGCAATTTCTTTGTTTCATCGTCTATAAGAGGGTCAGAGGGATACAGTAAACCTGAAGTGACGCATCGGAATCTATAACTAGTGTCAAAGGAATGGTTCAAAACATAGACAGTAAGAAGAGTCAGTTTTCTTGTACTTAAGTCGGCATTGTTCTTTTTGTACTTAATTCCGATGCCATTTCTGTGTTTCATCGTCGATAAGAAGGTCAGAGGGATACAGTAAACCTGAAGTGAAGCATCGGAATCAATAACTAGTGTCACAGGAATGGTTCAAAAAATTTGCCAGTAAGATGAGTCAGTTCTCTTGTACTTTAGTCGGCATTGTACCTTTTGTATTGAATTCCGATGGAATTTCTGTGTTCCATCGTCAATAAGAAGGTCAGTGGGATACAGTAAACCTGAATAGAAGCATCGGAATCTATACCTAGTGTCACAGGAATGGTTCAAAACATAGACAGTAAGAAGAGTCAGTTTTCTTGTACTTAAGACGGCATTGTGCCTTTTGTATTTAATTCCGATGCAATTTCTGTGTTTCATCGTCAATAAGAAGGTCAGAGGGATACAGTAAACCTAAAGTGAAGCATCGCAATCCATAACTAGTGTCACATGAATGGTTCAAAACATAGACAGTAAGAAGAGTCAGTTTCCTTGTACTTAAGTCGGCATTGTGCCTTTTGTATTTCATTCCGATGCAATTTCTGTGTTTCATCGTCAATAAGAAGGTCAGAGGGATACAGTAAACCTGAAGTGAAGCATCGGAATCTATAACTAGTGTCACAGGAATGGTTCAAAACGTAGACAGTAATAAGAGTCAGTTTTCTTGTACTTATGTCGGCATTGTGCCTTTTGTATTTAATTCCGATGCTATTTCTGTGTTTCATCGTCAATAAGAAGGTCAGAGGGATACAGTAAAGCTGAAGTGAAGCATCGGAATCTATAACTAGTGTCACAGGAATGGTTCAACACTTAGACAGTAAGAAGAGTCAGTTTTCTTGTACTTAAGTCGGCATTGTGCCATTTGTATTTAAACCGATGCTATTTCTGTGTTTCATCGTCAATAAGAAGGCCAGAGGAATACAGTAAACCTGAAGTGAAGCATTGGAATCTATAACTAGTGTCACATGAATGGTTCAAAATATAGACAGTAAGAAGAGCCAGTTTTCTTGTACTTAAGTCGGCATTGTGCCTTTTGTATTTAATTCCGATGCAATTTCAGTGTTTCCCCACCAATAAGAAGGACAGACGGACACAGTAAAACTGAAGTGAAGCATCTGAATCAATAACTATTGTCACTGGAATGGTTCAAAACTTAGACAGTAAGAAGAGTCAGTTTTCTTGTACTTAAGTAGGCATTGTGCCAGTTGTATTTAATCCCGATGCAATTTCTGGGTTTCATCGTCAAAAAGAAGGTGAGAGGGATAAAGTAAACCTGAAGTGAAGCATCGGAATCGATAACTAGTGTCACATGAATGGTTCAAAGCATAGACAGTAAGAAGAGACAGTTATCTTGTACTTAAGTCGGCATTGTGCTTTTTGTACTTAATTCCGATGCAATTTCTGTGTTTCATCGTCAATAAGAAGGTCAGAGGGATACAGTAAACCTGAAGTGAAGCATCGGAATCAATATTTAGTGCCACAGGATTGATACAAAACATAGACAGTAAGAAGAGTCAGTTTTCTTGTACTTAATTCGGCAGAGTGCCTTTTCTATTTAATTCCGATGCAATTTCTACGTTTCATCGGCATTGAGAAGGACGGAGGGATACAGTAAATCTGAAGTGAAGCATTGGCATCTATAACTAGTGTCACAGGAATGGTTCAAAACGTAAACAGAAAGAAGAGTCAGTTTTCTTGTACTTAGGTCGGCATTGTTCCTTTTGTGTTTAATTCCGATGCAATTGCTGTGTTTCATCGTCAATAGGAAGTTCAGAGGGATACAGTAAACCTGAAGTGAAGCATCGGAATCTATAACTAGTGTCACAGGAATGGTTCAAAACATAGACAGTAAGAAGAGTCAGTTTTCTTGTACTTAAGTCGGCATTGTGCCTTTTGTATTTAATTCCGATGCTATATCTGTGTTTCATCGTCAATAAGAAGGTCAGAGGGATACAGTAAACCTGAAGCGAAGCATCGGAATCTATAACTAGTGTCACATGAATGGTTCAAACATAGACAGTAAGCAGAGTCAGTTTTCTTGTACATAAGTCGGCATTGTGTCTTTTGTATTTAATTCCGATGCAATTTCTGCGTTTCATCGCCAATAAGAAGGTCAGAGGGATACAATAAACCTGAAGTGAAGCATCAGAATCTATAACTAGTGTCACAGGAATGGTTCAAAACATAGACAGTAAGAAGAGTCAGTTATCTTGTACTTAAGTCCGCATTGTGCCTTTTGTATTTAAATCCGATGCAATTTCAGTGTTTCATCGTCAATAAAAAATTCAGAGGAATACAGTAAACCTGAAGTGAAGCATTGCAATCTATAACTAGTGTCACATGAATGGTTCAAAACATAGACAGTAAGAAGAGTCAGTTTTCTTCTACTTAAGTCGGCATTGTGCCTTTTGTATTTAATTCCGATGCAATTTCTGTGTTTCATCGTCAATAAGAAGGTCAAAGGGATACAGTAAACCTGAAGTGAAGCATCGGAATCTATAACTAGTGTCACAGGATTGGTTCAAAACTTATACAGAAAGAAGAGTCAGTTTTCTTGTACTTAAGTCGGCATTGTTCCTTTTGTATTTATTTCCGATGCAATTTCTGTGTTTCATCGTCGATAAGAAGGTCACAGGGATACAGTAACCCCGAAGTGAAGCATCGGAATCAGTAACTAGTGACACAGGAATGGTTCAAAACATAGACAGTAAGAAGAGTCAGTTTTCATGTACTTAAGTCGGCATTGTCCCTTTTGTATTTAATTCCGATGCAATTTCTGTGTTTCATCGTCAATAAGATAGTCAGAGGGTACAGTAAACCTGCAGTGAAGCATCGGAATCTATAACTAGTGTCACAGGAATGGTTCAAATTATAGACAGTAAGAAGAGTCAATTTTCTTGTACATAAGTCGGCATTGTGCCTTTTGTATTTAATTAAGATGCAATTTCTGTGTTTCGTGGTCAATAAGACAGTCCTTGGGATACAGTAAACCTGAAGTGAAGAATCGGAATCTAAAACCAGTCTCACAGGAAAGGTTCAAAACATAGACAATATAAAGAGCTAGCCTTCTTGTACTTGAGTCGGCATTGTGCCTTTTGTATTTAATTCCGATGCAATTTCTTTGTTTCATCGTCTATAAGAAGGTCAGAGGGATACAGTAAACCTGAAGTGACGCATCGGAATCTATAACTAGTGTCAAAGGAATGGTTCAAAACATAGACAGTAAGAAGAGTCAGTTTTCTTGTACTTAAGTCGGCATTGTGCCTTTTGTATTTAATTCCGATGTCATTTCTGTGTTTCATCGTCGATAAGAAGGTCAGAGGGATACAGTAAACCTGAAGTGAAGCATCGGAATCAATAACTAGTGTCACAGGAATGGTTCAAAAAATTTGCCAGTAAGATGAGTCAGTTTTCTTGTACTTTAGTCGGCATTGTACCTTTTGTATTGAATTCCGATGGAATTTCTGTGTTCCATCGTCAATAAGAAGGTCAGTGGGATACAGTAAACATGAATAGAAGCATCGGAATCTATAACTAGTGTCACAGGAATGGTTCAAAACATAGACAGTAAGAAGAGTCAGTTTTCTTGTACTTAAGACGGCATTGTGCCTTTTGTATTTAATTCCGATGCAATTTCTGTGTTTCATCGTCAATAAGAAGGTCAGAGGGATACAGTAAACCTAAAGTGAAGCATCGCAATCTATAACTAGTGTCACATGAATGGTTCAAAACATAGACAGTAAGAAGAGTCAGTTTCCTTGTAATTAAGTCGGCATTGTGCCTTTTGTATTTCATTCCGATGCAATTTCTGTGTTTCATCGTCAATAAGAAGGTCAGAGGGATACAGTAAACCTGAAGTGAAGCATCGGAATCTATAACTAGTGTCACAGGAATGGTTCAAAACGTAGACAGTAATAAGAGTCAGTTTTCTTGTACTTATGTCGGCATTGTGCCTTTTGTATTTAATTCCGATGCTTTTTCTGTGTTTCATCGTCAATAAGAAGGTCAGAGGGATACAGTAAAGCTGAAGTGAAGCATCGGAACCTATAACTAGTGTCACAGGAATGGTTCAACACTTAGACAGTAAGAAGAGTCAGTTTTCTTGTACTTAAGTCGGCATTGTGCCATTTGTATTTAAACCGATGCTATTTCTGTGTTTCATCGTCAATAAGAAGGCCAGAGGAATACAGTAAACCTGAAGTGAAGCATTGGAATCTATAACTAGTGTCACATGAATGGTTCAAAATATAGACAGTAAGAAGAGCCAGTTTTCTTGTACTTAAGTCGGCATTGTGCCTTTTGTATTTAATTCCGATGCAATTTCAGTGTTTCCCCACCAATAAGAAGGACAGACGGACACAGTAAAACTGAAGTGAAGCATCGGAATCAATAACTATTGTCACTGGAATGGTTCAAAACTTAGACAGTAAGAAGAGTCAGTTTTCTTGTACTTAAGTAGGCATTGTGCCAGTTGTATTTAATCCCGATGCAAATTCTGGGTTTCATCGTCAAAAAGAAGGTGAGAGGGATAAAGTAAACCTGAAGTGAAGCATCGGAATCGATAACTAGTGTCACATGAATGGTTCAAAGCATAGACAGTAAGAAGAGACAGTTATCTTGTACTTAAGTCGGCATTGTTCTTTTTGTACTTAATTCCGATGCAATTTCTGTGTTTCATCGTCAATAAGAAGGTCAGAGGGATACAGTAAACCTGAAGTGAAGCATCGGAATCAATATTTAGTGTCACAGGATTGATACAAAACATAGACAGTAAGAAGAGTCAGTTTTCTTGTACTTAATTCGGCAGAGTGCCTTTTCTATTTAATTCCGATGCAATTTCTACGTTTCATCGGCATTGAGAAGGACGGAGGGATACAGTAAATCTGAAGTGAAGCATCGGCATCTATAACTAGTGTCACAGGAATGGTTCAAAACGTAAACAGAAAGAAGAGTCAGTTTTCTTGTACTTAGGTCGGCATTGTTCCTTTTGTGTTTAATTCCGATGCAATTGCTGTGTTTCATCGTCAATAGGAAGTTCAGAGGGATTTAGTAAACCTGAAGTGAAACATCGGAATCTATAACTAGTGTCACAGGAATGGTTCAAAACATAGACAGTAAGAAGAGTCAGTTTTCTTGTACTTAAGTCGGCATTGTGCCTTTTGTATTTAATTCCGATGCTAGATCTGTGTTTCATCGTCAATAAGAAGGTCAGAGGGATACAGTAAACCTGAAGCGAAGCATCGGAATCTATAACTGGCGTCACATGAATGGTTCAAACATAGACAGTAAGCAGAGTCAGTTTTCTTGTACATAAGTCGGCATTGTGCCTTTTGTATTTAATTCCGATGCAATTTCTGCGTTTCATCGCCAATAAGAAGGTCAGAGGGATACAATAAACCTGAAGTGAAGCATCAGAATCTATAACTAGTGTCACAGGAATGGTTCAAAACATAGACAGTAAGAAGAGTCAGTTATCTTGTACTTAAGTCCGCATTGTGCCTTTTGTATTTAAATCCGATGCAATTTCAGTGTTTCATCGTCAATAAAAAATTCAGAGGAATACAGTAAACCTGAAGTGAAGCATTGGAATCTATAACTAGTGTCACATGAATGGTTCAAAACATAGACAGTAAGAAGAGTCAGTTTTCTTGTACTTAAGTCGGCATTGTGCCTTTTGTATTTAATTCCGATGCAAATTCTGTGTTTCATCGTCAATAAGAAGGTTAGAGGTATAGAGTAAACCTGAAGTGAAGCATCGGAATCTATAACTAGTGTCACAGGAATGGTTCAAAGCATGGACAGTAAGAAGAGTCAGTTTTCTTGTACTTAAGTCGGCATTGTGCCTTTTGTATTTAATTCCGATGCAATTTCTATGTTTCATCGTCAATAAGAAGGTCAGAGGGATGCAGTAAACCTGAAGTGAAGCATCGGAATCTATAACTAGTGTCACAGGAATGGTTCAAAACATAGACAGTAAGTAGAGTCAGTTTTCTTGTACTTAAGTCGGCATTGTGCCTTTTGTATTTAATTCCGATGCAATTTCTGTGTTTCATCGTCAATAAGAAGGTCAGAGGGATACAGTAAACCTGAAGTGAGGCTTTGGAATCTATAACTAGTGTCACAGGAATGGATCAAAACTTAGACAGTAAGAAGAGTCAGTTTTCTTGTACTTAAGTCGACATTGTGCCTTTTGTATTTAATTCCGATGCAATTTTTGTGTTTCATCGTCAATAAGAAGGTCAGAGGGATACATTAAACCTGAAGTGAAGCATCGGAATCTGTAACTAGTGTCACATGAAAGGTTCAAAACATAGACAGTAAGAAGAGTCAGTTATCTTGTACTTAAGTCGGCATTGTGCTTTTTGTATTTAATTCCAATGCAATTTCTGTGTTTCATCGTCAAAACAAAGGTCAGAGGGATACAGTAAACCTGAAGTGAAGCAACGGAATCTATAACTAGTGTCACATGAATGGTTCAAAACATAGACAGTAAGAAGAGTCAGTTTTCTTGTACTTAAGTCGGCATTGTGCCTTTTGTATTTAATTCCGATGCAAATTCTGTGTTTCATCGTCAATAAGAAGGTTAGAGGTATAGAGTAAACCTGAAGTGAAGCATCGGAATCTATAACTAGTGTCACAGGAATGGTTCAAAACATGGACAGTAAGAAGAGTCAGTTTTCTTGTACTTAAGTCGGCATTGTGCCTTTTGTATTTAATTCCGATGCAATTTCTATGTTTCATCGTCAATAAGAAGGTCAGAGGGATGCAGTAAACCTGAAGTGAAGCATCGGAATCTATAACTAGTGTCACAGGAATGGTTCAAAACATAGACAGTAAGTAGAGTCAGTTTTCTTGTACTTAAGTCGGCATTGTGCCTTTTGTATTTAATTCCGATGCAATTTCTGTGTTTCATCGTCAATAAGAAGGTCAGAGGGATACAGTAAACCTGAAGTGAGGCTTCGGAATCTATAACTAGTGTCACAGGAATGGATCAAAACTTAGACAGTAAGAAGAGTCAGTTTTCTTGTACTTAAGTCGGTGTTGTGCCTTTTGTATTTTATTCCGATGCAATTTCTGTGTTTCATCGTCAATAAGAAGGTCAGAGGGATACAGTAAACCTGCAGAGAAGCATCGGAATCTATAACTAGTGTCTCAGGAATGGTTAAAAACATAGACAGTAAGAAGAGTCAGTTATCTTGTACTTAAGTCGGCATTGTGCCTTTTGTATTTAATTCCGATGCAATTTCTTTGTTTCATCAAGAATAAGAAGGTCAGAGGGATACAGCAAACCTGAAGTGAAACATCGGAATCTATAAATAGTGTCACTGGAAGGGATCAAAGCTTAGACAGTAAGAAGAGTCAGTTTTCTTATACTTAAGTCGGCTTTGTGCCTTTTGTATTTAATTCCAATGCAATTTCTGTGTTTCATCGTCAATAAGAAGGTCAGAGGGTTACAGTAAACCTGAAGTGAAGCATCGGAATCTATAACTAGTGTCACATGAATGGTTCAAAGCATAGACAGTAAGAAGAGTCTGTTTTCTTGTACTTAAGTCGGCATTGTGCTTTTTGTATTTAATTCCAATGCAATTTCTGTGATTCATCGTCAATATGAAGGACAGAGGGATACAGTAAACCTGAAGTGAAGCATCGGAATCTATAACTAGTGTCAGTGGAATGGTTTAAAACATAGACAGTAAGGAGAGCCAGTTTTCTTGTATTTAAGTCGGGATTGTGCCTTTTGTATTTAATTCAGATGCAATTTCTGTGATTTATCGTGAATAAGAAGGTCAGGGGAATACAGTAAAGCTGAAGTGAAGCATCGAAATCCATAACTACTGTCACATGAATGGTTTAAAACATAAACACTAAGAAGAGTCAGTTTTCTTGTACTTATGTCGGCATTGTGCCTTTTGTATTTAATTCCGATGCTATTTCTGTGTTTCATCGTCAATAAGAAGGTCAGAGGGATACAGTAAAGCTGAAGTGAAGCATCGGAATCCATAACTAGTGTCACAGGAATGGTTCAACACTTAGACAGTAAGAAGAGTCAGTTTTCTTGTACTTAAGTCGGCATTGTGCCATTTGTATTTAAACCGATGCTATTTTTGTGTTTCATCGTCAATAAGAAGGCCAGAGGAATACAGTAAACCTGAAGTGAAGCATTGGAATCTATAACTAGTGTCACATGAATGGTTCAAAATATAGACAGTAAGAAGAGCCAGTTTTCTTGTACTTAAGTCGGCATTGTGCCTTTTGTACTTAATTCCGATGCAATTTCAGTGTTTCCCCACCAATAAGAAGGGCAGACGGACACAGTAAAACTGAAGTGAAGCATCGGAATCAATAACTATTGTCACTGGAATGGTTCAAAACTTAGACAGTAAGAAGAGTCAGTTTTCTTGTACTTAAGTAGGCATTGTGCCAGTTGTATTTAATCCCGATGCAATTTCTGGGTTTCATCGTCAAAAAGAAGGTGAGAGGGATAAAGTAAACCTGAAGTGAAGCATCGGAATCGATAACTAGTGTCACATGAATGGTTCAAAGCATAGACAGTAAGAAGAGACAGTTATCTTGTACTTAAGTCGGCATTGTGCTTTTTGTACTTAATTCCGATGCAATTTCTGTGTTTCATCGTCAATAAGAAGGTCAGAGGGATACAGTAAACCTGAAGTGAAGCATCGGAATCAATATTTAGTGTCACAGGATTGATACAAAACATAGACAGTAAGAAGAGTCAGTTTTCTTGTACTTAAGTCGGCATTATGCCTTTTGTATTTAATTCAAATGCTATTTCTGTGATTATTCGTGAATAAGAAGGTCAGAGGAATACAGTAAACCTGAAGTGAAGCATCGGAATCCATAACTAGTGTCACAGGAATGGTTCAAAACATAGACAGTAAGAAGAGTCAGTTTTCTTGTACTTAAGTCGTCATTGTGCCTTTTGTATTTATTTCCGATGCTATTTCTGTGTTTCATCAACAATAAGAAGGTTAGAGAGATACAGTAATCCTGAAGTGAAGCATCGGAATCTATAACTAGTGTCACAGGAATGGTTCAAACATAGACAGTAAGAAGAGTCAGTTTTCTTGTACTTAAGTCGGCAATGTGCCTTTTGTATTTAATTCCGGTGCAATTTCTGTGTTTCATCCTCAATGAGAAGGTCAGAGGGATACAGTAAACCTGAAGTGAAGCATCGGAATCCATAACTAGTGTCACAGGAAGGGTTCAAAACAGAGAGTAAGACGTGTCAGTTTTGTTGTTCTTAAGTCGGCATTGTTCCTTTTCTATTTAATTCCGATGCAATTTCTATGTTTCATCGTCAATAAGAGGGTCAGACGGATACCGTAAACCTGATGTGAAGCATCGGAATCTATAACTAGTGACACAGGAATGGATCAAAGCATAGACAGTAAGAAGAGTCAGTTTTATTGTACTTAAGTCGGCATTGTGCCTTTTGTAATTAATTCCGAAGCAATTTCTGTGATTCATCGTCAATAAGAAGGTCAGAGGGATACAGTAAACCTGGAGTAAAGCATCGGAATCTATAACTAGTGTCACATGAATGGTTTAAAACATAGACAGTAAGAAGAGTCAGTTTTCTTGTACTTAAGTCGGCATTGTGCCTTTTGGATATAATTCCGATGCAATTTCTGTGTTTCATCGTCAATAAGAAGGTCAAAGGGATACAGTAAACCTGAAGTGAAGCATCGTAAACTATAACTAGTGTCACAGGAATGGTTCAAAACATAGACAGTAAGAAGAGTCAGTTTTCTTGTACTTAAGTCGGTGTTGTGCCTTTTGTATTTTATTCCGATGCAATTTCTGTGTTTCATCGTCAATAAGAAGGTCAGAGGGATACAGTAAACCTGCAGAGAAGCATCGGAATCTATAACTAGTGTCTCAGGAATGGTTAAAAACATAGACAGTAAGAAGAATCAGTTATCTTGTACTTAAGTCGGCATTGTGCCTTTTGTATTTAATTCCGATGCAATTTCTTTGTTTCATCAAGAATAAGAAGGTCAGAGGGATACAGCAAACCTGAAGTGAAACATCGGAATCTATAAATAGTGTCACTGGAATGGATCAAAGCTTAGGCAGTAAGAAGAGTCAGTTTTCTTATACTTAAGTCGGCATTGTGCCTTTTGTATTTAATTCCAATGCAATTTCTGTGTTTCATCGTCAATAAGAAGGTCAGAGGGTTACAGTAAACCTGAAGTGAAGCATCGGAATCTATAACTAGTGTCACATGAATGGTTCAAAGCATAGACAGTAAGGAGAGTCTGTTTTCTTGTACTTAAGTCGGCATTGTGCTTTTTGTATTTAATTCCAATGCAATTTCTGTGATTCATCGTCAATATGAAGGACAGAGGGATACAGTAAACCTGAAGTGAAGCATCGGAATCTATAACTAGTGTCAGTGGAATGGTTCAAAACATAGACAGTAAGGAGAGCAAGTTTTCTTGTATTTAAGTCGGGATTGTGCCTTTTGTATTTAATTCAGATGCAATTTCTGTGATTTATCGTGAATAAGAAGGTCAGGGGAATACAGTAAACCTGAAGTGAAGCATCGAAATCCATAACTACTGTCACATGAATGGTTTAAAACATAAACACTAAGAAGAGTCAGTTTTCTTGTACTTAAGTCGGCATTGTGCCTTTTGTATTTAATTCCGATGCAATTTCTGTGTTTCATCGTCAATAAGAAGGTCAGAGGGATACAGTAAACCTGAAGTGAAGCATCGGAATCTATAACTAGTGTCACAGGAATGGTTCAAAACGTAGACAGTAATAAGAGTCAGTTTTCTTGTACTTATGTCGGCATTGTGCCTTTTGTATTTAATTCCGATGCAATATCTGTGTTTCATCGTCAATAAGAAGGTCAGAGGGATACAGTAAAGCTGAAGTGAAGCATCGGAATCTATAACTAGTGTCACAGGAATGGTTCAACACTTAGACAGTAAGAAGAGTCAGTTTTCTTGTACTTAAGTCGGCATTGTGCCATTTGTATTTAAACCGATGCTATTTCTGTGTTTCATCGTCAATAAGAAGGCCAGAGGAATACAGTAAACCTGAAGTGAAGCATTGGAATCTATAACTAGTGTCACATGAATGGTTCAAAATATAGACAGTAAGAAGAGCCAGTATTCTTGTACTTAAGTCGGCATTGTGCCTTTTGTATTTAATTCCGATGCAATTTCAGTGTTTCCCCACCAATAAGAAGGACAGACGGACACAGTAAAACTGAAGTGAAGCATCGGAATCAATAACTATTGTCACTGGAATGGTTCAAAACTTAGACAGTAAGAAGAGTCAGTTTTCTTGTACTTAAGTAGGCATTGTGCCAGTTGTATTTAATCCCGATGCAATTTCTGGGTTTCATCGTCAAAAAGAAGGTGAGAGGGATAAAGTAAACCTGAAGTGAAGCATCGGAATCGATAACTAGTGTCACATGAATGGTTCAAAGCATAGACAGTAAGAAGAGTCAGTTTTCTTGTACTTAAGTCGGCATTATGCCTTTTGTATTTAATTCAAATGCTATTTCTGTGATTATTCGTGAATAAGAAGGTCAGAGGAATACAGTAAACCTGAAGTGAAGCATCGGAATCCATAACTAGTGTCACAGGAATGGTTCAAAACATAGACAGTAAGAAGAGTCAGGTTTCTTGTACTTAAGTCGTCATTGTGCCTTTTGTATTTATTTCCGATGCTATTTCTGTGTTTCATCAACAATAAGAAGGTTAGAGAGATACAGTAAACCTGAAGTGAAGCATCGGAATCTATAACTAGTGTCACAGGAATGGTTCAAACATAGACAGTAAGAAGAGTCAGTTTTCTTGTACTTAAGTCGGCAATGTGCCTTTTGTATTTAATTCCGGTGCAATTTCTGTGTTTCATCCTCAATGAGAAGGTCAGAAGGATACAGTAAACCTGAAGTGAAGCATCGGAATCCATAACTAGTGTCACAGGAAGGGTTCAAAACAGAGAGTAAGACGTGTCAGTTTTATTGTTCTTAAGTCGGCATTGTTCCTTTTCTATTTAATTCCGATGCAATTTCTATGTTTCATCGTCAATAAGAGGGTCAGAGGGATACCGTAAACCTGATGTGAAGCATCGGAATCTATAACTAGTGACATAGGAATGGATCAAAACATAGACAGTAAGAAGAGTCAGTTTTATTGTACTTAAGTCGGCATTGTGCCTTTTGTAATTAATTCCGAAGCAATTTCTGTGATTCATCGTCAATAAGAACGTCAGAGGGATACAGTAAACCTGGAGTAAATCATCGGAATCTATAACTAGTGTCACATGAATGGTTTAAAACATAGACAGTAAGAAGAGTCAGTTTTCTTGTACTTAAGTCGGCATTGTGCCTTTTGTATATAATTCCGATGCAATTTCTGTGTTTCATCGTCAATAAGAAGGTCAGAGGGATACAGTAAACCTGCAGAGAAGCATCGGAATCTATAACTAGTGTCTCAGGAATGGTTAAAAACATAGACAGTAAGAAGAGTCAGTTATCTTGTACTTAAGTCGGCATTGTGCCTTTTGTATTTAATTCCGATGCAATTTCTTTGTTTCATCAAGAATAAGAAGGTCAGAGGGATACAGCAAACCTGAAGTGAAACATCGGAATCTATAAATAGTGTCACTGGAATGGATCAAAGCTTAGACAGTAAGAAGAGTCAGTTTTCTTATACTTAAGTCAGCATTGTGCCTTTTGTATTTAATTCCAATGCAATTTCTGTGTTTCATCGTCAATAAGAAAGTCAGAGGGTTACAGTAAACCTGAAGTGAAGCATCGGAATCTATAACTAGTGTCACATGAATGGTTCAAAGCATAGACAGTAAGAAGAGTCAGTTTTCTTGTACTTAAGTCGGCATTGTGCTTTTTGTATTTAATTCCAATGCAATTTCTGTGATTCATCGTCAATAAGAAGGACAGAGGGATACAGTAAACCTGAAGTGAAGCATCGGAATCTACAACTAGTGTTAGTGGAATGGTTCAAAACATAGACAGTAAGGAGAGCCAGTTTTCTTGTACTTAAGTCGGGATTGTGCCTTTTGTATTTAATTCAGATGCAATTTCTGTGTTTCATCGTCAATAAGAAGGCCAGAGGAATACAGTAAACCTGAAGTGAAGCATCGGAATCTATAACTAGTGTCACAGGAATGGTTCAAAAACATAGACAGTGAGAAGAGACAGTTTTTTTGTACTTAAGTCGGCGTTGTTCCTTTTGTATTTATTCCGATGCAATATCTGTGTTTCATCGTCAATAAGAAGGTCAGAGGGATACAGTAAACCTGGAGTAAAGCATCGGAATCTATAACTAGTGTCACATGAATGGTTTAAATCATAGACAGTAAGAGGAGTCAGTTTTCTTGTACTTAAGTCGGCCTTGTGCCTTTTGTATTTAACTCCGATGCAATTTCTGTGTTTCATCGTCAATAAGAAGGTCAAAGGGATACAGTAAACCTGAAGTGAAGCATCGGAATCTGCAACTAGTGTCACATGAATGATTCAAAAATAGACAGTAAGAAGAGTCAGTTTTCTTGTAATTAAGTCAGCATTGTGCCTTTTGCATTTAATTCCGATGCAATTTCTGTGTTTCATCGTCAATAAGAAGGTCAGAGGGATACAGTAAACCTGAAGTGAAGCATCGGAATCTATAACTAGTGCCACAGGAATGGTTCAAACATTGACAGTAATAAGAGTCAGTTTTCTTGTACTTAAGTCGGCATTGTTCCTTTTGTATTTAATTCCGATGCAATTTCTGTGTTTCATCCTCAATAAGAAGGTCAGAGGGATACAGTAAACCTGAAGTGAAGCATCGGAATCTACAACTAGTGTCACATGAATGGTTGAAACATAGACAGTAAGAAGAGTCAGTTTTCTTGTACTTAAGTCGGCATTGTGCCTTTTGTATTTAATTCCGATGCAATTTCTATGTTTCATCGTCAATAAGAGGGTCAGAGGGATACAGTAAACCTGATGTGAAGCATCGGAATCTATAACTAGTGACACAGGAATGGATCAATGCATAGACAGTAAGAAGAGTCAGTTTTATTGTACTTAAGTCGGCATTGTGCCTTTTGTAATTAATTCCGAAGCAATTTCTGTGATTCATCGTCAATAAGTAGGTCAGAGGGATACAGTAAACCTGCAGAGAAGCATCGGAATCTATAACTAGTGTCACAG
The DNA here is from genome assembly GCF_021461395.2 of Schistocerca americana. Taxonomy (NCBI): domain Eukaryota; kingdom Metazoa; phylum Arthropoda; class Insecta; order Orthoptera; family Acrididae; genus Schistocerca; species Schistocerca americana. Next base: position 13,578,513 of record NC_060121.1, on the reverse strand, counting down.
GAATGGTTAAAAACATAGACAGTAAGAAGAGTCAGTTATCTTGTACATAAGTCGGCATTGTGCCTTTTGTATTTAATTCCGATGCAATTTCTTTGTTTCATCAACAATAAGTAGGTCAGAGGGATACAGCAAACCTGAAGTGAAACATCGGAATCTATAAATAGTGTCACTGGAATGGATCAAAGCTTAGACAGTAAGAAGAGTCAGTTTTCTTGTACTTAAGTCGGCATTGTGCCTTTTGTATTTAATTCCAATGCAATTTCTGTGTTTCATCGTCAATAAGAAGGTCAGAGGGTTACAGTAAACCTGAAGTGAAGCATCGGAATCTATAACTAGTGTCACATGAATGGTTCAAAGCATAGACAGTAAGAAGAGTCAGTTTTCTTGTACTTAAGTCGGCATTGTGCTTTTTGTATTTAATTCCAATGCAATTTCTGTGGTTCATCGTCAATAAGAAGGACAGAGGGATACAGTAAACCTGAAGTGAAGCATCGGAATCTATAACTAGTGTCAGTGGAATGGTTCAAAACATAGACAGTAAGGAGATCCAGTTTTCTTGTACTTAAGTCGGGATTGTTTCTTTTGTATTTAATTCAGATGCAATTTCTGTGATTTATCGTGACTAAGAAGGTCAGGGGAATACAGTAAACGTGAAGTGAAGCATCGAAATCCATAACTACTGTCACATGAATGGTTTAAAACATAGACACTAAGAAGAGTTAGTTTTCTTGTACTTAAGTCGGCATTGTGCCTTTTGTATTTAATTCCGATGCAATTTCTGTGTTTCATCGTCAATAAGAAGGCCAGAGGAATACAGTAAACCTGAAGTGAAGCATCGGAATCTATAACTAGTGTCACAGGAATGGTTCAAAACATAGACAGTGAGAAGAGACAGTTTTTTTGTACTTAAGTCAGCGTTGTTCCTTTTGTATTTATTCCGATGCAATATCTGTGTTTCATCGTCAATAAGAAGGTCAGAGGGATACAGTAAACCTGGAGTAAAGCATCGGAATCTATAACTAGTGTCACATGAATGGTTTAAATCATAGACAGTAAGAAGAGTCAGTTTTCTTGTACTTAAGTCGGCCTTGTGCCTTTTGTATTTAACTCCGATGCAATTTCTGTGTTTCATCGTCAATAAGAATGTCAGAGGGATACAGTGAACATGAAGTGAAGCATCGGATTCTGCAACTAGTGTCACATGAATGGTTCAAACATAGACAGTAAGAAGAGTCAGTTTTCTTGTACTTAAGTCGGCATTGTGCCTTTTGCATTTAATTCCGATGCAATTTCTGTGTTTCATCGTCAATAAGAAGGTCAGAGGGATACAGTAAACCTGAAGTGAAGCATCGGAATCTATAACTAGTGCCACAGGAATGGTTCAAACATAGACAGTAATAAGAGTCAGTTTTCTTGTACTTAAGTCGGCATTGTTCCTTTTGTATTGAATTCCGATGCAATTTCTGTGTTTCATCCTCAATAAGAAGGTCAGAGGGATACAGTAAACCTGAAGTGAAGCATCGGAATCTACAACTAGTGTCACATGAATGGTTCAAACATAGACAGTAAGAAGAGTCAGTTTTCTTGTACTTAAGTCGGCATTGTGAATTTTGTATTTAATTCCGATGCAATTTCTATGTATCATCGTCAATAAGAGGGTCAGAGGGATACAGTAAACCTGATGTGAAGCATCGGAATCTATAACTAGTGACACAGGAATGGATCAAAGCATAGACAGTAAGAAGAGTCAGTTTTATTGTACTTAAGTCGGCATTGTGCCTTTTGTAACTAATTCCGAAGCAATTGCTGTGATTCATCGTCAATAAGAAGGTCAGAGGGATACAGTAAACCTGGAGTAAAGCATCGGAATCTATAACTAGTGTCACATGAATGGTTTAAAACATAGACAGTAAGAAGAGTCAGTTTTCTTGTACTTAAGACGGCATTAAGCCTTTTGTATATAATTCCGATGCAATTTCTGTGTTTCATCGTCAATAAGAAGGTCAAAGGGATACAGTGAACCTGAAGTGAAGCATCGGAATCTATAACTAGTGTCACAGGAATGGTTCAAAACATAGACAGTAAGAAAACTCAGTTTTCTTGTACTTAAGTCGTTGTTGTGCCTTTTGTATTTTATTCCGATGCAATTTCTGTGTTTCATCGTCAATAAGAAGGTCAGAGGGATACAGTAAACCTGCAGAGAAGCATCGGAATCTATAACTAGTGTCACAGGAATGGTTAAAAACATAGACAGTAAGAAGAGTCAGATATCTTGTACTTAAGTCGGCATTGTGCCTTTTGTATTTAATTCCGATGCAATTTCTTTGTTTCATCAACAATAGGAAGGTCAGAGGGATACAGCAAACCTGAAGTGAAACATCGGAATCTATAAATAGTGTCACTGGAATGGATCAAAGCTTAGACAGTAAGAAGAGTCAGTTTTCTTGTACTTAAGTCGGCATTGTGCCTTTTGTATTTAATTCCAATGCAATTTCTGTGTTTCATCGTCAATAAGAAAGTCAGAGGGATACAGTAAACCTGGAGTAAAGCATCGGAATCTATAACTAGTGTCACATGAATGGTTTAAATCATAGACAGTAAGAAGAGTCAGTTTTCTTGTACTTAAGTCGGCCTTGTGCCTTTTGTATTTAACTCCGATGCAATTTCTGTGTTTCATCGTCAATAAGAATGTCAGAGGGATACACTAAACCTGAAGTGAAGCATCGGAATCTGCAACTAGTGTCACATGAATGGTTCAAACATAGACAGTAAGAAGAGTCAGTTTTCTTGTACTTAAGTCGGCATTGTGCCTTTTGCATTTATTTCCGATGCAATTTCTGTGTTTCATCGTCAATAAGAAGGTCAGAGGGATACAGTAAACCTGAAGTGAAGCATCGGAATCTATAACTAGTGCCACAGGAATGGTTCAAACATAGACAGTAATAAGAGTCAGTTTTCTTGTACTTAAGTCGGCATTGTTCCTTTTGTATTTAATTCCAATGCAATTTCTGTGTTTCATCCTCAATAAGAAGGTCAGAGGTATACAGTAAACCTAAAGTGAAGCATCGGAATCTACAACTAGTGTCACATGAATGGTTCAAACATAGACAGTAAGAAGAGTCAGTTTTCTTGTACTTAAGTCGGCATTGTGAATTTTGTATTTAATTCCGATGCAATTTCTATGTATCATCGTCAATAAGAGGGTCAGAGGGATACAGTAAACCTGATGTGAAGCATCGGAATCTATAACTAGTGTCACAGGAATGGTTCAAAGCATAGACAGTAAGAAGAGTCAGTTTTCTTGTACTTAAGTCGGCATTGTGCTTTTTGTATTTAATTCCAATGCAATTTCTGTGATTCATCGTCAATAAGAAGGACAGAGGGATACAGTAAACCTGAAGTGAAGCATCGGAATCTATAACTAGTGTCAGTGGAATGGTTCAAAACATAGACAGTAAGGAGAGCCAGTTTTCTTGTACTTAAGTCGGGATTGTGCCTTTTGTATTTAATTCAGATGCAATTTCTGTGATTTATCGTGACTAAGAAGGTCAGGGGAATACAGTAAACCTGAAGTGAAGCATCGAAATCCATAACTACTGTCACATGAATGGTTTAAAACATAGACACTAAGAAGAGTCAGTTTTCTTGTACTTAAGTCGGCATTGTGCCTTTTGTATTTAATTCCGATGCAATTTCTGTGTTTCATCGTCAATAAGAAGGCCAGAGGAATACAGTAAACCTGAAGTGAAGCATCGGAATCTATAACTAGTGTCACAGGAACGGTTCAAAACATAGACAGTGAGAAGAGACAGTTTTTTTGTACTTAAGTCAGCGTTGTTCCTTTTGTATTTATTCCGATGCAATATCTGTGTTTCATCGTCAATAAGAAGGTCAGAGGGATACAGTAAACCTGGAGTAAAGCATCGGAATCTATAACTAGTGTCACATGAATGATTTAAATCATAGACAGTAAGAAGGGTCAGTTTTCTTGTACTTAAGTCGGCCTTGTGCCTTTTGTATTTAACTCCGATGCAATTTCTGTGTTTCATCGTCAATAAGAATGTCAGAGGGATACAGTGAACATGAAGTGAAGCATCGGATTCTGCAACTAGTGTCACATGAATGGTTCAAACATAGACAGTAAGAAGAGTCAGTTTTCTTGTACTTAAGTCGGCATTGTGCCTTTTGCATTTAATTCCGATGCAATTTCTGTGTTTCATCATCAATAAGAAGGTCAGAGGGATACAGTAAACCTGAAGTGAAGCATCGGAATCTATAACTAGTGCCACAGGAATGGTTCTAACATAGACAGTAATAAGAGTCAGTTTTCTTGTACTTAAGTCGGCATTGTTCCTTTTGTATTTAATTCCGATGCAATTTCTGTGTTTCATCCTCAATAAGAAGGTCAGAGGGATACAGTAAACCTGAAGTGAAGCATCGGAATCTACAACTAGTGTCACATGAATGGTTCAAACATAGACAGTAAGAAGAGTCAGTTTTCTTGTACTTAAGTCGGCATTGTGAATTTTGTATTTAATTCCGATGCAATTTCTATGTATCATCGTCAATAAGAGGGCCAGAGGGATACAGTAAACCTGATGTGAAGCATCGGAATCTATAACTAGTGACACAGGAATGGATCAAAGCATAGACAGTAAGAAGAGTCAGTTTTATTGTACTTAAGTCGGCATTGTGCCTTTTGTAATTAATTCCGAAGCAATTGCTGTGATTCATCGTCAATAAGAAGGTCAGAGGGATACAGAAACCTGGAGTAAAGCATCGGAATCTATAACTAGTGTCACATGAATGGTTTAAAACATAGACAGTAAGAAGAGTCAGTTTTCTTGTACTTAAGTCGGCATTAAGCCTTTTGTATATAATTCCGATGCAATTTCTGTGTTTCATCGTCAATAAGAAGGTCAAAGGGATACAGTGAACCTGAAGTGAAGCATCGGAATCTATAACAAGTGTCACAGGAATGGTTCAAAACATAGACAGTAAGAAAACTCAGTTTTCTTGTACTTAAGTCGGTGTTGTGCCTTTTGTATTTTATTCCGATGCAATTTCTGTGTTTCATCGTCAATAAGAAGGTCAGAGGGATACAGTAAACCTGCAGAGAAGCATCGGAATCTATAACTAGTGTCACAGGAATGGTTAAAAACATAGACAGTAAGAAGAGTCAGTTATCTTGTACTTAAGTCGGCATTGTGCCTTTTGTATTTAATTCCGATGCAATTTCTTTGTTTCATCAACAATAAGAAGGTCAGAGGGATACAGCAAACCTGAAGTGAAACATCGGAATCTATAAATAGTGTCACTGGAATGGATCAAAGCTTAGTCAGTAAGAAGAGTCAGTTTTCTTGTACTTAAGTCGGCATTGTGCCTTTTGTATTTAATTCCAATGCAATTTCTGTGTTTCATCGTCAATAAGAAAGTCAGAGGGATACAGTAAACCTGGAGTAAAGCATCGGATTCTATAACTAGTGTCACATGAATGGTTTAAATCATAGACAGTAAGAAGAGTCAGTTTTCTTGTACTTAAGTCGGCCTTGTGCCTTTTGTATTTAACTCCGATGCAATTTCTGTGTTTCATCGTCAAAAAGAAGGTCAGAGGGATACAGTAAACCTGAAGTGAAGCATCGGAATCTATAACTAGTGCCACAGGAATGGTTCAAACATAGACAGTAATAAGAGTCAGTTTTCTTGTAATTAAGTCGGCATTGTGCCTTTTGTATTTCATTCCGATGCAATTTCTGTGTTTCATCCTCAATAAGAAGGTCAGAGGGATACAGTAAACCTGAAGTGAAGCATCGGAATCTACAACTAGTGTGACATGAATGGTTGAAACATAGACAGTAAGAAGAGTCAGTTTTCTTGTACTTAAGTCGGCATTGTGAATTTTGTATTTAATTCCAATGCAATTTCTGTGATTCATCGTCAATAAGAAGGACAGAGGGATACAGTAAACCTGAAGTGAAGCATCGGAATCTATAACTAGTGTCAGTGGAATGGTTCAAAACATAGACAGTAAGGAGAGCCAGTTTTCTTGCACTTAAGTCGGGATTGTGCCTTTTGTATTTAATTCAGATGCAATTTCTGTGATTTATCGTGAATGAGAAGGTCAGGGGAATACAGTAAACCTGAAGTGAAGCATCGGAATCTATAACTAGTGTCACAGGAATGGTTCAAAACATAGACAGTGAGAAGAGACAGTATTTTTGTACTTAAGTCGGCGTTGTTCCTTTTGTATTTATTCCGATGCAATATCTGTGTTTCATCGCCAATAAGAAGGTCAGAGGGATACAGTAAACCTGAAGTGAAGCATCGGAATCTGCAACTAGTGTCACATGAATGGTTCATACATAGACAGTAAGAAGAGTCAGTTTTCTTGTACTTAAGTCGGCATTGTGCCTTTTGCATTTAATTCCGATGCAATTTCTGTGTTTCATCGTCAATAAGAAGGTCAGAGGGATACAGTAAACCTGAAGTGAAGCATCGGAATCTATAACTAGTGTCACTGGAATGGATCAAAGCTTAGACAGTAAGAAGAGTCAGTTTTCTTGTACTTAAGTCGGCATTGTGCCTTTTGTATTTAATTCCAATGCAATTTCTGTGTTTCATCGTCAATAAGAAGGTCAGAGGGTTACAGTAAACCTGAAGTGAAGCATCGGAATCTATAACTAGTGTCACATGAATGGTTCAAAGCATAGACAGTAAGAAGAGTCAGTTTTCTTGTACTTAAGTCGGCATTGTGCTTTTTGTATTTAATTCCAATGCAATTTCTGTGATTCATCGTCAATAAGAAGGACAGAGGGATACAGTAAACCTGAAGTGAAGCATCGGAATCTATAACTAGTGTCAGTGGAATGGTTCAAAACATAGACAGTATGGAGAGCCAGTTTTCTTGTACTTAAGTCGGGATTGTGCCTTTTGTATTTAATTCAGATGCAATTTCTGTGATTTATCGTGAATAAGAAGGTCAGGGGAATACAGTAAACCGGAAGTGAAGCATCGAAATCCATAACTACTGTCACATGAATGGTTTAAAACATAGACACTAAGAAGAGTCAGTTTTCTTGTACTTAAGTCGGCAATGTGCCTTTTGTATTTAATTCCGATGCAATTTCTGTGTTTCATCGTCAATAAGAAGGCCAGAGGAATACAGTAAACCTGAAGTGAAGCATCGGAATCTATAACTAGTGTCACAGGAATGGTTCAAAACATAGACAGTGAGAAGAGACAGTTTTTTTGTACTTAAGTCGGCGTTGTTCCTTTTGTATTTATTCCGATGCAATATCTGTGTTTCATCGTCAATAAGAAGGTCAGAGGGATACAGTAAACCTGGAGTAAAGCATCGGAATCTATAACTAGTGTCACATGAATGGTTTAAATCATAGACAGTAAGAAGAGTCAGTTTTCTTGTACTTAAGTCGGCCTTGTGCCTTTTGTATTTAACTCCGATGCAATTTCTGTGTTTCATCGTCAATAAGATTGTCAGAGGGATACAGTAAACCTGAAGTGAAGCATCGGAATCTGCAACTAGTGTCACATGAATGGTTCAAACATAGACAGTAAGAAGAGTCAGTTTTCTTGTACTTAAGTCGGCATTGTGCCTTTTGCATTTAATTCCGATGCAATTTCTGTGTTTCATCGTCAATAAGAAGGTCAGAGGGATACAGTAAACCTGAAGTGAAGCATCGGAATCTATAACTAGTGCCACAGGAATGGTTCAAACATAGACAGTAAGAAGAGTCACTTATCTTGTATTTAAGTCGGCATTGTGCCTTTTGTATTTAATTCCGATGCAATTTCTTTGTTTCATCAACAATAAGAATGTCAGAGGGATACAGCAAACCTGAAGTGAGACATCGGAATCTATAAATAGTGTCACTGGAATGGATCAAAGCTTAGACAGTAAGAAGAGTCAGTTTTCTTGTACTTAAGTCGGCATTGTGCCTTTTGTATTTAATTCCAATGCAATTTCTGTGTTTCATCGTCAATAAGAAGGTCAGAGGGATACAGTAAACCTGGAGTAAAGCATCGGAAACTATAACTAGTGTCACATGAATAGTTTAAATCATAGACAGTAAGAAGAGTCAGTTTTCTTGTACTTAAGTCGGCCTTGTGCCTTTTGTATTTAACTCCGATGCAATTTCTGTGTTTCATCGTCAATAAGAAGGTCAGAGGGATACAGTAAACCTGAAGTGAAGCATCGGAATCTGCAACTAGTGTCACATGAATGATTCAAACATAGACAGTAAGAAGAGTCAGTTTTCTTGTAATTAAGTCGGCATTGTGCCTTTTGCATTTAATTCCGATGCAATTTCTGCGTTTCATCGTCAATAAGAAGGTCAGAGGGATACAGTAAACCTGAAGTGAAGCATCGGAATCTATAACTAGTGCCACAGGAATGGTTCAAACATAGACAGTAATAAGAGTCAGTTTTCTTGTACTTAAGTCGGCATTGTTCCTTTTGTATTTAATTCCGATGCAATTTCTGTGTTTCATCCTCAATAAGAAGGTCAGAGGGATACAGTAAACCTGAAGTGAAGCATCGGAATCTACAACTAGTGTCACATGAATGGTTGAAACATAGACAGTAAGAAGAGTCAGTTTTCTTGTACTTAAGTCGGCATTGTGAATTTTGTATTTAATTCCGATGCAATTTCTATCTTTCATCGTCAATAAGAGGGTCAGAGGGATACAGTAAACCTGATGTGAAGCATCGGAATCTATAACTAGTGACACAGGAATGGATCAAAGCATAGACAGTAAGAAGAGTCAGTTTTATAGTACCTAAGTCGGCATTGTGCCTTTTGTAATTAATTCCGAAGTAATTTCTGTGATTCATCGTCAATAAGAAGGTCCGAGGGATACAGTAAACCTGCAGAGAAGCATCGGAATCTCTAACTAGTGTCACAGGAATGGTTAAAAACATAGGCAGTAAGAAGAGTCAGTTATCTTGTACTTAAGTCGGCATTGTGCCTATTGTATTTAATTCCGTAGCAATTTCTTTGTTTCATCAACAATAAGTAGGTCAGAGGGATACAGCAAACCTGAAGTGAAACATCGGAATCTATAAATAGTGTCACTGGAATGGTACAAAGCTTAGACAGTAAGAAGAGTTAGTTTTCTTGTACTTAAGTCGGCATTGTGCCTTTTGTATTTAATTCCAATGCAATTTCTGTGTTTCATCGTCAATAAGAAGGTCAGAGGGTTACAGTAAACCTGAAGTGAAGCATCGGATTCTATAACTAGTGTCACATGAATGGTTCAAAGCATAGACAGTAAGAAGGGTCAGTTTTCTTGTACTTAAGTCGGCATTGTGCTTTTTGTATTTAATTCCAATGCAATTTCTGTGATTCATCGTCAATAAGAATGACAGAGGGTACAGTAAACCTGAAGTGAAGCATCGGAATCTATAACTAGTGTCAGTGGAATGGTTCAAAACATAGACAGTAAGGAGAGCCAGTTTTCTTGTACTTAAGTCGGGATTGTGCCTTTTGTATTTAATTCAGATGCAATTTCTGTGATTTATCGTGAATAAGAAGGTCAGGGGAATACAGTAAACCTGAAGTGAAGCATCGAAATCCATAACTACTGTCACATGAATGGTTTAAAACATAGACACTAAGAAGAGTCAGTTTTCTTGTACTTAAGTCGGCATTGTGCCTTTTGTATTTAATTCCGATGCAATTTCTGTGTTTCATCGTCAATAAGAAGGCCAGAGGAATACAGTAAACCTGAAGTGAAGCATCGGAATCTATAACTAGTGTCACAGGAATGGTTCAAAACATAGACAGTGAGAAGAGACAGTTTTTTTGTACTTAAGTCGGCGTTGTTCCTTTTGTATTTATTCCGATGCAATATCTGTGTTTCATCGTCAATAAGAAGGTCAGAGGGATACAGTAAACCTGGAGTAAAGCATCGGAATCTATAACTAGTGTCACATGAATGGTTTAAATCGTAGACAGTAAGAAGAGTCAGTTCTCTTGTACTTAAGTCGGCCTTGTGCCTTTTGTATTTAACTCCGATGCAATTTCTGTGTTTCATCGTCAATAAGAATGTCAGAGGGATACAGTAAACCTGAAGTGAAGCATCGGAATCTGCAACTAGTGTCACATGAATGGTTCAAACATAGACAGTAAGAAGAGTCAGTTTTCTTGTACTTAAGTCGGCATTGTGCCTTTTGCATTTAATTCCGATGCAATTTCTGTGTTTCATCGTCAATAAGAAGGTCAGAGGGATACAGTAAACCTGAAGTGAAGCATCGGAATCTATAACTAGTGCCACAGGAATGGTTCAAACATAGACAATAATAAGAGTCAGTTTTCTTGTACTTAAGTCGGCATTGTTCCTTTTGTATTTAATTCCGATGCAATTTCTGTGTTTCATCCTCAATAAGAAGGTCAGAGGGATACAGTAAACCTGAAGTGAAGCATCGGAATCTACAACTAGTGTCACATGAATGGTTCAAACATAGACAGTAAGAAAACTCAGTTTTCTTGTACTTAAGTCGGTGTTGTGCCTTTTGTATTTTATTCCGATGCAATTTCTGTGTTTCATCGTCAATAAGAAGGTCAGAGGGATACAGTAAACCTGCAGAGAAGCATCGGAATCTATAACTAGTGTCACAGGAATGGTTAAAAACATAGACAGTAAGAAGAGTCAGATATCTTGTACTTAAGTCGGCATTGTGCCTTTTGTATTTAATTCCGATGCAATTTATTTGTTTCATCAACAATAGGAAGGTCAGAGGGATACAGCAAACCTGAAGTGAAACATCGGAATCTATAAATAGTGTCACTGGAATGGATCAAAGCTTAGACGGTAAGAAGAGTCAGTTTTCTTGTACTTAAGTCGGCATTGTGCCTTTTGTATTTAATTCCAATGCAATTTCTGTGTTTCATCGTCAATAAGAAAGTCAGAGGGATACAGTAAACCTGGAGTAAAGCATCGGAATCTATAACTAGTGTCACATGAATGGTTTAAATCATAGACAGTAAGAAGAGTCAGTTTTCTTGTACTTAAGTCGGCCTTGTGCCTTTTGTATTTAACTCCGATGCAATTTCTGTGTTTCATCGTCAATAAGAATGTCAGAGGGATACACTAAACCTGAAGTGAAGCATTGGAATCTGCAACTAGTGTCACATGAATGGTTCAAACATAGACAGTAAGAAGAGTCAGTTTTCTTGTACTTAAGTCGGCATTGTGCCTTTTGCATTTATTTCCGATGCAATTTCTGTGTTTCATCGTCAATAAGAAGGTCAGAGGGATACAGTAAACCTGAAGTGAAGCATCGGAATCTATAACTAGTGCCACAGGAATGGATCAAACATAGACAGTAATAAGAGTCAGTTTTCTTGTACTGAAGTCGGCATTGTTCCTTTTGTATTTAATTCCGATGCAATTTCTGTGTTTCATCCTCAATAACAAGGTCAGAGGTATACAGTAAACCTGAAGTGAAGCATCGGAATCTACAACTAGTGTCACATGAATGGTTCAAACATAGACAGTAAGAAGAGTCAGTTTTCTTGTACTTAAGTCGGCATTGTGAATTTTGTATTTAATTCCGATGCAATTTCTATGTATCATCGTCAATAAGAGGGTCAGAGGGATACAGTAAACCTGATGTGAAGCATCGGAATCTATAACTAGTGTCACAGGAATGGTTCAAGGCATAGACAGTAAGAAGAGTCAGTTTTCTTGTACTTAAGTCGGCATTGTGCTTTTTGTATTTAATTCCAATGCAATTTCTGTGATTCATCGTCAATAAGAAGGACAGAGGGATACAGTAAACCTGAAGTGAAGCATCGGAATCTATAACTAGTGTCAGTGGAATGGTTCAAAACATAGACAGTAAGGGGAGCCAGTTTTCTTGTACTTAAGTCGGGATTGTGCCTTTTGTATTTAATTCAGATGCAATTTCTGTGATTTATCGTGACTAAGAAGGTCAGGGGAATACAGTAAACCTGAAGTGAAGCATCGAAATCCATAACTACTGTCACATGAATGGTTTAAAACATAGACACTAAGAAGAGTCAGTTTTCTTGTACTTAAGTCGGCATTGTGCCTTTTGTATTTAATTCCGATGCAATTTCTGTGTTTCATCGTCAATAAGAAGGCCAGAGGAATACAGTAAACCTGAAGTGAAGCATCGGAATCTATAACTAGTGTCACAGGAACGGTTCAAAACATAGACAGTGAGAAGAGACAGTTTATTTGTACTTAAGTCAGCGTTGTTCCTTTTGTATTTATTCCGATGCAATATCTGTGTTTCATCGTCAATAAGAAGGTCAGAGGGATACAGTAAACCTGGAGTAAAGCATCGGAATCTATAACTAGTGCCACATGAATGATTTAAATCATAGACAGTAAGAAGAGTCAGTTTTCTTGTACTTAAGTCGGCCTTGTGCCTTTTGTATTTAACTCCGATGCAATTTCTGTGTTTCATCGTCAATAAGAATGTCAGAGGGATACAGTGAACATGAAGTGAAGCATCGGATTCTGCAACTAGTGTCACATGAATGGTTCAAACATAGACAGTAAGAAGAGTCAGTTTTCTTGTACTTAAGTCGGCATTGTGCCTTTTGCATTTAATTCCGATGCAATTTCTGTGTTTCATCGTCAATAAGAAGGTCAGAGGGATACAGTAAACCTGAAGTGAAGCATCGGAATCTATAACTAGTGCCACAGGAATGGTTCAAACATAGACAGTAATAAGAGTCAGTTTTCTTGTACTTAAGTCGGCATTGTTCCTTTTGTATTTAATTCCGATGCAATTTCTGTGTTTCATCCTCAATAAGAAGGTCAGAGGGATACAGTAAACCTGAAGTGAAGCATCGGAATCTACAACTAGTGTCACATGAATGGTTCAAACATAGACAGTAAGAAGAGTCAGTTTTCTGGTAACTAAGTCGGCATTGTGAATTTTGTATTTAATTCCGATGCAATTTCTATGTATCATCGTCAATAAGAGGGTCAGAGGGATACAGTAAACCTGATGTGAAGCATCGGAATCTATAACTAGTGACACAGGAATGGATCAAAGCATAGACAGTAAGAAGAGTCAGTTTTATTGTACTTAAGTCGGCATTGTGCCTTTTGTAATTAATTCCGAAGCAATTGCTGTGATTCATCGTCAATAAGAAGGTCAGAGGGATACAGTAAACCTGGAGTAAAGCATCGGAATCTATAACTAGTGTCACATGAATGGTTTAAAACATAGACAGTAAGAAGAGTCAGTTTTCTTGTACTTAAGTCGGCATTAAGCCTTTTGTATATAATTCCGATGCAATTTCTGTGTTTCATCGTCAATAAGAAGGTCAAAGGGATACAGTGAACCTGAAGTGAAGCATCGGAATCTATAACTAGTGTCACAGGAATGGTTCAAAACATAGACAGTAAGAAAACTCAGTTTTCTTGTACTTAAGTCGGTGTTGTGCCTTTTGTATTTTATTCCGATGCAATTTCTGTGTTTCATCGTCAATAAGAAGGACAGAGGGATACAGTAAACCTTCAGAGAAGCATCGGAATCTATAACTAGTGTCACAGGAATGGTTAAAAACATAGACAGTAAGAAGAGTCAGATATCTTGTACTTAAGTCGGCATTGTGCCTTTTGTATTTAATTCCGATGCAATTTCTTTGTTTCATCAACAATAGGAAGGTCAGAGGGATATAGCAAACCTGAAGTGAAACATCGGAATCTATAAATAGTGTCACTGGAATGGATCAAAGCTTAGACAGTAAGAAGAGTCAGTTTTCTTGTACTTAAGTCAGCATTGTGCCTTTTGTATTTAATTCCAATGCAATTTCTGTGTTTCATCGTCAATAAGAAAGTCAGAGGGATACAGTAAACCTGGAGTAAAGCATCGGAATCTATAACTAGTGTCACATGAATGGTTTAAATCATAGACAGTAAGAAGAGTCAGTTTTCTTGTACTTAAGTCGGCCTTGTGCCTTTTGTATTTAACTCCGATGCAATTTCTGTGTTTCATCGTCAATAAGAATGTCAGAGGGATACAGTAAACCTGAAGTGAAGCATCGGAAACTGCAACTAGTGTCACATGAATGGTTCAAACATAGACAGTAAGAAGAGTCAGTTTTCTTGTACTTAAGTCGGCATTGTGCCTTTTGCATTTATTTCCGATGCAATTTCTGTGTTTCATCGTCAATAAGAAGGTCAGAGGGATACAGTAAACCTGAAGTGAAGCATCGGAATCTATAACTAGTGCCACAGGAATGGTTCAAACATAGACAGTAATAAGAGTCAGTTTTCTTGTACTTAAGTCGGCATTGTTCCTTTTGTATTTAATTCCGATGCAATTTCTGTGTTTCATCCTCAATAAGAAGGTCAGAGGTATACAGTAAACCTGAAGTGAAGCATCGGAATCTACAACTAGTGTCACATGAATGGTTCAAACATAGACAATAAGAAGAGTCAGTTTTCTTGTACTTAAGTCGGCATTGTGAATTTTGTATTTAATTCCGATGCAATTTCTATGTATCATCGTCAATAAGAGGGTCAGAGGGATACAGTAAACCTGATGTGAAGCATCGGAATCTATAACTAGTGACACAGGAATGGATCAAAGCATAGACAGTAAGAAGAGTCAGTTTTATTGTACTTAAGTCGGCATTGTGCCTTTTGTAATTAATTCCGAAGCAATTTCTGTGACTCATCGTCAATAAGAAGGTCAGAGGGATACAGTAAACCTGGAGTAAAGCATCGGAATCTATAACTAGTGTCACATGAATGGTTTAAAACATGGACAGTAAGAAGAGTCAGTTTTCTGGTACTTAAGTCGGCATTAAGCCTTTTGTATATAATTCCGATGCAATTTCTGTGTTTCATCGTCAATAAGAAGGTCAAAGGGATACAGTGAACCTGAAGTGAAGCATCGGAATCTATAACTAGTGTCACAGGAATGGTTCAAATCATAGACAGTACGAAGAGTCAGTTTTCTTGTACTTAAGTCGGTGTTGTGCCTTTTGTATTTTATTCCGATGCAATTTCTGTGTTTCATCGTCAATAAGAAGGTCAGAGGGATACAGTAAACCTGCAGAGAAGCATCGGAATCTATAACTAGTGTCACAGGAATGGTTAAAAACATAGACAGTAAGAAGAGTCAGTTATCTTGTACTTAAGTCGGCATTGTGCCTTTTGTATTTAATTCCGATGCAATTTCTGTGTTTCATCGTCAATAAGAAAGTCAGAGGGATACAGTAAACCTGGAGTAAAGCATCGGAATCTATAACTAGTGTCACATGAATGGTTTAAATCATAGACAGTAAGAAGAGTCAGTTTTCTTGTACTTAAGTCGGCCTTGTGCCTTTTGTATTTAACTCCGATGCAATTTCTGTGTTTCATCGTCAAAAAGAAGGTCAGAGGGATACAGTAAACCTGAAGTGAAGCATCGGAATCTATAACTAGTGCCACAGGAATGGTTCAAACATAGACAGTAATAAGTGTCAGTTTTCTTGTAATTAAGTCGGCATTGTGCCTTTTGTATTTAATTCCGATGCAATTTCTGTGTTTCATCCTCAATAAGAAGGTCAGAGGGATACAGTAAATCTGAAGTGAAGCATCGGAATCTACAACTAGTGTGACATGAATGGTTGAAACATAGACAGTAAGAAGAGTCAGTTCTCTTGTACTTAAGTCGGCATTGTGAATTTTGTATTTAATTCCGATGCAATTTCTATGTTTCATCGTCAATCAGAGGGTCAGAGGGATACAGTAAACCTGATGTGAAGCATCGGAATCTATAACTAGTGACACAGGAATGGATCAAAGCATAGACAGTAAGAAGAGTCAGTTTTATTGTACTTAAGTCGGCATTGTGCCTTTTGTAATTAATTCCGAAGCAATTTCTGTGATTCATCGTCAATAAGAAGGTCAGAGGGATACAGTAAACCTGCAGAGAAGCATCGGAATCTATAACTAGTGTCACAGGAATGGTTAAAAACATAGACAGTAAGAAGAGTCAGTTATCTTGTACTTAAGTCGGCATTGTGCCTTTTGTATTTAATTCCGATGCAATTTCTTTGTTTCATCAACAATAAGTAGGTCAGAGGGATACAGCAAACCTGAAATGAAACATCGGAATCTATAAATAGTGTCACTGGAATGGATCAAAGCTTAGACAGTAAGAAGAGTTAGTTTTCTTGTACTTAAGTCGGCATTGTGCTTTTTGTATTTAATTCCAATGCAATTTCTGTGATTCATCGTCAATAAGAAGGACAGAGGGATACAGTAAACCTGAAGTGAAGCATCGGAATCTATAACTAGTGTCAGTGGAATGGTTCAAAACATAGACAGTAAGGAGAGCCAGTTTTCTTGTACTTAAGTCGGGATTGTGCCTTTTGTATTTAATTCAGATGCAATTTCTGTGATTTATCGTGAATGAGAAGGTCAGGGGAATACAGTAAACCTGAAGTGGAGCATCGAAATCCACAACTACTGTCACATGAATGGTTTAAAACATAGACACTAAGAAGAGTCAGTTTTCTTGTACTTAAGTCGGCAATGTGCTTTTGTATTTAATTCCGATGCAATTTCTGTGTTTCATCGTCAATACGGAGGCCAGAGGAATACAGTAAACCTGAAGTGAAGCATCGGAATCTATAACTAGTGTCACAGGAATGGTTCAAAACATAGACAGTGAGAAGAGACAGTATTTTTGTACTTAAGTCGGCGTTGTTCCTTTTGTATTTATTCCGATGCAATATCTGTGTTTCATCGCCAATAAGAAGGTCAGAGGGATACAGTAAACCTGGAGTAAAGCATCGGAATCTATAACTAGTGTCACATGAATGGTTTAAATCATAGACAGTAAGAAGAGGCAGTTTTCTTGTACTGAAGTCGGCCTTGTGCCTTTTGTATTTAACTCCGATGCAATTTCTGTGTTTCATCGTCAATAAGAATGTCAGAGGGATACAGTAAACCTGAAGTGAAGCATCGGAATCTGCAACTAGTGTCACATGAATGGTTCATACATAGACAGTAAGAAGAGTCAGTTTTCTTGTACTTAAGTCGGCATTGTGCCTTTTGCATTTAATTCCGATGCAATTTCTGTGTTTCATCGTCAATAAGAAGGTCAGAGGGATACAGTAAACCTGAAGTGAAGCATCGGAATCTATAACTAGTGCCACAGGAATGGTTCAAACATAGACAGTAAGAAGAGTCAGTTATCTTGTACTTAAGTCGGCATTGTGCCTTTTGTATTTAATTCCGATGCAATTTCTTTGTTTCATCAACAATAAGAAGGTCAGAGGGATACAGCAAACCTGAAGTGAAACATCGGAATCTATAAATAGTGTCACTGGAATGGATCAAAGCTTAGACAGTAAGAAGAGTCAGTTTTCTTGTACTTAAGTCGGCATTGTGCCTTTTGTATTTAATTCCAATTCAATTTCTGTGTTTCATCGTCAATAAGAATTTCAGAGGGATACAGTAAACCTGGAGTAAAGCATCGGAATCTATAACTAGTGTCACATGAATGGTTTAAATCATAGACAGTAAGAAGAGTCAGTTTTCTTGTACTTAAGTCGGCCTTGTGCCTTTTGTATTTAACTCCGATGCAATTTCTGTGTTTCATCGTCAATAAGAAGGTCAGAGGGATACAGTAAACCTGAAGTGAAGCATCGGAATCTATAACTAGTGACACACGAATGGATCAAAGCATAGACAGTAAGAAGAGTCAGTTTTATTGTACTTAAGTCGGCATTGTGCCTTTTGTAATTAATTCCGAAGCAATTTCTGTGATTCATCGTCAATAAGAAAGTCAGAGGGATACAGTAAACCTGCAGAGAAGCATCGGAATCTATAACTAGTGTCACAGGAATGGTTAAAAACATAGACAGTAAGAAGAGTCAGTTATCTTGTACTTAAGTCGGCATTGTGCCTTTTGTATTTAATTCCGATGCAATTTCTTTGTTTCATCAACAATAAGTAGGTCAGAGGGATACAGCAAACCTGAAGTGAAACATCGGAATCTATAAATAGTGTCACTGGAATGGATCAAAACTTAGACAGTAAGAAGAGTCAGTTTTCTTGTACTTAAGTCGGCATTGTGCCTTTTGTATTTAATTCCAATGCAATTTCTGTGTTTCATCGTCAATAAGAAGGTCAGAGGGTTACAGTAAACCTGAAGTGAAGCATCGGAATCTATAACTAGTGTCACATGAATGGTTCAAAGCATAGACAGTAAGAAGAGTCAGTTTTCTTGTACTTAAGTCGGCATTGTGCTTTTTGTATTTAATTCCAATGCAATTTCTGTGATTCATCGTCAATAAGAAGGACAGAGGGATACAGTAAACCTGAAGTGAAGCATCGGAATCTATAACTAGTGTCAGTGGAATGGTTCAAAACATAGACAGTATGGAGAGCCAGTTTTCTTGTACTTAAGTCGGGATTGTGCCTTTTGTATTTAATTCAGATGCAATTTCTGTGATTTATCGTGAATAAGAAGGTCAGGGGAATACAGTAAACCTGAAGTGAAGCATCGAAATCCATAACTACTGTCACATGAATGGTTTAAAACATAGACACTAAGAAGAGTCAGTTTTCTTGTACTTAAGTCGGCAATGTGCCTTTTGTATTTAATTCCGATGCAATTTCTGTGTTTCATCGTCAATAAGAAGGCCAGAGGAATACAGTAAACCTGAAGTGAAGCATCGGAATCTATAACTAGTGTCACAGGAATGGTTCAAAACATAGACAGTGAGAAGAGACAGTTTTTTTGTACTTAAGTCGGCGTTGTTCCTTTTGTATTTATTCCGATGCAATATCTGTGTTTCATCGTCAATAAGAAGGTCAGAGGGATACAGTAAACCTGGAGTAAAGCATCGGAATCTATAACTAGTGTCACATGAATGGTTTAAATCATAGACAGTAAGAAGAGTCAGTTTTCTTGTACTTAAGTCGGCCTTGTGCCTTTTGTATTTAACTCCGATGCAATTTCTGTGTTTCATCGTCAATAAGATTGTCAGAGGGATACAGTAAACCTGAAGTGAAGCATCGGAATCTGCAACTAGTGTCACATGAATGGTTCAAACATAGACAGTAAGAAGAGTCAGTTTTCTTGTACTTAAGTCGGCATTGTGCCTTTTGCATTTAATTCCGATGCAATTTCTGTGTTTCATCGTCAATAAGAAGGTCAGAGGGACACAGTAAACCTGAAGTGAAGCATCGGAATCTATAACTAGTGCCACAGGAATGGTTCAAACATAGACAGTAAGAAGAGTCACTTATCTTGTACTTAAGTCGGCATTGTGCTTTTGTATTTAATTCCGATGCAATTTCTTTGTTTCATCAACAATAAGAGGGTCAGAGGGATACAGCAAACCTGAAGTGAGACATCGGAATCTATAAATAGTGTCACTGGAATGGATCAAAGCTTAGACAGTAAGAAGAGTCAGTTTTCTTGTACTTAAGTCGGCATTGTGCCTTTTGTATTTAATTCCAATGCAATTTCTGTGTTTCATCGTCAATAAGAAGGTCAGAGGGATACAGTAAACCTGGAGTAAAGCATCGGAAACTATAACTAGTGTCACATGAATAGTTTAAATCATAGACAGTAAGAAGAGTCAGTTTTCTTGTACTTAAGTCGGCCTTGTGCCTTTTGTATTTAACTCCGATGCAATTTCTGTGTTTCATCGTCAATAAGAAGGTCAGAGGGATACAGTAAACCTGAAGTGAAGCATCGGAATCTGCAACTAGTGTCACATGAATGATTCAAACATAGACAGTAAGAAGAGTCAGTTTTCTTGTAATTAAGTCGGCATTGTGCCTTTTGCATTTAATTCCGATGCAATTTCTGCGTTTCATCGTCAATAAGAAGGTCAGAGGGATACAGTAAACCTGAAGTGAAGCATCGGAATCTATAACTAGTGCCACAGGAATGGTTCAAACATAGACAGTAATAAGAGTCAGTTTTCTTGTACTTAAGTCGGCATTGTTCCTTTTGTATTTAATTCCGATGCAATTTCTGTGTTTCATCCTCAATAAGAAGGTCAGAGGGATACAGTAAACCTGAAGTGAAGCATCGGAATCTACAACTAGTGTCACATGAATGGTTGAAACATAGACAGTAAGAAGAGCCAGATTTCTTGTACTTAAGTCGGCATTGTGAATTTTGTATTTAATTCCGATGCAATTTCTATCTTTCATCGTCAATAAGAGGGTCAGAGGGATACAGTAAACCTGATGTGAAGCATCGGAATCTATAACTAGTGACACAGGAATGGATCAAAGCATAGACAGTAAGAAGAGTCAGTTTTATAGTACCTAAGTCGGCATTGTGCCTTTTGTAATTAATTCCGAAGTAATTTCTGTGATTCATCGTCAATAAGAAGGTCCGAGGGATACAGTAAACCTGCAGAGAAGCATCGGAATCTCTAACTAGTGTCACAGGAATGGTTAAAAACATAGACAGTAAGAAGAGTCAGTTATCTTGTACTTAAGTCGGCATTGTGCCTATTGTATTTAATTCCGTAGCAATTTCTTTGTTTCATCAACAATAAGTAGGTCAGAGGGATACAGCAAACCTGAAGTGAAACATCGGAATCTATAAATAGTGTCACTGGAATGGTACAAAGCTTAGACAGTAAGAAGAGTTAGTTTTCTTGTACTTAAGTCGGCATTGTGCCTTTTGTATTTAATTCCAATGCAATTTCTGTGTTTCATCGTCAATAAGAAGGTCAGAGGGTTACAGTAAACCTGAAGTGAAGCATCGGATTCTATAACTACTGTCACATGAATGGTTCAAAGCATAGACAGTAAGAAGGGTCAGTTTTCTTGTACTTAAGTCGGCATTGTGCTTTTTGTATTTAACTCCGATGCAATTTCTGTGTTTCATCGTCAATAAGAATGTCAGAGGGATACAGTAAACCTGAAGTGAAGCATCGGAATCTGCAACTAGTGTCACATGAATGGTTCAAACATAGACAGTAAGAAGAGTCAGTTTTCTTGTACTTAAGTCGGCATTGTGCCTTTGCATTTAATTCCGATGCAATTTCTGTGTTTCATCGTCAATAAGAAGGTCAGAGGGATACAGTAAACCTGAAGTGAAGCATCGGAATCTATAACTAGTGCCACAGGAATGGTTCAAACATAGACAGTAATAAGAGTCAGTTTTCTTGTACTTAAGTCGGCATTGTTCCTTTTGTATTTAATTCCGATGCAATTTCTGTGTTTCATCCTCAATAAGAAGGTCAGAGGGATACAGTAAACCTGAAGTGAAGCATCGGAATCTACAACTAGTGTCACATGAATGGTTCAAACATAGACAGTAAGAAGAGTCAGTTTTCTTGTACTTAAGTCGGCATTGTGAATTTTGTATTTATTTCCGATGCAATTTCTATGTTTCATCGTCAATAAGAGGGTCAGAGGGATACAGTAAACCTGATGTGATGCATCGGAATCTATAACTAGTGACACAGGAATGGATCAAAGCATAGACAGTAAGAAGAGTCAGTTTTATTGTACTTAAGTCGGCATTGTGCGTTTTGTAATTAATTCCGAAGCAATTTCTGTGTTTCATCGTCAATAAGAAGGTCAGAGGGATACAGTAAACCTGGAGTAAAGCATCGGAATCTATAACTAGTGTCACATGAATGGTTTAAAACATAGACAGTAAGAAGAGTCAGTTTTCTTGTACTTAAGTCGGCATTGTGCCTTTTGTATATAATTCCGATGCAATTTCTGTGTTTCATCGTCAATAAGAAGGTCAAAGGGATACAGTAAACCTGAAGTGAAGCATCGGAATCTATAACTAGTGTCACAGGAATGGTTCAAAACATAGACAGTAAGAAGAGTCAGTTTTCTTGTACTTAAGTCGGTGTTATGCCTTTTGTATTTTATTCCGATGCAATTTCTGTGCTTCATCGTCAATAAGAAGGTCAGAGGGATACAGTAAACCTGCAGAGAAGCATCGGAATCTATAACTAGTGTCACAGGAATGGTTAAAAACATAGACAGTAAGATGAGTCAGTTATCTTGTACTTAAGTCGGCATTGTGCCTTTTGTATTTAATTCCGACGCAATTTCTTTGTTTCATCAACAATAAGAAGGTCAGAGGGATACAGCAAACCTGAAGTGAAACATCGGAATCTATAAATAGTGTCACTGGAATGGATCAAAGCTTAGACAGTAAGAAGAGTCAGTTTTCTTGTACTTAAGTCGGCATTGTGCCTTTTGTATTTAATTCCAATGCAATTTCTGTGTTTCATCGTCAATAAGAAGGTCAGAGGGTTACAGTAAACCTGAAGTGAAGCATCGGAATCTATGACTAGTGTCACATGAATGGTTCAAAGCATAGACAGTAAGAAGAGTCAGTTTTCTTGTACTTAAGTCGGCATTGTGCTTTTTGTATTTAATTCCAATGCAATTTCTGTGATTCATCGTCAATAAGAAGGACAGAGGGATACAGTAAACCTGAAGTGAAGCATCGGAATCTATAACTAGTGTCAGTGGAATGGTTCAAAACATAGACAGTAAGGAGAGCCAGTTTTCTTTTACTTAAGTCGGGATTGTGCCTTTTGTATTTAATTCAGATGCAATTTCTGTGATTTATCGTGAATAAGAAGGTCAGGGGAATACAGTAAACCTGAAGTGAAGCATCGAAATCCATAACTACTGTCACATGAATGGTTTAAAACATAGACACTAAGAAGAGTCAGTTTTCTTGTACTTAAGTCGGCATTGTGCCTTTTGTATTTAATTCCGATGCAATTTCTGTGTTTCATCGTCAATAAGAAGGCCAGAGGAATACAGTAAACCTGAAGTGAAGCATCGGAATCTATAACTAGTGTCACAGGAATGGTTCAAAACATAGACAGTGAGAAGAGGCAGTTTTTTTGTACTTAAGTCGGCGTTGTTCCTTTTGTATTTATTCCGATGCAATATCTGTCTTTCATCGTCAATAAGAAGGTCAGAGGGATACAGTAAACCTGGAGTAAAGCATCGGAATCTATAACTAGTGACACATGAATGGTTTAAATCATAGACAGTAAGAAGAGTCAGTTCTCTTGTACTTAAGTCGGCCTTGTGCCTTTTGTATTTAACTCCGATGCAATTTCAGTGTTTCATCGTCAATAAGAATGTCAGAGGGATACAGTAAACCTGAAGTGAAGCATCGGAATCTGCAACTAGTGTCACATGAATGGTTCAAACATAGACAGTAAGAAGAGTCAGTTTTCTTGTACTTAAGTCGGCATTGTGCCTTTTGCATTTAATTCCGATGCAATTTCTGTGTTTCATCGTCAATAAGAAGGTCAGAGGGATACAGTAAACCTGAAGTGAAGCATCGGAATCTATAACTAGTGCCACAGGAATGGTTCAAACATAGACAGTAATAAGAGTCAGTTTTCTTGTACTTAAGTCGGCATTGTTCCTTTTGTATTTAATTCCGATGCAATTTCGGTGTTTCATCCTCAATAAGAAGGTCAGAGGGATACAGTAAACCTGAAGTGAAGCATCGGAATCTACAACTAGTGTCACATGAATGGTTCAAACATAGACAGTAAGAAGAGTCAGTTTTCTTGTACTTAAGTCGGCATTGTGAATTTTGTATTTAATTCCGATGCAATTTCTATGTTTCATCGTCAATAAGAGGGTCAGAGGGATACAGTAAACCTGATGTGATGCATCGGAATCTATAACTAAGGACACAGGAATGGATCAAAGCATAGACAGTAAGAAGAGTCAGTTTTATTGTACTTAAGTCGGCATTGTGCCTTTTGTAATTAATTCCGAAGCAATTTCTGTGATTCATCGTCAATAAGAAGGTCAGAGGGATACAGTAAACCTGGAGTAAAGCATCGGAATCTATAACTAGTGTCACATGAATGGTTTAAAACATAGACAGTAAGAAGAGTCAGTTTTCTTGTACTTAAGTCGGCATTGTGCCTTTTTTATATAATTCCGATGCAATTTCTGTGTTTCATCGTCAATAAGAAGGTCAAAGGGATACAGTAAACCTGAAGTGAAGCATCGGAATCTATAACTAGTGTCACAGGAATGGTTCAAAACATAGACAGTAAGAAGAGTCAGTTTTCTTGTACTTAAGTCGGTGTTATGCCTTTTGTATTTTATTCCGATGCACTTTCTGTGTTTCATCGTCAATAAGAAGGTCAGAGGGATACAGTAAACCTGCAGAGAAGCATCGGAATCTATAACTAGTGTCACAGGAATGGTTAAAAACATAGACAGTAAGAAGAGTCAGTATCTTGTACTTAAGTCGGCATTGTGTGTTTTGTATTTAATTCCGACGCAATTTCTTTGTTTCATCAACAATAAGAAGGTCAGAGGGATACAGCAAACCTGAAGTGAAACATCGGAATCTATAAATAGTGTCACTGGAATGGATCAAAGCTTAGACAGTAAGAAGAGTCAGTTTTCTTGTACTTAAGTCGCCATTGTGCCTTTTGTATTTAATTCCAATGCAATTTCTGTGTTTCATCGTCAATAAGAAGGTCAGAGGGTTACAGTAAACCTGAAGTGAAGCATCGGAATCTATAACTAGTGTCACATGAATGGTTCAAAGCATAGACAGTAAGAAGAGTCAGTTTTCTTGTACTTAAGTCGGCATTGTGCTTTTTGTATTTAATTCCAATGCAATTTCTGTGATTCATCGTCAATAAGAAGGACAGAGGGATACAGTAAACCTGAAGTGAAGCATCGGAATCTGTAACTAGTGTCAGTGGAATGGTTCAAAACATAGACAGTAAGGAGAGCCAGTTTTCTTGTACTTAAGTCGGGATTGTGCCTTTTGTATTTAATTCAGATGCAATTTCTGTGATTTATCGTGAATAAGAAGGTCAGGGGAATACAGTAAACCTGAAGTGAAGCATCGAAATCCATAACTACTGTCACATGAATGGTTTAAAACATAGACACTAAGAAGAGTCAGTTTTCTTGTACTTAAGTCGGCATTGTGCCTTTTGTATTTATTTCCGATGCAATTTCTGTGTTTCATCGTCAATAAGAAGGCCAAAGGAATACAGTAAACCTGAAGTGAAACATCGGAATCAATAACTAGTGTCGCAGGAATGGTTCAAAACATAGACAGTGAGAAGAGACAGTTTTTTTTACTTAAGTCGGCGTTGTTCCTTTTGTATTTATTCCGATGCAATATCTGTGTTTCATCGTCAATAAGAAGGTCAGAGGGATACAGTAAACCTGGAGTAAAGCATCGGAATCTATAACTAGTGTCACATGAATGGTTTAAATCATAGACAGTAAGAAGAGTCAGAATTCTTGTACTTAAGTCGGCCTTGTGCCTTTTGTATTTAACTCCGATGCAATTTCTGTGTTTCATCGTCAATAAGAAGGTCAGAGGGATACAGTAAACCTGAAGTGAAGCATCGGAATCTGTAACTAGTGCCACAGGAATGGTTCAAACATAGACAGTAATAAGAGTCAGTTTTCTTGTACTTAAGTCGGCATTGTTCCTTTTGTATTTAATTCCGGTGCAATTTCTGTGTTTCATCCTTAATAAGAAGGTCAGAGGGATACAGTAAACCTGAAGTGAAGCATCGGAATCTACAACTAGTGTCACATGAATGGTTCAAACATAGACAGTAAGAAGAGTCAGTTTTCTTGTACTTAAGTCGGCATTGTGAATTTTGTATTTAATTCCGATGCAATTTGTGTGTTTCATCGTCAATGAGAAGGTCAGAGGGATACAGTAAACCTGAAGTGAAGCATCGGAATCCATAACTAGTGTCACAGGAAGGGTTTAAAGCAGACAGTAAGACGAGTCAGTTTTGTTGTCCTTAAGTCGGCATTGTTCCTTTTCTATTTAATTCCGATGCCATTTCTATGTTTCATCGTCAATAAGAAGATCAGAGGGATACAGTAAACCTGGAGTAAAGCATCGGAATCTATAACTAGTGTCACATGAATGGTTCAAAACATAGGCAGTAAGAAGAGTCAGTTTTCTTGTACTTATCGGCATTGTGCCCTTTGTATTTAATTCCGATGCAATTTCTGTGTCTCATCGTCAATAAGAAGGTCAGAGGGATACAGTAAACCTGAAGAGAAGCATCGGAATCTATAACTAGTGTCACAGGAATGGTTCAAAACATAGGCAGTAAGAAGAGTCAGTTATCTTGTACTTAAGTCGGCATTGTGTCTTTTGTATTTAATTCCGATGCAATTTCTGTGTTTCATCGTCAATAAAAAGGTCAGAGGGATACAGTAAACCTGAAGTTAAGCATCGGAATCTATAACTAGTGTCACATGAATGGTTCAAAACATAGACAGTAAGAAGAGTCAGTTTTCTTGTACTTAAGTCGGCATTGTGCCCTCTGTATTTAATTCCGATGCAATTTCTGTGTTTCATCGTCAATACGAAGGTCAGAGGGATACAGTAAACCTGAAGTGAAGCATCGGATTCTATAACTAGTGTCACAGGAATGGTTCAAAACATAGACAGTAAGAAGAGTCAGTTTTCTTGTACTTAAGTCGGCATTGTGCCTTTTGTATTTAATTCCAATGCAAATTCTGTGTTTCATCGTCAATAAGAAGGTCAGAGGGATACAGTAAACCTGAAGTGAAGCATCGGAATCTATAACAAGTGTCACATGAATGGTTCAAAACATAGACAGTAAGAAGAGTCAGTTTTCTTGTCATTAAGTCGGCATTGTGCCTTTTGTATTTAATTCCGATGCAATTTCTTTGTTTCATCAACAATAAGAAGGTCAGAGGGATACAGCAAACCTGAAGTGATGCTTCGGAATCTATAAATAGTGTCACTGGAATGGATCAAAGCTTAGACAGTGAGAAGAGTCAGTTTTCTTGTACTTAACTCGGCATTGTGCCTTTTGTATTTAATTCCGATGCAATTTCTGTGTTTCATCGTCAATAAGAAGGTCAGAGGGTTACAGTAAACCTGAAGTGAAGCATCGGAATCTATAACTAGTGTCACATGAATGGTTCAAAGCATAGACAGTAAGAAGAGTCAGTTTTCTTGTACTTAAGTCGGCATTGTGCTTTTTGTATTTAATTCCAATGCAATTTCTGTGATTCATCGTCATTAAGAAGGACAGAGGGATACAGTAAACCTGAAGTGAAGCATCGGAATCTATAACTAGTGTCAGCGGAATTGTTCAAAACATAGACAGTAAGAAGAGCCAGTTTTCTTGTACTTAAGTCCGGATTGTGCCTTTTGTATTTAATTCAGATGCAATTTCTGTGATTTATCGTGAATAAGGTCAGAGGAATACAGTAAACCTGAAGTGAAGCATCGAAATCCATAACTAGTGTCACAGGAATGGTTCAAAACATAGACAGTAAGATGAGTCAGTTTTCTTGTACTTAAGTCAGCATTGTGCCTTTTGTATTTAATTCCGATGCAATTTCTGTGTTTCATCGTCAATAAGAACGTCAGAGGGATACAGTAAACCTGAAGTGAAGCATCGGAATCTATAACTAGTGTCACAGGAAGGGTTCAAAACATAGACAGTAATAAGAGTCAGTTTTGTTGTTCTTAAGTCGGCATTGTTCCTTTTCTATTTTATTGCGATGCAATTTCTATATTTCATTGTCAATAAGATGGTCAGAGGGATACAGTAAACCTGAAGTGAAGCATCAGAATCAATAACAAGTGTCACAGGAATGGATCAAAGCATAGACAGTAAGGAGAGTCGGTTTTATTGTACTGAAGTCGGCATTGTGCCTTTTGTATTTAATTCCGAAGCAATTTCTGTGTTTCATCGTCAATAAGAAGGTCAGAGGGATACAGTAAACCTGAAGTGAAGCATCGGAATCTATAAATAGTGCCACTGGAATGGATCAAAGCTTAGACAGTAAGAAGAGTTAGTTTTTTTGTACTTAAGTCGGCATTGTGCGTTTTAAATTTAATTCCGATGCAATTTCTGTGTTTCAACGTCAATAAGAAGGTCAGAGGGATACAGTAAACCTGAAGTGAAGCATCGGAATCTATAACTAGTGTCACATGAATGGTTCAAAGCATAGACAGTAAGAAGAGTCAGTTTTCTTGTACTTAGGTCGGCATTGTGATTTTTGTATTTCATTCCAATGCAATTTCTGTGATTCATCATCAATACGATGGACATAGGGATACAGTAAACCTGAAGTCAAGCATCGGAATCTATAACTAGTGTCAGCGGAATGGTTCAAACATAGACAGTAAGAAGTGCCAGTTATCTTGTACTTAAGTCGGGATTGTGCCTTTTGTATTTAATTCAGATGCAATTTCTGTGATTTATCGTGAATAAGAAGGTCAGAGGAATACAGTAAACCTGAAGTGAAGCATCGGAATCCATAACTAGTGTCACAGGAATGGTTCAAAACATAGACAGTAAGAAGAGTCAGTTTTCTTGTACTTAGGTCGTCATTGTGCCTTTTGTATTTAATTCCGATGCAATTTCTGTGTTTCATCGTCAATAAGAAGGTCAGAGGGATACAGTAAACCTGAAGTGAAGCATCGGAATCTATAACAAGTGTCACAGGAATGGTTCAAACATAGACAGTAAAAAGAGTCAGTTTTCTTGTACTTAAGTCGGCATTGCGCCTTTTGTATTTAATTCCGATGCAATTTCTGTGTTTCATCCTCAATGAGAAGGTCAGAGGGATACAGTAAACCCTTAATTGAAGCATCGGAATCTATAACTAGTGTCACAGGAAGGGTTCAAAACATAGACAGTAATAAGAGTCAGTTTTGTTGTTCTTAAGTCGGCATTGTTCCTTTTCTATTTCATTCCGATGCAATTTCTATATTTCATCGTCAATAAGAAGGTCAGAGGTATACAGTAAACCTGAAGTGAAGCATCGGAATCTATAATAAGTGTCACATGAATGGTTCAAAACATGGATAGTGAGAAGAGTCAGTTTTCTGGTACTTAAGTTGGCATTGTGCGTTTTGTATATAATTCCGATGCAATTTCTGTGTTTCATCTTCAATAAGAAGGTCAGAGGGATAGAGTAAATCTGAAGTGAAGCATCGGAATCTATAACTAGAGTCACAGAAATGGTTCAAAACATAGACAGTAAGAAGAGCCAGTTTTCTTGTACTTAAGTCGGCATTGTGCCTTTTGTATATAATTCCGATGCTATTTCTGTGTTTCATCGTCAATAAAATGGTCAGAGGGATACAGTAAACCTGAGGTGAAGCCTCGGAATTTATAACTAGTGTCATAGGAATGGTTCAAAACATAGACAGTGAGAAGAGACAGTTTTTTTGTACTTATGTCGGTGTTGGGCCTTTTGTATTTAACTCCGATGCAATTTCTGTGTTTCATCGCCAATAAGAAGGTCAGAGGGATACAGTAAACCTTAAGTGAAGCATCGGAATCTCTAACTAGTGTCACAGGAATGGTTCAAACATAGACAGTAATAAGAGTCAGTTTTCTTGTACTTAAGTCGGCATTGTTCCTTTTGTATTTAATTCCGATGCAATTTCTGTGTTTCATCCACAATAAGAAGGTCAGAGGGATACAGTAAACCTGAAGTGAAGCATCGGAATCTATAACTAGTGTCACATGAATGGTTCAAACTTAGACAGTAAGAAGAGTCAGTTTTCTTGTACATAAGTCGGCATTGTGCCTTTTGTATTTAATTCCGTTTCAATTTCTGTGTTTCATCGTCAATAAGAAGGTCAGAGGAATAGAGTAAATCTGAAGTGAAGCATCGGAATCTATAACTAGTGTCACAGAAACGGTTCAAAACATAGACAGTAAGAAGAGCCAGTTTTCTTGTACTTAAGTCGGCATTGTGCCTTTTGTATTTAATTCCGAAGCAATTTCTGTGTTTCATCGTCAATAAGAAGGTCAGAGGGATACAGTAAACCTGAAGTGAAGCATCGGAATCTATAACTAGTGTCACAGGAATGGTTCAAATCATAGACAGTAAGAAATGTCAGTTTTCTTGTACTTAAGTCGGCATTGTTCCTTTTCTATTTAATTCCGATGCAATTTCTATGTTCCATCGTCAATAAGAAGGTCAGAGGGATACAGTAAACCTGAAGTGAAGCATCGGAATCTATAACTAGTGTCACAGGAATGGATCAAAGTTTAGACAGTAAGAAGAGTCAGTTTTCTTGTACTTAAGTCGACATTGTGCCTTTTGTATTTAATTCCGGAGCAATTTCTGTGACTCATCGTCAATAAGAAGGTCATAGGGATACAGTGAACATGGAGTCAAGTACCGGAATCTATAACTAGTGTCACATGAATGGTTTAAATCATAGTCAGTAAGAAGAGTCAGTTTTCTTGTACTTAAGTCGGCATTGTGCCTTTTGTATTTAATTCCGATGCAATTTCTGTGTTTCATCGTCAATAAGAAGGTCAGAGGGATACAGTAAACCTGAAGTGCAGCATCGGAATCTATAACTAGTGTCACCGGAATGGTTCAAAACATAGACAGTAAGAAGAGTCAGTTTTCTTGTACTTAAGTCGGTATTGTGCCTTTTGTATATAATTCCGATTCAATTTCAGTGTTTCAACGTAAATAAGAAGGTCAGAGGTATACAGTGAACCTGAAGTGAAGCATCGGAATCTATAACTAGTGTCACGGGAATGGTTCAAAACATAGACAGTAAGAAGAGTCAGTTTCCTTGTCCTTAAGTCGGTATTGTGCCTTTTGTATATAATTCCGATTCAATTTCAGTGTTTCAACGTAAATAAGAAGGTCAGAGGTATACAGTGAACCTGAAGTGAAGCATCGGAATCTATAACTAGTGTCACGGGAATGGTTCAAAACATAGACAGTAAGAAGAGTCAGTTTCCTTGTACTTAAGTCGGCATTGTGCCATTTGTATTTAATTCCGATGCAAATTCTGTGTTTCATCGTCAATAGGAAGGTCAGAGGGATACAGTAAACCCTTAATTGAGGCATCGGAATCTATAACTAGTGTCACAGGAAGGGTTCAAAACATAGACAGTAATAAGAGTCAGTTTTGTTGTTCTTAAGTCGGCATTGCTCCTTTTCTATTTCATTCCGATGCAATTTCTATATTTCATCGTCAATAAGAAGGTCAGAGGTATACAGTAAACCTGAAGTGAAGCATCGGAATCTATAACTAGTGTCACAGGAATGGATCAAAGCATAGACAGTAAGAAGAGTCGGTCTTATTGTACTTATGTCGGCATTGTACCTTTTGTATTTAATCCGAAGCAATTTCTGTGTTTCATCGTCAATAAGAAGGTCAGAGTGATACAGTAAACCTGGAGTAAAGCATCGGAATCTATAACTACTGTCACAAGAATGGTTTAAAACATAGACACTAAGAAGAGTCAGTTTTCTTGTACTTAAGTCGGCATTGTGCCTTTTGTATTTAATTCCGATGAAATTTCTCTGTTTCATCGTCAACAAAAAGGTCAGAGGAATACAGTAAACCTGAAGTGAAGCATCGGAATCTATAATAAGTGTCACATGAATGGTTCAAAACATGGATAGTAAGAAGAGTCAGTTTTCTGGTACTTAAGTTGGCATTGTGCGTTTTGTATATAATTCCGATGCAATTTCTGTGTTTTATCGTCAATAAGAAGGTCAGAGGGATAGAGTAATTCTGAAGTGAAGCATCGGAATCTATAACTAGTGTCACAGAAATGGTTCAAACATAGACAGTAATAAGAGTCAGTTTTCTTGTACTTAAGTCGGCATTGTTCCTTTTGTATTTAATTCCGGTGCAATTTCTGTGTTTCATCGTCAATAAGAAGGTCAGAGGGATACAGTAAACCTGAAGTGCAGCATCGGAATCTATAACTAGTGTCACCGGAATGGTTCAAAACATAGACAGTAATAAGAGTCAGTTTTCTTGTACTTAAGTCGGTGTTGGGCCTTTTGTATTTAACTCCGATGCAATTTCTGTGTTTCATCGTCAATAAGAAGGTCAGAGGGATAGAGTAAATCTGAAGTGAAGCATCGGAATCT
This sequence comes from Schistocerca americana, assembly GCF_021461395.2. Taxonomy (NCBI): domain Eukaryota; kingdom Metazoa; phylum Arthropoda; class Insecta; order Orthoptera; family Acrididae; genus Schistocerca; species Schistocerca americana. Next base: position 13,546,611 of record NC_060121.1, on the reverse strand, counting down.
ATAACTAGTGTCACAGAAATGGTTCAGAACATAGACAGTAAGAAGAGACAGTTTTCTTGTACTTAAGTCGGCATTGTGCCTTTTGTATTTAATTCCGATGCTATTTCTGTGTTTCATGGTCAATAAAATGGTCAGAGGGATACAGTAAACCTGAGGTGAAGCCTCGGAATCTATAACTAGTGTCACATGAATGGTTCAAAACATAGACAGTAAGAAGTGTCATTTATCTTGTACTTAAGTCGGCGTTGTGCCTTTTGTATTTCATTCCGATGCAATATCTGTGTTTCATCGTCAATAAGAAGGTCAGAGGGATACAGTAAACCTGGAGTAAAGCATCGGAATCTATAACTAGTGTCACATGAATGGTTAAAATCATAGACAGTAAGAAGAGTCAGAATTCTTGTACTTAAGTCGGCCTTGTGCCTTTTGTATTTAACTCCGATGCAATTTCTGTGTTTCATCGTCAATAAGAAGGTCAGAGGGATACAGTAAACCTGAAGTGAAGCATCGGAATCTATAACTAGTGCCACAGGAATGGTTCAAACATAGACAGTAATAAGAGTCAGTTTTCTTGTACTTAAGTCGGCATTGTTCCTTTTGTATTTAATTCCGGTGCAATTTCTGTGTTTCATCCTCAATAAGAAGGTCAGAGGGATACAGTAAACCTGAAGTGAAGCATCGGAATCTACAACTAGTGTCACATGAATGGTTCAAACATAGACAGTAAGAAGAGTCAGTTTTCTTGTACTTAAGTCGGCATTGTGAATTTTGTATTTAATTCCGATGCAATTTCTGTGTTTCATCGTCAATGAGAAGGTCAGAGGGATACAGTAAACCTGAAGTGAAGCATCGGAATCCATAACTAGTGTCACAGGAAGGGTTCAAAGCAGACAGTAAGACGAGTCAGTTTTGTTGTCCTTAAGTCGGCATTGTTCCTTTTCTATTTAATTCCGATGCCATTTCTATGTTTCATCGTCAATAAGAAGATCAGAGGGATACAGTAAACCTGGAGTAAAGCATCGGAATCTATAACTAGTGTCACATGAATGGTTTAAAACATAGACAGTAAGAAGAGTCAGTTTTCTTGTACTTATCGGCATTGTGCCCTTTGTATTTAATTCCGATGCAATTTCTGTGTTTCATCGTCAATAAGAAGGTCAGAGGGATACAGTAAACCTGAAGAGAAGCATCGGAATCTATAACTAGTGTCACAGGAATGGTTCAAAACATAGGCAGTAAGAAGAGTCAGTTATCTTGTACTTAAGTCGGCATTGTGTCTTTTGTATTTAATTCCGATGCAATTTCTGTGTTTCATCGTCAATAAAAAGGTCAGAGGGATACAGTAAACCTGAAGTTAAGCATCGGAATCTATAACTAGTGTCACATGAATGGTTCAAAACATAGACAGTAAGAAGAGTCAGTTTTCTTGTACTTAAGTCGGCATTGTGCCCTCTGTATTTAATTCCGATGCAATTTCTGTGTTTCATCGTCAATAAGAAGGTCAGAGGGATACAGTAAACCTGAAGTGAAGCATCGGATTCTATAACTAGTGTCACAGGAATGGTTCAAAACATAGACAGTAAGAAGAGTCAGTTTTCTTGTACTTATGTCGGCATTGTGCCTTTTGTATTTAATTCCAATGCAAATTCTGTGTTTCATCGTCAATAAGAAGGTCAGAGGGATACAGTAAACCTGAAGTGAAGCATCGGAATCTATAACAAGTGTCACATGAATGGTTCAAAACATAGACAGTAAGAAGAGTCAGTTTTCTTGTCATTAAGTCGGCATTGTGCCTTTTGTATTTAATTCCGATGCAATTTCTTTGTTCCATCAACAATAAGAAGGTCAGAGGGATACAGCAAACCTGAAGTGATGCTTCGGAATCTATAAATAGTGTCACTGGAATGGATCAAAGCTTAGACTGTAAGAAGAGTCAGTTTTCTTGTACTTAAGTCGGCATTGTGCCTTTTGTATTTAATTCCGATGCAATTTCTGTGTTTCATCGTCAATAAGAAGGTCAGAGGGTTACAGTAAACCTGAAGTGAAGCATCGGAATCTATAACTAGTGTCACATGAATGGTTCAAAGCATAGACAGTAAGAAGAGTCAGTTTTCTTGTACTTAAGTCGGCATTGTGCTTTTTGTATTTAATTCCAATGCAATTTCTGTGATTCATCGTCATTAAGAAGGACAGAGGGATACAGTAAACCTGAAGTGAAGCATCGGAATCTATAACTAGTGTCAGCGGAATTGTTCAAAACATAGACAGTAAGAAGAGCCAGTTTTCTTGTACTTAAGTCCGGATTGTGCCTTTTGTATTTAATTCAGATGCAATTTCTGTGATTTATCGTGAATAAGGTCAGAGGAATACAGTAAACCTGAAGTGAAGCATCGAAATCCATAACTAGTGTCACAGGAATGGTTCAAAACATAGACAGTAAGATGAGTCAGTTTTCTTGTACTTAAGTCAGCATTGTGCCTTTTGTATTTAATTCCGATGCAATTTCTGTGTTTCATCGTCAATAAGAACGTCAGAGGGATACAGTAAACCTGAAGTGAAGCATCGGAATCTATAACTAGTGTCACAGGAAGGGTTCAAAACATAGACAGTAATAAGAGTCAGTTTTGTTGTTCTTAAGTCGGCATTGTTCCTTTTCTATTTTATTCCGATGCAATTTCTATATTTCATTGTCAATAAGATGGTCAGAGGGATACAGTAAACCTGAAGTGAAGCATCAGAATCAATAACTAGTGTCACAGGAATGGATCAAAGCATAGACAGTAAGGAGAGTCGGTTTTATTGTACTGAAGTCGGCATTGTGCCTTTTGTATTTAATTCCGAAGCAATTTCTGTGTTTCATCGTCAATAAGAAGGTCAGAGGGATACAGTAAACCTGAAGTGAAGCATCGGAATCTATAAATAGTGTCACTGGAATGGATCAAAGCTTAGACAGTAAGAAGAGTTAGTTTTTTTGTACTTAAGTCGGCATTGTGCGTTTTAAATTTAATTCCGATGCAATTTCTGTGTTTCATCGCCAATAAGAAGGTCAGAGGGATACAGTAAACCTGAAGTGAAGCATCGGAATCTATAACTAGTGTCACATGAATGGTTCAAAGCATAGACAGTAAGAAGAGTCAGTTTTCTTGTACTTAGGTCGGCATTGTGATTTTTGTATTTAATTCCAATGCAATTTCTGTGATTCATCATCAATACGATGGACATAGGGATACAGTAAACCTGAAGTCAAGCATCGGAATCTATAACTAGTGTCAGCGGAATGGTTCAAACATAGACAGTAAGAAGTGCCAGTTATCTTGTACTTAAGTCGGGATTGTGCCTTTTGTATTTAATTCAGATGCAATTTCTGTGATTTATCGTGAATAAGAAGGTCAGAGGAATACAGTAAACCTGAAGTGAAGCATCGGAATCCATAACTAGTGTCACAGGAATGGTTCAAAACATAGACAGTAAGAAGAGTCAGTTTTCTTGTACTTAGGTCGTCATTGTGCCTTTTGTATTTAATTCCGATGCAATTTCTGTGTTTCATCGTCAATAAGAAGCTCAGAGGGATACAGTAAACCTGAAGTGAAGCATCGGAATCTATAACAAGTGTCACAGGAATGGTTCAAACATAGACAGTAAAAAGAGTCAGTTTTCTTGTACTTAAGTCGGCAATTTGCCTTTTGTATTTAATTCCGATGCAATTTCTGTGTTTCATCCTCAATGAGAAGGTCAGAGGGATACAGTAACCCCTTAATTGAAGCATCGGAATCTATAACTAGTGTCACAGGAAGGGTTCAAAACATAGACAGTAATAAGAGTCAGTTTTGTTGTTCTTAAGTCGGCATTGTTCCTTTTCTATTTCATTCCGATGCAATTTCTATATTTCATCGTCAATAAGAAGGTCAGAGGTATACAGTAAACCTGAAGTGAAGCATCGGAATCTATAATAAGTGTCACATGAATGGTTCAAAACATGGATAGTGAGAAGAGTCAGTTTTCTGGTACTTAAGTTGGCATTGTGCGTTTTGTATATAATTCCGATGCAATTTCTGTGTTTCATCGTCAATAAGAAGGTCAGAGGGATAGAGTAAATCTGAAGTGAAGCATCGGAATCTATAACTAGAGTCACAGAAATGGTTCAAAACATAGACAGTAAGAAGAGCCAGTTTTCTTGTACTTAAGTCGGCATTGTGCCTTTTGTATTTAATTCCGATGCTATTTCTGTGTTTCATCGTCAATAAAATGGTCAGAGGGATACAGTAAACCTGAGGTGAAGCCTCGGAATTTATAACTAGTGTCATAGGAATGGTTCAAAACATAGACAGTGAGAAGAGACAGTTTTTTTGTACTTAAGTCGGTGTTGGGCCTTTTGTATTTAACTCCGATGCAATTTCTGTCTTTCATCGCCAATAAGAAGGTCAGAGGGATACAGTAAACCTTAAGTGAAGCATCGGAATCTCTAACTAGTGTCACAGGAATGGTTCAAACATAGACAGTAATAAGAGTCAGTTTTCTTGTACTTAAGTCGGCATTGTTCCTTTTGTATTTAATTCCGATGCAATTTCTGTGTTTCATCCACAATAAGAAGGTCAGAGGGATACAGTAAACCTGAAGTGAAGCATCGGAATCTATAACTAGTGTCACATGAATGGTTCAAACTTAGACAGTAAGAAGAGTCAGTTTTCTTGTACATAAGTCGGCATTGTGCCTTTTGTATTTAATTCCGTTTCAATTTCTGTGTTTCATCGTCAATAAGAAGGTCAGAGGAATAGAGTAAATCTGAAGTGAAGCATCGGAATCTATAACTAGTGTCACAGAAACGGTTCAAAACATAGACAGTAAGAAGAGCCAATTTTCTTGTACTTAAGTCGGCATTGTGCCTTTTGTATTTAATTCCGAAGCAATTTCTGTGTTTCATCGTCAATAAGAAGGTCAGAGGGATACAGTAAACCTGAAGTGAAGCATCGGAATCTATAACTAGTGTCACAGGAATGGTTCAAATCATAGACAGTAAGAAATGTCAGTTTTCTTGTACTTAAGTCGGCATTGTTCCTTTTCTATTTAATTCCGATGCAATTTCTATGTTCCATCGTCAATAAGAAGGTCAGTGGGATACAGTAAACCTGAAGTGAAGCATCGGAATCTATAACTAGTGTCACAGGAATGGATCAAAGTTTAGACAGTAAGTAGAGTCAGTTTTCTTGTACTTAAGTCGACATTGTGCCTTTTGTATTTAATTCCGAAGCAATTTCTGTGACTCATCGTCAATAAGAAGGTCATAGGGATACAGTGAACATGGAGTCAAGTACCGGAATCTATAACTAGTGTCACATGAATGGTTTAAATCATAGTCAGTAAGAAGAGTCAGTTTTCTTGTACTTAAGTCGGCATTGTGCCTTTTGTATTTTATTCCGATGCAATTTCTGTGTTTCATCGTCAATAAGAAGGTCAGAGGGATACAGTAAACCTGAAGTGCAGCATCGGAATCTATAACTAGTGTCACCGGAATGGTTCAAAACATAGACAGTAAGAAGAGTCCGTTTTCTTGTACTTAAGTCGGTATTGTGCCTTTTGTATATAATTCCGATTCAATTTCAGTGTTTCAACGTAAATAAGAAGGTCAGAGGTATACAGTGAACCTGAAGTGAAGCATCGGAATCTATAACTAGTGTCACGGGAATGGTTCAAAACATAGACAGTAAGAAGAGTCAGTTTCCTTGTACTTAAGTCGGTATTGTGCCTTTTGTATATAATTCCGATTCAATTTCAGTGTTTCAACGTAAATAAGAAGGTCAGAGGTATACAGTGAACCTGAAGTGAAGCATCGGAATCTATAACTAGTGTCACGGGAATGGTTCAAAACATAGACAGTAAGAAGAGTCAGTTTCCTTGTACTTAAGTCGGCATTGTGCCATTTGTATTTAATTCCGATGCAAATTCTGTGTTTCATCGTCAATAGGAAGGTCAGAGGGATACAGTAAACCCTTAATTGAAGCATCGGAATCTATAACTAGTGTCACAGGAAGGGTTCAAAACATAGACAGTAATAAGAGTCAGTTTTGTTGTTCTTAAGTCGGCATTGTTCCTTTTCTATTTCATTCCGATGCAATTTCTATATTTCATCGTCAATAAGAAAGTCAGAGGTATACAGTAAACCTGAAGTGAAGCATCGGAATCTATAACTAGTGTCACAGGAATGGATCAAAGCATAGACAGTAAGAAGAGTCGGTCTTATTGTACTTATGTCGGCATTGTACCTTTTGTATTTAATCCGAAGCAATTTCTGTGTTTCATCGTCAATAAGAAGGTCAGAGTGATACAGTAAACCTGGAGTAAAGCATCGGAATCTATAACTACTGTCACAAGAATGGTTTAAAACATAGTTACTAAGAAGAGTCAGTTTTCTTGTACTTAAGTCGGCATTGTGCCTTTTGTATTTAATTCCGATGAAATTTCTCTGTTTCATCGTCAATACGAAGGTCAGAGGAATACAGTAAACCTGAAGTGAAGCATCGGAATCTATAATAAGTGTCACATGAATGGTTCAAAACATGGATAGTAAGAAGAGTCAGTTTTCTGGTACTTAAGTTGGCATTGTGCGTTTTGTATATAATTCCGATGCAATTTCTGTGTTTCATCGTCAATAAGAAGGTCAGAGGGATAGAGTAATTCTGAAGTGAAGCATCGGAATCTATAACTAGTGTCACAGAAACGGTTCAAAACATAGACAGTAAGAAGAGCCAGTTTTCTTGTACTTAAGTCGGCGTTGTGCCTTTTGTATTTTATTCCGATGCAATTTCTGTGTTTCATCGTCAATAAGAAGGTCAGAGGGATACAGTAAACCTGGAGTAAAGCATCGGAATCTATAACTAGTGTCACATGAATGGTTTAAATCATAGACAGTAAGAAGAGACAGTTTTCTTGTACTTAGGTCGGTGTTGGGCCTTTTGTATTTAACTCCGATGCAATTTCTGTGTTTCATCGCCAATAAGAAGGTCAGAGGGATACAGTAAACCTTAAGTGAAGCATCGGAATCTATAATAAGTGTCACATGAATTGTTCAAAACATGGAGAGTAAGAAGAGTCAGTTTTCTGGTACTTAAGTCGGCATTGTGCGTTTTGTATATAATTCCGATGCAATTTCTGTGTTTCATCGTCAATAAGAAGGTCAGAGGGATAGAGTAAATCTGAAGTGAAGCATCGGAATCTATAACTAGTGTCACAGAAATGGTTCAGAACATAGACAGTAAGAAGAGACAGTTTTCTTGTACTTAAGTCGGCATTGTGCCTTTTGTATTTAATTCCGATGCTATTTCTGTGTTTCATGGTCAATAAAATGGTCAGAGGGATACAGTAAACCTGAGGTGAAGCCTCGGAATCTATAACTAGTGTCACATGAATGGTTCAAAACATAGACAGTAAGAAGTGTCATTTATCTTGCACTTAAGTCGGCTTGTGCGTTTTGTATTTAATTCCGATGCAATTTCTGTGTCTGATCGTCAATAAGAAGGTCAGAGGGATACAGTAAACCTGAAGTGAAGCATCGGAATCTATAACTAGTGTCACAGGAATGGTTCAAATCATAGACAGTAAGAAATGTCAGTTTTCTTGTACTTAAGTCGGCATTGTTCCTTTTCTATTTAATTCCGATGCAATTTCTATGTTCCATCGTCAATAAGAAGGTCAGAGGGATACAGTAAACCTGAAGTGAATAATCGGAATCTACAACTAGTGTCGCAGGAATGGATCAAAGTTTAGACAGTAAGAAGAGTCAGTTTTCTTGTACTTAAGTCGACATTGTGCCTTTTGTATTTAATTCCGAAGCAATTTCTGTGACTCATCGTCAATAAGAAGGTCATAGGGATACAGTAAACCTGAAGTGAAGCATCGGAATCTACAACTAGTGTCACAGGAATGGTTCAAAACATAGACAGTAAGAAGAGTCAGTTTTCTTGTACTTAAGTCGGCATTGTGCCTTTTGTATTTAATTCCGAAGCAATTTCTGTGTTTCATCGTCAATAAGAAGGTCAGAGGGATACAGTAAACCTGAAGTGCAGCATCGGAATCTATAACTAGTGTCACCGGAATGGTTCAAAACATAGACAGTAAGAAGAGTCAGTTTTCTTGTACTTAAGTCTGCGTTGTGCCCTTTGTATTTAATTTCGATTCAATTTCTGTGTTTCATCGTCAATAAGAAGGTCAGAGGGATACAGTAAACCTGAAGTGAAGCATCGGAATCTACAACTAGTGTCACAGGAATGGTTCAAAACATAGACAGTAAGAAGAGTCAGTTTTCTTGTACTTAAGTCGGTATTGTGCCTTTTGTATATAATTCCGATGCAATTTCAGTGTTTCAACGTAAATAAGCAGGTCAGAGGTATACAGTGATCCTGAAGTGAAGCATCGGAATCTATAACTAGTGTCACGGAAATGGTTCAAAACATAGACAGTAAGAAGAGTCAGTTTCCTTGTACTTAACTCGGCATTGTGCCATTTGTATTTAATTCCGATGCAATTTCTGTGTTTCATCGTCAATAGGAAGGTCAGAGGGATACAGTAAACCTGAAGTGCAGCATCGGAATCTATAACTAGTGTCACCGGAATGGTTCAAAACATAGACAGTAAGAAGAGTCAGTTTTCTTGTCCTCAAGTCGGCGTTGTGCGTTTTGTATTTAATTCTGATGCAATTTCTGTGTTTCATCGTCGATAAGAAGGTCAGAGGGATACAGTAAACCTGAAGTTAAGCATCGGAATCCATAACTAGTGTCACAGGAATGGTTCAAAACATAGACGGCAAGAAGAGTCAGTTTTCTTATACATAAGTCGGCATTGTGCCTTTTGTATTTAATTCCGTTGCTATTTCTGTGTTTCATCGTCAATAAAATGGTCAGACGGATACAGTAAACCTGAGAAGAAGCCTCGGAATCTATAACTAGTGTCACATGAATGGTTCAAAACATAGACAGTAAGAAGAGTCAGTTTTCTTGTACTTATGTCGGCATTGTGCCTTTTGCATTTAAGTCTGATGCAATTTCTGTGTTTACTCGTCAATAACAAGGTCAGAGGGATTCAGTAAACCTGAAGTGAAGCATCGGAATCTATAACTAGTGTCACATGAATGGTTCAAAACATAGACAGTAAGAAGAATCAGTTATGTTTGCACTTAAGTCGGCATTGTGCGATTTGTATTTAATTCCGATGCAATTTCTGTGTTTCATCGTCAATAAGAAGGTCAGAGGGATACAGTAAACCTGATGTGAAGCATCGGAATCTATAACTAGTGTCACATGAGTGGTTCAAAACATAGACAGTAAGTAGAGTCAGTTTTCTTGTACTTAAATCGGCATTGTGCCCTTTGTATTTAATTCCACTGCAAATTCTGTGTTTCATCGTCAATAAAAAGGTCAGAGGGATACAGTAAACCTGAAGTAAAGCATCGGAATCTATAACTAGTGTCACATGAATGGTTTAAATCATAGACAGTAAGAAGAGTCAGTTTTCTTGTACTTAAGTCGGCATTGTGCCTTTTGTATTTAATTCCGATGCAATTTGTGTGCTTCATCGTCAATAAGAAGGTCAGAGGGATACAGTAAACCTGAAGTGAAGCATCGGAATCTATAACTAGTGCCACAGGAATGGTTCAAAACATAGACAGTAAGATGAGTCAGTTTTCTTGTACTTAAGTCGGCGTTGAGCTTTTTGTAATTAATTCCGAAGCAATTTCTGTGATTCATCGTCAATAAGAAGGTCAGAGGAATATAGTAAACCTGAAGTGAAGCATCGGAATCTATAACTAGTGTAACATGAATGGTTCAAAATATAGACAGTAAGAAGAGTCAGTTTTCTTGTACTTAAATAGGCATTGTGCCCTTTGTATTTAATTCCAATGCCATTTCTGTGTTTCATCGTCAATAAGAAGGTCAGAGGGATACAGTAAACCTGAAGTGAAGCATCGCAATCTATAACTAGTGTCACAGGGAAGGTTCAAAACATAGACAGTAAGAAGAGTCAGTTTCCTTGTACTCATGTCGGCGTTGTGCCTTTTGTATTTAATTCCGATGCAATTTCTGTGTTTCATCGTCAATAAGAAGGTCAGAGGGATACAGTAAATCTGAAGTGAAGCATCGGAATCTGTAACTAGTGTCACATGATTGGTTCAAAACATAGACAGTAAGAAGAGTCAGTTTTCTTGTACTTAAATCGGCATTGTGAGTTTTGTATTTAATTCCAATGCAATTTCTGTGTTTCATCGTAAATAAGAACGTCAGAGGGATACAGTAAACCTGAAGGGAGGCATTGGAATCTATAACTAGTGTCACATGAATGGTACAAAACATAGACAGTAAGAAGAGTCAGTTATCTTGTACTTAAGTCGGCATTGTGCCTTTTGTATTTAATTCCGATGCAATTTCTGTTATATCATCGTCAATAAAAAGGTCAGAGGGATACAGTTAACCTGAAGAGAAGCATCGGAACATATAACTAGTATCACAGGAATGGTTCAAAACATTGACAGTAAGAAGAGTCAGTTTTCTTGTACTTAAGTCGGCATTGTTCCTTATCTATTTAATTCCGATGCAAGTTCTGTGTTTCATCGTCAATATGAAGGTCAGAGGGATACAGTAAACCTGAAGTAAAGCATCGGAATCTATAACTAGTGTCACAGGAATGGTTCAAAGCATAGAAAGTAAGAAGATTCAGTTTTCTTGTTCTTAAGTCCGCGTTGAGCCTTTTGTCATTAATTCCGAAGCAATTTCTGTGATTCATCGTCAATAAGAAGGTCAGAGGGATACAGAAAACCTGGAGTAAAGCATCGGAATCTATAACTAGTGTCACATGAATGCTTTAAATCATAGACAGTAAGAAGAGTCAGTTTTCTTGTACTTAAGTAGGCATTGTGCCTTTTGTATTTAATTCCGATGCAATTTGTGTGTTTCATCGACAATAAGAAGGTCAGGGGGATACAGTAAACCTGAAGTGAAGCATCGGAATCTATAACTAGTGCCACACGAATGGTTCAAAACATAGCCAGTAAGATAAGTCAGTTTTCTTGTACTTAAGTCGGCGTTGTGCCTTTTGTATCTAATTCTGATGCAATTTCTGTGTTTCATCGTCAACAAGAAGGTCAGAGGGATACAGTAAACATGAAGTGAAGCATCGGAATCTATAACTAGTGTCACAGGAATGGTTCAAAACATAGACAGTAAGAAGAGTGAGTTATCTTGTACTTAAGTCGGCATTGTGGTTTTTGTATATAACTCCGATGCAATTTCTGTGTTTCATCGTCAATAAGAAGGTCAGAGGGATACAGTAAACCTGAAGTGAAGCATCGGAATCTATAACTAGTGTCACAGGAATGGTTAAAAACATAGCCAGTAAGAAGAGTCAGTTTTCTTGTACTTTAGTCGGCAATGTTCCTTTTCAATTTAATTCCGATGCAATTTCTATGTTTCATCGTCAATAAGAAGGTCAGAGGGGTACAGTAAACCTGAAGTGAAGCATCGGAATCTATAACTAGTGTCACAGGAATGGATCAAAGCATAGACAGTTAGAAGAGTCAGTTTTCTTGTACTTAAGTTGGCATTGTGCATTTTGTATTTCATTCCAAAGCAATTTCTGTGTTTCATCGTCCATAAGAAGGACAGAGGGATGCAGCAAACCTGGAGTAAAGCATCGGAATCTATAACTAGTGTCACATGAATGGTTTAAAACATAGACAGTAAGAAGAAACAGTTTTCTTGTACTTAAGTCGGCATTGTGCCTTTTGTATTAAATTCCGATGCAATTTCTGTGTTTCATCGTCAATAAGAAGGTCAGAGGGATACAGTAAATCCGAAGTGAAGCATCGGAATCTGTAACTAGTGTCACAGGAATGGTTCAAACCATAGACAGTAAGAGGAGTCAGTTTTCTTCTCCTTAAGTCGGTGTTGTGCCTTTTGTATTTAATTCCGATGCAATTTCTGTGTTTCATCGTCAATAAGAAGGTCAGAGGGATACAGTAAACCTGAAGTGAAGCATCGGAATCTATAACTAGTGTCACAGGTATGGTTCAAACATAGACAGTGTGAAGAATCAGTTTTCTTGTACTTAAGTCGGCATTGTGCCTTTTGTATTTAATTCCGATGCAATTTCTGTGTTTCATCGTCAATAAGAAGGTCAGAGGGATACAGTAAACCTGAAGCGAAGCATCGGAATCTATAACTAGTGTCACATGAATGGTTCAAAACATAGACAGTAAGAAGAGTCAGTTATCTTGTACTTAAGACGGCATTGATTCTTTTCTATTTAATTCCGATGCAATTTCTATGTTTCGTCGTCAATAAGAAGGTCAGAGGGATACAGTAAACCTGAAGTGAAGAATCGGAATCTGTAACTACTGTCACACGAATGGGTCGAGGCATAGACAGTAAGAAGAGTGAGTTTTCTTGTACTTAAGTCGGCATTGTGGTTTTTGTATTTAATTCCTAAGCAATTTCTGGGATTCACCGTCAATAAGAAGGTCAGAGGGATGCAGTAAACCTGGAGTAAAGCACTGGAATCTATTATTAGTGTCACATGAATGGTTTAAAGCATAGACTGTAAGAAGAGTCAGTTTTCTTGTACTTAAGTCGGCATTGTGCCTTTCGTATTTAATTCCGAAGCAATTTCTGTGTTTCATTGTCAATAAGAAGGTCAGAGGGATACAGTAAACCCGAAGTGAAGCATCGGAATCTATAACTAGTGTCACAGGAATGGTTTAAATCATAGACAGTAAGATGAGCCAGTTTTCATGTACTTAAGTCGGCATTTTGCCTTTTGTATTAAATTCCGATGCAATTTCTGTGTTTCATCGTCAATAAGAAGGTCAGAGGGATACACTAAACCCGAAGTGAAGCATCGGAATCTATAACTAGTGTCACAGGAATGGTTCAACTCATAGACAGTAAGAAGAGTCAGTTTTCTTGTCCTTAAGTCGGCGTTGTGCATTTTGTATTTGATTCCGATGCAATTTCTGTGTTTCATCGTCAATAAGAAGGTCAGAGAGATACAGTAAACCTGAAATAAAGCATCGGAATCTATAATTAGTGTCACATGAATGGTTCATAACATAGAGAGTAAGAAGAGTCAGTTTTCTGGTACTTAAGTCGGCATTGTGCGTTTTGTATTTAATTCCGATGCAATTTCTGTGTTTCATCGTCAATAAGAAGGTCAGAGGGATACAGTAAACCTTAAGTGAAACATCGGAATCTATAACTAGTGTCACATGAGTGGTTCAAAACATAGACAGTAAGTAGAGTCAGTTTTCTTGTACTTAAATCGGCATTGTGCCCTTTGTATTTAATTCCACTGCAATTTCTGTGTTTCATCGTCATTAAGAAGGTCAGAGGGATACAGTAAACCTGAAGTGAAGCATCGGAATCTATAACTAGTGTCACAGGGAAGGTTCAAAACATAGACAGTAAGAAGAGTCAGTTTTCTTGTACTTAAGTCGGCGTTGTGCCTTTTATATTTAATTCCGATGCAATTTCTGTGTTTCATCGTCAATAAGAAGGTCAGAGGGATACAGTAAATCTGAAGTGAAGCATCGGAATATATAACTAGTGTCACATGAATGGTTCATAACATAGACAGTAAGAAGAGTCAGTTATCTTGTACTTAAGTCGGCATTGTGCCTTTTGTATTTAATTCCGATGTAATTTCTGTTATTTCATCGTCAATAAGAAGGTCAGAGGGATACACTTAACCTGAAGTGAAGCATCGGAATCTATAACTAGTGTCACAGGAGTGGTTCAAAACATAGACAGTAAGAAGACTTCAGTTTTCTTGCTCTTAAGTTCGCGTTGTGCCTATTGTAATTAATTCCGAAGCAATTTCTGTGATTCATCGTCAATAAGAAGGTCAGAGGGATACAGTAAACCTGAAGTGAAGCATCGCAATCTATAACTAGTGTCACAGGGAAGGTTCAAAACATAGACAGTAAGAAGAGTCAGTTTTCTTGTACTTAAGTCGGCATCGTGCCTTTTGTATATAATTCCGTCGCTATTTCTGTGTTTCATCGTAAATAAGAACGTCAGAGGGATACAGTAAACCTGAAGTGAAGCATCGGAATCTATAACTAGTGCCACAGGAATGGTTCAAACATAGACAGTAAGAAGAGTCAGTTTTCTTGAACTTAAGTCGGCATTGTGCCTTTTGTATCTAATTCTGACGCAATTTCTGTGTTTCATCGTCAATAAGAAGGTTAGAGGGATATAGTAAACCTGAAGTGAAGCATCGGAATCTATAACTAGTGTAACATGAATGGTTCAAAACATAGACAGTAAGAAGAGTCAGTTTTCTTGTACTTAAATAGACATTGTGCCCTTTGTATTTAATTCCAATGAAATTTCTGTGTTTCATCGTCAATAAGAAGGTCAGAGGGATACAGTAAACCTGAAGTGAAGCATCGCAATCTATAACTAGTGTCACAGGGAAGGTTCAAAACATAGACAGTAAGAAGAATCAGTTTTCTTGTACTCATGTCGGCGATGTGCCTTTTGTATTTGATTCCGATGCAATTTCTGTGTTTCATCGTCAATAAGAAGGTCAGAGGGATACAGTAAATCTGAAGTGAAGCATCGGAATCTGTAACTAGTGTCACATGATTGGTTCAAAACATAGACAGTAAGAAGAGTCAGTTTTCTTGTACTTATATCGGCATTGTGAGTTTTGTATTTAATTCCAATGCAATTTCTGTGTTTCATCGTAAATAAGAACGTCAGAGGGATACAGCAAACCTGAAGGGAGGCATTGGAATCTATAACTAAGGTCACATGAATGGTACAAAACATAGACAGTAAGAAGGATCAGTTATCTTGTACTTAAGTCGGCATTGTGCCTTTTGTATTTATTTCCGATGCAATGTCTGTTATTTCATCGTCAATAAGAAGGTCAGAGGGATACAGTTAACCTGAAGTGAAGCATCGGAACTTATAACTAGTATCACAGGAATGGTTCAAAACATAGACAGTAAGAAGGGTCAGTTTTCTTGTACTTAGGTCGGCATTGTTCCTTATCTATTTAGTTCCGATGCAATTTCTATGTTTCATCGTCAATATGAAGGTCAGAGGGATACAGTAAACCTGAAGTGAAGCATCGGAATCTATAACTAGTGCCACAGGAATGGTTCAAAACATAGAAAGCAAGAAGATTCAGTTTTCTTGTTCTTAAGTCCGCGTTGAGCCTTTTGTAATTAATTCCGAAACAATTTCTGTGATTCATCGTCATTAAGAAGGTCAGAGGGATACAGTAAACCTGGAGTAAAGCATCGGAATCTATAACTAGTGTCACATGAATGGTTTAAATCATAGACAGTAAGAAGAGTCAGTTTTCTTATACTTAAGTCGGCATTGTGCCTTTTGTATCTAATTCTGATGCAATTTCTGTGTTTCATCGTCAATAAGAAGGTCAGAGGGATACAGTAAACATGAAGTGAAGCATCGGAATCTAAAACTAGTGTCACAGGTATGGCCCAAAACATAGACAGTAAGAAGAGTGAGTTATCTTGTATTTAAGTCGGCATTGTGGTTTTTGTATTTAATTCCGATGCAATTTCTGTGTTTCATCGTCAATAAGAAGGTCAGAGGGATACAGTTAACTGGAAGTGAAGCATCGGAATCTATAACTAGTGTCACAGGAATGGTTAAAAACATAGCCAGTAAGAAGAGTCAGTTTTCTTGTACTTAAGTCGGCATTGTTCCTTTTCAATTTAATTCCGATGCAATTTCTATGTTTCATCGTCAATAAGAAGGTCAGAGGGATACAGTAAATCCGAAGTAAAGCATCGGAATCTGTAACTAGTGTCACAGGAATGGTTCAAACCATAGACAGTAAGAAGAGTCAGTTTTCTTGTCCTTAAGTCGGTGTTGTGCCTTTTGTATTTAATTCCGATGCAATTTCTGTGTTTCATCGTCAATAAGAAGGTCAGAGGGATACAGTAAACCTGAAGCGAAGCATCGGAATCTATAACTAGTGTCACATGAATGGTTCAAAACATAGACAGTAAGAAGAGTCAGTTATCTTGTACTTAAGACGGCATTGATCCTTTTCTATTTAATTTCGATGCAATTTCTATGTTTCATCATCAATAAGAAGGTCAGAGGGATACAGTAAACCTGAAGTGAAGCATCCTAATCTGTAACTACTGTCACAGGAATGGGTCGAAGCATTGGCAGTAAGAAGAGTCAGTTTTCTTGTACTTAAGTCGGCATTGTGCCTTTTGTATTTAATTCCAAAGCAATTTCTGTGATTCATCGTCAATAAGAAGGTCAGAGGGATGCAGTAAACCTGGAGTAAAGCATCGGAATCTTATATTAGTGTCATATGAATGGTTTAAAGCATAGACAGTAAGAAGAGTCAGTTTTCTTGTACTTAAGTCGCCATTGTGCTTTCGTATTTAATTCCGAAGCAATTTCTGTGTTTCATTGTCAATAAGAAGGACAGAGGGATACAGTAAACCCGAAGTGAAGCACCGGAATCTATAACTAGTGTCACAGGAATGGTTTAAATCATAGACAGTAAGAAGAGCCAGTTTTCATGTACTTAAGTCGGCATTGTGCCTTTTGTATTAAATTCCGATGCAATTTCTGTGTTTCATCGTCAATAAGGTCAGAGGGATACAGTAAACCTGAAGTGAAACATCGGAATCTATAACTAGTGTCACAGGAGTGGTTCAAAACATAGACAGTAAGAAGACTTCAGTTTTCTTGCTCTTAAGTTCGCGTTGTGCCTATTGTAATTAATTCCGAAGCAATTTCTGTGATTCATCGTCAATAAGAAGGTCAGAGGGATACAGTAAACCTGAAGTGAAGCATCGCAATCTATAACTAGTGTCACAGGGAAGGTTCAAAACATAGACAGTAAGAAGAGTCAGTTTTCTTGTACTTAAGTCGGCATCGTGCCTTTTGTATATAATTCCGTCGCTATTTCTGTGTTTCATCGTAAATAAGAACGTCAGAGGGATACAGTAAACCTGAAGTGAAGCATCGGAATCTATAACTAGTGCCACAGGAATGGTTCAAACATAGACAGTAAGAAGAGTCAGTTTTCTTGAACTTAAGTCGGCATTGTGCCTTTTGTATCTAATTCTGACGCAATTTCTGTGTTTCATCGTCAATAAGAAGGTTAGAGGGATATAGTAAACCTGAAGTGAAGCATCGGAATCTATAACTAGTGTAACATGAATGGTTCAAAACATAGACAGTAAGAAGAGTCAGTTTTCTTGTACTTAAATAGACATTGTGCCCTTTGTATTTAATTCCAATGAAATTTCTGTGTTTCATCGTCAATAAGAAGGTCAGAGGGATACAGTAAACCTGAAGTGAAGCATCGCAATCTATAACTAGTGTCACAGGGAAGGTTCAAAACATAGACAGTAAGAAGAATCAGTTTTCTTGTACTCATGTCGGCGATGTGCCTTTTGTATTTGATTCCGATGCAATTTCTGTGTTTCATCGTCAATAAGAAGGTCAGAGGGATACAGTAAATCTGAAGTGAAGCATCGGAATCTGTAACTAGTGTCACATGATTGGTTCAAAACATAGACAGTAAGAAGAGTCAGTTTTCTTGTACTTATATCGGCATTGTGAGTTTTGTATTTAATTCCAATGCAAATTCTGTGTTTCATCGTAAATAAGAACGTCAGAGGGATACAGCAAACCTGAAGGGAGGCATTGGAATCTATAACTAAGGTCACATGAATGGTACAAAACATAGACAGTAAGAAGGATCAGTTATCTTGTACTTAAGTCGGCATTGTGCCTTTTGTATTTATTTCCGATGCAATGTCTGTTATTTCATCGTCAATAAGAAGGTCAGAGGGATACAGTTAACCTGAAGTGAAGCATCGGAACTTATAACTAGTATCACAGGAATGGTTCAAAACATAGACAGTAAGAAGGGTCAGTTTTCTTGTACTTAGGTCGGCATTGTTCCTTATCTATTTAATTCCGATGCAATTTCTATGTTTCATCGTCAATATGAAGGTCAGAGGGATACAGTAAACCTGAAGTGAAGCATCGGAATCTATAACTAGTGCCACAGGAATGGTTCAAAACATAGAAAGCAAGAAGATTCAGTTTTCTTGTTCTTAAGTCCGCGTTGAGCCTTTTGTAATTAATTCCGAAACAATTTCTGTGATTCATCGTCATTAAGAAGGTCAGAGGGATACAGTAAACCTGGAGTAAAGCATCGGAATCTATAACTAGTGTCACATGAATGGTTTAAATCATAGACAGTAAGAAGAGTCAGTTTTCTTATACTTAAGTCGGCATTGTGCCTTTTGTATCTAATTCTGATGCAATTTCTGTGTTTCATCGTCAATAAGAAGGTCTGAGGGATACAGTAAACATGAAGTGAAGCATCGGAATCTAAAACTAGTGTCACAGGTATGGCCCAAAACATAGACAGTAAGAAGAGTGAGTTATCTTGTATTTAAGTCGGCATTGTGGTTTTTGTATTTAATTCCGATGCAATTTCTGCGTTTCATCGTCAATAAGAAGGTCAGAGGGATACAGTTAACTGGAAGTGAAGCATCGGAATCTATAACTAGTGTCACAGGAATGGTTAAAAACATAGCCAGTAAGAAGAGTCAGTTTTCTTGTACTTAAGTCGGCATTGTTCCTTTTCAATTTAATTCCGATGCAATTTCTATGTTTCATCGTCAATAAGAAGGTCAGAGGGATACAGTAAATCCGAAGTAAAGCATCGGAATCTGTAACTAGTGTCACAGGAATGGTTCAAACCATAGACAGTAAGAAGAGTCAGTTTTCTTGTCCTTAAGTCGGTGTTGTGCCTTTTGTATTTAATTCCGATGCAATTTCTGTGTTTCATCGTCAATAAGAAGGTCAGAGGGATACAGTAAACCTGAAGCGAAGCATCGGAATCTATAACTAGTGTCACATGAATGGTTCAAAACATAGACAGTAAGAAGAGTCAGTTATCTTGTACTTAAGACGGCATTGATCCTTTTCTATTTAATTTCGATGCAATTTCTATGTTTCATCATCAATAAGAAGGTCAGAGGGATACAGTAAACCTGAAGTGAAGCATCCTAATCTGTAACTACTGTCACAGGAATGGGTCGAAGCATTGGCAGTAAGAAGAGTCAGTTTTCCTGTACTTAAGTCGGCATTGTGCCTTTTGTATTTAATTCCAAAGCAATTTCTGTGATTCATCGTCAATAAGAAGGTCAGAGGGATGCAGTAAACCTGGAGTAAAGCATCGGAATCTTATATTAGTGTCATATGAATGGTTTAAAGCATAGACAGTAAGAAGAGTCAGTTTTCTTGTACTTAAGTCGCCATTGTGCCTTTCGTATTTAATTCCGAAGCAATTTCTGTGTTTCATTGTCAATAAGAAGGACAGAGGGATACAGTAAACCCGAAGTGAAGCACCGGAATCTATAACTAGTGTCACAGGAATGGTTTAAATCATAGACAGTAAGAAGAGCCAGTTTTCATGTACTTAAGTCGGCATTGTGCCTTTTGTATTAAATTCCGATGCAATTTCTGTGTTTCATCGTCAATAAGGTCAGAGGGATACAGTAAACCTGAAGTGAAACATCGGAATCTATAACTAGTGTCACAGGAATGGTTCAAAACATAGACGGTAAGAAGAGTCAGTTTTCTTGTACTTAAGTCGGCATTGTGCCTTTTGTATTTAATTCCGTTGCTATTTCTGTGTTTCATCGTCAATAAAATGGTCAGACGGATACAGTAAACCTGAGAAGAAGCCTCGGAATCTATAACTAGTGTCACATGAATTGTTCAAAACATAGACAGTAAGAAGAGTCAGTTTTCTTGTACTTAAGTCGGCATTGTGCCTTTTGTATTTAATTCCGATGCAATTTCTGTGTTTCATCGTCAATAACAAGGTCAGAAGGATACAGTAAACCTGAAGTGAAGCATCTGATTCTATAACTAGTGTCACAGGAATGGTTAAAAACATAGCCAGTAAGAAGAGTCAGTTTTCTTGTACTTAAGTCGGCATTGTTCCTTTTCAATTTAATTCCGATGCAATTTCTATGTTTCATCGTCAATAAGAAGGTCAGAGGGGTGCAGTAAACCTGAAGTGAAGCATCGGAATCTATAACTAGTGTCACAGGAATGGATCAAAGCATAGACAGTAAGAAGAGTCAGTTTTCTTGTACTTAAGTCGGCATTGTGCCTTTTGTATTTAATTCCAAAGCAATTTCTGTGATTCATCGTCCATAAGAAGGACAGATGGATGCAGTAAACCTGGAGTAAAGCATCGGAACCTATAACTAGTGTCACAAGAATGGTTTAAAACATAGACAGTAAGAAGAAACAGTTTTCTTGTACTTAAGTCGGCATTGTGCCTTTTGTATTTAATTCCGTTGCTATTTATGTGTTTCATCGTAAATAAGAACGTCAGAGGGATACAGTAAACCTGAAGTGAAGCATCGGAATCTATAACTAGTGCCACAGGAATGGTTCAAAACATAGACAGTAAGAAGAGTCAGTTTTCTTGTACTTAAGTCGGCATTGTGACTTTTGTATCTAATTCTGACGCAATTTCTGTGTTTCATCGTCAATAAGAAGGTCAGAGGGATATAGTAAACCTGAAGTGAAGCATCGGAATCTATAACTAGTGTAACATGAATGGTTCAAAACATAGACAGTAAGAAGAGTCAGTTTTCTTGTACTTAAATAGACATTGTGCCCTTTGTATTTAATTCCAATGCAATTTCAGTGTTTCATCGTCAATAAGAAGGTCAGAGGGATACAGTAAACCTGAAGTGAAGCATCGCAATCTATAACTAGTGTCACAGGGAAGGTTCAAAACATAGACAGTAAGAAGAATCAGTATTGTTGTACTCATGTCGGCGATGTGCCTTTTGTATTTGATTCCGATGCAATTTCTGTGTTTCATCGTCAATAAGAAGGTCAGAGGGATACAGTAAATCTGAAGTGAAGCTTCGGAATCTGTAACTAGTGTCACATGATTGGTTCAAAACATAGACAGTAAGAAGAGTCAGTTTTCTTGTTCTTAAATCGGCATTGTGAGTTTTGTATTTAATTCCAATGCAATTTCTGTGTTTCATCGTAAATAAGAACGTCAGAGGGATACAGTAAACCTGAAGGGAGGCATTGGAATCTATAACTAAGGTCACATGAATGGTACAAAACATAGACAGTAAGAAGGATCAGTTATCTTGTACTTAAGTCGGCATTGTGCCTTTTGTATTTAATTCCGATGCAATTTCTGTTATATCATCGTCAATAAGAAGGTCAGAGGGATACAGTTAACCTGAAGTGAAGCATCGGAACTTATAACTAGTATCACAGGAATGGTTCAAAACAGAGACAGTAAGAAGGGTCAGTTTTCTTGTTTTTAAGTCGGCATTGTTCCTTATCTATTTAATTCCGATGCAATTTCTATGTTTCATCGTCAATATGAAGGTCAGAGGGATACAGTAAACCTGAAGTGAAGCATCGGAATCTATAACTAGTGCCACAGGAATGGTTCAAAACATAGAAAGTAAGAAGATTCAGGTTTCTTGTTCTTAAGTCCGCGTTGAGCCTTTTGTAATTAATTCCGAAGCAATTTCTGTGATTCATCGTCATTAAGAAGGTCAGAGGGATACAGTAAACCTGGAGTAAAGCATCGGAATCTATAACTAGTGTCACATGAATGGTTTAAATCATAGACAGTAAGAAGAGTCAGTTTTCTTATACTTAAGTCGGCATTGTGCCTTTTGTATTTAATTCCGATGCAATTTGTGTGTTTCATCGTCAATAAGAAGGTCAGAGGGATACAGTAAACCTGAAGTGTAGCATCCGAATCTATAACTAGTGCCACAGGAATGGTTCAAAACATAATAGTAAGAAGAGTCAGTTTTATTGTACTTAAGTCGGCGTTGTGCCTTTTGTATCTAATTCTGATTCAATTTCTGTGTTTCATCGTCAATAAGAAGGTCAGAGGGATACAGTAAACATGAAGTGAAGCATCGGAATCTAAAACTAGTGTCACAGGTATGGTTCAAAACATAGACAGTAAGAAGAGTGAGTTATCTTGTATTTAAGTCGGCATTGTGGTTTTTGTATTTAATTCCGATGCAATTTCTGTGTTTCATCGTCAATAAGAAGGTCAGAGGGATACAGTAAACCGGAAGTGAAGCATCGGAATCTATAACTAGTGTCACTGGAATGGTTAAAAACATAGCCAGTAAGAAGAGTCAGTTTTCTTGTACTTAAGTCGGCATTGTGCCTTTTGTATTAAATTCCGATGCAATTTCTGTGTTTCATCGTCAATAAGGTCAGAGGGATACAGTAAACCTGAAGTGAAACATCGGAATCTATAACTAGTGTCACAGGAATGGTTCAAAACATAGACGGTAAGAAGAGTCAGTTTTCTTGTACTTAAGTCGGCATTGTGCCTTTTGTATTTAATTCCGTTGCTATTTCTGTGTTTCATCGTCAATAAAATGGTCAGACGGATACAGTAAACCTGAGAAGAAGCCTCGGAATCTATAACTAGTGTCACATGAATGGTTCAAAACATAGACAGTAAGAAGAGTCAGTTTTCTTGTACTTAAGTCGGCATTGTGCCTTTTGTATTTAATTCCGATGCAATTTCTGTGTTTCATCGTCAATAACAAGGTCAGAGGGATACAGTAAACCTGAAGTGAAGCATCGGATTCTATAACTAGTGTCACAGGAATGGTTAAAAACATAGCCAGTAAGAAGAGTCAGTTTTCTTGTACTTAAGTCGTCATTGTTCCTTTTCAATTTAATTCCGATGCAATTTCTATGTTTCATCGTCAATAAGAAGGTCAGAGGGGTACAGTAAACCTGAAGTGAAGCATCGGAATCTATAACTAGTGTCACAGGAATGGATCAAAGCATAGACAGTAAGAAGAGTCAGTTTTCTTGTACTTAAGTCGGCATTGTGCCTTTTGTATTTAATTCCAAAGCAATTTCTGTGATTCATCGTCCATAAGAAGGACAGAGGGATGCAGTAAACCTGGAGTAAAGCATCGGAACCTATAACTAGTGTCACAAGAATGGTTTAAAACATAGACAGTAAGAAGAAACAGTTTTCTTGTACTTAAGTCGGCATTGTGCCTTTTGTATTTAATTCCGTTGCTATTTATGTGTTTCATCGGAAATAAGAACGTCAGAGGGATACAGTAAACCTGAAGTGAAGCATCGGAATCTATAACTAGTGCCACAGGAATGGTTCAAAACATAGACAGTAAGAAGAGTCAGTTTTCTTGTACTTATGTCGGCATTGTGCCTTTTGTATCTAATTCTGACGCAATTTCTGTGTTTCATCGTCAATAAGAAGGTCAGAGGGATATAGTAAACCTGAAGTGAAGCATCGGAATCTATAACTAGTGTAACATGAATGGTTCAAAACATAGACAGTAAGAAGAGTCAGTTTTCTTGTACTTAAATAGACATTGTGCCCTTTGTATTTAATTCCAATGCAATTTCAGTGTTTCATCGTCAATAAGAAGGTCAGAGGGATACAGTAAACATGAAGTGAAGCATCGGAATCTAAAACTAGTGTCACAGGTATGGTTCAAAACATAGACAGTAAGAAGAGTGAGTTATCTTGTACTTAAGTCGGCATTGTTCCTTTTCAATTTAATTCCGATGCAATTTCTATGTTTCATCGTCAATAAGAAGGTCACAGGGGTACAGTAAATCTGAAGTGAAGCATCGGAATCTATAACTAGTGTCACAGGAATGGATCAAAGCATAGACAGTAAGAAGAGTCAGTTTTCTTGTACATAAGTCGGCATTGTGCCTTTTGTATTTAATTCCAAAGCAATTTCTGTGATTCATCGTCCATAAGAAGGACAGAGGGATACAGTAAACCGGAAGTGAAGCATCGGAATCTATAACTAGTGTCACTGGAATGGTTAAAAACATAGCCAGTAAGAAGAGTGAGTTATCTTGTATTTAAGTCGGCATTGTGGTTTTTGTATTTAATTCCGATGCAATTTCTGTGTTTCATCGTCAATAAGAAGGTCAGAGGGATACAGTAAACCGGAAGTGAAGCATCGGAATCTATAACTAGTGTCACTGGAATGGTTAAAAACATAGCCAGTAAGAAGAGTCAGTTTTCTTGTACTTAAGTCGGCATTGTTCCTTTTCAATTTAATTCCGATGCAATTTCTATGTTTCATCGTCAATAAGAAGGTCACAGGGGTACAGTAAATCTGAAGTGAAGCATCGGAATCTATAACTAGTGTCACAGGAATGGATCAAAGCATAGACAGTAAGAAGAGTCAGTTTTCTTGTACATAAGTCGGCATTGTGCCTTTTGTATTTTATTCCAAAGCAATTTCTGTGATTCATCGTCCATAAGAAGGACAGAGGGATGCAGTAAACCTGGAGTAAAGCATCGGAACCTATAACTAGTGTCACATGAATGGTTTAAAACATAGACAGTAAGAAGATACAGTTTTCTTGTACTTAAGTCGGCATTGTGCCTTTTGTATTAAATTCCGATGCAATTTCTGTGTTTCATCGTCAATAAGGTCAGAGGGATACAGTAAACCTGAAGTGAAACATCGGAATCTATAACTAGTGTCACAGGAATGGTTCAAAACATAGACGGTAAGAAGAGTCAGTTTTCTTGTACTTAAGTCGGCATTGTGCCTTTTGTATTTAATTCCGTTGCTATTTCTGTGTTTCATCGTCAATAAAATGGTCAGACGGATACAGTAAACCTGAGAAGAAGCCTCGGAATCTATAACTAGTGTCACATGAATGGTTCAAAACATAGACAGTAAGAAGAGTCAGTTTTCTTGTACTTAAGTCGGCATTGTGCCTTTTGTATTTAATTCCGATGCAATTTCTGTGTTTCATCGTCAATAACAAGGTCAGAGGGATACAGTAAACCTGAAGTGAAGCATCGGATTCTATAACTAGTGTCACAGGTATGGTTAAAAACATAGCCAGTAAGAAGAGTCAGTTTTCTTGTACTTAAGTCGGCATTGTTCCTTTTCAATTTAATTCCGATGCAATTTCTATGTTTCATCGTCAATAAGAAGGTCAGAGGGGTACAGTAAACCTGAAGTGAAGCATCGGAATCTATAACTAGTGTCACAGGAATGGATCAAAGCATAGACAGTAAGAAGAGTCAGTTTTCTTGTACTTAAGTCGGCATTGTGCCTTTTGTATTTAATTCCAAAGCAATTTCTGTGATTCATCGTCCATAAGAAGGACAGAGGGATGCAGTAAACCTGGAGTAAAGCATCGGAACCTATAACTAGTGTCACAAGAATGGTTTAAAACATAGACAGTAAGAAGAAACAGTTTTCTTGTACTTAAGTCGGCATTGTGCCTTTTGTATTTAATTCCGTTGCTATTTATGTGTTTCATCGGAAATAAGAACGTCAGAGGGATACAGTAAACCTGAAGTGAAGCATCGGAATCTATAACTAGTGCCACAGGAATGGTTCAAAACATAGACGGTAAGAAGAGTCAGTTTTCTTGTACTTAAGTCGGCATTGTGCCTTTTGTATTTAATTCCGTTGCTATTTCTGTGTTTCATCGTCAATAAAATGGTCAGACGGATACAGTAAACCTGAGAAGAAGCCTCGGAATCTATAACTAGTGTCACATGAATGGTTCAAAATGGTTCAAAAGAGTCAGTTTTCTTGTACTTATGTCGGCATTGTGCCTTTTGTATCTAATTCTGACGCAATTTCTGTGTTTCATCGTCAATAAGAAGGTCAGAGGGATATAGTAAACCTGAAGTGAAGCATCGGAATCTATAACTAGTGTAACATGAATGGTTCAAAACATAGACAGTAAGAAGAGTCAGTTTTCTTGTACTTAAATAGACATTGTGCCCTTTGTATTTAATTCCAATGCAATTTCAGTGTTTCATCGTCAATAAGAAGGTCAGAGGGATACAGTAAACCTGAAGTGAAGCATCGCAATCTATAACTAGTGTCACAGGGAAGGTTCAAAACATAGACAGTAAGAAGAATCAGTATTCTTGTACTCATGTCGGCGATGTGCCTTTTGTATTTGATTCCGATGCAATTTCTGTGTTTCATCGTCAATAAGAAGGTCAGAGGGATACAGTAAATCTGAAGTGAAGCATCGGAATCTGTAACTAGTGTCACATGATTGGTTCAAAACATAGACAGTAAGAAGAGTCAGTTTTCTTGTACTTAAATCGGCATTGTGAGTTTTGTATTTAATTCCAATGCAATTTCTGTGTTTCATCGTAAATAAGAACGTCAGAGGGATACAGTAAACCTGAAGGGAGGCATTGGAATCTATAACTAAGGTCACATGAATGGTACAAAACATAGACAGTAAGAAGGATCAGTTATCTTGTACTTAAGTCGGCATTGTGCCTTTTGTATTTAATTCCGATGCAATTTCTGTTATTTCATCGTCAATAAGAAGGTCAGAGGGATACAGTTAACCTGAAGTGAAGCATCGGAACTTATAACTAGTATCACAGGAATGGTTCAAAACAGAGACAGTAAGAAGGGTCAGTTTTCTTGTTTTTAAGTCGGCATTGTTCCTTATCTATTTAATTCCGATGCAATTTCTATGTTTCATCGTCAATATGAAGGTCAGAGGGATACAGTAAACCTGAAGTGAAGCATCGGAATCTATAACTAGTGCCACAGGAATGGTTCAAAACATAGAAAGTAAGAAGATTCAGTTTTCTTGTTCTTAAGTCCGCGTTGAGCCTTTTGTAATTAATTCCGAAGCAATTTCTGTGATTCATCGTCATTAAGAAGGTCAGAGGGATACAGTAAACCTGGAGTAAAGCATCGGAATCTATAACTAGTGTCACATGAATGGTTTAAATCATAGACAGTAAGAAGAGTCAGTTTTCTTATACTTAAGTCGGCATTGTGCCTTTTGTATTTAATTCCGATGCAATTTCTGTGTTTCATCGTCAATAAGAAGGTCAGAGGGATACAGTAAACCTGAAGTGTAGCATCGGAATCTATAACTAGTGCCACAGGAATGGTTCAAAACATAATAGTAAGAAGAGTCAGTTTTATTGTACTTAAGTCGGCGTTGTGCCTTTTGTATCTAATTCTGATGCAATTTCTGTGTTTCATCGTCAATAAGAAGGTCAGAGGGATACAGTAAACATGAAGTGAAGCATCGGAATCTAAAACTAGTGTCACAGGTATGGTTCAAAACATAGACAGTAAGAAGAGTGAGTTATCTTGTATTTAAGTCGGCATTGTGGTTTTTGTATTTAATTCCGATGCAATTTCTGTGTTTCATCGTCAATAAGAAGGTCAGAGGGATACAGTAAACCGGAAGTGAAGCATCGGAATCTATAACTAGTGTCACTGGAATGGTTAAAAACATAGCCAGTAAGAAGAGTCAGTTTTCTTGTACTTAAGTCGGCATTGTTCCTTTTCAATTTAATTCCGATGCAATTTCTATGTTTCATCGTCAATAAGAAGGTCACAGGGGTACAGTAAATCTGAAGTGAAGCATCGGAATCTATAACTAGTGTCACAGGAATGGATCAAAGCATAGACAGTAAGAAGAGTCAGTTTTCTTGTACATAAGTCGGCATTGTGCCTTTTGTATTTAATTCCAAAGCAATTTCTGTGATTCATCGTCCATAAGAAGGACAGAGGGATGCAGTAAACCTGGAGTAAAGCATCGGAACCTATAACTAGTGTCACATGAATGGTTTAAAACATAGACAGTAAGAAGATACAGTTTTCTTGTACTTAAGTCGGCATTGTGCCTTTTGTATTAAATTCCGATGCAATTTCTGTGTTTCATCGTCAATAGGAAGGTCAGAGGGATACAGTAGATCCGAAGTAAAGCATCGGAATCTGTAACTAGTGTCACAGGAATGGTTCAAACCATAGACAGTAAGAAGAGTCAGTTTTCTTGTCCTTAAGTCGGTGTTGTGCCTTTTGTATTTAATTCCAAAGCAATTTCTGTGATTCATCGTCAATAAGAAGGTCAGAGGGATGCAGTAAACCTGGAGTAAAGCATCGGAATCTTATATTAGTGTCATATGAATGGTTTAAAGCATAGACAGTAAGAAGAGTCAGTTTTCTTGTAGTTAAGTCGGCATTGTGCCTTTCGTATTTAATTCCGAAGCAATTTCTATGTTTCATCGTCAATATGAAGGTCAGAGGGATACAGTGAACCTGAAGTGAAGCATCGGAATCTATAACTAGTGCCACAGGAATGGTTCAAAACATAGAAAGTAAGAAGATTCAGTTTTCTTGTACTTAAGTCCGCGTTGAGCCTTTTGTAATTAATTCCGAAGCAATTTCTGTGATTCATCGTCATTAAGAAGGTCAGAGGGATACAGTAAACCTGGAGTAAAGCATCGGAATCTATAACTAGTGTCACAGGAATGGTTTAAATCATAGACAGTAAGAAGAGCCAGTTTTCATGTACTTAAGTCGGCATTGTGCCTTTTGTATTAAATTCCGATGCAATTTCTGTGTTTCATCGTCAATAAGGTCAGAATGATACAGTAAACCTGAAGTGAAACATCGGAATCTATAACTAGTGTCACAGGAATGGTTCAAAACATAGACAGTAAGAAGAGTCAGTTTTCTTGTACTTAAGTCGGCATTGTGCCTTTTGTATTTAATTCCGTTGCTATTTCTGTGTTTCATCGTCAATAAAATGGTCAGATGGATACAGTAAACCTGAGAAGAAGCCTCGGAACCTATAACTAGTGTCACATGAATGGTTCAAAACATAGACAGTAAGAAGAGTCAGTTTTCTAGTACTTAAGTCGGCATTGTGTCTTTTGTATTTAATTCCGATGCAATTTCTGTGTTTCATCGTCAATAACAAGGTCAGAGGGATACAGTAAACCTGAAGTGAAGCATCGGATTCCATAACTAGTGTCACAGGAATGGTTAAAAACATAGCCAGTAAGAAGAGTCAGTTTTCTTGTACTTAAGTCGGCATTGTTCCTTTTCAATTTAATTCCGATGCAATTTCTATGTTTCATCGTCAACAAGAAGGTCAGAGGGGTACAGTAAACCTGAAGTGAAGCATCGGAATCTATAACTAGTGTCACAGGAATGGATCAAAGCATAGACAGTAAAAAGAGTCAGTTTTCTTGTACTTAAGTCGCCATTGTGCCTTTCGTATTTAATTCCGAAGCAATTTCTGTGTTTCATTGTCAATAAGAAGGGCAGAGGGATACAGTAAACCCGAAGTGAAGCACCGGAATCTATAACTAGTGTCACAGGAATGGTTTAAATCATAGACAGTAAGAAGAGCCAGTTTTCATGTACTTAAGTCGGCATTGTGCCTTTTGTATTAAATTCCGATGCAATTTCTGTGTTTCATCGTCAATAAGAAGGTCAGAGGGATACAGTAAACATGAAGTGAAGCATCGGAATCTAAAACTAGTGTCACAGGTATGGTTCAAAACATAGACAGTAAGAAGAGTGAGTTATCTTGTATTTAAGTCGGCATTGTGGTTTTTGTATTTAATTCCGATGCAATTTCTGTGTTTCATCGTCAATAAGAAGGTCAGAGGGATACAGTAAACCGGAAGTGAAGCATCGGAATCTATAACTAGTGTCACTGGAATGGTTAAAAACATAGCCAGTAAGAAGAGTCAGTTTTCTTGTACTTAAGTCGGCATTGTTCCTTTTCAATTTAATTCCGATGCAATTTCTATGTTTCATCGTCAATAAGAAGGTCACAGGGGTACAGTAAATCTGAAGTGAAGCATCGGAATCTATAACTAGTGTCACAGGAATGGATCAAAGCATAGACAGTAAGAAGAGTCAGTTTTCTTGTACATAAGTCGGCATTGTGCCTTTTGTATTTAATTCCAAAGCAATTTCTGTGATTCATCGTCCATAAGAAGGACAGAGGGATGCAGTAAACCTGGAGTAAAGCATCGGAACCTATAACTAGTGTCACATGAATGGTTTAAAACATAGACAGTAAGAAGATACAGTTTTCTTGTACTTAAGTCGGCATTGTGCCTTTTGTATTAAATTCCGATGCAATTTCTGTGTT
Organism: Schistocerca americana; assembly: GCF_021461395.2. Lineage (NCBI taxonomy): Eukaryota > Metazoa > Arthropoda > Insecta > Orthoptera > Acrididae > Schistocerca > Schistocerca americana. The sequence goes on along the minus strand of NC_060121.1, from coordinate 13,516,600 downwards.
TCATCGTCAATAGGAAGGTCAGAGGGATACAGTAGATCCGAAGTAAAGCATCGGAATCTGTAACTAGTGTCACAGGAATGGTTCAAACCATAGACAGTAAGAAGAGTCAGTTTTCTTGTCCTTAAGTCGGTGTTGTGCCTTTTGTATTTAATTCCAAAGCAATTTCTGTGATTCATCGTCAATAAGAAGGTCAGAGGGATGCAGTAAACCTGGAGTAAAGCATCGGAATCTTATATTAGTGTCATATGAATGGTTTAAAGCATAGACAGTAAGAAGAGTCAGTTTTCTTGTAGTTAAGTCGGCATTGTGCCTTTCGTATTTAATTCCGAAGCAATTTCTATGTTTCATCGTCAATATGAAGGTCAGAGGGATACAGTGAACCTGAAGTGAAGCATCGGAATCTATAACTAGTGCCACAGGAATGGTTCAAAACATAGAAAGTAAGAAGATTCAGTTTTCTTGTACTTAAGTCCGCGTTGAGCCTTTTGTAATTAATTCCGAAGCAATTTCTGTGATTCATCGTCATTAAGAAGGTCAGAGGGATACAGTAAACCTGGAGTAAAGCATCGGAATCTATAACTAGTGTCACAGGAATGGTTTAAATCATAGACAGTAAGAAGAGCCAGTTTTCATGTACTTAAGTCGGCATTGTGCCTTTTGTATTAAATTCCGATGCAATTTCTGTGTTTCATCGTCAATAAGGTCAGAGGGATACAGTAAACCTGAAGTGAAACATCGGAATCTATAACTAGTGTCACAGGAATGGTTCAAAACATAGACAGTAAGAAGAGTCAGTTTTCTTGTACTTAAGTCGGCATTGTGCCTTTTGTATTTAATTCCGTTGCTATTTCTGTGTTTCATCGTCAATAAAATGGTCAGATGGATACAGTAAACCTGAGAAGAAGCCTCGGAACCTATAACTAGTGTCACATGAATGGTTCAAAACATAGACAGTAAGAAGAGTCAGTTTTCTAGTACTTAAGTCGGCATTGTGTCTTTTGTATTTAATTCCGATGCAATTTCTGTGTTTCATCGTCAATAACAAGGTCAGAGGGATACAGTAAACCTGAAGTGAAGCATCGGATTCCATAACTAGTGTCACAGGAATGGTTAAAAACATAGCCAGTAAGAAGAGTCAGTTTTCTTGTACTTAAGTCGGCATTGTTCCTTTTCAATTTAATTCCGATGCAATTTCTATGTTTCATCGTCAACAAGAAGGTCAGAGGGGTACAGTAAACCTGAAGTGAAGCATCGGAATCTATAACTAGTGTCACAGGAATGGATCAAAGCATAGACAGTAAAAAGAGTCAGTTTTCTTGTACTTAAGTCGCCATTGTGCCTTTCGTATTTAATTCCGAAGCAATTTCTGTGTTTCATTGTCAATAAGAAGGGCAGAGGGATACAGTAAACCCGAAGTGAAGCACCGGAATCTATAACTAGTGTCACAGGAATGGTTTAAATCATAGACAGTAAGAAGAGCCAGTTTTCATGTACTTAAGTCGGCATTGTGCCTTTTGTATTAAATTCCGATGCAATTTCTGTGTTTCATCGTCAATAAGGTCAGAAGGATACAGTAAACCTGAAGTGAAACATCGGAATCTATAACTAGTGTCACAGGAATGGTTCAAAACATAGACAGTAAGAAGAGTCAGTTTTCTTGTACTTAAGTCGGCATTGTGCCTTTTGTATTTAATTCCGTCGCTATTTCTGTGTTTCATCGTCAATAAAATGGTCAGACGGATACAGTAAACCTGAGAAGAAGCATCGGAATCTATAACTAGTGTCACAGGAATGGTTCAACCCATAGACAGTAAGAAGAGTCAGTTTTCTTGTCCTTAAGTCGGCGTTGTGCCTTTTGTATTTGATTCCGATGCAATTTCTGTGTTTCATCGTCAATAAGAAGGTCAGAGGGATACAGTAAACCTGAAGTTAAGCATCGGAATCTATAACTAGTGTCACAGGAATGGTTCAAAACATAGACGGTAAGAAGTGTCAGTTTTTTTGTACATAAGTCGGCATTGTGCCTTTTGTATTTAATTCCGTTGCGATTTCTGTGTTTCATCGTCAATAAGAAGGTCAGAGAGATACAGTAAACCTGAAATGAAGCATCGGAATCTATAATTAGTGTCACAGGAATGGTTCAAAACATAGAGAGTAAGAAGAGTCAGTTTTCTGGTACTTAAGTCGGCATTGTGCGTTTTGTATTTAATTCCGATGCAATTTCTGTGTTTCATCGTCAATAAGAAGGTCAGAGGGATACAGTAAACCTGAAGTGAAACATCGGAATCTATAACTAGTGTCACATGAGTGGTTCAAAACATAGACAGTAAGTAGAGTCAGTTTTCTTGTACTTAAATCGGCATTGTGCGTTTTGTATTTAATTCCGATGCAATTTCTGTGTTTCATCGTCAATAAGAAGGTCAGAGGGATACAGTAAACCTGAAGTGAAACATCGGAATCTATAACTAGTGTCACATGAGTGGTTCAAAACATAGACAGTAAGTAGAGTCAGTTTTCTTGTACTTAAATCGGCATTGTGCCCTTTGTATTTAATTCCACTGCAATTTCTGTGTTTCATCGTCAATAAGAAGGTCAGAGGGATACAGTAAATCTGAAGTGAAGCATCGGAATATATAACTAGTGTCACATGAATCGTTCATAACATAGACAGTAAGAAGAGTCAGTTATCTTGTACTTAAGTCCGCATTGTGCCTTTTGTATTTAATTCCGATGTAATTTCTGTTATTTCATCGTCAATAAGAAGGTCAGAGGGATACACTTAACCTGAAGTGAAGCATCGGAATCTATAACTAGTCTCACAGTTGTGGTTCAAAACATAGACAGTAAGAAGACTTCAGTTTTCTTGCTCTTAAGTTAGCGTTGTGCCTATTGTAATTAATTCCGAAGCAATTTCTGTGATTCATCGTCAATAAGAAGGTCAGAGGGATACAGTAAACCTGAAGTGAAGCATCGGATTCCATAACTAGTGTCACAGGAATGGTTAAAAACATAGCCAGTAAGAAGAGTCAGTTTTCTTGTACTTAAGTCGGCATTGTTCCTTTTCAATTTAATTCCGATGTAATTTCTATGTTTCATCGTCAACAAGAAGGTCAGAGGGATACAGTAAACCTGAAGTGAAACATCGGAATCTATAACTAGTGTCACATGAATGGTTCAAAACATAGACAGTAAGAAGAGTCAGTTTTCTAGTACTTAAGTCGGCATTGTGTGTTTTGTATTTAATTCCGATGCAATTTCTGTGTTTCATCGTCAATAACAAGGTCAGAGGGATACAGTAAACCTGAAGTGAAGCATCGGATTCCATAACTAGTGTCACAGGAATGGTTAAAACATAGCCAGTAAGAAGAGTCAGTTTTCTTGTACTTAAGTCGGCATTGTTCCTTTTCAATTTAATTCCGATATAATTTCTATGTTTCATCGTCAACAAGAAGGTCAGAGGGGTACAGTAAACCTGAAGTGAAGCATCGGAATCTATAACTAGTGTCACAGGAATGGATCAAAGCATAGACAGTAAAAAGAGTCAGTTTTCTTGTACTTAAGTCGCCATTGTGCCTTTCGTATTTAATTCCGAAGCAATTTCTGTGTTTCATTGTCAATAAGAAGGACAGAGGGATACAGTAAACCCGAAGTGAAGCACCGGAATCTATAACTAGTGTCACATGAGTGGTTCAAAACATAGACAGTAAGTATAGTCAGTTTTCTTGTACTTAAATCGGCATTGTGCGTTTTGTATTTAATTCCGATGCAATTTCTGTGTTTCATCGTCAATAAGAAGGTCAGAGGGATACAGTAAACCTGAAGTGAAACATCGGAATCTATAACTAGTGTCACATGAATGGTTCAAAACATAGACAGTAAGAAGAGTCAGTTTTCTAGTACTTAAGTCGGCATTGTGTCTTTTGTATTTAATTCCGATGCAATTTCTGTGTTTCATCGTCAATAACAAGGTCAGAGGGATACAATAAACCTGAAGTGAAGCATCGGATTCCATAACTAGTGTCACAGGAATGGTTAAAAACATAGCCAGTAAGAAGAGTCAGTTTTCTTGTACTTAAGTCGGCATTGTTCCTTTTCAATTTAATTCCGATGCAATTTCTATGTTTCATCGTCAACAAGAAGGTCAGAGGGGTACAGTAAACCTGAAGTGAAGCATCGGAATCTATAACTAGTGTCACAGGAATGGATCAAAGCATAGACTGTAAAAAGAGTCAGTTTTCTTGTACTTAAGTCGCCATTGTGCCTTTCGTATTTAATTCCGAAGCAATTTCTGTGTTTCATTGTCAATAAGAAGGACAGAGGGATACAGTAAACCCGAAGTGAAGCACCGGAATCTATAACTAGTGTCACAGGAATGGTTTAAATCATAGACAGTAAGAAGAGCCAGTTTTCATGTACTTAAGTCGGCATTGTGCCTTTTGTATTAAATTCCGATGCAATTTCTGTGTTTCATCGTCAATAAGGTCAGAAGGATACAGTAAACCTGAAGTGAAACATCGGAATCTATAACTAGTGTCACAGGAATGGTTCAAAACATAGACAGTAAGAAGAGTCAGTTTTCTTGTACTTAAGTCGGCATTGTGCCTTTTGTATTTAATTCCGTTGCTATTTCTGTGTTTCATCGTCAATAAAATGGTCAGACGGATACAGTAAACCTGAGAAGAAGCATCGGAATCTATAACTAGTGTCACAGGAATGGTTCAACCCATAGACAGTAAGAAGAGTCAGTTTTCTTGTCCTTAAGTCGGCGTTGTGCCTTTTGTATTTGATTCCGATGCAATTTCTGTGTTTCATCGTCAATAAGAAGGTCAGAGGGATACAGTAAACCTGAAGTTAAGCATCGGAATCTATAACTAGTGTCACAGGAATGGTTCAAAACATAGACGGTAAGAAGTGTCAGTTTTTTTGTACATAAGTCGGCATTGTGCCTTTTGTATTTAATTCCGTTGCGATTTCTGTGTTTCATCGTCAATAAGAAGGTCAGAGAGATACAGTAAACCTGAAATGAAGCATCGGAATCTATAATTAGTGTCACAGGAATGGTTCAAATCATAGAGAGTAAGAAGAGTCAGTTTTCTGGTACTTAAGTCGGCATTGTGCGTTTTGTATTTAATTCCGATGCAATTTCTGTGTTTCATCGTCAATAAGAAGGTCAGAGGGATACAGTAAACCTGAAGTGAAACATCGGAATCTATAACTAGTGTCACATGAGTGGTTCAAAACATAGACAGTAAGTAGAGTCAGTTTTCTTGTACTTAAATCGGCATTGTGCGTTTTGTATTTAATTCCGATGCAATTTCTGTGTTTCATCGTCAATAAGAAGGTCAAAGGGATACAGTAAACCTGAAGTGAAACATCGGAATCTATAACTAGTGTCACATGAGTGGTTCAAAACATAGACAGTAAGTAGAGTCAGTTTTCTTGTACTTAAATCGGCATTGTGCCCTTTGTATTTAATTCCACTGCAATTTCTGTGTTTCATCGTCAATAAGAAGGTCAGAGGGATACAGTAAATCTGAAGTGAAGCATCGGAATATATAACTAGTGTCACATGAATCGTTCATAACATAGACAGTAAGAAGAGTCAGTTATCTTGTACTTAAGTCGGCATTGTGTCTTTTGTATTTAATTCCGATGCAATTTCTGTGTTTCATCGTCAATAACAAGGTCAGAGGGATACAGTAAACCTGAAGTGAAGCATTGGATTCCATAACTAGTGTCACAGGAATGGTTAAAAACATAGCCAGTAAGAAGAGTCAGTTTTCTTGTACTTAAGTCGGCATTGTTCCTTTTCAATTTAATTCCGATGCAATTTCTATGTTTCATCGTCAACAAGAAGGTCAGAGGGGTACAGTAAACCTGAAGTGAAGCATCGGAACCTATAACTAGTGTCACAGGAATGGATCAAAGCATAGACAGTAAAAAGAGTCAGTTTTCTTGTACTTAAGTCGCCATTGTGCCTTTCGTATTTAATTCCGAAGCAATTTCTGTGTTTCATTGTCAATAAGAAGGACAGAGGGATACAGTAAACCCGAAGTGAAGCACCGGAATCTATAACTAGTGTCACAGGAATGGTTTAAATCATAGACAGTAAGAAGAGCCAGTTTTCATGTACTTAAGTCGGCATTGTGCCTTTTGTATTAAATTCCGATGCAATTTCTGTGTTTCATCGTCAATAAGGTCAGAAGGATACAGTAAACCTGAAGTGAAACATCGGAATCTATAACTAGTGTCACAGGAATGGTTCAAAACATAGACAGTAAGAAGAGTCAGTTTTCTTGTACTTAAGTCGGCATTGTGCCTTTTGTATTTAATTCCGTTGCTATTTCTGTGTTTCATCGTCAATAAAATGGTCAGACGGATACAGTAAACCTGAGAAGAAGCATCGGAATCTATAACTAGTGTCACAGGAATGGTTCAACCCATAGACAGTAAGAAGAGTCAGTTTTCTTGTCCTTAAGTCGGCGTTGTGCCTTTTGTATTTGATTCCGATGCAATTTCTGTGTTTCATCGTCAATAAGAAGGTCAGAGGGATACAGTAAACCTGAAGTTAAGCATCGCAATCTATAACTAGTGTCACAGGGAAGGTTCAAAACATAGACAGTAAGAAGAGTCAGTTTTCTTGTACTTAAGTCGGCATTGTGCCTTTTGTATATAATTCCGTCGATATTTCTGTGTTTCATCGTAAATAAGAACGTCAGAGGGATACAGTAAACCTGAAGTGAAGCATCGGAATCTATAACTAGTGCCACAGGAATGGTTCAAAACATAGACAGTAAGAAGAGTCAGTTTTCTTGTACTTAAGTCGGCATTGTGCCTTTTGTATCTAATTCTGACTTAATTTCTGTGTTTCATCGTCAATAAGAAGGTTAGAGGGATATAGTAAACCTGAAGTGAAGCATCGGAATCTATAACTAGTGTAACATGAATGGTTCAAAACATAGACAGTAAGAAGAGTCAGTTTTCTTGTACTTAAATAGACATTGTGCCCTTTGTATTTAATTCCAATGAAATTTCTGTGTTTCATCGTCAATAAGAAGGTCAGAGGGATACAGTAAACCTGAAGTGAACATCGCAATCTATAACTAGTGTCACAGGGAAGGTTCAAAACATAGACAGTAAGAAGAATCAATTTTCTTGTACTCATGTCGGCGATGTGCCTTTTGTATTTGATTCCGATGCAATTTCTGTGTTTCATCGTCAATAAGAAGGTCAGAGGGATACAGTAAATCTGAAGTGAAGCATCGGAATCTGTAACTAGTGTCACATGATTGGTTCAAAACATAGACAGTAAGAAGAGTCAGTTTTCTTGTACTTAAATCGGCATTGTGAGTTTTGTATTTAATTCCAATGCAATTTCTGTGTTTCATCGTAAATAAGAACGTCAGAGGGATACAGCAAACCTGAAGGGAGGCATTGGAATCTATAACTAAGGTCACATGAATGGTACAAAACATAGACAGTAAGAAGGATCAGTTATCTTGTACTTCAGTCGGCATTGTGCCTTTTGTATTTAATTCCGATGCAATTTCTGTTATTTCATCGTCAATAAGAAGGTCAGAGGGATACAGTTAACCTGAAGTGAAGCATCGGAACTTATAACTAGTATCACAGGAATGGTTCAAAACATAGACAGTAAGAAGGGTCAGTTTTCTTGTACTTAAGTCGGCATTGTTCCTTATCTATTTAATTCCGATGCAATTTCTATGTTTCATCGTCAATATGAAGGTCAGAGGGATACAGTAAACCTGAAGTGAAGCATCGGAATCTATAACTAGTGTCACAGGAATGGTTCAAAACATAGAAAGTAAGAAGATTCAGTTTTCTTGTACTTAAGTCCGCGTTGAGCCTTTTGTAATTAATTCCGAAACAATTTCTGTCATTCATCGTCATTAAGAAGGTCAGAGGGATACAGTAAACCTGGAGTAAAGCATCGGAATCTATAACTAGTGTCACATGAATGGTTTAAATCATAGACAGTAAGAAGAGTCAGTTTTCTTATACTTAAGTCGACATTGTGCCTTTTGTATCTAATTCTGATGCAATTTCTGTGTTTCATCGTCAATAAGAAGGTCAGAGGGATACAGTAAACATGAAGTGAAGCATCGGAATCTAACACTAGTGTCACAGGTATGGTTCAAAACATAGACAGTAAGAAGAGTGAGTTATCTTGTATTTAAGTCGGCATTGTGCCTTTTCAATTTAATTCCGATGCAATTTCTATGTTTCATCGTCAATAAGAAGGTCAGAGGGGTACTGTAAACCTGAAGTGAAGCATCGGAATCTATAACTAGTGTCACAGGAATGGATCAAAGCATAGACAGTAAGAAGAGTCAGTTTTCTTGTACTTAAGTCGGCATTGTGCCTTTTGTATTTAAATCCAAAGCAATTTCTGTGATTCATCGTCCATAAGAAGGACAGAGGGATGCAGTAAACCTGGAGTAAAGCATCGGAACCTATAACTAGTGTCACATGAATGGTTTAAAACATAGACAGTAAGAAGAAAGAGTTTTCTTGTACTTAAGTCGGCATTGTGCCTTTTGTATTAAATTCCGATGCAATTTCTGTGTTTCATCGTCAATAAGAAGGTCAGAGGGATACAGTAAATCCGAAGTAAAGCATCGGAATCTGTAACTAGTGTCACAGGAATGGTTCAAACCATAGACAGTAAGAAGAGTCAGTTTTCTTGTCCTTAAGTCGGTGTTGTGCCTTTTGTATTTAATTCCGATGCAATTTCTGTGATTCATCGTCAATAAGAAGGACAGAGGGATACAGTAAACCTGAAGTGAAGCATCGGAATCTATAACTAGTGTCACAGGTATGGTTCAAACATAGACAGTAAGAAGAGTCAGTTTTCTTGTACTTAAGTCAGCATTGTGCCTTTTGTATTTAATTCCGATGCAATTTCTGTGTTTCATCGTCAATAAGAAGGTCAGAGGGATACAGTAAACCTGAAGCGAAGCATCGGAATCTATAACTAGTGTCACAGGGAAGGTTCAAAACATAGACAGTAAGAAGAATCAGTATTCTTGTACTCATGTCGGCGATGTGCCTTTTGTATTTGATTCCGATGCAATTTCTGTGTTTCATCGTCAATAAGAAGGTCAGAGGGATACAGTAAATCTGAAGTGAAGCATCGGAATCTGTAACTAGTGTCACATGATTGGTTCAAAACATAGACAGTAAGAAGAGTCAGTTTTCTTGTACTTAAATCGGCATTGTGAGTTTTGTATTTAATTCCAATGCAATTTCTGTGTTCCATCGTAAATAAGAACGTCAGAGGGATACAGTAAACCTGAAGGGAGGCATTGGAATCTATAACTAAGGTCACATGAATGGTACAAAACATAGACAGTAAGAAGGATCAGTTATCTTGTACTTAAGTCGGCATTGTGCCTTTTGTATTTAATTCCGATGCAATTTCTGTTATTTCATCGTCAATAAGAAGGTCAGAGGGATACAGTTAACCTGAAGTGAAGCATCGGAACTTATAACTAGTATCACAGGAATGGTTCAAAACAGAGACAGTAAGAAGGGTCAGTTTTCTTGTTTTTAAGTCGGCATTGTTCCTTATCTATTTAATTCCGATGCAATTTCTATGTTTCATCGTCAATATGAAGGTCAGAGGGATACAGTAAACCTGAAGTGAAGCATCGGAATCTATAACTAGTGCCACAGGAATGGTTCAAAACATAGAAAGTAAGAAGATTCAGTTTTCTTGTTCTTAAGTCCACGTTGAGCCTTTTGTAATTAATTCCGAAGCAATTTCTGTGATTCATCGTCATTAAGAAGGTCAGAGGGATACAGTAAACCTGGAGTAAAGCATCGGAATCTATAACTAGTGTCACATGAATGGTTTAAATCATAGACAGTAAGAAGAGTCAGTTTTCTTATACTTAAGTCGGCATTGTGCCTTTTGTATTTAATTCCGATGCAATTTGTGTGTTTCATCGTCAATAAGAAGGTCAGAGGGATACATTAAACCTGAAGTGTAGCATCGGAATCTATAACTAGTGCCACAGGAATGGTTCAAAACATAACAGTAAGAAGAGTCAGTTTTATTGTACTTAAATCGGCGTTGTGCCTTTTGTATCTAATTCTGATGCAATTTCTGTGTTTCATCGTCAATAAGAAGGTCAGAGGGATACAGTAAACATGAAGTGAAGCATCGGAATCTAAAACTAGTGTCACAGGAATGGTTCAAAACATAGACAGTAAGAAGAGTGAGTTATCTTGTATTTAAGTCGGCATTGTGGTTTTTGTATTTAATTCCGATGCAATTTCTGTGTTTCATCGTCAATAAGAAGGTCAGAGGGATACAGTAAACCGGAAGTGAAGCATCGGAATCTATAACTAGTGTCACAGGAATGGTTAAAAACATAGCCAGTAAGAAGAGTCAGTTTTCTTGTACTTAAGTCGGCATTGTTCCTTTTCAATTTAATTCCGATGCAATTTCTATGTTTCATCGTCAATAAGAAGGTCACAGGGGTACAGTAAATCTGAAGTGAAGCATCGGAATCTATAACTAGTGTCACAGGAATGGATCAAAGCATAGACAGTAAGAAGAGTCAGTTTTCTTGTGCTTAAGTCGGCATTGTGCCTTTTGTATTTAATTCCAAAGCAATTTCTGTGATTCATCGTCCATAAGAAGGACAGAGGGATGCAGTAAACCTGGAGTAAAGCATCGGAACCTATAACTAGTGTCACATGAATGGTTTAAAACATAGACAGTAAGAAGATACAGTTTTCTTGTACTTAAGTCGGCATTGTGCCTTTTGTATTAAATTCCGATGCAATTTCTGTGTTTCATCGTCAATAGGAAGGTCAGAGGGATACAGTAGATCCGAAGTAAAGCATCGGAATCTGTAACTAGTGTCACAGGAATGCTTCAAACCATAGACAGTAAGAAGAGTCAGTTTTCTTGTCCTTAAGTCGGTGTTGTGCCTTTTGTATTTAATTCCAAAGCAATTTCTGTGATTCATCGTCAATAAGAAGGTCAGAGGGATGCAGTAAACGTGGAGTAAAGCATCGGAATCTTATATTAGTGTCATATGAATGGTTTAAAGCATAGACAGTAAGAAGAGTCAGTTTTCTTGTACTTAAGTCGGCATTGTGCCTTTTGTATTTAATTCCAAAGCAATTTCTGTGATTCATCGTCCATAAGAAGGACAGAGGGATGCAGTAAACCTGGAGTAAAGCATCGGAACCTATAACTAGTGTCACAAGAATGGTTTAAAACATAGACAGTAAGAAGAAACAGTTTTCTTGTACTTAAGTCGGCATTGTGCCTTTTGTATTTAATTCCGTTGCTATTTATGTGTTTCATCGTAAATAAGAACGTCAGAGGGATACAGTAAACCTGAAGTGAAGCATCGGAATCTATAACTAGTGCCACAGGAATGGTTCAAAACATAGACAGTAAGAAGAGTCATTTTTCTTGTACTTAAGTCGGCATTGTGCCTTTTGTATCTAATTCTGACGCAATTTCTGTGTTTCATCGTCAATAAGAAGGTCAGAGGGATATAGTAAACCTGAAGTGAAGCATCGGAATCTATAACTAGTGTAACATGAATGGTTCAAAACATAGACAGTAAGAAGAGTCAGTTTTCTTGTACTTAAATAGACATTGTGCCCTTTGTATTTAATTCCAATGCAATTTCAGTGTTTCATCGTCAATAAGAAGGTCAGAGGGATACAGTAAACCTGAAGTGAAGCATCGCAATCTATAACTAGTGTCACAGGGAAGGTTCAAAACATAGACAGTAAGAAGAATCAGTATTCTTGTACTCATGTCGGCGATGTGCCTTTTGTATTTGATTCCGATGCAATTTCTGTGTTTCATCGTCAATAAGAAGGTCAGAGGGATACAGTAAATCTGAAGTGAAGCATCGGAATCTGTAACTAGTGTCACATGATTGGTTCAAAACATAGACAGTAAGAAGAGTCAGTTTTCTTGTACTTAAATCGGCATTGTGAGTTTTGTATTTAATTCCAATGCAATTTCTGTGTTTCATCGTAAATAAGAACGTCAGAGGGATACAGTAAACCTGAAGTGAAGCATCGGAATCTATAACTAGTGCCACAGGAATGGTTCAAAACATAGAAAGTAAGAAGATTCAGTTTTCTTGTTCTTAAGTCCGCGTTGAGCCTTTTGTAATTAATTCCGAAGCAATTTCTGTGATTCATCGTCATTAAGAAGGTAAGAGGGATACAGTAAACCTGGAGTAAAGCATCGGAATCTATAACTAGTGTCACATGAATGGCTTAAATCATAGACAGTAAGAAGAGTCAGTTTTCTTATACTTAAGTCGGCATTGTGCCTTTTGTATTTAATTCCGATGCAATTTGTGTGTTTCATCGTCAATAAGAAGGTCAGAGGGATACAGTAAACCTGAAGTGTAGCATCGGAATCTATAACTAGTGCCACAGGAATGGTTCAAAACATAACAGTAAGAAGAGTCAGTTTTATTGTACTTAAGTCGGCGTTGTGCCTTTTGTATCTAATTCTGATGCAATTTCTGTGTTTCATCGTCAATAAGAAGGTCAGAGGGATACAGTAAACATGAAGTGAAGCATCGGAATCTATAACTAGTGTCACAGGGAAGGTTCAAAACATAGACAGTAAGAAGAGTCAGTTTTCTTGTCCTTAAGTCGGTGTTGTGCCTTTTGTATTTAATTCCGATGCAATTTCTGTGTTTCATCGTCAATCAGAAGGTCAGAGGGATACAGTAAACCTGAAGTGAAGCATCGGAATCTATAACTAGTGTCACAGGTATGGTTCAAACATAGACAGTAAGAAGAGTCAGTTTTCTTGTACTTAAGTCAGCATTGTGCCTTTTGTATTTAATTCCGATGCAATTTCTGTGTTTCATCGTCAATAAGAAGGTTAGAGGGATATAGTAAACCTGAAGTGAAGCATCGGAATCTATAACTAGTGTAACATGAATGGTTCAAAACATAGACAGTAAGAAGAGTCAGTTTTCTTGTACTTAAATAGACATTGTGAACTTTGTATTTAATTCCAATGAAATTTCTGTGTTTCATCGTCAATAAGAAGTTCAGAGGGATACAGTAAACCTGAAGTGAAGCATCGCAATCTATAACTAGTGTCACAGGGAAGGTTCAAAACATAGACAGTAAGAAGAATCAGTTTTCTTGTACTCATGTCGGCGATGTGCCTTTTGTATTTGATTCCGATGCAATTTCTGTGTTTCATCGTCAATAAGAAGGTCAGAGGGATACAGTAAATCTGAAGTGAAGCATCGGAATCTGTAACTAGTGTCACATGATTGGTTCAAAACATAGACAGTAAGAAGAGTCAGTTTTCTTGTACTTAAATCGGCATTGTGAGTTTTGTATTTAATTCCAATGCAATTTCTGTGTTTCATCGTAAATAAGAACGTCAGAGGGATACAGCAAACCTGAAGGGAGGCATTGGAATCTATAACTAAGGTCACATGAATGGTACAAAACATAGACAGTAAGAAGGATCAGTTATCTTGTACTTAAGTCGGCATTGTGCCTTATGTATTTATTTCCGATGCAATTTCTGTTATTTCATCGTCAATAAGAAGGTCAGAGGGATACAGTTAACCTGAAGTGAAGCATCGGAAATTATAACTAGTATCACAGGAATGGTTCAAAACATAGACAGTAAGAAGGGTCAGTTTTCTTGTACTTAAGTCGGCATTGTTCCATATCTATTTAATTCCGATGCAATTTCTATGTTTCATCGTCAATATGAAGGTCAGAGGGATACAGTAAACCTGAAGTGAAGCATCGGAATCTATAACTAGTGCCACAGGAATGGTTCAAAACATAGAAAGTAAGAAGATTCAGTTTTCTTGTTCTTAAGTCCGCGTTGAGCCTTTTGTAATTAATTCCGAAACAATTTCTGTGATTCATCGTCATTAAGAAGGTCAGATGGATACAGTAAACCTGGAGTAAAGCATCGGAATCTATAACTAGTGTCACATGAATGGTTTAAATCATAGACAGTAAGAAGAGTCAGTTTTCTTATACTTAAGTCGGCATTGTGCCTTTTGTATCTAATTCTGATGCAATTTCTGTGTTTCATCGTCAATAAGAAGGTCAGAGGGATACAGTAAACATGAAGTGAAGCATCGGAATCTAAAACTAGTGTCACAGGTATGGTCCAAACTATAGACAGTAAGAAGAGTGAGTTATCTTGTATTTAAGTCGGCATTGTGGTTCTTGTATTTAATTCCGATGCAATTTCTGTGTTTCAACGTCAATAAGAAGGTCAGAGGGATACAGTTAACTGGAAGTGAAGCATCGGAATCTATAACTAGTGTCACAGGAATGGTTAAAAACATAGCCAGTAAGAAGAGTCAGTTTTCTTGTACTTAAGTCGGCATTGTTCCTTTTCAATTTAATTCCGATGCAATTTCTATGTTTCATCGTCAAAAAGAAGGTCAGAGGGGTACAGTAAACCTGAAGTGAAGCATCGGAATCTATAACTAGTGTCACAGGAATGGATCAAAGCATAGACAGTAAGATGAGTCAGTTTTCTTGTACTTAAGTCGGCATTGTGCCTTTTGTATTTAATTCCAAAGCAATTTCTGTGATTCATCGTCCATAAGAAGGACAGAGGGATGCAGTAAACCTGGAGTAAAGCATCGGAACCTATAACTAGTGTCACATGAATGGTTTAAAACATAGACAGTAAGAAGAATAAGTTTTCTTGTACTTAAGTCGGCATTGTGCCTTTTGTATTAAATTCCGATGCAATTTCTGTGTTTCATCGTCAATAAGAAGGACAGAGGGATACAGTAAATCCGAAGTAAAGCATCGGAATCTGTAACTAGTGTCACAGGAATGGTTCAAACCATAGACAGTAAGAAGAGTCAGTTTTCTTGTCCTTAAGTCGGTGTTGTGCCTTTTGTATTTAATTCCGATGGAATTTCTGTGTTTCATCGTCAATAAGAAGGTCAGAGGGATACAGTAAACCTGAAGTGAAGCATCGGAATCTATAACTAGTGTCACAGGTATGGTTCAAACATAGACAGTAAGAAGAGTCAGTTTTCTTGTACTTAAGTCAGCATTGTGCCTTTTGTATTTAATTCCGATGCAATTTCTGTGTTTCATCGACAATAAGAAGGTCCAAGGGATACAGTAAACATATAATGAAACATCGGAATCTAAAACTGGTCTCACAGGAAACGTTCAAAACATAGTCAGTAAGAAGAGTCAGTCTTCTTGTACTTAAGTCGGCATTGTGGATTTTGTATTAATTCCGATGCAATATCTGTGTTTCATCGTCAATAAGACGGTCAGAGGGATACAGTAAACCTGAAGTGAAGCATCGGAATCTATAAATAGTGTCACAGGCATGGTTCACAACATAGACAGTAGGAAGAGCCAGTCTTCTTGTCCTTGATTCGGCATTGTGCCTTTTGTATTTCATTCCGATGCAATTTCTGTGTTTCATCGTCAATAAGAAGAACTGAGGGATACAGTAAACCTGAAGTGAAGCATCGGAATCTATAACTAGTGTCGCAGGAATGGTTCAAATCATAGATAGTAAGAAGAATCAGTTTTCATGTACTTAATCGGCATTGTGCCTTTTCCATTTAATTCCAATGCAATATCTGTGTTTCACCGACAATAAGAATGTCAGAGGGATACAGTAAACCTGAAGTGAGGCATCGGAATCTATAACTAGTGTCACAGGAATGGTCAAAACATAGACAGTAAGAAGAGCCAGTCTTCTTGTACTTGAGTTGGCATTGTGCCATTTGTATTTCATTCCGATGCAATTTCTGTGTTTCATCGTCAATAAGAAGAACTGAGGGATACAGTAAACCTGAAGTGAAGCATCGGAATCTATAACTAGTGTCACAGGAATGGTTCAAAACATAGACAGTAAGAAGAGTCAGTTTTCTTGTACTTAAGTCGGCATTGTACCTTTTTTATTTAATTCCGATGCAATTTCTGTGTTTCATCGTCAATAAGAAGGTCAGTGGGATACAGTAAACCTGAAGTGAAGCATCGGAATCTGTAACTAGTGTCACAGGAATGGTTCAAAACATAGACAGTAAGAAGAGTCAGTTTTCTTGTACTTAAGTCGGCATTGTACCTTTTGTATTTAATTCCGATGCAATTTCTGTGTTTCATCGTCAATAAGAGGTCAGAGGTATACAGAAAAACTGATGTGTAGCATCGGAATCTATAACTAGTGTCACAGGAATGGTTCAAAACATAGCCAGTAAGGAGAGTCAGTTTTCTTGTACTTAAGTCGGCATTGTGCCTTTTGTATTTAATTCAGATGCAATTTCTGTGTTTCATCGTCAATAAGAAGGTCAGAGGGATAC
Organism: Schistocerca americana; assembly: GCF_021461395.2. Lineage (NCBI taxonomy): Eukaryota > Metazoa > Arthropoda > Insecta > Orthoptera > Acrididae > Schistocerca > Schistocerca americana. Next base: position 13,500,248 of record NC_060121.1, on the reverse strand, counting down.
AGTAGACCGGAAGTGAAAATTCGGAATCTGTGACTAGTGTCATAGGAATGGTTCAAAACATAGACAGTAAGAAGAGTCAGTTTTCTTGTACTAATGTCGGCATTGTGCCTTTTGTATTTAATTCCGATACAATTTCTGTGTTTCATCGTCAATAAGAAGGTCAGAGGGATACAGTAAACCTGAAGTGAAGCATCGGAATCTATAACTAGTGTCACAGGAATGGTTCAAAACATAGGCAGTAAGAGGAGTCAGTTTTCTTGTACTTAAGTCGGCATTGTGCCTTTTGTATTTAATTCCGATTCAATATCTGTGTTTCATCGTCAATACGACGGTCAGAGGGATACAGTAAACCTGAAGTGAAGCATCGGAATCTATAAATAGTGTCACAGGCATGGTTCACAACATAGACAGTAGGAAGAGCCAGTCTTCTTGTCCTTGATTCGGCATTTTCCTTTTTGTATTTCATTCCGATGCAATTTCTGTGTTTCATCGTCAATAAGAAGGTCAGAGGTATACAGTAAACCTGAAGTGAAGCATCGGAATCTATAACTAGTGTCACAGGAATGGTTCTAATCATAGATAGTAAGAAGAATCAGTTTTCATGTACTCAATCGGCATTGTGCCTTTTGTATTTAATTCCAATGCAATATCTGTGTTTCACCGACAATAAGAAGGTCAGAGGGATACAGTAAACCTGAAGTGAAGCATCGGAATCTGTAACTAGTGTCACAGGAATGGTTCAAAACATAGACAGTAAGAAGAGCCAGTCTTCTTTTACTTGAGTTGGCATTGTGCCTTTTGTATTTAATTCCGCTGCAATTTCTGTGTTTCATCGTCAATAAGAAGGTCAGTGGGATACAGTAAACCTGAAGTGAAGCTTCGGAATCTATAACTAGTGTCACAGGAATGGTTCAAAACATAGACAGCAAGAAGAGTCAGTTTTCTTTTACTTAAGTCGGCATTGTAACTTTTGTATTTAATTCCGATGCAATTTCTGTGTTTCATCGTCAATAAGAGGTCAGAGGGATACAGTGAAACTGAAGTGTAGCATCGGAATCTATAACTAGTGTCACAGGAATGGTTCAAAACATAGACAGTAAGAAGAGTCAGTCTTCTTGTACTTAAGTCAGCATTGTGCCTTTTGTATTTAATTCCGATGCAATTTCTGTGTTTCATCGTCAATAAGAACGTCAGAGGGATACAGTAAACCGGAAGTGAAGCATCGGAATCTATAACTAGTGTCACAGGAATGGTTTAAAACATATACAGTAAGAAGAGTCAGTTTTCTTGTACTTAATTCGGCATTGTGCCTTTTGTATTTAATTCCGATGCAATTTCTGTGTTTCATCGTCAATAAGAAGGTCAGAGCGATACAGTAAACCTGAAGTGAAGCATCGGAATCGATAACTAGTGTCACAGGAATGGTTGAGAACAAGACAGTAAGAAGAGTCAGATTTCTTGTACTTAAGTCGGCATTGTGCCTTTTGTATTTAATTCCGAAGCAATATCTGTGTTTCATCGTCAATAAGAAGGTCAGAGGGATACAGTAAACCCGAAGTGAAGCATCGAAAACTATAACTAGTGTCACAGGAATAGTTCAAAACAAAGACAGTAAGAAGAGTCAGTTCTTTTGTACTGAAGTCGGCATTTTGCCTTTTGTATTTAATTCCGCAGCAATTTCTGTGTTTCATCGTAAATAAGAAGGTCAGAGGGATACAGTATACCTGAAGTGAAGCATCGGAATCTATAACTAATGTCACAGGAATTGTTCAAAACATAGACAGTAAGAAGAGCCAGTCTTCTTGTACTTGAGTCGGCATTGTGCCTTTTATATTTCATTCCGATGCAGTTTCTGTGTTTCATCGTCAATAACAAGGTCAGAGAGATATAGTATACCTGAAGTGAAGCATCGGAATCTATAACTAATGTCACAGGAATTGTTCAAAACATACACGGTATGAAGAGTCAGTTTTCTTGTACTTAAGTCCGCATTGTGCCTTTTCTATTTAATTCCGATGCAATTTCTGTGTTTCATCGTCAATAAGAAGGTCCAAGGGATACAGTAAACATATAGTGAAGCATCGGAAGCTAAGACTGGTCTCACAGGAAATGTTGAAATCATAGTCAGTAGGAAGAAACAGTCTTCTTGTACTTAAGTCAGCATTGTGCTTTTTGTATTTAATTCTGATGCAATTTCTGTGTTTCATCGTCAATAAGAAGGTCCAAGGGATACAGTAAACATATAGTGAAGCATCGGAATCTAAAACTGGTCACACAGGAAATGTTCAAAACAGTCAGTAAGAAGAGTCAGTCTTCTAGTACTTAAGTCGGCATTGTGCTTTTTGTATTTAATTCCGATGAAATTTCAGTGTTTCTTCGTAAATAAGAAGGTCAGAGGGATACAGTGAACCTGAAGTGAAGCATCGGAATCTATAACTAGTGTCACAGCAATGGGTCAAAACATAGAGAGTAAGAAGAGACAGTTTTCTTGTACTTAAGCCGGCATTGTGCATTTTGTATTCAATTCCGATGCAAATTCTGTGTTTCATCGTCAACAAGAAGGTCAGAGGCATACAGTAAACCTGAAGTGAAGCATCGGAATCTATAACTAGTGTCACAACAATGGTTCAACCCATAGACAGTAATAACAGTCAGTCTTCTTGAACTTAAGTCGGCATTGTGTCTTTTTTATTTAATTCCGATGCAATTTCTGTGTTTCATGGTCAATAAGAACGTCAGAGGGATACAGTAAACCTGAAGTGAAGCATCGTAATCTACAACTAGTGTCACAGGAATGGTTCATAACATAGACAATAAGAAGAATCAGTTTTCTTGTACTTAAGTCGGCATTGTGCTTTTTGTATTTAATTCCGATGCAATTTTTGTGTTTCATCGTCAATAAGAAGGTCAGAGGGATACAGTAAACCTGAAGTGAAACATCGGAATCTATAACTAGTGTCACTTAATGGTTCAAAACATAGACAGTAAGAAGAGTCAGTTGTCTTGTACTTAAGTCGGCATTGTGCCTTTTGTATTTTATTCCGATGCAATTTCTGTGTTTCATCGTCAATAAGAAGGTCAGAGGGATACAGTAAACCTGAAGTGAAGCATCGTAATCTACAACTAGTGTCACAGGAATGGTTCAAAACATAGACAGTAAGAAGAGTCAGTTTTCTTGTACTTAAGTCGGCAATTGTGCCTTTTGTATTTAATTCCGATGGCATTTCAGTGTTTCATCGTCAATAAGAGGGTCAGAGGGATACAGTGAACCTGAAGTGAAGCATTGGAATCTATAACTATTGTCACAGCAGTGGTTCAAAACATAGACAGTAAGAAGAGTCAGTTTTCTTGTACTTAAGTACGGCATTGTGCTTTTTGTATTTAATTCCGATGCAATTGTTGTGTTTCATAGTCAATAAGAAGGTCAGAGGGATACAGTAAACCTGAAGTGAAGCATCAGAATCTATAACTAGTGTCACTTAATGGTTCAAAACATAGACAGTAAGAAGTGTCAGCTGTCTTGTACTTAAGTCGGCATTGTGCCTTTTGTATTTAATTCCGATGCAATTTCTGTGTTTCATCGTCAATAAGAAGGTCAGAGGGATACAGTAAACCAGAAGTGAAGCATCGGAAGCTATAACTAGTGTCACATGAATGGTTCAAAACATAGGCAGTAAGAAGAGTCAGTTTTCTTGTACTTAAGTCAGCATTGTGCCTTTTGTATTTAATTCCGATGCAATTTCTGTGCTTCATCGTCAATAAGAAGGTGCAAGGGATACAGTAAACATATAATGAAGCATCAGAATGTAAAACTGGTCTCACAGGAAATGTTCAAAACATAGTCAGTAAGGAGAGTCAGTCTTCTTGTACTTATGTCGGCATTGAGACTTTTGTATTTAATTCCGATGCAATTTCTGTGTTTCATCGTCAATAAGAAGGTCCAAGGGATACAGTTAACCTGAAGTGAAGCATCGTAATCTACAACTAGTGTCACAGGAATGGTTCAATACATAGACAGTAAGAAGAGTCAGGTTACTTGTACTTATGTCGGCTTTGTGCCTTTTGTATTTAATTCCGATGCAAATTCTGTGTTTCATCGTCAACAAGAAGGTCAGAGGCATACAGTAAACCTGAAGTGTGGCAACGGAATCCATAACTAGTGTCACAGGAATGGTTCAAAGCATAGACAGTATAAAGAGTCAGCTTTCTTGTACTTAAGTCGGCAATTGTGCCTTTTGTTTTTAATTCCGATGGAATTTCAGTGTTTCATCGTCAATAAGAGGGTCAGAGGCATACAGTGAACCTGAAGTGAAGCATCGGAATCTATAACTAGTGTCACTTAATGGTTCAAAACATAGACAGTAAGAAGAGTCAGTTGTCTTGTACATAAGTCGGCATTGTGCCTTTTGTATTTAATTCCGATGCAATTTCTGTGTTTCATCGTCAATAAGAAGGTCAGAGGGATACAGAAAACCTGAAGTGAAGCATCGGAAACTATACCTAGTGTCACATGAATGGTTCAAAACATATGCAGTAAGAAGAGTCATTTTTCTTGTACTTAAGTCAGCATTGTGCCTTTTGTACTTAATTCCGATGCAATTTCTGTGTTTCATGGTCAATAAGAACGTCCAAGGGATACAGTAAACGTATAATGAAGCATCAGAATGTAAAACTGGTCTCACAGGAAATGTTCAAAACATAGTCAGTAAGGAGAGTCAGTCTTCTTGTACTTAAGTCGGCGATGTGCCTTTTGTATTTAATTCTGATGCAATTTCTGTGTTCCATCGTCAATAAGTAGGTCAGAGGGATACAGTAAACCTGAAGTGAAGCATCGGACCCTCAACCTGGTCTCACAGGAAAGGTTGAAAACATAGACAGTAAGAAGCGTTAGTTTTCTTGTACTTAAGTCAGCACTGTGGCTTTCCTATTTAATTCTGATTCAATTTCTGTGTTTCATCGTCAATAGGAAGGTCAGAGGGATACAGTAAACCTGAAGTGAAGCATCGGAATTTATAACTAGTGTCACAGGAATGTTTCAAAACATAGACAGTAAGAAGAGTCAGTTTTCTTGTGCTTAAGTCGGCATTGTGCCTTTTGTATTTTATTCCGATGGAATTTCAGTGTTTCATCGTCAATAAGAAGGTCAGAGGAATACAGTGAACCTGAAGTGAAGCATCGGAATCTACAACTAGTGTCACAGGAATGGTTCAAAACATAGAATGTAAGAAGAGACAGTTTTCTTGTACTTAGGTCGGCATTGTGCCTCTTGTATTTAATTCCGATGCAATTTCTGTGTTTCATCGTCAATACGAAGGTCAGAGGGATACAGTAAACCTGAAGTGAAGCATCGGAATCTATAACTAGTGTCACATGAATGGTTGAAAACATAGACAGTAAGAAGAGTCAGATTTCTTGTACTTAAGTCGGCATTGTGCCATTTGTATTTAATTCCGATGCAATATCTGCGTTTCATCGTCAATAAGAAGGTCAGAGGGATACAGTAAACCCGAAGTGAAGCATCGAAATCTATATCTAGTGTCACAGGAATGGTTCAAAACAAAGACAGTAAGAAGAGTCAGTTCTCTTGTACTTAAGTCGGCATTTTGCTTTTTGTATTTAATTCCGCTGCAATTTCTGTGTTTTTCTTAGTCAATAAGAAGGTCAGAGGGATACAGTAAACCTGAAGTGAAGCATCGGAATGTGTAACTAGTGTCCCAGGAATGGTTCAAAACATAGACAGTAAGAATAGTCAGTTTTCTTGTACTTAAGTCGACATTGTGCATTTTCTATTTAATTCCGATGCAATTTCTGTGTTTCGTCGTCAATAAGAAGATACAAGGGATACAGTAAACCTGAAGTGAAGCATCGGAATCTAAAACCGGTCTCACAGGAAAGTCTCAAACATAGACAGTAAGAAGAGCCAGTCTTCTTGTACTTGAGTCGGCATTGTGCCTTTTGTATTTTATTCCGATGGAGTTTCTGTGTTTCATCGTCAATAAGAAGGTCAGAGAGATATAGTATCCCTGAAGTGATGCATCGGAATCTATAACTAGTGTCACAGGAATGGTTCACAACATAGACAGTAAGAGGAGTCAGTTTTCTTGTACTTAATTCGGCATTGTGCCTTTTGTATTCAATTCCGCTGCAGTTTCTGTGTTTCATCGTCAATAAGAAGGTCAGAGCGATACAGTAAACCTGAAGTGAAGCATCGGAATCGATAACTAGTGTCACAGGAATGGTTGAAAACATAGACAGTAAGAAGAGTCAGATTTCTTGTACTTAAGTCGGCATTGTGCCTTTTGTATGTAATTCCGATGCAATATCTGTGTTTCATCGTCAATAAGAAGGTCAGAGGGATACAGTAAACCCGAAGTGAAGCATCGAAATCTATATCTAGTGTCACAGGAATGTTTCAAAGCAAAGACAGTAAGAAGAGTCAGTTCTCTTGTACTTAAGTCGGCATTTTGCTTTTTGTATTTAATTCCGCTGCAATTTCTGTGTTTCATCGTCAATAAGAAGGTCAGAGGGATACAGTAAACCCGAAGTGAAGCATCGAAATCTAAATCTAGTCTCACAGGAATGGTTCAAAACAAAGACACTAAGAAGAGTCAGTTTTCTTGTACTTTAGTGAGCATTGTGCCTTTTCTATTTAATTCTGATTCAATTTTTGTGTTTCATCGTCAATAGGAAGGTCAGAGGGATACAGTAAACCTGAAGTGAAGCATCGGATTGTGTAACTAGTGTCACAGGAATGGTTCAAAGCGTAGACAGTAAGAAGAGTCAGTTTTCTTCTACTTAAGTCCGCATTGTGCCTTTTCTATTTAATTCCGATGGAATTTCAGTGTTTCATTGTCAATAAGAAGGTCAGAGGAATACAGTGAACCTGAAGTGAAGCATCGGAATCTACAACTAGTGTCACAGGAATGGTTCAAAACATAGAATGTAAGAAGAGTCAGTCTTCTTGAACTTAAGTCGGCATTGTGCCTTTTGTATTTAATTCCGATGCAATATCTGTGTTACATCGTCAATACGAAGGTCAGATGATACAGTAAACCCGAAGTGAAGCTTCGAAATCTATATCTAGTGTCACAGGAATGGTTCAAAACAAAGACAGTAAGAAGAGTCAGTTCTCTTGTACTTAAGTCGGCATTGTACCTTTTTTATTTAATTCCGATGCAATTTCTGTGTTTCATCGTCAATAAGAAGGGCAGAGGGATACAGTAAACCTGAAGTGAAGCATCGGAATGTGTAACTAGTGTCCCAGGAATGGTTCAAAACATAGACAGTCAGAAGAGTCAGTTTTCTTGTACTTAAGTCGGCATTGTGCCTTTTCTATTCAATTCCGATGTAATTTCTGTGTTTCATGGTCAATAAGAAGGTCCAAGGGATACAGTAAACATATAATGAAGTATCAGAATGTAAAACTGGTCTCACAGGAAATGTTCAAAACATAGTCAGTAAGGAGAGTCAGTCTTCTTGTACTTAAGTCGGCTCTGTGCCTTTTGTATTTAATTCCGATGCAATTTCTGTGTTTCATCGTCAATAAGAGGTCAGAGGGATACAGTTAACCTGAAGTGAAGCATCGGAATCTATAACCGGTCTCACAGAAAGGTTTCAAAACATAGACAGTAAGAAGAGCCAGTCTTCTTGTACTTAAGTCGCCATTGTGCCTTTTGTATTCAATTCCGATGCAATTTCTGTGTTTCATCGTCAATAAGAAGGTCAGAGGGACACAGTAAACCTGAAGTGAAGCATCGGAATTTATAACTAGTGTAACATGAATTGTTCAAATCATAGACAGTAAGAAGAGTCAGTTTTCTTGTACTTAAGTCAGCATTGTGCCTTTTGTATTTAATTTCGATGCAATTTCTGTGTTTCATCGTCAATAAGAAGGTCAGAGGGATACAGTAACCCTGAAGTGGAGCATCGGAATCTATAACTAGTGTCACAGGAATGGTTCAAAACATAGACAGTAAGAAGAGTCAGTTTTCTTGTTCTTAAGTCGGCATTGTGCCTTTTCTATTTAATTCCGATGCAATTTCTGTGTTTCGTCGTCAATAAGAAGATCCAAGGGATACAGTAAACCTGAAGTGAAGCATCGGAATCTAAAACCGGTCTCACAGGAAAGTCTCAAAACATAGACAGTAGGAAGGGCCAGTCTTCTTGTACTTGAGCCGGCATTGTGCCTTTTGTATTTCATTCCGATGCAATTTCTGTGTTTCATCGTCAATAAGAAGGTCAGAGCGATACAGTAAACCTGAAGTGAAGCATCGGAATCGATAACTAGTGTCACAGGAATGGTTGAAACATAGACAGTAAGAAGAGTCAGATTTCTTGTACTTAAGTCGGCATTGTGCCTTTTGTATTTAATTCCGATGCAATATCTGTGTTTCATCGTCAATAAGAAGGTCAGAGGGATACAGTAAACCCGAAGTGAAGCATCGAAATCTATATCTAGTGTCACAGGAATGGTTCAAAACAAAGACAGTAAGAAGCGTCAGTTCTCTTGTACTTAAGTCGGCATTTTGCTTTTTGTATTTAATTCCGCTGCAATTTCTGTGTTTCATCGTCAATAAGGAGGTCCAAGGTATACAGTAAACATATAGTGAAGCATCGGAATCTAAAACTGGTCTTACAGGAATTGTTGAAATCATAGTCAGTAGGAAGAAACAGTCTGCTTGTACTTAAGTCAGCATTGTGCCTTTTGTATTTAATTCTGATGCAATTTCTGTGTTTCATCGTCAATAAGAAGGTCCACGGGATACAGTAAACATATAGTGAAGCATCGGAATGTAAAACTGGTCTCACAGGAAATGTTCAAAACATAGTCAGTAAGAAGAGTCAGTCTTCTAGTACTTAAGTCGGCATTGTGCCTTTAGTGTTTAATTCCGATGCAATTTCTGTGTTTAATCGACAATAAGAAGGTCCAAGGGATACAGTAAACATATAGTGAAGCATCAGAATCTAGAACTGGTCTCACAGGAAATGTTCAAAACATAGTCAGTAAGGAGAGTCAGTCTTCTTGTACTTAAGTCGGAATTGTGCCATTTGTTATTACTTGAAATGCAATTTCTGTGTTTCATCGTCAATAAGAAGGTCCAAGCGATACAGTAAACCTGAAGTGAAGCATCGGACCCTAATACTGGTCTCACAGGAAAGGTTCAAAACATAGACAGTAAGAAGAGTCAGTTTTCTTGTACTTATTTCGGCATTGTGCCTTTTGTATTTAATTCCGATGGAATTTCAGTGTTTTTTCGTCAATAGGAAGGTCAGAGGGATACAGTAAACCTGAAGTGAAGCATCGGAATCTATAACTAGTGTCACAAGAATGGTTCAACACATAGACAGTAATAACAGTCAGTCTTCTTGTACTTAAGTCGGCATTGTGCCTTTTTTATTTAATTCCGATGCAAATTCTGTGTTTCATCGTCAACAAGAAGGTCAGAGGCATACAGTAAACCTGAAGTGAAGCATCGGAATCCATAACTAGTGTCACAGGAATGGTTCAAAAAATAGACTGTAAGAAGAGTCAGTTTTCTTGTACATAAGTCGGCAATTGTGCCTTTTGTATTTAATTCCGATGGAATTTCAGTGTTTCATCGTCAATAAGAGGGTCAGAGGGATACAGTGAACCTGAAGTGAAGCAACGGAATCTATAACTATTGTCTCAGCAATGGTTCAAAACATAGACACTAAGAAGAGTCAGTTTTCTTGTACTTAAGTCGGCAATTTGCCTTTTGTATTTAATTCCGACGTAATTACTGTGTTTCATAGTCAATAAGAATGTCAGAGGGATACAGTAAACCTGAAGTGAAGCATCGGAATCTATAACTAGTGTCACCTAATGGTTCAAAACATAGACTGTAAGAAGAGTCAGTTTTCTTGTACATAAGTCGGCAATTGTGCCTTTTGTATTTAATTCCGATGGAATTTCAGTGTTTCATCGTCAATATGAAGCTCAGAGGGATACAGTGAACCTGAAGTGAAGCATCGGAATCTATAACTAATGTCACAAGAATGGTTCAAAACATAGACAGTAATAAGAGTCAGTCTTCTTGTACGTAAGTCGGCATTGTGCCTTTTGTATTAAATTCCGATGCAATTTCTGAGTTTCATCGTCAATAAGAAGGTCAGAGGGATACAGTAAACCTGAAGTGAAGCATCGGAATCCATAACTAGTGTCACAGGATTGGTTCAAAACATAATCAGTAAGAAGTGTCAGTTCTCTTGTACTTAAGTCGGCATTTTGCTTTTTGTATTTAATTCCGATGCAATTTCTGTGTTTCATCGTCAATAAGAAGGTCCAAGGTATACAGTAAACATTTAGTGAAGCATCGGAATCTAAAACTGGTCTCACAGGAATTGTTGAAATCATAGTCAGTAGGAAGAAACAGTCTTCTTGTACTTAAGTCAGCATTGTGCCTTTTGTATTTATTTCTGATGCAATTTCTGTGTTTCATCGTCAATAAGAAGGTCCAAGGGATACAGTAAACATATAGTTAAGCATCGGAATGTAAAACTGGTCTCACAGGAAATGTTCAAAACATAGTCAGTAAGAAGAGACAGTCTTCTAGTACTTATTTCGGCATTGTGCCTTTAGTGTTTAATTCCGATGAAATTTCTGTGTTTAATCGTCAATAAGAAGGTCCAAGGGATACAGTAAACATATAGTGAAGCATCAGAATCTAAAACTGGTCTCACAGGAAATGTTGAAAACATAGTCAGTAAGGAGAGTCAGTCTTCTTGTACTTAAGTCGTAATTGTGCCATTTGTTATTACTTGAAATGCAATTTCTGTGTTTCATCGCCAATAAGGAGGTCCAAGCGATACAGTAAACCTGAAGTGAAGCATCGGACCCTAAAACTGGTCTCACAGGAAAGGTTCAAAACATAGACAGTAAGAAGAGTCAGTTTTCTTGTACTTATTTCGGCATTGTGCCTTTTGTATTTAATTCCGATGGAATTTTAGTGTTTTTTCGTCAATAAGAAGGTCAGAGGGATACAGTAAACCTGAAGTGAAGCATCGGAATCTATAACTAGTGTCACAATAATGGTTCAACACATAGACAGTAATAACAGTCAGTCTTCTTGTACTCAAGTTGGCATTGTGCCTTTTGTATTTAATTCCGATGCAATTTCTGTGTTTCATCGTCAATAAGAAGGTCAGAGGTATACAGTAAATTTGAAGTGAAGCATCAGAATGTAAAACTGGTCTCAAAGGATATGTTTAAAACATAGTAAGTAAAGAGAGTCAGTCTACTTGTACTTAAGTCGGCATTGTGCCTTTTGTATTTAATTCCGATGCAATTTCTGTGTTTCATCGTCAATAAGAAGGTGCAAGGGTTCAGTAAACCTGAAGTGATGCATCGGAACCTAAAACTGGTGTCACAGGAAAGGTTGAAAACATAGACAGTAAGAAGAGTTAGTTTTCTTGTACTTTAGTCAGCATTGTGCCTTTTCTATTTAATTCTGATTCAATTTCTGTGTTTCATCGTCAATAAGAAGGTCAGAGGGATACAGTAAACCTGAAGTGAAGCATCGGAATCTATAACTAGTGTCACAAGAATGGTTCAACACATAGACAGTAATAACAGTCAGTCTTCTTGTACTTAAGTCGGCATTGTGCCTTTTTTATTTAATTCCGATGCAAATTCTGTGTTTCATCGTCAACAAGAAGGTCAGAGGCATACAGTAAACCTGAAGTGAAGCATCGGAATCCATAACTAGTGTCACAGGAATGGTTCAAAAAATAGACTGTAAGAAGAGTCAGTTTTCTTGTACATAAGTCGGCAATTGTGCCTTTTGTATTTAATTCCGATGGAATTTCAGTGTTTCATCGTCAATAAGAGGGTCAGAGGGATACAGTGAACCTGAAGTGAAGCAACGGAATCTATAACTATTGTCTCAGCAATGGTTCAAAACATAGACACTAAGAAGAGTCAGTTTTCTTGTACTTAAGTCGGCAATTTGCCTTTTGTATTTAATTCCGACGTAATTACTGTGTTTCATAGTCAATAAGAATGTCAGAGGGATACAGTAAACCTGAAGTGAAGCATCGGAATCTATAACTAGTGTCACCTAATGGTTCAAAACATAGACTGTAAGAAGAGTCAGTTTTCTTGTACATAAGTCGGCAATTGTGCCTTTTGTATTTAATTCCGATGGAATTTCAGTGTTTCATCGTCAATATGAAGCTCAGAGGGATACAGTGAACCTGAAGTGAAGCATCGGAATCTATAACTAATGTCACAAGAATGGTTCAAAACATAGACAGTAATAAGAGTCAGTCTTCTTGTACGTAAGTCGGCATTGTGCCTTTTGTATTAAATTCCGATGCAATTTCTGAGTTTCATCGTCAATAAGAAGGTCAGAGGGATACAGTAAACCTGAAGTGAAGCATCGGAATCCATAACTAGTGTCACAGGATTGGTTCAAAACATAATCAGTAAGAAGTGTCAGTTCTCTTGTACTTAAGTCGGCATTTTGCTTTTTGTATTTAATTCCGATGCAATTTCTGTGTTTCATCGTCAATAAGAAGGTCCAAGGTATACAGTAAACATTTAGTGAAGCATCGGAATCTAAAACTGGTCTCACAGGAATTGTTGAAATCATAGTCAGTAGGAAGAAACAGTCTTCTTGTACTTAAGTCAGCATTGTGCCTTTTGTATTTATTTCTGATGCAATTTCTGTGTTTCATCGTCAATAAGAAGGTCCAAGGGATACAGTAAACATATAGTTAAGCATCGGAATGTAAAACTGGTCTCACAGGAAATGTTCAAAACATAGTCAGTAAGAAGAGACAGTCTTCTAGTACTTATTTCGGCATTGTGCCTTTAGTGTTTAATTCCGATGAAATTTCTGTGTTTAATCGTCAATAAGAAGGTCCAAGGGATACAGTAAACATATAGTGAAGCATCAGAATCTAAAACTGGTCTCACAGGAAATGTTGAAAACATAGTCAGTAAGGAGAGTCAGTCTTCTTGTACTTAAGTCGTAATTGTGCCATTTGTTATTACTTGAAATGCAATTTCTGTGTTTCATCGCCAATAAGGAGGTCCAAGCGATACAGTAAACCTGAAGTGAAGCATCGGACCCTAAAACTGGTCTCACAGGAAAGGTTCAAAACATAGACAGTAAGAAGAGTCAGTTTTCTTGTACTTATTTCGGCATTGTGCCTTTTGTATTTAATTCCGATGGAATTTTAGTGTTTTTTCGTCAATAAGAAGGTCAGAGGGATACAGTAAACCTGAAGTGAAGCATCGGAATCTATAACTAGTGTCACAATAATGGTTCAACACATAGACAGTAATAACAGTCAGTCTTCTTGTACTCAAGTTGGCATTGTGCCTTTTGTATTTAATTCCGATGCAATTTCTGTGTTTCATCGTCAATAAGAAGGTCAGAGGTATACAGTAAATTTGAAGTGAAGCATCAGAATGTAAAACTGGTCTCAAAGGATATGTTTAAAACATAGTAAGTAAAGAGAGTCAGTCTACTTGTACTTAAGTCGGCATTGTGCCTTTTGTATTTAATTCCGATGCAATTTCTGTGTTTCATCGTCAATAAGAAGGTGCAAGGGTTCAGTAAACCTGAAGTGATGCATCGGAACCTAAAACTGGTGTCACAGGAAAGGTTGAAAACATAGACAGTAAGAAGAGTTAGTTTTCTTGTACTTTAGTCAGCATTGTGCCTTTTCTATTTAATTCTGATTCAATTTCTGTGTTTCATCGTCAATAAGAAGGTCAGAGGGATACAGTAAACCTGAAGTGAAGCATCGGATTCTATAACTAGTGTCACAGGAATGGTTCAAACATAGACAGTAAGAAGAGTCAGTTTTCTTGTACTTAAGTCGGCATTGTGCCTTTTGTATTTAATTCCGATGGAATTTCAGTGTTTCATCGTCAATATGAAGCTCAGAGGGATACAGTGAACCTGAAGTGAAGCATCGGAATCTATAACTAATGTCACAAGAATGGTTCAAAACATAGACAGTAATAAGAGTCAGTCTTCTTGTACGTAAGTCGGCATTGTGCCTTTTGTATTAAATTCCGATGCAATTTCTGAGTTTCATCGTCAATAAGAAGGTCAGAGGGATACAGTAAACCTGAAGTGAAGCATCGGAATCCATAACTAGTGTCACAGGATTGGTTCAAAACATAATCAGTAAGAAGTGTCAGTTCTCGTGTACTTAAGTCGGCATTTTGCTTTTTGTATTTAATTCCGCTGCAATTTCTGTGTTTCATCGTCAATAAGAAGATCCAAGGTATACAGTAAACATATAGTGAAGCATCGGAATCTAAAACTGGTCTCACAGGAATTGTTGAAATCATAGTCAGTAGGAAGAAAAAGTCTTCTTGTACTTAAGTCAGCATTGTGCCTTTTGTATTTATTTCTGATGCAATTTCTGTGTTTCATCGTCAATAAGAAGGTCCAAGGGATACAGTAAACATATAGTGAAGCATCGGAATGTTAAACTGGTCTCACAGGAAATGTTCAAAACATAGTCAGTAAGAAGAGTCAGTCTTCTAGTACTTAAGTCGGCATTGTGCCTTTAGTGTTTAATTCCGATGAAATTTCTGTGTTTAATCGTCAATAAGAATGTCCAAGGGATACAGTAAACATATAGTGAAGCATCAGAATCTAAAACTGGTCTCACAGGAAATGTTCAAAACATAGTCAGTAAGGAGAGTCAGTCTTCTTGTACTTAAGTCGTAATTGTGCCATTTGTTATTACTTGAAATGCAATTTCTGTGTTTCATCGTCAATAAGAAGGTCCAAGCGATACAGTAAACCTGAAGTGAAACATCGGACCCTTAAACTGGTCTCACAGGAAAGGTTCAAAACATAGACAGTAAGAAGAGTCAGTTTTCTTGTACTTATTTCGGCATTGTGCCTTTTGTATTTAATTCCGATGGAATTTCAGTGTTTTTTCGTCAATAAGAAGGTCAGAGGGATACAGTAAACCTGAAGTGAAGCATCGGAATCTATAACTAGTGTCACAATAATGGTTCAACACATAGACAGTAATGACAGTCAGTCTTCTTGTACTTAAGTCGGCATTGTGCCTTTTTTATTTAATTCCGATGCAAATTCTGTGTTTCGTCGTCAACAAGAAGGTCAGAGGCATACAGTAAACCTGAAGTCAATCATCGGAATCCATAACTAGTGTCACAGGAATGGTTCAAAACATAGACTGTAAGAAGAGTCAGTTTTCTTGTACATAAGTCGGCAATTGTGCCTTTTGTATTTAATTCCGATGGAATTTCAGTGTTTCATCGTCAATAAGAGGGTCAGAGGGATACAGTGAACCTGAAGTGAAGCATCGGAATCTATAACTATTGTCACAGCAACGGTTCAAAACATAGACAGTAAGAAGAGTCAGTTTTTTTGTACTTAAGTCGGCAATTTGCCTTTTGTATTTAATTCCGATGTAATTACTGTGTTTCATAGTCAATAAGAATGTCAGAGGGATACAGTAAACCTGAAGTGAAGCATCGGAATCTATAACTAGTGTCACCTAATGGTTCAAAACATAGACAGTATGAAGAGTCATTTGTCTTGTACTTAAGTCGGCATTGTGCCTTTTGTATTTAGTTCCGATGCAATTTCTGTGTTTCATCGTCAATAAGAAGGTCAGAGGGATAGAGTGAACCTGAAGTGAAGCATCGGAAACTATAACTAGTGTCACATGAATGGTTCAAAACATAGGCAGTAAGAAGAGTCAGTTTTCTTGTACTTAAGTCGGAATTGTGCCTTTTGTATTTAATTCCGATGCAATTTCTGTGTTTCATCGTCAATAAGAAGGCAGAGGTATACAGTAAACCTGAAGTGAAGCATCAGAATGTAAAACTGGTCTCAAAGGATATGTTCAAAACATAGTCAGTAAGGAGAGTCAGTCTTCTTGTACTTAAGGCGGCATTGTGCCTTTTGTATTTATTTCCGATGCAATTTCTGTGTTTCATCGTCAATAAGAAGGTCCAAGGGATACAGTAAACCTGAAGTGATGCATCGGAACCTAAAACTGGTATCACAGGAAAGGTTGATAACATAGACAGTAAGAAGAGTTAGTTTTCTTGTACTTTAGTCAGCATTGTGCCTTTTCTATTTAATTCTGATTCAATTTCTGTGTTTCATCGTCAATAAGACGGTCAGAGGGATACAGTAAACCTGAAGTGAAGCATCGGATTCTATAACTAGTGTCACAGGAATGGTTCAAACATAGACAGTAAGAAGAGTCAGTTTTCTTGTACTTAAGTCGGCATTGTTCCTTTTGTATTTAATTCCGATGGAATTTCAGTGTTTCATCGTCAATATGAAGCTCAGAGGGATACAGTGAACCTGAAGTGAAGCATCGGAATCTATAACTAATGTCACAAGAATGGTTCAAAACATAGACAGTAATAAGAGTCAGTCTCCTTGTACGTAAGTCGGCATTGTGCCTTTTGTATTAAATTCCGATGCAATTTCTGTGTTTCATCGTCAATAAGGAGGTCAGAGGGATACAGTAAACCTGAAGTGAAGCATCGGAATCCATAACTAGTGTCACAGGATTGGTTCAAAACATAATCAGTAAGAAGTGTCAGTTTTCTTGTACTTAAGTCGGCATTGTGCCATTTGTATTTAATTCCGATGCAAATTCTGTGTTTCATCGTCAATAAGAAGGTCAGAGGCATACAGTAAACCTGATGTGAAGCATCGGAATCTATAACTAGTGTCACAGGAATGGTTCAAAACATTAACTGTAAGAAGTGTCAGTTTTCTTGTACTTAAGTCGGCATTGTGCCTTTTGTATTTAATTCCGATGGAATTTCAGTGTTTCTTCGTCAATAACAAGGTCTAAGGGATACAGTGAACCTGAAGTGAAGCATCGGAATCTATGACTAGTGTCACAGCAATGGTTCAAAACATAGAGAGTAAGAAGAATCAGTTTTCTTGTACTTAAATTGGCATTGTGTCTTTTGTATTTAATTTCGATGGAATTTCAGTGTTTCATCGTCAATAAGAGGGTCAGAGGGATACTGTGAACCTGAAGTGAAGCATCGGAATCTATAACTAGTGTCACAAGGATGGTTCAAAACATAGACAGTAAGAAGAGTCAGTCTTCTTGTACTTAAGTCAGCATTGTGCCTTTTGTATTTAATTCTCATGCAATTTCTGTGTTTCATCGTCAATAAGAAGGTCCAAGGGATACAGTAAACCTGAAGTGAAACATCGGACCCTTAAACTGGTCTCACAGGAAAGGTTCAAAACATAGACAGTAAGAAGAGTCAGTTTTCTTGTACTTATTTCGGCATTGTGCCTTTTGTATTTAATTCCGATGGAATTTCAGTGCTTTTTCGTCAATAAGAAGGTCAGAGGGATACAGTAAACCTGAAGTGAAGCATCGGAATCTATAACTAGTGTCACAATAATGGTTCAACACATAGACAGTAATAACAGTCAGTCTTCTTGTACTTAAGTCGGCATTGTGCCTTTTTTATTTAATTCCGATGCAAATTCTGTGTTTCGTCGTCAACAAGAAGGTCAGAGGCATACAGTAAACCTGAAGTCAATCATCGGAATCCATAACTAGTGTCACAGGAATGGTTCAAACCATAGACTGTAAGAAGAGTCAGTTTTCTTGTACATAAGTCGGCAATTGTGCCTTTTGTATTTAATTCCGATGGAATTTCAGTGTTTCATCGTCAATAAGAGGGTCAGAGGGATACAGTGAACCTGAAGTGAAGCATCGGAATCTATAACTATTGTCACAGCAACGGTTCAAAACATAGACAGTAAGAAGAGTCAGTTTTTTTGTACTTATGTCGGGAATTTGCCTTTTGTATTTAATTCCGATGTAATTACTGTGTTTCATAGTCAATAAGAATGTCAGAGGGATACAGTAAACCTGAAGTGAAGCATCGGAATCTATAACTAGTGTCACCTAATGGTTCAAAACATAGACAGTATGACGAGTCATTTGTCTTGTACTTAAGTCGGCATTGTGCCTTTTGTATTTAGTTCCGATGCAATTTCTGTGTTTCATCGTCAATAAGAAGGTCAGAGGGATAGAGTAAACCTGAAGTGAAGCATCGGAAACTATAACTAGTGTCACATGAATGGTTCAAAACATAGGCAGTAAGAAGAGTCAGTTTTCTTGTACTTAAGTCGGAATTGTGCCTTTTGTATTTAATTCCGGTGCAATTTCTGTGTTTCATCGTCAATAAGAAGGCAGAGGTATACAGTAAACCTGAAGTGAAGCATCAGAATGTAAAACTGGTCTCAAAGGATATGTTCAAAACATAGTCAGTAAGGAGAGTCAGTCTTCTTGTACATAAGGCGGCATTGTGCCTTTTGTATTTAATTCCGATGCAATTTCTGTGTTTCATCGTCAATAAGAAGGTCCAAGGGATACAGTAAACCTGAAGTGATGCATCGGAACCTAAAACTGGTATCACAGGAAAGGTTGATAACATAGACAGTAAGAAGAGTTAGTTTTCTTGTACTTTAGTCAGCATTGTGCCTTTTCTATTTAATTCTGATTCAATTTCTGTGTTTCATCGTCAATAAGAAGGTCAGAGGGATACAGTAAACCTGAAGTGAAGCATGGGATTCTATAACTAGTGTCACAGGAATGGTTCAAACATTGACAGTAAGAAGAGTCAGTTTTCTTGTACTTAAGTCGGCATTGTTCCTTTTGTATTTAATTCCGATGGAATTTCAGTGTTTCATCGTCAATATGAAGCTCAGAGGGATACAGTGAACGTGAAGAGAAGCATCGGAATCTATAACTAATGTCACAAGAATGGTTCAAAACATAGACAGTAATAAGAGTCAGTCTCCTTGTACGTAAGTCGGCATTGTGCCTTTTGTATTAAATTCCGATGCAATTTCTGTGTTTCATCGTCAATAAGGAGGTCAGAGGGATACAGTAAACCTGAAGTGAAGCATCGGAATCCATAACTAGTGTCACAGGATTGGTTCAAAACATAATCAGTAAGAAGTGTCAGTTTTCTTGTACTTAAGTCGGCATTGTGCCATTTGTATTTAATTCCGATGCAAATTCTGTGTTTCATCGTCAATAAGAAGGTCAGAGGCATACAGTAAACCTGATGTGAAGCATCGGAATCTATAACTAGTGTCACAGGAATGGTTCAAAACATTAACTGTAAGAAGTGTCAGTTTTCTTGTACTTAAGACGGCATTGTGCCTTTTGTATTTAATTCCGATGGAATTTCAGTTTTGCTTCGTCAATAAGAAGGTCTAAGGGATACAGTGAACCTGAAGTGAAGCATCGGAATCTATGACTAGTGTCACAGCAATGGTTCAAAACATAGAGAGTAAGAAGAATCAGTTTTCTTGTACTTAAATTGGCATTGTGTCTTTTGTATTTAATTTCGATGGAATTTCAGTGTTTCATCGCAATAAGAGGGTCAGAGGGATACTGTGAACCTGAAGTGAAGCATCGGAATCTATAACTAGTGTCACAAGGATGGTTCAAAACATAGACAGTAAGAAGAGTCAGTCTTCTTGTACTTAAGTCAGCATTGTGCCTTTTGTATTTAATTCTCATGCAATTTCTGTGTTTCATCGTCAATAAGAAGGTCCAAGGGATACAGTAAACATATGGTGAATCATCAGAATCTAAAACTGGTATAACAGGAAATGTTCAAAAGAGAGTCAGTAAGAAGAGTCAGTTTACTTGTACTTAAGTCGTCATTGTGATTTTTGTATTTAATTTTGATGCAAATTCTGTGTTTCATCATCAACAAGATGGTCAGAGGCATACAGTAAATCTGAAGTGAAGCATCGGAATCCATAACTAGTGTCACAGGAATGGTTCAAAACATAGACTGTAAGAAGAGTCAGTTTTCTTGTACTTAAGTCGGCATTGTGCCTTTTTTATTTAATTCCGATGGAATTTCAGTGTTTCATCGACAATAAGAAGGTCAGAGGGATACAGTGAACCTGAAGTGAAGCATCGGAATCTATAACTAGTGTCACAAGAATGGTTCCAAACGTAGACAGTAATAAGAGTCAGTCTTCTTGTACTTAAGTCGGCATTGTGCCTTTTGTATTAAATTCCGATGGCATTTCAGTGTTTCTTCGACAATAAGAGGGTCAATGGGATACTGTGAACCTGAAGTGAAACATCGGAATCTATGACTAGTGTCACAGCAATGGTTCAAAGCATAGAGAGTAAGAAGAATCAGTTTTCTTGCACTTAAGTTGGCATTGTGCCTTTTGTATTTAATTTCAATGGAATTTCAGTGTTTCATCGTCAATAAGAAGGACAGAGGGATTCAGTGAACCTGAAGTGAAGCATCGGAATCTATATCTGGTGTCACAGCAATGGTTCAAAACATAGAGAGTAAGAAGAGTCAGTTTTCTTGTACTTAGGTCGGCATTGTGCCTGTCGTATTTAATTCCGATGGAATTTCAGTGTTTCATCGTCAATAAGAAGGGCAGAGGGATACTGTGAACCTGAAGTGAAGCATCGGAATCTATAACTAGTGTCACAAGAATGGTTCAAATCATAGACAGTAATAAGTGTCAGTCTTCTTGTACTTAAGTCAGCATTGTGCCTTTTGTATTTAATTCAGATGCAATTTCTGTGTTTTATCGTCAATAAGAAGGTCCAAGGGATACAGCAAACATATAGTGAATCATCAGAATCTAAAACTGGTATAACAGGAAATGTTCAAAAGATAGTCAGTAAGAAGAGTCAGTCTTCTTGTACTTAAGTCGGCGTTGTGCCTTTTGTATTTAATTCCGATGCAATTTCTGTGTTTCATCGTCAATAAGAAGATCCAAGGGTTACAGTACATATATAGTGAATCGTCAAAATCTACAACTGGTCTCACAGGAAATGTTCAAAACATAGTAAGGCGAGTCAGTCTTCTTGTACTTAAGTCGGCATTGTGCCTTTTGTATTTAATTCAGATGCAATTTCTGTGTTTCATCGTCAATAAGAAGGTCCAAGGGATACAGTAAACCTGAACTGAAGCATCGGAAACTAAACCGGTCTCACAGGAAAGTTTCAAAACATAGTCAGTAAGAAGAGCCAGTCTTCTTGTTCTTGAGTCGGCATTGTGCCTTTTGTATTTAATTCCGATGCAATATCTGTGTTTCATCGTCAATAAGAAGGTCAGAGAGATATAGTATACCTGAAGTGAAGCATCGGAATCTATAACTAGTGTCACAGGAATGGTTCAAAACATAGGCAGTAATAAGAGTCAGTCTTCTTGTACTTAAGTCGGCATTGTGCCCTTTGTATTTAATTCCGATGCATTTTCTGTGTTTCATCGTCAATAAGAAGGTCCAAGGGATACAGTAAACATATAGTGAAGCATCGGAATCTAAAACTGGTCTCACAGGAAATGTTGAAATCATAGTCAGTAGGAAGAGCCAGTCTTCTTGTACTTGAGTCGGCATTGTGCCTTTTGTATTTAATTCCGATGCAATTTCTGTGTTTCATCGTCAATATGAAGGTCAGAGGGATACAGTAAACCTGAAGTGAAGCATCGGAATCTATAACTAGTGTCACAGGAATGGTTCAAAACATAGACAGTAAGAAGAGTCAGTCCTCTTGTACTTAAGTCGGCATTGTGCCTTTTGTGTTTAATTCCGATCCAATTTCTGTGTTTCATCGTCAATAAGAAGGTCAGAGGAATACAGTAAACCTGAAGTGAAGCATCGGAATCTATAACTAGTATCACAGGAATGGTTCAAATCAAAGACAGTAAGAAGAGTCAGTTTTCTTGTACTTAAGTCTGCATTGTGCCTTTTGTATTTAATTCCGATGCAATTGCTGTGTTTCATCGTCAATACGAAGGTGAGAGGGATACAGTAAACCTGAAGTGAAGCATCGGAATCTATAACTAGTGTCACATGAATGGTTCAAAACATAGACAGTAAGAAGAGTCAGTTTTCTTGTACTTAAGTCGGCATTGTGCCTTTTGTATTTAATTCTAAAGCAAATTCTGTGATTCATCGTCAATAAGAAGGTCAGAGGGATACAGTAATCCTGAAGTGAAGCATCGGAATCTATAACTAGTGCCACATGAATGGTTCAAAACATAGACAGTAAGAAGAGTCAGTTTTCTTTTACTTAAGTCGGCGTTGTGCCTTCTGTATTTAATTCTGATGCAATTTCTGTGTTTCATCGTCAATAAGAAAGTCAGAGGAATACACTAAACCTGAAGTAAAGCATCGGAATCTGTAACTAGTGTCACAGGAATGGTTCAAAACATAGACAGTAAGAAGAGTCAGTTTTCTTGTACTTAAGTCGGCATTGTGCCTTTTGTATATAATTCCGATGCAATTTCAGTGTTTCAACTTCAATAAGAAGGTCAGAGGGATACAGTGAAACTGAAGTGAAGCATCGGAAACTATAACTAGTGTCACAGGAATGGTTCAAAACATAGACTGTAAGAAGACTCAGTTTCCTTGTACTGAAGTCGGCATTGTGCCTTTTGTATTTAATTCCATTGCAATTTCTGTGTGTCATCGACAATAAGAAGGTCAGAGGGATACAGAAAACCTGAAGTGAAGCATCGGAATCTATAACTAGTGTCAAAGGAAATGTTCAAAACATAGACAGTAAGAAGAGTCAGTTTTCTTGTACTTAAGTCTGCATTGTGCCTTTTGTATTTAATTCCGATGCAATTGCTGTGTTTCATCGTCAATAGGAGGGTCAGAGGAATACAGTAATCCTGAAGTGAAGCATCGGAATCTATAACTAGTGTCACATGAATGGTTCAAAACATAGACAGTAAGAAGAGTCAGTTTTCTTGTACTTAAGTCGGCATTGTGCCTTTTCTATTTAATTCCGATGCAATTTCTGTGTTTCATCGTCAATCAGAAGGTCAGAGGGAAACAGTAAACCGGAAGTGAAGCATCGGAATCTATAACTAGTGTCACAGGAATGGTTCAAAACATAGACATTAAGAAGAGTCAGTTTTCTTGTTCTTAAGTCAGCGTTGTGCCTTCTGTATTTAATTCCGATGCAATTTCTATGTTTTATCGTCAATAAGAAGGTCAGAGGGATACAGTAAACCTGAAGTGAAGCATCGGAATCTATAACTAGTATCACATGAATGGTTTAAAACATAGACAGTAAGAAGAGTCAGTTTTCTTGTACTTAAGTCGGCATTGTGCCTTTTGTATTTAATTCCGATGCAATTTCTGTGTTTCATCGTCAATAAGAAGGTCAGAGACATACAGTAAACCCGAAGTGAAAAATCGGAATCTATAACTAGTGTCACAGGAATGGTTCAAACCATAGACAGTAAGAAGAGTCAGTTTTCTTGTACTTAAGTCGGCGTTGTGCCTTTTGTATTTAATTCCGATGCAATATCTGTGTTTTATCGTCACTAAGAAGGTCAGAGGGATACAGTAAACCTGAAGTGAAGCATCGGAATCTATAACTAGTGTCATAGGAATGGTTCAAAACATAGACTGTAAGAAGAGTCAGTTTTCTTGTACTTAAGTCGGCATTGTGCCTTTTGTATTTAACTCCGATGCATTTTATGTGTATCATCGTCTATAAGAAAGTCAGAGGGATACAGTAAACCTGAAGTGAAGCATCGGAATCTATAACTAGTGTCACAGGAATGGTTCAAAACATAGACAGTAAGAAGAGTCAGTCTTCTTGTACTTAAGTTGGCATTGTGCCTTTTGTGTTTAATTCCGATCCAATTTCTGTGTTTCATCGTCAATAAGAAGGTCAGAGGAATAGAGTAAACCTGAAGTGAAGCATCGGAATCTATAACTAGTGTCACAGGAATGGTTCAAATCAAAGACAGTAAGAAGAATCAGTTTTCTTGTACTTGAGTCTGCATTGTGCCTTTTGTATTTAATTCCGATGCAATTGCTGTGTTTCATCGTCAATACGAAGGTCAGAGGGATACAATAAACCTGAAGTGAAGCCTCGGAATCTATAAGTAGTGTCACATGAATGGTTCAAAACATAGACAGTAAGAAGAGTCAGTTTTCTTGTACTTAAGTCGGCATTGTGCCTTTTGTATTTAACTCCGATGCATTTTATGTGTTTCATCGTCTATAAGAAAGTCAGAGGGATACAGTAAACCTGAAGTGAAGCATCGGAATCTATAACTAGTGTCACAGGAATGGTTGAAAACATAGTAAGAAGAGTCAGTCCTCTTGTACTTAAGTCGGCATTGTGCCTTTTGTGTTTAATTCCGATCCAATTTCTGTGTTTCATCGTCAATAAGAAGGTCAGAGGAATACAGCGAACCTGAAGTGAAGCATCGGAATCTATAACTAGTGTCACAGGAATGGTTCAAATCAAAGACAGTAAGAAGAGTCAGTTTTCTTGTACTTAAGTCTACATTGTGCCTTTTGTATTTAATTCCGATGCAATTGCTGTGTTTCATCGTCAATACGAAGGTCAGAGGGATACAGTAAACCTGAAGTGAAGCATCGGAATCTATAACTAGTGTCACATGAATGGTTCAAAACATAGACAGTAAGAAGAGTCAGTTTTCATGTACTTAAGTCGGCATTGTGCCTTTTGTATTTAATTCTGAAGCAATTTCTGTGATTCATCGTCAATAAGGAGGTCAGAGGGATGCAGTAAACCTGGAGTAAAGCATCGGAATCTATAACTAGTGTCACATTAATGGTTTAAAACATAGACAGTAAGAAGAGTCAGTTTTCTTGTACTTAGGTCGGCATGGTGCCTTTTGTATTTAATTCCGATGCAATTTCTGTGTTTCATCGTCAATAAGAAGGTCAGAGGGATACAGTAAACCTGAAGTGAAGCATCGGAATCTATAACTAGTGTCACAGAAATGGTTCAAACCATAGACAGTAAGAAGAGTCAGTTTTCTTGTACTTAAGTCGGCATTGTGCCTTTTGTATTTAATTCCGACGCAATTTCTGTGTTTCATCGACAATAAGAAGGTCAGAGGGATACACTAAACCTGAAGTGAAGCATCGGAATCTATAACTAGTGTCACAGGAGTGGTTCAAAACATAGACAGTAAGAAGAGTCAGTTTTCTTGTACTTAAGTCTGCATTGTGCCTTTTGTATTTAATTCCGATGCAATTGCTGTGTTTCATCATCAATAAGAAGGTCAGAGGAATACAGTAATCCTGAAGTGAAGCATCGGAATCTATAACTAGTGTCACATAAATGTTTCAAAACATAGACAGTAAGAAGAGTCAGTTTTCTTGTACTTAAGTCGGCATTGTGCCTTTTGTATTTAATTCCCATGCAATTTCTGTGTGTCATCGTCAATACGAAGGTCAGAGGGATACAGTTAAAATGAAAGGGAAGCATCGGAATCTATAACTAGTGTCACAGGAGTGGTTCATAACATAGACAGTAAGAGGACTTCAGTTTTCTTGTTCTTAAGTCCGAGTTGAGCCTTTTGTAATTAATTCCGAAGCAATTTCTTTGATTCATTGTCAATAAGATGGTCAGAGGGATACAGTAAACCTGGAGTAAAGCATCAGAATCTATAACTAGTGTCACATGGGTGGTTTAAATCATAGACAGTAAGAAGAGTCATTTTTCTTGTACTTAAGTCGGCATTGTGCCATTTGTATTTAATTCCGATGCAATTTGTGTGTCTCATCGTCAATAAGAAGGTCAGAGGGATACAGTAAACCTGAAGTGAAGGATCGGAATCTATAACTAGTGTCACAGGAATGGTTCAAAACATAGACAGTAAGAAGAGTCTGTTTTCTTGTACTTAAGTCGGCATTGTGCCTTTTGTATATAATTCCGATGCAATTTCAGTGTTTTAACGTCAATAAGAAGGTCAGAGGGATACAGTGAAACTGAAGTGAAGCATCGGAAACTATAACTAGTGTCACAGGAATGGTTCAAAACACAGACTGTAAGAAGACTCAGTTTCCTTGTACTGAAGTCGGCATTGTGCCTTTTGTATTTAATTCCATTGCAATTTCTGTGTTTCATCGACAGTAAGAAGGTCAGAGGGATACAGAAAACCTGAAGTGAAGCATCGGAATTTATAACTAGTGTCACAGGAAAGGTTCTAAACATAGACAGTAAGAAGAGTCAGTTTTCTTGTACTTAAGTCTGCATTGTGCCTTTTGTATTTAATTCCAATGCAATTGCTGTGTTTCATCGTCAATAGGAAGGTCAGAGGAATACAGTAATCCTGAAGTGAAGCATCGGAATCTATAACTAGTGTCACATGAATGGTTCAAAACATAGACAGTAAGAAGAGTCAGTTTTCTTGTACTTAAGTCGGAATTGTGCCTTTTGTATTTAATTCCGATGCAATTTCTGTGTTTCATCGTCAATAAGAAGGTCACAGGGATACAGTAAACCCGAAGTGAAGCATCGGAATCTATAACTAGTGTCACAGGAATGGTTGAAAACATAGACAGTAAGAAGAGTCAGTCCTCTTGTACTTAAGTCGGCATTGTGCCTTTTGTGTTTAATTCCGATCCAATTTCTGTGTTTCATCGTCACTAAGAAGGTCAGAGAAATACAGTAAACCTGAAGTGAAGCATCGGAATCTATAACTAGTGTCACAGGAAAGGTTCAAATCAAAGACAGTAAGAAGAGTAAGTTTTCTTGTACTTAAGTCTGCATTGTGCCTTTTGTATTTAATTCCGATGCAATTACTGTGTTTCATCGTCAATACGAAGGTCAGAGGGATACAGTAAACCTGAAGTGAAGCATCGGAATCTATAACTAGTGTCACATGAATGGTTCAAAACATAGACAGTAAGAAGAGTCAGTTTTCTTGTACTTAAGTCGGCATTGTGCCTTTTGTATTTAATTCTGAAGCAATTTCTGTGATTCATCGTCAATAAGGAGGTCAGAGGGATGCAGTAAACCTGGAGTAAAGCATCGGAATCTATAACTAGTGTCACATTAATGGTTTAAAACATAGACAGTAAGAAGAGTCAGTTTTCTTGTACTTAAGTCGGCATTGTGCCTTTTGTACTTAATTCCGATGCAATTTTTGTGTTTCATCGTCAATAAGAAGGTCAGAGGGATACAGTAAACCCGAAGTGAAGCATCCCAATCTATAACTAGTGTCACAGGAATGGTTCAAACCATAGACAGTAAGAAGAGTCAGTTTCCTTGTACTTAAGTCGGCGTTGTGCCTTTTGTATTTAATTCCGATGCAATATCTGTGTTTCATCGTCAATAAGAAGGTCAGAGGGATACAGTAAACCTGAAGTGAAGCATTGGAATCTATAACTAGTGTCATAGGAATGGTTCAAAACATAGACAGGAAGAAGAGTCAGTTTTCTTGTACTTAAGTCGGCATTGTGCCTTTTGTATTTAACTCCGATGCATTTTATGTGTTTCATCGTCTATAAGAAAGTCAGAGGGACACAGTAAACCTGAAGTGAAGCATCGGAATCTATAACTAGTGTCACAGGAATGGTTGAAAACATAGACAGTAAGAAGAGTCAGTCCTATTGTACTTAAGTCGGCATTGTGCCTTTTGTGTTTAATTCCGATCCAATTTCTGTGTTTCATCGTCAATAAGAAGGTCAGAGGAATACAGTAAACCTGAAGTGAAGCATCGGAATCTATAACTAGTGTCACAGGAATGGTTCAAATCAAAGACAGTAAGAAGAGTCAGTTTTCTTGTACTTAAGTCTGCATTGTGCCTTTTGTATTTAATTCCGATGCAATTGCTGTGTTTCATCGTCAATACGAAGGTCAGAGGCATACAGTAAACCTGAAGTGAAGCATCGGAATCTATAACTAGTGTCACATGAGTGGTTCAAAACATAGACAGTAAGAAGAGTCAGTTTTCATGTACTTAAGTCGGCATTGTGCCTTTTGTATTTAATTCTGAAGCAATTTCTGTGATTCATCGTCAATAAGGAGGTCAGAGGGATGCAGTAAACCTGGAGTAAAGCATCGGAATCTATAACTAGTGTCACATTAATGGTTTAAAACATAGACAGTAAGAAGAGTCAGTTTTCGTGTACTTAGGTCGGCATTGTGCCTTTTGTATTTAATTCCGATGCAATTTCTGTGTTTCATCGTCAATAAGAAGGTCAGAGGGATACAGTAAACCTGAAGTGAAGCATCGGAATCTATAACTAGTGTCACAGAAATGGTTCAAACCATAGACAGTAAGAAGAGTCAGTTTTCTTGTACTTAAGTCGGCATTGTGCCTTTTGTATTTAATTCCGATGCAATTTCTGTGTTTCATCGACAATAAGAAGGTCAGAGGGATACACTAAACCTGAAGTGAAGCATCGGAATCTATAACTAGTGTCACAGGAGTGGTTCAAAACATAGACAGTAAGAAGAGTCAGTTTTCTTGTACTTAAGTCTGCATTGTGCCTTTTGTATTTAATTCCGATGCAATTGCTGTGTTTCATCTTCAATAAGAAGGTCAGAGGAATACAGTAATCCTGAAGTGAAGCATCGGAATCTATAACTAGTGTCACATAAATGGTTCAAAACATAGACAGTAAGAAGAGTCAGTTTTCTTGTACTTAAGTCGGCATTGTGCCTTTTGTATTTAATTCCGATGCAATTTCTGTGTGTCATCGTCAATACGAAGGTCAGAGCGATACAGTTAACCTGAAGTGAAGCATCGGAATCTATAACTAGTGTCACAGGAATGGTTCAAAACATAGACTGTAAGAAGACTCAGTTTCCTTGTACTGAAGTCGGCATTGTGCCTTTTGTATTTAATTCCATTGCAATTTCTGTGTGTCATCGACAATAAGAAGGTCAGAGGGATACAGAAAACCTGAAGTGAAGCATCGGAATCTATAACTAGTGTCAAAGGAAATGTTCAAAACATAGACAGTAAGAAGAGTCAGTTTTCTTGTACTTAAGTCTGCATTGTGCCTTTTGTATTTAATTCCGATGCAATTGCTGTGTTTTATCGTCAATAGGAGGGTCAGAGGAATACAGTAATCCTGAAGTGAAGCATCGGAATCTATAACTAGTGTCACATGAATGGTTCAAAACATAGACAGTAAGAAGAGTCAGTTTTCTTGTACTTAAGTCGGCATTGTGCCTTTTCTATTTAATTCCGATGCAATTTCTGTGTTTCATCGTCAATCAGAAGGTCAGAGGGAAACAGTAAACCGGAAGTGTAGCATCGGAATCTATAACTAGTGTCACAGGAATGGTTCAAAACATAGACATTAAGAAGAGTCAGTTTTCTTGTTCTTAAGTCAGCGTTGTGCCTTCTGTATTTAATTCCGATGCAATTTCTATGTTTCATCGTCAATAAGAAGGTCAGAGGGATACAGTAAACCTGAAGTGAAGCATCGGAATCTATAACTAGTATCACATGAATGGTTTAAAACATAGACAGTAAGAAGAGTCAGTTTTCTTGTACTTAAGTCGGCATTGTGCCTTTTGTATTTAATTCCGATGCAATTTCTGTGTTTCATCGTCAATAAGAAGGTCAGAGACATACAGTAAACCCGAAGTGAAAAATCGGAATCTGTAACTAGTGTCACAGGAATGGTTCAAACCATAGACAGTAAGAAGAGTCAGTTTTCTTGTACTTAAGTCGGCGTTGTGCCTTTTGTATTTAATTCCGATGCAATATCTGTGTTTTATCGTCACTAAGAAGGTCAGAGGGATACAGTAAACCTGAAGTGAAGCATCGGAATCTATAACTAGTGTCATAGGAATGGTTCAAAACATAGACTGTAAGAAGAGTCAGTTTTCTTGTACTTAAGTCGGCATTGTGCCTTTTGTATTTAACTCCGATGCATTTTATGTGTTTCATCGTCTATAAGAAAGTCAGAGGGATACAGTAAACCTGAAGTGAAGCATCGGAATCTATAACTAGTGTCACAGGAATGGTTCAAAACATAGACAGTAAGAAGAGTCAGTCTTCTTGTACTTAAGTTGGCATTGTGCCTTTTGTGTTTAATTCCGATCCAATTTCTGTGTTTCATCGTCAATAAGAAGGTCAGAGGAATAGAGTAAACCTGAAGTGAAGCATCGGAATCTATAACTAGTGTCACAGGAATGGTTCAAATCAAAGACAGTAAGAAGAGTCAGTTATCTTGTACTTAAGTCTGCATTGTGCCTTTTGTATATAATTCCGATGCAATATCTGTGTTTTATCGTCACTAAGACGGTCAGAGGGATACAGTAAACCTGAAGTGAAGCATCGGAATCTATAACTAGTGTCACAGGAATGGTTCAAAACATAGACTGTAAGAAGAGTCAGTTTTCTTGTACTTAAGTCGGCATTGTGCCTTTTGTGTTTAATTCCGATCCCATTTCTGTGTTTCATCGTCAATAAGAAGGTCAGAGGAATACAGTAAACCTGAAGTGAAGCATCGGAATCTATAACTAGTGTCACAGGAATGGTTCAAATCAAAGACAGTAAGAAGAGTCAGTTTTCTTGTACTTAAGTCTGCATTGTGCCTTTTGTATTTAATTCCGATGCAATTGCTGTGTTTCATCGTCAATACGAAGGTCAGAGGGATACAATAAACCTGAAGTGAAGCCTCGGAATCTATAACTAGTGTCACATGAATGGTTCAAAACATAGACAGTAAGAAGAGTCAGTTTTCTTGTACTTAAGTCGGCATTGTGCCTTTTGTATTTAATTCTGAAGCAATTTCTGTGATTCATCGTCAATAAGGAGGTCAGAGGGATGCAGTAAACCTGGAGTAAAGCATCGGAATCTATAACTAGTGTCACATTAATGGTTTAAAACATATACAGTAAGAAGAGTCAGTTTCTTGTACTTAAGTCGGCATTGTGCCTTTTGTATTTAATTCCGATGCAATTTTTGTGTTTCATCGTCAATAAGAAGGTCAGAGGGATACAGTAAACCCGAAGTGAAGCATCCCAATCTATAACTAGTGTCACAGGAATGGTTCAAACCATAGACAGTAAGAAGAGTCAGTTTCCTTGTACTTAAGTCGGCGTTGTGCCTTTTGTATTTAATTCCGATGCAATATCTGTGTTTCATCGTCAATAAGAAGGTCAGAGGGATACAGTAAACCTGAAGTGAAGCATTGGAATCTATAACTAGTGTCATAGGAATGGTTCAAAACATAGACAGGAAGAAGAGTCAGTTTTCTTGTACTTAAGTCGGCATTGTGCCTTTTGTATTTAACTCCGATGCATTTTATGTGTTTCATCGTCTATAAGAAAGTCAGAGGGATACAGTAAACCTGAAGTGAAGCATCGGAATCTACAACTAGTGTCACAGGAATGGTTGAAAACATAGACAGTAAGAAGAGTCAGTCCTATTGTACTTAAGTCGGCATTGTGCCTTTTGTGTTTAATTCCGATCCAATTTCTGTGTTTCATCGTCAATAAGAAGGTCAGAGGAATACAGTAAACCTGAAGTGAAGCATCGGAATCTATAACTAGTGTCACAGGAATGGTTCAAATCATAGACAGTAAGAAGAGTCAGTTTTCTTGTACTTAAGTCTGCATTGTGCCTTTTGTATTTAATTCCGATGCAATTGCTGTGTTTCATCGTCAATACGAAGGTCAGAGGCATACAGTAAACCTGAAGTGAAGCATCGGAATCTATAACTAGTGTCACATGAATGGTTCAAAACATAGACAGTAAGAAGAGTCAGTTTTCATGTACTTAAGTCGGCATTGTGCCTTTTGTATTTAATTCTGAAGCAATTTCTATGATTCATCGTCAATAAGGAGGTCAGAGGGATGCAGTAAACCTGGAGTAAAGCATCGGAATCTATAACTAGTGTCACATTAATGGTTTAAAACATAGACAGTAAGAAGAGTCAGTTTTCGTGTACTTAGGTCGGCATTGTGCCTTTTGTATTTCATTCCGATGCAATTTCTGTGTTTCATCGTCAATAAGAAGGTCAGAGGGATACAGTAAACCTGAAGTGAAGCATCGGAATCTATAACTAGTGTCACAGAAATGGTTCAAACCATAGACAGTAAGAAGAGTCAGTTTTCTTGTACTTAAGTCGGCATTGTGCCTTTTGTATTTAATTCCGATGCAATTTCTGTGTTTCATCGACAATAAGAAGGTAAGAGGGATACACTAAACCTGAAGTGAAGCATCGGAATCTATAACTAGTGTCACAGGAGTGGTTCAAAACATAGACAGTAAGAAGAGTCAGTTTTCTTGTACTTAAGTCTGCATTGTGCCTTTTGTATTTAATTCCGATGCAATTGCTGTGTTTCATCTTCAATAAGAAGGTCAGAGGAATACAGTAATCCTGAAGTGAAGCATCGGAATCTATAACTAGTGTCACATAAATGGTTCAAAACATAGACAGTAAGAAGAGTCAGTTTTCTTGTACTTAAGTCGGCATTGTGCCTTTTGTATTTAATTCCGATGCAATTTCTGTGTGTCATCGTCAATACGAAGGTCAGAGGGATACAGTTAACCTGAAGTGAAGCATCGGAATCTATAACTAGTGTCACAGGAATGGTTCAAAACATAGACTGTAAGAAGACTCAGTTTCCTTGTACTGAAGTCGGCATTGTGCCTTTTGTATTTAATTCCATTGCAATTTCTGTGTGTCATCGACAATAAGAAGGTCAGAGGGATACAGAAAACCTGAAGTGAAGCATCGGAATCTATAACTAGTGTCAAAGGAAATGTTCAAAACATAGACAGTAAGAAGAGTCAGTTTTCTTGTACTTAAGTCTGCATTGTGCCTTTTGTATTTAATTCCGATGCAATTGCTGTGTTTCATCGTCAATAGGAGGGTCAGAGGAATACAGTAATCCTGAAGTGAAGCATCGGAATCTATAACTAGTGTCACATGAATGGTTCAAAACATAGACAGTAAGAAGAGTCAGTTTTCTTGTACTTAAGTCGGCATTGTGCCTTTTCTATTTAATTCCGATGCAATTTCTGTGTTTCATCGTCAATCAGAAGGTCAGAGAGAAACAGTAAACCGGAAGTGAAGCATCGGAATCTATAACTAGTGTCACAGGAATGGTTCAAAACATAGACATTAATAAGAGTCAGTTTTCTTGTTCTTAAGTCAGCGTTGTGCCTTCTGTATTTAATTCCGATGCAATTTCTATGTTTCATCGTCAATAAGAAGGTCAGAGGGATACAGTAAACCTGAAGTGAAGCATCGGAATCTATAACTAGTGTCACATGAATGGTTTAAAACATAGACAGTAAGAAGAGTCAGTTTTCTTGTACTTAAGTCGGCATTGTGCCTTTTGTATTTAATTCCGATGCAATTTCTGTGTTTCATCGTCAATAAGAAGGTCAGAGACATACAGTAAAACCGAAGTGAAAAATCGGAATCTATAACTAGTGTCACAGGAATGGTTCAAACCATAGACAGTAAGAAGAGTCAGTTTTCTTGTACTTAAGTCGGCGTTGTGCCTTTTGTATTTAATTCCGATGCAATATCTGTGTTTTATCGTCACTAAGAAGGTCAGAGGGATACAGTAAACCTGAAGTGAAGCATCGGAATCTATAACTAGTGTCATAGGAATGGTTCAAAACATCGACTGTAAGAAGAGTCAGTTTTCTTGTACTTAAGTCGGCATTGTGCCTTTTGTATTTAACTCCGATGCATTTTATGTGTTTCATCGTCTATAAGAAAGTCAGAGGGATACAGTAAACCTGAAGTGAAGCATCGGAATCTATAACTAGTGTCACAGGAATGGTTCAAAACATAGACAGTAAGAAGAGTCAGTCTTGTTGTACTTAAGTTGGCATTGTGCCTTTTGTGTTTAATTCCGATCCAATTTCTGTGTTTCATCGTCAATAAGAAGGTCAGAGGAATAGAGTAAACCTGAAGTGAAGCATCGGAATCTATAACTAGTGTCACAGGAATGGTTCAAATCAAAGACAGTAAGAAGAGTCAGTTTTCTTGTACTTAAGTCTGCATTGTGCCTTTTGTATTTAATTCCGATGCAATTGCTGTGTTTCATCGTCAATACGAAGGTCAGAGGGATACAATAAACCTGAAGTGAAGCCTCGGAATCTATAAGTAGTGTCACATGAATGGTTCAAAACATAGACAGTAAGAAGAGTCAGTTTTCTTGTACTTAAGTCGGCATTGTGCCTTTTGTATTTAACTCCGATGCATTTTATGTGTTTCATCGTCTATAAGAAAGTCAGAGGGATACAGTAAACCTGAAGTGAAGCATCGGAATCTATAACTAGTGTCACAGGAATGGTTGAAAACATAGTACGAAGAGTCAGTCCTCTTGTACTTAAGTCGGCATTGTGCCTTTTGTGTTTAATTCCGATCCAATTTCTGTGTTTCATCGTCAATAAGAAGGTCAGAGGAATACAGTAAACCTGAAGTGAAGCATCGGAATCTATAACTAGTGTCACAGGAATGGTTCAAATCAAAGACAGTAAGAAGAGTCAGTTTTCTTGTACTTAAGTCTACATTGTGCCTTTTGTATTTAATTCCGATGCAATTGCTGTGTTTCATCGTCAATACGAAGGTCAGAGGGATACAGTAAACCTGAAGTGAAGCATCGGAATCTATAACTAGTGTCACATGAATGGTTCAAAACATAGACAGTAAGAAGAGTCAGTTTTCATGTACTTAAGTCGGCATTGTGCCTTCTGTATTTAATTCTGAAGCAATTTCTGTGATTCATCGTCAATAAGGAGGTCAGAGGGATGCAGTAAACCTGGAGTAAAGCATCGGAATCTATAACTAGTGTCACATTAATGGTTTAAAACATAGACAGTAAGAAGAGTCAGTTTTCTTGTACTTAGGTCGGCATGGTGCCTTTTGTATTTAATTCCGATGCAATTTCTGTGTTTCATCGTCAATAAGAAGGTCAGAGGGATACAGTAAACCTGAAGTGAAGCATCGGAATCTATAACTAGTGTCACAGAAATGGTTCAAACCATAGACAGTAAGAAGAGTCAGTTTTCTTGTACTTAAGTCGGCATTGTGCCTTTTGTATTTAATTCCGATGCAATTTCTGTGTTTCATCGACAATAAGAAGGTCAGAGGGATACACTAAACCTGAAGTGAAGCATCGGAATCTATAACTAGTGTCACAGGAGTGGTTCAAAACATAGACAGTAAGAAGAGTCAGTTTTCTTGTACTTAAGTCTGCATTGTGCCTTTTGTATTTAATTCCGATGCAATTGCTGTGTTTCATCATCAATAAGAAGGTCAGAGGAATACAGTAATCCTGAAGTGAAGCATCGGAATCTATAACTAGTGTCACATAAATGGTTCAAAACATAGACAGTAAGAAGAGTCAGTTTTCTTGTACTTAAGTCGGCATTGTGCCTTTTGTATTTAATTCCCATGCAATTTCTGTGTGCCATCGTCAATACGAAGGTCAGAGGGATACAGTTAACCTGAAGTGAAGCATCGGAATCTATAACTAGTGTCACAGGAGTGGTTCATAACATAGACAGTAAGAAGACTTCAGTTTTCTTGTTCTTAAGTCCGAGTTGAGCCTTTTGTAATTAATTCCGAAGCAATTTCTTTGATTCATTGTCAATAAGATGGTCAGAGGGATACAGTAAACCTGGAGTAAAGCATCAGAATCTATAACTAGTGTCACATGGGTGGTTTAAATCATAGACAGTAAGAAGAGTCATTTTTCTTGTACTTAAGTCGGCATTGTGCCATTTGTATTTAATTCCGATGCAATTTGTGTGTCTCATCGTCAATAAGAAGGTCAGAGGGATACAGTAAACCTGAAGTGAAGGATCGGAATCTATAACTAGTGTCACAGGAATGGTTCAAAACATAGACAGTAAGAAGAGTCTGTTTTCTTGTACTTAAGTCGGCATTGTGCCTTTTGTATATAATTCCGATGCAATTTCAGTGTTTTAACGTCAATAAGAAGGTCAGAGGGATACAGTGAAACTGAAGTGAAGCATCGGAAACTATAACTAGTGTCACAGGAATGGTTCAAAACATAGACTGTAAGAAGACTCAGTTTCCTTGTACTGAAGTCGGCATTGTGCCTTTTGTATTTAATTCCATTGCAATTTCTGTGTTTCATCGACAGTAAGAAGGTCAGAGGGATACAGAAAACCTGAAGTGAAGCATCGGAATTTATAACTAGTGTCACAGGAAAGGTTCTAAACATAGACAGTAAGAAGAGTCAGTTTTCTTGTACTTAAGTCTGCATTGTGCCTTTTGTATTTAATTCCAATGCAATTGCTGTGTTTCATCGTCAATAGGAAGGTCAGAGGAATACAGTAATCCTGAAGTGAAGCATCGGAATCTATAACTAGTGTCACATGAATGGTTCAAAACATAGACAGTAAGAAGAGTCAGTTTTCTTGTACTTAAGTCGGAATTGTGCCTTTTGTATTTAATTCCGATGCAATTTCTGTGTTTCATCGTCAATAAGAAGGTCACAGGGATACAGTAAACCCGAAGTGAAGCATCGGAATCTATAACTAGTGTCACAGGAATGGTTGAAAACATAGACAGTAAGAAGAGTCAGTCCTCTTGTACTTAAGTCGGCATTGTGCCTTTTGTGTTTAATTCCGATCCAATTTCTGTGTTTCATCGTCAATAAGAAGGTCAGAGAAATACAGTAAACCTGAAGTGAAGCATCGGAATCTATAACTAGTGTCACAGGAAAGGTTCAAATCAAAGACAGTAAGAAGAGTAAGTTTTCTTGTACTTAAGTCTGCATTGTGCCTTTTGTATTTAATTCCGATGCAATTACTGTGTTTCATCGTCAATACGAAGGTCAGAGGGATACAGTAAACCTGAAGTGAAGCATCGGAATCTATAACTAGTGTCACATGAATGGTTCAAAACATAGACAGTAAGAAGAGTCAGTTTTCTTGTACTTAAGTCGGCATTGTGCCTTTTGTATTTAATTATGAAGCAATTTCTGTGATTCATCGTCAATAAGGAGGTCAGAGGGATGCAGTAAACCTGGAGTAAAGCATCGGAATCTATAACTAGTGTCACAATAATGGTTTAAAACATAGACAGTAAGAAGAGTCTGTTTTCTTGTACTTAAGTCGGCATTGTGCCTTTTGTATATAATTCCGATGCAATATCTGTGTTTTATCGTCACTAAGACGGTCAGAGGGATACAGTAAACCTGAAGTGAAGCATCGGAATCTATAACTAGTGTCATAGGAATGGTTCAAAACATAGACTGTAAGAAGAGTCAGTTTTCTTGTACTTAAGTCGGCATTGTGCCTTTTGTGTTTAATTCCGATCCAATTTCTGTGTTTCATCGTCAATAAGAAGGTCAGAGGAATACAGTAAACCTGAAGTGAAGCATCGGAATCTATAACTAGTGTCACAGGAATGGTTCAAATCAAAGACAGTAAGAAGAGTCAGTTTTCTTGTACTTAAGTCTGCATTGTGCCTTTTGTATTTAATTCCGATGCAATTGCTGTGTTTCATCGTCAATACGAAGGTCAGAGGGATACAATAAACCTGAAGTGAAGCCTCGGAATCTATAACTAGTGTCACATGAATGGTTCAAAACATAGACAGTAAGAAGAGTCAGTTTTCTTGTACTTAAGTCGGCATTGTGCCTTTTGTATTTAATTCTGAAGCAATTTCTGTGATTCATCGTCAATAAGGAGGTCAGAGGGATGCAGTAAACCTGGAGTAAAGCATCGGAATCTATAACTAGTGTCACATTAATGGTTTAAAACATAGACAGTAAGAAGAGTCAGTTTTCTTGTACTTAAGTCGGCATTGTGCCTTTTGTATTTAATTCCGATGCAATTTTTGTGTTTCATCGTCAATAAGAAGGTCAGAGGGATACAGTAAACCCGAAGTGAAGCATCCCAATCTATAACTAGTGTCACAGGAATGGTTCAAACCATAGACAGTAAGAAGAGTCAGTTTCCTTGTACTTAAGTCGGCGTTGTGCCTTTTGTATTTAATTCCGATGCAATATCTGTGTTTCATCGTCAATAAGAAGGTCAGAGGGATACAGTAAACCTGAAGTGAAGCATTGGAATCTATAACTAGTGTCATAGGAATGGTTCAAAACATAGACAGTAAGAAGAGTCAGTTTTCTTGTACTTAAGTCGGCATTGTGCCTTTTGTATTTAACTCCGATGCATTTTATGTGTTTCATCGTCTATAAGAAAGTCAGAGGGATACAGTAAACCTGAAGTGAAGCATCGGAATCTATAACTAGTGTCACAGGAATGGTTGAAAACATAGACAGTAAGAAGAGTCAGTCCTATTGTACTTAAGTCGGCATTGTGCCTTTTGTGTTTAATTCCGATCCAATTTCTGTGTTTCATCGTCAATAAGAAGGTCAGAGGAATACAGTAAACCTGAAGTGAAGCATCGGAATCTATAACTAGTGTCACAGGAATGGTTCAAATCAAAGACAGTAAGAAGAGTCAGTTTTCTTGTACTTAAGTCTGCATTGTGCCTTTTGTATTTAATTCCGATGCAATTGCTGTGTTTCATCGTCAATACGAAGGTCAGAGGCATACAGTAAACCTGAAGTGAAGCATCGGAATCTATAACTAGTGTCACATGAATGGTTCAAAACATAGACAGTAAGAAGAGTCAGTTTTCATGTACTTAAGTCGGCATTGTGCCTTTTGTATTTAATTCTGAAGCAATTTCTGTGATTCATCGTCAATAAGGAGGTCAGAGGGATGCAGTAAACCTGGAGTAAAGCACCGGAATCTATAACTAGTGTCACATTAATGGTTTAAAACATAGACAGTAAGAAGAGTCAGTTTTCGTGTACTTAGGTCGGCATTGTGCCTTTTGTATTTAATTCCGATGCAATTTCAGTGTTTCATCGTCAATAAGAAGGTCAGAGGGATACAGTAAACCTGAAGTGAAGCATCGGAATCTATAACTAGTGTCACAGAAATGGTTCAAACCATAGACAGTAAGAAGAGTCAGTTTTCTTGTACTTAAGTCGGCATTGTGCCTTTTGTATTTAATTCCGATGCAATTTCTGTGTTTCATCGACAATAAGAAGGTCAGAGGGATACACTAAACCTGAAGTGAAGCATCGGAATCTATAACTAGTGTCACAGGAGTGGTTCAAAACATAGACAGTAAGAAGTGTCAGTTTTCTTGTACTTAAGTCTGCATTGTGCCTTTTGTATTTAATTCCGATGCAATTGCTGTGTTTCATCTTCAATAAGAAGGTCAGAGGAATACAGTAATCCTGAAGTGAAGCATCGGAATCTATAACTAGTGTCACATAAATGGTTCAAAACATAGACAGTAAGAAGAGTCAGTTTTCTTGTACTTAAGTCGGCATTGTGCCTTTTGTATTTAATTCCGATGCAATTTCTGTGTGTCATCGTCAATACGAAGGTCAGAGGGATACAGTTAACCTGAAGTGAAGCATCGGAATCTATAACTAGTGTCACAGGAGTGGTTCATAACATAGACAGTAAGAAGACTTCAGTTTTCTTGTTCTTAAGTCCGCGTTGAGCCTTTTGTAACTAATTCCGAAGCAATTTCTTTGATTCATTGTCAATAAGAAGGTCAGAGGGATACAGTAAACCTGGAGTAAAGCATCAGAATCTATAACTAGTGTCACATGGGTGGTTTAAATCATAGACAGTAAGAAGAGTCATTTTTCTTGTACTTAAGTCGGCATTGTGCCATTTGTATTTAATTCCGATGCAATTTGTGTGTCTCATCGTCAATAAGAAGGTCAGAGGGATACAGTAAACCAGAAGTGAAGGATCGGAATCTATAACTAGTGTCACAGGAATGGTTCAAAACATAGACAGTAAGAAGAGTCAGTCTTCTTGTACTTAAGTTGGCATTGTGCCTTTTGTGTTTAATTCCGATCCAATTTCTGTGTTTCATCGTCAATAAGAAGGTCAGAGGAATAGAGTAAACCTAAAGTGAAGCATCGGAATCTATAACTAGTGTCACAGGAATGGTTCAAATCAAAGACAGTAAGAAGAGTCAGTTTTCTTGTACTTAAGTCTGCATTGTGCCTTTTGTATTTAATTCCGATGCAATTGCTGTGTTTCATCGTCAATACGAAGGTCAGAGGGATACAATAAACCTGAAGTGAAGCCTCGGAATCTATAAGTAGTGTCACATGAATGGTTCAAAACATAGACAGTAAGAAGAGTCAGTTTTCTTGTACTTAAGTCGGCATTGTGCCTTTTGTATTTAACTCCGATGCATTTTATGTGTTTCATCGTCTATAAGAAAGTCAGAGGGATACAGTAAACCTGAAGTGAAGCATCGTAATCTATAACTAGTGTCACAGGAATGGTTGAAAACATAGTAAGAAGAGTCAGTCCTCTTGTACTTAAGTCGGCATTGTGCCTTTTGTGTTTAATTCCGATCCAATTTCTGTGTTTCATCGTCAATAAGAAGGTCAGAGGAATACAGTAAACCTGAAGTGAAGCATCGGAATCTATAACTAGTGTCACAGGAATGGTTCA
This sequence comes from Schistocerca americana, assembly GCF_021461395.2. Lineage (NCBI taxonomy): Eukaryota > Metazoa > Arthropoda > Insecta > Orthoptera > Acrididae > Schistocerca > Schistocerca americana. Next base: position 13,459,972 of record NC_060121.1, on the reverse strand, counting down.
AATCAAAGACAGTAAGAAGAGTCAGTTTTCTTGTACTTAAGTCTACATTGTGCCTTTTGTATTTAATTCCGATGCAATTGCTGTGTTTCATCGTCAATACGAAGGTCAGAGGGATACAGTAAACCTGAAGTGAAGCATCGGAATCTATAACTAGTGTCACATGAATGGTTCAAAACATAGACAGTAAGAAGAGTCAGTTTTCATGTACTTAAGTCGGCATTGTGCCTTTTGTATTTAATTCTGAAGCAATTTCTGTGATTCATCGTCAATAAGGAGGTCAGAGGGATGCAGTAAACCTGGAGTAAAGCATCGGAATCTATAACTAGTGTCACATTAATGGTTTAAAACATAGACAGTAAGAAGAGTCAGTTTTCTTGTACTTAGGTCGGCATGGTGCCTTTTGTATTTAATTCCGATGCAATTTCTGTGTTTCATCGTCAATAAGAAGGTCAGAGGGATACAGTAAACCTGAAGTGAAGCATCGGAATCTATAACTAGTGTCACAGAAATGGTTCAAACCATAGACAGTAAGAAGAGTCAGTTTTCTTGTACTTAAGTCGGCATTGTGCCTTTTGTATTTAATTCCGATGCAATTTCTGTGTTTCATCGACAATAAGAAGGTCAGAGGGATACACTAAACCTGAAGTGAAGCATCGGAATCTATAACTAGTGTCACAGGAGTGGTTCAAAACATAGACAGTAAGAAGAGTCAGTTTTCTTGTACTTAAGTCTGCATTGTGCCTTTTGTATTTAATTCCGATGCAATTGCTGTGTTTCATCATCAATAAGAAGGTCAGAGGAATACAGTAATCCTGAAGTGAAGCATCGGAATCTATAACTAGTGTCACATAAATGGTTCAAAACATAGACAGTAAGAAGAGTCAGTTTTCTTGTACTTAAGTCGGCATTGTGCCTTTTGTATTTAATTCCCATGCAATTTCTGTGTGTCATCGTCAATACGAAGGTCAGAGGGATACAGTTAACCTGAAGTGAAGCATCGGAATCTATAACTAGTGTCACAGGAGTGGTTCATAACATAGACAGTAAGAAGACTTCAGTTTTCTTGTTCTTAAGTCCGAGTTGAGCCTTTTGTAATTAATTCCGAAGCAATTTCTTTGATTCATTGTCAACAAGATGGTCAGAGGGATACAGTAAACCTGGAGTAAAGCATCAGAATCTATAACTAGTGTCACATGGGTGGTTTAAATCATAGACAGTAAGAAGAGTCATTTTTCTTGTACTTAAGTCGGCATTGTGCCATTTGTATTTAATTCCGATGCAATTTGTGTGTTTCATCGTCAATAAGAAGGTCAGAGAAATACAGTAAACCTGAAGTGAAGCATCGGAATCTATAACTAGTGTCACAGGAAAGGTTCTAAACATAGACAGTAAGAAGAGTCAGTTTTCTTGTACTTAAGTCTGCATTGTGCCTTTTGTATTTAATTCCAATGCAATTACTGTGTTTCATCGTCAATAGGAAGGTCAGAGGAATACCGTAATCCTGAAGTGAAGCATCGGAATCTATAACTAGTGTCACATGAATGGTTCAAAACATAGACAGTAAGAAGAGTCAGTTTTCTTGTACTTAAGTCGGAATTGTGCCTTTTGTATTTAATTCCGATGCAATTTCTGTGTTTCATCGTCAATAAGAAGGTCACAGGGATACAGTAAACCCGAAGTGAAGCATCGGAATCTATAACTAGTGTCACAGGAATGGTTGAAAACATAGACAGTAAGAAGAGTCAGTCCTCTTGTACTTAAGTCGGCATTGTGCCTTTTGTGTTTAATTCCGATCCAATTTCTGTGTTTCATCGTCAATAAGAAGGTCAGAGAAATACAGTAAACCTGAAGTGAAGCATCGGAATCTATAACTAGTGTCACAGGAAAGGTTCAAATCAAAGACAGTAAGAAGAGTAAGTTTTCTTGTACTTAAGTCTGCATTGTGCCTTTTGTATTTAATTCCGATGCAATTACTGTGTTTCATCGTCAATACGAAGGTCAGAGGGATACAGTAAACCTGAAGTGAAGCATCGGAATCTATAACTAGTGTCACATGAATGGTTCAAAACATAGACAGTAAGAAGAGTCAGTTTTCTTGTACTTAAGTCGGCATTGTGCCTTTTGTATTTAATTATGAAGCAATTTCTGTGATTCATCGTCAATAAGGAGGTCAGAGGGATGCAGTAAACCTGGAGTAAAGCATCGGAATCTATAACTAGTGTCACATTAATGGTTTAAAACATAGACAGTAAGAAGAGTCTGTTTTCTTGTACTTAAGTCGGCATTGTGCCTTTTGTATATAATTCCGATGCAATATCTGTGTTTTATCGTCACTAAGACGGTCAGAGGGATACAGTAAACCTGAAGTGAAGCATCGGAATCTATAACTAGTGTCATAGGAATGGTTCAAAACATAGACTGTAAGAAGAGTCAGTTTTCTTGTACTTAAGTCGGCATTGTGCCTTTTGTGTTTAATTCCGATCCAATTTCTGTGTTTCATCGTCAATAAGAAGGTCAGAGGAATACAGTAAACCTGAAGTGAAGCATCGGAATCTATAACTAGTGTCACAGGAATGGTTCAAATCAAAGACAGTAAGAAGAGTCAGTTTTCTTGTACTTAAGTCTGCATTGTGCCTTTTGTATTTAATTCCGATGCAATTGCTGTGTTTCATCGTCAATACGAAGGTCAGAGGGATACAATAAACCTGAAGTGAAGCCTCGGAATCTATAACTAGTGTCACATGAATGGTTCAAAACATAGACAGTAAGAAGAGTCAGTTTTCTTGTACTTAAGTCGGCATTGTGCCTTTTGTATTTAATTCTGAAGCAATTTCTGTGATTCATCGTCAATAAGGAGGTCAGAGGGATGCAGTAAACCTGGAGTAAAGCATCGGAATCTATAACTAGTGTCACATTAATGGTTTAAAACATAGACAGTAAGAAGAGTCAGTTTTCTTGTACTTAAGTCGGCATTGTGCCTTTTGTATTTAATTCCGATGCAATTTTTGTGTTTCATCGTCAATAAGAAGGTCAGAGGGATACAGTAAACCCGAAGTGAAGCATCCCAATCTATAACTAGTGTCACAGGAATGGTTCAAACCATAGACAGTAAGAAGAGTCAGTTTCCTTGTACTTAAGTCGGCGTTGTGCCTTTTGTATTTAATTCCGATGCAATATCTGTGTTTCATCGTCAATAAGAAGGTCAGAGGGATACAGTAAACCTGAAGTGAAGCATTGGAATCTATAACTAGTGTCATAGGAATGGTTCAAAACATAGACAGTAAGAAGAGTCAGTTTTCTTGTACTTAAGTCGGCATTGTGCCTTTTGTATTTAACTCCGATGCATTTTATGTGTTTCATCGTCTATAAGAAAGTCAGAGGGATACAGTAAACCTGAAGTGAAGCATCGGAATCTATAACTAGTGTCACAGGAATGGTTGAAAACATAGACAGTAAGAAGAGTCAGTCCTATTGTACTTAAGTCGGCATTGTGCCTTTTGTGTTTAATTCCGATCCAATTTCTGTGTTTCATCGTCAATAAGAAGGTCAGAGGAATACAGTAAACCTGAAGTGAAGCATCGGAATCTATAACTAGTGTCACAGGAATGGTTCAAATCAAAGACAGTAAGAAGAGTCAGTTTTCTTGTACTTAAGTCTGCATTGTGCCTTTTGTATTTAATTCCGATGCAATTGCTGTGTTTCATCGTCAATACGAAGGTCAGAGGCATACAGTAAACCTGAAGTGAAGCATCGGAATCTATAACTAGTGTCACATGAATGGTTCAAAACATAGACAGTAAGAAGAGTCAGTTTTCATGTACTTAAGTCGGCATTGTGCCTTTTGTATTTAATTCTGAAGCAATTTCTGTGATTCATCGTCAATAAGGAGGTCAGAGGGATGCAGTAAACCTGGAGTAAAGCATCGGAATCTATAACTAGTGTCACATTAATGGTTTAAAACATAGACAGTAAGAAGAGTCAGTTTTCGTGTACTTAGGTCGGCATTGTGCCTTTTGTATTTAATTCCGATGCAATTTCTGTGTTTCATCGTCAATAAGAAGGTCAGAGGGATACAGTAAACCTGAAGTGAAGCATCGGAATCTATAACTAGTGTCACAGAAATGGTTCAAACCATAGACAGTAAGAAGAGTCAGTTTTCTTGTACTTAAGTCGGCATTGTGCCTTTTGTATTTAATTCCGATGCAATTTCTGTGTTTCATCGACAATAAGAAGGTCAGAGGGATACACTAAACCTGAAGTGAAGCATCGGAATCTATAACTAGTGTCACAGGAGTGGTTCAAAACATAGACAGTAAGAAGAGTCAGTTTTCTTGTACTTAAGTCTGCATTGTGCCTTTTGTATTTAATTCCGATGCAATTGCTGTGTTTCATCTTCAATAAGAAGGTCAGAGGAATACAGTAATCCTGAAGTGAAGCATCGGAATCTATAACTAGTGTCACATAAATGGTTCAAAACATAGACAGTAAGAAGAGTCAGTTTTCTTGTACTTAAGTCGGCATTGTGCCTTTTGTATTTAATTCCGATGCAATTTCTGTGTGTCATCGTCAATACGAAGGTCAGAGGGATACAGTTAACCTGAAGTGAAGCATCGGAATCTATAACTAGTGTCACAGGAGTGGTTCATAATATAGACAGTAAGAAGACTTCAGTTTTCTTGTTCTTAAGTCCGCGTTGAGCCTTTTGTAACTAATTCCGAAGCAATTTCTTTGATTCATTGTCAATAAGAAGGTCAGAGGGATACAGTAAACCTGGAGTAAAGCATCAGAATCTATAACTAGTGTCACATGGGTGGTTTAAATCATAGACAGTAAGAAGAGTCATTTTTCTTGTACTTAAGTCGGCATTGTGCCATTTGTATTTAATTCCGATGCAATTTGTGTGTCTCATCGTCAATAAGAAGGTCAGAGGGATACAGTAAACCAGAAGTGAAGGATCGGAATCTATAACTAGTGTCACAGGAATGGTTCAAAACATAGACAGTAAGAAGAGTCTGTTTTCTTGTACTTAAGTCGGCATTGTGCCTTTTGTATATAATTCAGATGCAATTTCAGTGTTTCAACGTCAATAAGAAGGTCAGAGGGATACAGTGAAACTGAAGTGAAGCATCGGAAACTATAACTAGTGTCACAGGAATGGTTCAAAACATAGACTGTAAGAAGACTCAGTTTCCTTGTACTGAAGTCGGCATTGTGCCTTTTGTATTTAATTCCATTGCAATTTCTGTGTTTCATCGACAGTAAGAAGGTCAGAGGGATACAGAAAACCTGAAGTGAAGCATCGGATATTATAACTAGTGTCACAGGAAAGGTTCTAAACATAGACAGTAAGAAGAGTCAGTTTTCTTGTACTTAAGTCTGCATTGTGCCTTTTGTATTTAATTCCAATGCAATTGCTGTGTTTCATCGTCAATAGGAAGGTCAGAGGAATACAGTAATCCTGAAGTGAAGCATCGGAATCTATAACTAGTGTCACATGAATGGTTCAAAACATAGACAGTAAGAAGAGTCAGTTTTCTTGTACTTAAGTGGGCATTGTGATTTTTGTATTTAATTCCGATGCAATATCTGTGCTTCATCGTCAATAAGAAAGTCAGAGGGATACAGTAAACCTGACGTGTAGCATCGGAATCTATAACTAGTGTCATAGGAATGGTTCAAATCGTAGACTGTAAGAAGAGTCAGTTTTCTTGTACGTAAGTCGGCACTGAGCCTTTTGTATTTAATTCCGATGCAATTTCTGTAATTCATCGTCACTAAGAAGGTCCAAGGGATACAGTAAACCAGGAGTAAAGCATCGGAATCTATAACTAGTGTCACATGAATGGTTCAATACATAGACAGTAAGAAGAGTCAGTTTTCTTGTACTTAAGTCCTCATTGTGCCTTTTGTATTAATTCCGATGCAATTTCTGTGTTTCATCGTCAAGGAGGAGGTCAGAGAGATACAGTAAATCTGAAGTGAGGCATCGGAATCTGTGACTAGTGTCACAGAAATGGTTCAAAACATAGACAGGAAGAATAGTCAGTTTTCTTGTACTTAAGTCGGCGTTGTGCCTTTTGTATTCACTTCCGATGCAATTTCAATGTTTCATCGTCAATAAGAAGGTCAGAGGGATACAGGAAACCTGAAGTGAAACATCGCAGTCTCTAAATAGTGTCACAGAAATGGTTCAAATCATAGACAGTAAGAAGAGTCTGTTTTCTTAAACTTAAGTCGGCATTGTGCCTTTTGTATTTAATACTGATGCAATTTCTGAGTTTCATCGTCAATAAGAAGGTCGGAGGGATACAGTAAACCTGATGTGAAGCATCGGAATCTATAACTACTGTCACAGGAATGTTTCAAAACATAGACAGTAAGAAGAGTCAGTTTTCTTGTACTTAAGTGGGCATTGTGATTTTTGTATTTAATTCCGATGCAATATCTGTGCTTCATCGTCAATAAGAAGGTCAGAGGGATACAGTAAACCTGAAGTGAAGCGGCAGAATCTATAACTAGTGACAAAGGAATGGTTCAAAACATAGACAGTAAGAAGAGTCAGTTTTCTTGTACTTAAGTCGGCATTGTGCCTATTGTATATAATTCCGATGCAATTTCTGTGTTTCATCGTCAATAAAAAGGTCAGAGGGATACAGTGAACCTGAAGTGAAGCATCGGAATCTATGACTAGTGTAACATGAATGGTTCAAAACATAGACAGTAAGAAGAGTTAGTTTTCTTGTACTTAAGTCTGCATTGTGCCTTTTGTATTTAATTCCGATGCAATTACTGTGTTTCATCGTCAATACGAAGGTCAGAGGGATACAGTAAACCTGAAGTGAAGCATCGGAATCTATAACTAGTGTCACATGAATGGTTCAAAACATAGACAGTAAGAAGAGTCAGTTTTCATGTACTTAAGTCGGCATTGTGCCTTTTGTATTTAATTCTGAAGCAATTTCTGTGATTCATCGTCAATAAGGAGGTCAGAGGGATGCAGTAAACCTGGAGTAAAGCATCGGAATCTATAACTAGTGTCACATTAATGGTTTGAAACATAGACAGTAAGAAGAGTCAGTTTTCTTGTACTTAGGTCGGCATTGTGCCTTTCGTATTTAATTCCGATGCAATTTCTGTGTTTCATCGTCAATAAGAAGGTCAGAGGGATACAGTAAACCTGAAGTGAAGCATCGGAATCTATAACTAGTGTCACAGAAATGGTTCAAACCATAGACAGTAAGAAGAGTCAGTTTTCTTGTACTTAAGTCGGCATTGTGCCTTTTGTATTTAATTCCGATGCAATTTCTGTGTTTCATCGACAATAAGAAGGTCAGAGGGATACACTAAACCTGAAGTGAAGCATCGGAATCTATAACTAGTGTCACAGGAGTGGATCAAAACATAGACAGTAAGAAGAGTCAGTTTTCTTGTACTTAAGTCTGCATTGTGCCTTTTGTATTTAATTCCAATCCAATTGCTGTGTTTCATCTTCAATAAGAAGGTCAGAGGAATACAGTAATCCTGAAGTGAAGCATCGGAATCCATAACTAGTGTCACATAAATGGTTCAAAACATAGACAGTAAGAAGAGTCAGTTTTCTTGTACTTAAGTCGGCATTGTGCCTTTTGTATTTAATTCCGATGCAATTTCTGTGTGTCATCGTCAATACGAAGGTCAGAGGGATACAGTTAACCTGAAGTGAAGCATCGGAATCTATAACTAGTGTCACAGGAGTGGTTCATAACATAGACAGTAAGAAGACTTCAGTTTTCTTGTTCTTAAGTCCGCGTTGAGAAATTTGTAATTAATTCCGAAGCAATTTCTTTGATTCATTGTCAATAAGAAGGTCAGAGGGATACAGTAAACCTGGAGTAAAGCATCAGAATCTATAACTAGTGTCACATGGGTGGTTTAAATCATAGACAGTAAGAAGAGTCATTTTTCTTGTACTTAAGTCGGCATTGTGCCATTTGTATTTAATTCCGATGCAATTTGTGTATCTCATCGTCAATAAGAAGGTCAGAGGGATACAGTAAACCTGAAGTGAAGGATCGGAATCTATAACTAGTGTCACAGGAATGGTTCAAAACATAGACAGTAAGAAGAGTCTGTTTTCTTGTACTTAAGTCGGCATTGTGCCTTTTGTATATAATTCCGATGCAATTTCAGTGTTTCAACGTCAATAAGAAGGTCAGAGGGATACAGTGAAACTGAAGTGAAGCATCGGAAACTATAACTAGTGTCACAGGAATGGTTCAAAACGTAGACTGTAAGAAGACTCAGTTTCCTTGTACTGAAGTCGGCATTGTGCCTTTTGTATTTAATTCCATTGCAATTTCTGTGTTTCATCGACAGTAAGAAGGTCAGAGGGATACAGAAAACCTGAAGTGAAACATCGGAATTTATAACTAGTGTCACAGGAAAGGTTCTAAACATAGACAGTAAGAAGAGTCAGTTTTCTTGTACTTAAGTCGGCATTGTGCCTTTTGTATTTAATTCCAATGCAATAGCTGTGTTTCATCGTCAATAGGAAGGTCAGAGGAATACAGTAACCCTGAAGTGAAGCATCGGAATCTATAACTAGTGTCACATGAATGGTTCAAAACATAGACAGTAAGAAGAGTCAGTTTTCTTGTACTTAAGTCGGAATTGTGCCTTTTGTATTTAATTCCGATGCAATTTCTGTGTTTCATCGTCAATAAGAAGGTCAGAGGGATACAGTAAACCCGAAGTGAAGCATCGGAATCTATAACTAGTGTCACAGGAATGGTTGAAAACATAGACAGTAAGAAGAGTCAGTCCTCTTGTACTTAAGTCGGCATTGTGCCTTTTGTGTTTAATTCCGATCCAATTTCTGTGTTTCATCGTCAATAAGAAGGTCAGAGGAATACAGTAAACCTGAAGAGAAGCATCGGAATCTATAACTAGTGTCACAATAAAGGTTCAAATCAAAGACAGTAAGAAGAGTCAGTTTTCTTGTACTTAAGTCTGCATTGTGCCTTTTGTATTTTATTCCGATGCAATTACTGTGTTTCATCGTCAATACGAAGGTCAGAGGGATAAGGTAAACCTGAAGTGAAGCATCGGAATCTATAACTAGTGTCACATGAATGGTTCAAAACATAGACAGTAAGAAGAGTCAGTTTTCTTGTACTTAAGTCGGCATTGTGGGTTTTGTATTTAATTCTGAAGCAATTTCTGTGATTCATCGTCAATAAGGAGGTCAGAGGGATGCAGTAAACCTGGAGTAAAGCATCGGAATCTATAACTAGTGTCACATAAATGGTTTAAAACATAGACAGTAAGAAGAGTCAGTTTTCTTGTACCTAAGTCGGCATTGTGCCTTTTGCATTTAATTCCGATGCATTTTCTGTGTTTCATGGTCAATAAGAAGGTCAGAGGGATACAGTATACCTGAAGTGAAGCATCGGAATCTATAACTAGTGTCACAGGTGTGGTTCATAACATAGACAGTAAGAAGACTTCAGTTTTCTTGTTCTTAAGTCCGCGTTGAGCCTTTTGTAATTAATTCCGAAGCAATTTCTTTGATTCATTGTCAATAAGAAGGTCAGAGGGATACAGTAAACCTGGAGTAAAGCATCAGAATCTATAACTAGTGTCACATGGGTGGTTTAAATCATAGACAGTAAGAAGAGTCATTTTTCTTGTACTTAAGTCGGCATTGTGCCATTTGTATTTAATTCCGATGCAATTTGTGTGTCTCATCGTCAATAAGAAGGTCAGAGGGATACAGTAAACCTGAAGTGAAGGATCGGAATCTATAACTAGTGTCACAGGAATGGTTCAAAACATAGACAGTAAGAAGAGTCTGTTTTCTTGTACTTAAGTCGGCATTGTGCCTTTTGTATATAATTCCGATGCAATTTCAGTGTTTCAACGACAATAAGAAGGTCAGAGGGATACAGTGAAACTGAAGTGAAGCATCGGAAACTATAACTAGTGTCACAGGAATGGTTCAAAACATAGACTGTAAGAAGACTCAGTTTCCTTGTACTGAAGTCGGCATTGTGCCTTTTGTATTTAATTCCATTGCAATTTCTGTGTTTCATCGACAGTAAGAAGGTCAGAGGGATACAGAAAACCTGAAGTGAAGCATCGGAATTTATAACTAGTGTCACAGGAAAGGTTCTAAACATAGACAGTAAGAAGAGTCAGTTTTCTTGTACTTAAGTCGGCATTGTGCCTTTTGTATTTAATTCCAATGCAATTGCTGTGTTTCATCGTCAATAGGAAGGTCAGAGGAATACAGTAATCCTGAAGTGAAGCATCGGAATCTATAACTAGTGTCACATGAATGGTTCAAAACATAGACAGTAAGAAGAGTCAGTTTTCTTGTACTTAAGTCGGAATTGTGCCTTTTGTATTTAATTCCGATGCAATTTCTGTGTTTCATCGTCAATAAGAAGGTCAGAGGGATACAGTAAACCCGAAGTGAAGCATCGGAATCTATAACTAGTGTCACAGGAATGGTTGAAAACATAGACAGTAAGAAGAGTCAGTCCTCTTGTACTTAAGTCGGCATTGTGCCTTTTGTGTTTAATTCCGATCCAATTTCTGTGATTCATCGTCAATAAGAAGGTCAGAGGAATACAGTAAACCTGAAGAGAAGCATCGGAATCTATAACTAGTGTCACAGGAAAGGTTCAAATCAAAGACAGTAAGAAGAGTCAGTTTTCTTGTACTTAAGTCTGCATTGTGCCTTTTGTATTTAATTCCGATGCAATTACTGTGTTTCATCGTCAATACGAAGGTCAGAGGGATACAGTAAACCTGAAGTGAAGCATCGGAATCTATAACTAGTGTCACATGAATGGTTCAAAACATAGACAGTAAGAAGAGTCAGTTTTCTTGTAGTTAAGTCGGCATTGTGGGTTTTGTATTTAATTCTGAAGCAATTTCTGTGATTCATCGTCAATAAGGAGGTCAGAGGGATGCAGTAAACCTGGAGTAAAGCATCGGAATCTATAACTAGTGTCACATTAATGGTTTAAAACATAGACAGTAAGAAGAGTCAGTTTTCTTGTACCTAAGTCGGCATTGTGCCTTTTGCATTTAATTCCGATGCATTTTCTGTGTTTCATCGTCAATAAGAAGGTCAGAGGGATACAGTAAACCTGAAGTGAAGCATCGGAATCTATAACTAGTGTCACAGATATGGTTCAAACCATAGACAGTAAGAAGAGTCAGTTTTCTTGTACTTAAGTCGGCATTGTGTCTTTTGTATTTAATTCCGATGCAATTTCTGTGTTTCATCGACAATAAGAAGGTCAGAGTGATACACTAAACCTGAAGTGAAGCATCGGAATCTATAACTAGTGTCACAGGAGTGGTTCAAAACATAGACAGTAAGAAGAGTCAGTTTTCTTGTACTTAAGTCTGCATTGTGCCATTTGTATTTAATTCCGATGCAATTGCTGTGTTTCATCGTCAATAAGAAGGTCAGAGGAATACAGTAATCCTGAAGTGAAGCATCGGAATCTATAACTAGTGTCACATAAATGGTTCAAAACATAGACAGTAAGAAGAGTCAGTTTTCTTGTACTTAAGTCGGCATTGTGCCTTTTGTATTTAATTCCGATGCAATTTCTGTGTTTCATCGTCAATACGAAGGTCAGAGGGATACAGTTAACCTGAAGTGAAGCATCGGAATCTATAACTAGTGTCACAGGTGTGGTTCATAACATAGACAGTAAGAAGACTTCAGTTTTCTTGTTCTTAAGTCCGCGTTGAGCCTTTTGTAATTAATTCCGAAGCAATTTCTTTGATTCATTGTCAATAAGAAGGTCATAGGGATACAGTAAACCTGGAGTAAAGCATCAGAATCTATAACTAGTGTCACATGGGTGGTTTAAATCATAGACAGTAAGAAGAGTCATTTTTCTTGCACTTAAGTCGGCATTGTGCCATTTGTATTTAATTCCGATGCAATTTGTGTGTCTCATCGTCAATAAGAAGATCAGAGGGATACAGTAAACCTGAAGTGAAGGATCGGAATCTATAACTAGTGTCACAGGAATGGTTCAAAACATAGACAGTAAGAAGAGTCGGTTTTCTTGTACTTAAGTCGGCATTGTGCCTTTTGTATATAATTCCGATGCAATTTCAGTGTTTCAACGTCAATAAGAAGGTCAGAGGGATACAGTGAAACTGAAGTGAAGCATCGGAAACTATAACTAGTGTCACAGGAATGGTTCAAAACACAGACTGTAAGAAGACTTAGTTTCCTTGTACTGAAGTCGGCATTGTGCCTTTTGTATTTAATTCCATTGCAATTTCTGTGTTTCATCGACAGTAAGAAGGTCAGAGGGATACAGAAAACCTGAAGTGAAGCATCGGAATTTATAACTAGTGTCACAGGAAAGGTTCTAAACATAGACAGTAAGAAGAGTCAGTTTTCTTGTACTTAAGTCTGCATTGTGCCTTTTGTATTTAATTCCAATGCAATTGCTGTGTTTCATCGTCAATAGGAAGGTCAGAGGAATACAGTAATCCTGAAGTGAAGCATCGGAATCTATAACTAGTGTCACATGAATGGTTCGAAACATAGACAGTAAGAAGAGTCAGTTTTCTTGTACTTAAGTCGGAATTGTGCCTTTTGTATTTAATTCCGATACAATTTCTGTGTTTCATCGTCAATAAGAAGGTCAGAGGGATACAGTAAACCCGAAGTGAAGCATCGGAATCTATAACTAGTGTCACAGGAATGGTTCAAATCAAAGACAGTAAGAAGAGTCAGTTTTCTTGTACTTAAGTCTGCATTGTGCCTTTTGTATTTAATTCCGATGCAATTGCTGTGTTTCATCGTCAATACGAAGGTCAAAGGGATACAGTAAACCTGAAGTGAAGCATCGGAATCTATAACTAGTGTCACATGAATGGTTCAAAACATAGACAGTAAGAAGAGTCAGTTTTCTTGTACTTAAGTCGGCATTGTGCCTTTTGTATTTAATTCTAAAGCAATTTCTGTGATTCATCGTCAATAATGAATTGAGAGGGATGCAGTAAACCTGGAGTAAAGCATCGGCATCTATAACTAGTGTCACATTAATGGTTTAAAACATTGACAGTAAGAAGAGTCAGTTTTCTTGTACTTAAGTCGGCATTGTGCCTTTTGTATTTAATTCCGATGCAATTTCTGTGTTTCATCGTCAATTAGAAGGTCAGAGGGATACAGTAAACCTGAAGTGAAGCATCGGAATCTATAACTAGTGTCACATGAATGGTTCAATACATAGACAGTAAGAAGAGTCAGTTTTCTTGTACTTAAGTCTGCATTGTGCCTTTTGTATTTAATTCCGATGCAATTGCTGTGTTTCATCGTCAATAAGAAGGTCAGAGGAATACAGTAATCCTGAAGTGAAGCATCGGAATCTATAACTAGTGTCACATAAATGGTTCAAAACATAGACAGTAAGAAGAGTCAGTTTTCTTGTACTTAAGTCGGCGTTGTGCCTTTTGTAATTAATTCCGATGCAATATCTGTGTTTCATCGTCAATAAGAAAGTCAGAGGGATACAGTAAACCTGACGTGTAGCATCGGAATCTATAACTAGTGTCATAGGAATGGTTCAAATCGTAGACTGTAAGAAGAGTCAGTTTTCTTGTACGTAAGTCGGCACTGAGCCTTTTGTATTTAATTCCGATGCAATTTCTGTAATTCATCGTCACTAAGAAGGTCCAAGGGATACAGTAAACCAGGAGTAAAGCATCGGAATCTATAACTAGTGTCACATGAATGGTTCAATACATAGACAGTAAGAAGAGTCAGTTTTCTTGTACTTAAGTCCTCATTGTGCCTTTTGTATTAATTCCGATGCAATTTCTGTGTTTCATCGTCAAGGAGGAGGTCAGAGAGATACAGTAAATCTGAAGTGAGGCATCGGAATCTGTGACTAGTGTCACAGAAATGGTTCAAAACATAGACAGGAAGAATAGTCAGTTTTCTTGTACTTAAGTCGGCGTTGTGCCTTTTGTATTCACTTCCGATGCAATTTCAATGTTTCATCGTCAATAAGAAGGTCAGAGGGATACAGGAGACCTGAAGTGAAACATCGCAGTCTCTAAATAGTGTCACAGAAATGGTTCAAATCATAGACAGTAAGAAGAGTCTGTTTTCTTAAACTTAAGTCGGCATTGTGCCTTTTGTATTTAATTCCGATGCAATTTCTGTGTTTCATCGTCAATAAAAAGGTCAGAGGGATACAGTGAACCTGAAGTGAAGCATCGGAATCTATGACTAGTGTAACATGAATGGTTCAAAACATAGACAGTAAGAAGAGTTAGTTTTCTTGTACTTAAGTCGGCATTGTGCCTTTTGTATTTAATTCCGATGCAATTTGAGTGTTTCATCGTCAATAAGAATGTCAGTGGGATACAGTGAGCCTGAAGTGAAGCATCGGAAAAATATAACTAGTGTCACAGGAATGGTTCAAAACTTAGACAGTAAGAAGAGTCAGTTTTCTTGTACTTAAGTCGGCATTGTGCCTGTTCTATTTAATTCCGATGCAATTTCTAAGTTTCATCGTCAATAAGAAGGTAGAGGGATACAGTAAACCTGAAGAGAAGCATCGGAATCTTTAACTAGTGTCACAGGAATGGTGCAAAACATAGACAGTAAGAAGAGTCAGTTTTCTTGTACTTAAGTCGGCATTGTGCCTTTTGTATTTAATTCCGATGCAATTTCTGTGTTTCATCGTCAATAAGAAGGTCAGAGGGATACAGTAAACCTGAAGTGAAGCAGCAGAATCTATAACTAGTGTCACAGGAATGGTTCAAAACATAGACAGTAAGAAGAGAAAGGTTTTCTTGTACTTAAGTCGGCATTGTGCCATTGGTATTTAATTCCGATGCAATTTTGGTGTTTCATCGTCAATAAGAAGGTCAGAGGGATACAGTAAACCTGAAGTGAAGCATCGGAATCTATAACTAGTGCCACAGGAATGGTTCAAACATAGACAGTAAGAAGACTCAGTTTTCTTGTACTTAAGTCGTCATTGTGCCTTTTGTATATAATTCCGATGCAATTTCTGTGTTTCATCGTCAATACGAAGGTCCAAGGGATATAGTAAACCTGAAGTGAAACATCGGAATCTATAACTAGTGTCACAGGAATGATTCCAAACTTAGACAGTAAGAAGAGTCAGTTTTCTTGTACTTAAATCGCCAATGTGCCTTTTGTATTTAATTCCGAAGCAATTTCTGTGTTTCATCGTCAATAAGAAGGTCAGAGGGATACAGTAAACCTGTAGTAAAGCATTGGAATCTATAACAAGTGTCACATGAATGGTTCAATACATAGACAGTAAGAAGAATCAGTTTTCTTGTACTTAAGTCGTCATTGTGCCTTTTGTATTTAATTCCGATGCAATATCTGTGTTTCATCGTCAATAAGAATGTCAGAGGGATACAGTAAACCTGAAGTGAAGCAGCAGAATCTATAACTAGTGCCACAGGAATGGTTCAAACCATAGGCAGTAAGAGGAGTCAGTTTTCTTGTACTTAAGTCGGCATTGTGCCTTTTGTATTTAATTCCGATGCAATTTCTGTGTTTCATCGACAATAAGAAGGTCAGAGGGATACAGTAAACCTGAAGTGAAGCATCGGAATCTGTAACTAGTGTCACAGGAATTTCTCATAACGTAGACAGTAAGAAGAGTTAGTTTTCTTGTACTTAAGTCGGCATTGTGCCTTTTGTATTTCATTCCGATGCAATTTCTGTGTTTCATCGTCAATAAGTAGGTCAGAGGGATACAGTAAACCTGAAGTGAAGCAGCAGAATCTATAACTAGTGTCACAGGAATGGTTCAAAACATAGTCAGTAAGAAGAGAAAGGTTTTCTTGTACTTAAGTCGGCATTGTGCCTTTTGTATTTAATTCCGATGCAATTTTGGTGTTTCATCGTCAATAAGAATGTCAGAGGGATACAGTAAACCTGAAGTGAAGCATCGGAATCTATAACTAGTGTCACAGGAATGATTCCAAACTTAGACAGTAAGAAGAGTAAATTTTCTTGTACTTAAGTCGGCATTGTGCTTTTTTATTTAATTCCGACGCAATTTCTGTGTTCATCGTCAATAAGAAGGTCAGAGGGATACAGTAAACCAGAAGTGAAGCATCGGAATCTATAACAAGTGTCACAGGAACATTTCAAAACATAGAGAGTAAGAAGAGTCAGTTTTCTTGTATTTAAGTCTGCATTGTGCTTTTTGAATTTAATTCCGATGCATTTTCTGTGTTTCATCGTCAATATGAAGGTCAGAGGGATACAGTAAACCTGAAGTGAAGCATCGGAATATATATCTTGTGTCACAGGAATGGTTCAAAACATAGACAGTAAGAAGAGTCAGTTTTCTTGTACTTATGTCATCATTCTGCCTTTTGTATTTAATTCCGAAGCAATTTCTGTGTTTCATCGTCCATAAGAAGGTCAGAGGGATACAGTGAACCTGAAGTGAAGTATCGGAATCTATAACTAGTGTAACACTAATGGTTCAAAACATAGACAGTAAGAAGAGTTAGTTTTCTTGTACTTAAGTCGGCATTGTGCCTTTTGTATTTAATTCCTATGCAATTTCAGTGTTTCATCGTCAATAAGAAGGTCAGTGGGATACAGTGAACCTGAAGTGAAGCATCGGAATCTATAACTAGCGTCACAGGAATGGTTCAAAAGATAGACAGTAAGAAGAGTCAGTTTACTTGTACTTAAGTCGGCATTGTGAATTTTGTATTTAATTCCGATGCAATTTCTGTGTTTCATCGTCAATTCGAAGGTCAGAGGGATACAGTCAACCTTCAGTGAAACATCGGAATCTATAACTAGTGTCACAGGAATGGTTCAAACATAGACAGTAAGAAGACTCAGTTTTCTTGTACCTAAGTCGGCATTGTGCCTTTTGTATTTAATTCCGATGCAATTTCTGTGTTTCATCGTCAATAAGAAGGTCCAAGGGATATAGTAAACCTAAAGTGAAGCATCGGAATCTATAACTAGTGTCACAGGAATGATTCAAAACTTAGACAGTAAGAAGAATCAGTTTTCTTGTACTTAAGTCGGCATTGTGCTTTCTCTATTTAATTCCGATGCAATTTCTGTGTTCCATCGTCAATAAGAAGGTCCAAGGGATATAGTAAACCTGAAGTGAAACATCGGAATCTATAACTAGTGTCACAGGAATGATTCAAAACTTAGACTGTAAGAAGAGTCAGTTTTCTTGTACTTAAATCGGCAATGTGCCTTTTGTATTTAATTCCGAAGCAATTTCTGTGTTTCATCGTCAATAAGAAGGTCAGAGGGATACAGTAAACCTGGAGTAAAGCATTGGAATCTATAACAAGTGTCACATGAATGGTTCAATACATAGACAGTAAGAAGAATCAGTTTTCTTGTACTTAAGTCGTCATTGTGCCTTTTGTATTTAATTCCGATGCAATATCTGTGTTTCATCGTCAATAAGAATGTCAGAGGGATACAGTAAACCTGAAGTGAAGCAGCAGAATCTATAACTAGTGCCACAGGAATGGTTCAAACCATAGGCAGTAAGAGGAGTCAGTTTTCTTGTACTTAAGTCGGCATTGTGCCTTTTGTATTTAATTCCGATGCAATTTCTGTGTTTCATCGACAATAAGAAGGTCAGAGGGATACAGTAAACCTGAAGTGAAGCATCGGAATCTGTAACTAGTGTCACAGGAATTTCTCAAAACGTAGACAGTAAGAAGAGTTAGTTTTCTTGTACTTAAGTCGGCATTGTGCCTTTTGTATTTCATTTCGATGCAATTTCTGTGTTTCATCGTCAATAAGAAGTTCAGAGGGATACAGTAAACTTGCAGTGAGGCATCGGAATCTATAGCTAGTGTCACAGGAATGGTTCAAAACATAGACAGTCAGAAGAGTTAGTTTTCTTGTACTTAAGTCGGCATTGTGCCTTTTGTATTTAATTCCAATGCAATTTCTGTGTTTCATCGTCAATAAGAAGGTCAGAGGGATACAGTAAACCTGAAGTGAAGCAGCAGAATCAATAACTAGTGTCACAGGAATGGATCTAAACATAGACAGTAAGAAGAGAAAGGTTTTCTTGTACTTAAGTAGGCATTGTGCCTTTTGTATTTGATACCGATGCAATTTCTGTGTTTCATCGTCAATAAGAAGGTCCAAGGGATATAGTAAACCTGAAGTGAAGCATCGGAATATATAACTAGTGTCACACGAATGATTCCAAACTTAGACAGTAAGAAGAGTCAATTTTCTTGTACTTAAGTCGGCATTGTGCTTTTTGAATTTAATTCCGATGCATTTTCTGTGTTTCATCGTCAATAAGAAGGTCAGAGGGATACAGTAAACCTGGAGTGAAGCATCGGAATATATAACTTGTGTCACAGGAATGGTTCAAAACATAGACAGTAAGAAGAGTCAGTTTTCTTGTACTTATGTCATCATTGTGCCTTTTGTATTTAATTCCGAAGCAATTTCTGTGTTTCATCGTCCATAAGAAGGTCAGAGGGATACAGTGAACCTGAAGTGAAGTATCGGAATCTATAACTAGTGTAACACTAATGGATCAAAACATAGACAGTAAGAAGAGTTAGTTTTCTTGTACTTAAGTCGGCATTGTGCCTTTTGTATTTAATTCCGATGCAATTTCAGTGTTTCATCGTCAATAAGAAGGTCAGTGGGATACAGTGAACCTGAAGTGAAGCATCGGAATCTATAACTAGTGTCACAGGAATGGTTCAAAACATAGACAGTAAGAAGAGTCAGTTTTCTTGTACTTAAGTCGGCATTGTGCCTTTTGTATTTAATTTCGATGCAATTTCTGTGTTTCATCGTCAATTCGAAGGTCAGAGGGATACAGTGAACCTTCAGTGAAACATCGGAATCTATAACTAGTGTCACAGGAATGGTTCAAACATAGACAGTAAGAAGACTCAGTTTTCTTGTACTTAAGTCGGCATAGTGCCTTTTGTATTTAATTCCAATGCAATTTCTGTGTTTCATCGTCAATAAGAAGGTCCAAGGGATATAGTAAACCTAAAGTGAAGCATCGGAATCTGTAACTAGTGTCACAGGAATGATTCAAAACTTTGACAGTAAGAAGAGTCAGTTTTCTTGTTCTTAAGTCGGCATTGTGCTTTCTCTATTTAATTCCGATGCAATTTCTATGTTTCATCGTCAATAATAAGGTCAGAGGGATACAGTAAACCTGAACTGAAGAATCGGAATCTCTAACTAGTGTCACAGGAATGGTTCAAAACATAGACAGTAAGAAGAGTCAGTTTTCTTGTACTTAAGTCGGAATTGTGCCATTTATATTTAATTCCGATGCAATTTCTGTGTTTCATCGTCTATAAGAAGGTCACAGGGATACAGTAAACCTGAAGTGAAGCATCGGAATCTATAACTAGTGTCACAGGAATGGTTAAAACACAGACAGTAAGAAGGGTCAGTTATCTTGTACTTAAGTCGGCATTGTGCCTTTTGTATTTAATTCCGAAGCAATTTCTGTGTTTCATCGTCAATAAGAAGGTCAGAGGGATGCAGTAAACCTGAAGTAAAGCATCGGAATCTATAACAAGTGTCACAGGAATGGTTCACAACATAGACAGTAAGAAGAGTCAGTTTTCTTGTATTTAAGTCTGCATTGTGCTTTTTGTATTTAATTCCGATGCATTTTCTGTGTTTCATCGTCAATAAGAAGGTCAGAGGGATACAGTAAACCTGAAGTGAAGCATCGGAATCTATAACTAGTGTCACATGAATGGTTCAAAACATAGACAGTAAGAAGAGTCAGTTTTCTTGTACTTAAGTCGGCATTGTGCCTTTTGTATTTAATTCTAAAGCAATTTCTGTGATTCATCGTCAATAATGAATTGAGAGGGATGCAGTAAACCTGGAGTAAAGCATCGGAATCTATAACTAGTGTCACATTAATGGTTTAAAACATTGACAGTAAGAAGGGTCAGTTTTCTCGTACTTAAGTCGGCATTGTGCCTTTTGTATTTAATTCCGATGCAATTTCTGTGTTTCATCGTCACTAAGAAGGTCAGAGGGATACAGTAAACCTGAAGTGAAGCATCGGAATCTATAACTAGTGTCACAGGAATGGTTCAAACCATAGACAGTAAGAAGAGTCAGTTTTCTTGTACTTAAGTCGGCGTTATGCCTTTTGTATTTAATTCCGATGCAATATCTGTGTTTCATCGTCAATAAGAAAGTCAGAGGGATACAGTAAACCTGACGTGTAGCATCGGTATCTATAACTAGTGTCATAGGAATGGTTCAAATCGTAGACTGTAAGAAGAGTCAGTTTTCTTGTACGTAAGTCGGCACTGAGCCTTTTGTATTTAATTCCGATGCAATTTCTGTAATTCATCGTCACTAAGAAGGTCCAAGGGATACAGTAAACCAGGAGTAAAGCATCGGAATCTATAACTAGTGTCACATGAATGGTTCAATACATAGACAGTAAGAAGAGTCAGTTTTCTTGTACTTAAGTCCTCATTGTGCCTTTTGTATTAATTCCGATGCAATTTCTGTGTTTCATCGTCAAGGAGGAGGTCAGAGAGATACAGTAAATCTGAAGTGAGGCATCGGAATCTGTGACTAGTGTCACAGAAATGGTTCAAAACATAGACAGGAAGAATAGTCAGTTTTCTTGTACTTAAGTCGGCGTTGTGCCTTTTGTATTCACTTCCGATGCAATTTCAATGTTTCATCGTCAATAAGAAGGTCAGAGGGATATAGGAAACCTGAAGTGAAACATCGCAGTCTCTAAATAGTGTCACAGAAATGGTTCAAATCATAGACAGTAAGAAGAGTCTGTTTTCTTAAACTTAAGTCGGCATTGTGCCTTTTGTATTTAATTCTGATGCAATTTCTGAGTTTCATCGTCAATAAGAAGGTCGGAGGGATACAGTAAACCTGATGTGAAGCATCGGAATCTATAACTACTGTCACAGGAATGTTTCAAAACATAGACAGTAAGAAGAGTCAGTTTTCTTGTACTTAAGTGGGCATTGTGATTTTTGTATTTAATTCCGATGCAATATCTGTGCTTCATCGTCAATAAGAAGGTCAGAGGGATACAGTAAACCTGAAGTGAAGCGGCAGAATCTATAACTAGTGACAAAGGAATGGTTCAAAACATAGACAGTAAGAAGAGTTAGTTTTCTTGTACTTAAGTCGGCATTGTGCCTTTTGTATTTAATTCCGATGCAATTTGAGTGTTTCATCGTCAATAAGAATGTCAGTGGGATACAGTGAGCCTGAAGTGAAGCATCGGAAAAATATAACTAGTGTCACAGGAATGGTTCAAAACTTAGACAGTAAGAAGAGTCAGTTTTCTTGTACTTAAGTCGGCATTGTGCCTGTTCTATTTAATTCCGATGCAATTTCTAAGTTTCATCGTCAATAAGAAGGTAGAGGGATACAGTAAACCTGAAGAGAAGCATCGGAATCTTTAACTAGTGTCACAGGAATGGTGCAAAACATAGACAGTAAGAAGAGTCAGTTTTCTTGTACTTAAGTCGGCATTGTGCCTTTTGTATTTAATTCCGATGCAATTTCTGTGTTTCATCGTCAATAAGAAGGTCAGAGGGATACAGTAAACCTGAAGTGAAGCAGCAGAATCTATAACTAGTGTCACAGGAATGGTTCAAAACATAGACAGTAAGAAGAGAAAGGTTTTCTTGTACTTAAGTCGGCATTGTGCCATTGGTATTTAATTCCGATGCAATTTTGGTGTTTCATCGTCAATAAGAAGGTCAGAGGGATACAGTAAACCTGAAGTGAAGCATCGGAATCTATAACTAGTGCCACAGGAATGGTTCAAACATAGACAGTAAGAAGACTCAGTTTTCTTGTACTTAAGTCGTCATTGTGCCTTTTGTATATAATTCCGATGCAATTTCTGTGTTTCATCGTCAATACGAAGGTCCAAGGGATATAGTAAACCTGAAGTGAAACATCGGAATCTATAACTAGTGTCACAGGAATGATTCAAAACTTAGACAGTAAGAAGAGTCAGTTTTCTTGTACTTAAATCGCCAATGTGCCTTTTGTATTTAATTCCGAAGCAATTTCTGTGTTTCATCGTCAATAAGAAGGTCAGAGGGATACAGTAAACCTGTAGTAAAGCATTGGAATCTATAACAAGTGTCACATGAATGGTTCAATACATAGACAGTAAGAAGAATCAGTTTTCTTGTACTTAAGTCGTCATTGTGCCTTTTGTATTTAATTCCGATGCAATATCTGTGTTTCATCGTCAATAAGAATGTCAGAGGGATACAGTAAACCTGAAGTGAAGCATCGGAATCTATAACTAGTGTCACAGGAATGATTCCAAACTTAGACAGTAAGAAGAGTAAATTTTCTTGTACTTAAGTCGGCATTGTGCTTTTTTATTTAATTCCGACGCAATTTCTGTGTTCATCGTCAATAAGAAGGTCAGAGGGATACAGTAAACCAGAAGTGAAGCATCGGAATCTATAACAAGTGTCACAGGAACATTTCAAAACATAGAGAGTAAGAAGAGTCAGAATTCTTGTATTTAAGTCTGCATTGTGCTTTTTGAATTTAATTCCGATGCATTTTCTGTGTTTCATCGTCAATATGAAGGTCAGAGGGATACAGTAAACCTGAAGTGAAGCATCGGAATATATATCTTGTGTCACAGGAATGGTTCAAAACATAGACAGTAAGAAGAGTCAGTTTTCTTGTACTTATGTCATCATTCTGCCTTTTGTATTTAATTCCGAAGCAATTTCTGTGTTTCATCGTCCATAAGAAGGTCAGAGGGATACAGTGAACCTGAAGTGAAGTATCGGAATCTATAACTAGTGTAACACTAATGGTTCAAAACATAGACAGTAAGAAGAGTTAGTTTTCTTGTACTTAAGTCGGCATTGTGCCTTTTGTATTTAATTCCTATGCAATTTCAGTGTTTCATCGTCAATAAGAAGGTCAGTGGGATACAGTGAACCTGAAGTGAAGCATCGGAATCTATAACTAGCGTCACAGGAATGGTTCAAAAGATAGACAGTAAGAAGAGTCAGTTTTCTTGTACTTAAGTCGGCATTGTGAATTTTGTATTTAATTCCGATGCAATTTCTGTGTTTCATCGTCAATTCGAAGGTCAGAGGGATACAGTCAACCTTCAGTGAAACATCGGAATCTATAACTAGTGTCACAGGAATGGTTCAAACATAGACAGTAAGAAGACTCAGTTTTCTTGTACCTAAGTCGGCATTGTGCCTTTTGTATTTAATTCCGATGCAATTTCTGTGTTTCATCGTCAATAAGAAGGTCCAAGGGATATAGTAAACCTAAAGTGAAGCATCGGAATCTATAACTAGTGTCACAGGAATGATTCAAAACTTAGACAGTAAGAAGAATCAGTTTTCTTGTACTTAAGTCGGCATTGTGCTTTCTCTATTTAATTCCGATGCAATTTCTGTGTTTCATCGTCAATAAGAAGGTCCAAGGGATATAGTAAACCTGAAGTGAAACATCGGAATCTATAACTAGTGTCACAGGAATGATTCAAAACTTAGACTGTAAGAAGAGTCAGTTTTCTTGTACTTAAATCGGCAATGTGCCTTTTGTATTTAATTCCGAAGCAATTTCTGTGTTTCATCGTCAATAAGAAGGTCAGAGGGATACAGTAAACCTGGAGTAAAGCATTGGAATCTATAACAAGTGTCACATGAATGGTTCAATACATAGACAGTAAGAAGAATCAGTTTTCTTGTACTTAAGTCGTCATTGTGCCTTTTGTATTTAATTCCGATGCAATATCTGTGTTTCATCGTCAATAAGAATGTCAGAGGGATACAGTAAACCTGAAGTGAAGCAGCAGAATCTATAACTAGTGCCACAGGAATGGTTCAAACCATAGGCAGTAAGAGGAGTCAGTTTTCTTGTACTTAAGTCGGCATTGTGCCTTTTGTATTTAATTCCGATGCAATTTCTGTGTTTCATCGACAATAAGAAGGTCAGAGGGATACAGTAAACCTGAAGTGAAGCATCGGAATCTGTAACTAGTGTCACAGGAATTTCTCAAAACGTAGACAGTAAGAAGAGTTAGTTTTCTTGTACTTAAGTCGGCATTGTGCCTTTTGTATTTCATTTCGATGCAATTTCTGTGTTTCATCGTCAATAAGAAGTTCAGAGGGATACAGTAAACTTGCAGTGAGGCATCGGAATCTATAGCTAGTGTCACAGGAATGGTTCAAAACATAGACAGTCAGAAGAGTTAGTTTTCTTGTACTTAAGTCGGCATTGTGCCTTTTGTATTTAATTCCAATGCAATTTCTGTGTTTCATCGTCAATAAGAAGGTCAGAGGGATACAGTAAACCTGAAGTGAAGCAGCAGAATCAATAACTAGTGTCACAGGAATGGATCTAAACATAGACAGTAAGAAGAGAAAGGTTTTCTTGTACTTAAGTAGGCATTGTGCCTTTTGTATTTGATACCGATGCAATTTCTGTGTTTCATCGTCAATAAGAAGGTCCAAGGGATATAGTAAACCTGAAGTGAAGCATCGGAATATATAACTAGTGTCACACGAATGATTCCAAACTTAGACAGTAAGAAGAGTCAATTTTCTTGTACTTAAGTCGGCATTGTGCTTTTTTTATTTAATTCCGACGCAATTTCAGTGTTCATCGTCAATAAGAAGGTCAGAGGGATACAGTAAACCAGAAGTGAAGCATCGGAATCTATAACAAGTGTCACAGGAACACTTCAAAACATAGAGAGTAAGAAGAGTCAGTTTTCTTGTATTTAAGTCTGCATTGTGCTTTTTGAATTTAATTCCGATGCATTTTCTGTGTTTCATCGTCAATAAGAAGGTCAGAGGGATACAGTAAACCTGGAGTGAAGCATCGGAATATATAACTTGTGTCACAGGAATGGTTCAAAACATAGACAGTAAGAAGAGTCAGTTTTCTTGTACTTATGTCATCATTGTGCCTTTTGTATTTAATTCCGAAGCAATTTCTGTGTTTCATCGTCCATAAGAAGGTCAGAGGGATACAGTGAACCTGAAGTGAAGTATCGGAATCTATAACAAGTGTAACACTAATGGATCAAAACATAGACAGTAAGAAGAGTTAGTTTTCTTGTACTTAAGTCGGCATTGTGCCTTTTGTATTTAATTCCGATGCAATTTCAGTGTTTCATCGTCAATAAGAAGGTCAGTGGGATACAGTGAACCTGAAGTGAAGCATCGGAATCTATAACTAGTGTCACAGGAATGGTTCAAAACATAGACAGTAAGAAGAGTCAGTTTTCTTGTACTTAAGTCGGCATTGTGCCTTTTGTATTTAATTTCGATGCAATTTCTGTGTTTCATCGTCAATTCGAAGGTCAGAGGGATACAGTGAACCTTCAGTGAAACATCGGAATCTATAACTAGTGTCACAGGAATGGTTCAAACATAGACAGTAAGAAGACTCAGTTTTCTTGTACTTAAGTCGGCATTGTGCCTTTTGTATTTATTTCCAATGCAATTTCTGTGTTTCATCGTCAATAAGAAGGTCCAAGGGATATAGTAAACCTAAAGTGAAGCATCGGAATCTGTAACTAGTGTCACAGGAATGATTCAAAACTTAGACAGTAAGAAGAGTCAGTTTTCTTGTACTTAAGTCGGCATTGTGCTTTCTCTATTTAATTCCGATGCAATTTCTATGTTTCATCGTCAATAATAAGGTCAGAGGGATACAGTAAACCTGAACTGAAGAATCGGAATCTCTAACTAGTGTCACAGGAATGGTTCAAAACATAGACAGTAAGAAGAGTCAGTTTTCTTGTACTTAAGTCGGAATTGTGCCATTTATATTTAATTCCGATGCAATTTCTGTGTTTCATCGTCTATAAGAAGGTCACAGGGATACAGTAAACCTGAAGTGAAGCATCGGAATCTATAACTAGTGTCACAGGAATGGTTAAAACACAGACAGTAAGAAGGGTCAGTTATCTTGTACTTAAGTCGGCATTGTGCCTTTTGTATTTAATTCTAAAGCAATTTCTGTGATTCATCGTCAATAATGAATTGAGAGGGATGCAGTAAACCTGGAGTAAAGCATCGGAATCTATAACTAGTGTCACATTAATGGTTTAAAACATTGACAGTAAGAAGAGTCAGTTTTCTCGTACTTAAGTCGGCATTGTGCCTTTTGTATTTAATTCCGATGCAATTTCTGTGTTTCATCGTCACTAAGAAGGTCAGAGGGATACAGTAAACCTGAAGTGAAGCATCGGAATCTATAACTAGTGTCACAGGAATGGTTCAAACCATAGACAGTAAGAAGAGTCAGTTTTCTTGTACTTAAGTCGGCGTTGTGCCTTTTGTATTTAATTCCGATGCAATATCTGTGTTTCATCGTCAATAAGAAAGTCAGAGGGATACAGTAAACCTGACGTGTAGCATCGGTATCTATAACTAGTGTCATAGGAATGGTTCAAATCGTAGACTGTAAGAAGAGTCAGTTTTCTTGTACGTAAGTCGGCACTGAGCCTTTTGTATTTAATTCCGATGCAATTTCTGTAATTCATCGTCACTAAGAAGGTCCAAGGGATACAGTAAACCAGGAGTAAAGCATCGGAATCTATAACTAGTGTCACATGAATGGTTCAATACATAGACAGTAAGAAGAGTCAGTTTTCTTGTACTTAAGTCCTCATTGTGCCTTTTGTATTAATTCCGATGCAATTTCTGTGTTTCATCGTCAAGGAGGAGGTCAGAGAGATACAGTAAATCTGAAGTGAGGCATCGGAATCTGTGACTAGTGTCACAGAAATGGTTCAAAACATAGACAGGAAGAATAGTCAGTTTTCTTGTACTTAAGTCGGCGTTGTGCCTTTTGTATTCACTTCCGATGCAATTTCAATGTTTCATCGTCAATAAGAAGGTCAGAGGGATACAGGAAACCTGAAGTGAAACATCGCAGTCTCTAAATAGTGTCACAGAAATGGTTCAAATCATAGACAGTAAGAAGAGTCTGTTTTCTTAAACTTAAGTCGGCATTGTGCCTTTTGTATTTAATTCTGATGCAATTTCTGAGTTTCATCGTCAATAAGAAGGTCGGAGGGATACAGTAAACCTGATGTGAAGCATCGGAATCTATAACTACTGTCACAGGAATGTTTCAAAACATAGACAGTAAGAAGAGTCAGTTTTCTTGTACTTAAGTGGGCATTGTGATTTTTGTATTTAATTCCGATGCAATATCTGTGCTTCATCGTCAATAAGAAGGTCAGAGGGATACAGTAATCCTGAAGTGAAGCGGCAGAATCTATAACTAGTGACAAAGGAATGGTTCAAAACATAGACAGTAAGAAGAGTCAGTTTTCTTGTACTTAAGTCGGCATTGTGCCTATTGTATTTAATTCCGATGCAATTTCTGTGTTTCATCGTCAATAAAAAGGTCAGAGGGATACAGTGAACCTGAAGTGAAGCATCGGAATCTATGACTAGTGTAACATGAATGGTTCAAAACATAGACAGTAAGAAGAGTTAGTTTTCTTGTACTTAAGTCGGCATTGTGCCTTTTGTATTTAATTCCGATGCAATTTGAGTGTTTCATCGTCAATAAGAACGTCAGTGGGATACAGTGAGCCTGAAGTGAAGCATCGGAAAAATATAACTAGTGTCACAGGAATGGTTCAAATCTTAGACAGTAAGAAGAGTCAGTTTTCTTGTACTTAAGTCGGCATTGTGCCTGTTCTATTTAATTCCGATGCAATTTCTAAGTTTCATCGTCAATAAGAAGGTAGAGGGATACAGTAAACCTGAAGAGAAGCATCGGAATCTTTAACTAGAGTCACAGGAATGGTGCAAAACATAGACAGTAAGAAGAGTCAGTTTTCTTGTACTTAAGTCGGCATTGTGCCTTTTGTATTTAATTCCGATGCAATTTCTGTGTTTCATCGTCAATAAGAAGGTCAGAGGGATACAGTAAACCTGTAGTGAAGCAGCAGAATCTATAACTAGTGTCACAGGAATGATTCAAAACATAGACAGTAAGAAGAGAAAGGTTTTCTTGTACTTAAGTCGGCATTGTGCCATTGGTATTTAATTCCGATGCAATTTTGGTGTTTCATCGTCAATAAGAAGGTCAGAGGGATACAGTAAACCTGAAGTGAAGCATCGGAATCTATAACTAGTGCCACAGGAATGGTTCAAACATAGACAGTAAGAAGACTCAGTTTTCTTGTACTTAAGTCGTCATTGTGCCTTTTGTATTTAATTCCGATGCAATTTCTGTGTTTCATCGTCAATAAGAAGGTCCAAGGGATATAGTAAACCTGAAGTGAAACATCGGAATCTATAACTAGTGTCACAAGAATGATTCAAAACTTAGACAGTAAGAAGAGTCAGTTTTCTTGTACTTAAATCGCCAATGTGCCTTTTGTATTTAATTCCGAAGCAATTTCTGTGTTTCATCGTCAATAAGGAGGTCAGAGGGATACAGTAAACCTGTAGTAAAGCATTGGAATCTATAACAAGTGTCACATGAATGGTTCAATACATAGACAGTAAGAAGAATCAGTTTTCTTGTACTTAAGTCGTCATTGTGCCTTTTGTATTTAATTCCGATGCAATATCTGTGTTTCATCGTCAATAAGAATGTCAGAGGGATACAGTAAACCTGAAGTGAAGAAGCAGAATCTATAACTAGTGCCACAGGAATGGTTCAAACCATAGGCAGTAAGAGGAGTCAGTTTTCTTGTACTTAAGTCGGCATTGTGCCTTTTGTATTTATTTCCGATGCAATGTCTGTGTTTCATCGACAATAAGAAGGTCAGAGGGATACAGTAAACCTGAAGTGAAGCATCGGAATCTGTAACTAGTGTCACAGGAATTTCTCAAAACGTAGACAGTAAGAAGAGTTAGTTTTCTTGTACTTAAGTCGCATTGTGCCTTTTGTATTTCATTCCGATGCAATTTCTGTGTTTCATCGTCAATAAGAAGGTCAGAGGGATACAGTAAACCTGAAGTGAAGCAGCAGAATCTATAACTAGTGTCACAGGAATGGTTCAAAACATAGACAGTAAGAAGAGAAAGGTTTTCTTGTACTTAAGTCGGCATTGTGCCTTTTGTATTTAATTCCGATGCAATTTTGGTGTTTCATCGTCAATAAGAACGTCAGAGGGATACAGTAAACCTGAAGTGAAGCATCGGAATCTATAACTAGTGTCACAGGAATGATTCCAAACTTAGACAGTAAGAAGAGTAAATTTTCTTGTACTTAAGTCGGCATTGTGCTTTTTTTATTTAATTCCGACGCAATTTCTGTGTTCATCGTCAATAAGAAGGTCAGAGGGATACAGTAAACCAGAAGTGAAGCATTGGAATCTATAACAAGTGTCACAGGAACATTTCAAAACATAGAGAGTAAGAAGAGTCAGTTTTCTTGTATTTAAAACTGCATTGTGCTTTTCGAATTTAATTCCGATGCATTTTCTGTGTTTCATCGTCAATAAGAAGGTCAGAGGGATACAGTAAACCTGAAGTGAAGCATCGGAATATATATCTTGTGTCACAGGAATGGTTCAAAACATAGACAGTAAGGAGAGTCAGTTTTCTTGTACTTATGTCATCATTCTGCCTTTTGTATTTAATTCCGAAGCAATTTCTGTGTTTCATCGTCAATAAGAAGGTCAGTGGGATACAGTGAACCTGAAGTGAAGCATCGGAATCTATAACTAGTGTCACAGGAATGGTTCAAAACATAGACAGTAAGAAGAGTCAGTTTTCTTGTACTTAAGTCGGCATTGTGCCTTTTGTATTTAATTTCGATGCAATATCTGTGTTTCATCGTCAACACGAAGGTCAGAGAGATACAGTAAACCTGAAGTTAAGCATCGGAATCTATAACTAGTGTCACAGGAATGGTTCAAAACATAGACAGTAGGAAGAGTCAGTTTTCTTGTACTTAAGTCGGCATTGTGCCTTTTGTATTTAATTCCGATCCAATTTCAGTGTTACATAGTCAATAAGAAGGTCAGAGGGATGCAATGAACCTGAAGTTAAGCATCGGAATCTATAACTAGTGTCACAGGAATGGTTCAAAACATAGACAGTATGAAGAGTCAGTTTTCTTGTACTTAAGTCGGCATTGTGCTTTCTCTATTTAATTCCGATGCAATTTCTATGTTTCATCGTCAATAATTAGGTCAGAGGGATACAGTAAACCTGAAGTGAAGAATCGGAATCTATAACTAGTGTCACAGGAATGGTTCAAAACATAGACAGTAAGAAGAGTCAGTTATCTTGTACTTAAGTCGGAATTGTGCCTTTTATATTTAATTCCGTTGCAATTTCTGTGTTTCATCGTCTATAAGAAGGTCACAGGGATACAGTACACCTGAAGTGAAGCATCGGAATCTATAACTAGTGTCACAGGAATGGTTCAAAACACAGACAGTAAGAAGGGTCAGTTATCTTGTACTTAAGTCGGCATTGTGCCTTTTGTATTTAATTCCGAAGCAATTTCTGTGTTTCATCGTCAATAAGAAGGTCAGAGGGATACAGTAAACCTGAAGTAAAGGATCGGAATTTATAACAAGTGTCACAGGAATGGTTCACAACATAGAGAGTAAGAAGAGTCAGTTTTCTTGTATTCAAGTCTGCATTGTGCTTTTTGTATTTAATTCCGATGCATTTTCTGTGTTTCATCGTCAATAAGAAGGTCAGAGGGATACAGTAAACCTTAAGTGAAGCATCGGAATCTATATCTAGTGTCACAGGAATGGTTCAAAACATAGACAGTAAGAAGAGTCAGTTCTCCTGTACTTAAGTCATCATTCTGCCTTTTGTATTTATTTCCGAAGCAATTTCTGTGTTTCATCGTCAATAAGAAGGTCAGAGGGATACAGTATACCTGGAGTAAAGCATCGGAATCTATAACTAGTGTCACAGGAATGGTTCAAAACATTGACAGTAAGAAGAGTCAGTTTTCTTGTACTTAAGTCGGCATTGTGTCTTTTGTATTTAATTCCGATGCAATTTCAGTGTTACATAGTCAATAAGAAGGTCAGAGGGATGCAATGAACCTGAAGTTAAGCATCGGAATCTATAACTAGTGTCACAGGAATGATTCAAAACATAGTCAGTATGAAGAGTCAGTTTTCTTGTACTTAAGTCGGCATTGTGCTTTCTCTATTTAGTTCCGATGCAATTTCTATGTTTCATCGTCAATAATAAGGTCAGAGGGATACAGTAGACCTGAAGTGAAGAATCGGAATCTGTAACTAGTGTCACAGGAATGGTTCAAAACATAGACAGTAAGAAGAGTCAGTTTTCTTGTATTTAAGTCTGCATTGTGTTTTTGTATTTAATTCCGATGCATTTTCTGTGTTTCATCGTCAATAAGAAGGTCAGAGGGATACAGTAAACCTGAAGTGAAGCATCGGAATCTATATCTAGTGTCACAGGAATGGTTCAAACATAGACAGTAAGAAGAGTCAGTTTTCTTGTACTTAAGTCATCATTGTTCCTTTTGTATTTAATTCCGAAGCAATTTCTGTGTTTCATCGTCAATAAGAAGGTCTGAGGGATACAGTACACCTGGAGTAAAGCATCGGAATATATAACTAGTGTCACATGAATGGTTCAAAGCATAGACAGTAAGAAGTGTCAGTTTTCTTGTACTTAAGTCGGCATTGTGCCTTTTGTATTTAATTCCGATGCAATATCTGTGTTTCATCGTCAATAAGAAGGTCAGAGGGGTACAGTAAACCTGAAGTGAAGAATCGGAATCTATAACTAGTGTCACAGGAATGGTTCAAACATAGACAGTAAGAAGACTCAGTTTTCTTGTACTTAAGTCGGCATTGTGCCTTTTGTATTTAATTCCGATGAAATTTCTGTGTTTCATCGTCAATAAGAAGGTCCAAGGGATATAGTAAACCTGAAGTGAAGCATCGGAATCTGTAACTAGTGTCACAGGAATGATTCAAAACTTAGACAGTTAAGAAGAGTCAGTTTTCTTGTACTTAAGTCGGCATTGTGGTTTTTTTATTTAATTCCGCTGCAATTTCTGTGTTTCATCGTCTATAAGAAGGTCGCAGGGATACAGTAAACCTGAATTGAAGCATCGGAATCTATAACTAGTGTCACAGGAATGGTTCAAAACACAGACAGTAAGAAGAGTCAGTTATCTTGTACTTAAGTCGGCATTGTGCCTATTGTATTTAATTCCGAAGCAATTTCTGTGTTTCATCGTCAATAAAAAGGTCAGAGGGATACAGTAAACCTGAAGTAATGCATCAGAATCTATAACAAGTGTCACAGGAATGGTTCACAACATAGAGAGTAAGAAGAGTCAGTTTTCTTGCATTTAAGTCTGCATTGTGCCTTTTGTATTTAATTCCGATGCAATTTCTGTGTTTCATCGTCAATAAGAAGGTCCAATTGATATAGTAAACCTTAAGTGAAGCGACGGAATCTATAACTAGTGTCACAGGAATGATTCAAAACTTAGACAGTAAGAAGAGTCAGTTTTCTTGTACTTAACTCGGAATTGTGCTTATTTTATTTAATTCCGATGCAATTTCTGTGTTCATCGTCAATAAGAAGGTCAGAGGGATACAGTAAACCTGAAGTGAAGCATCGGAATCTGTAACTAGTGTCACAGGAATGGTTCAAAACATAGACAGTAAGAAGAGTTAGTTTTCTTGTACTTAAGTCATCATTGTGCCTTTTGTATTTCATTCGGATGCAATTTCTGTGTTTCATCGTCAATAAGAAGTTCAGAGGGATACAGTAAACCTGAAGTGAAGCATCGGAATCTATAACTAGAGTCACAGGAATTGTTCAAAGCATAGACAGTAAGAAGAGTCAGTTTTCTTGTACTTAAGTCGGCATTGTGCCTTTTGTATTTAATTCCGATGCAATTTCTGTGTTTCATCGTCAATAAGAAGGTCAGAGGTATACAGTAAACCTGAAGTGAAGCAGCAGAATCTATAACTAGTGTCACAGGAATGGATCTAAACATAGACAGTAAGAAGAGAAAGGTTTTCTTGTACTTAAGTTGGCATTGTGCCTTTTGTATTTAATTCCGATGCAATTTCTGTGTTCATCGTCAATAAGAAGGTCAGAGGGATACAGTAAACCTGAAGTGAAGAATCGGAATCTATAACTAGTGTCACAGGAATGGTTCAAACATAGACAGTAAGAAGACTCAGTTTTCTTGTACTTAAGTCGGCATTGTGCCTTTTGTATTTAATTCCGATGAAATTTCTGTGTTTCATCGTCAATAAGAAGGTCCAAGGGATATAGTAAACCTGAAGTGAAGCATCGGAATCTGTAACTAGTGTCACAGGAATGATTCAAAACTTAGACAGTTAAGAAGAGTCAGTTTTCTTGTACTTAAGTCGGCATTGTGGTTTTTTTATTTAATTCCGATGCAATTTCTGTGTTCAACGTCAATAAGAAGGTCAGAGGGATACAGTAAACCTGAAGTGAAGCATCGGAATCTATAACAAGTGTCACAGGAATGGTTCAAACATAGAGAGTAAGAAGAGTCAGTTTTCTTGTATTTAAGTCTGCATTGTGCTTTTTGAATTTAATTCCGATGCATTTTCTGTGTTTCATCGTCAATAAGAAGGACAGAGGGATACAGTAAACCTGAAGTGAAGCATCGGAATCTATATCTAGTGTCACAGGAATGGTTCAAAACATAGACAGTAAGAAGAGTCAGGTTTCTTGTACGTAAGTCATCGTTGTGCCTTTTGTATTTAATTCCGAAGCAATTTCTGTGTTTCAACGTCAATAAGAAGGTCAGAGGGATAAAGTAAACCTGGAGTAAAGCATCGAAATCTATAACTAGTGTCACATGAAACGTTCAAAACATAGACAGTAAGAAGTGTCAGTTTTCTTGTACTTAAGTCGGCATTGTGCCTTTTGTTTTTAATTCCGATGCAATATCTGTGTTTCATCGTCAACACGAAGGTCAGAGGGATACAGTAAACCTGAAGTTAAGCATCGGAATCTATAACTAGTGTCACAGGAATGGTTCAAAACATAGACAGTAGGAAGAGTCAGTTTTCTTGTACTTAAGTCGGCATTGTGCCTTTTGTATTTAATTCCGATCCAATTTCAGTGTTACATAGTCAATAAGAAGGTCAGAGGGATGCAATGAACCTGAAGTTAAGCATCGGAATCTATAACTAGTGTCACAGGAATGGTTCAAAACATAGACAGTATGAAGAGTCAGTTTTCTTGTACTTAAGTCGGCATTGTGCTTTCTCTATTTAATTCCGATGCAATTTCTATGTTTCATCGTCAATAATTAGGTC
This sequence comes from Schistocerca americana, assembly GCF_021461395.2. Lineage (NCBI taxonomy): Eukaryota > Metazoa > Arthropoda > Insecta > Orthoptera > Acrididae > Schistocerca > Schistocerca americana. Next base: position 13,425,650 of record NC_060121.1, on the reverse strand, counting down.
AGAGGGATACAGTAAACCTGAAGTGAAGAATCGGAATCTATAACTAGTGTCACAGGAATGGTTCAAAACATAGACAGTAAGAAGAGTCAGTTTTCTTGTACTTAAGTCGGAATTGTGCCTTTTATATTTAATTCCGTTGCAATTTCTGTGTTTCATCGTCTATAAGAAGGTCACAGGGATACAGTACACCTGAAGTGAAGCATCGGAATCTATAACTAGTGTCACAGGAATGGTTCAAAACACAGACAGTAAGAAGGGTCAGTTATCTTGTACTTAAGTCGGCATTGTGCCTTTTGTATTTAATTCCGAAGCAATTTCTGTGTTTCATCGTCAATAAGAAGGTCAGAGGGATACAGTAAACCTGAAGTAAAGGATCGGAATTTATAACAAGTGTCACAGGAATGGTTCACAACATAGAGAGTAAGAAGAGTCAGTTTTCTTGTATTCAAGTCTGCATTGTGCTTTTTGTATTTAATTCCGATGCATTTTCTGTGTTTCATCGTCAATAAGAAGGTCAGAGGGATACAGTAAACCTTAAGTGAAGCATCGGAATCTATATCTAGTGTCACAGGAATGGTTCAAAACATAGACAGTAAGAAGAGTCAGTTCTCCTGTACTTAAGTCATCATTCTGCCTTTTGTATTTATTTCCGAAGCAATTTCTGTGTTTCATCGTCAATAAGAAGGTCAGAGGGATACAGTATACCTGGAGTAAAGCATCGGAATCTATAACTAGTGTCACAGGAATGGTTCAAAACATAGACAGTAAGAAGAGTCAGTTTTCTTGTACTTAAGTCGGCATTGTGTCTTTTGTATTTAATTCCGATGCAATTTCAGTGTTACATAGTCAATAAGAAGGTCAGAGGGATGCAATGAACCTGAAGTTAAGCATCGGCATCTATAACTAGTGTCACAGGAATGATTCAAAACATAGTCAGTATGAAGAGTCAGTTTTCTTGTACTTAAGTCGGCATTGTGCTTTCTCTATTTAGTTCCGATGCAATTTCTATGTTTCATCGTCAATAATAAGGTCAGAGGGATACAGTAGACCTGAAGTGAAGAATCGGAATCTGTAACTAGTGTCACAGGAATGGTTCAAAACATAGACAGTAAGAAGAGTCAGTTTTCTTGTATTTAAGTCTGCATTGTGTTTTTGTATTTAATTCCGATGCATTTTCTGTGTTTCATCGTCAATAAGAAGGTCAGAGGGATACAGTAAACCTGAAGTGAAGCATCGGAATCTATATCTAGTGTCACAGGAATGGTTCAAACATAGACAGTAAGAAGAGTCAGTTTTCTTGTACTTAAGTCATCATTGTTCCTTTTGTATTTAATTCCGAAGCAATTTCTGTGTTTCATCGTCAATAAGAAGGTCTGAGGGATACAGTACACCTGGAGTAAAGCATCGGAATATATAACTAGTGTCACATGAATGGTTCAAAGCATAGACAGTAAGAAGTGTCAGTTTTCTTGTACTTAAGTCGGCATTGTGCCTTTTGTATTTAATTCCGATGCAATATCTGTGTTTCATTGTCAATACGAAGGTCACAGGGATACAGTAAACCTGAAGTGAAGAATCGGAATCTATAACTAGTGTCACAGGAATGGTTCAAATCATAGACAGTAAGAAGAGTCAGTTTTCTTGTACTTAAGTTGGAATTGTGCCTTTTATATTTAATTCCGTTGCAATTTCTGTGTTTCATCGTCTATAAGAAGGTCACAGGGATACAGTTAACCTGAAGTGAAGCATCGGAATCTATAACTAGTGTCACAGGAATGGTTCAAAACACAGACAGTAAGAAGGGTCAGTTATCTTGTACTTAAGTCGGCATTGTGCCTTTTGTATTTGATTCCGAAGCAATTTCTGTGTTTCATCGTCAATAAGAAGGTCAGAGGGATACAGTAAACCTGAAGTAAGGCATCGGAATCTATAACAAGTGTCACAGGAATGGTTCACAACATAGAGAGTAAGAAGAGTCAGTTTTCTTGTATTTAAGTCTGTATTGTGCTTTTTGTATTTAATTCCGATGCATTTTCTGTGTTTCAACGTCAATAAGAAGGTCAGAGGGATAAAGTAAACCTGAAGTGAAGCATCGGAATCTATATCTAGTGTCACAGGAATGGTTCAAAACATAGACAGTAAGAAGAGTCAGTTTTCCTGTACTTAAGGTATCATTCTGCCTTTTGTATTTAATTCCGAAGCAATTTCTGTGTTTTATCGACAATAAGAAGTTCAGAGGGATACAGTAAACCTGGAGTAAAGCATCGGAATCTATAACTAGTGTCACAGGAATGGTTCAAAGCATAGACAGTAAGAAGAGTCAGTTTTCTTGTACTTAAGTCGGCATTGTGTCTTTTGTATTTAATTTCGATGCAATTTCAGTGTTACATAGTCAATAAGAAGGTCAGAGGGATGCAATGAACCTGAAGTTAAGCATCGGAAACTATAACTAGTGTCACAGGAATGGTTCAAAACATAGACAGTATGAAGAGTCAGTTTTCTTGTACTTAAGTCGGCATTGTGCTTTCTCTATTTAATTCCGATGCAATTTCTATGTTTCATCGTCAATAATAAGGTCGGAGGGATACAGTAAACCTGAAGTGAAGAATCGGAATCTATAACTAGTGTCACAGGAATGGTTCAAAACATAGACAGTAAGAAGAGTCAGTTTTCTTGTATTTAAGTCTGCATTGTGCTTTTTGTATTTAATTCCGATGCATTTTCTGTGTTTCATCGTCAATAAGAAGGTCAGAGGGATACAGTAAACCTGAAGTGCAGCATCGGAATCTATATCTAGTGTCACAGGAATGGTTCAAAACATAGACAGTAAGAAGAGTCAGTTTTCTTGTACTTATGTCATCATTGTGCCTTTTGTATTTAATTCCGAAGCAATTTCTGTGTTTCATCGTCAATAAGAAGGTCAGAGGGATACAGTACACCTGGAGTAAAGCATCGGAATCTATAACTAGTGTCACAGGAATGGTTCAAAACATAGACAGTAAGAAGAGTCAGTTTTCTTGTACTTAAGTCGGCATTGTGCCTTTTGTATTTAATTCCGATGCAATTTCAGTGTTACATAGTCAATAAGAAGGTCAGAGGGATGCAATGAACCTGAAGTTAAGCATCGGAATCTATAACTAGTGTCATAGGAATGGTTCAAAACATAGACAGTATGAAGAGTCAGTTTTCTTGTACTTAAGTCGGCATTGTGCTTTCTCTATTTAATTCCAATGCAATTTCTATGTTTCATCGTCAATAATAAGGTCAGAGGGATACAGTAAACCTGAAGTGAAGAATCGGAATCTACAACTAGTGTCACAGGAATAGTTCAAAACATAGACAGTAAGAAGAGTCAGTTTTCTTGTACTTAAGTCGGAATTGTGCCTTTTATATTTAATTCCGTTGCAATTTCTGTGTTTCATCGTCTATAAGAAGGTCGCAGGGATACAGTAAACCTGAAGTGAAGCATCGGAATCTATAACTAGTGTCATAGGAATGGTTCAAAACACGGACAGTAAGAAGGGTCAGTTATCTTGTACTTAAGTCGGCATTGTGCCTTTTGTATTTAATTCCGAAGCAATTTCTGTGTTTCATCGTCAATAAGAAGGTCAGAGGGATACAGTAAACCTGAAGTAAAGCATCGGAATCTATAACAAGCGTCACAGGAATGGTTCACAACATAGAGAGTAAGAAGAGTCAGTTTTCTTGTATTTAAGTCTGCATTGTCCTTTTTGTATTTAATTCCGATGCATTTTCTTTGTTTCATCGTCAATAAGAAGGTCAGAGCGATACAGTAAACCTGAAGTGAAGCATCGGAATCTATATCTAGTGTCACAGGAATGGTTCAAACATAGACAGTAAGAAGAGTCAGTTTTCCTGTACTTAAGTCGTCATTCTGCCTTTTGTATTTAATTCCGAAGCAATTTCTGTGTTTCATCGTCAATAAGAAGGTCACAGGGATACAGTAAACCTGAAGTGAAGCATCGGAATCTATAACTAGTGTCATAGGAATGGTTCAAAACACAGACAGTAAGAAGGGTCAGTTATCTTGTACTTAAGTCGGCATTGTGCCTTTTGTATTTAATTCCGAAGCAATTTCTGTGTTTCATCGTCAATAAGAAGGTCAGAGGGATACAGTAAACCTGAAGTAAAGCATCGGAATCTATAACAAGCGTCACAGGAATGGTTCACAACATAGAGAGTAAGAAGAGTCAGTTTTCTTGTATTTAAGTCTGCATTGTCCTTTTTGTATTTAATTCCGATGCATTTTCTGTGTTTCATCGTCAATAAGAAGGTCAGAGGGATACAGTAAACCTGAAGTGAAGCATGGGAATCTATATCTAGTGTCACAGGAATGGTTCAAACATAGACAGTAAGAAGAGTCAGTTTTCCTGTACTTAAGTCATCATTCTGCCTTTTGTATTTAATTCCGAAGCAATTTCTGTGTTTCATCGTCAATAAGAAGGTCAGAGGGATACAGTAAACCTGGAGTAAAGCATCGGAATCTATAACTAGTGTCACAGGAATGGTTCAAGACATAGACTGTAAGAAGTGTCAATTTTCTTGTACTTAAGTCGGCATTGTGCCTTTTGTATTTAAGTCCGATGCAATATCTGTGTTTCATCGTCAATAAGAAGGTAAGAGAGATACAGTAAACCTGAAGTGAAGCATCGGAATCTATAACTAGTGTCACAGGAATGATTCAAAGCATAGACAGTAAGAAGTGTCAGTTTTCTTGTACTTAAGTCGGCATTGTGCTTTCTCTATTTAATTCCGATGCAATTTATATGTTTCATCGTCAATATTAAGGTCAGAGGGATACAGTAAACCTGAAGTGAAGAATCGGAATCTATAACTAGTGTCACAGGAATGGTTCAAAACATAGACATTGAGAAGAGTCAGTTTTCTTGTACTTAAGTCAGAATTGTGCCTTTTATATTTAATTCCGATGCAATTTCTGTGTTTCATCGTCTGTAAGAAGGTCACAGGGATACAGTAAACCTGAAGTGAAGCATCGGAATCTATAACTAGTGTCACAGGAATGGTTCAAAGCACAGACAGTAAGAAGGGTCAGTTATTTTGTACTTAAGTCGGCATTGTGCCTTTTGTATTTAATTCCGAAGCAATTTCTGTGTTTCATCGTCAATAAGAACGTCAGAGGAATACAGTAAACCTGAAGTAAAGCAGCGGAATCTATAACAAGTGTCACAGGAATGGTTCACAACATAGAGAGTAAGAAGTGTCAGTTTTCTTGTATTTAAGTCTGCATTGTGCTTTTTGTATTTAATTCCGATGCATTTTCTGTGTTTAATCGTCAATAAGAAGGTCAGAGGGATACAGTAAACCTCAAGTGAAGCATCGGAATCTATATCTAGTGTCACAGGAATGGTTCAAAACATAGACAGTAAGAAGAGTCAGTTTTCCTGTACCTAAGTCATCATTGTGCCTTTTGTATTTAATTCCGAAGCAATTTCTGTGTTTCATCGTCAATAAGAGGGTCAGAGAGATACAGTAAACCTGGAGTAAAGCATCGGAATCTATAACTAGTGTCACATGAATGGTTCAAAACATACACAGTAAGAAGTGTCAGTTTTCTTGTACTTAAGTCGGCATTGTGCCTTTTGGATTTAATTCCGATGCAATTTCTGTATTTCATCGTCAATAAGAAGGTCAGAGGGATACAGTAAACCTGAAGTAAAGCATCGGAATCTATAACTAGTGTCACAGAAATGGTTCAAAACATAGACAGTAAGACGAGTCAGTTTTCTTGTACTTAAGTCGATATTGTGCATTTTGTATATAATTCCGAAAGAATTTCAGTGTTACATAGTCAATAAGAAGGTCAGAGGGATACAATGAACCTGAAGTGAAGCATCGGAATCTATAACTAGTGTCACAGGAATGGTTCAAAACATAGACAGTGAGAAGAGTCAGTTTTCTTGTACTTAAGTCAGCATTGTGCCTTTTCTATTTAATTCCGATGCAATATCCGTGTTTCATCGTCAATAAGAAGGTCAGAGGGATACAGTAATCCTGAAGTGAAGCATCGGAATCTATAACTAGTGTCACAGGTATTGTTCAAAGCATAGACAGTAAGAAGAGTCAGTTTTCATGTACTTAAGTCGGCATTGTGCCTTTTGTATTTAATTGCGATGCAATTTCTGTGTTTCATCGTCAATAAGAAGGTCAGAGGTATACAGTAAACCTGAAGTGAAGCAGCAGAATCTATAACTAGTGTCACAGGAATAGATCTAAACATAGACAGTAAGAAGAGAAAGGTTTTCTTGTACTTAAGTTGGCATTGTGCCTTTTGTATTTAATTCCGATGCAATTTTTGTGTTCATCGTCAATAAGAAGGTCAGAGGGATATAGTAAACCTGAAGTGAAGAGTCGGAATCTATAACTAGTGTCACAGGAATGGTTCAAACATAGACAGTAAGAGGACTCAGTTTTCTTGTATTTAAGTCGGCATTGTGCCTTTTGTATTTAATTCCGATGAAATTTCTGTGTTTCATCGTCAATAAGAAGGTCCAAGGGATATAGTAAACCTGAAGTGAAGCATCGGAATCTATAACTAGTGTCACAGGAATGGTTCAAAACATAGACAGTAAGAAGAGTCGGGTTTCTTGTACTTAAGTCATCATTGTGCCTTTTGTATTTAATTCCGAAGCAATTTCTGTGTTTCATCGTCAATAAGAAGGTCAGAGGGAAAAAGTAAACTTGGAGTAAAGCATCGAAATCTATAACTAGTGTCACATGAAACGTTCAAAACATAGACAGTAAGAAGAGTCAGTTTTCTTGTACTTAAGTCGGCATTGAGCCTTTTGTATTTAATTCCGATCCAATTTCAGTGTTACATAGTCAATAAGAAGGTCAGAGGGATGCAATGAACCTGAAGTTAAGCATCGGAATCTATAACTAGTGTCACAGGAATGGTTCAAAACATAGACAGTATGAAGAGTCAGTTTTCTTGTACTTAAGTTGGCATTGTGCTTTCTCTATTTCTTTCCGATGCAATTTCTATGTTTCATCATCAATAATAAGGTCAGAGGGATACAGTAAACCTGAAGTGAAGAATCGGAATCTGTAACTAGTGTCACAGGAATGGTTCAAAACATAGACAGTAAGAAGAGTCAGTTTTCTTGTACTTAAGTCGGAATTGTGCCTTTTATATTTAATTCCGTTGCAATTTCTGTGTTTCATCGTCTATAAGAAGGTCACAGGGATACAGTACACCTGAAGTGAAGCATCGGAATCTATAACTAGTGTCACAGGAATGGTTCAAAGCACAGACAGTAAGAAGGGTCAGTTATCTTGTACTTAAGCCTGCATTGTGCTTTTTGTATTTAATTCCGATGCATTTTCTGTGTTTCATCGTCAATAAGAAGGTCAGAGGGATACAGTAAACCTGAAGTGAAGCATCGGAATCTATATCTAGTGTCACAGGAATGATTCAAAACATAGACAGTAAGAAGAGTCAGTTTTCTTGTACTTAAGTCATCATTGTGCCTTTTGTATTTAATTCCGAAGCAATTTCTGTGTTTCATCGTCAATAAGAAGGTCAGAGGGATACAGTACACCTGGAGTAAAGCATCGGAATATATAACTAGTGTCACATGAATGGTTCAAAACATATACAGTAAGAAGTGTCAGTTTTCTTGTACTTAAGTCGGCATTGTGCCTTTTGTATTTAATTACGATGCAATATCTGTGTTTCATCGTCAATACGAAGGTCAGAGGGATACAGTAAACCTGAAGTGAAGCATCGGAATCTATAACTAGTGTCACAGGAATGGTTCAAAACATAGACAGTAAGAAGAGTCAGTTTTCTTGTACATAAGTCGCCATTGTGCCTTTTGCATTTAATTCCGATGCAATTTCAGTTTACATAGTCAATAAGAAGGTCAGAGGGATGCAATGAACCTGAAGTTAAGCATCGGAATCTATAACTAGTGTCACAGGAATGGTTCAAAACATAGACAGTATGAAGAGTCAGTTTTCTTGTACTTAAGTCGGCATTGTGCTTTCTCTATTTCATTCCGATGCAATTTCTATGTTTCATCGTCAATAATAAGGTCAGAGGGATACAGTAAACCTGAAGTGAAGAATCGGAATCTATAACTAGTGTCACAGGAATGGTTCAAATCATAGACAGTAAGAAGAGTCCGTTTTCTTAAACTTAAGTTGGAATTGTGCCTTTTATATTTAATTCCGTTGCAATTTCTGTGTTTCATCGTCTATAAGAAGGTCACAGGGATACAGTAAACCTGAAGTGAAGCATCGGAATCTATAACTAGTGTCACAGGAATGGTTCAAAACACAGACAGTAAGAAGATTCAGTTATCTTGTACTTATGTCGGCATTGTGCTTTTGTATTTAATTCCGAAGCAATTTCTGTGTTTCATCGTCAATAAGAACGTCAGAGGGATACAGTAAACTTGAAGTAAAGCATCGGAATCTATAAAAAGTGTCACAGGAATGGTTCACAACATAGAGAGTAAGAAGAGTCAGTTTTCTTGTATTTAAGTCTGTATTGCGCTTTTTGTATTTAATTCCGATGCATTTTCTGTGTTTCATCGTCAATAAGAAGGTCAGAGGGATACAGTAAACCTGAAGTGAAGCATCGCAATCTATATCTAGTGTCACAGGAATGGTTCAAAACATAGACAGTAAGAAGAGTCAGTTTTCCTGTACTTAAGTTATCATTCTGCCTTTTGTATTTAATTCCGAAGCAATTTCTGTGTTTCGTCGTCAATAAGAAGGTCAGAGGGATACAGTAAACCTGTAGTCAAGCATCGGAACCTATAACTAGTGTCACAGGAATGGTTCAAATCATAGACAGTAAGAAGAGTCAGTTTTCTTAAACTTAAGTCGGCATTGTGCTTTCTCTATTTAATTCCGATGCAATTTCTATGTTTCATCGTCAATAATAGGGTCAGAGGGATACAGTAAACCTGAAGTGAAGAATCGGAATCTATAACTAATGTCACAGGAATGGTTCAAAACATAGACAGTAAGAAGAGTCAGTTTTCTTGTATTTAAGTCTGCATTGTGCTTTTTGTATTTAATTCCGATGCATTTTCTGTGTTTCATCGTCAATAAGAAGGTCAGAGGGATACAGTACACCTGGAGTAAAGCATCGGAATCTATAAGTAGTGTCACAGGAATGGTTCAAAACATAGACAGTAAGAAGAGTCAGTTTTGTTGTACTTAGGTCGGCATTGTGCCTTTTGTACTTAATTCCGATGCAATTTCAGTGTTACATAGTCAATAAGAAGGTCAGAGGGATGCAATGAACCTGAAGTTAAGCATCGGAATCTATAACTAGTGTCACAGGAATGGTTCAAAACATAGACAGTAAGAAGAGTCAGTTATCTTGTACTTAAGTCGGAATTGTGCCTTTTATATTTAATTCCGTTGCAATTTCTGTGTTTCATCGTCTATAAGAAGGTCACAGGGATACAGTAAACCTGAAGTGAAGCATCGGAATCTATAACTAGTGTCATAGGAATGGTTCAAAACACAGACAGTAAGAAGGGTCAGTTATCTTGTACTTAAGTCGGCATTGTGCCTTTTGTATTTAATTCCGAAGCTATTTCTGTGTTTCGTCGTCAATAAGAAGGTCAGTGGGATACAGTAAACCTGGAGTGAAGCATCGGAATCTATAACTAGTGTCACAGGAATGGTTCAAAGCATAGACAGTAAGAAGAGTCAGTTTTCTTGTACATAAGTCGGCATTGTGTCTTTTGTATTTAATTCCGATGCAATTTCAGTGTTACATAGTCAATAAGAAGGTCAGAGGTTTGCAATGAACCTGAAGTTAAGCATCGGAAACTATAACTAGTGTCACAGGAATGGTTCAAAACATAGACAGTATGAAGAGTCAGTTTTCTTGTACTTAAGTCGGCATTGTGCTTTCTCTATTTAATTCCGATGCAATTTCTATGTTTCATCGTCAATAATAAGGTCAGAGGGATACAGTAAACCTTAAGTGAAGAATCGGAATCTATAACTAGTGTCACAGGAATGGTTCAAAACATAGACAGTAAGAAGAGTCAGTTTTCTTGTATTTAAGTCTGCATTGTGCTTTTTGTATTTAATTCCGATGCATTTTCTGTGTTTCATCGTCAATAAGAAGGTCAGAGGGATACAGTACACCTGGAGTAAAGCATCGGAATCTATAACTAGTGTCACAGGAATGGTTCAAAACATAGACAGTAAGAAGAGTCAGTTATCTTGTACTTAAGTCGGAATTGTGCATTTTATATTTAATTCCGTTGCAATTTCTGTGTTTCATCGTCTATAAGAAGGTCACAGGGATACAGTAAACCTGAAGTGAAGCATCGGAATCTATAACTAGTGTCATAGGAATGGTTCAAAACGCAGACAGTAAGAAGGGTCAGTTATCTTGTACTTAAGTCGGCATTGTGCCTTTTGCATTTAATTCCGAAGCAATTTCTGTGTTTCATCGTCAATAAGAAGGTCAGAGGGATACAGTACACCTGAAGTAAAGCATCGGAATCTATAACAAGTGTCACAGGAATGGTTCACAACATAGAGAGTAAGAAGAGTCAGTTTTCTTGTATTTAAGTCTGCATTGTGCTTTTTGTATTTAATTCCGATGCATTTTCTGTGTTTCGTCGTCAATAAGAAGGTCAGTGGGATACAGTAAACCTGGAGTGAAGCATCGGAATCTATAACTAGTGTCACATTAATGGTTCAAAGCATAGACAGTAAGAAGAGTCAGTTTTCTTGTATTTAAGTCTGCATTGTGCTTTTTGCATTTAATTCCGAAGCAATTTCTGTGTTTCATCGTCAATAAGAAGGTCAGAGGGATACAGTAAACCTGAAGTAAAGCATCGGAATCTATAACAAGTGTCACAGGAATGGTTCACAACATAGAGAGTAAGAAGAGTCAGTTTTCTTGTACATAAGTCGCCATTGTGCCTTTTGTATTTAATTCCGAAGCAATTTCTGTGTTTCATCGTCAATAAGAAGGTCAGAGGGATACAGTACACCTGGAGTAAAGCATCGGAATATATAACTAGTGTCACATGAATGGTTCAAAACATAAACAGTAAGAAGTGTCAGTTTTCTTGTACTTAAGTCGGCATTGTGCCTTTTGTATTTAATTCCGATGCAATATCTGTGTTTCATCGTCAATACGAAGGTCAGAGGGATACAGTAAACCTGAAGTGAAGCATCGGAATCTATAACTAGTGTCACAGGAATGGTTCAAAACATAGACAGTAAGAAGAGTCAGTTTTCTTGTACATAAGTCGCCATTGTGCCTTTTGCATTTAATTCCGATGCAATTTCAGTTTACATAGTCAATAAGAAGGTCAGAGGGATGCAATGAACCTGAAGTTAAGCATCGGAATCTATTAACTAGTGTCACAGGAATGGTTCAAAACATAGACAGTATGAAGAGTCAGTTTTCTTGTACTTAAGTCGGCATTGTGCTTTCTCTATTTCATTCCGATGCAATTTCTATGTTTCATCGTCAATAATAAGGTCAGAGGGATACAGTAAACCTGAAGTGAAGAATCGGAATCTATAACTAGTGTCACAGGAATGGTTCAAATCATAGACAGTAAGAAGAGTCCGTTTTCTTAAACTTAAGTTGGAATTGTGATTTTTATATTTAATTCCGTTGCAATTTCTGTGTTTCATCGTCTATAAGAAGGTCACAGGGATACAGTAAACCTGAAGTGAAGCATCGGAATCTATAACTAGTGTCACAGGAATGGTTCAAAACACAGACAGTAAGAAGATTCAGTTATCTTGTACTTATGTCGGCACTGTGCTTTTGTATTTAATTCCGAAGCAATTTCTGTGTTTCATCGTCAATAAGAACGTCAGAGGGATACAGTAAACTTGAAGTAAAGCATCGGAATCTATAAAAAGTGTCACAGGAATGGTTCACAACATAGAGAGTAAGAAGAGTCAGTTTTCTTGTATTTAAGTCTGTATTGCGCTTTTTGTATTTAATTCCGATGCATTTTCTGTGTTTCATCGTCAATAAGAAGGTCAGAGGGATACAGTAAACCTGTAGTCAAGCATCGGAACCTATAACTAGTGTCACAGGAATGGTTCAAATCATAGACAGTAAGAAGAGTCAGTTTTCTTAAACTTAAGTCGGCATTCTGCTTTCTCTATTTAATTCCGATGCAATTTCTATGTTTCATCGTCAATAATAGGGTCAGAGGGATACAGTAAACCTGAAGTGAAGAATCGGAATCTATAACTAATGTCACAGGAATGGTTCAAAACATAGACAGTAAGAAGAGTCAGTTTTCTTGTATTTAAGTCTGCATTGTGCTTTTTGTATTTAATTCCGATGCATTTTCTGTGTTTCATCGTCAATAAGAAGGTCAGAGGGATACAGTACACCTGGAGTAAAGCATCGGAATCTATAACTAGTGTCACAGGAATGGTTCAAAACATAGACAGTAAGAAGAGTCAGTTTTGTTGTACTTAGGTCGGCATTGTGCCTTTTGTACTTAATTCCGATGCAATTTCAGTGTTACATAGTCAATAAGAAGGTCAGAGGGATGCAATGAACCTGAAGTTAAGCATCGGAATCTATAACTAGTGTCACAGGAATGGTTCAAAACATAGACAGTAAGAAGAGTCAGTTATCTTGTACTTAAGTCGGAATTGTGCCTTTTATATTTAATTCCGTTGCAATTTCTGTGTTTCATCGTCTATAAGAAGGTCACAGGGATACAGTAAACCTGAAGTGAAGCATCGGAATCTATAACTAGTGTCATAGGAGTGGTTCAAAACACAGACAGTAAGAAGGGTCAGTTATCTTGTACTTAAGTCGGCATTGTGCCTTTTGTATTTCATTCCGAAGCTATTTCTGTGTTTCGTCGTCAATAAGAAGGTCAGTGGGATACAGTAAACCTGGAGTGAAGCATCGGAATCTATAACTAGTGTCACAGGAATGGTTCAAAGCATAGACAGTAAGAAGAGTCAGTTTTCTTGTACATAAGTCGGCATTGTGTCTTTTGTATTTAATTCCGATGCAATTTCAGTGTTACATAGTCAATAAGAAGGTCAGAGGTTTGCAATGAACCTGAAGTTAAGCATCGGAAACTATAACTAGTGTCACAGGAATGGTTCAAAACATAGACAGTATGAAGAGTCAGTTTTCTTGTACTTAAGTCGGCATTGTGCTTTCTCTATTTAATTCCGATGCAATTTCTATGTTTCATCGTCAATAATAAGGTCAGAGGGATACAGTAAACCTTAAGTGAAGAATCGGAATCTATAACTAGTGTCACAGGAATGGTTCAAAACATAGACAGTAAGAAGAGTCAGTTTTCTTGTATTTAAGTCTGCATTGTGCTTTTTGTATTTAATTCCGATGCATTTTCTGTGTTTCATCGTCAATAAGAAGGTCAGAGGGATACAGTACACCTGGAGTAAAGCATCGGAATCTATAACTAGTGTCACAGGAATGGTTCAAAACATAGACAGTAAGAAGAGTCAGTTATCTTGTACTTAAGTCGGAATTGTGCCTTTTATATTTAATTCCGTTGCAATTTCTGTGTTTCATCGTCTATAAGAAGGTCACAGGGATACAGTAAACCTGAAGTGAAGCATCGGAATCTATAACTAGTGTCATAGGAATGGTTCAAAACACAGACAGTAAGAAGGGTCAGTTATCTTGTACTTAAGTCGGCATTGTGCCTTTTGCATTTAATTCCGAAGCAATTTCTGTGTTTCATCGTCAATAAGAAGGTCAGAGGGATACAGTAAACCTGAAGTAAAGCATCGGAATCTATAACAAGTGTCACAGGAATGGTTCACAACATAGAGAGTAAGAAGAGTCAGTTTTCTTGTATTTAAGTCTGCATTGTGCTTTTTGTATTTAATTCCGATGCATTTTCTGTGTTTCGTCGTCAATAAGAAGGTCAGTGGGATACAGTAAACCTGGAGTGAAGCATCGGAATCTATAACTAGTGTCACAGGAATGGTTCAAAGCATAGACAGTAAGAAGAGTCAGTTTTCTTGTATTTAAGTCTGCATTGTGCTTTTTGCATTTAATTCCGAAGCAATTTCTGTGTTTCATCGTCAATAAGAAGGTCAGAGGTATACAGTAAACCTGAAGTAAAGCATCGGAATCTATAACAAGTGTCACAGGAATGGTTCACAACATAGAGAGTAAGAAGAGTCAGTTTTCTTGTACATAAGTCGCCATTGTGCCTTTTGCATTTAATTCCGATGCAATTTCAGTTTACATAGTCAATAAGAAGGTCAGAGGGATGCAATGAACCTGAAGTTAAGCATCGGAATCTGTAACTAGTGTCACAGGAATGGTTCAAAACATAGACAGTATGAAGAGTCAGTTTTCTTGTCCTTAAGTCGGCATTGTGCTTTCTCTATTTCATTCCGATGCAATTTCTATGTTTCATCGTCAATAATAAGGTCAGAGGGATACAGTAAACCTGAAGTGAAGAATCGGAATCTATAACTAGTGTCACAGGAATGGTTCAAATCATAGACAGTAAGAAGAGTCCGTTTTCTTAAACTTAAGTTGGAATTGTGCCTTTTATATTTAATGCCGTTGCAATTTCTGTGTTTCATCGTCTATAAGAAGGTCACAGGGATACAGTAAACCTGAAGTGAAGCATCGGAATCTATAACTAGTGTCACAGGAATGGTTCAAAACACAGACAGTAAGAAGATTCAGTTATCTTGTACTTATGTCGGCATTGTGCTTTTGTATTTAATTCCGAAGCAATTTCTGTGTTTCATCGTCAATAAGAACGTCAGAGGGATACAGTAAACTTGAAGTAAAGCATCGGAATCTATAAAAAGTGTCACAGGAATGGTTCACAACATAGAGAGTAAGAAGAGTCAGTTTTCTTGTATTTAAGTCTGTATTGCGCTTTTTGTATTTAATTCCGATGCATTTTCTGTGTTTCATCGTCAATAAGAAGGTCAGAGGGATACAGTAAACCTGAAGTGAAGCATCGCAATCTATATCTAGTGTCACAGGAATGGTTCAAAACATAGACAGTAAGAAGAGTCAGTTTTCCTGTACTTAAGTTATCATTCTGCCTTTTGTATTTAATTCCGAAGCAATTTCTGTGTTTCGTCGTCAATAAGAAGGTCAGAGGGATACAGTAAACCTGTAGTCAAGCATCGGAACCTATAACTAGTGTCACAGGAATGGTTCAAATCATAGACAGTAAGAAGAGTCAGTTTTCTTAAACTTAAGTCGGCATTGTGCTTTCTCTATTTAATTCCGATGCAATTTCTATGTTTCATAGTCAATAATAGGGTCAGAGGGATACAGTAAACCTGAAGTGAAGAATCGGAATCTATAACTAATGTCACAGGAATGGTTCAAAACATAGACAGTAAGAAGAGTCAGTTTTCTTGTATTTAAGTCTGCATTGTGCTTTTTGTATTTAATTCCGATGCATTTTCTGTGTTTCATCGTCAATAAGAAGGTCAGAGGGATACAGTACACCTGGAGTAAAGCATCGGAATCTATAACTAGTGTCACAGGAATGGTTCAAAACATAGACAGTAAGAAGAGTCAGTTTTGTTGTACTTAGGTCGGCATTGTGCCTTTTGTACTTATTTCCGATGCAATTTCAGTGTTACATAGTCAATAAGAAGGTCAGAGGGATGCAATGAACCTGAAGTTAAGCATCGGAATCTATAACTAGTGTCACAGGAATGGTTCAAAACATAGACAGTAAGAAGAGTCAGTTATCTTGTACTTAAGTCGGAATTGTGCCTTTTATATTTAATTCCGTTGCAATTTCTGTGTTTCATCGTCTATAAGAAGGTCACAGGGATACAGTAAACCTGAAGTGAAGCATCGGAATCTATAACTAGTGTCATAGGAATGGTTCAAAACACAGACAGTAAGAAGGGTCAGTTATCTTGTACTTAAGTCGGCATTGTGCCTTTTGTATTTAATTCCGAAGCTATTTCTGTGTTTCGTCGTCAATAAGAAGGTCAGTGGGATACAGTAAACCTGGAGTGAAGCATCGGAATCTATAACTAGTGTCACAGGAATGGTTCAAAGCATAGACAGTAAGAAGAGTCAGTTTTCTTGTACATAAGTCGGCATTGTGTCTTTTGTATTTAATTCCGATGCAATTTCAGTGTTACATAGTCAATAAGAAGGTCAGAGGTTTGCAATGAACCTGAAGTTAAGCATCGGAAACTATAACTAGTGTCACAGGAATGGTTCAAAACATAGACAGTATGAAGAGTCAGTTTTCTTGTACTTAAGTCGGCATTGTGCTTTCTCTATTTAATTCCGATGCAATTTCTATGTTTCATCGTCAATAATAAGGTCAGAGGGATACAGTAAACCTTAAGTGAAGAATCGGAATCTATAACTAGTGTCACAGGAATGGTTCAAAACATAGACAGTAAGAAGAGTCAG
The DNA here is from genome assembly GCF_021461395.2 of Schistocerca americana. Classification (NCBI taxonomy): domain Eukaryota; kingdom Metazoa; phylum Arthropoda; class Insecta; order Orthoptera; family Acrididae; genus Schistocerca; species Schistocerca americana. The sequence continues at coordinate 13,409,230 of NC_060121.1, read as the reverse complement.
TTTTCTTGTATTTAAGTCTGCATTGTGCTTTTTGTATTTAATTCCGATGCATTTTCTGTGTTTCATCGTCAATAAGAAGGTCAGAGGGATACAGTACACCTGGAGTAAAGCATCGGAATCTATAACTAGTGTCACAGGAATGGTTCAAAACATAGACAGTAAGAAGAGTCAGTTATCTTGTACTTAAGTCGGAATTGTGCCTTTTATATTTAATTCCGTTGCAATTTCTGTGTTTCATCGTCTATAAGAAGGTCACAGGGATACAGTAAACCTGAAGTGAAGCATCGGAATCTATAACTAGTGTCATAGGAATGGTTCAAAACACAGACAGTAAGAAGGGTCAGTTATCTTGTACTTAAGTCGGCATTGTGCCTTTTGCATTTAATTCCGAAGCAATTTCTGTGTTTCATCGTCAATAAGAAGGTCAGAGGGATACAGTAAACCTGAAGAAAAGCATCGGAATCTATAACAAGTGTCACAGGAATGGTTCACAACATAGAGAGTAAGAAGAGTCAGTTTTCTTGTATTTAAGTCTGCATTGTGCTTTTTGTATTTAATTCCGATGCATTTTCTGTGTTTCATCGTCAATAAGAAGGTCAGAGCGATACAGTAAACCTGAAGTTAAGCATCGGAATCTATATCTAGTGTCACAGGAATGGTTCAAACATAGACAGTAAGAAGAGTCAGTTTTCCTGTACTTAAGTCATCATTCTGCCTTTTGTATTTAATTCCGAAGCAATTTCTGTGTTTCATCGTCAATAAGAAGGTCAGAGGGATACAGTAAACCTGGAGTACAGCATCGGAATCTATAACTAGTGTCACAGGAATGGTTCAAAACATAGACAGTAAGAAGAGTAAGTTTTCTTGTACTTAAGTCAGAATTGGGCCTTTTATATTTAATTCCGATGCAATTTCTGTGTTTCATCGTCTGTAAGAAGGTCCCAGGGATACAGTAAACCTGAAGTGAAGCATCGGAATCTATAACTAGTGTCACAGGAATGGTTCAAAACACAGACAGTAAGAAGGGTCAGTTATTTTGTACTTAAGTCGGCATTGTGCCTTTTGTATTTAATTCCGAAGCAATGTCTGTCTTTCATCGTCAATAAGAACGTCAGAGGGATACAGTAAACCTGAAGTAAAGCAGCGGAATCTATAACAAGTGTCACAGGAATGGTTCACAACATAGAGAGTAAGAAGAGTCAGTTTTCTTGTATTTAAGTCTGCATTGTGCTTTTTGTATTTAATTCCGATGCATTTTCTGTGTTTCATCGTCAATAAGAAGGTCAGAGGGATACAGTAAACCTCAACTGAAGCATCGGAATCTATATCTAGTGTCACAGGAATGGTTCAAAACATAGACAGTAAGAAAAGTCAGTTTTCCTGTACCTAAGTCATCATTGTGCCTTTTGTTTTTAATTCCGAAGCAATTTCTTTGTTTCATCGTCAATAAGAAGGTCAGAGGGATGCAGTAAACCTGAAGTGAAGCATCGGAATCTATAACTAGTGTCACAGGAATGGTTCAAAACATAGACAGTAAGACGAGTCAGTTTTCTTGTACTTAAGTCGATATTGTGCATTTTGTATATAATTCCGATAGAATTTCAGTGTTACATAGTCAATAAGAAGGTCAGAGGGATACAATGAACCTGAAGTGAAGCATCGGAATCTATAACTAGTGTCACAGGAATGGTTCAAAACATAGACAGTGAGAAGAGTCAGTTTTCTTGTACTTAAGTCAGCATTGTGCCTTTTCTATTTAATTCCGATGCAATATCCGTGTTTCATCGTCAATAAGAAGGTCAGAGGGATACAGTAAACCTGAAGTGAAGCATCGGAATCTATACCTAGTGTCACATGAATGGTTCAAAACATAGACAGTAAGAAGAGTCAGTTTTCTTGTACTTAAGTCGGCATTGTGCCTTCTCTATTTAATTCCGATGCAATTTTTATGTTTCATCGTCAATAATAAGGTCAGAGGGATACAGTAAACCTGAAGTGAGGAATCGGAATCTATAACTAGTGTCACAGGAATGGTTCAAAACATAGACAGTAAGAAGAGTCAGTTTTCTTGTACTTAAGTCGGCATTGTGCCTTTTATATTTAATTCCGATGCAATTTCTGTGTTTCATCGTCTATAAGAAGGTCACAGGGATACAGTAAACCTGAAGTGAGGCATCGGAATCTATAACTAGTGTCACAGGAATGGTTTAAAACACAGAGAGTAAGAAGGGTCAGTTATCTTGTACTTAAGTCGGCATTGTGCCTTTTGTATTTAATTCCGAAGCAATTTCTGTGTTTCATCATCAATAAGAAGGTCAGCGGGATACAGTAAACCTGAAGTGAAGCATCGGAATCTATAACAAGTGTCACAGGAATATTTCACAACATAGAGGGTTAGAAGAGTCAGTTCTCTTGTATTTCAGTCTGCATTGTGCTTTTTGTATTTAATTCCGATGCATTTTCTGTGTTTCATCGTCAATAAGAAGGTCAGAGGGATACAGTAAACCTGAAGTGAAGCATCGCAATCTATATCTAGTGTCACAGGAATGGTTCAAAACAGAGACAGTAAGAAGAGTCAGTTTTCTTGTATTTAAGTCTGCATTGTGCTTTTTGTATTTAATTCCGATGCATTTTCTGTGTTTCATCGTCAATAAGAAGGTCAGAGGGATACAGTACACCTGGAGTAAAGCATCGGAATCTATAACTAGTGTCACAGGAATGGTTCAAAACATAGACAGTAAGAAGAGTCAGTTATCTTGTACTTAAGTCGGAATTGTGCCTTTTATATTTAATTCCGTTGCAATTTCTGTGTTTCATCGTCTATAAGAAGGTCACAGGGATACAGTAAACCTGAAGTGAAGCATCGGAATCTATAACTAGTGTCATAGGAATGGTTCAAAACACAGACAGTAAGAAGGGTCAGTTATCTTGTACTTAAGTCGGCATTGTGCCTTTTGCATTTAATTCCGAAGCAATTTCTGTGTTTCATCGTCAATAAGAAGGTCAGAGGGATACAGTAAACCTGAAGTAAAGCATCGGAATCTATAACAAGTGTCACAGGAATGGTTCACAACATAGAGAGTAAGAAGAGTCAGTTTTCTTGTATTTAAGTCTGCATTGTGCTTTTTGTATTTAATTCCGATGCATTTTCTGTGTTTCGTCGTCAATAAGAAGGTCAGTGGGATACAGTAAACCTGGAGTGAAGCATCGGAATCTATAACTAGTGTCACAGGAATGGTTCAAAGCATAGACAGTAAGAAGAGTCAGTTTTCTTGTATTTAAGTCTGCATTGTGCTTTTTGCATTTAATTCCGAAGCAATTTCTGTGTTTCATCGTCAATAAGAAGGTCAGAGGGATACAGTAAACCTGAAGTAAAGCATCGGAATCTATAACAAGTGTCACAGGAATGGTTCACAACATAGAGAGTAAGAAGAGTCAGTTTTCTTGTACATAAGTCGCCTTTGTGCCTTTTGCATTTAATTCCGATGCAATTTCAGTTTACATAGTCAATAAGAAGGTCAGAGGGATGCAATGAACCTGAAGTTAAGCATCGGAATCTGTAACTAGTGTCACAGGAATGGTTCAAAACATAGACAGTATGAAGAGTCAGTTTTCTTGTCCTTAAGTCGGCATTGTGCTTTCTCTATTTCATTCCGATGCAATTTCTATGTTTCATCGTCAATAATAAGGTCAGAGGGATACAGTAAACCTGAAGTGAAGAATCGGAATCTATAACTAGTGTCACAGGAATGGTTCAAATCATAGACAGTAAGAAGAGTCCGTTTTCTTAAACTTAAGTTGGAATTGTGCCTTTTATATTTAATGCCGTTGCAATTTCTGTGTTTCATCGTCTATAAGAAGGTCACAGGGATACAGTAAACCTGAAGTGAAGCATCGGAATCTATAACTAGTGTCACAGGAATGGTTCAAAACACAGACAGTAAGAAGATTCAGTTATCTTGTACTTATGTCGGCATTGTGCTTTTGTATTTAATTCCGAAGCAATTTCTGTGTTTCATCGTCAATAAGAACGTCAGAGGGATACAGTAAACTTGAAGTAAAGCATCGGAATCTATAAAAAGTGTCACAGGAATGGTTCACAACATAGAGAGTAAGAAGAGTCAGTTTTCTTGTATTTAAGTCTGTATTGCGCTTTTTGTATTTAATTCCGATGCATTTTCTGTGTTTCATCGTCAATAAGAAGGTCAGAGGGATACAGTAAACCTGAAGTGAAGCATCGCAATCTATATCTAGTGTCACAGGAATGGTTCAAAACATAGACAGTAAGAAGAGTCAGTTTTCCTGTACTTAAGTTATCATTCTGCCTTTTGTATTTAATTCCGAAGCAATTTCTGTGTTTCGTCGTCAATAAGAAGGTCAGAGGGATACAGTAAACCTGTAGTCAAGCATCGGAACCTATAACTAGTGTCACAGGAATGGTTCAAATCATAGACAGTAAGAAGAGTCAGTTTTCTTAAACTTAAGTCGGCATTGTGCTTTCTCTATTTAATTCCGATGCAATTTCTATGTTTCATCGTCAATAATAGGGTCAGAGGGATACAGTAAACCTGAAGTGATGAATCGGAATCTATAACTAATGTCACAGGAATGGTTCAAAACATAGACAGTAAGAAGAGTCAGTTTTCTTGTATTTAAGTCTGCATTGTGCTTTTTGTATTTAATTCCGATGCATTTTCTGTGTTTCATCGTCAATAAGAAGGTCAGAGGGATACAGTACACCTGGAGTAAAGCATCGGAATCTATAACTAGTGTCACAGGAATGGTTCAAAACATAGACAGTAATAAGAGTCAGTTTTGTTGTACTTAGGTCGGCATTGTGCCTTTTGTACTTAATTCCGATGCAATTTCAGTGTTACATAGTCAATAAGAAGGTCAGAGGGATGCAATGAACCTGAAGTTAAGCATCGGAATCTATAACTAGTGTCACAGGAATGGTTCAAAACATAGACAGTAAGAAGAGTCAGTTATCTTGTACTTAAGTCGGAATTGTGCCTTTTATATTTAATTCCGTTGCAATTTCTGTGTTTCATCGTCTATAAGAAGGTCACAGGGATACAGTAAACCTGAAGTGAAGCATCGGAATCTATAACTAGTGTCATAGGAATGGTTCAAAACACAGACAGTAAGAAGGGTCAGTTATCTTGTACTTAAGTCGGCATTGTGCCTTTTGTATTTAATTCCGAAGCTATTTCTGTGTTTCGTCGTCAATAAGAAGGTCAGTGGGATACAGTAAACCTGGAGTGAAGCATCGGAATCTATAACTAGTGTCACAGGAATGGTTCAAAGCATAGACAGTAAGAAGAGTCAGTTTTCTTGTACATAAGTCGGCATTGTGTCTTTTGTATTTAATTCCGATGCAATTTCAGTGTTACATAGTCAATAAGAAGGTCAGAGGTTTGCAATGAACCTGAAGTTAAGCATCGGAAACTATAACTAGTGTCACAGGAATGGTTCAAAACATAGACAGTATGAAGAGTCAGTTTACTTGTACTTAAGTCGGCATTGTGCTTTCTCTATTTAATTCCGATGCAATTTCTATGTTTCATCGTCAATAATAAGGTCAGAGGGATACAGTAAACCTTAAGTGAAGAATCGGAATCTATAACTAGTGTCACAGGAATGGTTCAAAACATAGACAGTAAGAAGAGTCAGTTTTCTTGTAATTAAGTCTGCATTGTGCTTTTTGTATTTAATTCCGATGCATTTTCTGTGTTTCATCGTCAATAAGAAGGTCAGAGGGATACAGTACACCTGGAGTAAAGCATCGGAATCTATAACTAGTGTCACAGGAATGGTTCAAAACATAGACAGTAAGAAGAGTCAGTTATCTTGTACTTAAGTCGGAATTGTGCCTTTTATATTTAATTCCGTTGCAATTTCTGTGTTTCATCGTCTATAAGAAGGTCACAGGGATACAGTAAACCTGAAGTGAAGCATCGGAATCTATAACTAGTGTCATAGGAATGGTTCAAAACACAGACAGTAAGAAGGGTCAGTTATCTTGTACTTAAGTCGGCATTGTGCCTTTTGCATTTAATTCCGAAGCAATTTCTGTGTTTCATCGTCAATAAGAAGGTCAGAGGGATACAGTAAACCTGAAGAAAAGCATCGGAATCTATAACAAGTGTCACAGGAATGGTTCACAACATAGAGAGTAAGAAGAGTCAGTTTTCTTGTATTTAAGTCTGCATTGTGCTTTTTGTATTTAATTCCGATGCATTTTCTGTGTTTCATCGTCAATAAGAAGGTCAGAGCGATACAGTAAACCTGAAGTTAAGCATCGGAATCTATATCTAGTGTCACAGGAATGGTTCAAACATAGACAGTAAGAAGAGTCAGTTTTCCTGTACTTAAGTCATCATTCTGCCTTTTGTATTTAATTCCGAAGCAATTTCTGTGTTTCATCGTCAATAAGAAGGTCAGAGGGATACAGTAAACCTGGAGTACAGCATCGGAATCTATAACTAGTGTCACAGGAATGGTTCAAAACATAGACAGTAAGAAGAGTAAGTTTTCTTGTACTTAAGTCGGCATTGTGCCTTTTGTATTTAAGTCCGATGCAATATCTGTGTTTCATCGTCAATAAGAAGGTAAGAGGGATACAGTAAACCTGAAGTGAAGCATCGGAATCTATAACTAGTGTCACAGGAATGATTCAAAGCATAGACAGTAAGAAGTGTCAGTTTTCTTGTACTTAAGTCAGAATTGGGCCTTTTATATTTAATTCCGATGCAATTTCTGTGTTTCATCGTCTGTAAGAAGGTCACAGGGATACAGTAAACCTGAAGTGAAGCATCGGAATCTATAACTAGTGTCACAGGAATGGTTCAAAACACAGACAGTAAGAAGGGTCAGTTATTTTGTACTTAAGTCGGCATTGTGCCTTTTGCATTTAATTCCGAAGCAATGTCTGTGTTTCATCGTCAATAAGAACGTCAGAGGGATACAGTAAACCTGAAGTAAAGCAGCGGAATCTATAACAAGTGTCACAGGAATGGTTCACAACATAGAGAGTAAGAAGAGTCAGTTTTCTTGTATTTAAGTCTGCATTGTGCTTTTTGTATTTAATTCCGATGCATTTTCTGTGTTTCATCGTCAATAAGAAGGTCAGAGGGATACAGTAAACCTCAACTGAAGCATCGGAATCTATATCTAGTGTCACAGGAATGGTTCAAAACATAGACAGTAAGAAAAGTCAGTTTTCCTGTACCTAAGTCATCATTGTGCCTTTTGTTTTTAATTCCGAAGCAATTTCTTTGTTTCATCGTCAATACGAAGGTCAGAGGGATGCAGTAAACCTGAAGTGAAGCATCGGAATCTATAACTAGTGTCACAGGAATGGTTCAAAACATAGACAGTAAGACGAGTCAGTTTTCTTGTACTTAAGTCGATATTGTGCATTTTGTATATAATTCCGATAGAATTTCAGTGTTACATAGTCAATAAGAAGGTCAGAGGGATACAATGAACCTGAAGTGAAGCATCGGAATCTATAACTAGTGTCACAGGAATGGTTCAAAACATAGACAGTGAGAAGAGTCAGTTTTCTTGTACTTAAGTCAGCATTGTGCCTTTTCTATTTAATTCCGATGCAATATCCGTGTTTCATCGTCAATAAGAAGGTCAGAGGGATACAGTAAACCTGAAGTGAAGCATCGGAATCTATACCTAGTGTCACATGAATGGTTCAAAACATAGACAGTAAGAAGAGTCAGTTTTCTTGTACTTAAGTCGGCATTGTGCCTTCTCTATTTAATTCCGATGCAATTTTTATGTTTCATCGTCAATAATAAGGTCAGAGGGATACAGTAAACCTGAAGTGAGGAATCGGAATCTATAACTAGTGTCACAGGAATGGTTCAAAACATAGACAGTAAGAAGAGTCAGTTTTCTTGTACTTAAGTCGGCATTGTGCCTTTTATATTTAATTCCGATGCAATTTCTGTGTTTCATCGTCTATAAGAAGGTCACAGGGATACAGTAAACCTGAAGTGAGGCATCGGAATCTATAACTAGTGTCACAGGAATGGTTTAAAACACAGACAGTAAGAAGGGTCAGTTATCTTGTACTTAAGTCGGCATTGTGCCTTTTGTATTTAATTCCGAAGCAATTTCTGTGTTTCATCATCAATAAGAAGGTCAGCGCGATACAGTAAACCTGAAGTGAAGCATCGGAATCTATAACAAGTGTCACAGGAATGGTTCACAACATAGAGGGTTAGAAGAGTCAGTTCTCTTGTATTTCAGTCTGCATTGTGCTTTTTGTATTTAATTCCGATGCATTTTCTGTGTTTCATCGTCAATAAGAAGGTCAGAGGGGTACAGTAAACCTGAAGTGAAGCATCGCAATCTATATCTAGTGTCACAGGAATGGTTCAAAACAGAGACAGTAAGAAGAGTCTGTTTTCTTGTACTTAAGTCATCATTGTGCCTTTTGTATTTAATTCCGAAGCAATTTCTGTGTTTCAGTGTCAATAAGAAGGTCAGAGGGATACAGTAAACCTGGAGTAAAGCATCGGAATCTATAACTAGTGTCACATGAATGGTTCAAAACATAGACAGTAAGAAGTGTCAGTTTTCTAGTACTTAAGTCGGCATTGTGCCTTTTGTATTTAATTCCGATGCAATTTCTGTGTTTCATCGTCTATAAGAAGGTCACAGGGATACAGTAAACCTGAAGTGAGGCATCGGAATCTATAACTAGTGTCACAGGAATGGTTTAAAACACAGACAGTAAGAAGGGTCAGTTATCTTGTACTTAAGTCGGCATTGTGCCTTTTGTATTTAATTCCGAAGCAATTTCTGTGTTTCATCATCAATAAGAAGGTCAGCGGGATACAGTAAACCTGAAGTGAAGCATCGGAATCTATAACAAGTGTCACAGGAATGGTTCACAACATAGAGGGTTAGAAGAGTCAGTTCTCTTGTATTTCAGTCTGCATTGTGCTTTTTGTATTTAATTCCGATGCATTTTCTGTGTTTCATCGTCAATAAGAAGGTCAGAGGGATACAGTAAACCTGAAGTGAAGCATCGCAATCTATATCTAGTGTCACAGGAATGGTTCAAAACAGAGACAGTAAGAAGAGTCTGTTTTCTTGTACTTAAGTCATCATTGTGCCTTTTGTATTTAATTCCGAAGCAATTTCTGTGTTTCAGTGTCAATAAGAAGGTCAGAGGGATACAGTAAACCTGGAGTAAAGCATCGGAATCTATAACTAGTGTCACATGAATGGTTCAAAACATAGACAGTAAGAAGTGTCAGTTTTCTAGTACTTAAGTCGGCATTGTGCCTTTTGTATTTAATTCCGATGCAATTTCTGTGTTTTATCGTCAATAAGAAGTTCAGAGGGATACAGTAAACCTGAAGTGAAGCATCGGAATCTATAACTAGTGTCACAGGAATGGCTCATAACATAGACAGTAAGAAGAGTCAGTTTTCTGGTACTTAAGTCGGCATTGTGCCTTTTGTATTTAATTCCGATGCAATTTCAGTGTTACGTAGTCAATAAAAAGGTCAGAGAGATACAATAAACCTGAAGTGAAGCATCGGAATCTATAAGTAGTGTCACAGGAATGGTTCAAAACATAGACAGTGAGAAGAGTCAGTTTTCTTGTACTTAAGTCGGCATTGTGCCTTTTCTATTTAATTCCGATGCAATATCTGTGTTTCATCGTCAATAAGAATTTCAGAGGGATACAGTAAACCTGAAGTGAAGCATCGGAATCTATACCTAGTGTCACATGAATGGTTCAAAACATAGACAGTAAGAAGAGTCAGTTTTCTTGTACTTAAGTCGGCATTGTGCCTTTTGTATTTAAGTCCGATGCATTATCTGTGTTTCATCGTCAATAAGAAGGTCAGAGGGATACAGTAAACCTGAATTGAAGCATCGGAATCTATAACTAGTGTCACAGGAATGGTTCAAAACATAGACAGTAAGAAGAGTCAGTTTTCGTGTACTTAAGTCGGCATTGTGCCTTCTCTATTTAATTCCGATGCAATTTCTATGTTTCATCGTCAATAATAAGGTCGGAGGGATACAGTAAACCTGAAGTGAAGAATCGGAATCTATATCTAGTGTCACAGGAATGGTTTAATTCATAGACAGTAAGAAGAGTCAGTTTTCTTGTAGTCAAGTCGGCATTGTGCCTTCTGTATGTAATTCCGATGCAATTTCAGTGTTTCACCGTCAACAAGAAGGTCACAGGCATACAGTAAACCTGAAGTAAAGCATCGGAATCTATAACTAGTGTCACAGGAATGGTTCAAAACATAGACAGTAAGAAGAGTCAGTTTTCTTGTACTTAAGTCGGCATTGTGCCTTTTGTATTAAATTCCGATGCAATTTCTGTGTTTCATCGTCAATAAGAAGGTCAGAGGGATGCAGTAAACCTGAAGTGAAGCATCGGAATCTATAACTAGTGTCACAGGGATGGTTCAAAACATAGCCAGTAAGAACAGTCAGTTTTCTTGTACTTAAGTCGGCATTGTGCCTTTTATATTGAATTCCGATGCAATTTCTGTGTTTCATCGTCAATAAGAAGGTCAGAGGGATACAGTAAACCTGAAGTGAAGCATCGGAATCTATAACTAGTGTCACAGGAATGGTTCAAAACATAGACAGTAAGACGAGTCAGTTTTCTTGTACTTAAGTCGATATTGTGCATTTTGTATATAATTCCGATAGAATTTCAGTGTTACATAGTCAATAAGAAGGTCAGAGGGATACAATGAACCTGAAGTGAAGCATCGGAATCTATAACTAGTGTCACAGGAATGGTTCAAAACATAGACAGTGAGAAGAGTCAGTTTTCTTGTACTTAAGTCAGCATTGTGCCTTTTCTATTTAATTCCGATGCAATATCCGTGTTTCATCGTCAATAAGAAGGTCAGAGGGATACAGTAAACCTGAAGTGAAGCATCGGAATCTATACCTAGTGTCACATGAATGGTTCAAAACATAGACAGTAAGAAGAGTCAGTTTTCTTGTACTTAAGTCGGCATTGTGCCTTCTCTATTTAATTCCGATGCAATTTTTATGTTTCATCGTCAATAATAAGGTCAGAGGGATACAGTAAACCTGAAGTGAGGAATCGGAATCTATAACTAGTGTCACAGGAATGGTTCAAAACATAGACAGTAAGAAGAGTCAGTTTTCTTGTACTTAAGTCGGCATTGTGCCTTTTATATTTAATTCCGATGCAATTTCTGTGTTTCATCGTCTATAAGAAGGTCACAGGGATACAGTAAACCTGAAGTGAGGCATCGGAATCTATAACTAGTGTCACAGGAATGGTTTAAAACACAGACAGTAAGAAGGGTCAGTTATCTTGTACTTAAGTCGGCATTGTGCCTTTTGTATTTAATTCCGAAGCAATTTCTGTGTTTCATCATCAATAAGAAGGTCAGCGGGATACAGTAAACCTGAAGTGAAGCATCGGAATCTATAACAAGTGTCACAGGAATGGTTCACAACATAGAGGGTTAGAAGAGTCAGTTCTCTTGTATTTCAGTCTGCATTGTGCTTTTTGTATTTAATTCCGATGCATTTTCTGTGTTTCATCGTCAATAAGAAGGTCAGAGGGATACAGTAAACCTGAAGTGAAGCATCGCAATCTATATCTAGTGTCACAGGAATGGTTCAAAACAGAAACAGTAAGAAGAGTCTGTTTTCTTGTACTTAAGTCATCATTGTGCCTTTTGTATTTAATTCCGAAGCAATTTCTGTGTTTCAGTGTCAATAAGAAGGTCAGAGGGATACAGTAAACCTGGAGTAAAGCATCGGAATCTATAACTAGTGTCACATGAATGGTTCAAAACATAGACAGTAAGAAGTGTCAGTTTTCTAGTACTTAAGTCGGCATTGTGCCTTTTGTATTTAATTCCGATGCAATTTCTGTGTTTTATCGTCAATAAGAAGTTCAGAGGGATACAGTAAACCTGAAGTGAAGCATCGGAATCTGCAACTAGTGTCACAGGAATGGCTCATAACATAGACAGTAAGAAGAGTCAGTTTTCTGGTACTTAAGTCGGCATTGTGCCTTTTGTATTTAATTCCGATGCAATTTCAGTGTTACGTAGTCAATAAAAAGGTCAGAGAGATACAATAAACCTGAAGTGAAGCATCGGAATCTATAAGTAGTGTCACAGGAATGGTTCAAAACATAGACAGTGAGAAGAGTCAGTTTTCTTGTACTTAAGTCGGCATTGTGCCTTTTCTATTTAATTCCGATGCAATATCTGTGTTTCATCGTCAATAAGAATTTCAGAGGGATACAGTAAACCTGAAGTGAAGCATCGGAATCTATACCTAGTGTCACATGAATGGTTCAAAACATAGACAGTAAGAAGAGTCAGTTTTCCTGTACTTAAGTCGGCATTGTGCCTTTTGTATTTAAGTCCGATGCATTATCTGTGTTTCATCGTCAATAAGAAGGTCAGAGGGATACAGTAAACCTGAATTGAAGCATCGGAATCTATAACTAGTGTCACAGGAATGGTTCAAAACATAGACAGTAAGAAGAGTCAGTTTTCGTGTACTTAAGTCGGCATTGTGCCTTCTCTATTTAATTCCGATGCAATTTCTATGTTTCATTGTCAATAATAAGGTCGGAGGGATACAGTAAACCTGAAGTGAAGAATCGGAATCTATAACTAGTGTCACAGGAATGGTTCAAAACATAGACAGTAAGAAGAGTCAGTTTTCTTGTACTTAAGTCGGCATTGTGCCTTTTATATTTAATTCCGATGCAATTTCTGTGTTTCATCGTCTATAAGAAGGTCACAGGGATACAGTAAACCTGAAGTGAAGCATTGGAATTTATAACTAGTGCCACAGGAATGGTTCAAAACACAGACAGTAAGAAGGGTCAGTTATCTTGTACTTAAGTCGGCATTGTGCCTTTTGTATTTAATTCCGATGCAATTTCAGTGTTTAATCGTCAATAAGAAGGTCGGAGGGATACAGTGAACCTGAACTGAAGCATCGGAATCTATAACTAGTGTCACAGGAATGGTTCAAAACATAGACAGTACGAAGAGTCAGTTTTCTTGTACTTAAGTCGGCATTGTGCCTTTTGTATTTTATTCCGATGCAATTTCTGTGTTTCATCGTCAATAAGAAGGTCAGAGGCATACAGTAAACGTGAAGTGAGGCATCAGAATCTATAACTAGTGTCACAGGAATGGTTTAATTCATAGACAGTAAGAAGAGTCAGTTTTCTTGTAGTCAAGTCGGCATTGTGCCTTCTGTATGTAATTCCGATGCAATTTCAGTGTTTCACCGTCAACAAGAAGGTCACAGGCATACAGTAAACCTGAAGTAAAGCATCGGAATCTATAACTAGTGTCACAGGAATGGTTCAAAACATAGACAGTAAGAAGAGTCAGTTTTCTTGTACTTAAGTCGGCATTGTGCCTTTTGTATTAAATTCCGATGCAATTTCTGTGTTTCATCGTCAATAAGAAGGTCAGAGGGATGCAGTAAACCTGAAGTGAAGCATCGGAATCTATAACTAGTGTCACAGGGATGGTTCAAAACATAGCCAGTAAGAACAGTCAGTTTTCTTGTACTTAAGTCGGCATTGTGCCTTTTATATTGAATTCCGATGCAATTTCTGTGTTTCATCGTCAATAAGAAGGTCAGAGGGATACAGTAAACTTAAAGTGAAGCATCGGAATCGATAACTAGTGTCACAGGAATGGTTCAAAACATAGACAGTAAGAAGAGTCAGTTTACTTGTACTTAAGTCGGCATTGTGCCTGTTCTATTTAATTCCGATGCAATTTCTGTGTTTCATCGTCAATAAGAATGTCAGAGGGATACAGTTAACCTGAAGTGAAGCATCGGAATCTGTAACTAGTGTCACAGGAATGGTTCAAAACATAGACAATAAGAAGAGTTAGTTTTCTTGTACTTAGGTATACATTGTGTCTTTTGTATTTAATTCTGATGCAATTTCTGTGTTTCATCGTCAATAAGAAGGTCAGAGGGATACAGTAAACCTGAAGTGAAGCATCGGAATCTATATCTACTGTCACAGGAATGGTTCAAAACATAGACTGTAAGAAGAGTCAGTTTTCTGGTAGTTAAGTCGGCATTGTGCCTTTCGTATTTAATTCCGATGCAATATCTGTGTTTCATCGTCAATAAGAAGGTCAGAGGGATACAGTAAACCTGAGGTGAAGCATCGGAATCTATTACTAATGTCACACGAATGGTTCAAATCATAGACCGTAAGAAGAGTCAGTTTTCTTGTACTTAAGTCGGCATTTTGCCTTTTGTATTTAACTCCGATGCATTTTCTGTGTTTCATCGTCAACAAGAAGGTCAGAGGGATACAGTAAACCTGAAGTGAAGTAGTAGAATCTATAACTAATGTCACAGGAGTGGTTCAAATCATAGACAGTATGAAGAGTCAGTTTTCCTGTACCTAAGTCGGCATTGTGCCTTTTATATTTAATTCCGATGCAATTTCAGTGTTTCATCGTCAATAAGAAGGTCCAAGGGATACATTAAACCTGAAGTGAAGCATCGGAATCTATAACTAGTGTCACAGGAGTGGTTCAAAACTTAGACAGTAAGAAGAGTCAGTTTTCTTGTACTTAAGTCGGGATTGTGTCTTTTGTATTTAATTCCGATGCAATTTCTGTGTTCATCGTCAATAAGAAGGTCAGAGGGATACAGTAAACCTGAAGAGAAGCATCGGAATCTATAACAAGTGTCACATGAATGGTTCAAAATATAGACAGAAAGAAGAGTCAGTTTCCTTGTACTTAAGTCGGCATTGTACCTTTTGTATTTCATTCCGATGCAATTTCTGTGTTTCATCGTCAATAAGAAGGTCAGAGGGATACAGTAAACCTGATGTGAAGCATCGAAATCTATAACTAGTTTCACAGAAATGGTTCAAAACATAGACACTATGAAGAGTCAGTTTTCTTGTACTTAAGTCGGCATTGTGCCTTTTGTATATAATTCCGAAGCAATTTCTGTGTTTCATCGTCAATAAGAAGGTCAGAGACATACAGTAAACCTGAAGTGAAGCATCGGAATCTATAACTAGTGTCACAGGAATTGTTCAAAAGATAGACAGTAAGAAGAGTCAGTTTTCTTGTACTTAAGTCGGCATTGTGCCTTTTGTATTTCATTCCGATGCAATTTCAGTGTATCAGCGTCAATAAGAAGGTCAGAGGGATATAGTGAACCTGAAGTGAAGCATCGGATTTTTATAACTAGTGTCAGAGGAATGGTTCAAAACATAGACAGTAAAAAGAGTCAGTTTTCTTGTACTTAAGTCGGCATTGTGGCTTTGGTATTTTATTCCCATGCAAATTCTGTACTTCATCGTCAATAAGAAGGTCAGAGGGATACAGTAAACCTGAAGTGAAGCATCAGAATCTATAACTGGTGTCACAGGAATGGTTTAAAACATAGACAGCAAGAAGAGTCAGTTTTCCTGTACTTAAGTCGGCATTGTGTCTTTTATATTTAATTCCGATGCAATTTCTGTGTTTCATCGTCAATAAGAAGGTCAGAGGGATACAGTAAACCTGAAGTGAAGCATCGGATTCTATAACTAGTGTCACTGGAATGGTTCAAAACTTAGACAGTAAGATGAGTCAGTTATCTTGTACTTAAGTCGGCATTGTGCATTTTGTATTTAATTCCGATGCAGTTTCTGTGTTTCATCGTCAATAAGAAGGTCAGAGGCATACAGTAAACCTGAAGTGAAGCATCGGAATCTATAACTAGTGTCACAGGAATGGTTCAAAACATAGACAGTAAGAAGAGTCAGTTTTCGTGTACTTAAGACGGCATTGTGGTCTTTTATATTTAATTCCTATGCAATTTCTGTGTTTCATCGTCAATAAGAAGGTCAGAGAGATACAGTGAACATGAAGTGAAGCATCAGAATCTATTACTAGTGTCTCAGGAATGGTTCAAATCATAAACAGTAAAAAGAGTCAGTTTTCATGTACTTAAGTCGGCATTGTGCCTTTTGTATTTAATTCCGATGCAATTTCTGTGTTTCATCGTCAATAAGCAGGTCAGACGGATACAGTAAACCTGAAGTGAAGCATCGGAATCTATAACTAGTGTCACAGAAATGGTTCAAAACATAGAGAGTAAGAAGAGTCAGTTTTCTTGTACTTAAGTCAGCATTGTGCCTTTTGTATTTAATTCCGATGCTATTTCTGTGTTTCATCGTCAATAAGAAGGTCAGAGGGATACAGTAAACTTGAAGTGAAGCATCGGAATCTATAATTAGTGTCACATTAATGGTTCAAACAAAGACAGTAAGAAGAGTCTGTTTTCTTGTATTTAAATCAGCATTGTGCCTTTTGTATTTAATTCCGATGCAATTTCTGTGTTTCATCGTCAATATGAAGGTCAGAGGGATACAGTAAACCTGAAGTGAAGCATCGGAATCTATAACTAGTGTCACAGGAATGGTTCAAAACATAGACAGTAAGAAGAGTCAGTTTTCGTGTACTTAAGACGGCATTGTGGTCTTTTATATTTAATTCCTATGCAATTTCTGTGTTTCATCGTCAATAAGAAGGTCAGAGAGATACAGTGAACATGAAGTGAAGCATCAGAATCTATTACTAGTGTCTCAGGAATGGTTCAAATCATAAACAGTAAAAAGAGTCAGTTTTCATGTACTTAAGTCGGCATTGTGCCTTTTGTATTTAATTCCGATGCAATTTCTGTGTTTCATCGTCAATAAGCAGGTCAGACGGATACAGTAAACCTGAAGTGAAGCATCGGAATCTATAACTAGTGTCACAGAAATGGTTCAAAACATAGAGAGTAAGAAGAGTCAGTTTTCTTGTACTTAAGTCAGCATTGTGCCTTTTGTATTTAATTCCGATGCAATTGCTGTGTTTCATCGTCAATAAGAAGGTCAGAGGGATACAGTAAACTTGAAGTGAAGCATCGGAATCTATAATTAGTGTCACATGAATGGTTCAAACAAAGACAGTAAGAAGAGTCTGTTTTCTTGTATTTAAATCAGCATTGTGCCTTTTGTATTTAATTCCGATGCAATTTCTGTGTTTCATCGTCAATACGAAGGTCAGAGGGATACAGTAAACCTGAAGTGAAGCATCGGAAACTATAACTAGTGTCACATGAATGGTTCAAAACATACACCGTAAGAAGTGTCAGTTTGTTGTACTTAAGTCGGCATTGTGCCTTTTGTATTTAATTCCGATGCAATTTCTGTATTTCATCGTCAATAAGAAGGTCAGAGGGATACAGTAAACCTGAAGTGAAGCATCGGAATCTATAACTAGTGTCACAGGAATGGTTCAAAACATAGACAGTAAGACGAGTCAGTTTTCTTGTACTTAAGTCGACATTGTGCATTTTGTATATAATTCCGATAGAATTTCAGTGTTACATAGTCAATAAGAAGGTCAGAGGGATACAATGAACCTGAAGTGAAGCATCGGAATCTATAACTAGTGTCACAGGAATGGTTCAAAACATAGACAGTGAGAAGAGTCAGTTTTCTTGTACTTAAGTCAGCATTGTGCCTTTTCTATTTAATTCCGATGCAATATCCGTGTTTCATCGTCAATAAGAAGGTCAGAGGGATACAGTAAACCTGAAGTGAAGCATCGGAATCTATACCTAGTGTCACATGAATGGTTCAAAACATAGACAGTAAGAAGAGTCAGTTTTCTTGTACTTAAGTCGGCATTGTGCCTTCTCTATTTAATTCCGATGCAATTTTTATGTTTCATCGTCAATAATAAGGTCAGAGGGATACAGTAAACCTGAAGTGAGGAATCGGAATCTATAACTAGTGTCACAGGAATGGTTCAAAACATAGACAGTAAGAAGAGTCAGTTTTCTTGTACTTAAGTCGGCATTGTGCCTTTTATATTTAATTCCGATGCAATTTCTGTGTTTCATCGTCTATAAGAAGGTCACAGGGATACAGTAAACCTGAAGTGAGGCATCGGAATCTATAACTAGTGTCACAGGAATGGTTTAAAACACAGACAGTAAGAAGGGTCAGTTATCTTGTACTTAAGTCGGCATTGTGCCTTTTGTATTTAATTCCGAAGCAATTTCTGTGTTTCATCATCAATAAGAAGGTCAGCGGGATACAGTAAACCTGAAGTGAAGCATCGGAATCTATAACAAGTGTCACAGGAATGGTTCACAACATAGAGGGTTAGAAGAGTCAGTTCTCTTGTATTTCAGTCTGCATTGTGCTTTTTGTATTTAATTCCGATGCATTTTCTGTGTTTCATCGTCAATGAGAAGGTCAGAGGGATACAGTAAACCTGAAGTGAAGCATCGCAATCTATATCTAGTGTCACAGGAATGGTTCAAAACAGAGACAGTAAGAAGAGTCTGTTTTCTTGTACTTAAGTCATCATTGTGCCTTTTGTATTTAATTCCGAAGCAATTTCTGTGTTTCAGTGTCAATAAGAAGGTCAGAGGGATACAGTAAACCTGGAGTAAAGCATCGGAATCTATAACTAGTGTCACATGAATGGTTCAAAACATAGACAGTAAGAAGTGTCAGTTTTCTAGTACTTAAGTCGGCATTGTGAATTTTGTATTTAATTCCGATGCAATTTCTGTGTTTTATCGTCAATAAGAAGTTCAGAGGGATACAGTAAACCTGAAGTGAAGCATCGGAATCTATAACTAGTGTCACAGGAATGGCTCATAACATAGACAGTAAGAAGAGTCAGTTTTCTGGTACTTAAGTCGGCATTGTGCCTTTTGTATTTAATTCCGTTGCAATTTCAGTGTTACGTAGTCAATAAAAAGGTCAGAGAGATACAATAAACCTGAAGTGAAGCATCGGAATCTATAAGTAGTGTCACAGGAATGGTTCAAAACATAGACAGTGAGAAGAGTCAGTTTTCTTGTACTTAAGTCGGCATTGTGCCTTTTCTATTTAATTCCGATGCAATATCTGTGTTTCATCGTCAATAAGAATTTCAGAGGGATACAGTAAACCTGAAGTGAAGCATCGGAATCTATACCTAGTGTCACATGAATGGTTCAAAACATAGACAGTAAGAAGAATCAGTTTTCTTGTACTTAAGTCGGCATTGTGCCTTTTGTATTTAAGTCCGATGCATTATCTGTGTTTCATCGTCAATAAGAAGGTCAGAGGGATACAGTAAACCTGAATTGAAGCATCGGAATCTATAACTAGTGTCACAGGAATGGTTCAAAACATAGACAGTAAGAAGAGTCAGTTTTCTTGTACTTAAGTCGGCATTGTGCCTTCTCTATTTAATTCCGATGCAATTTCTATGTTTCATCGTCAATAATAAGGTCGGAGGGATACAGTAAACCTGAAGTGAAGAATCGGAATCTATAACTAGTGTCACAGGAATGGTTCAAAACATAGACAGTAAGAAGAGTCAGTTTTCTTGTACTTAAGTCGGCATTGTGCCTTTTATATTTAATTCCGATGCGATTTCTGTGTTTCATCGTCTATAAGAAGGTCACAGGGATACAGTAAACCTGAAGTGAAGCATTGGAATTTATAACTAGTGTCACAGGAATGGTTCAAAACACAGACAGTAAGAAGGGTCAGTTATCTTGTACTTAAGTCGGCATTGTGCCTTTTGTATTTAATTCCGATGCAATTTCAGTGTTTAATCGTCAATAAGAAGGTCGGAGGGATACAGTGAACCTGAACTGAAGTATCGGAATCTATAACTAGTGTCACAGGAATGGTTCAAAACATAGACAGTACGAAGAGTCAGTTTGATTGTACTTAAGTCGGCATTGTGCCTTTTGTATTTTATTCCGATGCAATTTCTGTGTTTCATCGTCAATAAGAAGGTCAGAGGCATACAGTAAACGTGAAGTGAGGCATCAGAATCTATAACTAGTGTCACAGGAATGGTTTAATTCATAGACAGTAAGAAGAGTCAGTTTTCTTGTAGTCAAGTCGGCATTGTGCCTTCTGTATTTAATTCCGATGCAATTTCAGTGTTTCACCGTCAACAAGAAGGTCACAGGCATACAGTAAACCTGAAGTAAAGCATCGGAATCTATAACTAGTGTCACAGGAATGGTTCAAAACATAGACAGTAAGAAGAGTCAGTTTTCTTGTACTTAAGTCGGCATTGTGCCTTTTGTATTAAATTCCGATGCAATTTCTGTGTTTCATCGTCAATAAGAAGGTCAGAGGGATGCAGTAAACCTGAAGTGAAGCATCGGAATCTATAACTAGTGTCACAGGGATGGTTCAAAACATAGCCAGTAAGAACAGTCAGTTTTCTTGTACTTATGTCGGCATTGTGCCTTTTATATTGAAATCCGATGCAATTTCTGTGTTTCATCGTCAATAAGAAGGTCAGAGGGATACAGTAAACTTAAAGTGAAGCATCGGAATCGATAACTATTGTCACAGGAATGGTTCAAAACATAGACAGTAAGAAGAGTCAGTTTACTTGTACTTAAGTCGGCATTGTGCCTGTTCTATTTAATTCCGATGCAATTTCTGTGTTTCATCGTCAATAAGAATGTCAGAGGGATACAGTTAACCTGAAGTGAAGCATCGGAATCTGTAACTAGTGTCACAGGAATGGTTCAAAACATAGACAGTAAGAAGAGTTAGTTTTCTTGTACTTAGGTATACATTGTGTCTTTTGTATTTAATTCTGATGCAATTTCTGTGTTTCATCGTCAATAAGAAGGTCAGAGGGATACAGTAAACCTGAAGTGAAGCATCGGAATCTATATCTACTGTCACAGGAATGGTTCAAAACATAGACTGTAAGAAGAGTCAGTTTTCTGGTAGTTAAGTCGGCATTGTGCCTTTCGTATTTAATTCCGATGCAATATCTGTGTTTCATCGTCAATAAGAAGGTCAGAGGGATACAGTAAACCTGAGGTGAAGCATCGGAATCTATTACTAATGTCACACGAATGGTTCAAATCATAGACCGTAAGAAGAGTCAGTTTTCTTGTACTTAAGTCGGCATTGTGCCTTTTGTATTTAACTCCGATGCATTTTCTGCGTTTCATCGTCAACAAGAAGGTCAGAGGGATACAGTAAACCTGAAGTGAAGTAGTAGAATCTATAACTAATGTCACAGGAGTGGTTCAAATCATAGACAGTATGAAGAGTCAGTTTTCCTGTACTTAAGTCGGCATTGTGCCTTTTATATTTAATTCCGATGCAATTTCAGTGTTTCATCGTCAATAAGAAGGTCCAAGGGATACATTAAACCTGAAGTGAAGCATCGGAATCTATAACTAGTGTCACAGGAGTGGTTCAAAACTTAGACAGTAAGAAGAGTCAGTTTTCTTGTACTTAAGTCGGGATTGTGTCTTTTGTATTTAATTCCGATGCAATTTCTGTGTTCATCGGCAATAAGAAGGTCAGAGGGATACAGTAAACCTGAAGAGAAGCATCGGAATCTATAACAAGTGTCACAGGAATAGTTCAAAACATAGACAGTAAGAAGAGTCAGTTTTCTTGTACTTAAGTCTGCATTGTGCTTTTTGTATTTAATTCCGATGCATTTTCTGTGTTTCTTCGTCAATAAGAAGATCAGAGGGATACAGTGAACCTGAAGTGCAGCATCGGAATCTATATCTAGTGTCACAGGAATGGTTCACAACATAGACAGTAAGAAGAGTCAGTTTTCTTGTACTTAAGTCGTTATTGTGCCTTTTGTATTTAATTCCGAAGCAATTTCTGTTTTTCATCGTCAATAAGAAGGTCAGAGTGATACAGTAAACCTGAAGTAAAGCATCAGAATCTATAACGAGTGTCACATGAATGGTTCAAAATATAGACAGAAAGAAGAGTCAGTTTCCTTGTACTTAAGTCTTCATTGTACCTTTTGTATTTCATTCCGATGCAATTTCTGTGTTTCATCGTCAATAAGAAGGTCAGAGGGATACAGTAAACCTGATGTGAAGCATCGAAATCTATAACTAGTTTCACAGAAATGGTTCAAAACATAGACACTATGAAGAGTCAGTTTTCTTGTACTTAAGTCGGCATTGTGCCTTTTGTATATAATTCCGAAGCAATTTCTGTGTTTCATCGTCAATAAGAAGGTCAGAGACATACAATAAACCTGAAGTGAAGCATCGGAATCTATAACTAGTGTCACAGGAATTGTTCAAAATATAGACAGTAAGAAGAGTCAGTTTTCTTGTACTTAAGTCGGCATTGTGCCTTTTGTATTTCATTCCGATGCAATTTCAGTGTATCAGCGTCAATAAGAAGGTCAGAGGGATATAGTGAACCTGAAGTGAAGCATCGGATTTTTATAACTAGTGTCACAGGAATGGTTCAAAACATAGACAGTAAAAAGAGTCAGTTTTCTTGTACTTAAGTCGGCATTGTGGCTTTGGTATTTTATTCCCATGCAAATTCTGTACTTCATCGTCAATAAGAAGGTCAGAGGGATACAGTAAACCTGAAGTGAAGCATCAGAATCTATAACTAGTGTCACAGGAATGGTTTAAAACATAGACAGCAAGAAGAGTCAGTTTTCCTGTACTTAAGTCGGCATTGTGCCTTTTATATTTAATTCCGATGCAATTTCTGTGTTTCATCGTCAATAAGAAGGTCAGAGGGATACAGTAAACCTGAAGTGAAGCATCGGATTCTATAACTAGTGTCACTGGAATGGTTCAAAACTTAGACAGTAAGATGAGTCAGTTATCTTGTACTTAAGTCGGCATTGTGCATTTTGTATTTAATTCCGATGCAGTTTCTGTGTTTCATCGTCAATAAGAAGGTCAGAGGCATACAGTAAACCTGAAGTGAAGCATCGGAATCTATAACTAGTGTCACAGGAATGGTTCAAAACATAGACAGTAAGAAGAGTCAGTTTTCGTGTACATAAGACGGCATTGTGGTCTTTTATATTTAATTCATATGCAATTTCTGTGTTTCATCGTCAATAAGAAGGTCAGAGAGATACAGTGAACATGAAGTGAAGCATCAGAATCTATTACTAGTGTCTCAGGAATGGTTCAAATCATAAACAGTAAAAAGAGTCGGTTTTCATGTACTTAAGTCGGCATTGTTCCTTTTGTATTTAATTCCGATGCAATTTCTGAGTTTCATCGTCAATAAGCAGGTCAGACGGATACAGTAAACCTGAAGTGAAGCATCGGAATCTATAACTAGTGTCACAGAAATGGTTCAAAACATAGAGAGTAAGAAGAGTCAGTTTTCTTGTACTTAAGTCAGCATTGTGCCTTTTGTATTTAATTCCGATGCTATTTCTGTGTTTCATCGTCAATAAGAAGGTCAGAGGGATACAGTAAACTTGAAGTGAAGCATCGGAATCTATAATTAGTGTCACAAGAATGGTTCAAACAAAGACAGTAAGAAGAGTCTGTTTTCTTGTATTTAAATCAGCATTGTGCCTTTTGTATTTAATTCCGATGCAATTTCTGTGTTTCATCGTCAATATGAAGGTCAGAGGGATACAGTAAACCTGAAGTGAAGCATCGGAAACTATAACTAGTGTCACAGGTATGGTTCAAAACATAGACGGTAAGAAGAGTCAGATTTCTTGTACTTAATTCGGCAATGTGCATTTTGTATTTAATTCCGATGCAATTTCTGTGTTTCAACGTCAATAAGAAGGTCAGAGGGATACAGTAAACTTGAAGTGAAGCATCCTATTCTGTAACTAGTGTCACAGGAATGGTTCAAAACATAGACAGTAAGAAGAGTCAGTTTTCTTGTACTTAAGTCTTCATTGTGCCTTTTCTATTAAATTCCGATTCAATAACTGTGTTTCATCGTCAATAAAAAGGTCAGAGGGATAATGTAAACCTGAAGTGAAGCATCGGAATCCATAACTAGTGTCATAGGAATGGTTCAAAACATAGACAGTAAGATTAGTCAGTTATTTTGTACTTAAGTCGGCATTGTGCATTTTGTATTTAATTCCGATGCAATTTCTGTGTTTCATCGTCAATAAGCAGGTCAGAGGGATACAGTAAACCTGAAGTGAAGCATCGGAATCTATAACTAGTGTCACAGGAATGGTTCAAATCATAGACAGTAAGAAGAGTCAGTTTTCTTGTACTGAAGTCGGCATTGTGCTTTTTATATTTAATTCTGATGCCATTTCTGTGTTTCATCGTCACTAAGAATGTCAGAGGGATACAGTAAACTTGAAGTGAAGCATATGAATCTATAATTAGTGTCACATCAATGGATCAAAACATAGACAGTAAGAAGAGTCTGTTTTCCTGTATTTAAATCAGCATTGTGCCTTTTGTATTTAATTCCGATGCAATATCTGTGTTTCATCGTCAATAAGAAGGTCAGAGGGATACAGTAAACTTGAAGTGAAACATCGGAATCTATAACTAGTGTCACAGGTATGGTTCAAAACATAGACAGTAAGAAGAGTCAGTTTTCTTGTACTTAAGTCTTCATCGTGCCTTTTCTATTTAATTCCGATTCAATAACTGTGATTCATCGTCAATAAAAAGGTCAGAGGGATACAGTAAACCTAAGTGAAGCATCGGAATCTATAACTAGTGTCACAGGAATGGTTCAAAACATAGACAGTAAGAAGAGTCAGTTTTCTTGTACTAAAGTCGGCATTGCGCCTTTTGAATTTCATTCCGATGCAATTTCTGTGTTTCATCGTCAATAAGAAGGTCAGAGGTGTTCAGTAAAACTGAAGTGAAGCATCGGAATCTACAACTAGTGTCACAGGAATGGTTCAAAACATAGACAGTAAGAAGAGTCAGTTTTCTTGTACTTAAGTCGGCATTGTGCCTTTTATATTTAATTCCGATGCAATTTCTGTGTTTCATCGTCAATAAGAAAGTCAGAGGGATTAAGTAAACCTGAAGTGAAGCATCGGAATCTATAACTAGTGTCACAGGAATGGTTCAAAACATAGACAGTAAGATGAGTCAGTTACCTTGTACTTAAGTCGGCTTGTGCCTTTTGTATTTCATTCAGAAGCAATTTTTGTGTTTCATCGTCAATAAGAAGGTCAGAGGGATACAGTAAACCCGATGTATAGCATCGGAATCTATAACGAGTGTCACATGAATGGTTCAAACCATAGGCAGTAAGAAGAGTCAGTTTTCTTGTACTTAAGTCGGCATTGTGCCTTTTGTATTTAATTCCGATGCAATTTCTGTGTTTCATCGTCTATAAGAAGGTCAGCGGGATACAGTGAACCTGAAGTGAAGCATCGGAATCTATAACTAGTGTCACAGGAATGGTTCGAAACTTAGACAGTAAGAGGAGTCAGTTTTCTAGTACTTAAGTCGGCATTGTGCCTATTGTATTTAATTCCGATGAAATTTTTGAGTTCATCGTCAATACGACGGTCAGAGGGATACAGTAAACCTGAAGTGAAGCATCGGAATCTATGACAAGTGTCACAGGAATGGCTCAAAACATAGACAGAAAGAAAAGTCAGTTTTCTTGTACTTAAGTCTGCATTGTGCTTTTTGTATTTAATTCCGATGCATTTTCTGTGTTTCTTCGTCAATAAGAAGGTCAGAGGGGTACAGTCACCCTGAAGTGAAGCATCGGAATCTATATCTAGTGCCACAGGAATGGTTCAAAACATAGACAGTAAGAAGACCCAGTTTTCTTGTACTTAAGTCGGCATTGTGCCGTTTGTATTTAATTCCGATGCAATTTCTGTCTTTCGTCGTCAATAAGAAGGTCCAAGGGATACAGTAAACCTGAAGTGACGCATCGGAATCTATAACTAGTGCCACAGGAATGTTTCAAAACATAGACAGTAAGAGGAGTCAGTTTTCTTGTACTTAAGTCGGCATTGTGCCTTTTATATTTAATTCCGATGCAATTTCTGTGTTACATCGTCTATAAGAAGGTCACAGGGATACAGTAAACCTGAAGTGAAGCATTGGAATCTATAACTAGCGTCACAGGAATGGTTCAAAAAACACACAGTAAGAAGGGTCAGTTCTCTTGTACTTAAGTCGGCATTGTGCCTTTTGTATTTAATTCCGATGCAATTTCAGTGTTTAATCGTCAATAGGAAGGTCGGAGGGATACAGTGAACCTGAACTGAAGCATCGGAATCTATAACAAGTGTCACAGGAATGGTTCAAAACATAGACAGTATGAAGAGTCAGTTTTCTTGTACTTAAGTCGGCATTGTGCCTTTTGTATTTTATTCCGATGTAATTTCTGTGTTTCATCGTCAATAAGAAGGTCAGAGGCATACAGTAAACCTGAAGTGAAGCATCGGAATCTATAACTAGTGTCACAGGAATGGTTTAATACATAGACAGTAAGAAGAATCAGTTTTCTTGTGTTCAAGTCGGCATTGTGCCTTCTGTATTTAATTCCGATGCAATTTCAGTGTTTCACCGTCAATAAGAAGGTCAGAGGGATATAGTGAACCTGAAGTGAAGCATCGGATTCTGTAACTAGTGCCACAGGAATGGTTCAAAACATAGTCAGTATGAAGAGTCAGTTTTCGTGTACTCAAGTCGTGTGCCTTTTGTATTTAATCCGATGCAATTTCTGTGTTTCATCGTCAATAAGAAGGTCAGAGGGATACGGTAAACCTGAAGTGAAGAATCGGTATCTATAACTAGTGTCACAGGAATTAGTCAAAACATAGACAGTATGAAGAGTCAGTTTTCTTGTACTTAAGTCGGCATTGTGCCTTTTGTATTTAATTCCGATGCAATATCTGTGTTTCATCGTCAATAAGAAGGTCAAAGCGATACAGTAAACCTGAAGTGAAGCATCGGAATCTATAACTAGTGTCACAGGAATGGTTCAAAACATACACAGTATGAAGAGTCAGTTTTCTAGTACTTGAGTCGGGATTGTGTCTTTTGTATTTAATTCCGATGCTATTTCTGTGTTCATCGTCAATAAGAAGGCCAGAGGGATACAGTAAACCTGAAGTGAAGCATCGGAATCTATAACAAGTGCCACAGGAATAGTTCAAAACATAGACAGTAAGAAGAGTCAGTTTTCTTATACTTAAGTCTGCATTGTGCTTTTTGTATTTAATTCCGATGCATTATCTGTGTTTTTTCGTCAACACGAAGATCAGAGGGATACAGTAAACCTGAAGTGAAGCATCGGAATCTATATCTAGTGTCACAGGAATGGTTCAAAACATAGACAGTAAGAAGAGTCAGTTTACTTGTACTTAAGTCGGCATTGTACCTTTTGTATTTCATTCCGATGCAATTTCTGTGTTTCATCGTCAATAAGAAGGTCAGAGGGATACAGTAAACCTGATGTGAAGCATCGGAATCTATAACTAGTGTCAGAGAAATGGTTCAAAACATAGACACTATGAAGAGTCAGTTTTCTTGTACTTAAGTCGGCATTGTGCCTTTTGTATTTAATCCGATGCAATTTCTGTGTTTCATCGTCACTAAGAATGTCAGAGGGATACGGTAAACCTGAAGTGAAGCATCGGAATCTATAACTAGTGTCACAGGAATTGTTCAAAATATAGACGGTAAGAAGAGTCAGTGTTCTTGTACATAAGTCGGCATTGTGCCTTTTGTATTTAATTCCGATGCCATTTCTGTGTTTCATCGTCAATAAGATGGTCAGAGAGATACAGTAAACCTGAAGTGAAGCATCGGAAACTATAACTAGTGTCACAGGAATGGTTCGAAACATAGACAGTAAGAAGAGTCAGTTTTCATGTACTTAAGTCGGCATTGTGCCTTTTCTATTTAATTCCGATGCAATATCTGTGTTTCATCGTCAACAGGAAGGTCAGAGGGATACAGTAAACCTGAAGTGAAGCATCGGAATCTATAACTAGTGTCACAGGAATGGTTCAAAACATAGACAGTAAGAAGAGTCAGTTTTCTTGTACTTAAGTCGGCATTGTGGCTTTGGTATTTAATTCCCATGCAATTTCTGTGTTTCATCGTCAATAAGAAGGTCAGAGGGATACAGTAAACCTGAAGTGAAGCATCTGAATCTATAACTAGTGTCACAGGAATGGTTTGAAACATAGACAGTAAGAAGAGCCAGTTTTCTTGTACTTAAGTCGGCATTGTGCCTTTTATATTAAATTCCGATGCAATATCTGTGTTTCATCGTCAATAAGAAGGTCAGAGAGATACAGTGAACCTGAAGTGAAGCATCGGAATCTATTACTAGTGTCTCAGGAACGATTCAAATCATAAACAGTAAGAAGAGTCAGTTTTCTTGTACTTAAGTCGGCATTGTGCCTTTTGTATTTAATTCCGATGCAATTTCTGTGTTTCATCGTCAATAAGCAGGTCAGAGGCATACAGTAAACCTGAAGTGAAGCATCGGAAACTATAACTAGAGTCACAGGTATGGTTCAAAACATAGTCGGTAAGAAGAGTCAGATTTCTTGTACTTAAGTCGGCATTGTGCCTTTTGTATTTAATTCCGATGCAATATCTGTGTTTCATCGTCAACAGGAAGGTCAGAGGGATACAGTAAACCTGAAGTGATGCATCGGAATCTATAACTAGTGTCACAGGAATGGTTTGAAACATAGACAGTAAGAAGAGCCAGTTTTCTTGTACTTAAGTCGGCATTGTGCCTTTTATATTAAATTCCGATGCAATTTCTGTGTTTCATCGTCAATAAGAAGGTCAGAGAGATACAGTGAACCTGAAGTGAAGCATCGGAATCTATTACTAGTGTCTCAGGAACGGTTCAAATCATAAACAGTAAGAAGAGTCCGTTTTCTTGTACTTAAGTCGGCATTGTGCCTTTTGTATTTAATTCCGATGCAATTTCTGTGTTTCATCGTCAATAAGCAGGTAAGAGGGATACAGTAAACCTGAAGTGAAGCATCGGAATCTATAACTAGTGTCACAGGAATGGTTTGAAACATAGACAGTAAGAAGAGCCAGTTTTCTTGTACTTAAGTCGGCATTGTGCCTTTTATATTAAATTCCGATGCAATTTCTGTGTTTCATCGTCAATAAGAAGGTCAGAGAGATACAGTGAACCTGAAGTGAAGCATCGGAATCTATTACTAGTGTCTCAGGAACGGTTCAAATCATAAACAGTAAGAAGAGTCAGTTTTCTTGTACTTAAGTCGGCATTGTGCCTTTTGTATTTAATTCTGATGCAATTTCTGTGTTTCATCGTCAGTAAGCAGGTCAGAGGCATACAGTAAACCTGAAGTGAAGCTTCGGAAACTATAACTAGAGTCACAGGTATGGTTCAAAACATAGA
This sequence comes from Schistocerca americana, assembly GCF_021461395.2. NCBI lineage: Eukaryota > Metazoa > Arthropoda > Insecta > Orthoptera > Acrididae > Schistocerca > Schistocerca americana. The sequence continues at coordinate 13,380,021 of NC_060121.1, read as the reverse complement.
CGGTAAGAAGAGTCAGATTTCTTGTACTTAAGTCGGCATTGTGCCTTTTGTATTTAATTCCGATGCAATTTCTGTGTTTCAACGTCAATAAGAAGGTCAGAGGGATACAGTAAACATGAAGTGAAGCTTCGGAATCAATAACTAGTGACACAGGTATGGTTCAAAACATAGAGAGTAAGAAGAGTCAGTTTTCTTGGACTTAAGTCTTCATTGTGCCTTTTCTATTTAATTCCGATTCAATAACTGTGTTTCATCGTCAATAAAAAGGTCAGAGGAATACAGTAAACCTGAAGTGAAGCAACGGAATCTATAAGTAGTGTCACAGGAATGGTTCAAAACATAGACAGTAAGAAGAGTCAGTTTTCTTGTACTTAAGTCGGCATTGTGCATTTTGTATTTCATTCCGATGCAATTTCTGTGTTTCATCGTCAATAAGAAGGTCAGAGGGGTACAGTAAACCTGAAGTGAAGCATCGGAATCTACAACTAGTGTCACAGGAATGGTTCAAAACATAGACAGTAAGAAGAGTCAGTTTTCTTGTACTTAAGTCGGCATTGTGCCTTTTATATTTAATTCCGATGCAATTTCTGTGTTTCGTCGTCAATAAGAAGGTCACAGGGATTCAGTAAACCTCAAGTGAAGCATCGGAATCTATAACTAGTGTCACAGGAATGGTTCAAAACATAGACAGTAAGATGAGTCAGTTACCTTGTACTTAAGTCGGCTTGTGCCTTTTGTATTTCATTCCGAAGCAATTTTTGTGTTTCATCGTCAATAAGAAGGTCAGAGGGATACAGTAAACCCGATGTATAGCATTGGAATCTATAACGAGTGTCACATGAATGGTTCAAAACATAGGAAGTAAGAAGGGTCAGTTTTCTTGTACTTAAGTCGGCATTGTGCCTTTTGTATTTAATTCCAATGCAATATCTGTGTTTCTTCGTCAATAAGAAGGTTAGAGGGGTACAGTAACCCTGAAGTGAAGCATCGGAATCTATATCTAGTGTCACAGGAATGGTTCAAAACATAGACAGTAAGAAGACCCAGTTTTCTTGTACTTAAGTCGGAATTGTGCGTTTTGTATTTAATTCCGATGCAATTTCTGTCTTTCATCGCCAATAAGAAGGTCCAAGGGATACAGTAAACCTGAAGTGAAGCATGGGAATCTATAACTAGTGTCACAGGAATGGTTCAAAACATAGACAGTGAGAAGAGTCAGTTTTCTTGTACTTAAGTCGGCATTGTGCCTTTTATATTTAATTCCGATTCAATTTCTGTGTTTCATCGTCTGTAAGAAGGACACAGGGATATAGTAAATCTGAAGTGAAACATTGGAATCTATAACTAGTGTCACAGGAATGGTTCAAAACACAGACAGTAAGAAGGGTCAGTTATCTTGTACTTAAGTCGGCATTGTGCCTTTTGTATTTAATTACGATGCAATTTCAGTGTTTAATCGTCAATAAGAACGTCGGAGGGATTCAGTAAACCTGAAGTGAACTATCGGAATCTATAACTAGTGTCACAGGAATAGATCAAAACATAGACAGTAAGATGAGTCAGTTACGTTGTTCTTAAGTCGGCTTGGGCCTTTTGTATTTCATTCCGAAGCAATTTTTGTGTTACATCGTCAATAAGAAGGTCATAGGGATACAGTAAACCTGATGTATAGCATCGGAATCTATAACGAGTGTCACATGAATGGTTCAAAACATAGGCAGTAAGAAGAGTCAGTTTTCTTGTACTTAAGTCGGCATTGTGCCTTTTGTATTTAATTCCGATGCAATTTCTGTGTTTCATCGTCTATAAGAAGGTCAGAGGGATACAGTAAACCTGAAGTGAAGCATTGGAATCTATAACTAGTGTCACAGGAATGGTTCAAAACACAGACAGTAAGAAGGGTCAGTTATCTTGTACTTAAGTCGGCATTGTGCCTTTTGTATTTAATTCCGATGCAATTTCAGTGTTTCATCGTCAATAAGAACGTCGGAGGGATTCAGTAAACCTGAAGTGAACTATCGGAATCTATAACTAGTGTCACAGGAATAGATCAAAACATAGACAGTAAGATGAGTCAGTTACCTTGTACTTAAGTCGGCTTGGGCCTTTTGTATTTCATTCCGAAGCAATTTTTGTGTTACATCGTCAATAAGAAGGTCATAGGGATACAGTAAACCTGATGTATAGCATCGGAATCTATAACGAGTGTCACATGAATAATTCATAACATAGGCAGTAAGAAGAGTCAGTTTTCTTGTACTTAAGTCGGCATTGTGCCTTTTCTATTTAATTCCGATGCAATTTCTGTGTTTCATCGTCTATAAGAAGGTCAGAGGGATACAGTAAACCTGAAGTGAAGCATCGGAATCTATAACTAGTGTCACAGGAATGGTTCAAACTTAGACAGTAAGAGGAGTCAGTTTTCTTGTACTTAATTCGGCATTGTGCCTATTGCATTTAATTCCGATGCAATTTCTGTGTTCATCGTCAATAAGAAGGTCAGAGGGATACAGTAAACCTGAAGTGAAGCATCGGAATCTATGACAAGTGTCACAGGAATGGTTCAAAACATAGACAGTAAGAAGAGTCAGTCATCTTGTACTTAAGTCTGCATTGTGCTTTTTGTATTTAATTCCGATGCATTTTCTGTGTTTCCTCGTCAATAAGAAGGTTAGAGGGGTACAGTAACCCTGAAGTGAAGCATCGGAATCTATATCATGTGTCACAGGAATGGTTCAAAACATAGACAGTATGAAGACCCAGTTTTCTTGTACTTAAGTCGGCATTGTGCCTTTTGTATTTAATTCCGATGCAATTTCTGTCTTTCATCGTCAATAAGAAGGTCCAAGGGATACAGTAAACCTGAAGTGAAGCATCAGAATCTATAACTAGTGTCACAGGAATGGTTCAAAACATAGACAGTAAGAAGAGTCAATTTCTTGTACTTAAGTCGGCATTGTGCCTTTTACATTTAATTCCGATGCAATTTCTGTGTTTCATCGTCTATAAGAGGGTCACAGGGATACAGTAAACCTGAAGTGAAGCATTGGAATCTATAACTAGTGTCACAGGAATGGTTCAAAACACAGACAGTAAGAAGGGTCAGTTATCTTGTACTTAAGTCGGCATTGTGCCTTTTGTATTTAATACCGAAGCAATTTCAGTGTTTAATCGTCAATAAGAAGGTCGGAGTTATACAGTGAACCTGAACTGAAGCATCGGAATCTATAACTAGTGTCACAGGAATGGTTCAAAACATAGACAGTATGAAGAGTCAGTTTTCTTGTACTTAAGTCGGCATTGTGCCTTTGTTATTTTATTCCGATGCAATTTCTGTGTTTCATCGTCAATTAGAAGGTCAGAGGCATACAGTAAACCTGAAGTGAAGCATCGGAATCTATAACTAGTGTCACAGGAATGGTTCAAAACATAGACAGGAAGAAGAGTCAGTTTTCTTGTACTTAAGTCGGCATTGTGCCTTTTCTATTTAATTCCGACGCAATATCTGTGTTTCATCGTCAATAAAAAGGTCAGAGGGATACAGTAAACCTGAAGTGAAGCATCGGTATCTATAACTAGTGTCACAGGAATGGTTCAAAACATAGACAGTAAGAAGAGTCAGGTTTCTTGTACTTAAGTCGGCATTGTGCCTTTTGTATTTAATTTCGATGCAATTTCTGTGTTTCATCGTTAATAAGGAGGTCAGAGGGATACAGCAAACCTGAAGTGAAGCATGGTAGTCTATAACTAGTGTCACAGGAATGATTCAAAACATAGACAGTAAGAAGAGTCAGTTTTCTTGTACTTAAGTCGGCATCGTGCCATTTTATATTCAATTCCGATGCATTTTCTGTGTTTCTTCGTCAATAAGAAGGTCAGAGGGGTACAGTAACCCTGAAGTGAAGCATCGGAATCTATATCTAGTGTCACAGGAATGGTTCAAAACATAGACAGTATGAAGACCCAGTTTTCTTGTACTTAAGTCGGCATTGTGCCTTTTGTATTTAATTCCGATGCAATTTCTGTGTTTCATCATCAATAAGAAGGTCAGAGGGATACAGTAAACCTGAAGTGAAGCATCGGAATCTATTACTAGTGTCACACGAATGGTTCAAATCATAGACCGTAAGAAGAGTCAGTTTTCTTGTACTTAAGTCGGCATTGTGCCTTTTGTATTTAACTCCGATGCAATTTCTGTGTTTCATCGTCAACAAGAAGGTCAGAGGTATACAGTAAACCTGAAGTGAAGCAGTAGAATCTATAACCAGTGTCACAGGAGTGATTCAAATCATAGACAGTAAGAAGAGTCAGTTTTCCTGTACTTAAGTCGGCATTGTGCCTTTTGTATTTAATTCCGATGCAATTTCTGTGTTTCATCGTCAATAAGAAGGTCAGAGGGATACAGTAAACCTGAAGTGAAGCATCGGAAACTATAACTTGTGTCACTGGAATGGTTCAAACATAGACAGTAAGAAGACCCAGTTTTCTTGTACTTAAGTCGAAATTGTGCCTTTTGTATTTAATTCCAATGCAATTTCTGTCTTTCATCGTCAATAAGAAGGTCCAAGGGATACAGTAAACCTGAAGTGAAGCATCGGAATCTATAACTAGTGTCACAGGAATGGTTCAAAACTTAGACAGTAAGAAGAGTCAGTTTTCTTGTACTTAAGTCGGGATTGTGTCTTTTGTATTTAATTCCGATGCAATTTCTGTGTTCATGGTCAATAAGAAGGTCAGAGGGATACAGTTAACCTGAAGTGAAGCATCGGAATCTGTAACAAGTGTCACAGGAATAGTTCAAAACATAGACAGTAAGAAGAGTCAGTTTTCCTGTACTTAAGTCTGCATTGTGCTTTTTGTATTTAATTCCGATGCATTTTCTGTGCTTCTTCGTCAATAAGAAGATCAGAGGGATACAGTAAACCTGAAGTGAAGCATCGGAATCTATATCTAGTGTCACAGGTATGGTTCAAAACATTGACAGTAAGAAGGGTCAGTTTTTTTGTACTTAAGTCGTTATTGTGCCTTTTGTATTTAATTCCGAACCAATTTCTGTTTTTCATCGTCAATAAGAAGGTCAGAGGGATACAGTAAACCTGAAGTAAAGCATCGCAATCTATAACGAGGGTCACATGAATGGTTCAAAATATAGACAGTAAGAAGAGTCAGTTTTCTTGTACTTAAGTCGGCATTGTACCTTTTGTATTTAATTCCGATGCAATTTCTGTGTTTCATCGTCAATAAGATGGTCAGAGAGATACAGTAAACCTGAAGTGAAGCATCGTAATCTATAACTAGTGTCACAGGAATGGTTCAAAACACAGACAGTAAGAAGGGTCAGTTATCTTGTACTTAAGTCGGCATTGTGCCTTTTGTATTTAATACCGAAGCAATTTCAGTGTTTAATCGTCAATAAGAAGGTCGGAGTTATACAGTGAACCTGAACTGAAGCATCGGAATCTATAACTAGTGTCACAGGAATGGTTCAAAACATAGACAGTATGAAGAGTCAGTTTTCTTGTACTTAAGTCGGCATTGTGCCTTTGTTATTTTATTCCGATGCAATTTCTGTGTTTCATCGTCAATTAGAAGGTCAGAGGCATACAGTAAACCTGAAGTGAAGCATCGGAATCTATAACTAGTGTCACAGGAATGGTTCAAAACATAGACAGGAAGAAGAGTCAGTTTTCTTGTACTTAAGTCGGCATTGTGCCTTTTCTATTTATTTCCGACGCAATATCTGTGTTTCATCGTCAATAAAAAGGTCAGAGGGATACAGTAAACCTGAAGTGAAGCATCGGTATCTATAACTAGTGTCACAGGAATGGTTCAAAACATAGACAGTAAGAAGAGTCAGGTTTCTTGTACTTAAGTCGGCATTGTGCCTTTTGTATTTAATTTCGATGCAATTTCTGTGTTTCATCGTTAATAAGGAGGTCAGAGGGATACAGCAAACCTGAAGTGAAGCATGGTAGTCTATAACTAGTGTCACAGGAATGATTCAAAACATAGACAGTAAGAAGAGTCAGTTTTCTTGTACTTAAGTCGGCATCGTGCCATTTTATATTCAATTCCGATGCATTTTCTGTGTTTCTTCGTCAATAAGAAGGTCAGAGGGGTACAGTAACCCTGAAGTGAAGCATCGGAATCTATATCTAGTGTCACAGGAATGGTTCAAAACATAGACAGTATGAAGACCCAGTTTTCTTGTACTTAAGTCGGCATTGTGCCTTTTGTATTTAATTCCGATGCAATTTCTGTGTTTCATCATCAATAAGAAGGTCAGAGGGATACAGTAAACCTGAAGTGAAGCATCGGAATCTATTACTAGTGTCACACGAATGGTTCAAATCATAGACCGTAAGAAGAGTCAGTTTTCTTGTACTTAAGTCGGCATTGTGCCTTTTGTATTTAACTCCGATGCAATTTCTGTGTTTCATCGTCAACAAGAAGGTCAGAGGTATACAGTAAACCTGAAGTGAAGCAGTAGAATCTATAACCAGTGTCACAGGAGTGATTCAAATCATAGACAGTAAGAAGAGTCAGTTTTCCTGTACTTAAGTCGGCATTGTGCCTTTTGTATTTAATTCCGATGCAATTTCTGTGTTTCATCGTCAATAAGAAGGTCAGAGGGATACAGTAAACCTGAAGTGAAGCATCGGAAACTATAACTTGTGTCACTGGAATGGTTCAAACATAGACAGTAAGAAGACCCAGTTTTCTTGTACTTAAGTCGAAATTGTGCCTTTTGTATTTAATTCCAATGCAATTTCTGTCTTTCATCGTCAATAAGAAGGTCCAAGGGATACAGTAAACCTGAAGTGAAGCATCGGAATCTATAACTAGTGTCACAGGAATGGTTCAAAACTTAGACAGTAAGAAGAGTCAGTTTTCTTGTACTTAAGTCGGGATTGTGTCTTTTGTATTTAATTCCGATGCAATTTCTGTGTTCATGGTCAATAAGAAGGTCAGAGGGATACAGTTAACCTGAAGTGAAGCATCGGAATCTGTAACAAGTGTCACAGGAATAGTTCAAAACATAGACAGTAAGAAGAGTCAGTTTTCCTGTACTTAAGTCTGCATTGTGCTTTTTGTATTTAATTCCGATGCATTTTCTGTGCTTCTTCGTCAATAAGAAGATCAGAGGGATACAGTAAACCTGAAGTGAAGCATCGGAATCTATATCTAGTGTCACAGGTATGGTTCAAAACATTGACAGTAAGAAGGGTCAGTTTTTTTGTACTTAAGTCGTTATTGTGCCTTTTGTATTTAATTCCGAACCAATTTCTGTTTTTCATCGTCAATAAGAAGGTCAGAGGGATACAGTAAACCTGAAGTAAAGCATCGCAATCTATAACGAGGGTCACATGAATGGTTCAAAATATAGACAGTAAGAAGAGTCAGTTTTCTTGTACTTAAGTCGGCATTGTACCTTTTGTATTTAATTCCGATGCAATTTCTGTGTTTCATCGTCAATAAGATGGTCAGAGAGATACAGTAAACCTGAAGTGAAGCATCGTAATCTATAACTAGTGTCACAGGAATGGTTCATAACATAGACACTAAGAAGAGTCAGTTATCTTGTACTTAAGTCGGCATTGTGCCTTTTCTATTTAATTCCGATGCAATATCTGTGTTTCATCGTCAATAGGAAGGTCAGAGGGATACAGTAATTCTGAAGTGAAGCATCGGAATCTATAACTAGTGTCACAGGAATGGTTCAAAACATAGACAGTAAGAAGAGTCAGTTTTCTTGTACTTAAACCGGCATTGTGGCTTTGGTATTTAATTCCCATGCAATTTCTGTGTTTCATCGTCAATAATAGGGTCAGAGGGATACAGTAAACCTGAAGTGAAGCATCGGAATCTATAACTAGTGTCACAGGAATGGTTCAAAACATAGACAGTAAGATGAGTCAGTTATCTTGTACTTAAGTCGGCATTGTGCATTTTATATTTAATTCCGATGCAATTTCTGTGTTTCATCGTCAATAAGAAGGTCAGAGGCATACAGTAAACCTGAAGTGAAGCATCGGAATCTATAACTAGTGTCACAGGAATGGTTCAAAACATAGACAGTAAGAAGAGTCAGTTTTCGTGTACCTAAGTCGGCATTGTGCCTTTTATATTTAATTCCGATGCAATTTCTGTGTTTCATCGTCAATAAGAAGGTCAGAGGAATACAGTGAACCTGAAGTGAAGCATCGGAATCTATTACTAGTGTCTCAGGAATAGTTCAAATCATAAACAGTAAGAAGAGTCAGTTTTCTTGTACTTAAGTCGGCATTGTGCCTTTTGTATTTAATTCCGATGCTATTTCTGTGTTTCATCGTCAATAAGACGGTCAGAGGGATACAGTAAACTTGAAGTGAAGCATCGGAATCTATAATTAGTGTCGCATGAATAGTTCAAAACATAGACAGTAAGAAGGGTCAGTTATCTTGTACTTAAGTCGGCATTGTGCCTTTTGTATTTAATTCGGATGCAATTTCAGTGCTTAATCGTCAATAAGAAGGTCGGAGTTATACAGTGAACCTGAACTGAAGCATCGGAATCTATAACTAGTGTCACAGGAATGGTTCAAAACATAGACAGCATGAAGAGTCAGTTTTCTTGTACTTAAGTCGGCATTGTGCCTTTTGTATTTTATTCCGATGCAATTTCTGTGTTTCATCGTCAATTAGAAGGTCAGAGGCATACAGTAAACCTGAAGTGAAGCATCGGTATCTATAACAAGTGTCACAGGAATGGTTCAAAACATAGACAGTAAGAAGTGTCCGTTTTCTTGTACTTAAGTCGGCATTGTGCCTTTTCTATTCAATTCCGACGCAATATCTGTGTTTCATCGTCAATAAAAAGGTCAGAGGGATACAGTAAACCTGAAGTGAAGCATCGGTATCTATAACTAGTGTCACAGGAATGGTTCAAAACATAGACAGTAAGAAGAGTCAGGTTACTTGTACTTAAGTCGGCATTGTGCCTTTTGTATTTAATTTCGATGCAATTTCTGTGTTCCATCGTCAATAAGGAGGTCAGAGGGATACAGAAAACCTGAAGTGAAGCATGGTAGTCTATAACTAGTGTCACAGGAATGATTCAAAACATAGACAGTAAGAAGAGTCAGTTTTCTTGTACTTAAGTCGGCATCGTGCCATTTTATATTCAATTCCGATGCATTTTCTGTGTTTCTTCGTCAATAAGAAGGTCAGAGGGGTACAGTAACCCTGAAGTGAAGCATCGGAATCTATATCTAGTGTCACAGGAATGGTTCAAAACATAGACAGTATGAAGACCCAGTTTTCTTGTACTTAAGTCGGCATTGTGCCTTTTGTATTTAATTCCGATGCAATTTCTGTGTTTCATCATCAATAAGAAGGTCAGAGGGATACAGTAAACCTGAAGTGAAGCATCGGAATCTATTACTAGTGTCACACGAATGGTTCAAATCATAGACCGTAAGAAGAGTCAGTTTTCTTGTACTTAAGTCGGCATTGTGCCTTTTGTATTTAACTCCGATGCAATTTCTGTGTTTCATCGTCAACAAGAAGGTCAGAGGTATACAGTAAACCTGAAGTGAAGCAGTAGAATCTATAACCAGTGTCACAGGAGTGATTCAAATCATAGACAGTAAGAAGAGTCAGTTTTCCTGTACTTAAGTCGGCATTGTGCCTTTTGTATTTAATTCCGATGCAATTTCTGTGTTTCATCGTCAATAAGAAGGTCAGAGGGATACAGTAAACCTGAAGTGAAGCATCGGAAACTATAACTTGTGTCACTGGAATGGTTCAAACATAGACAGTAAGAAGACCCAGTTTTCTTGTACTTAAGTCGAAATTGTGCCTTTTGTATTTAATTCCAATGCAATTTCTGTCTTTCATCGTCAATAAGAAGGTCCAAGGGATACAGTAAACCTGAAGTGAAGCATCGGAATCTATAACTAGTGTCACAGGAATGGTTCAAAACTTAGACAGTAAGAAGAGTCAGTTTTCTTGTACTTAAGTCGGGATTGTGTCTTTTGTATTTAATTCCGATGCAATTTCTGTGTTCATGGTCAATAAGAAGGTCAGAGGGATACAGTTAACCTGAAGTGAAGCATCGGAATCTGTAACAAGTGTCACAGGAATAGTTCAAAACATAGACAGTAAGAAGAGTCAGTTTTCCTGTACTTAAGTCTGCATTGTGCTTTTTGTATTTAATTCCGATGCATTTTCTGTGCTTCTTCGTCAATAAGAAGATCAGAGGGATACAGTAAACCTGAAGTGAAGCATCGGAATCTATATCTAGTGTCACAGGTATGGTTCAAAACATTGACAGTAAGAAGGGTCAGTTTTTTTGTACTTAAGTCGTTATTGTGCCTTTTGTATTTAATTCCGAACCAATTTCTGTTTTTCATCGTCAATAAGAAGGTCAGAGGGATACAGTAAACCTGAAGTAAAGCATCGCAATCTATAACGAGGGTCACATGAATGGTTCAAAATATAGACAGTAAGAAGAGTCAGTTTTCTTGTACTTAAGTCGGCATTGTACCTTTTGTATTTAATTCCGATGCAATTTCTGTGTTTCATCGTCAATAAGATGGTCAGAGAGATACAGTAAACCTGAAGTGAAGCATCGTAATCTATAACTAGTGTCACAGGAATGGTTCATAACATAGACACTAAGAAGAGTCAGTTATCTTGTACTTAAGTCGGCATTGTGCCTTTTCTATTTAATTCCGATGCAATATCTGTGTTTCATCGTCAATAGGAAGGTCAGAGGGATACAGTAATTCTGAAGTGAAGCATCGGAATCTATAACTAGTGTCACAGGAATGGTTCAAAACATAGACAGTAAGAAGAGTCAGTTTTCTTGTACTTAAACCGGCATTGTGGCTTTGGTATTTAATTCCCATGCAATTTCTGTGTTTCATCGTCAATAATAGGGTCAGAGGGATACAGTAAACCTGAAGTGAAGCATCGGAATCTATAACTAGTGTCACAGGAATGGTTCAAAACATAGACAGTAAGATGAGTCAGTTATCTTGTACTTAAGTCGGCATTGTGCATTTTATATTTAATTCCGATGCAATTTCTGTGTTTCATCGTCAATAAGAAGGTCAGAGGCATACAGTAAACCTGAAGTGAAGCATCGGAATCTATAACTAGTGTCACAGGAATGGTTCAAAACATAGACAGTAAGAAGAGTCAGTTTTCGTGTACCTAAGTCGGCATTGTGCCTTTTATATTTAATTCCGATGCAATTTCTGTGTTTCATCGTCAATAAGAAGGTCAGAGGAATACAGTGAACCTGAAGTGAAGCATCGGAATCTATTACTAGTGTCTCAGGAATAGTTCAAATCATAAACAGTAAGAAGAGTCAGTTTTCTTGTACTTAAGTCGGCATTGTGCCTTTTGTATTTAATTCCGATGCTATTTCTGTGTTTCATCGTCAATAAGACGGTCAGAGGGATACAGTAAACTTGAAGTGAAGCATCGGAATCTATAATTAGTGTCGCATGAATAGTTCAAAACATAGACAGTAAGAAGGGTCAGTTATCTTGTACTTAAGTCGGCATTGTGCCTTTTGTATTTAATTCGGATGCAATTTCAGTGCTTAATCGTCAATAAGAAGGTCGGAGTTATACAGTGAACCTGAACTGAAGCATCGGAATCTATAACTAGTGTCACAGGAATGGTTCAAAACATAGACAGCATGAAGAGTCAGTTTTCTTGTACTTAAGTCGGCATTGTGCCTTTTGTATTTTATTCCGATGCAATTTCTGTGTTTCATCGTCAATTAGAAGGTCAGAGGCATACAGTAAACCTGAAGTGAAGCATCGGTATCTATAACAAGTGTCACAGGAATGGTTCAAAACATAGACAGTAAGAAGTGTCCGTTTTCTTGTACTTAAGTCGGCATTGTGCCTTTTCTATTCAATTCCGACGCAATATCTGTGTTTCATCGTCAATAAAAAGGTCAGAGGGATACAGTAAACCTGAAGTGAAGCATCGGTATCTTTAACTAGTGTCACAGGAATGGTTCAAAACATAGACAGTAAGAAGAGTCAGGTTACTTGTACTTAAGTCGGCATTGTGCCTTTTGTATTTAATTTCGATGCAATTTCTGTGTTTCATCGTCAATAAGGAGGTCAGAGGGATACAGAAAACCTGAAGTGAAGCATGGTAATCTATAACTAGTGTCACATGAATGATTCAAAACAAAGACAGTAAGAAGAGTCAGTTTTCTTGTACTTAAGTCGGCATTGTGCCTTTTATATTTAATTCCGATGCATTTTCTGTGTTTCTTCGTCAATAAGAAGGTCAGAGGTGTACAGTAACCCTGAAGTGAAGCAGCGGAATCTATATCTAGTGTCACAGGAATGGTTCAAAACATAGACAGTATGAAGACCCAGTTTTCTTGTACTTAAGTCGGCATTGTGCCTTTTGTATTTAATTCCGATGCAATTTCTGTGTTTCATCGTCAATAAGAAGGTCAGAGGGATACAGTAAACCTGAAGTGAAGCATCGGAATCTATTACTAGTGTCACACGAATGGTTCAAATCATAGACCGTAAGAAGAGTCAGTTTTCTTGTACTTAAGTCGGCATTGTGCCTTTTGTATTTAACTTCGATGCATTTTCTGTGTTTCATCGTCAACAAGAAGGTCAGAGGGATACAGTAAACCTGAAGTAAAGCAGTAGAATTTATAACCAGTGTCACAGGAGTGGTTCAAATCATAGACAGTAAGATAAGTCAGTTTTCCTGTACTTAAGTCGGCATTGTGCCTTTTGTATTTAATTCCGATGCAATTTCTGTGTTTCATCGTCAATAAGAAGGTCAGAGGGATACAGTAAACCTGAAGTGAAGCATCGGAATCTATAACTTGTGTCACTGGAATGGTTCAAACATAGACAGTAAGAAGACCCAGTTTTCTTGTACTTAAGTCGGAATTGTGCCTTTTGTATTTAATTCCGATGCAATCTCTGTCTTTCATCGTCAATAAGAAGGTCCAAGGGATACAGTAAACCTGAAGTGAAGCATCGGAATCTATAACTAGTGTCACAGGAATAGTTCAAAGCATAGACAGTAAGAGGAGTCAGTTTTCTTGTACTTAAGTCTGCATTGTGATTTCTGTATTTAATTCCGATGCATTTTCTGTGCTTCTTCGTCAATAAGAAGATCAGAGGGATACAGTAAACCTGAAGTGAAGCATCGGAATCTATATCTAGTGTCACAGGTATGGTTCAAAACATTGACAGTAAGAAGAGTCAGTTTTCTTGTACTTAAGTCGTTATTGTGCCTTTTGTATTTAATTCCGAACCAATTTCTGTTTTTCATCGTCAATAAGAAGGTCAGAGGGATACAGTAAACCTGAAGTAAAGCATCGCAATCTATAACGAGGGTCACATGTTTGGTTCAAAATATAGACAGTAAGAAGAGTCAGTTTTCTTGTACTTAAGTCGGCATTGTAGATTTTGTATTTAATTCCGATGCAATTTCTGTTTTTCATCGTCAATAAGATGGTCAGAGAGATACAGTAAACCTGAAGTGAAGCATCGGAATATATAACTAGTGTCACAGGAATGGTTCAAAACATAGACACTAAGAAGAGTCAGTTATCTTGTACTTAAGTCGGCATTGTGCCTTTTCTATTTAATTCCGATGCAATATCTGTGTTTCATCGTCAATAGGAAGGTCAGAGGGATACAGTAAACCTGAAGTGAAGCATCGGAATCTATAACTAGTGTCACAGGAATGGTTCAAAACATAGACAGTAAGAAGAGTCAGTTTTCTTGTACTTAAGTCGGCATTGTGGCTTTGGTATTTAATTCCCATGCAATTTCTGTGTTTCATCGTCAATAAGAAGGTCAGAGGGATACAGTAAACCTGAAGTGAAGCATCGGAATCTATAACTAGTGTCACAGGAATGGTTCAAAACATAGACAGTAAGATGAGTCAGTTATCTTGTACTTAAGTCGGCATTGTGCATTTTATATTTAATTCCGATGCAATATCTGTGTTTCATCGTCAATAAGAAGGTCAGAGGCATACAGTAAACCTGAAGTGAAGCATCGGAATCTATAACTAGTGTCACAGGAATGGTTCAAAACATAGACAGTAAGAAGAGTCAGTTTTCGTGTACTTATGTCGGCATTGTGCCTTTTATATTTAATTCCGATGCAATTTCTGTGTTTCATCGGCAATAAGAAGGTCAGAGAAATACAGTGAACCTGAAGTGAAGCATCGGAATCTATTACTAGTGTGTCAGGAATGGTTCAAATCATAAGCAGTAAGAAGAGTCAGTTTTCTTGTACTTAAGTCGGCATTGTGCCTTTTGTATTTAATTCCGATGCAATTTCTGTGTTTCAACGTCAATGAGAAGGTCAGAGGGATACAGTAAACTTGAAGTGAAGCATCGGAATCTATGACTAGTGTCACAGGTATGGTTCAAAACATAGACAGTAAGAAGAGTCAGTTTTCTTGTACTTAAGTCTTCATTGTGCCTTTTCTATTTAATTCCGATTCAATAACTGTGTTTCATGGTCAGTAAAAAGGTTAGAGGGATACAGTAAACCTGAAGTGAAGCATCGGAATCTATAACTAGTGTCACAGGAATGGTTCAAAACATAGACAATAAGAAGAGTCAGTTTTCTTGTACTAAAGTCGGCATTGTGCCTTTTGTATTTCAATCCGATGCAATTTCTGTGTTTCATCGTCAATAAGAAGGTCAGAGCGGTACAGTAAACCTGAAGTGAAGCATCGGAATCTACAACTAGTGTCACAGCAATGGTTCAAAACATAGTCAGTAAGAAGAATCAGTTTTCTTATACTTAAGTCGGCATTGTGCCTTTTGTATTTAATTCCGATGCAATTTCTGTGTTTCATCGTCAATAAGAAGGTCAGAGGGATACGGTAAACCTGAAGTGAAGCATCGGAATCTACAACTAGTGTCACAGGAATGGTTCAAAACATAGACAGTAAGAAGAAACAGTTTTCTGGTACTTAAGTCGTCATTGTGCCTTTTATATTTAATTCCGATGCAATTTCTGTGTTTCATCGTCAATAAGAAAGTCAGAGGGATTCAGTAAACCTGAAGTGAAGCATCGGAATCTATAACTAGTGTCACAGGAATGGTTCAAAACATAGACAGTAAGATGAGTCAGTTACCTTGTGCTTAAGTCGGCTTGTGCCTTTTGTAATTCATTCCGAAGCAATTTTTGTGTTTCATCGTCAATAAGAAGGTCAGAGGGATACAGTAAACCCGATGTAAAGCATCGGAATCTATAACGAGTGTCAGAAGAATGGTTCAAAACATTGGCAGTAAGAAGAGTCAGTTTTCTTGTACTTAAGTCGGCATTTTCCTTTTTGTATTTAATTCCGATGCAATTTCTGTGTTTCATCGTCTATAAGAAGGTCAGAGGGATACAGTAAACCTGAAGTGAAGCATCGGAATCAATAACTAGTGTCACAGGAATGGTTCAAAACATAGACAGTAAGATGAGTCAGTTACCTTGTACTTAAGTCGGCTTGTGGCTTTTGTATTTCATTCCGAAGCAATTTTTGTGTTTCATCGTCAATAAGAAGGTCAGAGGGATACAGTAAACCCGATGTAAAGCATCGGAATCTATAACGAGTGTCTCATGAATGGTTCAAAACATAGGCAGTAAGAAGAGTCAGTTTTCTTGTACTTAAGTCATCATTGTGCCTTTTGTATTTAATTCCGAAGCAATTTCTGTGTTTCATTGTCAATAAGAAGGTTAGAGGGACACAGTAAACCTGGAGTAAAGCATCGGATTCTAAAACTAGTGTAACATGTATGGTTCGATACATAGACAGTAAAAAGAGTCAGGTTCCTTGTACTTAAGTCGGCATTGTGCCCTTTGTATTTAATTCCGATGCAATTTCTGTGTTTCATCGTCAATAAGAAGGTCAGAGGGTTACAGTAAACCTAAAGTGAAGCATCGGAATCTATACCTACTGTCACAGGCATGGTTCAAAACATAGACAGTAAGAAGTGTCAGTTTTCTTGTACTTAAGTCGGCATTGTGCATTTTGTATCTAATTCCGATGCAATTTCTGTGTTTAATCGTCAATAAGTAGGTCAGAGGGATACTGTAAACCTGAAGTGAAGCATCGGAATCTATAACTAGTGTCACAGGAATGGTACAAAACATAGACAGTTAGAAGAGTCAGTTTTCTTGTACTTAAGTCGGCATTGTGCCTTCTCTACATAATTCCGATGCAATTTCTAAGTTTCATCGTCAATAAGAAGGTCAGAGGGATACAGTAAACCTGAAGTGAAGCAGCAGAATCTATAACTAGTGTCACAGGAATGGTTCAAATCATAGACAGTAAGAAGAGTCTGTTTTCTTGTACTAAAGTCGGCATTGTTCCTTTTGTATTTAATTCCGACGCAATTTCTGTGTTTCATCGTCAATATGAAGGTCAGAGGGATACAGTAAACCTGAAGTGAAGCATCGGAATCTATAACTAGTGTCACAGGAATGGTTCAAGACATAGACAGTAAGAAGAGTCAGTTTTCTTGAACTTAAGTCGGCATTGTGCCATTTATATTTAATTCCGATGCAATTTCTGAGTTTCATCGTCAATAAGAAGGTCAGAGGGATTCAGTAAACCTGAAGTGAAGCATCGGAATCTGTAACTTGTGTCACAGGAATGGTTCAAAACATAGACAGTAAAGTGGGTCAGTTATCTTGTACTTAAGTCGGCATTGTGCCATTTGTATTTCATTCCGAAGCAATTTTTGTGTTTCATCGTCAATAAGACGGTCAGAGCGATACAGTAAACCCGAAGTAAAGCATCGGAGTCTATAACGAGTGTCACAGGTATGGTTCAAAACATAGACGGTAAGAAGAGTCTGATTTCTTGTACTTAAGTCGTCATTGTGCATTTTCTATTTAATTTCGATTCAATAACTGTGTTTCATCGTCAAGAAAAAGGTCAGAGGGAGACAGTAAACCTGAAGTGAAGCATCGGAATCTATAACTAGTGTCACAGGAATGGTGCAAAACATAGACATTAAGAAGAGTCAGTTTTCTTGTACTAAAGTCGGCATTGTGCCTTTTGTATTTAATTCCGATGCAATTTCTGTGTTTCGTCGTCAATAAGGTCAGAGGGATACAGTAAAACTGAAGTGAAGCATCGGAATCTACAACTAGTGTCACAGGAATGGTTCAAAACATAGACAGTAAGAAGAGTCAGTTTTCTGGTACTTAAGTCGTCATTGTGGTTTTTTATATTTAATTCCGGTGCAATTTCTGTGTTTCATCGTCAATACGAAGGTCAGAGGGATTCAGTATACCTGAAGTGAAGCATCGGAATCTATAACTAGTGTCACAGGAATGGTTCAAATCATAGACAGTAAGATGAGTCAGTTACCTTGTACTTAAGTCGGCTTGTGCCTTTTGAAATTCATTACGAAGCAATTTTTGTGTTTCATCGTCAATAAGAAGGGCAGAGGGATACAGTAAACCCGATGTAAGGCATCGGAATCTATAACGAGTGTCACTTGAATGGTTCAAAACATTGGCAGTAAGAAGAGTCAGTTTTCTTGTACTTAAGTCGGCATTTTCCTTTTTGTATTTAAATCCGATGCAATTTCTGTGTTTCATCGTCTATAAGAAGGTCAGAGGGATACAGTAAACCTGAAGTGAAGCATCGGAATCTATAACTAGTGTCAAGAGGAATGGCTAAAAACATAGACATTAAGATGAGTCAGTTACCTTGTACTTAAGTCGGCTTGTGCCTTTTGTATTTCATTCCGAAGCAATTTTTGTGTTTCATCGTCAATAAGAAGGTCAGAGGGATACAGTAAACCCGATGTAAAACATCGGAATCTATAACGAGTGTCACATGAATGGTTCAAAACATAGGCAGTAGGAAGAGTCAGTTTTCTTGCACTTAAGACGGCATTGTGCCTTTTGTATTTAATTCCGATGCAATTTCTGTGTTTCATCGTCTATAAGAAGGTCAGAGGGATACAGTAAACCTGAAGTGAAGCATCGGAATCTATATCTAGTGTCACAGGAATGGTTCAAAACTTAGACAGTAAGAGGAGTCAGTTTTCTTGTACTTAAGTCAAAATTGTGCCTATTGTATTTAATTCCGATGCAATTTCTGTGTTCATCGTCAATAAGAAAGTCAGAGGGATACAGTAAACCTGAAGTGAAACATCGGAATCTATGACAAGTGTCACAGGAATGGTTCAAAACATAGACAGTAAGAAGAGACAGTTTTCTTGTACTTAAGTCTGCATTGTGCTTTTTGTATTTAATTCCGATGCATTTTCTGTGTTTCTTCGTCAATAAGAAGGTCAGAGGGGTACAGTAACCCTGAAGTGAAGCATCGGAATCTATAACTAGTGTCACAGGAATGGTTCAAAACATAGACAGTAAGAAGAGTCAGTTTTCTTGTACTTAAGTCGGCATTGTGCCATTTATATTTAATTCCGATGCAATTTCTGTGTTTCATCGTCAATAAGAAGGTCAGAGGGATTCAGTAAACATGAAGTGAAGCATCGGAATCTGTAACTAGTGTCACAGGAATGGTTCAAAACATAGACAGTAAAATGAGTCAGTTATCTTGAACTTAAGTCGGCATTGTGCCTTTTGTATTTCATTCCGAAGCAATTTTTGTGTTTCATCGTCAATAAGACGGTCAGAGGGATACAGTAAACCCGAAGTAAAGCATCGGAATCTATAACGAGTGTCACAGGTATGGTTCAAAACATAGACGGTAAGAAGAGTCTGATTTCTTGTACTTAAGTCTTCATTGTGCCTTATCTATTTAATTCCGATTCAATAACTGTGTTTCATCGTCAATAAAAAGGTCAGAGGGATACAGTAAACTTGAAGTGAAGCATCGGAATCTATAACTAGTGTCACAGGAATGGTTCAAAACATAGACAGTAAGAAGAGTCAGTTTTCTTGTACTAAAGTCGGCATAGTGCCTTTTGTATTTATTTCCGATGCAATTTCTGAGTATCATCGTCAATAAGAAGGTCAGAGGGATACAGTAAATTTGAAGTGAAGCATCGGAATCTACAACTAGTGTCACAGGAATGGTTCAAAACATAGACAGTAAGAAGACTCAGTTTTCTGGTACTTAAGTCGTCAGTGTGCCTTTTATACTTAATTCCGATGCAATTTCTGTGTTTCATCGTCAATAAGAAGGTCAGAGGGATTCAGTAAACCTGAAGTGAAGCATCGGAATCTATAACTAGTGTCACAGGAATGGTTCAAAACATAGACAGTAAGATGAGTCAGTTACCTTGTACATAAGTCGGCTTGTGACTTTTGTAATTCATTCCGAAGCAATTTTTGTGTTTCATCGTCAATAAGAAGGTCAGAGGGATACAGTGAACCCGATGTAAAGCATCGGAATCTATAACGAGTGTCACATGAATGGTTCAAAACATAGGCAGTAAGAAGAGTCAGTTTTCTTGCACTTAAGTCGGCATTTTCCTTTTTGTATTTAATTCCGATGCAATTTCTGTGTTTCATCGTCTATAAGAAGGTCAGAGGGATACAGTAAACCTGAAGTGAAGCATCGGAATCTATAGCTAGTGTCACAGGAATGGTTCAAATCATAGACAGTATGATGAGTCAGTTACCTTGTACTTAAGTCGGCTTGTGCCTTTTGTATTTCATTCCGAAGTAATTTTTGTGTTTCATCGTCAATAAGAAGGTCAGAGGGATACAGTAAACCCGTTGTAAAGCATCGGAATCTATAACGAGTGTCACATGAATGGTTCAAAACATAGGCAGTAAGAAGAGTCATTTTTCTTGTACTTAAGTCGGCATTGTGCCTTTTGTGTTTAATTCCGATGCAATTTCTGTGTTTCATCGTCTATGAGAAGGTCAGAGGGATACAGTAAACCTGATGTGAAGCATCGGAATCTATAACTAGTGTCACAGGAATGGTTCAAAACTTAGACAGTAAGAGGAGTCAGTTTTCTTGTACTTAAGTCAAAATTGTGCCTATTGTATTTAATTCCAATGCAATTTCTGTGGTCATCATCAATAAGAAGGTCAGAGGGATACAGTAAACCTGAAGTGAAGCATCGGAATCTATGACAAGTGTCACGGGAATGGTTCAAAACATAGACAGTAAGAAGAGTCAGTTTTCTTGTACTTAAGTCTGCATTGTGCTTTTTGTATTAAATTCCGATGCATTTTCTGTGTTTCTTCGTCAATAAGAAGGTCCCAGGGGTACGGTAACCCTGAAGTGAAGCATCGGAATCTATATCTAGTGTCACAGGAATGGGTCACAACATAGTCAGTAAGAAGAGTCAGTTCACTTATACTTAAGTCATCATTGTGCCTTTTGTATTTAATTCCGAAGCAATTTCTGTGTTTCATCGTCAATAAGAAGGTTAGAGGGACACAGTAAACCTGGATTAAAGCATCGGATTCTATAACTAGTATAACATGAATGGTTCAATACATAGACAGTAAGGAGAGTCAGTTTTCTTGTACTTAAGTCGGCATTGTGCCTTTTGTATTTAATTCCGATGCATTTTCTGTGTATCATCGTCAATAAGAAGGTCAGAGGGATTCAGTAATCCTGAAGTGAGGCATCGGAAACTATAACTAGTGTCACAGAAATGGTTCAAAACGTAGACAGTAAGAATAGTCAGTTTTCTTGTACTTAAGTCGGCATTGTGCCTTTTGTAT
The DNA here is from genome assembly GCF_021461395.2 of Schistocerca americana. Taxonomy (NCBI): domain Eukaryota; kingdom Metazoa; phylum Arthropoda; class Insecta; order Orthoptera; family Acrididae; genus Schistocerca; species Schistocerca americana. The sequence continues at coordinate 13,359,347 of NC_060121.1, read as the reverse complement.
TTAATTCCGATGCAATTTCAGTGTTTCTTAGTCAATAAGAAGGTCAGAGGGATACAATGAACCTGAAGTGAAGCATCGGAATCTATAACTAGTGTCATACGAATGGTTCAAAACATAGACAGTAAAAAGAGTCAGGTACCTTGTACTGAAGGCGGCATTGTGCCTTTTGTATTTCATTCCGATGCAATTTCTGTGTTTCATCGTCAATAAAAAGGTCAGAGGGATACTGTAAACCTGAAGTGAAGCATCGGAATCAATAACTAGTGTCACAGGAATGGTACAAATCATTGACATTTAGAAGAGTCAGTTTTCTTGTACGTAAGTCGGCATTGTGCCTTCTCTATTTAATTCCGATGCAATTTCTATGTTTCATCGTCAATAAGAAGGTCAGAGGGATACAGTAAACCTGAAGTGAAGCACCGGAACCTATAACTAGTGTCACAGGAATGGTTCAAAACAGAGACAGCAAGAAGAGTCAGTTTTCTTGTACTAAAGTCGGCATTGTGCCTTTTTTATTTAATTCCGATGCAATTTCTGTGTTTCATCGTCAATAAGAAGGTCAGAGGGATACAGTAAACCTGAAGTGAAGCATCGGAATCTATAACTAGTGTCACAGGAATGGTTCAAAACATAGACAGTAAGAAGAGTCAGTTTTCTTGTACTTAAGTCGGCATTGTGCCTTTTATATTTGATTCCGATGCAATTTCTGTGTTTCATCGTCAATAAGAAGGTCAGAGGGATTCAGTAAACCTGAAGTGAAGCATCGGAATCTATAACCAGTGTCACAGGAATGGTTCAAAACATAGACAGTAAAATGAGTCAGTTATCTTGTACCTAAGTCGGCATTGTGCCTTTTGTATTTCATTCCGAAGCAATTTTTGTTTTCATCGTCAATAAGACGGTCAGAGGGATACAGTAAACCCGAAGCAAAGCATCGGAATCTATAACGAGTGCCACATGAATGGTTTAAGACATAGGCAGTAAGAAGAGTCAGTTTTCATGTACTTAAGTCGGCATTGTGCCTTTTGTATTTAATTCCGATGCAATTTCTGTGTTTCATCGTCTATAAGAAGGTTAGAGGGATACAGAAAACCTGAAGTGAAGCATCGGAATCTATAACAAGTGTCACAGGAATGGTTCAGAACATAGAGAGTAGGAAGAGTCAGTTTTCTTGTACTTAAGTCTGCATTGTGCTTTTTGTATTTAATTCCGATGCATTTTCTGTGTTTCTTCGTTAATAAGAAGTTCAGAGGGATACAGTAACCCTGAAGTGAAGCATCGGAATCTATAACTAGTGTCACAGGAACGGTTCAAAACATAGACAGTAAGAAGAGTCACTTTACTTGTACTTAAGTCATCATTGTGCCTTTTGTATTTAATTCCGAGGCAATTTCTGTGTTTCATCGTCAATAAGAAGGTCAGAGGGATACAGTAAACCTGGAGTAAAGCATCGGATTCTATCACTAGTGTCACATGAATGGTTCAATACATAGACAGTTAGAAGAGTCAGTTTTCTTGTACTTAAGTCGGCATTGTGCCTTCTCTATTTAATTCCGATGCAATTTCTATGTTTCATCGTCAATACGAAGGTCAGAGGGATACAGTAAACCTGAAGTGAAGCACCGGAATCTATATCTAGTGCCATAGGAATGGTTCAAAACATAGACAGTAAGAAGAGTCAGTTTTCTTGTACTAAAGTCGGCATTGTGCCTTTTGTATTTAATTCCGATGCAATTTCTGTGTTTCATCGTCAATAAGAAGGTCAGAGGGATACAGTAAACCTGAAGTGAAGCATCGGAATCTACAACTAGTGTCACAGGAATGGTTCAAAACATAGACAGTAAGAAGAGTCAGTTTTCTGGTACTTAAGTCGTCATTGTGCCTTTTATATTTAATTCCGATGCAATTTCTGCGTTTCATCGTCAATACGATGGTCAGAGGGATTCAGTAAACCTGAAGTGAAGCATCGGAATCTATAACTAGTGTCACAGGAATGGTTCAAAACATAGACAGTAAGATGAGTCAGTTACCTTGTACTTAAGTCGGCTTGTGAATTTTGTAATTCATTCCGAAGCAATTTTTGTGTTTCATCGTCAACAAGAAGGTCAGAGGGATACAGTAAACCCGATGTAAAGCATCGGAATCTATAACGAGTGTCACATGAATGGTTCAAAACATAGGCAGTAAGAAGAGTCAGTTTTCTTGTACTTAAGTCTGCATTTTCCATTTTGTATTTAATTCCGATGCAATTTCTGTGTTTCATCGTCTATAAGAAGGTCAGGGGGATACAGTAAACCTGAAGTGAAGCATCGGAATCTATAACTAGTGTCACAGGAATGGTTCAAAACATAGACAGTAAGATGAGTAAGTTACCTTGTACTTTAGTTGGCTTGTGCCTTTTGTATTTCATTCCGAAGCAATTTTTGTGTTTCATCGTCAATAAGAAGGTCTGAGGGATACAGTCAACCCGATGTAAACCATCGGAATCTATAACGAGTGTCACATGAATGGTTCAAAACATAGGCAGTAAGAAGAGTCAGTTTTCTTGTACTTAAGTCGGCATTGTGCCTTTTGTATTTAATTCCGATGCAATTTCTGGGTTTCATCGTCTACAAGAAGGTCAGAGGGATACAGTAAACCTGAAGTGAAGCATCGGAATCTATATCTAGTGTCACAGGAATGGTTCAAAACATAGACAGTAAGAATAGTCGGTTTTCTTGTACTTAAGTCGGCATTGTGCCTTTTGTATTTAATTCCGATGCAATTTCAGTGTTTCATAGTCAATAAGAAGGTCAGAGGGATACAATGAACCTGAAGTGAAGCATCGGAATCTATAACTAGTGTCACACGAATGGTTCAAAACATAGACAGTAAGAAGAGTCAAGTTCCTTGTACTTAAGTCGGCATTGTGCCTTTTGTATTTCATTCCGATGCAATTTCTGTGTTTCATCGTCAATAAGATGGTCAGAGGGATACAGTAAACCTGAAGTGAAGCATCGGAATCTATACCTAGTGTCACAGGCATGGTTCAAAACAAAGACAGTAAGAAGAGTCAGTTTTCTTGTACATAAGTCGGCATTGTGCCTTTTGTATTTAATTCCGATGCAATTTCTGTGTTTCATCGTCAATAAGAAGGTCAGAGGGATACTGTAAAACTGAAGTGAAGCATCGGAATCAATAACTAGTGTCACAGGAATGGTACAAAACATAGACAGTTAGAAGAGTCAGTTTTCTTGTACGTAAGTCGGCATTGTGCCTTCTCTATTTAATTCCGATGCAATTTCAATGTTTCATCGTCAATAAGAAGGTCAGAGGGATACAGTAAACCTGAAGTGAAGCACCGGAACCTATAACTAGTGTCACAGGAATGGTTCAAAACAGAGACAGCAAGAAGAGTCAGTTTTCTTGTACTATAGTCGGCATTGTGCCTTTTGTATTTAATTCCGATGCAATTTCTGTGTTTCATCGTCAATAAGAAGGTCAGAGGGATACAGTAAACCTGAAGTGAAGCATCGGAATCTATAACTAGTGTCACAGGAATGGTTCAAAACATAGACAGTAAGAAGAGTCAGTTTTCTTGTACTTAAGTCGGCATTGTGCCTTTTATATTTGATTCCGTTGCAATTTCTGTGTTTCATCGTCAATAAGAAGGTCAGAGGGATTCAGTAAACCTGAAGTGAACATCGGAATCTATAACTAGTGTCACAGGAATGGTTCAAAACATAGACAGTAAAATGAGTCAGTTATTTGTACTTAAGTCGGCATTGTGCCTTTTGCATTTCATTCCGAAGCAATTTTTGTGTTTCATCGGCAATAAGACGGTCTGAGGGATACAGTAAACCCGAAGTAAAGCATCGGAAACTATAACGAGTGTCACATGAATGGTTTAAGACATAGGCAGTAAGAAGAGTCAGTTTTCATGTACTTAAGTCGGCATTGTGCCTTTTGTATTTAATTCCGGTGCAATTTCTGTGTTTCATCGTCTATAAGAATGTTAGAGGGATACAGAAAACCTAAAGTGAAACATCGGAATCTATAACTAGTGTCACAGGAATGGTTCAAATCTTAGACAGTAAGAAGAGTCAGTTTTCTTGTACTTAAGACGGCATTGTGCCTTTTGTATTTAATTCCGATGCAATTTCTGTGTTCATCGTCAATACGAAGGTCAGAGGGATACAGTAAACCTGAAGTGAAGCATCGGAATCTATAACAAGTGTCACAGGATTGGTTCAGTACACAGAGAGTAGGAAGAGTCAGTTTTCTTGTACTTAAGTCTGCATTGTGCTTTTTGTATTTAATTCCGATGCATTTTCTGTGTTTCTTCGTCAATAATAAGGTCAGAGGGATACAGTAACCCTGAAGTGAGGCATCGGAATCTATATCTAGTGTCACAGGAATGGTTCAAAACATAGATAGTAAGGAGAGTCAGGTTTCTTGTACTTAAGTCGGCATTGTGCCTTTTGTATTTCATTCCGAAGCAATTTTTGTGTTTCATCGTCAATAAGACGGTCAGAGGGATACAGTAAACCCGAAGTAAAGCATCGGAATCTATAACGAGTGTCACATGAATGGTTTAAGACATAGGCAGTAAGAAGAGTCAGTTTTCATGTACTTAAGTCGGCATTGTGCCTTTTGTATTTCATTCCGATGCAATTTCTGTGTTTCATCGTCTATAAGAAGGTCAGAGTGATGCAGAAAACCTGAAGTGAAGCATCGGAATCTATAACTAGTGTCACAGGAATGGTTCAAAACTTAGACAGTAAGAAGAGTCAGTTTTCTTGTACTTAAGTCGGCATTGTGCCTTTTGTATTTAATTCCGATGCAGATTCTGTGTTCATCGTCAATAAGAAGGTCAGAGGGATACAGTAAACCTGAAGTGCAGCATCGGAATCCATGACAAGTGTCACAGGAATGGTTCAAAACATAGACAGTAAGAAGAGTCAGTTTTCTTGTACTTAAGTCTGCATTGAACTTTTTGTATTTAATTCCGATGCATTTTCTGTGTTTCTTCGTCAATAAGAAGGTCAAAGGGGTACAGTAACCCTGAAGTGAAGCATCGGAATCTATATCTAGTGTCACAGGAATGGGTAAAACATAGACAGTAAGAAGAGTCAGTTTGCTTGTACTTAAGTCATCATTGTGCCTTTTGTATGTAATTCCGAAGCAATTTCTGTGATTCATCGTCAATAAGACGGTTAGAGGGACACAGTAATCGTGGATTAAAGCATCGGAATCTATAACTAGTGTCACACGAATGGTTCAAAACATAGACAGTAAGAAGAGTCAGGTTCCTTGTACTTAAGTCGGCATTGTGCCTTTTGTATTTCATTCCGATGCAATTTCTGTGTTTCATCGTCAATAAGATGGTCAGAGGGATACAGTAAACCTGAAGTGAAGCATCGGAATCTATACCTAGTGTCACAGGCATGGTTCAAAATATAGACAGTAAGAAGAGTCAGTTTTCTTGTACATAAGTCGGCATTGTGCCTTTTGTATTTAATTGCGATGCAATTTCTGTGTTTCATCGTCAATAAGAAGGTCAGAGGGATACTGTAAACCTGAAGTGAAGCATCGGAATCAATAACTAGTGTCACAGGAATGGTACAAAACATAGACAGTTAGAAGAGTCAGTTTTCTTGTACTAAAGTCGGCATTGTGCCTTTTGTATTTAATTCCGATGCAATTTCTGCGTTTCATCGTCAATAAGAAGGTCAGAGGAATACAGTAAACCTGAAGTGAAGCATCGGAATCTATAACTAGTGTCACAGGAATGGTTCAAAACATAGACAGTAAGAAGAGTCAGTTTTCTTGTACTTAAGTCGGCATTGTGCCTTTTATATTTGATTCCGATGCAATTTCTGTGTTTCATCGTCAATAAGAAAGTCAGAGGGATTCAGTAAACCTGAAGTGAAGCATCGGAATCTATAACTAGTGTCACAGGAATGGTTCAAAACATAGACAGTAAAATGAGTCAGTTATCTTGTACTTAAGTCGGCATTGTGCCTTTTGTATTTCATTCCGAAGCAATTTTTGTGTTTCATCGTCAATAAGACGGTCAGAGGGATTCAGTAAACCCGAAGTAAAGCATCGGAATCTATAACGAGTGTCACATGAATGGTTTAAGACATAGGCAGTAAGAAGAGTCAGTTTTCATGTACTTAAGTCGGCATTGTGCCTTTTGTATTTAATTCCGATGCAATTTCTGTGTTTCATCGTCAATAAGAAGGTCAGAGGGATACTGTAAACCTGAAGTGAAGCATCGGAATCAATAACTAGTGTCACAGGAATGGTACAAAACATAGACAGTTAGAAGAGTCAGTTTTCTTGTACGTAAGTCGGCATTGTGCCTTCTCTATTTAATTCCGATGCAATTTCTGTGTTCATCGTCAATACGAAGGTCAGAGGGATACAGTAAACCTGAAGTGAAGCATCGGAATCTATAACAAGTGTCACAGGAATGGCTCAGTACATAGAGAGTAGGAAGAGTCAGTTTTCTTGTACTTAAGTCTGCATTGTGCTTTTTGTATTTAATTCCGATGCATTTTCTGTGTTCCTTCGTCAATAAGAATTTCAGAGGGATACAGTAACCCTGAAGTGAGGCATCGGAATCTGTATCTAGTGTCACAGGAATGGTTCAAAACATAGACAGTAAGAAGAGTCAGGTTTCTTGTACTTAAGTCGGCATTGTGCCTTTTGTATTTCATTCCGAAGCAATTTTTGTGTTTCATCGTCAATAAGACGGTCAGAGGGATACAGTAAACCCGAAGTAAAGCATCGGAATCTATAACGAGTGTCACATGAATGGTTTAAGACATAGGCAGTAAGAAGAGTCAGTTTTCATGTACTTAAGTCGGCATAGTGCCTTTTGTATTTAATTCCGATGCAATTTCTGTGTTTCATCGTCTATAAGAAGGTCAGAGTGATGCAGAAAACCTGAAGTGAAGCATCGGAATCTATAACTAGTGTCACAGGAATGGTTCAAAACTTAGACAGTAAGAAGAGTCAGTTTTCTTGTACTTAAGTCCGCATTGTGCCTTTTGTTTTTAATTCCGATGCAATTTCTGTGTTCATCGTAAATACGAAGGTCAGAGGGATACAGTAAACCTGAAGTGAAGCATCGGAATCTATAACAAGTGTCACAGGAATGGTTCAGAACAAAGACAGTAGGAAGAGTCAGTTTTCTTGTACTTATGACTGCATTGTGCTTTTTGTATTTAATTCCGATGCATTTTCTGTGTTTCATCGTCAATAACAAGGTCACAGGGATACAGTAATCCTGAAGTGAGGCATCGGAATCTATAACTAGTGTCACAGGATTGGTTCAGAATATAGACAGTAAGAAGAGTCAGGTTTCTTGTACTTAAGTCGGCATTGTGCCTTTTGTATTTAATTCCGAAGAAATTTCTGTGTTTCATCGTCAACAAGAAGGTCAGAGGGATACAGTAAACCTGAAGTGAAGCATCGGAATCTGTACCTAGTGTCACTGGCATGTTTCAAAACATACACAGTAAGATGATTCAGTTTTCTTGTACTTAAGTCGGCATTGTGCCTTTTGTATTTAATTCCGATGCAATTTCTGTGTTTCATCGTCAATAAGAAGGTCATAGGGATACTGTAAACCTGAAGTGAAGCATCGGAATCTATAACTAGTGTCAAAGGAATGGTACAAAACATAGACAGTTAGAAGAGACAGTTTTCTTGTACTTAAGTCGGCACTGTGCCTTCTCAATTTAATTCCGATGCAATTTCTATGTTTCATCGTCAATAAGAAGGTCAGAGGGATACAGTAAACCTGAAGTGAAGCATCGGAATCTATAACTAGTGTCACAGGAATGGTTCAAAACATAGACAGTAAGAAGAGTCAGTTTTCTTGTACTTAAGTCGGCATTGTGCCTTTTATATTTAATTCCGATGCAATTTCTGTGTTTCATCGTCAATAAGAAGGTCAGAGGGATACAGTAAACCTGAAGTGAAGCATTGGAATCTATAACTAGTGTCACAGGAATGGTTCACAACACAGACAGTAAGAAGGGTCAGTTATCTTGTACTTAAGTCGTTATTGTGCATTTTGTATTTAATTCCGAAGCAATTTCTGTGTTTCATCGTCATTAAGAAGGTCAGAGGGATACAGTAAACCTGAAGGAAAGCATCGGAATCTATAACGAGTGTCACATTAATGGTTCAAAATATAAACAGTAAGAAGAGTCAGTTTTCTTGTACTTAAGTCAGCATTGTACCTTTTGTATTTAATTCCGATGCAATTTCTGTGTTTCATCGTCAATAAGAAGGTCAGAGGGATACAGTAAACCTGAAGTGAAGCATCGGAATCTATAACTAGTGTCACAGAAATGGTTCAAAACATAGACACTATGAAGAGTCAGTTTTCCTGTACTTAAGTCGGCATTGTGCCTTTTGTATATAAATCCGATGCAATTTCTGTGTTTCATCGTCAATAAGAAGGTCAGAGACATACAGTAAACCTGAAGTGAAGCATCGGAATCTATAACTAGTGTAACAGGAATGGTCCAAACATAGACAGTAAGAAGAGTCAGTTTTCTTGTACTTAAGTCGGCGTTGTGTCTTTTGTATTTAATTCCATTGCAATTTCAGTGTATCATCGTCAATAAGAAGGTCAGAGGGATATAGTGAACCTGAAGTGATGCATCGGATTCTTGACTAGTGTCACAGGAATGGTTCAAAACATAGCCAGTAAGAAGAGTCAGTTTTCTTGTACTTAAGTCGGCATTGTGCCTTTTGTATATAATCCGATGCAATTTCTGTGTTTCATCGTCAATAAGAAGGTCAGAGGGTTACAGTTAACCTGCAGTGAACATCGGAATCTATAACTAGTGTCACATGAATGGTCCAAACATATACAGTAAGAAGAGTCAGTTTTCTTTGTACTTAAGTCGGCATTGTGCCTTTTGTATTTAATTCCGATGCAATTTCTGTATTTCATCGTCAATAAGAATGTCAGAGGGATACAGTGAACCTGAAGTGAAGCATCGGAACCTATTACTAGTGTCTCAGGAAAGGTTCAAAACATAAACAGTAAGAAGAGTCAGTTTTCTTGTACTTAAGGCGGCATTGTGCCTTTTGTATTTAATTCCGATGCAATTTCTGTGTTTCATCGTCAATAAGCAGGTCAGAGGGATAGAGTAAACCTAAAGTGAAGCATCGGAATCTATAACTAGTGTCACAGGAACGGTTCAAAGCATGGACAGTAAGAAGAGACAGTTTTCTTATACTTAAGTCGGCATTGTGCATTTTGTATTTAATTCCGATGCAATTTCTGTGTTTCATCGTCTATAAGAAGGTCAGAGGGATACAGTAAACCTGAAGTGAAGCATAGGAATCTATAATTAGTGTCACATGAATGGTTCAAAACATAGACAGTAAGAAAAGTCAGTTTTCTTGTATTTAAATCAGCATTGTGCCTTTTGTATTTAATTCCGATGCAATTTCTGTGTTTCATCGTCAATATGAAGGTCAGAGGGATACAGTAAACCTGAAGTGAAGCATCGGAATCTATAACTAGTGTCACAGGAATGGTTCAAAACATAGACAGTAAGAAGAGTCAGTTTTGTTGTACCTAAGTCGGCATTGTGCCTTTTGTATTTAACTCCGGTGCAATTTCTGTGTTTCAACGTCAATAAGAAGGTCAGAGGGATACAGTACACCTGAAGTGAAGCTTCGGAATCTATAACTAGTGTCACAGGCATGGTTCAAAACATAGACAGTAAGAAGAGTCAGTTTTCTTGTACTAAAGTCGGCATTGTGCCTTTTGTATTCAATTCAGATGCAATTTCTGTGTTTCATCGTCAATAAGAAGGTCAGAGGGATACAGTAAACCTGAAGTGAAGCATCGGAATCTATAACTAGTGTCACAGGAATGGTTCAAAACATAGACAGTAAGAAGTGTCAGTTTTCTTGTACTTAAGTCCCCAAATGTGCCATTTATATTTAATTCCGATGCAATAACTGTGTTTCATCGTCAATAAAAAGGTCAGAGGGATACAGTAAACCTGAAGTGAAGCATCGGAATCTATAACTAGTGTCACATGAATGGTTCAAAACATAAACAGTAAGAAGAGTCAGTTTTCTTGTACTTAAGTCGGCATTGTGCCTTTTATATTTAATTCCGATGCAATTTCTGTGTTTCATCGTCTATAAGAAGGTCAGAGGGATACAGTAAACCTGAAGTGAAGCATCGGAATCTATAATTAGTGTCACATGAATGGTTCAAAACATAGACAGTAAGAAGAGTCAGTTTTCTTGTATTTAAATCAGCATTGTGCCTTTTGTATATAATTCCGATGCAATTTCTGTGTTTCATCGTCAATATGAAGGTCAGAGGGATACAGTAAACCTGAAGTGAAGCATCGGAATCTATAACTAGTGTCACTGGAATGGTTCAAAACATAGACAGTAAGATGAGTCAGTTACCTTGTACTTAAGTCGGCTTGTGAATTTTGTAATTCATTCCGAAGCAATTTTTGTGTTTCATCGTCAACAAGAAGGTCAGAGGGATACAGTAAACCCGATGTAAAGCATCGGAATCTATAACGAGTGTCACATGAATGGTTCAAAACATAGGCAGTAAGAAGAGTCAGTTTTCTTGTACTTAAGTCGGCATTTTCCTTTTTGTATTTAATTCCGATGCAATTTCTGTGTTTCATCGTCTATAAGAAGGTCAGGGGGATACAGTAAACCTGAAGTGAAGCATCGGAATCTATAACTAGTGTCACAGGAATGGTTCAAAACATAGACAGTAAGATGAGTAAGTTACCTTGTACTTTAGTTGGCTTGTGCCTTTTGTATTTCATTCCGAAGCAATTTTTGTGTTTCATCGCCAATAAGAAGGTCTGAGGGATACAGTCAACCCGATGTAAAGCATCGGAATCTATAACGAGTGTCACATGAATGGTTCAAAACATAGGCAGTAAGAAGAGTCAGTTTTCTTGTACTTAAGTCGGCATTGTGCCTTTTGTATTTAATTCCGATGCAATTTCTGTGTTTCATCGTCTACAAGAAGGTCAGAGGGATACAGTAAACCTGAAGTGAAGCATCGGAATCTATATCTAGTGTCACAGGAATGGTTCAAAACATAGACAGTAAGAATAGTCGGTTTTCTTGTACTTAAGTCGGCATTGTGCCTTTTGTATTTAATTCCGATGCAATTTCAGTGTTTCATAGTCAATAAGAAGGTCAGAGGGATACAATGAACCTGAAGTGAAGCATCGGAATCTATAACTAGTGTCACACGAATGGTTCAAAACATAGACAGTAAGAAGAGTCAAGTTCCTTGTTCTTAAGTCGGCATTGTGCCTTTTGTAATTCATTCCGAAGCAATTTCTGTGTTTCATCGTCAATAAGATGGTCAGAGGGATACAGTAAACCTGAAGTGAAGCATCGGAATCTATACCTAGTGTCACAGGCATGGTTCAAAACATAGACAGTAAGAAGAGTCAGTTTTCTTGTACATAAGTCGGCATTGTGCCTTTTGTATTTAATTCCGATGCAATTTCTGTGTTTCATCGTCAATAAGAAGGTCAGAGGGATACTGTAAAACTGAAGTGAAGCATCGGAATCAATAACTAGTGTCACAGGAATGGTACAAAACATAGACAGTTAGAAGAGTCAGTTTTCTTGTACGTAAGTCGGCATTGTGCCTTCTCTATTTAATTCCGATGCAATTTCAATGTTTCATCGTCAAATAAGAAGGTCAGAGGGATACAGTAAACCTGAAGTGAAGCACCGGAACCTATAAGTAGTGTCACAGGAATGGTTCAAAACAGAGACAGCAAGAAGAGTCAGTTTTCTTGTACTATAGTCGGCATTGTGCCTTTTGTATTTAATTCCGATGCAATTTCTGTGTTTCATCGTCAATAAGAAGGTCAGAGGGGTACAGTAAACCTGAAGTGAAGCATCGGAATCTATAACTAGTGTCACAGGAATGGTTCAAAACATAGACAGTAAGAAGAGTCAGTTTTCTTGTACTTAAGTCGGCATTGTGCCTTTTATATTTGATTCCGTTGCAATTTCTGTGTTTCATCGTCAATAAGAAGGTCAGAGGGATTCAGTAAACCTGAAGTGAAGCATCGGAATCTATAACTAGTGTCACAGGAATGGTTCAAAACATAGACAGTAAAATGAGTCAGTTATCTTGTACTTAAGTCGGCATTGTGCCTTTTGCATTTCATTCCGAAGCAATTTTTGTGTTTCATCGGCAATAAGACGGTCAGAGGGATACAGTAAACCCGAAGTAAAGCATCGGAAACTATAACGAGTGTCACATGAATGGTTTAAGACATAGGCAGTAAGAAGAGTCAGTTTTCATGTACTTAAGTCGGCATTGTGCCTTTTGTATTTAATTCCGATGCAATTTCTGTGTTTCATCGTCTATAAGAAGGTTAGAGGGATACAGAAAACCTAAAGTGAAACATCGGAATCTATAACTAGTGTCACAGGAATGGTTCAAATCTTAGACAGTAAGAAGAGTCAGTTTTCTTGTACTTAAGACGGCAATGTGCCTTTTGTATTTAATTCCGATGCAATTTCTGTGTTCATCGTCAATACGAAGGTCAGAGGGATACAGTAAACCTGAAGTGAAGCATCGGAATCTATAACAAGTGTCACAGGATTGGTTCAGTACACAGAGAGTAGGAAGAGTCAGTTTTCTTGTACTTAAGTCTGCATTGTGCTTTTTGTATTTAATTCCGATGCATTTTCTGTGTTTCTTCGTCAATAATAAGGTCAGAGGGATACAGTAACCCTGAAGTGAGGCATCGGAATCTATATCTAGTGTCACAGGAATGGTTCAAAACATAGATAGTAAGAAGAGTCAGGTTTCTTGTACTTAAGTCGGCATTGTGCCTTTTGTATTTCATTCCGAAGCAATTTTTGTGTTTCAACGTCAATAAGACGGTCAGAGGGATACAGTAAACCCGAAGTAAAGCATCGGAATCTATAACGAGTGTCACATGAATGGTTTAAGACATAGGCAGTAAGAAGAGTCAGTTTTCATGTACTTAAGTCGGCATTGAACTTTTTGTATTTAATTCCGATGCATTTTCTGTGTTTCTTCGTCTATAAGAAGGTTAGAGGGATACAGAAAACCTAAAGTGAAACATCGGAATCTATAACTAGTGTCACAGGAATGGTTCAAATCTTAGACAGTAAGAAGAGTCAGTTTTCTTGTACTTAAGTTGGCAATGTGCCTTTTGTATTTAATTCCGATGCAATTTCTGTGTTTCATCGTCTATAAGAAGGTCAGAGTGATGCAGAAAACCTGAAGTGAAGCATCGGAATCTATAACTAGTGTCACAGGAATGGTTCAAAACTTAGACAGTAAGAAGAGTCAGTTTTCTTGTACTTAAGTCGGCATTGTGCCTTTTGTATTTAATTCCGATGCAGATTCTGTGTTCATCGTCAATAAGAAGGTCAGAGGGATACAGTAAACCTGAAGTGCAGCATCGGAATCCATGACAAGTGTCACAGGAGTGGTTCAAAACATAGACAGTAAGAAGAGTCAGTTTTCTTGTACTTAAGTCTGCATTGAACTTTTTGTATTTAATTCCGATGCATTTTCTGTGTTTCTTCGTCAATAAGAAGGTCAAAGGGGTACAGTAACCCTGAAGTGAAGCATCGGAATCTATATCTAGTGTCACAGGAATGGGTCAAAACATAGACAGTAAGAAGAGTCAGTTCGCTTGTACTTAAGTCATCATTGTGCCTTTTGTATGTAATTCCGAAGCAATTTCTGTGATTCATCGTCAATAAGACGGTTAGAGGGACACAGTAATCGTGGATTAAAGCATCGGAATCTATAACTAGTGTCACACTAATGGTTCAAAACATAGACAGTAAGAAGAGTCAGGTTCCTTGTACTTAAGTCGGCATTGTGCCTTTTGTATTTCATTCCGATGCAATTTCTGTGTTTCATCGTCAATAAGATGGTCAGAGGGATACAGTAAACCCGAAGTGAAGCATCGGAATCTATACCTAGTGTCACAGGCATGGTTCAAAATATAGACAGTAAGAAGAGTCAGTTTTCTTGTACATAAGTCGGCATTGTGCCTTTTGTATTTAATTGCGATGCAATTTCTGTGTTTCATCGTCAATAAGAAGGTCAGAGGGATACTGTAAACCTGAAGTGAAGCATCGGAATCAATAACTAGTGTCACAGGAATGGTACAAAACATAGACAGTTAGAAGAGTCAGTTTTCTTGTACTAAAGTCGGCATTGTGCCTTTTGTATTTAATTCCGATGCAATTTCTGCGTTTCATCGTCAATAAGAAGGTCAGAGGGATACAGTAAACCTGAAGTGAAGCATCGGAATCTATAACTAGTGTCACAGGAATGGTTCAAAACATAGACAGTAAGAAGAGTCAGTTTTCTTGTACTTAAGTCGGCATTGTGCCTTTAATATTTGATTCCGATGCAATTTCTGTGTTTCATCGTCAATAAGAAAGTCAGAGGGATTCAGTAAACCTGAAGTGAAGCATCGGAATCTATAACTAGTGTCACAGGAATGGTTCAAAACATAGACAGTAAAATGAGTCAGTTATCTTGTACTTAAGTCGGCATTGTGCCTTTTGTATTTCATTCCGAAGCAATATTTGTGTTTCATCGTCAATAAGACGGTCAGAGGGATTCAGTAAACCCGAAGTAAAGCATCGGAATCTATAACGAGTGTCACATGAATGGTTTAAGACATAGGCAGTAAGAAGAGTCAGTTTTCATGTACTTAAGTCGGCATTGTGCCTTTTGTATTTAATTCCGATGCAATTTCTGTGTTTCATCGTCAATAAGAAGGTCAGAGGGATACTGTAAACCTGAAGTGAAGCATCGGAATCAATAACTAGTGTCACAGGAATGGTACAAAACATAGACAGTTAGAAGAGTCAGTTTTCTTGTACGTAAGTCGGCATTGTGCCTTCTCTATTTAATTCCGATGCAATTTCTGTGTTCATCGTCAATACGAAGGTCAGAGGGATACAGTAAACCTGAAGTGAAGCATCGGAATCTATAACAAGTGTCACAGGAATGGTTCAGTACATAGAGAGTAGGAAGAGTCAGTTTTCTTGTACTTAAGTCTGCATTGTGCTTTTTGTATTTAATTCCGATGCATTTTCTGTGTTCCTTCGTCAATAAGAATTTCAGAGGGATACAGTAACCCTGAAGTGAGGCATCGGAATCTGTATCTAGTGTCACAGGAATGGTTCAAAACATAGACAGTAAGAAGAGTCAGGTTTCTTGTACTTAAGTCGGCATTGTGCCTTTTGTATTTCATTCCGAAGCAATTTTTGTGTTTCATCGTCAATAAGACGGTCAGAGGGATACAGTAAACCTGAAGTAAAGCATCGGAATCTATAACGAGTGTCACATGAATGGTTTAAGACATAGGCAGTAAGAAGAGTCAGTTTTCATGTACTTAAGTCGGCATAGTGCCTTTTGTATTTAATTCCGATGCAATTTCTGTGTTTCATCGTCTATAAGAAGGTCAGAGTGATGCAGAAAACCTGAAATGAAGCATCGGAATCTATAACTAGTGTCACAGGAATGGTTCAAAACTTAGACAGTAAGAAGAGTCAGTTTTCTTGTACTTAAGTCCGCATTGTGCCTTTTGTTTTTAATTCCGATGCAATTTCTGTGTTCATCGTAAATACGAAGGTCAGAGGGATACAGTAAACCTGAAGTGAAGCATCGGAATCTATAACAAGTGTCACAGGAATGGTTCAGAACAAAGACAGTAGGAAGAGTCAGTTTTCTTGTACTTAAGACTGCATTGTGCTTTTTGTATTTAATGCCGATGCCTTTTCTGTGTTTCTTCGTCAATAAGAAGGTCAGAGGGATACAGTAACCCTGAAGTGAAGCATCGGAATCTATATCTAGTGTCACAGGAATGGTTCAAAACATAGACAGTAAGAAGAGTCACTTTACTTGTACTTATGTCATCATTGTGCCTTTTGTATTTAATTCCGAAGCAATTTCTGCGTTTCATCGTCAATAAGAAGGTCAGAGGGATACAGTAAACCTCAAGTAAAGCATCAGATTCTATAACTAGTGTCACATGAATGGTTCAATACATAGACAATAAGAAGAGTCAGTTTTCTAGTACTTAAGTCGGTATTGCGCCTTTTAGATTTAATTCCGATGCATTTTCTGTGTTTCATCGTCAATAAGAAGGTCACAGGGATACAGTAATCCTGAAGTGAGGCATCGGAATCTATAACTAGTGTCACAGGATTGGTTCAAAACATAGACAGTAAGAAGAGTCAGGTTTCTTGTACTTAAGTCGGCATTGTGCCTTTTGTATTTAATTCCGAAGAAATTTCTGTGTTTCATCGTCAACAAGAAGGTCAGAGGGATACAGTAAACCTGAAGTGAAGCATCGGAATCTGTACCTAGTGTCACTGGCATGTTTCAAAACATACACAGTAAGATGATTCAGTTTTCTTGTACTTAAGTCGGCATTGTGCCTTTTGTATTTAATTCCGATGCAAATTCTGTGTTTCATCGTCAATAAGAAGGTCATAGGGATACTGTAAACCTGAAGTGAAGCATCGGAATCTATAACTAGTGTCAAAGGAATGGTACAAAAAATAGACAGTTAGAAGAGACAGTTTTCTTGTACTTAAGTCGGCACTGTGCCTTCTCAATTTAATTCCGATGCAATTTCTATGTTTCATCGTCAATAAGAAGGTCAGAGGGATACAGTAAACCTGAAGTGAAGCATCGGAATCTATAACTAGTGTCACAGGAATGGTTCAAAACATAGACAGTAAGAAGAGTCAGTTTTCTTGTACTTAAGTCGGCATTGTGCCTTTTATATTTAATTCCGATGCAATTTCTGTGTTTCATCGTCAATAAGAAGGTCAGAGGGATACAGTAAACCTGAAGTGAAGCATTGGAATCTATAACTAGTGTCACAGGAATGGTTCAAAACACAGACAGTAAGAAGGGTCAGTTATCTTGTACTTAAGACGTTATTGTGCATTTTGTATTTAATTCCGAAGCAATTTCTGTGTTTCATCGTCATTAAGAAGGTCAGAGGGATACAGTAAACCTGAAGGAAAGCATCGGAATCTATAACGAGTGTCACATTAATGGTTCAAAATATAGACAGTAAGAAGAGTCAGTTTTCTTGTAATTAAGTCGGCATTGTACCTTTTGTATTTAATTCCGATGCAATTTCTGTGTTTCATCGTCAATAAGAAGGTCAGAGGGATACAGTAAACCTGAAGTGAAGCATCGGAATCTATAACTAGTGTCACAGAAATGGTTCAAAACATAGACACTATGAAGAGTCAGTTTTCCTGTACTTAAGTCGGCATTGTGCCTTTTGTATATAAATCCGATGCAATTTCTGTGTTTCATCGTCAATTAGAAGGTCAGAGACATACAGTAAACCTGAAGTGAAGCATCGGAATCTATAACTAGTGTAACAGGAATGGTCCAAACATAGACAGTAAGAAGAGTCAGTTTTCTTGTACTTAAGTCGGCGTTGTGTCTTTTGTATTTAATTCCATTGCAATTTCAGTGTATCATCGTCAATAAGAAGGTCAGAGGGATATAGTGAACCTGAAGTAATGCATCGGATTCTTGACAAGTGTCACAGGAATGGTTCAAAACATAGCCAGTAAGAAGAGTCAGTTTTCTTGTACTTAAGTCGGCATTGTGCCTTTTGTATTTAATCCGATGCAATTTCTGTGTTTCATCGTCAATAAGAAGGTCAGAGGGTTACAGTTAACCTGCAGTGAACATCGGAATCTATAACTAGTGTCACATGAATGGTCCAAACATATACAGTAAGAAGAGTCAGTTTTCTTTGTACTTAAGTCGGCATTGTGCCTTTTGTATTTAATTCCGATGCAATTTCTGTATTTCATCGTCAATAAGAATGTCAGAGGGATACAGTGAACCTGAAGTGAAGCATCGGAACCTATTACTAGTGTCTCAGGAAAGGTTCAAAACATAAACAGTAAGAAGAGTCAGTTTTCTTGTACTTAAGGCGGCATTGTGCCTTTTGTATTTAATTCCGATGCAATTTCTGTGTTTCATCGTCAATAAGCTGGTCAGAGGGATAGAGTAAACCTAAAGTGAAGCATCGGAATCTATAACTAGTGTCACAGGAACGGTTCAAAACATGGACAGTAAGAAGAGACAGTTTTCTTATACTTAAGTCGGCATTGTGCATTTTGTATTTAATTCCGATGCAATTTCTGTGTTTCATCGTCTATAAGAAGGTCAGAGGGATACAGTAAACCTGAAGTGAAGCATAGGAATCTATAATTAGTGTCACATGAATGGTTCAAAACATAGACAGTAAGAAAAGTCAGTTTTCTTGTATTTAAATCAGCATTGTGCCTTTTGTATTTAATTCCGATGCAATTTCTGTGTTTCATCGTCAATATGAAGGTCAGAGGGATACAGTAAACCTGAAGTGAAGCATCGGAATCTATAACTAGTGTCACAGGAAAGGTTCAAAACATCGACAGTAAGAAGAGTCAGTTTTCTTGTACCTAAGTCGGCATTGTGCCTTTTGTATTTAACTCCGGTGCAATTTCTGTGTTTCAACGTCAATAAGAAGGTCAGAGGGATACAGTACACCTGAAGTGAAGCTTCGGAATCTATAACTAGTGTCACAGGCATGGTTCAAAACATAGACAGTAAGAAGAGTCAGTTTTCTTGTACTAAAGTCGGCATTGTGCCTTTTGTATTTAATTCAGATGCAATTTCTGTGTTTCATCGTCAATATGAAGGTCAGAGGGATACAGTAAACCTGAAGTGAAGCATCGGAATCTATAACTAGTGTCACAGGAATGGTTCAAAACATAGACAGTAAGAAGTGTCAGTTTTCTTGTACTTAAGTCCCCAAATGTGCCATTTCTATTTAATTCCGATGCAATAACTGTGTTTCATCGTCAATAAAAAGGTCAGAGGGATACAGTAAACCTGAAGTGAAGCATCGGAATCTATAACTAGTGTCACAGGAATGGTTCAAAACATAAACAGTAAGAAGAGTCAGTTTTCTTGTACTAAAGTCGGCATTGTGCCTTTTATATTTAATTCCGATGCAATTTCTGTGTTTCATCGTCTATAAGAAGGTCAGAGGGATACAGTAAACCTGAAGTGAAGCATCGGAATCTATAATTAGTGTCACATGAATGGTTCAAAACATAGACAGTAAGAAGAGTCAGTTTTCTTGTATTTAAATCAGCATTGTGCCTTTTGTATATAATTCCGATGCAATTTCTGTGTTTCATCGTCAATATGAAGGTCAGAGGGATACAGTAAACCTGAAGTGAAGCATCGGAATCTATAACTAGTGTCACAGGAATGGTTCAAAACATAGACAGTAAGAAGAGTCAGTTTTCTTGTACTTAAGTCGGCATTGTGCCTTTTGTATTTAACTCCGGTGCAATTTCTGTGTTTCAACGTCAATAAGAAGGACAGAGGGAAACAGTAAACCTGAAGTGAATCATCGGAATCTATAACTAGTGTCACAGGCATGGTTCAAAACATAGACAGTAAGAAGAGTCAGTTTTCTTGTACTGAAATCGGCATTGTGCCTTTTGTATTTAATTCAGATGCAATTTCTGTGTTTCAACGTCAATATGGAGGTCAGAGGGATACAGTAAACCTGAAGTGAAGCATCGGAATCTATAACTAGTGTCACAGGAATGGTTCAAAACATAGACAGTAAGAAGAGTCAGTTTTCTTGTACTTAAGTCCTCAAATGTGCCTTTTCTATTTAATTCCGATGCAATAACAGTGTTTCATCATCAATAAAAAGGTCAGAGGGATACAGTAAACCTGAAGTGAAGCATCACAATCTATAACTAGTGACACAGGAATGGTTCAAAACATAGACAGTAAGAAGAGTCAGTTTTCTTGTACTAAAGTCGGCATTGAGCCTTTTGTATTTAATTCCGATGCAATTTCTGTGTTTCATCGTCAATAAGAAAGTCAGAGGGATACAGTAAACCTGAAGTGAAGCATCGGAATCTATAACTAGTGTCACAGGAATGGTTCAAATCATAGACAGTAAGAAGAGTCAGTTTTCTTGTACTTAAGTCGGCATTGTGCCTTTTATATTTAATTCCGATGCAATTTCTGTGTTTCATCGTCAATAAGAAGGTCAGAGGGATTCAGTAAACCTGAAGTGAAGCATCGGAATCTATAACAAGTGTCACAGGAATAATTCAAAGCATAGAAAGTGAGATGAGTCAGTTACCTTGTACTTAAGTCGGCTTGTGCCTTTTGTATTTCATTCCGAAGAAATTTTTGTGTTTCATCGTCAATAAGAAGGTCAGAGGGATACAGTAAACCCGAAGTAAAGCATCGGAATCTATAAATAGTGTCACATGAATGGTTCAAAACATAGGCAGTAAGAAGAGTCAGTTTTCTTGTACTTAAGTCG
The DNA here is from genome assembly GCF_021461395.2 of Schistocerca americana. Lineage (NCBI taxonomy): Eukaryota > Metazoa > Arthropoda > Insecta > Orthoptera > Acrididae > Schistocerca > Schistocerca americana. The sequence goes on along the minus strand of NC_060121.1, from coordinate 13,338,918 downwards.
GCATTGTGCCTTTTGTATTTAATTCCGATGCAATTTCAGTGTTTCTTCGTCAATAAGAAGGTCAGAGGGATACAGTAAACCTGAAGTGAAGCATCGGAATCTATGACATGTGTCACAGGAATGGTTCAAAACATAGAGAGTAAGAAGAGTCAGTTTTCTTGTACTTAAAACTGCATTGTGCTTTTTGTATTTAATTCCGATGCATTTTCTGTGTTTCTTCGTCAATAAGAAGGTCAGATGGATACAGCAACCCTGAAGTGAAGCATCGGAATCTACATTTAGTGTCACAGGAATGGTTCAAAACATAGACAGTAAGAAGAATCAGTTTACTTGTACTTAAGTCATCATTGTGCCTTTTGTATTTAATTCCGAAGCAATTTCTGTGTTTCATCGTCAACAAGAAGGTTAGAGGGATACAGTAAACCTGGAGTAAAGCATCGGAATCTATAACTAGTGTCACAGGAATGGTTCAAAACATAGACAGTATGAAGAGTCAGTTTTCTTGTACTTAAGTCGGCATCATGCCTTTTGTTTTTAATTCCGATGCAATGTCAGTGTTTCATAGTCAATAAGAAGGTCAGAGGGATACAATGAACTTGAAGTGAAGCATCGGAATCTGTTACTAGTGTCACAGGAATGGTTCAAAACATAGACAGTAAGAGGAGTCAGGTTTCTTGTACTTAAGTCGGCATTGTGCCTTTTCTATTTAATTCCGATGCAATTTCTGTGTTTCATCGTCAATAAGACGGTCAGAGGGATACAAAAAACCTGAAGTGAAGCATCGGAATCTAAACCTAGTGTCACAGGCATGGTTCAAAGCATAGACAGTAAGAAGAGTCAGTTTTCTTGTACTTAAGCCGGCATTGTCCCTTTTGTATTTAATTCCGATGCAATTTCTGTGTTTCATCGTCAATAAGAAGGTCAGAGGGATACTGTAAACCTGAAGTGAAGCATCGGAATCAATAACTAGTGTCACAGGAATGGTACAAAACATAGACAGTCAGAAGAGTCAGTTTTCTTGTACTTAAGTCGACATTGTACCTTCTCTATTTAATTCCGATGCAATTTCTATGTTTCATCGTCAATGAGAAGGTCAGAGGGATACAGTAAACCTGAAGTGAAGCACCGGAATCTATAACTAGTGTCACAGGAATGGTTCAAAACATAGACAGTAAGAAGAGTCAGTTTTCTTGTACTAATGTCGGCATTGTGCCTTTTGTATTTAATTCCGATGCAATTTCTGTGTTTCATCGTCAATAAGAAGGTCAGAGGGATACAGTAAACATGAAGTGGAGCATCGGAATCTGTAACTAGGGTCACAGGAATGGTTTAAAGCATAGACAGTAAGAAGAGTCAGTTTTCTTGGACTTAAGTCGGCATTGTGCCTTTTATATTTAATTCCGATGCAATTTCTGTGTTTCATCGTCTATAAGAAGGTCAGAGGGATACAGTAAACCCGAAGTAAAGCATCGGAATCTATAACGAGTGTCACATGAATGGTTGAAAAACATAGGCAGTAAGAAGAGTCAGTTTTCATGTACTTAAGTCGGCATTGTGCCTTTTGTATTTAATTCCGATGCAATTTCTGTGTTTCATCGTCTGTAAGAAGGTCAGAGGGATACAGTAAACCTGAAGTGAGGCATCGGAATCTATAACTAGTGTCACAGGAATGGTTCAAAACTTAGACAGTACGAAGAGTCAGTTTTCTTGTACTTAAGTCGGCATTGTGCATTTTGTATTTAATTCCGATGCAATTTCTGTGTTCATCGTCAATAAGAAGGTCAGAGGGATACAGTAAACCTGAAGTGAAGCATTGGAATCAATAACAAGTGTCACAGGAATGGTTCAAAACATAGACAGTAAGAAGAGTCAATTTTCTTGTACTTAAGTCAGCATTGTGCTTTTTGTATTTAATTCCGATGCATTTCCTGTGTTTCTTCGTCAATAAGAAGGTCAGAGGGATACAGTAACCCTGAAGTGAAGCATCGGAATCTATATCTAGTGTCACAGGAATGGTTCAAAACATAGACAGTAAGAAGAGTCAGTTTACTTGTACTTAAGTCGGCATTGTGTCTTTTGTATTTAACTCCGGTGCAATTTCTGTGTTTCAACGTCAATAAGAAGGACAGAGGGATACAGTAAACCTGAAGTGAATCATCGGAATCTATAACTAGTGTCACAGGCATGGTTCAAAACATAGTCAGTAAGAAGAGTCAGTTTTCTTGTACTAAAATCGGCATTGTGCCTTTTGTATTTAATTCAGATGCAATTTCTGTGTTTCAACGTCAATATGAAGGTCAGAGGGATACAGTAAACCTGAAGTGAAGCATCGGAATCTATAACTAGTGTCACAGGAATGGTTCAAAACATAGACAGTAAGAAGAGTCAGTTTTCTTGTACTTAAGTCCTCAATTGTGCCTTTTCTATTTAATTCCGATGCAATAACTGTGTTTCATCGTCAATAAAAAGGTCAGAGGGATACAGTAAACCTGAAGTGAAGCATCGGAATCTATAACTAGTGTCACAGGAATGGTTCAAATCATAGACAGTAAGAAGAGTCAGTTTTCTTGTACTTAAGTCGGCATTGTGCCTTTTATATTTAATTCCGATGCAATTTCTGTGTTTCATCGTCAATAAGAAGGTCAGAGGGATTCAGTAAACCTGAAGTGAAGCATCGGAATCTATAACTAGTGTCACAGGAATAATTCAAAACATAGAAAGTAAGATGAGTCAGTTACCTTGTACTTAAGTCGGCTTGTGCCTTTCGTATTTCATTCCGAAGCAATTTTTGCGTTTCATCGTCAATAAGAAGGTCAGAGGGATACAGTAAACCCGAAGTAAAGCATCGGAGTCTATAAATAGTGTCACATGAATGGTTCAAAACATAGGCAGTAAGAAGAGTCAGTTTTCTTGTACTTAAGTCGGCATTGTGCCTTTTTTATTTAATTCCGAGGCAATTTCAGTGTTTCTTCGTCAATAAGAAGGTCAGAGGGATACAGTAAACCTGAAGTGAAGCATCGGAATCTATGACATGTGTCACAGGAATGGTTCAAAACATAGAGAGTAAGAAGAGTCAGTTTTCTTGTACTTAAAACTGCATTGTGCTTTTTGTATTTAATTCCGATGCATTTTCTGTGTTTCTTCGTCAATAAGAAGGTCAGATGGATACAGTAACCCTGAAGTGAAGCATCGGAATCTACATTTAGTGTCACAGGAATGGTTCAAAACATAGACAGTAAGAAGAGTCAGTTTACTTGTACTTAAGTCATCATTGTGCCTTTTGTATTTAATTCCGAAGCAATTTCTGTGTTTCATCGTCAATAAGAAGGTTAGAGGGATACAGTAAACCCGGAGTAAAGCATCGGAATCTATAACTAGTGTCACAGGAATGGTTCAAATCATAGACAGTAAGAAGAGTCAGTTTTCTTGTACTTAAGTCGGCATTGTGCCTTTTGTTTTTAATTCCGATGCAATGTCAGTGTTTCATAGTCAATAAGAAGGTCAGAGGGATACAAAGAACTTGAAGTGAAGCATCGGAATCTGTAACTAGTGTCACACGAATGGTTCAAAACATAGACAGTAAGAAGAGTCAGGTTTCTTGTACTTAAGTCGGCATTGTGCCTTTTGTATTTAATTCCGATGCAATTTCTGTGTTTCATCGTCAATAAGACGGTCAGAGGGATACAAAAAACCTGAAGTGAAGCGTCGGAATCTAAACCTAGTGTCACAGGCATGGTTCAAAGCATAGACAGTAAGAAGAGTCAGTTTTCTTGTACTTAAGCCGGCATTGTCCCTTTTGTATTTAATTCCGATGCAATTTCTGTGTTTCATCGTCAATAAGAAGGTCAGAGGGATACTGTAAACCTGAAGTGAAGCATCGGAATCAATAACTAGTGTCACAGGAATAGTACAAAACATAGACAGTCAGAAGAGTCAGTTTTCTTGTACTTAAGTCGCCATTGTACCTTCTCTATTTAATTCCGAGGCAATTTCTATATTTCATCGTCAATAAGAAGGTCAGAGGGATACAGTAATCATGAAGTGAGGCATCGGAATCTATAACTAGTGTCACAGGAATGGTTCAAAACATAGACAGTAAGAAGAGTCAGTTTTCTTGTACTAATGTCGGCATTGTGCCTTTTGTATTTAATTCCGATGCAATTTCTGTGTTTCATCGTCAATAAGAAGGTCAGAGGGATACAGTAAACATGAAGTGGAGCATCGGAATCTATAACTAGGGTCACAGGAATGGTTTAAAGCATAGACAGTAAGAAGAGTCAGTTTTCTTGGACTTAAGTCGGCATTGTGCCTTTTATATTTAATTCCGATGCAATTTCTGTGTTTCATCGTCTATAAGAAGGTCAGAGGGATACAGTAAACCCGAAGTAAAGCATCGGAATCTATAACGAGTGTCACATGAATGGTTCAAAACATAGACAGTAAGAAGAGTCAGTTTACTTGTACTTAAGTCATCATTGTGCCTTTTGTATTAAATTCGTAAGCAATTTCTGTGTTTCATCGTCAATAAGATGGTCAGGGAGATACAGTAAACCTGGACTAAACATCGGATTCTATAACTAGTGTCACATGAATGGTTCAATACATGGACAGTAAGAAGAGTCAGTTTCCTTGTACTTAAGTCGGCATTGCGCCTTTTGTATTTAATTCCGATGCATTTTCTGTGTTTCATCGTCAATAAGAAGGTCAGAGGGATACAGTAATCATGAAGTGAGGCATCGGAATCTATAACTAGTGTCACAGGAATGGTTCAAAACATAGACAGTAAGTAGAGTCAGTTTTCTTGTACTTAAGTCGGCATTGTGCATTTTGTATTTAATTACGATGCAATTTCAGTGTTTCATCGTCAATAAGAAGGTCAGAGGGATACAGTAAACCTGAAGTGAAGCATCGGAATCTATACCTAGTGCCACAGGCATGGTTCAAAACATAGACAGTAAGAAGAGTCAGTTTTCTTGTACTTGAGTCGGCATTGTGCCTTTTGTATTTAATTCCAATGCAATTTCTGTGTTTCATCGTCAATAAGAAAGTCAGAGGGATACTGTAAACCTGAAGTGAAGCATCGGAAGCTATAACTAGTGTCACAGTAATGGTACAAAACATAGACAGTTAGAAGAGTCAGTTTTCTTGAACTTAAGTCGGCATTGTGCCTTCTCTATTTAATTCCTATGCAATTTCTATGTTTCATCGTTAATAAGAGGGTCGGCGGTATACAGTAAACCTGAAGTGAAGCATCGGAATCTATAACTAGTGTCACAGGAGTGGTTCAAAACATAGACAGAAAGAAGAGTCAGTTTTCTTGTACTTAAGTCGGCATTGTGCCTTTTATATTTAGTTCCGATGCAATTTCGGTGTTTCATCGTCAATAAGAAGGTCAGAGGGATACAGTAAACCTGAAGTGAAGCATCGGAATCTATAACTAGTGTCACAGGAATGGTTCAAAACACAGACAGTAAGAAGGGTCAGTTATCTAGTACTTAAGTCTTTATTATGCATTTTGTATTTAATTCTGAAGCAATATCGTCAATAAGAAGGTCAGAGGGATACAGTAAACCAGAAGTAAAGCATCGGAATCTATAACTAGTGTCACAGGAGTGGTTCAAAACATAGACAGTAAGAAGAGTCAGTTTTCTTGTACTTCAGTCGGCATTGTGCCTTATGTATTTAATCCGATGCAATTTCTGTGTTTCATCGTCAATAAGAAGGTCAGAGGGATACAGTTAACCTGCAGTGAAACATCGGAATCTATAACTAGAGTCTTATGAATGGTTCAAAACATAGTCAGTAAGAAGAGTCAGTTTTCTTGTACTTAAGTCGGCATTGTGCCTTTTGTATTTAATTCCGATGCAATTTCTGTGTTTCAGCGTCAATAAGATGGTCAGAGGCATACAGTAAACCTGAAGTGAAGCATCGGAATTAATAACTAGTGTCACAGGAATGGCTCAAAACATAGACAGTAAGAAGAGTCAGTTATCTTGTACTTAAGTCGTTATTGTGCATTTTGTATTTAATTCCGAAGCAATTTCTGTATTTCATCGTCAATAAGAAGGTCAGAGGGATACAGTAAACCTGAAGTAAAGCATCGGAATCTATAACGAGTTTCACATTATTGGTTCAAAATATAGACAGTAAGAAGAGTCAGTTTTCTTGTGCTTAAGTCGGCATTGTGCCTTTTATATTTAATCCGATCCAATTTCTGTGTTTCATCGTCAATAAGATGGTCAGATGGATTCAGTAAACCTGGAGTAAAGCATCGCAATCTATAATTAGTGTCACATGAATGGTTCAATACATACACAGTAAGAAGAGTCAGTTTTCTTGTACTTAAGTCGGCATTGCGCCTTTTGTATTTAATACCGATGCAATTTCTGTGTTTCTTCGTCAATAAGAAGGTCAGAGGGATATAGTAAACCTGAAGTGAGGCATCGGAATCTATAACTAGTGTCACAGGAATGGTTCAAAACATAGACAGTAAGAAGAGTCAGTTTTCTTGTACTTAAGTCGGCATTGTGCCTTTTGTATTTAATTCCGATGCAATTTCAGTGTTTCATAGTCAATAAGAAGGTCAGAGGGATACAATGATCCTGAAGTGAAGCATCGGAATCTATAACTAGTGTCACAGGAATGGTTCAAAACATAGACAGTCAGAAGAGTCAGTTTTCTTGTACTTAAGTCGGCATTGTGCCTTTTATATTTAACCCGATGCAATTTCTGTGTTTCATCGTCAATAAGAAGGTAAGAGGGATACAGTTAACCTTCAGTGAAACATCGGAATCTATAACTAGTGTCACATGAATGGTTCAAACCATAGACAGTAAGAAGAGTCCGTTTTCTTGTACTTAAGTCGGCATTGTGAATTTTGTATATAATTCCGATGCAATTTCTGTGTTTCATCGTCAATAAGATGGTCAGAGGTATACAGTAAACCTGAAGTGAAGCATCGGAATCTATAACTGGTGTCACAGGTATGGTTCAAAACATAGACATTAAGAAGGGTCAGTTTTCTTGTACTTATGTCGGCATTGTGCCTTTTGTATTTAATTCCGAAGCAATTTCTGTGTTTCATCGTCAATAAGAAGGTCAGAGGCATACAGTAAAACTGAAGTGAAGCATCGGAATCTATAACTAGTGTCACAGGAATGGTTCAAAGCATAGACAGTAAGAGGAGTCAGTTTTCTTGTACTTAAGTCGGCATTGTGCCTTTTGTATTTAATTCCGATGCAATTTCAGTGTTTCATCGTCAATAAGAAGGTCAGAGAGGTACAGTGAACCCGAAGTGAAGCATCGGAATCTATTACTAGTGTCTCAGGAATGGTTCAAAACATAAACAGTAAGAAGAGTCAGTTTTCTTGTACTTAAGTCGGCATTGTGCATTTTGTATTTAATTCCGATGCTATTTCTGTGTTTCATCGTCATTAAGAAGGTCAGAGGCATACAGTAAACCTGAAGTGAAGCATCGGAATCTATAACTAGTGTCACAGGAATGGTTCAAGACATAGACAGTAAGAAGTGTCAGTTTCCTTGTACTTAAGTCGGCATTGTGCATTTTGTATTTAATTCCGATGCTATTTCTGTGTTTCATCGTCATTAAGAAGGTCAGAGGCATACAGTAAACCTGAAGTGAAGCATCGGAATCTATAACTAGTGTCACAGGAATGGTTCAAAACATAGACAGTAAGAAGAGTCAGTTTTCTTGTACTTAAGTCGGCATTGTGCTTTTTGTATTTAATTCCGATGCAATTTCTGTGTTTCATCGTCAATATGAAGGTCAGAGGGATACAGTAAACCTGAAGTGAAGCATCGGAATCCATAAATATTGTCACATGAATGGTTCAAAACATAGAAAGTAAGAAGAGTCAGTTTTCTTGTATTTTTATCAGCATTTAGGCTTTTGTATATAATTCCGATGGAATTTCTGTGTTTCATCGTCAATAAGAAAGTCAGAGGGATACAGTGAACCTGAAGTGAAGCATCAGAATCTATAACTAGTCACAGGAATGGTTCAAATCATAGAAAGTAAGAAGAGACAGTTTTCTTGTACTTAAGTCGGCATTGTGCCTTTTATATTTAAATCCGCTGCAATTTCAGTGTTTCATCGTCAATAAGAAGGTCAGAGGGATACAGTAAACCTGATGTGAAGCATCGGAATCTATAACTAGTGTCACAGGAATGGTTCAAAACACAGACAGTAAGAAGGGTCAGTTATCTAGTACTTAAGTCGTTATTGTGCATTTTGTATTTAATTCCGAAGCAATATCGTCAATAAGAAGGTCAGAGGGATACAGTAAACCAGAAGTAAAGCATCGGAATCTATAACTAGTGTCACAGGAAAGGTTCAAAACATAGACAGTAAGAAGAGTCAGGTTTCTAGTACTTAAGTCCGCATTGTGCCTTTTGTATTTAATTCCGATGCAATTTCTGTGTTTCATCGTCAATAAGAAGGTCAGAGGGATACAGTAAACCTGAAGTGAAGCATCGGAATCTATACCTAGTGCCACAGGCATGGTTCAAAACATAGACAGTAAGAAGTGTCAGTTTTCTTGTACTTCAGTCGGCATTGTGCCTTTTGTATTTAATCCGATGCAATTTCTGAGTTTCATCGTCAATAAGAATGTCAGAGGTATACAGTTAACCTGCAGTGAAACATCGGAATCTATAACTAGAGTCTTATGAATGGTTAGAAACGTAGTCAGTAAGAAGAGTCAGTTTCCTTGTACATAAGTCGGCATTGTGCCTTTTGTATTTAATTCCGATGCAATTTCTGTGTTTCAGCGTCAATAAGATGGTCAGAGGCATACAGTAAACCTGAAGTGAAGCATCGGAATCTATAACTAGTGTCACAGGAATGGTTCAAAACATAGACAGTAAGAAGAGTCAGTTTTCTTGTTCTTAAGTCGGCATTGTGCCTTTCATATTTAATTCCGATGCAATTTCTGTGTTACATCGTCAATAAGAAGGTCAGAGGGATACAGTAAACCTGGTGTAAAGCATTGGAATCTATAACTAGTGTCACATGAATGGTTCAATACATAGACATTAAGAAGAGTCAGTTTTCTTGTACTTAAGTCGGCATTGCGCATTTTGTATGTAATTCCGATGCAATTTCTGTGTTTCATCTTCAGTAAGAAGGTCAGAGGGATACATTAAACCTGAAGTGAGGCATCGGAATCAATAACTAGTGTCACAGGAATGGTTCAAAACACAGGCAGTAAGAAGGGTCAGTTATCTTGTACTTAAGTCGTTATTGTGCATTTTGTATTTAATTCCGAAGCAATTTCTGTGTTTCATCGTCAATAAGAAGGTCAGAGGGATACAGTAAACCTGAAGTAAAGCATCGGAATCTATGAAGAGTGTCACATTATTGGTTCAAAATATAGACAGTAAGAAGAGTCAGTTTCTTGTACTTAAGTCGGCATTGTACCTTTTGTATTTAATTCCGATGCAATTTCTGTGTTTCATCGTCAATAAGAAGATCAGAGGGATACAGTAAACCTAAAGTGAAGCATCGGAATGTATAACTAGTGTCACAGAAATGGTTCAAAGCATAGACACTATGAAGAGTCAGTTTTCTTGTACTTAAGTCTGCATTGTGCCTTTTGTATGTATTTCCGATGCAATTTCAGTGTTTCATCGTCAATAAGAAGGTCAGAGGGATACAGTAAACCTGAAGTGAAGCATCGGAATCTATAACTAGTGTCACAGGAATGGTTCAAAACATAGACAGTAAGAAGAGTCAGTTTTCTAGTACTTAAGTCGGCATTGTGCCTTTTATATTTAATCCGATGCAATTTCTGTGTTTCATCGTCAATAAGAAGGTCAGAGGGATACAGTAAACCTTGAGTAAAGCATCGCAATCTATAATTAGTGTCACATGAATGGTTCAATACATACACAGTAAGAAGAGTCAGTTTTCTTGTACTTAAGTCGGCATTGCGCCTTTTGTATTTAATTCCGATGCAATTTCTGTGTTTCTTCGTCAATAAGAAGGTCAGAGGGATATAGTAAACCTGAAGTGAGGCATCGGAATCTATAACTAGTGTCACAGGAATGGTTCAAAACATAGGCAGTAAGAAGAGTCAGTTTTCTTGTACTTAAGTCGACATTGTGCCTTTTGTTTTTAATTCCGATGCAATTTCTGTGTTTCATCGTCAATAAGAAGGTCAGAGGGATACTGTAAACCTGAAGTGAAGCATCGGAATCTATAACTAGTGTCACAGGAATGGTACAAAACATAGACAGTAAGAAGAGTCAGTTTACTTGTACTTAAGTCGGCATTGTGCCTTCTCTATTTAATTCCGATGCAATTTCTATGTTTCATCGTCCATATGAAGGTCAGAGGGATACAGTAAACCTGAAGTGAAGCATCGGAATCTATAACTAGTGTCACAGGAATGGTTCAAAACATAGACAGTAAGAAGAGTCAGTTTTCTTGTACTTAAGTCGACATTGTGCCTTTTGTTTTTTATTCCGATGCAATTTCTGTGTTTCATCGTCAATAAGAAGGTCAGAGGGATACTGTAAACCTGAAGTAAAGCATCGGAATCTATAACTTGTGTCACAGGAATGGTACAAAACATAGACCGTAAGAAGAGTCAGTTTACTTGTACTTAAGTCGGCATTGTGCCTTCTCTATTTAATTCCGATGCAATTTCTATTTTTCATCGTCCATATGAAGGTCAGAGGGATACAGAAAACCTGAAGTGAAGCATCGGAATCTATAACTAGTGTCACAGGAATGGTTCAAAACATAGACAGTAAGAAGAGTCAGTTTTCTTGTACTTGAGTCGGCATTGTGCCTTTTATATTTAATTCCGATGCAATTTCTGTGTTTCATCGTCAATAAGAAGGTCAGAGGGATGCAGTAAACCTGAAGTGAAGCATCGGAATCTATAACTAGTGTCGCATGAATGGTTCAAAAAACAGACAGTAAGAAGGGTCAGTTATCTTGTACTTAAGTCGTTATTGTGCATTTTGTATTTAATTCCGAAGCAATATCTGTGTTTCATCGTCAATAAAAAGGTCAGAGGGAAACAATAAACCTGAAGTAAAGCATCGGAATCTGTGACGAGTGTCACAATAATGGTTCAAAATATAAACAGAAGAAGAGTCAGTTTTCTTGTACTTAAGTCGGCATTGTACCTTTTGTATTTAATTCCGATGCAATTTCTGTGTTTCATCGTCAATAAGAAGGTCAGAGGGATACAGTAAACCTGAAGTGAAGCATCGTAATCTATAACTAGTGTCACAGAAATGGCTCAAAACATAGACACTATGAAGAGTCAGTTTTCTTGTACTTAAGTCGGCATTGTGCCTTTAGTATATAATTCCGATGCAATTTCTGTGTTTCATTGTCAATAAGAAGGTCAGAGCCATACAGTAAACCTGAAGTGAAGCATCGGAATCTATAACTAGTGTCACAGGAATGGTTCAAAACATAGACAGTAAGAAGAGTCAGTTTTCTTCTACTTAAGTCGGCCTTGTGTCTTTTGTATTTAATTCCGACGCAATTTCAGTGTAACATCGTCAATAAGAAGGGCAGAGGGATATAGTGAACCTGAAGGGAAGCATCGGATTCTATAACTAGTGTCACAGGAATGGTTCAAAACATAGACAGTCAGAAGATTCAGTTTTCTTGTACATAAGTCGGCATTGTGCCTTTTATATTTAACCCGATGCAATTTCTGTGTTTCATCGTCAATAAGATGGTCAGAGGGATACAGTTAACCTTCAGTGAAACATCGGAATTTATAACTAGTGTCACATGAATGGTTCAAAACATAGACAGTAAGAGGAGTCAGTTTTCTTGTACTTAAGTCGGCATTGTGCCTTTTGTATTTAATTCCGATGCAATTTCAGTGTTTCATCGTCAATAAGAAGGTCAGAGAGGTACAGTGAACCCGAAGTGAAGCATCGGAATCTATTACTAGTGTCTCAGGAATGGTTCAAAACATAAACAGTAAGAAGAGTCAGTTTTCTTGTACTTAAGTCGGCATTGTGTCTTTTGTATTTAAGTCCGATGCAATTTCTGTGTTTCATCGTCAATAAGAAGGTCGGAGGGATACAGTAAACCTGAAGTGAAGCATCGGAATCTATAACTAGTGTCACAGGAATGGTTCAAAACATAGACAGTAAGAAGAGTCAGTTTTCTTGTACTTAAGTCGGCATTGTGCCTTTTGTATTTAATTCCGATGCAATTTCAGTGTTTCGTCGTCAATAAGAAGGTCAGAGGGATGCAGTAAACCTGAAGTGAAGCTTCGGAATCTATAATTAGTGTCACATGAATGGTTCAAAACATAGACAGTAAGAAGAGTCAGTTTTCTTGTACTTAAGTCGACATTGTGCCTTTTGTTTTTAATTCCGATACAATTTCTGTGTTTCATCGTCAATAAGAAGGTCAGAGGGATACTGTAAACCTGAAGTGAAGCATCGGAATCTATAACTAGTGTCACAGGAATGGTACAAAACATAGACAGTAAGAAGAGTCAGTTTACTTGTACTTAAGTCGGCATTGTGCCTTCTCTATTTAATTCCGATGCAATTTCTATGTTTCATCGTCCATATGAAGGTCAGAGGGATACAGTAAACCTGAAGTGAAGCATCGGAATCTATAACTAGTGTCACAGGAATGGTTCAAAACATAGACAGTAAGAAGAGTCAGTTTTCTTGTACTTAAGTCGACATTGTGCCTTTTGTTTTTAATTCCGATGCAATTTCTGTGTTTCATCGTCAATAAGAAGGTCAGAGGGATACTGTAAAAATGAAGTGAAGCATCGGAATCTATAACTAGTGTCACAGGAATGGTACAAAACATAGACCGTAAGAAGAGTCAGTTTACTTGTACTTAAGTCGGCATTGTGCCTTCTCTATTTAATTCCGATGCAATTTCTATTTTTCATCGTCCATATGAAGGTCAGAGGGATACAGAAAACCTGAAGTGAAGCATCGGAATCTATAACTAGTGTCACAGGAATGGTTCAAAACATAGACAGTAAGAAGAGTCAGTTTTCTTGTACTTGAGTCGGCATTGTGCCTTTTATATTTAATTCCGATGCAATTTCTGTGTTTCATCGTCAATAAGAAGGTCAGAGGGATACAGTAAACCTGAAGTGAAGCATCGGAATCTATAACTAGTGTCGCATGAATGGTTCAAAAAACAGACAGTAAGAAGGGTCAGTTATCTTGTACTTAAGTCGTTATTGTGCATTTTGTATTTAATTCCGAAGCAATATCTGTGTTTCATCGTCAATAAAAAGGTCAGAGGGAAACAATAAACCTGAAGTAAAGCATCGGAATCTGTGACGAGTGTCACAATAATGGTTCAAAATATAAACAGTAAGAAGAGTCAGTTTTCTTGTACTTAAGTCGGCATTGTACCTTTTGTATTTAATTCCGATGCAATTTCTGTGTTTCATCGTCAATAAGAAGGTCAGAGGGATACAGTAAACCTGAAGTGAAGCATCGTAATCTATAACTAGTGTCACAGAAATGGCTCAAAACATAGACACTATGAAGAGTCAGTTTTCTTGTACTTAAGTCGGCATTGTGCCTTTAGTATATAATTCCGATGCAATTTCTGTGTTTCATCGTCAATAAGAAGGTCAGAGCCATACAGTAAACCTGAAGTGAAGGATCGGAATCTATAACTAGTGTCACAGGAATGGTTCAAAACATAGACAGTAAGAAGAGTCAGTTTTCTTCTACTTAAGTCGGCCTTGTGTCTTTTGTATTTAATTCCGACGCAATTTCAGTGTAACATCGTCAATAAGAAGGGCAGAGGGATATAGTGAACCTGAAGTGAAGCATCGGATTCTATAACTAGTGTCACAGGAATGGTTCAAAACATAGACAGTCAGAAGATTCAGTTTTCTTGTACATAAGTCGGCATTGTGCCTTTTATATTTAACCCGATGCAATTTCTGTGTTTCATCGTCAATAAGAAGGTCAGAGGGATACAGTTAACCTTCAGTGAAACATCGGAATTTATAAGTGTCACATGAATGGTTCAAAACATAGACAGTAAGAGGAGTCAGTTTTCTTGTACTTAAGTCGGCATTGTGCCTTTTGTATTTAATTCCGATGCAATTTCAGTGTTTCATCGTCAATAAGAAGGTCAGAGAGGTACAGTGAACCCGAAGTGAAGCATCGGAATCTATTACTAGTGTCTCAGGAATGGTTCAAAACATAAACAGTAAGAAGAGTCAGTTTTCTTGTATTTAAATCAGCATTGTGCCTTTTGTATTTAATTCCGATGCAATTTCTGTGTTTCTTCGTCAATAAGAAGGTCAGAGGGATATAGTAAACCTGAAGTGAGGCATCGGAATCTATAACTAGTGTCACAGGAATGGTTCAAAACATAGGCAGTAAGAAGAGTCAGTTTTCTTGTACTTAAGTCGACATTGTGCCTTTTGTTTTTAATTCCGATGCAATTTCTGTGTTTCATCGTCAATAAGAAGGTCAGAGGGATACTGTAAACCTGAAGTGAAGCATCGGAATCTATAACTAGTGTCACAGGAATGGTACAAAACATAGACAGTAAGAAGAGTCAGTTTACTTGTACTTAAGTCGGCATTGTGCCTTCTCTATTTAATTCCGATGCAATTTCTATGTTTCATCGTCCATATGAAGGTCAGAGGGATACAGTAAACCTGAAGTGAAGCATCGGAATCTATAACTAGTGTCACAGGAATGGTTCAAAACATAGACAGTAAGAAGAGTCAGTTTTCTTGTACTTAAGTCGACATTGTGCCTTTTGTTTTTTATTCCGATGCAATTTCTGTGTTTCATCGTCAATAAGAAGGTCAGAGGGATACTGTAAACCTGAAGTAAAGCATCGGAATCTATAACTTGTGTCACAGGAATGGTACAAAACATAGACCGTAAGAAGAGTCAGTTTACTTGTACTTAAGTCGGCATTGTGCCTTCTCTATTTAATTCCGATGCAATTTCTATTTTTCATCGTCCATATGAAGGTCAGAGGGATACAGAAAACCTGAAGTGAAGCATCGGAATCTATAACTAGTGTCACAGGAATGGTTCAAAACATAGACAGTAAGAAGAGTCAGTTTTCTTGTACTTGAGTCGGCATTGTGCCTTTTATATTTAATTCCGATGCAATTTCTGTGTTTCATCGTCAATAAGAAGGTCAGAGGGATACAGTAAACCTGAAGTGAAGCATCGGAATCTATAACTAGTGTCGCATGAATGGTTCAAAAAACAGACAGTAAGAAGGGTCAGTTATCTTGTACTTAAGTCGTTATTGTGCATTTTGTATTTAATTCCGAAGCAATATCTGTGTTTCATCGTCAATAAAAAGGTCAGAGGGAAACAATAAACCTGAAGTAAAGCATCGGAATCTGTGACGAGTGTCACAATAATGGTTCAAAATATAAACAGAAGAAGAGTCAGTTTTCTTGTACTTAAGTCGGCATTGTACCTTTTGTATTTAATTCCGATGCAATTTCTGTGTTTCATCGTCAATAAGAAGGTCAGAGGGATACAGTAAACCTGAAGTGAAGCATCGTAATCTATAACTAGTGTCACAGAAATGGCTCAAAACATAGACACTATGAAGAGTCAGTTTTCTTGTACTTAAGTCGGCATTGTGCCTTTAGTATATAATTCCGATGCAATTTCTGTGTTTCATTGTCAATAAGAAGGTCAGAGCCATACAGTAAACCTGAAGTGAAGCATCGGAATCTATAACTAGTGTCACAGGAATGGTTCAAAACATAGACAGTAAGAAGAGTCAGTTTTCTTCTACTTAAGTCGGCCTTGTGTCTTTTGTATTTAATTCCGACGCAATTTCAGTGTAACATCGTCAATAAGAAGGGCAGAGGGATATAGTGAACCTGAAGTGAAGCATCGGATTCTATAACTAGTGTCACAGGAATGGTTCAAAACATAGACAGTCAGAAGATTCAGTTTTCTTGTACATAAGTCGGCATTGTGCCTTTTATATTTAACCCGATGCAATTTCTGTGTTTCATCGTCAATAAGATGGTCAGAAGGATACAGTTAACCTTCAGTGAAACATCGGAATTTATAACTAGTGTCACATGAATGGTTCAAAACATAGACAGTAAGAGGAGTCAGTTTTCTTGTACTTAAGTCGGCATTGTGCCTTTTGTATTTAATTCCGATGCAATTTCAGTGTTTCATCGTCAATAAGAAGGTCAGAGAGGTACAGTGAACCCGAAGTGAAGCATCGGAATCTATTACTAGTGTCTCAGGAATGGTTCAAAACATAAACAGTAAGAAGAGTCAGTTTTCTTGTACTTAAGTCGGCATTGTGTCTTTTGTATTTAAGTCCGATGCAATTTCTGTGTTTCATCGTCAATAAGAAGGTCGGAGGGATACAGTAAACCTGAAGTGAAGCATCGGAATCTATAACTAGTGTCACAGGAATGGTTCAAAACATAGACAGTAAGAAGAGTCAGTTTTCTTGTACTTAAGTCGGCATTGTGCCTTTTGTATTTAATTCCGATGCAATTTCAGTGTTTCGTCGTCAATAAGAAGGTCAGAGGGATGCAGTAAACCTGAAGTGAAGCTTCGGAATCTATAATTAGTGTCACATGAATGGTTCAAAACATAGACAGTAAGAAGAGTCAGTTTTCTTGTACTTAAGTCGACATTGTGCCTTTTGTTTTTAATTCCGATGCAATTTCTGTGTTTCATCGTCAATAAGAAGGTCAGAGGGATACTGTAAACCTGAAGTGAAGCATCGGAATCTATAACTAGTGTCACAGGAATGGTACAAAACATAGACAGTAAGAAGAGTCAGTTTACTTGTACTTAAGTCGGCATTGTGCCTTCTCTATTTAATTCCGATGCAATTTCTATGTTTCATCGTCCATATGAAGGTCAGAGGGATACAGTAAACCTGAAGTGAAGCATCGGAATCTATAACTAGTGTCACAGGAATGGTTCAAAACATAGACAGTAAGAAGAGTCAGTTTTCTTGTACTTAAGTCGACATTGTGCCTTTTGTTTTTAATTCCGATGCAATTTCTGTGTTTCATCGTCAATAAGAAGGTCAGAGGGATACTGTAAAAATGAAGTGAAGCATCGGAATCTATAACTAGTGTCACAGGAATGGTACAAAACATAGACCGTAAGAAGAGTCAGTTTACTTGTACTTAAGTCGGCATTGTGCCTTCTCTATTTAATTCCGATGCAATTTCTATTTTTCATCGTCCATATGAAGGTCAGAGGGATACAGAAAACCTGAAGTGAAGCATCGGAATCTATAACTAGTGTCACAGGAATGGTTCAAAACATAGACAGTAAGAAGAGTCAGTTTTCTTGTACTTGAGTCGGCATTGTGCCTTTTATATTTAATTCCGATGCAATTTCTGTGTTTCATCGTCAATAAGAAGGTCAGAGGGATACAGTAAACCTGAAGTGAAGCATCGGAATCTATAACTAGTGTCGCATGAATGGTTCAAAAAACAGACAGTAAGAAGGGTCAGTTATCTTGTACTTAAGTCGTTATTGTGCATTTTGTATTTAATTCCGAAGCAATATCTGTGTTTCATCGTCAATAAAAAGGTCAGAGGGAAACAATAAACCTGAAGTAAAGCATCGGAATCTGTGACGAGTGTCACAATAATGGTTCAAAATATAAACAGTAAGAAGAGTCAGTTTTCTTGTACTTAAGTCGGCATTGTACCTTTTGTATTTAATTCCGATGCAATTTCTGTGTTTCATCGTCAATAAGAAGGTCAGAGGGATACAGTAAACCTGAAGTGAAGCATCGTAATCTATAACTAGTGTCACAGAAATGGCTCAAAACATAGACACTATGAAGAGTCAGTTTTCTTGTACTTAAGTCGGCATTGTGCCTTTAGTATATAATTCCGATGCAATTTCTGTGTTTCATCGTCAATAAGAAGGTCAGAGCCATACAGTAAACCTGAAGTGAAGGATCGGAATCTATAACTAGTGTCACAGGAATGGTTCAAAACATAGACAGTAAGAAGAGTCAGTTTTCTTCTACTTAAGTCGGCCTTGTGTCTTTTGTATTTAATTCCGACGCAATTTCAGTGTAACATCGTCAATAAGAAGGGCAGAGGGATATAGTGAACCTGAAGTGAAGCATCGGATTCTATAACTAGTGTCACAGGAATGGTTCAAAACATAGACAGTCAGAAGATTCAGTTTTCTTGTACATAAGTCGGCATTGTGCCTTTTATATTTAACCCGATGCAATTTCTGTGTTTCATCGTCAATAAGAAGGTCAGAGGGATACAGTTAACCTTCAGTGAAACATCGGAATTTATAAGTGTCACATGAATGGTTCAAAACATAGACAGTAAGAGGAGTCAGTTTTCTTGT
Source organism: Schistocerca americana (assembly GCF_021461395.2). Classification (NCBI taxonomy): domain Eukaryota; kingdom Metazoa; phylum Arthropoda; class Insecta; order Orthoptera; family Acrididae; genus Schistocerca; species Schistocerca americana. The sequence goes on along the minus strand of NC_060121.1, from coordinate 13,320,567 downwards.
ACTTAAGTCGGCATTGTGCCTTTTGTATTTAATTCCGATGCAATTTCAGTGTTTCATCGTCAATAAGAAGGTCAGAGAGGTACAGTGAACCCGAAGTGAAGCATCGGAATCTATTACTAGTGTCTCAGGAATGGTTCAAAACATAAACAGTAAGAAGAGTCAGTTTTCTTGTATTTAAATCAGCATTGTGCCTTTTGTATTTAATTCCGATGCAATTTCTGTGTTCATCGTCAATAAGAAGGTCAGAGGGATACAGTAAACCTGAAGTGAAGCATCGGAATCTATAACTAGTGTCACAGGAATGGTTCAAAACATAGACACTCAGAAGAGTCAGTTTTCTTGTACTTAAGTCGGCATTGTGCCTTTCGTATTTAATTCCGATGCAATCTCTGTGTTTCATCGTCTATAAGAAGGTCAGAGGGATACAGTAAACCTGAAGTGAAGTATCGGAATCTATAACTAGTGTCACAGGAATGGTTCAAGACATAGACAGTAAGAAGTGTCAGTTTCCTTGTACTTAAGTCGGCATTGTGCATTTTGTATTTAATTCCGATGCTATTTCTGTGTTTCATCGTCATTAAGAAGGTCAGAGGCATACAGTAAACCTGAAGTGAAGCATCGGAATCTATAACTAGTGTCACAGGAATGGTTCAAAACATAGACAGTAAGAAGAGTCAGTTTTCTTGTACTTAAGTCGGCATTGTGCTTTTTGTATTTAATACCGATGCAATTTCTGTGTTTCATCGTCAATATGAAGGTCAGAGGGATACAGTAAACCTGAAGTGAAGCATCGGAATCCATAAATATTGTCACATGAATGGTTCAAAACATAGAAAGTAAGAAGAGTCAGTTTTCTTGTATTTTTATCAGCATTTAGGCTTTTGTATTTAATTCCGATGGAATTTCTGTGTTTCATCGTCAATAAGAGGGTCAGAGGGATACAGTAAACCTGAAGTTAAGCATCGGAATCTATAACTAGTGTCACAGGAGTGGTTTAAAACATAGACAGTAAGAAGGGTCAGTTTTCTTGTACTTAAGTCGGCATTGTGCCTCTTGTATTTATTTCTGATGCAAATTCTGTGTTTCATCGTCAATAAGAAGGTCAGAGCATACAGTAAACCTGAAGTGAAGCATCGGAATCTATAACTAGTGTCACAGGAATGGTTCAAAACATAGACAGTAAGAAGAGTAAGTTTCATTGTACTTAAGTCGGCATTGTGCATTTTGTATTTAATTCTGCTGCAATTTCAGTGTTTCATCGTCAATAAGAAGGTCAGAGGGATACAGTGAACCTGAAGTGAAGCATCAGAATCTATAACTAGTCACAGGAATGGTTCAAATCATAGAAAGTAAGAAGAGACAGTTTTCTTGTACTTAAGTCGGCATTGTGCCTTTTATATTTAATTCCGCTGCAATTTCAGTGTTTCATCGTCAATAAGAAGGTCAGAGGGATACAGTAAACCTGATGTGAAGCATCGGAATCTATAACTAGTGTCACAGGAATGGTTCAAAACACAGACAGTAAGAAGGGTCAGTTATCTAGTACTTAAGTCGTTATTGTGCATTTTGTATTTAATTCCGAAGCAATATCGTCAATAAGAAGGTCAGAGGGATACAGTAAACCAGAAGTAAAGCATCGGAATCTATAACTAGTGTCACAGGAAAGGTTCAGAAACATAGACAGTAAGAAGAGTCGGGTTTCTTGTACTTAAGTCGGCATTGTGCCTTTTGTATTTAATTCCGATGCAATTTCTGTGTTTCATCGTCAATAAGAAGGTCAGAGGGATACAGTAAACCTGAAGTGAAGCATCGGAATCTATACCTAGTGCCACAGGCATGGTTCAAAACATAGACAGTAAGAAGTGTCAGTTTTCTTGTACTTCAGTCGGCATTGTGCCTTTTGTATTTAATCCGATGCAATTTCTGAGTTTCATCGTCAATAAGAAGGTCAGAGGGATACAGTTAACCTGCAGTGAAACATCGGAATCTATAACTAGAGTCTTATGAATGGTTAGAAACGTAGTCAGTAAGAAGAGTCAGTTTCCTTGTACATAAGTCGGCATTGTGCCTTTTGTATTTAATTCCGATGCAATTTCTGTGTTTCAGCGTCAATAAGATGGTCAGAGGCATACAGTAAACCTGAAGTGAAGCATCGGAATCTATAACTAGTGTCACAGGAATGGTTCAAAACATAGACAGTAAGAAGAGTCAGTTTTCTTGTTCTTAAGTCGGCATTGTGCCTTTCATATTTAATTCCATTGCAATTTCTGTGTTACATCGTCAATAAGAAGGTCAGAGGGATACAGTTAACCTTCAGTGAAACATCGGAATTTATAACTAGTGTCACATGAATGGTTCAAAACATAGACAGTAAGAGGAGTCAGTTTTCTTGTACTTAAGTCGGCATTGTGCCTTTTGTATTTAATTCCGATGCAATTTCTGTGTTTCATCGTCAATAAGAAGGTCAGAGGGATACAGTAAACCTGAAGTGAAGCATCGGAATCTATAACTAGTGTCACAGGAATGGTTCAAAACACAGACAGTAAGAAGGGTCAGTTATCTTGTACTTAAGTCGTTATTGTGCATTTTGTATTTAATTCCGAAGCAATATCTGTGTTTCATCGTCAATAAGAAAGTCAGAGGGATACAATACACCTGAAGTAAAGCATCGGAATCTGTGACGAGTGTCACAATAATGGTTCAAAATATAGACAGTAAGATGAGTCAGTTTTCTTGTACTTAAGTCGGCATTGTACCTTTTGTATTTAATTCCGATGCAATTTCTGTGTTTCATCGTTAATACGAAGGTCAGAGGGATACAGTAAACCTGAAGTGAAGCATCATAATCTACAACTAGTGTCACAGAAATGGTTCAAAACATAGACACTATGAAGAGTCAGTTTTCTTGTACTTTAGTCGGCATTGTTCCTTTAGCATATAATTCCGATGCAATTTCTGTGTTTCATCGTCAATAAGAAGGTCAGAGCCGTACAGTAAACCTGAAGTGAAGGATCGGAATCTATAACTAGTGTCACAGGAATGGTTCAAAACATAGACAGTAAGAAGAGTCAGTTTTCTTCTACTTAAGTCGGCTTTGTGCCTTTTGTATTTAATTCCGATGCAATTTCTGTGTTTCATCGTCAATAAGAAGGTCAGAGGGATACAGTAAACCTGAAGTGAAGCATCGGAATCTATACCTAGTGCCACAGGCATGGTTCAAAACATAGACAGTAAGAAGTGTCATTTTTCTTGTACTTCAGTCGGCATTGTGCCTTTTGTATTTAATCCGATGCAATTTCTGTGTTTCATCGTCAATAAGAAGGTCAGAGGGATACAGTTAACCTGCAGTGAAACATCGGAATCTATAACTAGAGTCTTATGAATGGTTAGAAACGTAGTCAGTAAGAAGAGTAAGTTTCCTTGTACTTAAGTCGGCATTGTGCCTTTTGTATTTAATTCCGATGCAATTTCTGTGTTTCAGCGTCAATAAGATGGTCAGAGGCATACAGTAAACCTGAAGTGAAGCTTCGGAATCTATAACTAGTGTCACAGGAATGGTTCAAAACATAGACAGTAAGAAGAGTCAGTTTTCTTGTTCTTAAGTCGGCATTGTGCCTTTCATATTTAATTCCGATGCAATTTCTGTGTTACATCGTCAATAAGAAGGTCAGAGGGATACAGTAAACCTGGTGTAAAGCATTGGAATCTATAACTAGTGTCACATGAATGGTTCAGTACATAGACAGTAAGAAGAGTCAGTTTTCTTGTACTTAAGTCGGCATTGCGCCTTTTGTATTTAATTCCGATGCAATTTCTGTGTTTCATCTTCAGTAAGAAGGTCAGAGGGATACATTAAACCTGAAGTGAGGCATCGGAATCAATAACTAGTGTCACAGGAATGGTTCAAAACACAGGCAGTAAGAAGGGTCAGTTATCTTGTACTTAAGTCGTTATTGTGCATTTTGTATTTAATTCCGAAGCAATTTCTGTGTTTCATCGTCAATAAGAAGGTCAGAGGGATACAGTAAACCTGAAGTAAAGCATCGGAATCTATGAAGAGTGTCACATTATTGGTTCAAAATATAGACAGTAAGAAGAGTCAGTTTTCTTGTACTTAAGTCGGCATTGTACCTTTTGTATTTAATTCCGATGCAATTTCTGTGTTTCATCGTCAATAAGAAGATCAGAGGGATACAGTAAACCTAAAGTGAAGCATCGGAATGTATAACTAGTGTCACAGAAATGGTTCAAAGCATAGACACTATGAAGAGTCAGTTTTCTTGTACTTAAGTCTGCATTGTGCCTTTTGTATGTATTTCCGATGCAATTTCTGTGTTTCATCGTCAATAAGAAGGTCAGAGGGATACAGTAAACCTGAAGTGAAGCATCGGAATCTATAACTAGTGTCACAGGAATGGTTCAAAACATAGACAGTAAGAAGAGTCAGTTTTCTAGTACTTAAGTCGGCATTGTGCCTTTTATATTTAATCCGATGCAATTTCTGTGTTTCATCGTCAATAAGATGGTCAGAGGGATACAGTAAACCTTGAGTAAAGCATCGCAATCTATAATTAGTGTCACATGAATGGTTCAATACATACACAGTAAGAAGAGTCAGTTTTCTTGTACTTAAGTCGGCATTGCGCCTTTTGTATTTAATTCCGATGCAATTTCTGTGTTTCTTCGTCAATAAGAAGGTCAGAGGGATATAGTAAACCTGAAGTGAGGCATCGGAATCTATAACTAGTGTCACAGGAATGATTCAAAACATAGACAGTAAGAAGAGTCAGTTTTCTTGTACTTAAGTCGACATTGTGCCTTTTGTTTTTAATTCCGATGCAATTTCTGTGTTTCATCGTCAATAAGAAGGTCAGAGGGATACTGTAAACCTGAAGTGAAGCATCGGAATCTATAAGTAGTGTCACAGGAATGGTACAAAGCATAGACAGTAAGAAGAGTCAGTTTACTTGTACTTAAGTCGGCATTGTGCCTTCTCTATTTAATTCCGATGCAATTTCTATGTTTCATCGTCCATATGAAGGTCAGAGGGATACAGTAAACCTGAAGTGAAGCATCGGAATCTATAACTAGTGTCACAGGAATGGTTCAAAACATAGACAGTAAGAAGAGTCAGTTTTCTTGTACTTAAGTCGACATTGTGCCTTTTGTTTTTAATTCCGATGCAATTTCTGTGTTTCATCGTCAATAAGAAGGTCAGAGGGATACTGTAAACCTGAAGTGAAGCATCGGAATCTATAACTAGTGTCACAGGAATGGTACAAAACATAGACCGTAAGAAGAGTCAGTTTACTTGTACTTAAGTCGGCATTGAGCCTTCTCTATTTAATTCCGATGCAATTTCTATTTTTCATCGTCCATATGGAGGTCAGAGGAATACAGTAAACCTGAAGTGAAGCATCGGAATCTATAACTAGTGTCACAGGAATGGTTCAAAACATAGACATTAAGAAGAGTCAGTTTTCTTGTACTTGAGTCGGCATTGTGCCTTTTATATTTAATTCCGATGCAATTTCTGTGTTTCATCGTCAATAAGAAGGTCAGAGGGATACAGTAAACCTGAAGTGAAGCATCGGAATCTATAACTAGTGTCGCGGGAATGGTTCAAAAAACAGACAGTAAGAAGGGTCAGTTATCTTGTACTTAAGTCGTTATTGTGCATTTTGTATTTAATTCCGAAGCAATATCTGTGTTTCATCGTCAATAAAAAGGTCAGAGGGAAACAATAAACCTGAAGTAAAGCATCGGAATCTGTGACGAGTGTCACAATAATGGTTCAAAATATAAACAGTAAGAAGAGTCAGTTTTCTTGTACTTAAGTCGGCATTGTACCTTTTGTATTTAATTCCGATGCAATTTCTGTGTTTCATCGTCAATAAGAATGTCAGAGGGATACAGTAAACCTGAAGTGAAGCATCGTAATCTATAACTAGTGTCACAGAAATGGCTCAAAACATAGACACTATGAAGAGTCAGTTTTCTTGTACTTAAGTCGGCATTGTGCCTTTAGTATATAATTCCGATGCAATTTCTGTGTTTCATCGTCAATAAGAAGGTCAGAGCCATACAGTAAACCTGAAGTGAAGCATCGGAATCTATAACTAGTGTCACAGGAATGGTTCAAAACATAGACAGAAAGAAGAGTCAGTTTTCTTCTACTTAAGTCGGCCTTGTGTCTTTTGTATTTAATTCCGACGCAATTTCAGTGTAACATCGTCAATACGAAGGTCAGAGGAATATAGTGAACCTGAAGTGAAGCATCGGATTCTATAACTTGTGTCACAGGAATGGTTCAAAACATAGACCGTCAGAAGATTCAGTTTTCTTGTACATAAGTAGGCATTGTGCCTTTTATATTTAACCCGATGCAATTTCTGTGTTTCATCGTCAATAAGAAGGTCAGAGGGATACAGTTAACCTTCAGTGAAACATCGGAATTTATAACTAGTGTCACATGAATGGTTCAAAACATAGACAGTAAGAGGAGTCAGTTTTCTTGTACTTATGTCGGCATTGTGCCTTTTGTATTTAATTCCGATGCAATTTCTGTGTTTCATCGTCAATAAGAAGGTCAGAGGGATACAGTAAACCTGAAGTGAAGCATCGGAATCTATAACTAGTGTCACAGGAATGGTTCAAAACACAGACAGTAAGAAGGGTCAGTTATCTTGTACTTAAGTCGTTATTGTGCATTTTGTATTTAATTCCGAAGCAATATCTGTGTTTCATCGTCAATAAGAAAGTCAGAGGGATACAATACACCTGAAGTAAAGCATCGGAATCAGTGACGAGTGTCACAATAATGTTTCAAAATATAGACAGTAAGAAGAGTCAGTTTTCTTGTACTTAAGTCGGCATTGTACCTTTTGTATTTAATTCCGATGCAATTTCTGTGTTTCATCGTTAATAAGAAGGTCAGAGGGATACAGTAAACCTGAAGTGAAGCATCATAATCTATAGCTAGTGTCACAGAAATGGTTCAAAACATAGACACTATGAAGAGTCAGTTTTCTTGTACTTAAGTCGGCATTGTGCCTTTAGTATATAATTCCGATGCAATTTCTGTGTTTCATCGTCAATAAGAAGGTCAGAGCCATACAGTAAACCTGAAGTGAAGGATCGGAATCTATAACTAGTGTCACAGGAATGGTTCAAAACATAGACAGTAAGAAGAGTCAGTTTTCTTCTACTTAAGTCGGCTTTGTGTCTTTTGTATTTATTTCCGACTCAATTTCAGTGTAACATCGTCAAGAAGAAGGTCAGAGGGATATAGTGAACCTGAAGTGAAGCATCGGATTCTATAACTAGTGTCACAGGATTGGTTCTAAACATAGACAGTCAGAAGAGTCAGTTTTCTTGTACTTAAGTCGGCATTGTGCCTTTTGTATTTAATTCCGATGCAATTTCAGTGTTTCGTCGTCAATAAGAAGGTCAGAGGGATGCAGTAAACCTAAAGTGAAGCTTCGGAATCTATAATTAGTGTCACATGAATGATTCAAAACATAGACAGTAAGAAGAGTCAGTTTTCTTGTATTTAAATCAGCATTGTGCCTTTTGTATTTAATTCCGATGCAATTTCTGTGTTCATCGTCAATAAGAAGGTCAGAGGGATACAGTAAACCTGAAGTGAAGCATCGGAATCTATAACTAGTGTCACAGGAATGGTTCAAAACACAGACAGTCAGAAGAGTCAGTTTTCTTGTACTTAAGTCGGCATTGTGCCTTTTGTATTTAATTCCGATGCAATCTCTGTGTTTCATCGTCTATAAGAAGGTCAGAGGGATACAGTAAACCTGAAGTGAAGCATAGGAATCTATAACTAGTGTCACAGGAATGGTTCAAGACATAGACAGTAAGAAGTGTCAGTTTCCTTGTACTTAAGTCGGCATTGTGCATTTTGTATTTAATTCCGATGCTATTTCTGTGTTTCATCGTCATTAAGAAGGTCAGAGGCATACAGTAAACCTGAAGCATCGGAATCTATAACTAGTGTCACAGGAATGGTTCAAAACATAGACAGTAAGAAGAGTCAGTTTTCTTGTACTTAAGTCGGCATTGTGCCTTTTGTATTTAATTCCGATGCAATTTCTGTGTTTCATCGTCAATAAGAAGGTCAGAGGGATACAGTAAACCTGAAGTGAAGCATCGGAATCTATAATTAGTGTCACAGAAATGGTTCAAAACATAGACACTATGAAGAGTCAGTTTTCTTGTACTTAAGTCGGCATTGTGCCTTTAGTATATAATTCCGATGCAATTTCTGTGTTTCATCGTCAATAAGAAGGTCAGAGCCATACAGTAAACCTGAAGTGAAGGATCGGAATCTATAACTAGTGTCACAGGAATGGTTCAAAACATAGTTAGTAAGAAGAGTCAGTTTTCTTCTACTTAAGTCGGCTTTGTGTCTTTTGTATTTAATTCCGACGCAATTTCAGTGTAACATCGTCGAGAAGAAGGTCAGAGGGATATAGTGAACCTGAAGTGAAGCATCGGAATCTATAACTAGTGTCACATGAATGGTTCAAACCATAGACAGTAAGAAGAGTCAGTTTTCTTGTACTTAAGTCGGCATTGTGAATTTTGTATATAATTCCGATGCAATTTCTGTGTTTCATCGTCAATAAGATGGTCAGAGGTATACAGTAAACCTGAAGTGAAGCATCGGAATCTATAACTGGTGTCACAGGTATGGTTCAAAACATAGACATTAAGAAGGGTCAGTTTTCTTGTACTTATGTCGGCATTGTGCCTTTTGTATTTAATTCCGAAGCAATTTCTGTGTTTCATCGTCAATAAGAAGGTCAGAGGCATACAGTAAACCTGAAGTGAAGCATCGGAATCTATAACTAGTGTCACAGGAATGGTTCAAAGCATAGACAGTAAGAAGAGTCAGTTTTCTTGTACTTAAGTCGGCATTGTGCCTTTTGTATTTAATTCCGATGCAATTTCAGTGTTTCATCGTCAATAAGAAGGTCAGAGAGGTACAGTGAGCCCGAAGTGAAGCATCCGAATCTATTACTAGTGTCTCAGGAATGGTTCAAAGCATAAACAGTAAGAAGAGTCAGTTTTCTTGTACTTAAGTCGGCATTGTGTCTTTTGTATTTAAGTCCGATGAAATTTCTGTGTTTCATCGTCAATAAGAAGGTCGGAGGGATACAGTAAACCTGAAGTGAAGCATCGGAATCTATAACTAGTGTCACAGGAATGGTTCAAAACATAGCCAGTAAGAAGAGTCAGGTTTCTTGTACTTAAGTCGGCGTTGTGCCTTTTGTATTTAATTCCGATGCAATTTCAGTGTTTCGTCGTCAATAAGAAGGTCAGAGGGATGCAGTAAACCTGAAGTGAAGCTTCGGAATCTATAATTAGTGTCACATGAATGGTTCAAAGCATAGACAGTAAGAAGAGTCAGTTTTCTTGTATTTAAATCAGCATTGTGCCTTTTGTATTTAATTCCGATGCAATTTCTGTGTTCATCGTCAATAAGATGGTCAGAGGGATACAGTAAACCTGAAGTGAGGCATCGGAATCTATAACTAGTGTCACAGGAATGGTCCAAAACATAGACAGTCAGAAGAGTCAGTTTTCTTGTACTTAAGTCGGCATTGTGCCTTTCGTATTTAATTCCGATGCAATCTCTGTGTTTCATCGTCTATAAGAAGGTCAGAGGGATACAGTAAACCTGAAGTGAAGCATCGGAATCTATAACTAGTGTCACAGGAATGGTTCAAGACATAGACAGTAAGAAGTGTCAGTTTCCTTGTACTTAAGTCGGCATTGTGCATTTTGTATTTAATTCCGATGCTATTTCTGTGTTTCATCGTCATTAAGAAGGTCAGAGACATACAGTAAACCTGAAGTGAAGCATCGGAATCTATAACTAGTGTCACAGGAATGGTTCAAAACATAGACAGTAAGAAGAGTCAGTTTTCTTGTACTTAAGTCGGCATTGTGCCTTTTGTATTTAATTCCGATGCAATTTCTGTGTTTCATCGTCAATATGAAGGTCAGAGGGATACAGTAAACCTGAAGTGAAGCATCGGAATCCATAAATATTGTCACATGAATGGTTCAAAACATAGAAAGTAAGAAGAGTCAGTTTTCTTGTATTTTTATCAGCATTTAGGCTTTTGTATTTAATTCCGATGGAATTTCTGTGTTTCATCGTCAATAAGAGGGTCAGAGGGATACAGTAAACCTGAAGTTAAGCATCGGAATCTATAACTAGTGTCACAGGATTGGTTTAAAACATAGACAGTAGGAAGAGTCAGTTTTCTTGTACTTAAGTCGGCATTGTGCCTCTTGTATTTATTTCTGATGCAAATTCTGTGTTTCATCGTCAATAAGAAGGTCAGAGCATACAGTAAACCTGAAGTGAAGCATCGGAATCTATAACTAGTGTCACAGGAATGGTTCAAAACATAGACAGTAAGAAGAGTAAGTTTCATTGTACTTAAGTCGGCATTGTGCATTTTGTATTTAATTCTGCTGCAATTTCAGTGTTGCATCGTCAATAAGAAGGTCAGAGGGATACAGTGAACCTGAAGTGAAGCATCAGAATCTATAACTAGTCACAGGAATGGTTCAAATCATAGAAAGTAAGAAGAGACAGTTTTCTTGTACTTAAGTCGGCATTGTGCCTTTTATATTTAATTCCGCTGCAATTTCAGTGTTTCATCGTCAGTAAGAAGGTCAGAGGGATACAGTAAACCTGAAGTGAAGCATCGGAATCTATAACTAGCGTCACAGGAATGGTTCAAATCACAGACAGTAAGAAGGGTCAGTTATCTAGTACTTAAGTCGTTATTGTGCATTTTGTATTTAATTCCGAAGCAATATCGTTAATAAGAAGGTCAGAGGGATACAGTAAACCAGAAGTAAAGCATCGGAATCTATAACTAGTGTCACAGGAATGGTTCAAAACATAGACAGTAAGAAGAGTCAGGTTTCTTGTACTTAAGTCGGCATTGTGCCTTTTGTATTTAATTCCGATTCAATTTCTGTGTTTCATCGTCAATAAGAAGGTCAGAGGGATACAGTAAACCTGAAGTGAAGCATCGGAATCTATACCTAGTGCCACAGGCATGGTTCAAAACATAGACAGTAAGAAGTGTCAGTTTTCTTGTACTTCAGTCGGCATTGTGCTTTTGTATTTAATCCGATGCAATTTCTGTGTTTCATCGTCAATAAGAAGGTCAGAGGGATACAGTTAACCTGCAGTGAAACATCGGAATCTATAACTAGAGTCTTATGAATGGTTAGAAACGTAGTCAGTAAGAAGAGTCAGTTTCCTTGTACTTAAGTCGGCATTGTGCCTTTTGTATTTAATTCCGATGCAATTTCTGTGTTTCAGCGTCAATAAGATGGTCAGAGGCATACAGTAAACCTGAAGTGAAGCATCGGAATCTATAACTAGTGTCGCAGGAATGGTTCAAAAAACAGACAGTAAGAAGGGTCAGTTATCTTGTACTTAGGTCGTTATTGTGCATTTTGTATTTAATTCCGAAGCAATATCTGTGTTTCATCGTCAATAAAAAGGTCAGAGGGAAACAATAAACCTGAAGTAAAGCATCGGAATCTCTAACGAGTGTCACAATAATGGTTCAAAATATAAACAGTAAGAAGAGTCAGTTTTCTTGTACTTAAGTCGGCATTGTACCTTTTGTATTTAATTCCGATGCAATTTCTGTGTTTCATCGTCAATAAGAAGGTCAGAGGGATACAGTAAACCTGAAGTGAAGCATCGTAATCTATAACTAGTGTCACAGAAATGGCTCAAAACATAGACACTATGAAGAGTCAGTTTTCTTGTACTTAAGTCGGCATTGTGCCTTTAGTATATAATTCCGATGCAATTTCTGTGTTTCATCGTCAATAAGAAGGTCAGAGCCATACAGTAAACCTGAAGTGAAGCATCGGAATCTATAACTAGTGTCACAGGAATGGTTCAAAACATAGACAGTAAGAAGAGTCAGTTTTCTTTTACTTAAGTCAGCCTTGTGTCTTTTGTATTTAATTCCGACGCAATTTCAGTGTAACATCGTCTATAAGAAGGTCAGAGGGATATAGTGAACCTGAAGTGAAGCATCGGATTCTATAACTAGTGTCACAGAAATAGTTCAAAACATAGACAGTCAGAAGTGTCAGTTTTCTTGTTCTTAAGTCGGCATTGTGCCTTTCGTATTTAATTCCGATGCAATCTCTGTGTTTCATCGTCTATAAGAGTGTCAGAGGGATACAGTAAACCTGAAGTGAAGCATCGGAATCTATAACTAGTGTCACAGGAATGGTTCAAGACATAGACAGTAAGAAGTGTCAGGTTCCTTGTACTTAAGTCGGCATTATGCATTTTGTATTTAATTCCGATGCTATTTCTGTGTTTCATCGTCATTAAGAAGGTCAGAGGCATACAGTAAACCTGAAGTGAAGCATCGGAATCTATAACTAGTGTCACAGGAATGGTTCAAAACATAGACAGTAAGAAGAGTCAGTTTTCTTGTACTTAAGTCGGCATTGTGCCTTTTGTATTTAATTCCGATGCAATTTCTGTGTTTCATCGTCAATAAGAAGGTCAGAGGGATACAGTAAACCTGAAGTGAAGCATAGGAATCCATAAATATTGTCACATGAATGGTTCAAAACATAGAAAGTAAAAAGAGTCAGTTTTCTTGTATTTCAATCAGCATTGTGCCATTTGTATTTAATTCCGATGGAATTTCTGTGTTTCATCGTCAATAAGAAGGTCAGAGGGATACAGTAAGCCTGAAGTGAAGCATCGGAATCTATACCTAGTGTCACAGGCATGGTTCAAAGCATAGACAGTAAGAAGAGTCAGTTTTCCTGTACTTAAGTCGACATTGTGCCTTTTGTTTTTATTTCCGATGCAATTTCTGTGTTACATCGTCAATAAGAAGGTCAGAGGGATACTGTAAACCTGAAGTGAAGCATCGGAATCTATAACTAGTGTCACAGGAATGGTACAAAACATAGACAGTAAGAAGAGTCAGTTTACTTTTGCTTATGTCGGCATTGTGCCTTCTCTATTTAATTCCGATGCAATTTCTATGTTTCATCGTCCATATGAAGGTCAGAGGGATACAGTAAACCTGAAATGAAGCATCGGAATCTATAACTAGTGTCACAGGAATGGTTCAAAACATAGACAGTAAGAAGAGTCAGTTTTCTTGTACTTGAGTCGGCATTGTGCCTTTTATATTTAATTCCGATGCAATTTCTGTGTTTCATCGTCAATAAGAAGGTCCGAGGGATACAGTAAACCTTAAGTGAAGCATCGGAATCTATAACTAGTGTCACAGGAATGGTTCAAAACACAGACAGTAAGAAGGGTCAGTTATCTTGTACTTAAGTCGTTATTGTGCATTTTGTATTTAATTCCGAAAGCAATATCTGTGTTTCATCGTCAATAAGAAGGTCAGAGGGATACAATAAACCTGAAGTAAAGCATCGGAATCTGTGACGAGTGTCACAATAATGGTTCGAAATATAGACAGTAAAAAGAGTCAGTTTTCTTGTACTTAAGTCGGCATTGTACCTTTTGTATTTAATTCCGATGCAATGTCAGTGTTTCATCGTCAATAAGAAGGTCAGAGGGATACAGTAAACCTGAAGTGAAGCATCGGAATCTATAACTAGTGTCAAAGAAATGGTTCAAAACATAGACACTATGAAGAGTCAGTTTTCTTGTACTTAAGTCGGCATTGTGCCTTTAGTATATAATTCCGATGCAATATCTGTGTTTCATCGTCAATAAAAAGGTCTGAGGGATACAGTTAACCTTCAGTGAAACATCGGAATCTATAACTAGTGTCACATGAATGGTTCAAAACATAGACAGTAAGAAGAGTCACTTTTCTTGTACTTAAGTCGGCATTGTGAGTTTTGTATATTATTCCAATGCAATTTCTGTGTTTCATCGTCAATAAGATGGTCGGAGGTATACAGTAAACCTGAAGTGAAGCATCGGAATCTTTAACTAGTGTCACAGGTATGGTTCAAAACCTAGACATTAAGAAGGGTCAGTTTTCTTGTACTTATGTCGGCATTGTGCCTTTTGTATTTAATTCCGAAGCAATTTCTGTGTTTCATCGTCAATAAGAAGGTCAGAGGCATATAGTAAACCTGAAGTGAAGCATCGGAATCTATAACTAGTGTCACAGGAATGGTTCAAAGCATAGACAGTAAGATGAGTCAGTTTTCATGTACTTAAGTCGGCATTGTGCCTTTTGTATTTAATTCCGATGCAATTTCAGTGTTTCATCGTCAATAAGAAGGTCAGAGAGGTACAGTGAACCTGATGTGAAGCATCGGTATCTATTACTAGTGTCTCAGGAATGGTTCAAAACATAAACAGTAAGAAGAGTCAGTTTTCTTGTACTTAAGTCGGCATTGTGTCTTTTGTATTTAAGTCCGATGCAATTTCTGTGTTTCATTGTCAATAAGAAGGTCAGAGGGATACAGTAAACCTGAAGTGAAGCATCGGAATCTATAACTAGTGTCACAGGAATGGTTCAAAACATAGACAGTAAGAAGAGTCAGTTTTCTTGTACTTAAGTCGGCATTGTGCTTTTTGTATTTAATTCCGATGCAATGTCAGTGTTTCGTCGTCACTAAAAAGGTCAGAGGGATGCAGTAAACCTGAAGTGAAGTATCGGAATCTATAATTAGTGTCACAGGAATAGTTCAAAACATAGACAGTTAGAAGAGTCAGTTTTCTTGTACTTAAGTCGGCATTGTGCCTTTCGTATTTAATTCCGATGCAATCTCTGTGTTTCATCGTCTATAAGAAGGTCAGAGGGATACAGTAAACCTGAAGTGAAGCATCGGAATCCATAAATATTGTCACATGAATGGTTCAAAACATAGAAAGTAAAAAGAGTCAGTTTTCTTGTATTTCAATCAGCATTGTGCCATTTGTATTTAATTCCGATGGAATTTCTGTGTTTCATCGTCAATAAGAAGGTCAGAGGGATACTGTAAACCTGAAGTGAAGCATCGGAATCTATAACTAGTGTCACAGGAATGGTACAAAACATAGACAGTAAGAAGAGTCAGTTTACTTTTGCTTATGTCGGCATTGTGCCTTCTCTATTTAATTCCGATGCAATTTCTATGTTTCATCGTCCATATGAAGGTCAGAGGGATACAGTAAACCTGAAATGAAGCATCGGAATCTATAACTAGTGTCACAGGAATGGTTCAAAACATAGACAGTAAGAAGAGTCAGTTTTCTTGTACTTGAGTCGGCATTGTGCCTTTTATATTTAATTCCGATGCAATTTCTGTGTTTCATCGTCAATAAGAAGGTCAGAGGGAAACAGTAAACCTTAAGTGAAGCATCGGAATCTATAACTAGTGTCACAGGAATGGTTCAAAACACAGACAGTAAGAAGGGTCAGTTATCTTGTACTTAAGTCGTTATTGTGCATTTTGTATTTAATTCCGAAGCAATATCTGTGTTTCATCGTCAATAAGAAGGTCAGAGGGATACAATAAACCTGAAGTAAAGCATCGGAATCTGTGACGAGTGTCACAATAATGGTTCGAAATTTAGACAGTAAAAAGAGTCAGTTTTCTTGTACTTAAGTCGGCATTGTACCTTTTGTATTTAATTCCGATGCAATGTCAGTGTTTCATCGTCAATAAGAAGGTCAGAGGGATACAGTAAACCTGAAGTGAAGCATCGGAATCTATAACTAGTGTCACAGAAATGGTTCAAAACATAGACACTATGAAGAGTCAGTTTTCTTGTACTTAAGTCGGCATTGTGCCTTTAGTATATAATTCCGATGCAATTTCTGTGTTTCATCGTCAATAAAAAGGTCTGAGGGAAACAGTTAACCTTCAGTGAAACATCGGAATCTATAACTAGTGTCACATGAATGGTTCAAAACATAGACAGTAAGAAGAGTCAGTTTTCTTGTACTTAAGTCGGCATTGTGAGTTTTGTATATTATTCCAATGCAATTTCTGTGTTTCATCGTCAATATGATGGTCAGAGGTATACAGTAAACCTGAAGTGAAGCATCGGAATCTTTAACTAGTGTCACAGGTATGGTTCAAAACATAGACATTAAGAATTGTCAGTTTTCTTGTACTTATGTCGGCATTGTGCCTTTTGTATTTAATTCGGAAGCAATTTCTGTGTTTCATCGTCAATAAGAAGGTCAGAGGCATATAGTAAACCTGAAGTGAAGCATCGGAATCTATAACTAGTGTCACAGGAATGGTTCAAAGCATAGACAGTAAGATGAGTCAGTTTTCATGTACTTAAGTCGGCATTGTGCCTTTTGTATTTAATTCCGATGCAATTTCAGTGTTTCATCGTCAATAAGAAGGTCAGAGAGGTACAGTGAACCTGATGTGAAGCATCGGTATCTATTACTAGTGTCTCAGGAATGGTGCAAAACATAAGCAGTAAGAAGAGTCAGTTTTCTTGTACTTAAGTCGGCATTGTCTCTTTTGTATTTAAGTCCGATGCAATTTCTGTGTTTCATTGTCAATAAGAAGGTCAGAGGGATACAGTAAACCTGAAGTGAAGCATCGGAATCTATAACTAGTGTCACAGGAATGGTTCAAAACATAGACAGTAAGAAGAGTCAGTTTTCTTGTACTTAAGTCGGCATTGTGCTTTTTGTATTTAATTCCGATGCAATTTCAGTGTTTCGTCGTCACTAAAAAGGTCAGAGGGATGCAGTAAACCTGAAGTGAAGTATCGGAATCTATAATTAGTGTCACAGGAATAGTTCAAAACATAGACAGTCAGAAGAGTCAGTTTTCTTGTACTTAAGTCGGCATTGTGCCTTTCGTATTTAATTCCGATGCAATCTCTGTGTTTCATCGTCTATAAGAAGGTCAGAGGGATACAGTAAACCTGAAGTGAAGCATCGGAATCCATAAATATTGTCACATGAGTGGTTCAAAACACAGAAAGTAAGAAGAGTCAGTTTTCTTGTATTTAAATCAGCATTGTGCCTTTTGTATTTATTTCTGATGCAAATTCTGTGTTTCATCGTCAATAAGAAGGTCAGAGCATACAGTAAACCTGAAGTGAGGCATCGGAATCTATAACTAGTGTCACAGGAATGGTTCAAAACATAGACAGTAAGAAGAGTAAGTTTTATTGTACTTAAGTCGCCATTGAGCATTTTGTATTTAATTCCGCTGCAATTTCAGTGTTTCATCGTCAATAAGAAGGTCAGAGGGATACAGTGAACCTGAAGTGAAGCATCAGAATCTATAACTAGTGTCAAAGGAATGGTTCAAATCATAGAAAGTAAGAAGAGTCAGTTTTCTTGTAATTAAGTCGGCATTGTGCCTTTTGTATTTCATTCCGATACAATATCTGTGTTTCATCGTCAATAAGGAGGTCAGAGGGATACAGTAAACCTAAAGTGAAGCATCGGAAACTATTACTAGTGTCTCAGGAATGGTTCAAAACATAAACAGTAAGAAGAGTCAGTTTTCTTGTACTTAAGTCGGCATTGTGCCTTTTGTATTTAATTCCGTTGCAATTTCTGTGTTTCATCGTCAATAAGAAGGTCAGGGGAACACAGTAAACCTGAAGTGAAGCATCGGAATCTGAGATCGGTCTCACAGGAAAGTTTCAAAACATAGACAGTAAGAAGAGCCAGTCTTCTTGTACTTGAGTCGCCATTGTGCCTTTTGTATTTAATTCCGATGCAATTTCTGTGTTTCATCGTCAATAAGAAGGTCAGAGGGATACAGTAAACCTGAAGTGAAGCATCGAAATATATAACTAGTCTCACATGAATGGTTCAAATCAAAGAGAGTAAGAAGAGTCAGTTTTCTTGTACTTAAGTCGGCATTCTGCCTTTTATATTTAATTCCGATGCAATTTCTGTGTTTCATCGTCAATAA
Organism: Schistocerca americana; assembly: GCF_021461395.2. Classification (NCBI taxonomy): domain Eukaryota; kingdom Metazoa; phylum Arthropoda; class Insecta; order Orthoptera; family Acrididae; genus Schistocerca; species Schistocerca americana. The sequence goes on along the minus strand of NC_060121.1, from coordinate 13,302,654 downwards.
GAAGGTCAGAGGGATACAGTAAACCTGAAGTGAAGCATCGGAATCTATAACTAGTGTCACAGGAATGGTTCAAAACACAGACAGTAAGAAGGGTCAGTTATCTAGTACTTAAGTCGTTATTGTGCATTTTGTATTTAATTCCGAAGCAATATCGTCAATAAGAGGGTCAGAGGGATACAGTAAACCAGAAGTAAAGCATCGGAATCTATAACTAGTGTCACAGGAATGGTTCAAAACATAGACAGTAAGAGGAGTCAGGTTTCTTGTACTTAAGTCGGCATTGTGCCTATTGTATTTAATTCCGATGCAATTTCTGTGTTTCATCGCCAATAAGAAGGTCAGAGGGATACAGTAAACCTGAAGTGAAGCATCGGAATCTATAACTAGTGTCACAGGAATGATTCAAAGCATAGACAGTAAGAAGAGTCAGATTCCTTGTACTTAAGTCGGCATTGTGCATTTTGTATTTAATTCCGATGCAATTTCTGTGTTTCAGCGTCATTAAGAAGGTCAGAGGCATACAGCAAACCTGAAGTGAAGCATCAGAATCTAAAAGTAGTGTCACAGGAATGGTTCAAAACATAGACAGTAAGAAGAGTCAGTTTTCTTGTACTTAAGTAGGCATTGTGTCTTTTGTATTTCATTCCGATGCAATTTTAGTGTTTCATCGTCAATAAGAAAGTCAGACTGTTACAGTGAACCTGAATTGATGCATCGGAATCTATTACTAGTGTCACTTGAATGGTTCAAAACATAAACAGTAAGAAGAGTCAGTTTTATTGCCCTTAAATTGACATTGTGCCTTTTGTATTTATTTCCGATGCAATTTCTGTGTTTCATCGCCAATAAGAAGATCAGAGGGATACAGTAAACCTGAAGTGAAGCATCGAAATCTATAACTAGTGTCACAGGAATGGTTCAAAACATAGACAGTAAGAAGAGTCAGTTTTCTTGTATTTAAATCAGCATTGTGCCTTTTGTATTTAATTCCGATGCAATTTCTGTGTTGCATCGTCAATAAGAGGTCAGAGGGATATAGTAAACCTGAAGTGAAGCATCGGAATCTATAGCTTGTGTCACAGGAATGGTTCAAAACATAGAGAGTAAGAAGAGTCAGTTTTCTTGTACTTAAGGCAGCATTGTGCCTTTTGTATTTAATTCCGATGCAGTTTCTGTGTTTCATCGTCAATAAGAAGGTCAGAGGGATACAGTAAACCTGAAGTGTAGCATCGGAATCTATAAGTAGTGTCACAGGAATGGTTCAAATCATATATACTAAGAAGAATCAGTTTTCATGTACTTAATCGGCATATTGCCTTTTCTGTTTAATTCCGATGTAATTTCTGTATTTCATCGACAATAATAAGGTCAGTGGGATACAGTAAACCCGAGGAGAAGCATCGGAATCTATAAATAGTGTCACAGGAATGGTTCAAAACATAGACAGTAAGAAGAGCCAGTCATCTTGTACTTGAGTTGGCATTGTGCCTTTTGTATTTAATTCCGATGCAATTTCTGTGTTTCATCGTCAATAAGAAGGTCAGTGGGATACAGTAAACCTAGAGTGAAGCATCGGAATCTATAACTAGTGTCACAGGAATGGTTCAAAACATAGACAGTAAGAAGAGTCAGTTTTCTTGTACTTAAGTCGGCATTGTACCTTTTGTATTTAATTCCGATGCAATTTCTGTGTTTCATCGTCAATAAGAGGTCAGAGGGATACAGTAAACCTAAAGTGTAGCAACGGAATCTAAAACTAGTGTCACAGGAATGGTTCAAAACATAGTCAGTAAGAAGAGTCAGTTTTCTTGTACTTAAGTCGGCATTGTGCCTTTTGTATTTAACTCCGATGCAATTTCTGTGTTTCATCGACAATAAGAAGGTCCAAGGGACACAGTAAACATATAGTGAAACATCGGAATCTAAAACTGGTGTCACAGGAAGCGTTCAAATCATAGTCAGTAAGAAGAGTCAGTCTTATTGTACTTAAGTCGGCATTGTGGATTTTGTATCTACTTCCGATTCAATTTCTGTGTTTAATCGTCAATAACAAGGTCCAAAGGATACAGTAAACATATAGTGAAGCATCGGAAACTAAAACTGGTGTAACAGGAAATGTTCAAAAGATAGACAGTAAGAAGAGTCAGTCTTCTTGTACTTAAGTCGGCGTTGTGCCTTTTGTATTTAATTCCGATGCAATTTCTGTGTTTCATCGTCAATAAGAAGGTCCAAGGGATACAGTAAACATATAATGAAGCATCAGAATGTAAAACTGGTCTCACAGGAAATGTTCAAAACTTAGTCAGTAAGGAGAGTCAGTCTTCTTGTACTTAAGTCGGCATTGTGCCTTTTGTATTTAATTCCGATGCAATTTCTGTGTTTCATCGTCAATAAGCAGGTCCGAGGGATACAGTAAACCTGAAGTGAAGCATCGGACCCTAAACTTGGTCTCACAGGAAAGGTTGAACGCATAGACAGTAAAAAGCGTTAGTTTTCTTGTACTTAAGTCAGCATTGTGCCTTTTCTATTTAATTCTGATTCAATTTCTGTGTTTCATCGTCAATAAGAGGTCAGAGGGATACAGTAAACCTGAAGTGAAGCATCGGAATCTAAAACCGCTCTCACAGGAAGGTTTCAAAACATAGACAGTAAGAAGAGCCAGTCTTCTCGTACCTGAGTCGCCATTGTGCCATTTGTATTTAATTCCGATGTAATTTCTGTGTTTCATCGTCAATAAGAAGGGCAGAGTGATACAGTAAACCTGTAGTGAAGCATCGGAATCTATAACTAGTGTAACATGAATGGTTCAAATCATAGACAGTAAGAAGAATCAGTTTTCTTGTACTTAAGTTAGCATTGTGCCTTTTGTATTTAATTCCGATGCAATTTCTGTGTTTCATCGTCAATAAGAAGGTCAGAGGGATACAGTAAACCTAAAGTGAAGCATCGGAATCTACAACTAGTGTCACAGGAATGGTTCAAATCATACATAGTAAGAAGAATCAGTTTTCATGTACTTAATCGGCATTGTGCCTTTTCTATTTAATTCCAATGCAATTTCTGTGTTTTACCGACAATAAGAAGGTCAGAGCGATACAGTAAACCGGAAGTGAAGCATCGGACTCTATAACTAGTGTCACAGGAATGGTTCAAAACATAGACAGTAAGAAGAGCCAGTCTTCTTGTTCTTGAGTTGCCATTGTGCCTTTTGTATTTAATTCCGATGCAATTTCTGTGTTTCATCGTCAATAAGAAGGTCAGAGGGATACAGTAAACTGGAAGTGAAAATTCGGAATCCGTGACTAGTGTCATAGGAATGGTTCAAAACATAGACAGTAAGTAGAGTCAATTTTCTTGTACTAATGTCGGCATTGATCCTTTTGTATTAAATTCCGATACAATTTCTGTGTTTCATCGTCAATAAGAAGGTCAGAGGGATACAGTAAACCTGAAGTGAAGCATCGGAATCTATAACTAGTGTCACAGGAATGGTTCAAAACATAGACAGTAAGAAGAGTCAGATATCTTGTACTTAAGTCGGCATTGTGCCTTTTGTATTTAATTCCGGTGCAATATCTGTGTTTCATCGTCAATAAGACGGTCAGAGGGATACAGTAAACCTGAAGTGAAGCATCGGAATCTATAAATAGTGTCACAGGCATGGTTCACAACATAGACAGTAGGAAGAGCCAGTCTTCTTGTCCTTGATTCGGCATTGTGCCTTTTGAATTTCATTCAGATGCAATTTCTGTGTTTCATCGTCAATAAGAAGATCTGAGGGATACAGTAAACCTGAAGTGAAGCATCGGAATCTATAACTAGTGTCACAGGAATGGTTCAAATCATAGATAGTAAGAAGAATCAGTTTTCATGTACTTAATCGGCATTGTGCCTTTTCTATTTACTTCCAATGCAATATCTGTGTTTCACCGACAATAAGAAGGTCAGAGGGATACAGCAAACCTGAAGTGAAGCATCGGAATCTATAACTAGTGTCACAGGAATGGTTCAAAACATAGACAGTAAGAAGAGCCAGTCTTCTTGTACTTGAGTTGGCATTGTGCCTTTTGTATTTAATTCCGATGCAATTTCTGTGTTTCACCGTCAATAAGAAGGTCAGTGGGATAAAGTAAACCTGAAGTGAAGCATCGGAATCTATAACTAGTGTCACAGGAATGGTTCAAAACATAGACAGTAGGAAGAGACAGTTTTCTTGTACTTAAGTCGGCATTGTACCTTTTTTATTTAATTCCGATGCAATTTCTGTGTTTCATCGTCAATAAGAAGGTCAGTGGGATACAGTAAACCTGAAGTGAAGCATCGGAATCTATAACTAGTGTCACAGGAATGGTTCAAAAGATAGACAGTAAGAAGAGTCAGTTTGCTTGTACTTAAGACGGCATTGTACCTTTTGTATTTAATTCTGATGCAATTTCTGTGATTCATCGTCAATAAGATGTCAGAGGTATACAGTAAAACTGAAGTGTAGCATCGGAATCTATAACTAGTGTCACAGGAATGGTTCAAAACATAGACAGTAAGGAGAGTCAGTTTTCTTGTACTTAAGTCGGCATTGTGCATTTTGTATTAAATTCAGATGCAATTTCTGTGTTTCATCGTCAATAAGAAGGTCAGAGGGATACAGTAGACCGGAAGTGAAAATTCGGAATCTGTGACTAGTGTCATAGGAATGGTTCAAAACATAGACAGTAAGAAGAGTCAGTTTTCTTGTACAAATGTCGGCATTGTGCCTTTTGTATTTAATTCCGATACGATTTCTGTGTTTTATCGTCAATAAGAAGGTCAGAGGGATACAGTAAACCTGAAGTGAAGCATCGGAATCTATAACTAGTGTCACAGGAATGGTTCAAAACATAGACAGTAAGAAGAGTCAGTTTTCTTGTACATAAGTCGGCATTGTGCCTTTTGTATTGATTTCCGATGCAATTTCTGTGTTTCATCGTCAATAAGAAGGTCGGAGCGATACAGTAAACCTGAAGTGAAGCATCGGAATCGATAACTAGTGTCACAGGAGTGGTTGAAGACATTCACAGTAAGAAGAGTCAGATTTCTTGTACTTAAGTCGGCATTGTGCCTTTTGTATTTAATTCCGATTGAATATCTGTTTTTCATCGTCAATACGACGGTCAGAGGGATACAGTAAACCTGAAGTGAAGCATCGGAATCTATAAATAGTGTCACAGGCATGGTTCACAACATAGACAGTAGGAAGAGCCAGTCTTCTTGTCCTTGATTCGGCATTGTGCCTTTTGTATTTCATTCCGATGCAATTTCTGTGTTTCATCGTCAATAAGAAGGTCAGAGCTATACAGTAAACCTGAAGTGAAGCATCGGAATCTATAACTAGTGTCACAGGAATGGTTCAAATCATAGATAGTAAGAAGAATCAGTTTTCATGTACTTAATCGGCATTGTGCCTTTTGTATTTAATTCCAATGCAATATCTGTGTTTCACCGACAATAAGAAGGTCAGAGGGATACAGTAAACCTGAAGTGAAGCATCGGAATCTATAACTAGTGTCACAGGAATGGTTCAAAACATAGACAGTAAGAAGAGCCAGTCTTCTTGTACTTGAGTCGGCATTGTGCCTTTTGTATTTAATTCCGCTGCAATTTCTGTGTTTCATCGTCAATAAGAAGGTCAGTGGGATACTGTAAACCTGAAGTGAAGCATCGGAATCTATAACTTGTGTCACAGGAATGGTTCAAAACATAGACAGTAAGAAGAGTCAGTTTTCTTGTACTTAAGTCGGCATTGTACCTTTTGTATTTAATTCCGATGCAATTTCTGTGTTTCATCGTCAATAAGAGGTCAGAGGGATATAGTGAAACTGAAGTGTAGCATCGGACCTATAACTAGTGTCACAGGAATGGTTCAAAACATAGACAGTATGAAGAGTCAGTCTTCTTGTACTTAAGTCGGCATTGTGCCTTTTGTATTTAATTCCGATGCAATTTCTGGGTTTCATCGTCAATAAGAAGGTCAGAGGGATACAGTAAACCTGAAGTGAAGCATCGGAATCTATAACTAGTGTCACAGGAATGGTTTAAACATAGACAGTAAGAAGAGTCAGTTTTCTTGTACTTAATTCGGCATTGTGCCTTTTGTATTTAATTCCGATGCAATTTCTGTGTTTCATCGTCAATAAGAAGGTCAGAGCGATACAGTAAACCTGAAGTGAAGCATCGGAATCGATAACTAGTGTCACAGGAATGGTGGAAAACAAGACAGTAAGAAGAGTCAGATTTCTTGTACTTAAGTCGGCATTGTGCCTTTTGTATTTAATTCCGATGCAATATCTGTGTTTCATCGTCAATAAGAAGGTCAGAGGGATACAGTAAACCCGAAGTGAAGCATCGAAAACTATAACTAGTGTTACAGGAATGGTTCAAAACAAAGACAGTAAGAAGAGTCAGTTCTTTTGTACTTAAGTCGGCATTTTGCCTTTTGTATTTAATTCCGCTTCAATTTCTGTGTTTCATCGTAAATAAGAAGGTCAGAGGGATACAGTATACCTGAAGTGAAGCATCGGAATCTATAACTAATGTCACAGGAATTGTTCAAAACATAGACAGTAAGAAGAGCCAGTCTTCTTGCACTTGAGTCGGCATTGTGCCTTTTATATTTCATTCCGATGCAGTTTCTGTGTTTCATCGTCAATAAGAAGGTCAGAGAGATATAGTATACCTGAAGTGAAGCATCGGATCTATAACTAATGTCACAGGAATTGTTCAAAACATACACGGTATGAAGAGTCAGTTTTCTTGTACTTAAGTCGGCATTGTGCCTTTTGTATTTAACTCCGATGCAATTTCTGTGTTTCATCGACAATAAGAAGGTCCAAGGGATACAGTAAACATATAATGAAACATCGAAATCTAAAACTGGTCTCACAGGAAACGTTCAAAACATAGTCAGTAAGAAGAGTCAGTCTTCTTGTACTTATGTCGGCATTGTGGATTTTGTATTAATTCCGATGCAATTTCTGTGTTTAATCGTCAATAAGAAGGTCCAAAGGATACAGTAAACATATAGTGAAGCATCGGAAACTAAAACTGGTATAACAGGAAATGTTCAAAAGATAGACAGTAAGAAGAGTCAGTCATCTTGTACTTAAGTCGGCGTTGTGCCTTTTGTATTTAATTCCGATGCAATTTCTGTGTTTCATCGTCAATAAGAAGGTCCAAGGGATACAGTAAACATATAATGAAGCATCAGAATGTAAAACTGGTCTCACAGGAAATGTTCAAAACTTAGTCAGTAAGGAGAGTCAGTCTACTTGTACTTAAGTCGGCATTGTGCCTTTTGTATTTAATTCCGATGCAATTTCTGTGTTTCATCGTCAATAAGTAGGTCCGAGGGATACAGTAAACCTGAAGTGAAGCATCGGACCCTAAACTTGGTCTCACAGGAAAGGATGAAAACATAAACAGTAGAAAGCGTTAGTTTTCTTGTACTTAAGTCGGCATTGTGCCTTTTGTATTTAATTCCGATGCAATTTCTGTGTTTCATCGTCAATAAGTAGGTCCGAGGGATACAGTTAACCTGAAGTGAAGCATCGGAATCTAAAACCAGTCTCACAGGAAGGTTTCAAAACATAGACAGTAAGAAGAGCCAGTCTTCTTGTACCTGAGTCGCCATTGTGCCTTTTGTATTTAATTCCGATGTAATTTCTGTGTTTCATCGTCAATAAGAAGGGCAGAGGGATACAGTAAACCTGTAGTGAAGCATCGGAATCTATAACTAGTGTAACATCAATGGTTCAAATCATAGACAGTAAGAAGAATCAGTTTTCTTGTACTTAAGTTAGCATTGTGCCTTTTGTATTTAATTCCGATGCAATTTCTGTGTTTCATCGTCAATAAGAAGGTAAGAGGGATACAGTAAACCTAAAGTGAAGCATCGGAATCTATAACTAGTGTCACAGGAATGGTTCAAATCATAGATAGTAAGAAGAGTCAGTCTTCTTGTACTTAAGTCGGCGTTGTGCCTTTTGTATTTAATTCCGATGCAATTTCTGTGTTTCATCGTCAATAAGAAGGTCCAAGGGATACAGTAAACATATAATGAAGCATCAGAATGTAAAACTGGTCTCACAGGAAATGTTCAAAACTTAGTCAGTAAGGAGAGTCAGTCTTCTTGTACTTAAGTCGCCATTGTGCCTTTTGTATTTAATTCCGATGCAATTTCTGTGTTTCATCGTCAATAAGCAGGTCCGAGGGATACAGTAAACCTGAAGTGAAGCATCGGACCCTAAACGCGGTCTCACAGGAAAGGTTGAAAGCATAGACAGTAAAAAGCGTTAATTTTCTTGTACTTAAGTCAGCATTGTGCCTTTTCTATTTAATTCTGATTCAATTTCTGTGTTTCATCGGCAATAAGAGGTCAGAGGGATACAGTTAACCTGAAGTGAAGCATCGGAATCTAAAACCGGTCTCACAGGAAGGTTTCAAAACATAGACAGTAAGAAGAGCCAGTCTTCTCGTACCTGAGTCGCCATTGTGCCATTTGTATTTAATCCCGATGTAATTTCTGTGTTTCATCGTCAATAAGAAGGGCAGAGGGATACAGTAAACCTGAAGTGAAGCATCGGAATCTATAACTAGTGTAACATGAATGGTTCAAATCATAGACAGTAAGAAGAATCAGTTTTCTTGTACTTAAGTTAGCATTGTGCCTTTTGTATTTAATTCCGATGCCATTTCTGTGTTTCATCGTCAATAAGAAGGTCAGAGGGATACAGTAAACCTAAAGTGAAGCATCGGAATCTACAACTAGTGTCACAGGAATGGTTCAAATCATAGATAGTAAGAAGAATCAGTTTTCATGTACTTAATCGGCATTGTGCCTTTTCTATTTAATTCCAATGCAATTTCTGTGTTTTACCGACAATAAGAAGGTCAGAGCGATACAGTAAACCGGAAGTGAAGCATCGGAATCTATAACTAGTGTCACAGGAATGGTTCAAAACATAGACAGTAAGAAGAGCCAGTCTTCTTGTTCTTGAGTTGCCATTGTGCCTTTTGTATTTAATTCCGATGCAATTTCTGTGTTTCATCGTCAATAAGAAGGTCAGAGGGATACAGTAAACTGGAAGTGAAAATTCGGAATCCGTGACTAGTGTCATAGGAATGGTTCAAAACATAGACAGTAAGTAGAGTCAATTTTCTTGTACTAATGTCGGCATTGATCCTTTTGTATTAAATTCCGATACAATTTCTGTGTTTCATCGTCAATAAGAAGGTCAGAGGGATACAGTAAACCTGAAGTGAAGCATCGGAATCTATAACTAGTGTCACAGGAATGGTTCAAAACATAGACAGTAAGAAGAGTCAGTTTTCTTGTACTTAAGTCGGCATTGTGCCTTTTGTATTTAATTCCGATGCAATTTCTGTGTTTCATCGTCAATAAGAATGTCGGAGCGATACAGTAAACCTGAAGTGAAGCATCGAAATCGATAACTAGTGTCACAGGAGTGTTTGAAGACATTGACAGTAAGAAGAGTCAGATTTCTTGTACTTAAGTCGGCATTGTGCCTTTTGTATTTAATTCCGGTGCAATATCTGTGTTTCATCGTCAATAAGACTGTCAGAGGGATACAGTAAACCTGAAGTGAAGCATCGGAATCTATAAATAGTGTCACAGGCATGGTTCACAACATAGACAGTAGGAAGAGCCAGTCTTCTTGTCCTTGATTCGGCATTGTGCCTTTTGTATTTCATTCAGATGCAATTTCTGTGTTTCATCGTCAATAAGAAGATCTGAGGGATACAGTAAACCTGAAGTGAAGCATCGGAATCTATAACTAGTGTCACAGGAATGGTTCAAATCATAGATAGTAAGAAGAATCAGTTTTCATGTACTTAATCGGCATTGTGCCTTTTCTATTTACTTCCAATGCAATATCTGTGTTTCACCGACAATAAGAAGGTCAGAGGGATACAGTAAACCTGAAGTGAAGCATCGGAATCTATAACTAGTGTCACAGGAGTGGTTCAAAACATAGACAGTAAGAAGAGCCAGTCTTCTTGTACTTGAGTTGGCATTGTGCCTTTTGTATTTAATTCCGATGCAATTTCTGTGTTTCATCGTCAATAAGAAGGTCAGTGGGATAAAGTAAACCTGAAGTGAAGCATCGGAATCTATAACTAGTGTCACAGGAATGGTTCAAAACATAGACAGTAGGAAGAGTCAGTTTTCTTGTACTTAAGTCGGCATTGTACCTTTTTTATTTAATTCCGATGCAATTTCTGTGTTTCATCGTCAATAAGAAGGTCAGTGGGATACAGTAAACCTGAAGTGAAGCATCGGAATTTATAACTAGTGTCACAGGAACGGTTCAAAACATAGACAGTAAGAAGAGTCAGTTTGTTTGTACTTAAGTCGGCATTGTACCTTTTGTATTTAATTCCGATGCAATTTCTGTGATTCATCGTCAATAAGATGTCAGAGGTATACAGTAAAACTGAAGTGTAGCATCGGAATCTATAACTAGTGTCACAGGAATGGTTCAAAACGTAGACAGTAAGGAGAGTCAGTTTTCTTGTACTTAAGTCGGCATTGTGCCTTTTGTATTAAATTCAGATGCAATTTCTGTGTTTCATCGTCAATAAGAAGGTCAGAGGGATACAGTAGACCGGAAGTGAAAATTCGGAATCTGTGACTAGTGTCATAGGAATGGTTCAAAACATAGACAGTAAGAAGAGTCAGTTTTCTTGTACAAATGTCGGCATTGTGCCTTTTGTATTTAATTCCGATACAATTTCTGTGTTTCATCGTCAATAAGAAGGTCAGAGGGATACAGTAAACCTGAAGTGAAGCATCGGAATCTATAACTAGTGTGACAGGAATGGTTCAAAACATAGACAGTAAGAAGAGTCAGTTTTCTTGTACATAAGTCGGCATTGTGCCTTTTGTATTTAATTCCGATGCAATTTCTGTGTTTCATCGTCAATAAGAAGGTCGGATCGATACAGTAAACCTGAAGTGAAGCATCGGAATCGATAACTAGTGTCACAGGAGTGGTTGAAGACATTCACAGTAAGAAGAGTCAGATTTCTTGTACTTAAGTCGCCATTGTGCCTTTTGTATTTAATTCCGATTCAATATCTGTGTTTCATCGTCAATACGACGGTCAGAGGGATACAGTAAACCTGAAGTGAAGCATCGGAATCTATAAATAGTGTCACAGGCATGGTTCACAACATAGACAGTAGGAAGAGCCAGTCTTCTTGTCCTTGATTCGGCATTGTGCCTTTTGTATTTCATTCCGATGCAATTTCTGTGTTTCATCGTCAATAAGAAGGTCAGAGGTATACAGTAAACCTGAAGTGAAGCATCGGAATCTGTAACTAGTGTCACAGGAATGGTTCAAATCATAGATAGTAAGAAGAATCAGTTTTCATGTACTTAATCGGCATTGTGCCTTTTGTATTTAATTCCAATGCAATATCTGTGTTTCACCGACAATAAGAAGGTCAGAGGGATACAGTAAACCTGAAGTGAAGCATCGGAATCTATAACTAGTGTCACAGGAATGGTTCAAAACATAGACAGTAAGAAGAGCCAGTCTTCTTGTTCTTGAGTCGGCATTGTGCCTTTTGTATTTAATTCCGCTGCAATTTCTGTGTTTCATCGTCAATAAGAAGGTCAGTGGGATACTGTAAACCTGAAGTGAAGCATCGGAATCTATAACTTGTGTCACAGGAATGGTTCAAAACATAGACAGTAAGAAGAGTCAGTTTTCTTGTACTTAAGTCGGCATTGTACCTTTTGTATTTAATTCCGATGCAATTTCTGTGTTTCATCGTCAATAAGAGGTCAGAGGGATATAGTGAAACTGAAGTGTAGCATCGGAATCTATAACTAGTGTCACAGGAATGGTTCAAAACATAGACAGTAAGAAGAGTCAGTCTTCTTGTACTTATGTCGGGATTGTGCCTTTTGTATTTAATTCCGATGCAATTTCTGTGTTTCATCGTCAATAAGAAGGTCAGAGGGATACAGTAAACCTGAAGTGAAGCATCGGAATCTATAACTAGTGTCACAGGAATGGTTTAAACATAGACAGTAAGAAGAGTCAGTTTTCTTGTACTTAATTCGGCATTGTGCCTTTTGTATTTAATTCCGATGCAATTTCTGTGTTTCATCGTCAATAAGAAGGTCAGAGCGATACAGTAAACCTGAAGTGAAGCATCGGAATCGATAACTAGTGTCACAGGAATGGTTGAAAACAAGACAGTAAGAAGAGTCAGATTTCTTGTACTTAAGTCGGCATTGTGCCTTTTGTATTTAATTACGATGCAATATCTGTGTTTCATCGTCAATAAGAAGGTCAGAGAGATATAGTATACCTGAAGTGAAGCATCGGAAACTATAACTAATGTCACAGGAATTGTTCAAAACATACACGGTATGAAGAGTCAGTTTTCTTGTACTTAAGTCGGCATTGTGCCTTTTGTATTTAACTCCGATGCAATTTCTGTGTTTCATCGTCAATAAGTAGGTCCGAGGGATACAGTAAACCTGAAGTGAAGCATCGGACCCTAAACTTAGTCTCACAGGAAAGGTTGAAAACATAGACAGTAGAAAGCGTTAGTTTTCTTGTACATAAGTCAGCATTGTGCCTTTTCTATTTAATTCTGATTCAATTTCTGTGTTTCATCGTCAATAAGAAGGTCAGAGGGATAATGTAAACCTAAAGTGAAGCATCGGAATCTATAACTAGTGTCACAGGAATGGTTCAAATCATAGATAGTAAGAAGAATCAGTTTTCATGTACTTAATCGGCATTGTGCCTTTTCTATTTAATTCCAATGCAATTTCTGTGTTTTACCGACAATAAGAAGGTCAAAGCGATACAGTTAACCGGAAGTGAAGCATCGGAATCTATAACTAGTGTCACAGGAATGGTTCAAAACATAGACAGTAAGAAGAGCCAGTCTTCTTGTACTTGAGTTGCCATTGTGCCTTTTGTATTTAATTCCGATGCAATTTCTGTGTTTCATCCTCAATAAGAAGGTCAGAGGGATACAGTAAACTGGAAGTGAAAATTCGTAATCTGTGACTAGTGTCATAGGAATGGTTCAAAACATAGACTGTAAGTAGAGTCAATTTTCTTGTACTAATGTCGGCATTGTGCCTTTTGTATAAATTCCGATACAATTTCTGTGTTTCATCGTCAATAAGAAGGTCGGAGCGATACAGTAAACCTGAAGTGAAGCATCGAAATCGATAAATAGTGTCACAGGTGTGTTTGAAGACATTGACAGTAAGAAGAGTCAGATTTCTTGTACTTAAGTCGGCATTGTGCCTTTTGTATTTAATTCCGATGCAATATCTGTGTTTCGTCGTCAATAAGACGGTCAGAGGGATACAGTAAACCTGAAGTGAAGCATCGGAATCTATAAATAGTGTCACAGGCATGGTTCACAACATAGACAGTAGGAAGAGCCAGTCTTCTTGTCCTTGATTCGGCATTGTGCATTTTGTATTTCATTCCGATGCAATTTCTGTGTTTCATCGTCAATAAGAAGAACTGAGGGATACAGTAAACCTGAAGTGAAGCATCGGAATCTATAACTAGTGTCGCAGGAATGGTTCAAATCATAGATAGTAAGAAGAATCAGTTTTCATGTACTTAATCGGCATTGTGCCTTTTCCATTTAATTCCAATGCAATATCTGTGTTTCACCGACAATAAGAAGGTCAGAGGGATACAGTAAACCTGAAGTGAGGCATCGGAATCTATAACTAGTGTCACAGGAATGGTTCAAAACATAGACAGTAAGAAGAGCCAGTCTTCTTGTGCTTGAGTTGGCATTGTGCCATTTGTATTTCATTCCGATGCAATTTCTGTGTTTCATCGTCAATAAGAAGAACTGAGGGATACAGTAAACCTGAAGTGAAGCATCGGAATCTATAACTAGTGTCACAGGAATGGTTCAAAACATAGACAGTAAGAAGAGTCAGTTTTCTTGTACTTAAGTCGGCATTGTACCTTTTTTATTTAATTCCGATGCAATTTCTGTGTTTCATCGTCAATAAGAAGGTCAGTGGGATACAGTAAACCTGAAGTGAAGCATCGGAATCTGTAACTAGTGTCACAGGAATGGTTCAAAACATAGACAGTAAGAAGAGTCAGATTTCTTGTACTTAAGTCGGCATTGTACCTTTTGTATTTAATTCCGATGCAATTTCTGTGTTTCATCGTCAATAAGAGGTCAGAGGTGTACAGTAAAACTGATGTGTAGCATCGGAATCTATAACTAGTGTCACAGGAATGGTTCAAAACATAGACAGTAAGGAGAGTAGGTTTTCTTGTACTTAAGTCGGCATTGTGCCTTTTGTATTTAATTCAGATGCAATTTCTGTGTTTCATCGTCAATAAGAAGGTCAGAGGGATACAGTAGACCGGAAGTGACAATTCGGAATCTGTGACTAGTGTCATAATAATGGTTCAAAACATAGACAGTAAGAGGAGTCAGTTTTCTTGTACTTAAGTCGGCATTGTGCCTTTTGTATTTAATTCCGATTCAATATCTGTGTTTCATCGTCAATACGACGGTCAGAGGGATACAGTAAACCTGTTGTGAAGCATCGGAATCTATAAATAGTGTCACAGGCATGGTTCACAACATAGACAGTAGGAAGAGCCAGTCTTCTTGTCCTTGATTCGGCATTTTCCTTTTTGTATTTCATTCCGATGCAATTTCTGTGTTTCATCGTCAATAAGAAGGTCAGAGGTATACAGTAAACCTGAAGTGAAGCATCGGAATCTATAACTAGTGTCACAGGAATGGTTCTAATCATAGATAGTAAGAAGAATCAGTTTTCATGTACTTAATCGGCATTGTGCCTTTTGTATTTAATTCCAATGCAATATCTGTGTTTCACCGACAATAAGAAGGTCAGAGGGATACAGTAAACCTGAAGTGAAGCATCGGAATCTATAACTAGTGTCACAGGAATGGTTCAAAACATAGACAGTAAGAAGAGCCAGTCTTCTTTTAATAGAGTTGGCATTGTGCCTTTTGTATTTAATTCCGCTGCAATTTCTGTGTTTCATCGTCAATAAGATGGTCAGTGGGATACAGTAAACCTGAAGTGAAGCTTCGGAATCTATAACTAGTGTCACAGGAATGGTTCAAAACATAGACAGCAAGAAGAGTCAGTTTTCTTGTACTTAAGTCGGCATTGTAACTTTTGTATTTAATTCCGATGCAATTTCTGTGTTTCATCGTCAATAAGAGGTCAGAGGGATACAGTGAAACTGAAGTGTAGCATCGGAATCTATAACTAGTGTCACAGGAATGGTTCAAAACATAGACAGTAAGAAGAGTCAGTCTTCTTGTACTTAAGTCAGCATTGTGCCTTTTGTATTTAATTCCGATGCAATTTCTGTGTTTCATCGTCAATAAGAAGGTCAGAGGGATACAGTAAACCGGAAGTGAAGCATCGGAATCTATAACTAGTGTCACAGGAATGGTTTAAATCATAGACAGTAAGAAGAGTCAGTTTTCTTGTACTTAATTCGGCATCGTGCCTTTTGTATTTAATTCCGATGCAATTTCTGTGTTTCATCGTCAATAAGAAGGTCAGAGCGATACAGTAAACCTGAAGTGAAGCATCGGAATCGATAACTAGTGTCACAGGAATGGTTGAAAACAAGACAGTAAGAAGAGTCAGATTTCTTGTACTTAAGTCGGCATTGTGCCTTTTGTATTTAATTCCGAAGCAATATCTGTGTTTCATCGTCAATAAGAAGGTCAGAGGGATACAGTAAACCCGAAGTGAAGCATCGAAAACTATAACTAGTGTCACAGGAATAGTTTAAAACAAAGACAGTAAGAAGAGTCAGTTCTTTTGTACTTAAGTCGGCATTTTGCCTTTTGTATTTAATTCCGCAGCAATTTCTGTGTTTCATCGTAAATAAGAAGGTCAGAGGGATACAGTATACCTGAAGTGAAGCATCGGAATCTATAACTAATGTCACAGGAATTGTTCAAAACATAGACAGTAAGAAGAGCCAGTCTTCTTGTACTTGAGTCGGCATTGTGCCTTTTATATTTCATTCCGATGCAGTTTCTGTGTTTCATCGTCAATAACAAGGTCAGAGAGATATAGTATACCTGAAGTGAAGCATCGGAATCTATAACTAATGTCACAGGAATTGTTCAAAACATACACGGTATGAAGAGTCAGTTTTCTTGTACTTAAGTCCGCATTGTGCCTTTTCTATTTAATTCCGATGCAATTTCTGTGTTTCATCGTCAATAAGAAGGTCCAGGGGATACAGTAAACATATAGTGAAGCATCGGAATCTAAAACTGGTCACACAGGAAATGTTCAAAACAGTCAGTAAGAAGAGTCAGTCTTCTAGTACTTAAGTCGGCATTGTGCTTTTTGTATTTAATTCCGATGAAATTTCAGTGTTTCTTCGTAAATAAGAAGGTCAGAGGGATACAGTGAACCTGAAGTGAAGCATCGGAATCTATAACTAGTGTCACAGCAATGGGTCAAAACATAGAGAGTAAGAAGAGACAGTTTTCTTGTACTTAAGCCGGCATTGTGCCTTTTGTATTCAATTCCGATGCAAATTCTGTGTTTCATCGTCAACAAGAAGGTTTAGAGGCATACAGTAAACCTGAAGTGAAGCATCAGAATCTATAACTAGTGTCACAACAATGGTTCAACCCATAGACAGTAATAACAGTCAGTCTTCTTGAACTTAAGTCGGCATTGTGTCTTTTTTATTTAATTCCGATGCAATTTCTGTGTTTCATGGTCAATAAGAAGGTCAGAGGGATACAGTAAACCTGAAGTGAAGCATCGTAATCTACAACTAGTGTCACAGGAATGGTTCAAAACATAGACAATAAGAAGAATCAGTTTTCTTGTACTTAAGTCGGCATTGTGCTTTTTGTATTTAATTCCGATGCAATTTTTGTGTTTCATCCTCAATAAGAAGGTCAGAGGGATACAGTAAACCTGAAGTGAAACATCGGAATCTATAACTAGTGTCACTTAATGGTTCAAAACATAGACAGTAAGAAGAGTCAGTTGTCTTGTACTTAAGTCGGCATTGTGCCTTTTGTATTTTATTCCGATGCAATTTCTGTGTTTCATCGTCAATAAGGAGGTCAGAGGAATACAGTAAACCTGAAGTGAAGCATCGTAATCTACAACTAGTGTCACAGGAATATTTCAAAACATAGACACTAAGAAGAGTCAGTTTTCTTGTACTTAAGTCGGCATTGTGCTTTTTGTATTTAATTCCGATGCAATTTCTGTGTTTCATGGTCAATAAGAAGGTCAGAGAGATACAGTAAACTTGAAGTGAAGCATCGTAATCTACAACTAGTGTCACAGGAATGGTTCAAAACATAGACAGTAAGAAGAGTCAGTTTTCTTGTACTTAAGTCGGCAATTGTGCCTTTTGTATTTAATTCCGATGGAATTTCAGTGTTTCATCGTCAATAAGATGGTCAGAGGGATACAGTGAACCTGAAGTGAAGCATTGGAATCTATAACTATTGTCACAGCAGTGGTTTAAAACATAGACAGTAAGAAGAGTCAGTTTTCTTGTACTTAAGTCGGCATTGTGCTTTTTGTATTTAATTCCGATGCAATTGTTGTGTTTCATCGTCAATAAGAAGGTCAGAGGGATACAGTAAACCTGAAGTGAAGCATCAGAATCTATAACTAGTGTCACTTAATGGTTCAAAACATAGACAGTAAGAAGTGTCAGCTGTCTTGTACTTAAGTCGGCATTGTGCCTTTTGTATTTAATTCCGATGCAATTTCTGTGTTTCATCGTCAATAAGAAGGTCAGAGGGATACAGTAAACCAGAAGTGAACCATCGGAAGCTATAACTAGTGTCACATGAATGGTTCAAAACATAGGCAGTAAGAAGAGTCAGTTTTCTTGTACTTAAGTCAGCATTGTGCCTTTTGTATTTAATTCCGATGCAATTTCTGTGTTTCATCGTCAATAAGAAGGTGCAAGGGATACAGTAAACATATAATGAAGCATCAGAATGTAAAACTGGTCTCACAGGAAATGTTCAAAACATAGTCAGTAAGGAGAGTCAGTCTTCTTGTACTTATGTCGGCATTGTGACTTTTGTATTTAATTCCGATGCAATTTCTGTGTTTCATCGTCAATAAGAAGGTCCAAGGGATACAGTTAACCTGAAGTGAAGCATCGGACACTAAACCTGGTCTCACAGGAAAGTTTGAAAACATAGACAGTAAGAAGCGTTAGTTTTCTTGTACTTTAGTCAGCATTGTGCCTTTTCTATTTAATTCTGATTCAATTTCTGTGTTTCATCGTCAATAGGAAGGTCAGAGGGATACAGTAAACCTGAAGTGAAGCATCGGAATATGTAACTAGTGTCACAGGAATGGTTCAAAACATAGACAGTAAGAAGAGTCAGTCTTCTTGAACTTAAGTCGGCATTGTGCCTTCTTCATTTAATTCCGATGCAATTTCTTTGTTTCATCGTGAATAAGAAGGTCAGAGGGATACAGTAAACCTGAAGTGAAGCATCGTAATCTACAACTAGTGTCACAGGAATGGTTCAATACATAGACAGTAAGAAGAGTCAGGTTACTTGTACTTATGTCGGCATTGTGCCTTTTGTATTTAATTCCGATGCAAATTCTGTGTTTCATCGTCAACAAGAAGGTCAGAGGCATACAGTAAACCTGAAGTGAGGCATCGGAATCCATAACTAGTGTCACAGGAATGGTTCATAGCATAGACAGTATAAAGAGTCAGCTTTCTTGTACTTAAGTCGGCAATTGTGCCTTTTGTTTTTAATTCCGATGGAATTTCAGTGTTTCATCGTCAATAAGAGGGTCAGAGGCATACAGTGAACCTGAAGTGAAGCATCGGAATCTATAACTAGTGTCACTTAATGGTTCAAAACATAGACAGTAAGAAGAGTCAGTTGTCTTGTACATAAGTCGGCATTGTGCCTTTTGTATTTAATTCCGATGCAATTTCTGTGTTTCATCGTCAATAAGAAGGTCAGAGGGATACAGAAAACCTGAAGTGAAGCATCGGAAACTATACCTAGTGTCACATGAATGGTTCAAAACATATGCAGTAAGAAGAGTCATTTTTCTTGTACTTAAGTCAGCATTGTGCCTTTTGTATTTAATTCCGATGCAATTTCTGTGTTTCATGGTCAATAAGAACGTCCAAGGGATACAGTAAACGTATAATGAAGCATCAGAATGTAAAACTGGTCTCACAGGAAATGTTCAAAAAATAGTCAGTAAGGAGAGTCAGTCTTCTTGTACTTAAGTCGGCGATGTGCCTTTTGTATTTAATTCTGATGCAATTTCTGTGTTTCATCGTCAATAAGTAGGTCAGAGGGATACAGTAAACCTGAAGTGAAGCATCTGACCCTCAACCTGGTCTCACAGGAAAGGTTGAAAACATAGACAGTAAGAAGCGTTAGTTTTCTTGTACTTAAGTCAGCACTGTGGCTTTCCTATTTAATTCTGATTCAATTTCTGTGTTTCATCGTCAATAGGAAGGTCAGAGGGATACAGTAAACCTGAAGTGAAGCATCGGAATTTATAACTAGTGTCACAGGAATGTTTCAAAACATAGACAGTAAGAAGAGTCAGTTTTCTTGTGCTTAAGTCGGCATTGTGCCTTTTGTAATTTATTCCGATGGAATTTCAGTGTTTCATCGTCAATAAGAAGGTCAGAGGAATACAGTGAACCTGAAGTGAAGCATCGGAATCTACAACTAGTGTCACAGGAATGGTTCAAAACATAGAATGTAAGAAGAGACAGTTTTCTTGTACTTAGGTCGGCATTGTGCCTCTTGTATTTAATTCCGATGCAATTTCTGTGTTTCATCGTCAATACAAAGGTCAGAGGGATACAGTAAACCTGAAGTGACGCATCGGAATCTATAACTAGTGTCACATGAATGGTTGAAAACATAGACAGTAAGAAGAGTCAGATTTCTTGTACTTAACTCGGCATTGTGCCATTTGTATTTAATTCCGATGCAATATCTGCGTTTCATCGTCAATAAGAAGGTCAGAGGGATACAGTAAACCCGAAGTGAAGCATCGAAATCTATATCTAGTGTCACAGGAATGGTTCAAAACAAAGACAGTAAGAAGAGTCAGTTCTCTTGTACTTAAGTCGGCA
Organism: Schistocerca americana; assembly: GCF_021461395.2. NCBI lineage: Eukaryota > Metazoa > Arthropoda > Insecta > Orthoptera > Acrididae > Schistocerca > Schistocerca americana. The sequence goes on along the minus strand of NC_060121.1, from coordinate 13,282,453 downwards.
TTTTGCTTTCTGTATTTAATTCCGCTGCAATTTCTGTGTTTTTCTTAGTCAATAAGAAGGTCAGAGGGATACAGTAAACCTGAAGTGAAGCATCGGAATGTGTAACTAGTGTCCCAGGAATGGTTCAAAACATAGACAGTAAGAATAGTCAGTTTTCTTGTACTTAAGTCGACATTGTGCATTTTCTATTTAATTCCGATGCAATATCTGTGTTTCGTCGTCAATAAGAAGATACAAGGGATACAGTAAACCTGAAGTGAAGCATCGGAATCTAAAACCGGTCTCACAGGAAAGTCTCAAACATAGACAGTAAGAAGAGCCAGTCTTCCTGTACTTGAGTCGGCATTGTGCCTTTTGTATTTCATTCCGATGGAGTTTCTGTGTTTCATCGTCAATAAGAAGGTCAGAGAGATATAGTATCCCTGAAGTGATGCATCGGAATCTATAACTAGTGTCACAGGAATGGTTCAAAACATAGACAGTAAGAGGAGTCAGTTTTCTTGTACTTAATTCGGCATTGTGCCTTTTGTATTCAATTCCGCTGCAGTTTCTGTGTTTCATCGTCAATAAGAAGGTCAGAGCGATACAGTAAACCTGAAGTGAAGCATCGGAATCGATAACTAGTGTCACAGGAATGGTTGAAAACATAGACAGTAAGAAGAGTCAGATTTCTTGTACTTAAGTCGGCATTGTGCCTTTTGTATGTAATTCCGATGCAATATCTGTGTTTCATCGTCAATAAGAAGGTCAGAGGGATACAGTAAACCCGAAGTGAAGCATCGAAATCTATATCTAGTGTCACAGGAATGTTTCAAAGCAAAGACAGTAAGAAGAGTCAGTTCTCTTGTACTTAAGTCGGCATTTTGCTTTTTGTATTTAATTCCGCTGCAATTTCTGTGTTTCATCGTCAATAAGAAGGTCAGAGGGATACAGTAAACCCGAAGTGAAGCATCGAAATCTAAATCTAGTGTCACAGGAATGGTTCAAAACAAAGACACTAAGAAGAGTCAGTTTTCTCTTACTTTAGTGAGCATTGTGCCTTTTCTATTTAATTCTGATTCAATTTCTGTGTTTCATCGTCAATAGGAAGGTCAGAGGGATACAGTAAACCTGAAGTGAAGCATCGGATTGTGTAACTAGTGTCACAGGAATGGTTCAAAGCGTAGACAGTAAGAAGAGTCTGTTTTCTTCTACTTAAGTCCGCATTGTGCCTTTTCTATTTAATTCCGATGGAATTTCAGTGTTTCATTGTCAATAAGAAGGTCAGAGGAATACAGTGAACCTGAAGTGAAGCATCGGAATCTACAACTAGTGTCACAGGAATGGTTCAAAACATAGAATGTAAGAAGAGTCAGTCTTCTTGAACTTAAGTCGGCATTGTGCCTTTTGTATTTAATTCCGATGCAATATCTGTGTTACATCGTCAATACGAAGGTCAGAGGGATACAGTAAACCCGAAGTGAAGCTTCGAAATCTATATCTAGTGTCACAGGAATGGTTCAAAACAAAGACAGTAAGAAGAGTCAGTTCCCTTGTACTTAAGTCGGCATTGTACCTTTTTTATTTAATTCCGATGCAATTTCTGTGTTTCATCGTCAATAAGAAGGGCAGAGGGATACAGTAAACCTGAACTGAAGCATCGGAATGTGTAACTAGTGTCCCAGGAATGGTTCAAAACATAGACAGTCAGAAGAGTCAGTTTTCTTGTACCTAAGTCGGCATTGTGCCTTTTCTATTCAATTCCGATGCAATTTCTGTGTTTCGTCGTCAATAAGAAGATCCAAGGGATACAGTAACCCTGAAGTGAAGCATCGGAATCTAAAACCGGTCTCACAGGAAAGTCTCAAAACATAGGCAGTAGGAAGAGCCAGTCTTCTTGTACTTCAGTCGGCATTGTGATTTTTTTACTTCATTCCGATGCAATTTCTGTGTTTCATCGTCAATAAGAAGGTCAGAGAGATATAGTATCCCTGAGGTGAAGCATCGGAATCTATAACTAGTGTCACAGGAATGGTTTAAAAACATAGACAGTAAGAAGAGTCAGTTTTCTTGTAATTAATTCGGCATTGTGCCTTTTGTATTTAATTCCGATGCAATTTCTGTGTTTCATCGTCAATAAGAAGGTCAGAGCGATACAGTAAACCTGAAGTGAAGCATCGGAATCGATAACTAGTGTCACAGGAATGGTTGAAAACATAGACAGTAAGAAGAGTCAGATTTCTTGTACTTAAGTCGGCATTGTGCCTTTTGTATTTAATTCCGATGCAATATCTGTGTTTCATCGTCAATAAGAAGGTCAGAGGGATACATTAAATCCGAAGTGAAGCATCGAAATCTATATCTAGTGTCACAGGAATGGTTCAAAACAAAGACAGTAGGAAGAGTCAGTTCTCTTGTACTTAAGTCGGCATTTTGCTTTTTGTATTTAATTCCGCTGCAATTTCTGTGTTTCATCGTCAATAAGAAGGTCAGAGGGATACAGTAAACCTGAAGTGAAGCATCGGATTGTGTAACTAGTGTCACAGGAATGGTTCAAAACATAGACAGTAAGAAGAGTCAGTTTTCTTCTACTTAAGTCCGCATTGTGCCTTTTCTATTTAATTCCGATGGAATTTCAGTGTCTCATCATCAATAAGAAGGTCAGAGGAATACAGTGAACCTGAAGTGAAGCATCGGAATCTACAACTAGTGTCACAGGAATGGTTCAAAACATAGAAAGTAAGAAGAGTCTGTCTTCTTGAACTTAAGTCGGCATTGTGCCTTTTGTATTTAATTCCGACGCAATTTCTGTGTTTCATCGTCAATAAGAAGGTCAGAAGGATACAGTAAACCTGAAGTGAAGCATCGTAATCTACAACTAGTGTCACAGGAATGGTTCAATACATAGACAGTAAGAAGAGTTAGTTTACTTGTACTTAAGTCGGCATTGTGGCTTTTACATTTAATTCCGATGCAAATTCTGTGTTTCATCGTCAACAAGAAGGTCAGAGGCATACAGTAAACCTGAAGTGAAGCATCGGAATCCATAACTAGTGTCACAGGAATGGTTCAAAACATAGACGGTATAAAGAGTCAGTTTTCTTGTACTTAAGTCGGCAATTGTGCCTTATGTATTTAATTCCGATGGAATTTCAGTGTTTCACCGTCAATAAGAGGGTCAGAGGGATACAGTGAACCTGAAGTGAAGCATCGGAATCTATAACTATTGTCACAGCAATGGTTCAAAACATAGACAGTAAGAAGAGTCAGTTTTCTTGTACTTAAGTCGGCATTGTGCCTTTTGTATTTAATTCCGATGCAATTTCTGTGTTTCATCGTCAATAAGAAGGTCAGAGGGATACAGTAAACCTGAAGTGAAGCATCGGAATCTATAACTAGTGTCACTTAATGGTTCAAAACATAGACAGTAAGAAGAGTCAGTTGTCTTGTACTTAAGTCGGCATTGTGCCTTTTGTATTTAATTCCGATGTAATTTCTGTGTTTCATGGTCAATAAGAAGGTCCAAGGGATACAGTAAACATATAATGAAGCATCAGAATGTAAAACTGGTCTCACAGGAAATGTTCAAAACATAGTCAGTAAGGAGAGTCAGTCTTCTTGTACTTAAGTCGGCTCTGTGCCTTTTGTATTTAATTCCGATGCAATTTCTGTGTTTCATCGTCAATAAGTAGGTCAGAGGGATACAGTAAACCTGAAGTGAAGCATCGGTCCCTAAACCTGGTCTCACAGGAAAGGTTGAAAACATAGACAGTAAGAAGCGTTAGTTTTCTTGTACTTAAGTCAGCAGTGTGGCTTTTCTATTTAATTCTGATTCAATTTCTGTGTTTCATCGTCAATAAGAGGTCAGAGGGATACAGTTAACCTGAAGTGAAGCATCGGAATCTATATCCGGTCTCACAGAAAGGTTTCAAAACATAGACAGTAAGAAGAGCCAGTCTTCTTGTACTTGAGTCGCCATTGTGCCTTTTGTATTTAATTTCGATGCAATTTCTGTGTTTCATCGTCAATAAGAAGGTCAGAGCGATACAGTAAACCTGAAGTGAAGCATCGGAATCGATAACTAGTGTCACAGGAATGATTGAAAACATAGACAGTAAGAAGAGTCAGATTGCTTGTACTTAAGTCGGCATTGTGCCTTTTGTATTTAATTCCAATGCAATATCTATGTCTCATCGTCAATAAGATGGTCAGAGGGATACAGTAAACCCAAAGTGAAGCATCGAAATCTATATCTAGTGTCACAGGAATGGTTCAAAACAAAGACAGTAAGAAGAGTCAGTTCTCTTGTACTTAAGTCGGCATTTTGCTTTTTGTATTTAATTCCGCTGCAATTTCTGTGTTTCATCGTCAATAAGAAGGTCAGAGGGATACAGTAAACCTGAAGTGAAGCATCGGAATGTGTAACTAGTGTCCCAGGAATGGTTCAAAACATAGACAGTAAGAGGAGTCAGTTTTCTTGTACTTAAGTCGGCATTGTGCCTTTTCTATTTAATTCCGATGCAATTTCTGTGTTTCGTCGTCAATAAGAAGATCCAAGGGATACAGTAAACCTGAAGTGAAGCATCGGAATCTAAAACCGGTCTCACAGGAAAGTCTCAAAACATAGACAGTAGGAAGGGCCAGTCTTCTTGTACTTGAGCCGGCATTGTGCCTTTTGTATTTCATTCCGATGCAATTTCTGTGTTTCATCGTCAATAAGAAGGTCAGAGCGATACAGTAAACCTGAAGTGAAGCATCGGAATCGATAACTAGTGTCACAGGAATGGTTGAAAACATAGACAGTAAGAAGAGTCAGATTTCTTGTACTTAAGTCGGCATTGTGCCTTTTGTATTTAATTCCGATGCAATATCTGTGTTTCATCGTCAATAAGAAGGTCAGAGGGATACAGTAAACCCGAAGTGAAGCATCGAAATCTATATCTAGTGTCACAGGAATGGTTCAAAACAAAGACAGTAAGAAGCGTCAGTTCTCTTGTACTTAAGTCGGCATTTTGCTTTTTGTATTTAATTCCGCTGCAATTTCTGTGTTTCATCGTCAATAAGGAGGTCCAAGGTATACAGTAAACATATAGTGAAGCATCGGAATCTAAAACTGGTCTCACAGGAATTGTTGAAATCATAGTCAGTAGGAAGAAACAGTCTGCTTGTACTTAAGTCAGCATTGTGCCTTTTGTATTTAATTCTGATGCAATTTCTGTGTTTCATCGTCAATAAGAAGGTCCAAGGGATACAGTAAACATATAGTGAAGCATCTGAATGTAAAACTGGTCTCACAGGAAATGTTCGAAACATAGTCTGTAAGAAGAGTCAGTCTTCTAGTACTTAAGTCGGCATTGTGCCTTTAGTGTTTAATTCCGATGCAATTTCTGTGTTTAATCGACAATAAGAAGGTCCAAGGGATACAGTAAACATATAGTGAAGCATCAGAATCTAGAACTGGTCTCACAGGAAATGTTCAAAACATAGTCAGTAAGGAGAGTCAGTCTTCTTGTACTTAAGTCGGAATTGTGCCATTTGTTATTACTTGAAATGCAATTTCTGTGTTTCATCGTCAATAAGAAGGTCCAAGCGATACAGTGAACCTGAAGAGAAGCATCGGACCCTAAAACTGGTCTCACAGGAAAGGTTCAAAACATAGACAGTAAGAAGAGTCAGTTTTCTTGTACTTATTTCGGCATTGTGCCTTTTGTATTTAATTCCGATGGAATTTCAGTGTTTTTTCGTCAATAGGAAGGTCAGAGGGATACAGTAAACCTGAAGTGAAGCATCGGAATCTATAACTAGTGTCACAAGAATGGTTCAACACATAGACAGTAATAACAGTCAGTCTTCTTGTACTTAAGTCGGCATTGTGCCTTTTTTATTTAATTCCGATGCAAATTCTGTGCTTCATCGTCAACAAGAAGGTCAGAGGCATACAGTAAACCTGAAGTGAAGCATCGGAATCCATAACTAGTGTCACAGGAATGGTTCAAAACATAGACTGTAAGAAGAGTCAGTTTTCTTGTACATAAGTCGGCAATTGTGCCTCTTGTATTTAATTCCGATGGAATTTCAGTGTTTCATCGTCAATAAGAGGGTCAGAGGGATACAGTGAACCTGAAGTGAAGCATCGGAATCTATAACTATTGTCACAGCAATGGTTCAAAACATAGACACTAAGAAGAGTCAGTTTTCTTGTACTTAAGTCGGCAATTTGCCTTTTGTATTTAATTCCGACGTAATTACTGTGTTTCATAGTCAATAAGAATGTCAGAGAGATACAGTAAACCTGAAGTGAAGCATCGGAATCTATAACTAGTGTCACCTAATGGTTCAAAACATAGACAGTAAGAAGAGTCATTTGTCTTGTACTTAAGTCGGCATTGTGCCTTTTGTATTTAATTCCGATGCAATTTCTGTGTTTCATCGTCAATAAGAAGGTCAGAGGGATAGAGTAAACCTGAAGTGAAGCATCGGAAACTATAACTAGTGTCACATGAATGGTTCAAAACATGGGCAGTAAGAAGAGTCAGTTTTCTTCTACTTAAGTCAGCATTGTGCCTTTTGTATTTAATTCCGATGCAATTTCTGTGCTTCATCGTCAATAAGAAGGTCAGAGGTATACAGTAAACCTGAAGTGAAGCATCAGAATGTAAAACTGGTCTCAAAGGATATGTTCAAAACATAGTCAGTAAGGAGAGTCAGTCTTCTTGTACTTAAGTCGGCATTGTGCCTTTTGTATTTAATTCCGATGCAATTTCTGTGTTTCATCGTCAATAAGAAGGTCCAAGGGATACAGTAAACCTGAAGTGATGCATCGGAACCTAAAACTGGTATCACAGGAAAGGTTGAAAACATAGACAGTAAGAAGAGTTAGTTTTCTTGTACTTTAGTCAGCATTGTGCCTTTTCTATTTAATTCTGATTCAATTTCTGTATTTCATCGTCAATAAGAAGGTCAGAGGGATGCAGTAAACCTGAAGTGAAGCATCGGATTCTATAACTAGTGTCACAGGAATGGTTCAAACATAGACAGTAAGAAGAGTCAGTTTTCTTGTACTTAAGTCGGCATTGTGCCTTTTGTATTTAATTCCGATGGAAATTCAGTGTTTCATCGTCAATATGAAGCTCAGAGGGATACAGTGAACCTGAAGTGAAGCATCGGAATCTATAACTAATGTCACAAGAATGGTTCAAAACATAGACAGTAATAAGAGTCAGTCTTCTTGTAAGTAAGTCGGCATTGTGCCTTTTGTATTAAATTCCGATGCAATTTGTGAGTTTCATCGTCAATAAGAAGGTCAGAGGGATACAGTAAACCTGAAGTGAAGCATCGGAATCCATAACTAGTGTCACAGGATTGGTTCAAAACATAATCAGTAAGAAGTGTCAGTTCTCTTGTACTTAAGTCGGCATTTTGCTTTTTGTATTTAATTCCGCTGCAATTTCTGTGTTTCATCGTCAATAAGAAGGTCCAAGGTATACAGTAAACATATAGTGAAGCATCGGAATCTAAAACTGGTCTCACAGGAATTGTTGAAATCATAGTCAGTAGGAAGAAACAGTCTTCTTGTACTTAAGTCAGCATTGTGCCTTTTGTATTTATTTCTGATGCAATTTCTGTGTTTCATCGTCAATAAGAAGGTCCAAGGGATACAGTAAACATATAGTGAAGCATCGGAATGTAAAACTGGTCTCACAGGAAATGTTCAAAACATAGTCAGTAAGAAGAGTCAGTCTTCTAGTACTTATTTCGGCATTGTGCCTTTAGTGTTTAATTCCGATGAAATTTCTGTGTTTAATCGTCAATAAGAAGGTCCAAGGGATACAGTAAACATATAGTGAAGCATCAGAATCTAAAACTGGTCTCACAGGAAATGTTCAAAACATAGTCAGTAAGGAGAGTCAGTCTTTTTGTACTTAAGCCGTAATTGTGCCATTTGTTATTACTTGAAATGCAATTTCTGTGTTTCATCGCCAATAAGAAGGTCCAAGCGATACAGTAAACCTGAAGTGAAGCATCGGACCCTAAAACTGGTCTCACAGGAAAGGTTCAAAACATAGACAGTAAGAAGAGTCAGTTTTCTTGTACTTATTTCGGCATTGTGCCTTTTGTATTTAATTCCGATGGAATTTCAGTGTTTTTTCGTCAATAAGAAGGTCAGAGGGATACAGTAAACCTGAAGTGAAGCATCGGAACCTATAACTAGTGTCACAATAATGGTTCAACACATAGACAGTAATAACAGTCAGTCTTCTTGTACTTAAGTTGGCATTGTGCCTCTTTTATTTAATTCCGATGCAAATTCTGTGTTTCATCGTCAACAAGAAGGTCAGAGGCATACAGTAAACCTGAAGTCAAGCATCGGAATCCATAACTAGTGTCACAGGAATGGTTCAAAACATAGACTGTAAGAAGAGTCAGTTTTCTTGTACATACGTCGGCAATTGTGCCTTTTGTATTTAATTCCGATGGAATTTCAGTGTTTCATCGTCAATAAGAGGGTCAGAGGGATACAGTGAACCTGAAGTGAAGCATCGGAAACTATAACTATTGTCACAGCAATGGTTCAAATCATAGACACTAAGAAGAGTCAGTTTTCTTGTACTTAAGTCGGCAATTTGCCTTTTGTATTTAATTCCGATGTAATTACTGTGTTTCATAGTCAATAAGAATGTCAGAGGGATACAGTAAACCTGAAGTGAAGCAGCGGAATCTATAACTAGTGTCACCTAGTGGTTCAAAACATAGACAGTAAGAAGAGTCATTTGTCTTGTACTTAAGTCGGCATTGTGCCTTTTGTATTTAATTCCGATGCAATTTCTGTGTTTCATCGTCAATAAGAAGGTCAGAGGGATAGAGTAAACCTGAAGTGAAGCATCGGAAACTATAACTAGTGTCACATGAATGGTTCAAAACATAGGCAGTAAGAAGAGTCAGTTTTCTTGTACTTAAGTCAGCATTGTGCCTTTTGTATTTAATTCCGATGCAATTTCTGTGTTTCATCGTCAATACGAAGGTCAGAGGTATACAGTAAACCTGAAGTGAAGCATCAGAATGTAAAACTGGTCTCAAAGGATATGTTCAAAACATAGTCAGTAAAGAGAGTCAGTCTTCTTGTACTTAAGTCGGCATTGTGCCTTTTGTATTTAATTCCGATGCAATTTCTGTGTTTCATCGTCAATAAGAAGGTCCAAGGAATACAGTAAACCTGAAGTGATGCATCGGAACCTAAAACTGGTGTCACAGGAAAGGTTGAAAACATAGACAGTAAGAAGAGTTAGTTTTCTTGTACTTTAGTCAGCATTGTGCCTTTTCTATTTAATTCTGATTCAATTTCTGTGTTTCATCGTCAATAAGAAGGTCAGAGGGATACAGTAAACCTGAAGTGAAGCTTCGGATTCTATAACTAGTGTCACAGGAATGGTTCAAACATAGACAGTAAGAAGAGTCAGTTTTCTTGTACTTAAGTCGGCATTGTGCCTTTTGTATTTAATTCCGATGGAATTTCAGTGTTTCATCGTCAATATGAAGCTCAGAGGGATACAGTGAACCTGAAGTGAAGCATCGGAATCTATAACTAATGTCACAAGAATGGTTCAAAACATAGACAGTAATAAGAGTCAGTCTTCTTGTACGTAAGTCGGCATTGTGCCTTTTGTATTTAATTCCGCTGCAATTTCTGTGTTTCATCGTCAATAAGAAGGTCCAAGGTATACAGTAAACATATAGTGAAGCATCGGAATCTAAAACTGGTCTCACAGGAATTGTTGAAATCATAGTCAGTAGGAAGAAACAGTCTTCTTGTATTTAAGTCAGCATTGTGCCTTTTGTATTTATTTCTGATACAATTTCTGTGTTTCATCGTCAATAAGAAGGTCCAAGGGATACAGTAAACATATAGTGAAGCATCGGAATGTTAAACTGGTCTCACAGGAAATGTTCAAAACATAATCAGTAAGAAGAGTCAGTCTTCTAGTACTTAAGTCGGCATTGTGCCTTTAGTGTTTAATTCCGATGAAATTTCTGTGTTTAATCGTCAATAAGAAGGTCCAAGGGATACAGTAAACATATAGTGAAGCATCAGAATCTAAAACTGGTCTCACAGGAAATGTTCAAAACATAGTCAGTAAGGAGAGTCAGTCTTCTTGTACTTAAGTCGTAATTGTGCCATTTGTTATTACTTGAAATGCAATTTCTGTGTTTCATCGCCAATAAGAAGGTCCAAGCGATACAGTAAACCTGAAGTGAAACATCGGACCCTAAAACTGGTCTCACAGGAAAGGTTCAAAACATTGACAGTAAGAAGAGTCAGTTTTCTTGTACTTATTTCGGCATTGTGCCTTTTGGTTTTAATTCCGATGGAATTTCAGTGTTTTTTCGTCAATAAGAAGGTCAGAGGGATACAGTAAACCTGAAGTGAAGCATCGGAATCTATAACTAGTGTCACAATAATGGTTCAACACATAGACAGTAATAACAGTCAGTCTTCTTGTACTTAAGTCGGCATTGTGCATTTTTAATTATATTCCGATGCAAATTCTGTGTTTCGTCGTCAACAAGAAGGTCAGAGGCATACAGTAAACCTCACGTCAATCATCGGAATCCATAACTAGTGTCACAGGAATGGTTCAAAACATAGACTGTAAGAAGAGTCAGTTTTCTTGTACATAAGTCGGCAATTGTGCCTTTTGTATTTAATTCCGATGGAATTTCAGTGTTTCATCGTCAATAAGAGGGTCAGAGGGATACAGTGAACCTGAAGTGAAGCATCGGAATCTATAACTATTGTCACAGCAACGGTTCAAAACATAGACAGTAAGAAGAGTCAGTTTTTTTGTACTTAAGTCGGCAATTTGCCTTTTGTATTTAATTCCGATGTAATTACTGTGTTTCATAGTCAATAAGAATGTCAGAGGGATACAGTAAACCTGAAGTGAAGCATCGGAATCTATAACTAGTGTCACCTAATGGTTCAAAACATAGACAGTATGAAGAGTCATTTGTCTTGTACTTAAGTCGGCATTGTGCCTTTTGTATTTAGTTCCGATGCAATTTCTGTGTTTCATCGTCAATAAGAAGGTCAGAGGGATAGAGTAAACCTGAAGTGAAGCATCGGAAACTATAACTAGTGTCACATGAATGGTTCAAAACATAGGCAGTAAGAAGAGTCAGTTTTCTTGTACTTCAGTCAGCATTGTGGCTTTTGTATTTAATTCCGATGCAATTTCTGTGTTTCATCGTCAATAAGAAGGCAGAGGTATACAGTAAACCTGAAGTGAAGCATCAGAATGTAAAACTGGTCTCAAAGGATATGTTCAAAACATAGTCAGTAAGGAGAGTCAGTCTTCTTGTACTTAAGGCGGCATTGTGCCTTTTGTATTTAATTCCGATGCAATTTCTGTGTTTCATCGTCAATAAGAAGGTCCAAGGGATACAGTAAACCTGAAGTGATGCATCGGAACCTAAAACTGGTATCACAGGAAAGGTTGATAACATAGACAGTAAGAAGAGTTAGTTTTCTTGTACTTTAGTCAGCATTGTGCCTTTTCTATTTAATTCTGATTCAATTTCTGTGTTTCATCGTCAATAAGAAGGTCAGAGGGATACAGTAAACCTGAAGTGAAGCATCGGATTCTATAACTAGTGTCACAGGAATGGTTCAAACATAGACAGTAAGAAGAGTCAGTTTTCTTGTACTTAAGTCGGCATTGTTCCTTTTGTATTTAATTCCGATGGAATTTCAGTGTTTCATCGTCAATATGAAGCTCAGAGGGATACAGTGAACCTGAAGTGAAGCATCGGAATCTATAACTAATGTCACAAGATAGGTTCAAAACATAGACAGTAATAAGAGTCAGTCTCCTTGTACGTAAGTCGGCATTGTGACTTTTGTATTAAATTCCGATGCAATTTCTGTGTTTCATCGTCAATAAGGAGGTCAGAGGGATACAGTAAACCTGAAGTGAAGCATCGGAATCCATAACTAGTGTCACAGGATTGGTTCAAAACATAATCAGTAAGAAGTGTCAGTTTTCTTGTACTTAAGTCGGCATTGTGCCATTTGTATTTAATTCCGATGCAAATTCTGTGTTTCATCGTCAATAAGAAGGTCAGAGGCATACAGTAAACCTGATGTGAAGCATCGGAATCTATAACTAGTGTCACAGGAATGGTTCAAAACATTAACTGTAAGAAGTGTCAGTTTTCTTGTACTTAAGTCGGCATTGTGCCTTTTGTATTTAATTCCGATGGAATTTCAGTGTTTCTTCGTCAATAAGAAGGTCTAAGGGATACAGTGAACCTGAAGTGAAGCATCGGAATCTATGACTAGTGTCACAGCAATGGTTCAAAACATAGAGAGTAAGAAGAATCAGTTTTCTTGTACTTAAATTGGCATTGTGTCTTTTGTATTTAATTTCGATGGAATTTCAGTGTTTCATCGTCAATAAGTGGGTCAGAGGGATACTGTGAACCTGAAGTGAAGCATCGGAATCTATAACTAGTGTCACAAGGATGGTTCAAAACATAGACAGTAAGAAGAGTCAGTCTTCTTGTACTTAAGTCAGCATTGTGCCTTTTGTATTTAATTCTCATGCAATTTCTGTGTTTCATCGTCAATAAGAAGGTCCAAGGGATACAGTAAACATATGGTGAATCATCAGAATCTAAAACTGGTATAACAGGAAATGTTCAAAAGAGAGTCAGTAAGAAGAGTCAGTTTACTTGTACTTAAGTCGTCATTGTGATTTTTGTATTTAATTTTGATGCAAATTATGTGTTTCATCATCAACAAGATGGTCAGAGGCATACAGTAAATCTGAAGTGAAGCAACGGAATCCATAACTAGTGTCACAGGAATGGTTCAAAACATAGACTGTAAGAAGAGTCAGTTTTCTTGTACTTAAGTCGGCATTGTGCCTTTTTTATTTAATTCCGATGGAATTTCAGTGTTTCATCGACAATAAGAAGGTCAGAGGGATACAGTGAACCTGAAGTGAAGCATCGGAATCTATAACTAGTGTCACAAGAATGGTTCCAAACGTAGACAGTAATAAGAGTCAGTCTTCTTGTACTTAAGTCGGCATTGTGCCTTTTGTATTAAATTCCGATGGCATTTCAGTGTTTCTTCGTCAATAAGAGGGTCAAAGGGATACAGTGAACCTGAAGTGAAACATCGGAATCTATGACTAGTGTCACAGCAATGGTTCAAAGCATAGAGAGTAAGAAGAATCAGTTTTCTTGCACTTAAGTTGGCATTGTGCCTTTTGTATTTAATTTCAATGGAATTTCAGTGTTTCATCGTCAATAAGAAGGACAGAGGGATTCAGTGAACCTGAAGTGAAGCATCGGAATCTATATCTAGTGTCACAGCAATGGTTCAAAACATAGAGAGTAAGAAGAGTCAGTTTTCTTGTACTTAGGTCGGCATTGTGCCTGTCGTATTTAATTCCGATGGAATTTCAGTGTTTCATCGTCAATAAGAAGGGCAGAGGGATACTGTGAACCTGAAGTGAAGCATCGGAATCTATAACTAGTGTCACAAGAATGGTTCAAATCACAGACAGTAATAAGAGTCAGTCTTCTTGTACTTAAGTCAGCATTGTGCCTTTTGTATTTAATTCAGATGCAATTTCTGTGTTTTATCGTCAATAAGAAGGTCCAAGGGATACAGCAAACATATAGTGAATCATCAGAATCTAAAACTGGTATAACAGGAAATGTTCAAAAGATAGTCAGTAAGAAGAGTCAGTCTTCTTGTACTTAAGTCGGCGTTGTGCCTTTTGTATTTAATTCCGATGCAATTTCTGTGTTTCATCGTCAATAAGAAGGTCCAAGGGATACAGTACATATATAGTGAATCGTCAAAATCTAAAACTGGTCTCACAGGAAATGTTCAAAACATAGTAAGGCGAGTCAGTCTTCTTGTACTTAAGTCGGCATTGTGCCTTTTGTATTTAATTCAGATGCAATTTCTGTGTTTCATCGCCAATAAGAAGGTCCAAGGGATACAGTAAACCTGAACTGAAGCATCGGAAACTAAACCGGTCTCACAGGAAAGTTTCAAAACATAGACAGTAAGAAGAGCCAGTCTTCTTGTACTTGAGTCGGCATTGTGCCTTTTGTATTTAATTCCGATGCAATATCTGTGTTTCATCGTCAATAAGAAGGTCAGAGTGATATAGTATACCTGAAGCATCGGAATCTATAACTAGTGTCACAGGAATGGTTCAAAACACAGGCAGTAAGAAGAGTTAGATTTCTTGTGCTTAAGTCGGCATTGTGCCTTTTGTATTTAATTCCGATGCAATTTCTGTGTTTCATCGTCAATAAAAAAGGTCCGAGGGATACAGTAAACCTGAAGTGAAGCATCGAAATCCATAACTAGTGTCACAGGAATGGTTCAAAACAAAGACAGTGAGAAGAGTCAGTTTTCTTGTATTGAAGTCGCCATTTTGCCTGTTGTATTTAATTCCAATGCAGTTTCTGTGTTTCATCGTCAATAAGAAGGTCAGAGCGATACAGTAAACCTGAAGTGAAGCATCGGAATCGATAACTAATGTCACAGGAATGGTTCAAAACACAGGCAGTAAGAAGAGTTAGATTTCTTGTGCTTAAGTCGGCATTGTGCCTTTTGTATTTAATTCCGATGCAATTTCTGTGTTTCATCGTCAATAAAAAAGGTCAGAGGGATACAGAAAACCTGAAGTGAAGCATTGAAATCCATAACTAGTGTCACAGGAATAGTTCAAAACAAAGACAGTGAGAAGAGTCAGTTTTCTTGTACTTAAGTCGGCATTTTGCCTGTTGTATTTAATTCCGAAGCAATTTCTGTGTTTCATCGTCAATAAGGAGGTCAGAGGGATACAGTAAACCTGAAGTGAAGCATCTTAATGTGTAACTAGTGTCACAGGAATGGTTCAAAACATAGACAGTATGAAGAGTCAGTTTTTTGTACTTAAGTCGGCATTGTGCCTTTTCTATTTAATTCCGATGCAATTTTGTGTTTCGTCGTCAATAAGAAGGTCCGAGGGATACAGTAAACCTGAAGTGAAGCATCGGAATCTAAATCCGGTCTCACAGGAAAGGTTCAAAGCACAGGCAGTAAGAAGAGCCGGTCTTCTTGTACTTGAGTCGGCATTGTGCCTTTTGTATGTAATTCCGATGCAATTTCTGTGTTTAATTGTCAATAAGATGGTCAGAGGCATACAGTAATCATATAGTGAAGCACCGGAATCTAAAACTGGTCTCACAGGAAATGTTCAAAACATAGTCAGTAAGAAGAATCAGTGTTCTTGTACTTAAGTCGGCATTGTGCTTTTACTACTTAATTCCCATGCAATTTCTGTGTTTTGTCGTCAATAAGAAGGTCCAATGGATACAGTAACCCTGATGTGAAGCATCGGAATCTAAAACCGGTCTCACAGGAACGGTTCCAAACATAGACAGTAGGAAGAGTCAGTCTTCTTGTACTTAAGACGACATTGTGCCTTTTGTATTAAATTCCGATGCAATTTCTGTGTTTCATCGTCAATAAGAAGGTCAGAGGGATACAGTAAACCTGAAGTGAAGCATCGGAATCTATAACTAGTGTCAAAGGAATGGTTCAAATCATAGACAGTAAGAAGAGTCAGTCTACTTGTACTTAAGTCGGCATTGTGCCTTATCTGTACAATTCCGATGCAATTTCTGTGTTTCATCGGCAATAAGACGGTCAGAGGGATATGTAAACCTGAAGTGAAGCATCGGAATCTATAACCAGTGTCACAGGAATGATTCAAAGCATAGACAGTAGGAAGAGTCAGTGTCCTTGTACATAAGTCGGCATTATGCCTTTTGTATTTAATTCCGATGCAATTTCTATGTTTCATCGTCAATAAGAAGGTCCAAGGGATACAGTAAACCTAAAGTGAGGCATCGGAATCTATAACTAGTGTCACAGGAATGGTTCAAACCATAGACAGTAGGAAGAGTCATTGATCTTGTACTTAAGTAGGCATTGTGCCTTTTGTATTTAATTCCCATGCAATGTCTGTGTTTCGACGTCAATAAGAAGGTCCAAGGGATACAGTAAACCTGAAGTGAAGCATCTGAATCTATAACAAGTGTCACAGGAATGGTTCAAATCATAGCCAGTTGGAAGAGTCAGTCTTCTTGAACTTCAGTCGGCATTGTGCCTTTTCTATTTATTTCCGATGCAATTTCTGTGTTTCATCGTCAATAAGTAGGTCCAAGGGATACAGTAAACATGAAGTGAAGCATCGAAATCTATAAATAGTGTCACAGGAATTTCTCAAAACATAGACAGTAAGAAGAGTCAGTCATCTCGTACTTAAGTCGGCATTGGGCATTTTGTATTTAATTCCGATGCAATTTCTGTGTTTCATCGTCAATACGATGGTCAGAGGGATGCAGTACACCTGAAGTGAAGCATCGGAATCTATAACTAGTGTCTCAGGACTGGTTCAAATCATAGACAGTAAGAAGAGTCAGTCTTCTTGTAGTTAAGTCGGCATTGTGCCTTTTCTATTTAATTCCGATGCAATTTCTATGTTTCATCGTTAGTAAGAATGTCAGAGGGATACAGTAAACCTCAAGTGAAGCATCGGAGTCTACAACCAGTGTCACAGGAATGGTTCAAAACATAGACAATAAGAAGAGCCAGTCTTCTTGTACTTGGGTCGGCATTGTGCCTATGTATTTAATTCCGAAGCAATTTCTGTGATTCATCGACAATAAGAAGGTCAGAGGGATACAGTAAATCTGAAGTGATGCATCGGAATCTGTAACTAGTGTCACGGGAATGGTTCAAAACATAGACAGTAAGAAGAGCCAGTCTTCTTGTACTTGAGTCGGCATTGTGCCTTTTGTATTTAATCCCGATGCTGTTTCCGTGTTTCTTCGTCAATAAGAAGGTCAGTGGGATACAGTAAACCCGAAGTGAAGCATCGGAATCTACAACTTGTGTCACAGGAATGGTTCATAACATAGACAGTAGGAAGAGTAGTTCTCTTGTACTTAATTCGGCATTGTGCTTTTGTATTTAATACCGATGTAATTTCTGTGTTTCATTGTCAATAAAAAGGTCAGAGGGATACAGTAAACCTGAAGTGAGGCATCGGAATGCATAACTAAAGTCACAGGAATGGTTCAAAACATAGACAGTAAGAACAGTCAGTTTTTTGTACTTAAGTCGGCATTGTGCCTTTTCTATTTAATTCAGATGCAATTTCTGTGTTTCGTCGTCAATAAGAAGGTCAAAGGGATACAGTAAACCTGAAGTGAAGCATCGGAATCTAAAACCGGTCTCACATGACAGTTTGAAAACATAGACAGTAAGAAGAGTCAGTTTTCTTGTACTTAAGTCGTCATTGTGCCTTTTCTATTTAATTCCGATGCCAATTCTTTGTTTCGAAGTCAATAAGAAGGTCCATGGGATACAGTAAACCTGAAGTGAAGCATCGGAATCTAAAACCGGTCTCACAGGAAAGGTTCAAAACACAGGCAGTAAGAAGAGCCAGTCTTCTTGTACTTGAGTCGGCATTGTGCCTTTTGTATTTTATTCCGATGCAATTTCTGTGTTTAATCGTCAATAAGAAGGTCAGAGGCATACAGTAATCATATAGTGTAGCACCGGAATCTAATACTGGTCTCACAGGAAATGTTCAAACATAGTCAGTAAGAAGAGTCAGTGTTCTTGTACTTAAGTCGGCATTGTGCTTTTTCTACTTAATTCTGATGCAATTTCTGTGTTTTGTCGTCAATAAGAATGTCCAAGGGATACAGTAACCCTGAAGTGAAGCATCGGAATCTAAAACCGGTCTCACAGGAAAGGTTCCAAACATATACAGTAGGAAGAGTCAGTCGTCTTGTACTTAAGTCGGCATTGTGCCTATTGTAATTAATTCCGATGCAATTTCTGTGTTTCATCGTCAGTAAGAAGGCCAGAGGGATACAGTAAACCTGAAGTGAAGCATCGGAATCTATAGCTAGTGTCAAAGGAATGGTACAAATCGTAGACAGTAAGAAGAGTCAGTCTACTTGTACTTATGTCGGCATTGTGCCTTATCTGTATAATTCCGATGCAATTTCTGTGTTTCAGCGGCAATGAGAAGGTCAGAGGGATAAGTAAACCTGAAGTGATGCATCGGAATCTATAACAAGTGTCACAGGAATGGTTCAAAGCACAGACAGTAGGAAGAGTCAGTTATCTTGTACTTATGTCGGCATTGTGCCTTTTGTATTTAATTCCGATGCAATTTCTGTGTTTCATCATCAATACGATGGTCCAAGGGATACAGTAAACATAAAGTGAGGCATCAGAATCTACAACTAGTGTCACAGGAATGGTTCAAAACATAGACAGTAGGGAGAGTCATTGATCTTGTACTTAAGTCGGCATTGTGCCTTTTGTATTTAATTCCGATGCAATTTCTGTGATTCGTCGTCAATAAGAATTTCCAAGGGATACAGTAAACCTGAAGTGAAGCATCTGAATCTATAACAAGTGTCACAGGAATGGTTCAAAACATAGAAAGTTGGAAGAGTCAGTCTTCTTGAACTTAAGTCGGCATTGTGCCTTTTCTATTTAATTCCGATGCAATTTCTGTGTTTCGTCGTCAATAAGAAGGTCCAAGGGATACAGTAAACCTGAAGTGAAGCATCGGAATCTATAACTAGTATCACAGGAATTGCACAAATCATAGACAGTAAGAAGAGTCAGTCTTCTTGTACTTAATTCGGCATTGTGCCTATGTATTTAATTCCGAAGCAATTTCTGTGTTTCATCGTCAATAAGAAGTTCAGAGGGATACAGTAAAACTGAAGAGAAGCATCGGAATCTATAACTAGTGTCACAGGAGTGGTTCAAAACATAGACAGTAAGAAGAGCCAGTCTTCTAGTACTTGAGTCGGCACTGTGTCTTTTGTATTTAATTCCGATGCAATTTCTGTGTTTCATCGTCAGTAAGAAGGTCAGAGGGACACAGTAAACTTGAAGTGAAGCATCGGAATCTATAACTAGTGTCACGGGAGTGTTTCAAAACATAGACAGTAAGAAGTGTCAGTTTTCTTGTACATAAGTCGGCATTGTGCCTTTTCTATTTAACTCTGATGCAATTTCAGTGTTTTATCGTCAATAAGAAGGTCAGGGGGATACAGTAAACCTGAAGTGAAGCATCGGAATCTATAACTAGTGTCACAGGAATGGTTCAAAACATAGACAGTAAGAAGAGCCAGTCTTCTTGTACTTGAGTCGGCATTGTGGCTATGTATTTCATTCCGATGCAATTTCTGTGTTTCATCGTCAATGAGATGGTCAGAGGGATACAGTTAACCTGAAGTGAAGCATCGGAATCTATAACTAGTGTCACAGGAATGGTTCAAAACACAGACAGTAAGAAGAGTCAGTTTTCTTTTACTTATTTCGGCATTGTGCCTTTTCTATTTAATTCCGATGCAATTTCTATGTTTCATCGTCAATAAGAAGGTCAGAGCGATACAGTAAACCTGAAGTGACATATCGGAATCGATAACTAGTGTCACAGGAATGGTTCAAAACATAGACAATAAGAAGAGTCAGATTTCTTGTACTTAAGTCGGCATTGTGCCTTTTGTACTTAATTCCGATGCAATTTCTGAGTTTCACCGTCTATAAGATGGTCAGAGGGGTACAGTAAACCTGAAGTGAAGCATCGGAATCTAAAACCGGTCTCACAGGAAAGGTTCCAAACATATACAGTAGGAAGAGTCAGTCTTCTTGTACTTAAGTCGGCATTGTGCCTATTGTAATTAATTCCGATGCAATTTCTGTGTTTCATCGTCAGTAAGAAGGCCAGAGGGATACAGTAAAACTGAAGTGAAGCATCGGAATCTATACCTAGTGTCAAAGGAATGGTACAAATCGTAGACAGTATGAAGAGTCAGTCTACTTGTACTTATGTCGGCATTGTGCCTTATCTGTACAATTCCGATGCAATTTCTGTGTTTCAGCGGCAATGAGAAGGTCAGAGGGATAAGTAAACCTGAAGTGATGCATCGGAATCTATAACAAGTGTCACAGGAATGGTTCAAAGCACAGACAGTAGGAAGAGTCAGTTATCTTGTACTTAAGTCGGCATTGTGCCTTTTGTATTTAATTCCGATGCAATTTCTGTGTTTCATCGTCAATACGATGGTCCAAGGGATACAGTAAACATAAAGTGAGGCATCAGAATCTACAACTAGTGTCACAGGAATGGTTCAAAACATAGACAGTAGGGAGAGTCATTGATCTTGTACTTAAGTCGGCATTGTGCCTTTTGTATTTAATTCCGATGCAATTTCTGTGTTTCGTCGTCAATAAGAATTTCCAAGGGATACAGTAAACCTGAAGTGAAGCATCTGAATCTATAACAAGTGTCACAGGAATGGTTCAAAACATAGAAAGTTGGAAGAGTCAGTCTTCTTGAACTTAAGTCGGCATTGTGCCTTTTCTATTCAATTCCGATGCAATTTCTGTGTTTCGTCGTCAATAAGAAGGTCCAAGGGATACAGTAAACCTGAAGTGAAGCATCGGAATCTATAACTAGTATCACAGGAATTGCACAAATCATAGACAGTAAGAAGAGTCAGTCTTCCTGTACTTAATTCGGCATTGTGCCTATGTATTTCATTCCGAAGCAATTTCTGTGTTTCATCGTCAATAAGAAGGTCAGAGGGATACAGTAAAACTGAAGAGAAGCATCGGAATCTATAACTAGTGTCACAGGAATGGTTCAAAACATAGACAGTAAGAAGAGCCAGTCTTCTGGTACTTGAGTCGGCACTGTGTCTTTTGTATTTAATTCCGATGCAATTTCTGTGTTTCATCGTCAGTAAGAAGGTCAGAGGGATACAGTAAACTTGAAGTGAAGCATCGGAATCCATAACTAGTGTCACGGGAGTGTTTCAAAACATAGACAGTAAGAAGTGTCAGTTTTCTTGTACATAAGTCGGCATTGTGCCTTTTCAATTTAACTCTGATGCAATTTCAGTGTTTTATCGTCAATAAGAAGGTCAGGGGGATACAGTAAACCTGAAGTGAAGCATCGGAATCTATAACTAGTGTCACAGGAATGGTTCCAAACATAGACAGTAAGAAGAGCCAGTCTTCTTGTACTTGAGTCGGCATTGTGGCTATGTATTTCATTCCGATGCAATTTCTGTGTTTCATCGTCAATGAGATGGTCAGAGGGATACAGTTAACCTGAAGTGAAGCATCGGAATCTATAACTAGTGTCACAGGTATGGTTCAAAACATAGACAGTAAGAAGAGTCAGTTTTCTTTTACTTAATTCGGCATTGTGCCTTTTCTATTTAATTCCGATGCAATTTCTATGTTTCATCGTCAATAAGAAGGTCAGAGCGATACAGTAAACCTGAAGTGACATATCGGAATCGATAACTAGTGTCACAGGAATGGTTCAAAACATAGACAATAAGAAGAGTCAGATTTCTTGTACTTAAGTCGGCATTGTGCCTTTTGTACTTAATTCCGATGCAATTTCTGAGTTTCACCGTCTATAAGATGGTCAGAGGGGTACAGTAAACCTGACGTGAAGCATCGAAATCCATCACTAGTGTCACAGGAATGGTTCAAAATAAAAACAGTAAGAAGAGTCAGTTTTCGTGTACTTAAGTCGGCATTGTGCCTTTTCTATTTAATTCCGATGCAATTTCTGTGTTTCATCGTCAATAAGAAGGTCCAAGGGATACAGTAATTATATAGTGAAGCATCGGAAACTAGAACTGGTCTCACAGGAAATGTTGAAATCACAGTCAGTAGGAAGGGTCAGTCTTCTTGTACTTAAGTCAGCATTGTGCCTTTTCTATTTAATTCTGATTCAATTTCTGTGTCTCGTCGTCAATAAGAAGGTCCAAGGGATGCAGCAAACCTGAAGTGATGCATCGGAATCTAAAACCAATCTCACAGGAAAGCTTCAGAACATAGACAGTAAGAAGGGCCAGTCTTCTTGTACTTCAGTCGGCAATGTGCCTTTTGTATTTAATTCCGATGCAATTTCTGTGTTTTATTGTCAATAAGAAAGTCAGAGGGATACAGTAAACCTGAGGTGAAGCTTCGGAATCTATAACTAGTATCACAGGAATAGTTCAAAACACAGACAATAAGAGGGGTCAGTTTTCTTGTATTAAGGCGACAATGTGCCTTTTCTCTTTAATTTCGATGCAATTTCTGTGTTACATCGTCAATAAGAAGGTCAGAGGGATACAGTCAACCTGAAGTGAAGCAACGGAATCTATAAGTAGTGTCCCAGGAATGGTTCAAAACATAGACAGTAAGAAGATCCAGTCTTCTTGTACTTGAGTCGGCATTGTGCCTTTTGTATTTAATTCCGATGCAGTTTCTGTGTTTTACCGTCAATAAGAAGGTCAGTGGGATACAGGAAACCCAAAGTTAAGCGTCGGAATCTACAACTAGTGTCACAGGAATGGTTCAAATCATAGACAGTAGGAAGAGTAGTTCACTTGTACTTAATTCGGCATTGTGCTTTTGTATTTAATTCCGATGCAATTTCTGTGTGTCATCGTTAATAAGAAGGTCAGAGGGATACAGTAAACCTGAAGTGAATCATCGGAATCTATAACGAGTGTCACGGGAATGCTTCAAAACATAGACAGTAAGAAGAGCCAGGCTTCTTGTACTTGAGTCGGCATAGTGCCTATGTATATAATACTGCTGTAATTTCTGTGTTTCATCGTCAATAAGATGGGCAGAGGGATACAGTAAATCAGAAGAGAAGCATCGGAATCTATAACTAGTGTCACAGGAATGGTTCAAAACATAGACAGTAAGAAGAGTCAGTATTCTTGTACTTGAGTCGGCATTGTGCCTATGTATTTAATACTGATGTAATTTCTGTGTTTCATCGTCAATAAGATGGGCAGAGGGATACAGCAAATCTGAAGAGAAGCATCGGAATCTATAACTAGTGTCAGAGGAATGGTTCAAAACATAGACAGTAAGAAGAGTCAGTATTCTTGTACTTAAGTCGGCATTGTGCCTTTTCTATTTAATTCCGTGGCAATTTCTGTGTTTCGTGGTCAATAAGAAGGTCCATGGGATACAGTAAACCTGAAGTGAAGCATCGGAATCTAAAACTGGGCTCACAGGAAATGTTCAAACATAGTCATTAAGAAGAGTCAGTGTTCTTGTACTTAAGTCGGCATTCTGCCTTTTCTACTTGATTCCGATGCAATTTCTGTGTTTTATCGTCAATAAGAAGGTCCAAGGGATACAGTAAACATATAGTCAAGCACCGGAATCAGAAACTGGTCTCACAGAAAATGTTCAAAACATAGTCAGTAAGAAGAGACAGTCTTCTTGTACTTAAGTCGGCATTGTGCCTTTTCTATTTAATTCCGACGCAATTTCTGTGTTTTGTCGTCAATAAGAAGGTCCAAGGGATACAGTAAACCTGAAGTGAAGCATCGGAATCTAAAACCGGTCTCACAGGAAAGGTTCAAAGCATAGACAGTAAAAAAAGCCAGTCTTCTTGTACTTGAGTCGGCATTGTGCCTATGTATTTAATTCCGATGCAATTTCTGTCTGACATCGTAAACAAGAAGGTCCACGGGATACAGTAAACCTAAAGTGAAGCATCGGAATCTATAACTAGAGTCACAGGAATGGTTCAAAGCATAGACAGTAAGAAGAGCCAGTCTTCTTGTACTTGAGTCGGCATTGTGCCTATGTATTTATTTGCAATGCAATTTCTGTGTTACATCGTCAATAAGAAGGTCAGAGGGATACAGTAAACCTGAAGTGAAGCATCGGAATCTATAACTAGTGAAAAAGGAATGGTTCAAATCATAGACAGTCAGAAGAATCAGTCTACTTGTACTTAAGTTTTCATTGTGCCTTTTCTGTTGAATTACGAAGCAATTTCTGTGTTTCATCGGCAATAAGAAGGTCAGAGGGATAAGTAAACCAGAAGTGAAGCATCGAATTCTATAAACAGTGTCACAGGAATGGTTCAAAGCACAGTCAGTAGGAAGAGTCAGTGTTCTTGTACTTAAGTCGGAATTGTGCCATTTGTATTTAAGTCCGATGCATATTCTGTGTTTCATCGTCAATAAGAAGGTCCAAGGGATACAGTAAACCTGAAGTGAGGCTTCGGAATCTATAACTAGAGTCACAGGAATGGTTCAAAACATAGACAGTAGAAAGAGCCAGTGATTTGTACTTATGTCGGCATTGTGCCTTTTGTATTTAATTCCGATGCAATTTCTGTGTTTCATCGTTAATAAGAAGGTCCAAGGGGTACAGTAAACCTGAAGTGAAGCATCGGAATCTATAACAAGTGTCACAGGAATGGTTCAAAACATAGAGAGTTGGAAGAGTCAGTCTTCTTGAACTTAAGTCGGCATTGTGCCTTTTCTATTTAATTCCGATGCCATTTCCGGGTTTCAAAATCAATAAGAAGGTCAGAGGGATACAGTAAACCTGAAGTGAAGCATCGGAATCTATAACTAGTGTCACAGGAATGGTTCAAAACATAGACAGTAAGAAGAGTCAGATTTCTTGAACTTAAGTAGGCATTGTGCCTTTTGTACTTAATTCCGATGCAATTTCTGAGTTTCGACGTCAACAAGAAGGTCCATGGGATACAGTAAACCTGAAGTGAAGCATCGGAATCTAAAACCAGTATCACAGGAAAGAATCAAAACACAATCTGTGAGAAGAGCCAGTCTTCTTGTACTTGAGTCGGCATTGTGCCTTTTGTATTTACTTCCGATGCCATTTCTGTGTTTAATCGTCAATAAGAAGGTCAGAGGGATACAGTAATCATATAGTCAAGAACCGGAATCAGAAACTGGTCTCACAGAAAATGTTCAAAACATAATCAGTAAGAAGAGACAGTCTTCTTGTACTTAAGTCGGCATTGTGCATTTTCTATTTAATTCCGACGCAATTTCTGTGTTTTGTCGTCAATAAGAAGGTCCAAGTTATACAGTAAACCTGAAGTGAAGCATCGGAATCTAAAACCGGTCTCACAGGAAAGGTTCAAAGCATAGACAGTAATAAGAGCCAGTCTTCTTGTACTTGATTCGGCATTGTGCCTATGTATTTAATTCCGATGCAATTTCTGTGTTACATCGTAAACAAGAAGGTCCACGGGATACAGTAAACCTGAAGTGAAGCATCGGAATCTATAACTAGTGTCACAGGAATGGTGCAAAGCGTAGACAGTAAGAAGAGCCAGTCTTCTTGTACTTGAGTCGGCATTGTGCCAATGTATTTAATTCCAATGCAATTTCTGTGTTACATCGTCAATTAGAAGGTCAGAGGGATACAGTAAACCTGAAGTGAAGCATCGGAATCTATAACTAGTGTCACAGGAATGGTTCAAAACATAGGCAGTAAGAAGAGCCAGTCTTATTGTACTTGAGTCACAATTGTGTGTATGTATTTAATTCCGATGCAATTTCTGTGTTTCATCGTCAATAAGTAAGTCGGAGGGATACAGTAAACCTGAAGTGAAGTAACGGAATCCGTAACTAGTGTCACAGGAATGGTTCAAAACATAGACAGTAGGAAGAGCCAGTCTTCTGGTACTTGAGTCGACATTGTGTTTTGGATTTGATTCCGATGCAATTTCTGTGTTTCATCGTCAATTAGAAGGTCAGAGGGATACAGTAAACTTGAAGTGAAGCATCGGAATCTATAACTAGTGTCACAGGAATGGTTCAAAACATAGACAGTAAGAAGAGTCAGTCTTGTTGTACTTAAACGGCATTGTGCCTTTTGTATTACATTCCGATGCAATTTCAGTGTTTCATCGTCAATAAGAAGGTCAGAGAGATACAGTAAACCTGAAGTGGATCATCGGAATCTATAACTAGTGTCACAGGAATGGTTAAAATCATAGACAGTAAGAAGAGCCAGTCTTCTTGTATTTGAGTCGGCATTGTGCCTCTTGTATTTAATTCCGATGCAATTTCTGTGTTTCATCGTCAATAAGGCCAGAGCGATACAGTAAACCTGAAGTGAAGCATCGGAATGTGTAACTAGTGTCACAGGAATGGTTCAAAATCATAGACAGTAAGAAGAGTCAGTATTCTTGTACTTAAGTCGGCATTGTGCCTTTTCTATTTAATTCCGATGCAATATCTGTGTTTCGACGTCAATACGAAGGTCCAAGGGATACAGTAAACCTGAAGTGAAGCATCGGAATCTAAAACCGGTCTCACATGAAAGTTTAAAAACATATACAGTAAGAAGAGTCAGTTCTCTTGTACTTAAGTCGGCATTGTGCCTTTTCTATTTAATTCCGATGCAGTCTCTTTGGTTCGACGTCAATAAGAAGGTCCATGGGATACAGTAAACCTGAAGTGAAGCATCGGAATCTAAAACGGGTCTCACAGGAAAGGTTCAAAACACAGGCAGTAAGAAGAGCCAATCATCTTGTACATGAGTCGGCATTGTGCCTTTTATATTTAATTCCGACGCAATATCTGTGTTTAATCGTCAATAAGAAGGTCAGAGACATACAGTAATCATATAGTGAAGCACCGGAATCTGAAACTGGTCTCACAGGAAATGTTCAAACACAGTCAGTAAGAAGAGTCAGTGTTCTTGTACTTTAGTCGGCATTGTGCCTTTTCTACTTAATTCCGATGCAATTTCTGTGTTTTGTCGTCGATAAGAAGGTCCAAGGGATACAGTAACCCTGAAGTAAAGCATCGGAATCTAAAACCGGTCTCACAGGAAAGGTTCAAAACATAGACAGTAGGAAGAGTCAGTCCTCGTGTACTTAAGTCGGCATTGTGCCTTTTGTATTTAATTCCGATGCAATTTCTGTGTTTCATCGGCAATAGGAAGGTCAGAGGGACACAGTAAACCTGAAGTGAAGCATCGGAATCTTTAACTAGTGTAAAAGGAATGGTTCAAATCATATACAGTAAGAAGAGTCAGTCTACTTGTACTTAAGTCGGCATTGTGCCTTTTCTGTTTAATTCCGATGCAATTTCTGTGTTTCATCGGCAATAAGAAGGTCAGAGGGATACGTAAACCTGAAGTGAAGCATCGGAATCTATAACCAGTGTCACAGGAATGGTTCAAAGCATAGACAGTAGGAAGAGTCAGTGTTCTTGTACTTAAGTCGGCATTGTGCCTTTTGTATTTAATTCCGATGAATATTCTGTGTTTCATCGTCAATAAGAAGGTCCAAGGGGCACAGTAACCCAGAAGTGAAGCATCGGAATCTAAAACCGGTCTCACAGGAAAGGTTCAAAACATAGACAGTAGGAAGAGTCAGTCCTCGTGTACTTAAGTCGGCATTGTGCCTTTTGTATTTAACTCCGATGCAATTTCTGTGTTTCATCGGCAATAGGAAGGTCAGAGGGACACAGTATACCTGAAGTGAAGCATCGGAATCTTTAACTAGTGTAAAAGGAATGGTTCAAATCATATACAGTAAGAAGAGTCAGTCTACTTGTACTTAAGTGGGCATTGTGCCTTTTCTGTTTAATTCCGATGCAATTTCTGTGTTTCATCGTCAATAAGAAGGTCCAAGGGATACAGTAAACCTGAAGTGAAGCATCTGCATCCATAACAAGTGTCACAGGTATGGTTCAAAACATAGACAGTTGGAAGAGTCAGTCGTCTTGAACTTAAGTCGGCATTGTGCCTTTTCTATTTAATTCCTATGCAATTTCTGTGTTTCGTCGTCAATAAGAAGGTCCAAGGGATACAGTAAACCTGAAGTGAAGCATCGGAATCTATAACTAGTGTCACAGGAATTGCTCTAAACACAGACAGTAAGAAGAGTCAGTCTTCTTGTACTTAAGTCGGCATTGTGCCTTTGAATTTAATTCCGATGCACTTTCTGTATTTCATCGTCAATACGAAGGTCAGAGGGATACAGCACACCTGAAGTGAAGTATCGGAATCTATAACTAATGTCACAGGAATGGTTCAAATCATAGATAGTAAGAAGAGTCAGTCTACTTGTAGTTAAGTCGGCATTGTGCCTTTTCTATTTAATTCCGATGCAATTTCTGTGTTTCATCGTCAATAAGAATGTCAGAGGGATACAGTAAACCTCAAGTGAAGCTTCGGAGTCTATAAATAGTGTCACAGGTATGGTTCAAAGCATAGACTGTAAGAGGAGTCAGTCTTCTTGTACTTAAGTCGGCAATATGCCTTTTGTATTTAATTCCGATGCAATTTCTGTGTTTCGTCGTCAATTAGAAGGTCAGAGGGTTACAGTAAACCTGAGGTGAAGCATCGGAATCTATAACTAGTGTCACAGGAATTGTTCAAATCATAGACAGTAAGAAGAGTCAGTCTTCTTGTACGTAAGTCGGCATTGTGCCTTTTCTATTTAAATCCGATGCAATTTCTGTGTTTCATCGTCAATAAGAATATCAGAGGGATACAGTAAACCTGAAGTGAAGCATCGGAATCAATAACTAGTGTCACAGGAATGGTTCATATCATAGACAGTGGGAAGAGTCAGTCTTCTTGTACTTAAGTCGGCATTGTGCTTTTCTGTTTAATTAAGATGCAATTTCTGTGTTCGTCGTCATTAAGAAGGTCCAAGGGATACAGTTAACCTGAAGTGAAGCATCGGAATCTATAACTAGTGTCACAGGAAAGGTTCAGAACATAGACAGTAAGAAGAGTCAGTCTTCTTGTACTTAAGTCGGCATTGTGACTTTTGTAATAAAATTCCGATGCAATTTCTGTGTTTCATCGTCAATACGAAGGTCAGATGGATACAGTGAACCTGAAGTGAAGCATCGGAATCTATAACTAGTGTCAGAGGAATGACTCAAAGCATAGAGAGTGGGAAGAGTTAGTCCTCTTGAACTTCAGTCGGCTTTGTGCCTTTTCTATTTAATTCCGATGCAAATTCTGTGTTTCGTCGTCAATAAGAAGGACCAAGGGATACAGTAAACCTGAAGTGAAGCATCGGAATCGATAACTAGTGTCACTGGAATGGTTCAAAACATAGACAGTTAGAAGAGTCAGATTTCTTGTACTTAAGTAGGCATTTTGCCTTTTGTACTTAATTCCGATGCAATTTCTGAGTTTCGACGTCAATAAGAAGGTCCATGGGATACAGTAAACCTGAAGTGAAGCATCGGAATCTAAAACCAGTATCACAGGAAAGAATCAAAACACAATCAGTGAGAAGAGCCAGTCTTCTTGTACTTGAGTCGGCATTGTGCCTTTTATATTTAATTCCGATGCTATTTCTGTGTTTAATCGTCAATAAGAAAATCAGAGGCATACAGTAATCATATAGTGATGCACCGGAATCTAAAACTGGTCTCACAGGAAATGTTCAAACATAGTCAGTAAGAAGAGTCAGTCTTCCTGTACTTAAGTCGGAATTGTGCCTTTTCTATTTAGTTCCGATGCAATTTCAGTGTTTCGTCGTCAATAAGAAGGTCCAAGAGATCCAGTAAACCTGAAGTGAAGCATCGGAATCTATAACTAGTGTCACAGGAAAGGTTCAAATCATGGACAGTAAGAAGAGTCAGTCTTGTTGTACTTAAGTCGGCATTGTGCCTTCTCTACTTAATTCCGATGCAATTTCCGTGTTTCATCGTCAAAAAGAAGGTCCAAGGGATACAGTAAACCTGAAGTGAAGCATCGGAATCTATAACTAGTGTCAAACAAATGGTTCAAAACATTGACAGTAGGAGGAGTCAGTCTTCTTGAACTTAAGTCGGCATTGTGCCTCTTCTATTTAAATCCGATGCAATTTCTGTGTTTCGTCGTCAATAAGAAGGTCCAAGGGATACAGTAAACATATTGTGAGGCATCGGAATCTAAAACTGTTCTCACAGGAAATGTTCAAAACATAGTCAGTAAGAGGAGTCAGTCTTCTTGTACTTAAGTTGGCATTGTGCCTTTTCTATTTAATTCCGATGCAATTTCTGTGTTTCGTCGGCAATAAGAAGGTTCGAGGAATACAGCAAACCTGAAGTGAAGCATAGGAATATATGACTAGTGTCACAGGAAAGGTTCAAAACATAGACAGTAAGAATAGTCAGTCGTCTTGTACTTATGTCGCGATTGTGCCTTTTGTATTTAATTTTGATGCAATTTCTGTGTTACATCGTCAATAAGAAGGTCAGAGGGATACAGTAAACCTAAAGTGAAGCATCGGAATCTATAACTAGTGTCACAGGAATAGTTCAAAACATAGACAGTAAGAAGAGCCAGTCTTTTTGTACTTGAGTCGGCATTGTGCCTATGTATTTAATACCGATGTAATTTCTGTGTTTCATCGTCAATAAGAAAGTCAGAGGGATACAGTAAATCTGAAGTGAAGCATCGGAATCTATGACTTGTGTCACAGGAATGGTTGAAAACATATACAGTAGGAAGACACAGTCTTCATGTACTTGAGTCGGCATTGTGCTTTTGAATTTAATTGCGATGCAATTTCTGTGTTTCATCGCCAATAAGAAGGTCAGAGGGATACAGTAAACATGAAGTGAAGCATCGGAATCTATAACTAGTGTCACAGGAATGGTTCAAAACATAGCCAGTAAGAAGAGTCAGTCTTCTTGTACTTAAGTCGGCATTGTGCCTTTTGTATTTAATTCCAATGCAATTTCTGAGTTTCATCGTCAATAAGAAGGTCCAAGGGGTACAGTAAACCTGAAGTGAGGCATCGGAATCTATAACAATTGTCACAGGAATGGTTCAAAACGTAGACAGTAGGAAGAGTCAATGATCTTGTACTTATGTCGGCATTGTGCCTTTTGTATTTAATTCCGATGCAATTTCTGTGTTTCATCGTCAATAAGAAGGTCCATGGGATACAGTAAACCTGAAGTGAAGCATCGGAATCTAAAACCAGTATCACAGGAAAGAATCAAAACACAATCAGTGAGAAGAGCCAGTCTTCTTGTACTTGAGTCGGCATTGTGCCTTTTATATTTAATTCCGATGCAATTTCTGTGTTTAATCGTCAATAAGAAGGTCAGAGGCATACAGTAATCATATAGTGATGCACCGGAATCTAAAACTGGTCTCACAGGAAATGTTCAAACATAGTCAGTAAGAAGAGTCGGTCTTCTTGAACTTAAGTCGGCATTGTGCCTCTTCTATTTAAATCCGATGCAATTTCTGTGTTTCGTCGTCAATAAGAAGGTCCAAGGGATACAGTAAACATATAGTGAGGCATCGGAATCTAAAACTGTTCTCACAGGAAATGTTCAAAACATAGTCAGTGAGAGGAGTCAGTCTTCTTGTACTTAAGTCGGCATTGTGCCTTTTCTATTTAATGCCGATGCAATTTCTGTGTTTCATCGTCAATAAGATGGTCAGAGGGATACAGTAATCCCGAAGTGAAGCATCGAAATCCATAACTAGTGTCACAGGAATGGTTCAAAACAAAGACAGTGAGAAGAGTCACATTTCTTGTACTTAAGTCGGCATTTTGCCTTTTGTATTTAATTTCGATGCAATTTCTGTGCTTCATCGTCAATAAGAAGGACAGAGGGATACAGTAAACCTGAAGTGAAGTGTCGGATTGTGTAACTAGTGTCACAGGAATGGTTAAAAACATAGACAGTAAGAAGAGTCAGTTTTCTTGTACTTAAGTCGGCATTTTGCCTTTTCTATTTAATTCCGATGCAATTTCTGTGTTTCGTCGTCAATAATAAGGTCCAACGGATACAGTAAACCTGAAGTGAAGCATCGGAATCTAAAACCGGTCTCACAGGAAAGTGTCATAACATAGACAGTAAGAAGAGTCATTTTTCTTGTACTTAAGTCGGCATTGTGCATTTTCTATTTAATTCCGATGCAACTTTTTTGTTTCGACGTCAATAAGAAGGTCCAAGGGATACAGTAAACCTGAAGTGAGGCATCGGTATCTATAACAAGTGTCACTGGAATGGTTCAAAACATAGACAGTAGGTAGAGTCAGTGTTCTTGTACTTAAGTCGGCATTATGCCCTTTGTATTTAATTCCGCAGCTATGTCTGTGTTTCATCGTCAATAAGAAGGTCCAAGGGATACAGTAAACCTGAAGTAAAGCATCGGAATCTATAACAAGTGTCACAGGAATGGTTCAAAACATAACAGTTGGAAAAGTCAGTCTTCTTGAAATTAAGTCGGCATTGTGAATTTTTCTATTTAATTCCTATGCAATTTCTGTGTTTCGTCGTCAATACGAACTTCCAAGGGATACAGTAAACCTGAAGTGAAGCATCGGAATCTATAACTAGTGTCACAGGAATTGCTCAAAACGAAGACAGTAAGAAGAGTCAGTCTTCTTGTACTTAAGTCGACATTGTGCCTTTTGTATTTAATTCCGATGCAATTTCTGTGTTTCATCATCAATCAGAAGGTCAGAGGGATACAGTACACATGAAGTGAAGCATCGGAATCCATAACTAGTGTCACAGGAATTGTTCAAATCATAGACAGTAAGAAGAGTCAGTCTTCTTGTAGGTAAGTCGGCATTGTGCCTTTTCTGTTTAATTCCGATGCAATTTCTGTGTTTCGTCGTATATACGAAGGTCCAAGGGAAACAGTAAACCTGAAATGAAGCATCGGAATCCATAACTAGTGTCACAGGAATTGCTCAAGACACAGACAGTAGGAAGAGTCAGTCTTCTTGTACTTAAGTCGACATTGTGCCTTTTGTATTTAATTCCGATGCAATTTCTGTGTTTCATCGTCAATAAGAAGGTCAGAGGGGTACAGTACACCTGAAGTGAAGCATCGGAATCCATAACCAGTGTCACAGGAATGGATCAAATCTTAGACAGTAAGATGAGTCAATCTTCTTGTAGTTAAGTCGGCATTGAGCCTTTTGTATTTAATTCCGATGCAATTTCTGTGTTTCATCGTCAATAAGAATGTCAGAGGTATACAGTAAACCTCAAGTAAAGCATCGGAGTCTATAACCAGTGTCTCAGGAATGGTTCAAAACATAGACAGTAAAAAGAGTCAGTCTCCTTGTACTTAAGTCGGCATTATGCCTTTTGTATTTAATTCCGATGCAATTTCTGTGTTTCATCGTCAATTAGAAGGTCAGAGGGTTACAGTAAACCTGAGGTGAAGCATCGGAATCTATAACTAGTGTCACAGGAATTGTTCAAAACATAGACAGTAAGAAGAGTCAGTCTTCTTGTATGTAAGTCGGCATTGTGCCTTTTCTATTTAATTCCGATGCAGTATCTGTGTTTCATCGCCAATAAGAATGTCAGAGGGATACAGTAAACCTGAAGTGAAGCATCGGAATATATAACTAGTGTCACAGGAATCGTTCAAATCATAGACAGTGGGAAGAGTCAGTCTTCTTGTACTTAAGTCGGCATTGTGCTTTTCTACTTAATTAAGATGCAATTTCTGTGTTTGGTCGTCAATAAGAAGGTCCAAGGGATACAGTAAACCGGAAGTGAAGCATCGGAATCTATAACTAGTGTCACAGGAAAGGTTCAGAACATAGACAGTAAGAAGAGTCAGTCTTCTTGTACTTAAGTCGGCATTGAGCCTTTTGTATTTAATTCCGATGCAATTTCTGTGTTTCATCGTCAATAAGAAGGTCAGAGGGATACAGTAAACCTGAAGTGAGGCATCGGAATCTATAACTAGTGTCAGAGGAATGGTTCAAATCATAGAGAGTAGGAAGAGGTAGTCTTCTTTAACTTAAGTCGGCATTGTGCCATTTCTATTTAATTCCGATGGAATTTCTGTGATTCGTCGATAATAAGAGGGTCCAAGGGATACAGTAAACATATAGTGAAGCATCGGAACCGAAAACTGGTATCACAGGAAGTGTTCAAAACATAGTCTGTAAGATGAGTCAGTCTTCTTGTACTTAAGTCGGCATTGTGCCTTTTGTACTTAATTCCGATGCAATTTCTGTGTCTCGTCGTCATTAAGTAGGTCAAGGGGATACAGTAAACCTGAAGTGAAGCATCAGAATCTATAACTAGTGTCACAGGAATGGTTCAAAATATAGACAGTAAGAAGATTCAGTCTTTTTGTACTTAAGTCGGCATTGTGCATTTTCTATTTAATTCCGATGCAATTTCTGTGTTTCATCGTCAATAAGAATGTCACAGGGATACAGTAAACCTGAAGTGAAGCATCGGAATCTATAACTAGTGTCACAGGAATGGTTCAAAACATAGAGAGTAGGAAGAGTTAGACTTCTTGAACTTAAGTCGGCATTGTGCCTTTTCTATTTAATTCCGATGCAATTTCTGTCTTTCGTCGTCAATAAGAAGGTCCAAGGGATACAGTAAACCTGAAGTGAAGCATCGGAATCTATAACTAGAGTATCAGGAATGGTTCAAAACATAGACAGTAGGAAGAGTCAGTCTTCTTGTACTTAAGTCGGCATTGTGCCTTTTCTATTTAATTCCGACGCAATTTCTGTGTTTCATGGTCAATACGAAGGTCAGAGGGATACAGTAAACCTGAAGTGAAGCATCGAAATCCGTAACTAGTGTCACAGGAATGGTTCAAAACAAAGACAGTGAGAAGAGTCAGTTTTCTTGTACTTAAGTCGGCATTTTGCCTTTTGTATTTAATTCCGATACAATTTCTGTGTTTCATCGTCAATAAGAAGGTCAGAGGCATACAGTAAACATATAGTGAAGCACCGGAATCGAAAACTGGTCTCACAGGAAATGTTCAAAACATTGTCAGTAAGAAGAGTCGGTCTTCTTGTACTTAAGTCGCCATTGTGCCTTTTCTATTTAATTTCGATGCAGCTTCTGAGTTTTGTCGTCATTAAGAAGGTCCAAGGGAAACAGTAACCCAGAAGTGAAGCATCGGAATCTATAACCGGTCTCACAGGAAAGGTTCAAAACATAGACAGTAAGAAGAGTCAGTCTTCTTGTACTTAACTCGGCATTGTGCCTTTTGTATTTAATTCCGATGCAATTTCTGTGTTTCATCGTCAATAAGAAGGTCAGAATGATACAGTAAACCTGAAGTGAGGCATCGGAATCTATAACTAGTGTCAGAGGAATGGTTCAAATCATAGAGAGTAGGAAGAGGTAGTCTTCTTTAACTTAAGTCGGCATTGTGCCATTTCTATTTAATTCCGATGGAATTTCTGTGATTCGTCGTCAATAAGAGGGTCCAAGGGATACAGTAAACATATAGTGAAGCATCGGAACCGAAAACTGGTATCACAGGAAGTGTTCAAAACATAGTCTGTAAGATGAGTCAGTCTTCTTGTACTTAAGTCGGCATTGTGCCTTTTGTACTTAATTCCGATGCAATTTCTGTGTCTCGTCGTCATTAAGTAGGTCAAGGGGATACAGTAAACCTGAAGTGAAGCATCAGAATCTATAACTAGTGTCACAGGAATGGTTCAAAATATAGACAGTAAGAAGATTCAGTCTTTTTGTACTTAAGTCGGCATTGTGCATTTTCTATTTAATTCCGATGCAATTTCTGTGTTTCATCGTCAATAAGAATGTCACAGGGATACAGTAAACCTGAAGTGAAGCATCGGAATCTATAACTAGTGTCACAGGAATGGTTCAAAACATAGAGAGTAGGAAGAGTTAGACTTCTTGAACTTAAGTCGGCATTGTGCCTTTTCTATTTAATTCCGATGCAATTTCTGTCTTTCGTCGTCAATAAGAAGGTCCAAGGGATACAGTAAACCTGAAGTGAAGCATCGGAATCTATAACTAGAGTATCAGGAATGGTTCAAAACATAGACAGTAGGAAGAGTCAGTCTTCTTGTACTTAAGTCGGCATTGTGCCTTTTCTATTTAATTCCGACGCAATTTCTGTGTTTCATCGTCAATACGAAGGTCAGAGGGATACAGTAAACCTGAAGTGAAGCATCGAAATCCGTAACTAGTGTCACAGGAATGGTTCAAAACAAAGACAGTGAGAAGAGTCAGTTTTCTTGTACTTAAGTCGGCATTTTGCCTTTTGTATTTAATTCCGATACAATTTCTGTGTTTCATCGTCAATAAGAAGGTCAGAGGCATACAGTAAACATATAGTGAAGCACCGGAATCGAAAACTGGTCTCACAGGAAATGTTCAAAACATTGTCAGTAAGAAGAGTCGGTCTTCTTGTACTTAAGTCGCCATTGTGCCTTTTGTATTTAATTTCGATGCAGCTTCTGAGTTTTGTCGTCATTAAGAAGGTCCAAGGGAAACAGTAACCCAGAAGTGAAGCATCGGAATCTATAACCGGTCTCACAGGAAAGGTTCAAAACATAGACAGTAAGAAGAGTCAGTCTTCTTGTACTTAACTCGGCATTGTGCCTTTTGTATTTAATTCCGATGCAATTTCTGTGTTTCATCGTCAATAAGAAGGTCAGAGGGATTCAGTAAACCTGAAGTGAGGCATCGGAATCTATAACTAGTGTCAAAGGAATGGTTCAAATCATAGACTGTAAGAAGAGTCAGTCTTCTTGTACTTAAGTCGGCATTGTGCCTTTTCTATTTAATTCCAATGCAATTTCTGTGTTTCATCGGCAATAAGAAGTCAGAGGGATAAGTAAACCTGAAGAGAAGCATCGGAATCCATAACTAGTGTCAAAGGAAGGGTTCAAAGCATAGACAGTAGGAAGAGTCAGTGCTCTTGTACTTAAGTCGGCATTGTGCCTTTTGTATTTAATTCCGATGCAATATCTGTGTTTCATCGTCAATAAGAAGGTCCAAGGAATACAGTAAACCTGAAGTGAGGCATCGGAATCAATAACTAGTGTCACAGGAATGGTTCAAAACGTAGACGGTAGGAAGAGTCAGTGTTCTTGTACTTAAGTCGGCATTGTGCATTTTGTATTTCATTCCGAAACAATTTCTGTGTTTCATCGTCAATAAGAAGGTCCAAGGGATACAGTAAACCTGAAGTGAAGCATCGGAATCTATAACAAGTGTTACAGGAATGGTTCAAAACATAGATAGTTGGAAGCGTTAGTCTTCTTGAATTTAAGTCGGCATTGTGCCTTTTCTATTTAAATCCTTATGCAATTTCTCTGTTTCGTCGTCAATACGAAGATCCAAGGGATACAGTAAACCTGAAGTGAAGCATCGGAATCTATAACTAGTGTCACAGGAAAGGTTAAAAACATAGAGAGTAGGAAGAGTTA
Organism: Schistocerca americana; assembly: GCF_021461395.2. Lineage (NCBI taxonomy): Eukaryota > Metazoa > Arthropoda > Insecta > Orthoptera > Acrididae > Schistocerca > Schistocerca americana. The sequence continues at coordinate 13,245,377 of NC_060121.1, read as the reverse complement.
GACTTCTTGAACTTAAGTCGGCACTGTGCCTTTTCTATTTAATTCCGATGCAATTTCTGTGTTTCGTCGTCAATAAGAAGGTCCAAGGGATACAGTAAACCTGAAGTGAAGCATCGGAATCTAAAACCGGTCTCACAGGAAAGTTTCAAAACATAGACAGTAAGAAGAGTCAGTTTTCTTGTACTTAAGTCGGCATTGTGCCTCTTCTATTTAATTCCGATGCAATTTCTTTGTTTCGACGTCAACAAGAGGTCCATGGGATACAGTAAACCTGAAGTGAAGCATCGGAATCTAAAACCGGTCTCACAGGAAAGGTTCAAAACACAGGCAGTAAGAAGAGCCAGTCTTCTTGTACTTGGGTCGGCATTGTGCCTTTTGTAATTAATTCCGATGCAATTTCTGTGTTTAATCGTCAATAAGAAGGCAGAGGCATACAGTAATCATATAGTGAAGCACAGGAATCGAAAACTGGTCTCACAGGAAATGTTCAAAACGTAGTCAGTAAGAGAGTCAGTCTTCTTGTACTTAAGTCGGCATTGTGCCTTTTCTATTGATTTCCGATGCGATTTCTGTGTTTTGTCGAAATAACAAGGTCCAAGGGAAACAGTAACACTGAAGTGAAGCATCGGAATCTAAAACCGGTCTCACAGGAACGGTTCAAAACATAGACAGTAAGAAGAGTCAGTGTTCTTGTACATAAGTCGGCATTGTGCCTTTCGTATTTAATTCCGATGCAATTTCTGTGTTTCGTCGTCAATTAGAAGGTCAGAGTGTTACAGTAAACCTGAGGTGAGGCATCGGAATCTATAACTAGTGTCACAGGAATGGTTCAAATCATAGACAGTGGGAAGAGTCAGTATTCTTGTACTTAAGTCGGCATTGTGCTTTTGTATTTAATTAAGATGCAATTTCTGTGTTTCGTCGTCAATAAGATGGTCCAAGGGATACAGTAAACCTGAAGTGAAGCAGCGGAATCTATAACTAGTGTCACAGGAAAGATTCAGAACATAGACAGTAAGAAGAGTCAGTATTCTTGAACTTAAGTCGGCATTGTGCCTTTTCTATTTACTTCCGATGCCATTTCTGTGTTTCATCGTCAATAAGTAGGTCAGAGGGATACAGTAAACCTGAAGTGAAGCATCGGAATCTATAACTAGTGTCACAAGAATGGTTCAAAACATAGAGAGTAGGAAGAGTTAGACTTCTTGAACTTAAGTCGGCATTGTGCCTTTTCTATTTAATTCCGATGCAATTTCTGTGTTTCGTCGTCAATAAGAAGGTCCAAGGGATACAGTAAACATATAGTGAAGCATCGTAATCTAAAACTGGTCTCACAGGAAATGTTCAAAACATAGTCAGTAAGAAGAGTCAGTTTTCTTGTACTTAAGTTGGCATTGTGCCTTTTCTATTTAATTCCGATGCAATTTCTGTGTTTCGTCGTCAATAAGAAGGTCCAACGGATACAGCAAACCTGAAGTGAAGCAAAGTAATATATATCTAGTGTCACAGGAAAGGTTCAAAACATAGACAGTAAGATGAGTCAGTCTTCTTGTACTTAAGTCGCCATTGTGCCTTTTGTATTTAATTCCGATGCAGTTTCTGTGTTACATCGTCAAAACGAAGGTGAGAGGGATACAGTAAACCTAAAGTGAAGCATCGGAATCTATAACTAGTGTCACAGGAATGGTTCAAAACACAGTCAGTAAGAAGAGTCAGTCTTCTTGTACTTAAGTCGGCATTGTGCATTTTCTATTTAATTCCGATGCAATTTCTGTGTTTCGTCGTCAATAAGAAGGTCCAAGTTATGAAGTAAACATGAAGTGAAGCATCGGAATCTATAACTAGTGTCACAGGAATGGTTCAAAACATAGAGAGTAGGAAGAGTTAGATTTCTTGAACTTAAGTCGGCATTGTGCCTTTTCTATTTACTTCCGATGCAATTTCTGTGTTTCATCGTCAATAAGTAGGTCAGAGGGATACAGTAAACCTGAAGTGAAGCATCGGAATCTATAACTAGTGTCACAGGAATGGTTCAAAACATAGCGAGTAGGAAGAGTTAGACTTCTTGAACTTAAGTCGGCATTGTGCCTTTTCTATTTAATTCCGATGCAATTTCTGTGTTTCGTCGTCAATAAGAAGGTCCAAGGGATACAGTAAACATATAGTGAAGCATCGGAATCTAAAACTGGTCTCACAGGAAATGTTCAAAACATAGTCAGTAAGAAGAGTCAGTTTTCTTGTACTTAAGTTGGCATTGTGCCTGTTCTATGTAATTCCGATGCAATTTCTGTGCTTCGTCGTCAATAAGAAGGTCCAAGGGATACAGCAAACCTGAAGTGAAGCAAAGTAATATATAACTAGTGTCACAGGAATTGTTCAAAACATAGACAGTAAGAAGAGTCAGTCTTCTTGTATGTAAGTCGGCATTGTGCCTTTTCTATTTAATTCCGATGCAATATCTGTGTTTCATCGCCAATAAGAATGTCAGAGGGATACAGTAAACCTGAAGTGAAGCATCGGAATATATAACTAGTGTCACAGGAATCGTTCAAATCATAGACAGTGGGAAGAGTCAGTCTTCTTGTACTTAAGTCGGCATTGTGCTTTTCTACTTAATTAAGATGCAATTTCTGTGTTTGCTCGGCAATAAGAAGGTCCAAGGGATACAGTAAACCGGAAGTGAAGCATCGGAATCTATAACTAGTGTCTCAGGAAAGGTTCAGAACATAGACAGTAAGAAGAGTCAGTCTTCTTGTACTTAAGTCGGCATTGAGCCTTTTGTATTTAATTCCGATGCAATTTCTGTGTTTCATCGTCAATAAGAAGGTCAGAGGGATACAGTAAACCTGAAGTGAGGCATCGGAATCTATAACTAGTGTCAGAGGAATGGTTCAAATCATAGAGAGTAGGAAGAGGTAGTCTTCTTTAACTTAAGTCGGCATTGTGCCATTTCTATTTAATTCCGATGGAATTTCTGTGATTCGTCGTCAATAAGAGGGTCCAAGGGATACAGTAAACATATAGTGAAGCATCGGAACCGAAAACTGGTATCACAGGAAGTGTTCTAAACATAGTCTGTAAGATGAGTCAGTCTTCTTGTACTTAAGTCGGCATTGTGCCTTTTGTACTTAATTCCGATGCAATTTCTGTGTCTCGTCGTCATTAAGTAAGTCCAGGGGATACAGTAAACCTGAAGTGAAGCATCAGAATCTATAACTAGTGTCACAGGAATGGTTCAAAATATAGACAGTAAGAAGATTCAGTCTTTTTGTACTTAAGTCGGCATTGTGCATTTTCTATTTAATTCCGATGCAATTTCTGTGTTTCATCGTCAATAAGAATGTCACAGGGATACAGTAAACCTGAAGTGAAGCATCGGAAGCTATAACTAGTGTCACAGGAATGGTTCAGAACATAGACAGTAGGAAGAGTCAGTCTTCTTGTACTTAAGTCGGCATTGTGCCTTTTCTATTTAATTCCGATGCAATTTCTGTGTTTCGTCGTCAATAAGAAGGTCCAACAGATACAGTAAATCTGAAGTGAAGCGTCGGAATCTATAACTAGTGTCACAGGAAAGGTTCAAAACATAGACAGTAAGAAGAGTCACTCCTCTTGTACTTAAGTCGTCATTGTGATTTTTCTACTTAATTCCGATGCAATTCCTGTGTTTCATCGTCAATAAGAAGGTCCAAGGGAAACAGTAAACCTGAAGTGAAGCATCGGAATCTATAACTAGTGTCACAGGAATGGTTCAAAACATAGAGAGTAGGAAGAGTTAGACTTCTTGAACTTAAGTCGGCATTGTGCCTTTTCTATTTAATTCTGATGCAATTTCTGTCTTTCGTCGTCAATAAGAAGGTCCAAGGGATACAGTAAACCAGAAGTGAAGCATCGGAATCTATAACTAGAGTTTCAGGAAAGGTTCAAAACATAGACTGTAAGAAGAGTCAGTCTTCTTGTACTTAACTCGGCATTGTGCCTTTTGTATTTAATTCCGATGCAATTTCTGTGTTTCATCGTCAATAAGAAGGTCAGAGGGATACAGTAAACCTGAAGTGAGGCATCGGCATCTATAACTAGTGTCAAAGGAATGGTTCAAATCATAGACTGTAAGAAGAGTCAGTCTTCTTGTACTTAAGTCGGCATTGTGCCTTTTGTATTTAATTCCGATGCAATATCTGTGTTTCATCGTCATTAAGAAGGTCCAAGGAATACAGTAAACCTGAAGTGAGGCATCGGAATCAATAACTAGTGTCACAGGAATGGTTCAAAACATAGAGAGTAGGAAGAGTTAGACTTCTTGAAATTAAGTCGGCATTGTGCATTTTGTATTTCATTCCGAAACAATTTCTGTGTTTCATCGTCAATAAGAAGGTCCAAGGGATACAGTAAACCTGAAGTGAAGCATCGGAATCTATAACAAGTGTCACAGGAATGGTTCGAAACATAGATAGTTGGAAGAGTCAGTCTTCTTGAATTTAAGTCGGCATTGTGCCTTTTCTATTTAAATCCTTATGCAATTTCTCTGTTTCGTCGTCAATACGAAGATCCAAGGGATACAGTAAACCTGAAGTGAAGCATCTGAATCTATAACTAGTGTCACAGGAAAGGTTAAAAACATAGAGAGTAGGAAGAGTTAGACTTCTTGAACTTAAGTCGGCACTGTGCCTTTTCTATTTAATTCCGATGCAATTTCTGTGTTTCGTCGTCAATAAGAAGGTCCAAGGGATACAGTAAACCTGATGTGAAGTATCGGAATCTAAAACCGGTCTCACAGGAAAGTTTCAAAACATAGACAGTAAGAAGAGCCAGTTTTCTTGTACTTAAGTCGGCATTGTGCCTCTTCTATTTAATTCCGATGCAATTTCTTTGTTTTGACGTCAACAAGAGGTCCATGGGATACAGTAAACCTGAAGTGAAGCATCGGAATCTAAAACCGGTCTCACAGGAAAGGTTCAAAACACAGGCAGTAAGAAGAGCCAGTCTTCTTGTACTTGGGTCGGCATTGTGCCTTTTGTAATTAATTCCGATGCAATTTCTGTGTTTAATCGTCAATAAGAAGGTCAGAGGCATACAGTAATCATATAGTGAAGCACCGGAATCGAAAACTGGTCTCACAGGAAATGTTCAAAACGTAGTCAGTAAGAGAGTCAGTCTTCTTGTACTTAAGTCGGCATTGTGCCTTTTCTATTGATTTCCGATGCGATTTCTGTGTTTTGTCGAAATAACAAGGTCCAAGGGAAACAGTAACACTGAAGTGAAGCATCGGAATCTAAAACCGGTCTCACAGGAACGGTTCAAAACATAGACAGTAAGAAGAGTCAGTGTTCTTGTACTTAAGTCGGCATTGTGCCTTTCGTATTTAATTCCGAAGCAATTTCTGTGTTTCGTCGTCAATTAGAAGGTCAGAGTGTTACAGTAAACCTGAGGTGAGGCATCGCAATCTATAACTAGTGTCACAGGAATGGTTCAAATCATAGACAGTGGGAAGAGTCAGTATTCTTGTACTTAAGTCGGCATTGTGCTTTTGTATTTAATTAAGATGCAATTTCTGTGTTTCGTCGTCAATAAGATGGTCCAAGGGATACAGTAAACCTGAAGTGAAGCAGCGGAATCTATAACTAGTGTCACAGGAAAGATTCAGAACATAGACAGTAAGAAGAGTCAGTCTTCTTGTACTTAAGTCGGCATTGTGCATTTTCTATTTAATTCCGATGCAATTTCTGTGTTTCGTCGTCAATAAGAAGGTCCAAGGGATAAAGTAAACATGAAGTGAAGCATCGGAATCTATAACTAGTGTCACAGGAATGGTTCAAAACATTGCGAGTAGGAAGAGTTAGACTTCTTGAACTTAAGTCGGCATTAAGCCTTTTCTATTTAATTCCGATGCAATTTCTGTGTTTCGTCGTCAATAAGAAGGTCCAAGGGATACAGTAAACATATAGTGAAGCATCGGAATCTAAAACTGGTCTCACAGGAAATGTTCAAAACATAGTCAGTAAGAAGAGTCAGTTTTCTTGTACTTAAATTGGCATTGTGCCTTTTCTATTTAATTCCGATGCAATTTCTGTGCTTCGTCGTCAATACGAATGTCCAAGGGATACAGCAAACCTGAAGCGAAGCAAAGTAATATATAACTAGTGTCACAGGAAAGGTTCAAAACATAGACAGTAAGATGAGTCAGTCTTCTTGTACTTAAGTCGCCATTGTGCCTTTTGTATTTAATTCCGATGCAGTTTCTGTGTTACATCGTCAAAACGAAGGTGAGAGTGATACAGTAAACCTAAAGTGAAGCATCGGAATCTATAACTAGTGTCACAGGAATGGTTCAAAACACAGTCAGTAAGAAGAGTCAGTCTTCTTGTACTTAAGTCGGCATTGTGCCTTTTCTATTTAATTCCGATGCAATTTCTGTGTTTCGTCGTCAATAAGAAGGTCCAAGGGATAAAGTAAACATGAAGTGAAGCATCGGAATCTATAACTAGTGTCACAGGAATGGTTCAAAACATAGAGAGTAGGAAGAGTTAGACTTCTTGAACTTAAGTCGGCATTGTGCCTTTTCTATTTAATTCCGATGCAATTTCTGTGTTTCGTCGTCAATAAGAAGGTCCAAGGGATACAGTAAACCTGTAGTGAAGCATCGGAATCTATAACTTGTGTCACAGGAATGGTTCATAACATAGACAGTAAGAAGAGTCAGTCTTCTTGTACTTAAGTCGGCATTGTTCCTTTTGTATTTAATTCCGATGCAATTTCTGTGTTTCATCGTCAATATGAAGGTCAGACAGATACAGTAAACCTGAAGTGAAGCATCGGAATGTATAACTAGTGTCACAGGAAAGGTTCAAAACATAGACAGTAAGAAGAGTTAGATTTCTTATGCTTAAGTGGGCATTGTGCCTTTTGTATTTAATTCCGATGCAAGTTCTGTGTTTCATCGTCAATAAGAAGCTCAGAGCGATCAGTAAACCTGAAGTGAAGCATCGAAATCCATAACTAGTGTCACAGGAGTGGTTCAAATCGAAGACAGTGAGAAAAGTCAGTTTTCTTGTACTTAAGTCGGCATTTTGCCTTTTGTGTTTAATTCCGATGCAATTTCTGTGTTTCATCGTCAATAAGAAGGTCAGAGGGATACAGTAAACCTGAAGTGAAGCATCGGAATGTGTAGCTAGTGTCACAGGAATGGTTCAAAACATAGACGGTAAGAAGAGTCAGTTTTCTTGTACTTAAGTCGGCATTGTGCTTTTCTATTTAATTTCGATGCAATTTCTGTGTTTCGTCGGCACTGAGAAGGTCCAAGGGATACAGTAAACCTGAATTGAAGCATCAGAATCTAAAACCGGTCTCATAGGAAAGTTTCAAAACATAGACAGTAAGAAGAGTCAGTTTTCTTGTACTTAAGTCGGCATTGTGCCGTTTCTATTTATTTCCGATGCAACTTCTTTGATTCGACGTCAACAAGAAGGTCCATGGGACACAGTAAACCTGAAGTGAAGCATCGGAATCTAAACCCGGTCTCACAGGAAAGGTTCAAAACACAGGCAGTAAGAAGAGCCAGTCTTCTTGTACTTGAGTCGGCATTGTGCCTTTTGTATTTAATTCCGATGCTATTTCTGTGTTTAATCGTCAAGAAGAAGGTCAGAGGCATACAGTAATCATATAGTGAAGCACCTGAACCGAAAACTGGTCTCACAGGAAATGTTCAAAACATAGTCAGTAAGTCGAGTCAGTCTTCTTGTACTTAAGCTGGCATTGTGCTTTATCTATTTAATTCCAATGCAATTTCTGTGTTTTGTTGTCAATAAGATGGTCCAAGGGATACAGTAACCCACAAGTGAAGCATCGGAATCTAAAACCGGTCTCACAGGAAAGGTTCAAAACATAGACAGTAAGAAGAGTCAGTCTTCTTGTACTTAAGTCGGTATTGTGCCTTTTGTATTTAATTCCGATGCAATTTCTGTGTGTCATCGTCAATACGAAGGTCAGAGGGAAACAGTAAACCTGAAGTGAGGCATCGGAATCTATAACTAGTGTCACAGGAATGGTTCAAAACAAAGTCGGTATTAAGAGTCAGTGTTCTTGTACTTAAGTCGGCATTGTGCATTTTGTATTCAATTCCGAAGCAATTTCTGTGTTTCATCGTCAATAAGAAGGTCCAAGGGATACAGTAAACCTGAAGCGAAGCATCGTAATCTATAACAAGTGACAAAGGAATGGCTAAAACCATAGACAGTAGGAAGAGTCAGTCTTCTTGTACTTAAGACGGCATTGTGCCTCTTCTATTTAGATCCGATGCAATTTCTGTGTTTCGTCGTCAATAAGAAGGTCCAAGGGATACAGTAAACTTATAGTGAAGCATCGGAATCTAAAACTGGTCTCACAGGAAATGTTCAAAACAAAGTCAGTAAGAAGAGTCAGTCGTCTTTTACTTAAGTTGGCATTGTGCCTTTTCTATTTAATTCCGATGCAATTTCTGTGATTCGTCGTCAATAAGAAGGTCCAAGGGATACAGAAAAAACAGAAGTGAAGCATAGGAATACATAACTAGTCTCACAGGAAAGGTTCAAGTCATAGACATTAGGAAGAGTCAGTCTTCTTGTACTTAAGTTGCCATTGTGCCTTTTGTATTTAATTCCGATGCAATTTCTGTGTTACATCGACAATAAGGAGGACAGAGGGATACAGTAAACCGAAAGCGAAGCATCGGAATCTATAACTAGTGTCACAGGAATGGTTCAAAACACAGTCAGTAAGAAGAGTCAGTCTTCTTGTACTTGAGTCGGCATTGTGCCTTTTCTCTTTGATTCCGATGCAATTTCTGTGTTTCGTCGTCAATAAGAAGGTCCAAGGTATACAGGAAACCTGAAGTGAAGCACCGGAATCTACAACTAGTGTATCAGGAATGGTTCAAAACATAGAGAGTAAGAAGAGTCAGTCTTCTCGTACTTAAATCGGCATTGTGCCTTTTGTATTTAATTCCGATGCAATTTCTGTGATTCATCGTCAATAAGAAGGTCAGAGAGATACAGTAAACCTGAAGTGAACCATCGGAATCTATAACTAGTGTCACAGGAATGGTTCAAAACATGGACAGTAAGAAGAGTCAGTTTTCTTGTACTTAAGTCGGCATTGTGCCTTTCGTATTTAATACCGATGCAATTTCTGTGTTTCATCGACAATACGAAGGTCAGAGGGATACTGTAAACCTGAAGTGAAGCATCGAAATCCATAACTAGTGTCACAGGAGTGGTTCAAATCAAAGACAGTGAGAAAAGGCAGTTTTCTTGTACTTAAGCCGGCATTTTGCCTTTTGTGTTTAATTCCGATGCAATTTCTGTGTTTCATCGTCAATAACAAGGTCAGATGGATACAGTAAACCTGAAGTGAAGCATCGGAATGTGTAACTAGTGGCACAGGAATGGTTCAAAACATAGACAGTAAGAAGGGTCAGTTTTCTTGTACTTAAGTCGGCATTGTGCCGTTTCTATTTATTTCCGATGCAATTTCTTTGATTCGACGTCAACAAGAAGGTCCATGGGACACAGTAAACCTGAAGTGAAGCATCGGAATCTAAACCCGGTCTCACAGGAAAGGTTCAAAGCACAGGCAGTAAGAAGAGCCAGTCTTCTTGTACTTGAGTCGGCATTGTGCCTTTTGTATTTAATTCCGATGCAATTTCTGTGTTTAATCGTCAATAAGAAGGTCAGAGGCATACAGTAATCATATACTGAAGCACCGGAATCGAAAACTGGTCTCACAGGAAATGTTCAAAACGTAGTCAGTAAGATGAGTCAGTCTTCTTGTACTTAAGTTGGCATTGTGCCTTTTCTATTTAATTCCGATGCGATTTCTGTGTTTTGTCGAAATAAGAAGGTCCAAGGGAAGCAGTAACACTGAAGTGAAGCATCGGAATCTAAAACCGGTCTCACAGGAACGGTTCAAAACATAGACAGTAAGAAGAATCAGTCTTCTTGTACTTATGTCGGCATTGTGCCTTTTGTACTTAATTCCGACGCAATTTCTGTGTTTCATCGGCAATAAGAAGGTCAGAGAGATAAGTAAACCTGAAGTCAAGCATTGGAATCTATAACTAGTGTCACAGGAATGGTTCAAGCATAGACAGTAGGAGAAGTCAGTGTTCTTGTACATAAGTCGGCATTGTGCCTTTTGTATTTCATTCCGATGCAATTTCTGTGTTTCATCGTCAATAAGAAGGTCCAAGGGATACAGTAAACCTGAAGTGAGGCATCGGAATCTGTAACTAGTGTCACAGGAACGGTTCAAAACATAGACGGTAGGAAGAGTCAGTGTTCTTGTACTTAAGTCGACATTGTGCCTTTTGTATTTAATTCCGAAGCAATTTCTCTGTTTCATCATCAATAAGAAGGTCCAAGGGATACAGAAAACCTGAAGTGAAGCATCGGAAACTATAACAAGTGTCACAGGAATGGTTCACAACATAGACAGTTGGAAGAGTCAGTCTTCTTGAACTTAAGTCGACATTGTGCCTTTTCTATGTAAGTCCTTATGCTATTTCTGTGTTTCGTCGTCAATAAGAATATCCAAGGGATACAGTAAACCTGAAGTGAAGCATCGGAATCTATAACTAGTGTCACAGGAATGGTTCAAAACATAGACAGTAAGAAGAGTCAGTCTTCTTGTACTTAAGTCGGCATTATGCCTTTTGTATTTAATTCCGATGCTATTTCTGTTTTTCATCGTCAATTAGAAGGTCAGAGTGTTACAGTAAACCTGAGGTGAAGCATCGGAATCTATAACTAGTGTCACAGGAATGGTTCAAATCATAGACAGTGGGAAGAGTCAGTCTTCTTGTACTTAAGTCGGCATTGTGCTTTTCTATTTAATTAAGCTGCAATTTCAGTGTTTCGTCGTCAATAAGATGGTCCAAGGGATACAGTAAACCTGAAGTGAAGCATCGGACTCTATAACTAGTGTCACAGGAAAGATTCAGAACATAAACAGTAAGAAGAGTTAGTCTTCTTGAACTTAAGTCGGCATTGTGCCTTTTCTATTTACTTCCGATGCATTTTCTGTGTTTCATCGTCAATAAGGAGGTCAGAGGGGTACAGTAAACCTGAAGTGAAGCATCGGAATCTATAACTAGTGTCAAAGGAATGGTTCAAAACATAGACAGTAGGAAGAGTCAATCTTATTGTACTTAAGTCGGCATTGTGCCCCTTCTATTTAAATCCGATGCAATTTCTGTGTTTCGTCGTCAATAAGAATGTCCAAGGGATACAGTAAACCTAAAGTGAAGCATCAGAATCTATAACTAGTGTCACAGGAATGGTTCAAAACACAGTCAGTAAGAAGAGTCAGTCTTCTTGTACTTGAGTCGGCATTGTGCCTTTTCTATTTGATTCCGATGCAATTTCTGTGTTTCGTCGTCAATACGAAGGTCCTAGGTATAGAGTAAACCTGAAGTGAAGCACCGGAATCTACAACTAGTGTAACAGGAATGGTTCAAAACATAGAGAGTAGGAAGAGTTAGACTTCTTGACCTTAAGTCGGCATTGTGCCTTTTCTATTTAATTCCGATGCAATTTCTGTGTTTCGTCGTCATTAAGTAGGTCCAAGGGATACAGTAAACCTGAAATGAAGCATCGGAATCTATAACTAGTGTCACAGGAATGGTTCAAAACATAGACAGTAAGAGGTGTCAGTCTTCTTGTACATAAGTCGGCATTGTGCCTTTTGTATTTAATTCCGATGCAATTTCTGAGTTTCATCGTCAATAAGAAGGTCAGAGCGATACGGTATACCTGAAGTGAAGCATCGGAATCGATAATTAATGTCACAGGAATGGTTCAAAACACAGACAGCAAGAAGTGTTAGATTTCTTGTGCTTAAGCCGGCTTTGTGCCTTTTGTATTTAATTCCGATGCAATTTCAGTGTTTCATCGTCAATAAGAAGGTCAGAGGGATACAGTAAACATGAAGTGAAGCATCGAAATCCATAAGTAGTGTCACAGGAATGGTTCAAAACAAAGACAGTGAGAAGAGTCAGTTTTCTTGTACTTAAGTCAGCATTTTGCCTTTTGTATTTAATTCCGATGCAATTTCTGTGTTTCATCGTCAATATGAATGTCAGAGGGATACAGTAAACGTGAAGTGAAGCATCAGAATGTGTAACTAGTGTCACAGGAATGGTTCAAAACATAGACAGTAAGAAGAGTCAGTTGTCTTGTACTTAAGTCGGTATTGTGCCTTTTCTATTTAATTCCCATGCAATTCCTTTGTTTCGACGTCAACAAGAAGGTCCATGGGATACAGTATATCTGAAGTGAAGCATCGGAATCTAAAACCGGTCTCACAGGAAAGGTTCAAATCACAGGCAGTAAGAAGGGCCAGTCTTCTTGTACATGAGTCGGCATTGTGCCTTTTCTATTTAATTCCGATGCAATTTCCGTGTTTCATCGTCAATAAGATGGTCAGAGGGATACAGTAAACCTGAAGTGAAGCATCCTAATCTATAACTAGTGTCAAAGGAATGGTTCAAATCATAGACAGTAAGAAGAGTCAGTGTTCTTTTACTTAAGTCGGCATTGTGCCTTTTCTATTTAATTCCGATGCAATTTATGTGTTTCATCGGCAATAAGAAGGTCAGAGGCATAAGTAAACCTGAAGTGAAGCATCGGAATCTATAACTAGTGTCACAGGAATGGTTCAAAGCATAGACAGTAGGAAGAGTCAGTGTTCTTGTACTGAAGTCGACAGTGTGCCTTTTGTATTTAATTCCGATGCAATTCCTGTGTTTCATCGCCAATAAGAAGGTCCAAGGGATACAGTAAACTTGTAGTGAGGCATCGGAATCTATAACTAGTGTCACATAAATGGTTCAAAACATAGACGGTAGAAAGAGTCAGTGTTCTTGTACTTAAGTCGGCATTGTGCATTTTCTATTTAATTCCGATGCAATTTCTGTGTATTGTCGTCAATAAAAAGGTCCAAGGGATACAGTAACCCTGAAGTGAAGCATCGTAATCTAAAACCGGTCTCACAGGAAAGGTTCAAAAACATAGACAGTAAGAAGAGTCAGTCTGCTTGTACTTAAGTCGGCATTGTGCCTTTTGTATTTAATTCTGATGCAATTTCTGTGTTTCATCGTCAATAACAAGGTCAGAGGGATACAGTAAACCTGAAGTGAAGCATCAGAATCTATAACTAGTGTCAAAGGAATGGTTCAAATCATAGACATTAAGAAGAGTCAGTCTTCTTGTACTTAAGTCGGCATTGTGCCTTTTCTATTATCTCCGATGCAATCTCTGTGTTTCATCGGCAATAAAAAGGTCAGTGGGAATAGTAAACCTGAAGTGAAGCATCGGAATCAATAACTAGTGTCACAGGAATGGTTTAAAGCATAGACAGTAGGAAGAGTCAGTGTTCTTGTACTTAAGTCAGCATTGTGCCTTTTGTATTTAATTCCGATGCAATTTCTTTGTTTCATCGTCAATAAGAAGGTCCAAGGGTTACTGTAAACCTGAAGTGAGGCATCGGAGTCAATAACTAGTGTCACAGGAATGGTTCAAAGTATAGACGGTAGGAAGAGTCAGTGTTCTTGTACTTAAGTCGGCATTGTGCATATTGTGTTTAAATTCGAAGCAATTTCTGTGTTTCATCGTCAATAAGAAGCTCCAAGGAGTACAGTAAACATGAAGTGAAGCATCGGAATCTATAACTAGTGTCAAAGGAATGGTTCAAGACATAGACAGTAGGAACAGTCAGTCTTCTTGAACTTAAGTCGGCATTGTGTCTCTTCCATTTAAATCCGATGCAATTTCTGTGTTTCGTCGTCAATAAGAAGGTCCAAGGGATACAGTAAACCTGAAGTGAAGCATCGGAATCTATAACCAGTGTCACAGGAATTGCTCAAAACATAGGCAGTAAGAAGAGTCAGTCTTCTTGTACTTAAGTCGGCATTGTGCCTTTTGTATTTAATTCCGATGCAATTTCTGTGTTTCATCGTCAATAAGAAGGTCAGAGGGATACAGTAAACCTGAAGGGAAGCATCGGAATCCATAACTAGCGTCACAGGAATGGTTCAAAATATAGACAGTAAGAAGAGTCAGTCTTTTTGTAACTAAGTCCTCATTGTGCCTTTTGTATCTAATTCCGATGCAATTTCTGTGTTACATCGTCAATAAGAAGGTCAAAGAGGAACAGTAAACCTGAAGTGAAGCATCGGAATCTATAACTAGTGTCACAGGAATGGTTCAAAACATAGACAGTAACGAGAGTCAGTTTTCTTGTACTTAAGTCGGCATTGTGCCTTTTGTATTTAATTCCGATCCAATTTCTGTATTTCATCGACAATAAGAAGGTCAGAGCGATACAGTAAACCTGAAGTGAAGCATCGGAAACGATAACTAATGTCACAGGAATGCTTCATAACACAGACAGCAAGAAGAGTTAGATTTCTTGTGCTTAAGTCGGCATTGTGCATTTTCTATTTAATTCCGATGCAATTTCTGTGTTTTGTCGTCAATAAGAAGGTCCAAGGGATACAGTTTCCCTGAAGTGAAGCATCGGAATCTATAACTAGTGTCACAGGAATGGTTCAAATCATAGACAGTAAGAAGAGTCAGTCTTCTTGTAGTTAAGTCGGCATTGTGCCTTTTCTATTTAATTCCGATGCAATTTCTGTGTTTCTTCGTCAATTAGGAGGTCAGAGGGTTACAATATACCTGAGGCGAAGCATCGGAATCTATAACTAGTGTCACAGGAATTGTTCAAAACATAGACAGTAAGAAGAGTCAGTCTTCTTGTACGTAAGTCGGCATTGTGCCTTTTGTATTTAATTCCGATGCAATTTCTGTGTTTCATCGTCAGTAAGAATTTTAGAGGGACACAGTAAACCTGAAGTGAAGCATCGGAATCTATAACATAGTGTCACAGGAATGGTTCGAATCATAGACAGTGGGAAGAGTCAGTCTTCTTGTACTTAAGTCGACATTGTGCTTCTCTACTTAATTAAGATGCAATTTCTTTGTTTCGTCGTCAATAAGAAGGTCCAAGGGATACAGTAAACCTGAAGTGAAGCATCGGAATCTATAACTAGTGTCACGGGAGAGGTTCTGAACATAGACAGTAATAAGAGTCAGTCTTCTTGTACTTAAGTCGGCATTGTGCCTTTTGTATTTAATTCCGATGCAATTTCTGTGTTTCATCGTCAATAAGAAGGTCAGAGGGATACAGTAAACCTGAAGTGAGGCATCGGTTTCTATAACTAGTGTCAGAGGAATGGTTCAAAGCATAGAGAGTAGGAAGTGTTAGTCTTTTGAACTTAAGTCGGCATTGTGCCTTTTCTATTTAATTCCGATGCAATTTCTGTGTTTCGTCGTCAATAAGAAGGTCCAAGGGATAGAGTAAACCTGAAGTGATGCATCGGAATCTATAACTAGTGTAACGGGAATGGTTCAGAACATAGACAGTAGGAAGAGTCAGTCTTCTTGTACTTAAGTCGGCATTGTGCATTTTCTATTTAATTCCGATGCAATTTCTGTGTATTGTCGTCAATAAAAATGTCCAAGGGATACAGTAACCCTGAAGTGAAGCATCGTAATCTAAAACCGGTCTCACAGGAAAGGTTCAAAAACATAGACAGTAAGAAGAGTCAGTCTGCTTGTACTTAAGTCGGCATTGTGCCTTTTGTATTTAATTCTGATGCAATTTCTGTGTTTCATCGTCAATAACAAGGTCAGAGGGATACAGTAAACCTGAAGTGAAGCATCAGAATCTATAACTAGTGTCAAAGGAATGGTTCAAATCATAGACATTAAGAAGAGTCAGTCTTCTTGTACTTAAGTCGGCATTGTGCCTTTTCTATTATATCCGATGCAATCTCTGTGTTTCATCGGCAATAAAAAGGTCAGTGGGAATAGTAAACCTGAAGTGAAGCATCGGAATCAATAACTAGTGTCACAGGAATGGTTTAAAGCATAGACAGTAGGAAGAGTCAGTGTTCTTGTACTTAAGTCAGCATTGTGCCTTTTGTATTTAATTCCGATGCAATTTCTGTGTTTCATCGTCAATAAGAAGGTCCAAGGGTTACTGTAAACCTGAAGTGAGGCATCGGAATCAATAACTAGTGTCACAGGAATGGTTCAAAGTATAGACGGTAGGAAGAGTCAGTGTTCTTGTACTTAAGCCGGCATTGTGCATATTGTATTTAAATTCGAAGCAATTTCTGTGTTTCATCGTCAATAAGAAGCTCCAAGGAGTACAGTAAACATGAAGTGAAGCATCGGAATCTATAACTAGTGTCAAAGGAATGGTTCAAGACATAGACAGTAGGAACAGTCAGTCTTCTTGAACTTAAGTCGGCATTGTGTCTCTTCCATTTAAATCCGATGCAATTTCTGTGTTTCGTCGTCAATAAGAAGGTCCAAGGGATACAGTAAACCTGAAGTGAAGCATCGGAATCTATAACCAGTGTCACAGGAATTGCTCAAAACATAGACAGTAAGAAGAGTCAGTCTTCTTGTACTTAAGTCGGCATTGTGCCTTTTGTATTTAATTCCGATGCAATTTCTGTGTTTCATCGTCAATAAGAAGGTCAGAGGGATACAGTACACCTGAAGTGAAGCATCGGAATCTATAACTAGTGTCACAGGAATGGTTCAGAACATAGACAGTAAGAAGAGTCAGTTTCCTTGTACTTAAGTCGGCATTGTGCCTTTTGTATTTAATTCCGATGCAATTTCTGTGTTTCATCGTCAATAAGAAGGTCAGAGGGATAGAGTAAACCTAAAGTGAAGCATCGGAATCTATAACTAGTGTCACAGGAATGGTTCAAAACACAGTCAGTAAGAAGAGTCAGTCTTCTTGTACTTAAGTCGGCATTGTGCCTTTTGTATTTAATTCCGATGCAATTTCTGTGTTTCGTCGTCAATATGAAGGTCCAGGGGATACAGTAAACCTGAAGTTAAGCATCGGAATCTATAACTAGTGTCACAGGAATGGTTCAAAATATAGAAAGTAAGAAGAGTCAGTCTTCTTGTACTTAAGTCGGCATTGTGCCTTTTCTATTTAATTCCGATGCAATTCCTTTGTTTCGACGTCAATATGAAGGTCCATGGGATACAGTATATCTGAAGTGTAGCATCGGAATCTAAAACCGGTCTCACAGGAAAGGTTCAAATCACAGGCAGTAAGAAGGGCCAGTCTTCTTGTACATGAGTCGGCATTGTGCCTTTTCTATTTAATTCCGATGCAATTTCCGTGTTTCATCGTCAATAAGATGGTCAGAGGGATACAGTAAACCTGAAGTGAAGCATCCGAATCTATAACTAGTGTCAAAGGAATGGTTCAAATCATAGACAGTAAGAAGAGTCAGTGTTCTTTTACTTAAGTCGGCATTGTGCCTTTTCTATTTAATTCCGATGCAATATATGTGTTTCATCGGCAATAAGAAGGTCAGAGGGATAAGTAAACCTGAAGTGAAGCATCGGAATCTATAACTAGTGTCACAGGAATGGTTCAAAGCATAGACTGTAGGAAGAGTCAGTGTTCTTGTACTGAAGTCGACAGTGTGCCTTTTGTATTTAATTCCGATGCAATTCCTGTGTTTCATCGTCAATAAGAAGGTCCAAGGGATACAGTAAACTTGTAGTGAGGCATCGGAATCTATAACTAGTGTCACAGGAATGGTTCAAAACATAGACGGTAGAAAGAGTCAGTGTTCTTGTACTTAAGTCGGCATTTTGCCTTTTCTATTTAATTCCTTAAGCAATTTCCGTGTTTCGTCGTCAATAAGAAGGCCCAAGGGATACAGTAAACCTGAAGTGAAGCATCGAAATCTATAACTAGTGTCACAGGAATTTCTCAAAGCATAGGCAGTAAGAAGAGTCAGTCTTTTTGTACTTAAGTCGGCATTGTGCCTTTTGTATTTAATTCCGATGCAATTTCTGTGTTTCATCGTCAATAAGAAGGTCAGAGGGATACAGTAAACCTGAAGTGAAGCATCGGAATCTAAAACCGGTCTCACAGGAAAGTTTCAAAACATAGACAGTAAGAGGCGTCAGTTTTCTAGTACTTAAGTCGGTATTGTGCCTTTTCTATTTAATTCCGAAGCAATTTCTTTGTTTCGACGTCAATAAGAAGGTCCATGGTATACAGTAAACCTGAAGTGAAGCATCGGAATGTAAAACCGGTCATACAGGAAATGTTCAAAACACAGGCAATAAGAAGAGCCAGTCTTATTGTACTTGAGTCGGCATTGTGCCTTTTATATTTAATTCCGATCCAATTTCTGTGTTTAATCGTCAATAAGAAGGTCAGAGGGATACAGTTTCCCTGAAGTGAAGCATCGGAATCTATAACTAGTGTCACAGGAATGGTTCAAATCATAGACAGTAAGAAGAGTCAGTCTTCTTGTAGTTAAGTCGGCATTGTGCCTTTTCTATTTAATTCCGATGCAATTTCTGTGTTTCTTCGTCAATTAGGAGGTCAGAGGGTTACAATATACCTGAGGTGAAGCATCGGAATCTATAACTAGTGTCATAGGAATTGTTCAAAACATAGACAGTAAGAAGAGTCAGTCTTCTTGTACGTAAGTCGGCATTGTGCCTTTTGTATTTAATTCCGATGCAATTTCTGTGTTTCATCGTCAGTAAGAATTTTTAAGGGACACAGTAAACCTGAAGTGAAGCATCGGAATCTATAACTAGTGTCACAGGAATGGTTCAAATCATAGACAGTGGGAAGAGTCAGTCTTCTTGTACTTAAGTCGACATTGTGCTTCTCTACTTAATTAAGATGCAATTTCTTTGTTTCGTCGTCAATAAGAAGGTCCAAGGGATACAGTAAACCTAAAGTGAAGCATCGGAATCTATAACTAGTGTCACGGGAGAGGTTCAGAACATAGACACTAATAAGAGTCAGTCTTCTTGTACTTAAGTCGGCATTGTGCCTTTTGTATTTAATTCCGATGCAATTTCTGTGTTTCATCGTCAATAAGAAGGTCAGAGGGATACAGTAAACCTGAAGTGAGGCATCGGTATCTATAACTAGTGTCAGAGGAATGGTTCAAAGCATAGAGAGTAGGAAGCGTTAGTCTTTTGAACTTAAGTCGGCATTGTGCCTTTTCTATGTAATTCCGATGCAATTTCTGTGTTTCGTCGTCAATAAGAAGGTCCAAGGGATAGAGTAAACCTGAAGTGATGCATCGGAATCTATAACTAGTGTAACGGGAATGGTTCAGAACATAGACAGTAGGAAGAGTCAGTCTTCTTGTACTTAAGTCGGCATTGTGCATTTTCTATTTAATTCCGATGCAATTTCTGTGTATTGTCGTCAATAAAAATGTCCAAGGGATACAGTAACCCTGAAATGAAGCATCGTAATCTAAAACCGGTCTCACAGGAAAGGTTCAAAAACATAGACAATAAGAAGAGTCAGTCTGCTTGTACTTAAGTCGGCATTGTGCCTTTTGTATTTAATTCTGATGCAATTACTGTGTTTCATCGTCAATAACAAGGTCAGAGGGATGCAGTAAACCTGAAGTGAAGCATCGGAATCTATAACTAGTGTCAAAGGAATGGTTCAAATCATAGACAGTAAGAAGAGTCAGTCTTCTTGTATTTAAGTCGGCATTGTGCCTTTTCTATTATATCCGATGCAATCTCTGTGTTTCATCGGCAATAAAAAGGTCAGTGGGAATAGTAAACCTGAAGTGAAGCATCGGAATCAATAACTAGTGTGACAGGAATGGTTTAAAGCATAGACAGTAGGAAGAGTCAGTGTTCTTGTACTTAAGTCAGCATTGTGCTTTTGTAATTAATTCCGATGCAATTTCTGTGTTTCATCGTCAATAAGAAGGTCCAAGGGTTACTGTAAACCTGAAGTGAGGCATCGGAATCAATAACTAGTGTCACAGGAATGGTTCAAAATATAGACGGTAGGAAGAGTCAGTGTTCTTGTACTTAAGTCGGCATTGTGCATTTTGTATTTAAATTCGAAGCAATTTCTGTGTTTCATCGTCAATAAGAAGCTCCAAGGAGTACAGTAAACCTGAAGTGAAGCTTCGGAATCTATAACTAGTGTCAAAGGAATGGTTCAAGACATAGACAGTAGGAACAGTCAGTCTTCTTGAACTTAAGTCGACATTGTGCCTTTTCTATTTAATTCCGATGCAATTTCTGTGTTTCATCGTCAATAAGAATGTCAGAAGGATACAGTAAACCTGAAGTGAAGGATCGGAATCTATAACTAGTGTCACAGGAATGGTTCAGAACATAGACAGTAAGAAGAGTCAGTTTCCTTGTACTTAAGTCGGCATTGTGCCTTTTGTATTTAATTCCGATGCAATTTCTGTGTTTCATCGTCAATAAGAAGGTCAGAGGGATACAGTAAACCTAAAGTGAAGCATCGGAATCTATAACTAGTGTCACAGGAATGGTTCAAAACACAGTCAGTGAGAAGAGTCAGTCTTCTTGTACTTAAGTCGGCATTCTGCCCTTTCTATTTTATTCCGATGCAATTTCTGTATATCGTCGTCAATAACAAGGTCCAGGGGATACAGTAAACCTGAAGTGAGGCATCGGAATCTATAACTAGTGTCACAGCAATGGTTCAAAATATAGAAAGTAAGAAGAGTCAGTCTTCTTGTACTTAAGTCGGCATTCTGCCTTTTCTATTTAATTCGGATGCAATTTCTATGTTTCATCGTCAATAAGAATGTCAGAGGGATACAGTAAACCAGAAGTGGGGCATCGGAATCTGTACCTAGGAATGGTTCAAAACATATACAGTAGGAAGAGTCAGTCTTCTTGTACTTAAGTAGGCATTGTGCCTTTTGTATTTAATTCCGATGCAATTTCTGTGTTTCATCGTCAATAAGAAGGTCCAAGGGATGCAGTAAATCTGAATTGAAGCATCGGAATCTATAACTAGTGTCACAGGAAAGGTTCAAACATAGAGAGTAAGAAGAGTCAGTCTTCTTGTACTTAAGTCGGCATTGAGCCTTTTGTATTTAATTCCGATGCAATATCTGTGATTCATCGTCTATAAGATGGTCAGAGGTATACAGTAAGCCTGAAGTGAAGCATCGGAATCTATAACTAGTGACACAGGAATGGTTCAAAACATAAACAGTGGGAAGAGTCAGTCTAATAATATTTAATTCATCATTGTGCCTTTTCTATTTAATTCCGATGCAATTTCAGTGTTTCGTCGCCAATAAGATGGTCAGTGGGATACAGTAAACCTGAAGTGAAGCATCGAAATCAATAAGTAGTGTCACAGGAATGGTTCAAAATATAGACAATAAGAAGAGTCAGTCTTCTTGTACTTAAGTCGGTATTGTGCATTTTCTATTTAATTCCGATGCAATTTCTGTGTTTCATCGTCATTAAGAAGGTCCAAGGGATACAGTAAACCTGAAGTGATGCATCGGAATCTATAACTAATGTCACAGGAATGGTTCAAAACTTAGATAATAAGAAGAGTCAGTCTTCTTGTACTTAAGTCCGCATTGTGCCTTTTCTACTTAATTCCGATGCAATTTCTGTGTTTCATCGTCAATAATAAGCTCCAAGGAGTACAGTAAACCTGAAGTGAAGCATCGGAATCTATAACTAGTGTCAAAGGAATGGTTCAAGACATAGACAGTACGAACAGTCTTCTTGAACTTAAGTCGGCATTGTGTCTCTTCCACTTAAATCCGATGCAATTTCTGTGTTTCGTCGTTAATAAGAAGGTCCAAGGGATACAGTAAACATATAGTGAACCATCGGAATCTAAAACTGGTCTCACAGGAAATGTTCAAAACATAGTCAGTAAGAAGAGTCAGTCTGCCTGTACTTAAGTTTGCATTGTGCCTTTTCTATTTAATTCCGATGCAATTTCTGTGTTTCGTCGTCAATAAGAAGGTCCAAGGGATACAACAAACCTGAAGTGAAGCGTAGGAATATATAACTAGTGTCACATGAATGGTTCAAAACATAGGCAGTAAGTAGAGTCAGTCTTCTTTTACTTAAGTCGGCATTGAGCCTTTTCTATTTAATTCGGATGCAATTTCTGTGTTTCATCGTCAATAAGAATATCAGAGGGATACAGTAAACCTGAAGTGAAGCATCGGAATCTGTACCTAGGAATTATTCAAACCATATACGGTAGGAAGAGTCTGTCTTCTTGTACTTAAGTAGGCATTGTGCCTTTTGTATTTAATTACGATGCAATTTCTGTGTTTCATTGTCAATAAGAAGGTCCATGGGATGCAGTAAATCTGATTTGAAGCATCGGAATCTATAACTAGTGTCTCAGGAAATGTTCAAACATAGACAGTAAGAAAAGTCTGTCTTCTTGTACTTAAGTCGGCATTGAGCCTTTTGTATTTAATTCCGATGCAATATCTGTGATTCATCGTCTATAAGATGGTCAGAGGTATACAGTAAGCCTGAAGTGAAGCATCGGAATCTATAACTAGTGACACAGGAATGGTTCAAAGCATAGACAGTGGGAAGAGTCAGTCTAATTGTACTAAATTCATCATTGTGCCTTTTCTATTTAATTCCGATGCAATTTCTGTGTTTCGTCGCCAATGAGATGGTCAGTGGGATACAGTAAACCTGAAGAGAATCATCGAAATCAATAAGTAGTGTCACAGGAATGGTTCAAAACATAGACAATAAGAAGAGTCAGTCTTCTTGTACTTAAGTCGGTATTGTGCATTTTCTATTTAATTCCGATGCAATTTCTGTGTTTCATCGTCATTAAGAAGGTCCAAGGGATACAGTAAACCTGAAGTGATGCATCGGAATCTATAACTAGTGTCACAGGAATGGTTCAAAACTTAGACAGTAGGAAGAGTCAGTCTTCTTGTACTTATGTCGGCATTATGAATTTTGTATTTAATTCCGATGCAATTTCAGTGTTTCATCGCCAATAAGAAGGTCCAAGGGATACAGTATACCTCAAGTGAAGCATCGGAACCTATAACTAGTGTCACAGGAATGGTTCAAAGCATAGGCAGTGAGAAGAGTCAGTCTTCTTTTACTTAAGTCGGCATTGTGCCTTTTGTATTTAATACCGATGCAATTTCTGTGTTTCATCGTCAATAAGTAGATCCAAGGGATACGGCAAACATATAGTGATGCATCGGAATCTAAAACTGGTCTCACAGGAAATGTTCACAACATAGTCAGTAAGAAGAGTCAGTCTTCTTGAACTTAAGTCGGCAATGTGCCTTTTCTATTTAATTCCAATGCAATTTCTGAGTTTCCTCGTCACTAAGAAGGTCCAAGGAATACAGTAAACCTGAAGTGAAGCAACGGAATCTAAAACCGGTCTCAGAGGATAGGCTCAAAACATAGAGAGTAAGAAGAGCCAGTCATCTTGTATTTGAGTCGACATTGTGCCTTTTGTATATAATTCCAATGCAATTTCTGTGTTTCATCGTGAATAAGAAGGTCACAGGGATACAGTAAACCTGAAGTGAAGCATCGGAGTCTATAACCAGTGTCACAGGAATGGTTTAAACATACAGTAGGAAGAGTCTGTCTTCTTGAACTTAAGTCGGCATTGTGCCTTTTGTATTCAATTCCGATGCAATCTCTGTGTTTCATCGTCAACAAATAGGTCCAAGGGATACAGTAAACCTAAAGTGAAGCATCGGAATCTATAACCAGTGTCACAGGAAAGGTTCAGAACATAGACAGTAAGAAGAGTCAGTCTTCTTGTACTTATGTCGGCATTGTGCCCTTTGTATTTAATTCCGATGCAATTTCTGTGTTTCATCGTCGATAAGAACGCCAGAGGGATGCAGTAAACCTGAAGTGAAACATCGGAATCTATAACTAGTGTCAGAGGAATGGTTCAAAGCATAGAGAGTAGGAAGAGTTAGTCTTCTTGAACTTAAGACGGCATTGTGCCTTTTGTATTTAATTCCGATGCAATTTCTGTGTTTCATCGTCAATAAGAAGGTCAGAGGGATACAGTAAACCTGAAGTGAGGCATCGGAATCTATAACTAGTGTCACAGGAATGGTTCATATCATAGACAGTGGGAAGAGTCAGTCTTCTTGTACTTAAGTCGACATTGTGCTTCTCTATTTAATTAAGATGCAATTTCTGTGTTTCGTCGTCAATAAGAAGGTCCAAGGGATACAGTAAACCTGAAGTGAAGCATCGGAATCTATAACTAGTGTCACGATAAAGGTTCAGAACATAGACAGTAATAAGAGTCAGTCTTCTTGTACTTAAGTCGGCATTGTGCCTTTTGTATTTAATTCCGATGCAATATCTGTGTTTCATCGTCAATAAGAAGGTCAGAGGGATACAGTAAACCTGTAGTAAAGCATCGGAATCTATAACTAGTGTCAAAGGAATGGTTCAAATCATAGACAGTAAGAAGAGTCAGTCTTCTTGTACTTAAGTCGGCATTGTGCCTTTTCTATTATATCCGATGCAATCTCTGTGTTTCATCGGCATTAAAAAGGTCAGATGGAATAGTAAACCTGAAGTGAAGCATCGGAATCTATAACTAGTGTCACAGGAATGGTTCAAAACACAGGCAGCAAGAAGAATCAGCCTTCTTGTACTTAAGTCGGCATTGTGCCTTTTGTATTTAATTCCGATGCATTTTCTCTGTTTCATCGTCAATAAGAAGGTCCAAGGGATACAGTAAACCTGAAGTGAAGCAACGGAATCTAAAACCGGTCTCAGAGGAAAGGCTCAAAACATAGAGAGTAAGAAGAGCCAGTCATCTTGTATTTGAGTCGACATTGTGCCTTTTGTATTTAATTCCAATGCAATTTCTGTGTTTCATCGTCAATAAGAAGGTCAGAGGGATACAGTAAACCTGAAGTGAAGCATCGGAGTCTATAACTAGTGTCACAGGAATGGTTAAAACATAGACAGTAGGAAGAGTCAGTCATCTTATACTTAAGTCGGCATTGTGCCTTTTGTATTTAATTCCGATGCAATTTCTGTGTTTCATCGTCAATAAGAAGGTCCAAGGGATACAGTAAACATATAGTGAATCATCGGAAACTAAAACTGGTCTTACAGGAAATGTTCACAACATAGTCAGTAAGAAGAGTCAGTCTTCTTGTACTTAAGTCGGCATTGTGCCGTTTGTATTTAATTCCGATGCAATTTCTGTGTTTCATCGTCAATAGGAATTTCAGAGGGATACACTAAACCTGAAGTGAAGCATCGGAATCTATAACTAGTGTCACAGGAATGGTTCACAACATAGACAGTAGGAAGATACAGTCTTCTTGTACTTAAGTCGGCATTGTGCCTTTTCTATTTAATTCCGATGCAATTTCTGTGTTTTGTCGTCAATAAGAAGGTCAGAGGGATACAGTAAATCTGAAGTGAAGCATCGGAATCTATATCTAGTGTCACAGGAAAGGTTCAAAACATAGACAGTAAGAAGATTCAGTCTTCTTTTACATGAGTCGGTATTGTGCCTTTTGTATTTAATTCCGATGCAATTACTATGTTTCATCGCCAATAAGAAGGTCAGAGGGATACAGTAAACCTGAAGTGAAGCATCGGATCCTATAACTAGTGTCACAGGAATGGTTCAAAACATACACAGCAAGAAGAGTCAGTCTTCTTGTACTTAAGTCGGCATTGTGCCTTTTGTATTAATTTTAAGATGCTATTTCTGACTTTCATCGTCATCAAGAAGGTCCAAGGTATACAGTAAACATATAGTGAAGCATCGGAATCTAAAACTGGTCTCACAGAAAATGCTCACAACATAGTCAGTTAGAAGAGTCGGTCTTCTTGTACTTAAGTCGGCATTGTGCCGTTTGTATTTAATTCCGATTCAATTTCTGTGTTTCATCGTCAATAAGAAGGTCCAAGGGATACAGTTAACCTGAAGTGATGCATCGGAATTTATAACTAGTGTCACAGGAATGGTTCAAAACATAGACAGTAGGAAGAGTCAGTCTTCATGTACTTAAGTCGGCATTGTGCCTTTTGTATTTAATTCCGATGCAATTTCTGTGTTTCATCGTCAATAACAACGTCCAAGGGATACAGTAAATCTGAAGTGAAGCATCGGAATCTATAACTAGTGTCACAGGAATGGTTCGAAACATAGACAGTAAGAATGGTCAGTCTTCTTGTACTTAAATCGGCATTGTGCCTTTTGTATTTAATTCCGATGCAATTTCTGTGTTTCATCGTCAATAAGAAGGTCCAAGGGATACAGTAAACCTGACGTGATGCATCGGAATCTATAACTAGTGTCACAGGAATGGGTCAAAACATAGACAGTAGGAAGAGTCAGTCTTCTTGTACTTAAGTCAGCATTGTGCCTTTTGTATTTAATTCCGATGCAATTTCTGTGTTTCATCGTCAATAACAAGGCCCAAGGGATACAGTAATTCTGAAGTGAAGCATCGGAATCTATAACTAGTGTCACAGGAATGGTTCAAAACATAGACAGTAAGAATGGTCAGTCTTCTTGTACTTAAGTCGGCATTGTGCATTTTGTATTTAATTCCGATGCAATTTCTGTGTCACATCGTCCATAAGAAGGTCCAAGGGATACAGTAAACATATAGTGTAGCATCGGAATCTAAAACTGGTCTCACAGGAAATGTT
Organism: Schistocerca americana; assembly: GCF_021461395.2. Lineage (NCBI taxonomy): Eukaryota > Metazoa > Arthropoda > Insecta > Orthoptera > Acrididae > Schistocerca > Schistocerca americana. The sequence continues at coordinate 13,218,792 of NC_060121.1, read as the reverse complement.
CAAATGATAGTCAGTAAGATGAGTGAGCATTTTAATACTTAAGTCGGCATTGTGCCTTTTGTATTTATTTCCGATGCAATTTCTGTGTTTCATCATCAATAAGAAGGCCCAAGGGATACAGTAAACATATAGTGAAGCATCGGAAACTAAAACTGGTCTCACAGGAAATGTTCAAATCTTAGTCAGTAAGAAGAGTCAGTCTTCTTGTACTTATGTAGGCATTGTGCCTTTTCTGTTTAATTCCGATGCAATATCTGTGTTTCTTCGTCAATGAGAAGGTCCAAAGGATACTGTAATCCTGAAGTGAAGCATCGGAATCTAAAACCGGTCTCACAGGAAAGGTTCAAAACATAGAGAGTAAGAAGAGCCAGTCATCTTGTATTTGAGTCGGCATTGTGCCTTTTGTATTTAATTCCGATGCAATTTCTGTGTTTCATCGTCAATAAGAATGTCAGAGGGATACAGTAAACCTGAAGTGAAGCATCGGAATCTATAACTAGTGTCACAGGAATGGTTCATAACATAGACAGTAGGAAGAGTCAGTCAACTTGTACTTAAGTCGGCATTTTGCCTTTTGTATTTAATTCCGATTCAATTTCTGTGTTTCATCGTCAACAAGAAGGTCCAAGGGATGCAGTAAACCTGATGTGAAGCATCGGAATCTATATCTAGTGTCACAGGAATGGTTCAAAACATAGACACGGAAGAGTCAGCCTTCTTGTACTTAGGTCGGCATTGTGCCTTTTCTATTTAATTCCGATGCAATTTGTGTGTTTCGTCGACAATAAGGCGGTCAGAGGAATACAGTATACCTGAAGTGAAGTATCGGAATCTATAACTAGTGTCACAGGAATGGTTCAAAGCATACACAGCAAGTAGAGTCAGTCTTCTTGTACTTAAGTGGGCATTGTGCCTTTTCTACTTAATTCCGATGCAATTTCTGTGTTTCATCGTCAATAAGAAAGTCAGAGGGATACAGTAAACCTGAAGTGAAGCATCGGAATCTATATCTAGTGTCACAGGAAAGGTTCAAAACATAGACAGTAAGAAGCGTCAGTCGTCTTGTACATGTGTCGGCATTGTGCCTTTTGTATTTAATTCCGATGCAATTTCTGTGTTTCGTCGTCAATAAGAAGGTCAGAGGCATACAGTAAACCTGAAGTGAAGCATCGGATTCTATAACTAGTGTCACAGGAATGGTTGGAATCATACACAGCAAGAAGAGTCAGTCTTCTTGTACTTAAGTCGGCATTGTGCCTTTTGTATTTATATCCGGTGCAATTTCTGTGTTTCATCGTCAATAAGAAGGACCAAGGGATACAGTAAACCTGAAGTGATGCATCGGAATCTATAACTAGTGTCACAGGAATGGTTCGAAACATAGACAGTAGGAAGAGTCAGTCAACTTGTACTTAAGTCGGCATTGTGCATTTTGTATTTAATTCCGATGCTATTTCTATGTTTCATCGTCAAAACCAAGGTCCGAGGGATACAGTAAACCTGAAGTGAAGCATCGGAATCTATAACTAGTGTCACAGGAATGGTTCAAAACATTGACAGTAAGAAGAGTCAGTCTTCTTGTACTTAAGTCGGCATTGTGCCTTTTGTATTTAATTCCGATGCAATTTCTGTGTTTCATCGTCAACAAGAAGGTCCAAGGGAGACAGTAAACATATAGTGAAGCATCGGAATCTAAAAGTGGTCTCACAGGTAATGTTCAAATCATAGTCAGTAAGAAGAGTCATACTTCTTATACTTAAGTCGGCTTTGTGCCATTTGTATTTAATTCCGATGAAATTTCTGTGTTTCATCGTCAATAAGAAGGTCAGAGGGATACAGTAAATGTGAAGTGAAGCATCGGAATCTATAACTATTGTCACATTTATGGATCAAAACATAGACAGTAGGAAGAGTCAGTCAACTTGTACTTATGTCGGCATTTTGCCTTTTGTATTTAATTCCGATGCAATTTCTGTGTTTCATCGTCAATAAGAAGGTCCAAGGGATACAGTAAACCTAAAGTGAAGCATCGGAACATATAACTAGTGTCACAGGAATGGTTCAAAACATTAACAGTAAAAAGAGTCAGTCTTCTTGTACTTAAGTCGGCATTGTGCCTTTTCTATTTAATTCCGATGCAATTTCTGTGTTTCGTCGTCAATAAGACGGTCCAAGGAATACAGTAAACCTGAAGTGAAACATCAGAATCTATATCTAGTGTCACAAAAAAGGATCAAAACATAGACAGTAAGAAGAGTCAGTCTTCTTGTACTTAAGTCGGCATTGTGCCTTTTCAGTTTAATTCCGATGCAATTTCTGTGTTTCGTCGTCAATAAGAAGGTCAGAGGTATACAGTAAACCTGAAGTGAAGCATCGGATTCTATAACTAGTGTCACAGGAATGGTTGAAAACATACACAGCAAGAAGAGTCAGTCTTCTTGTACTTAAGTCGGCATTGTGCCTTTTGTATTTATATCCGATGCAATTTCTGTGTTTCATCGTCAATAAGAAGGACCAAGGTATACAGTAAACCTGAAGTGATGCATCGGAATCCATAACTAGTGTCACAGGAATGGTTCGAAACATAGACAGTAAGAAGAGTCAGTCTTCTTGTACGTAAGTCGGCATTGTGCCTTTTGTATTTAATTCCGATGCAATTTCTGTGTTTCATCGTCAATAAGAAGGTCCAAGGGAGACAGTAAACATATAGTGAAGCATCGGAATCTAAAACTGGTCTCACAGGAAATGTTCAAATCATAGTCAGTAAGAAGAGTCAGTCTTCTTATACTTAAGTCGGCTTTGCGCCATTTGTATTTAATTCCGATGCAATTTCTGTGTTTCATCGTCAATAACAACTTCCAAAGGATTCAGTAAACATATAGTGAAGCATCGGAATCTAAAACTGGTCTCACAGGAAATGTTCACAACATAGTCAGTAAGAAGAGTCAGTCTTCTTGTACTTAAGTCGGCACTGTGCCGTTTGTATTTAATTCCGATGCAATTTCTGTGATTCATCGTTAATAAGAGTGTCAGAGAAGTGAATTATCGGAATCTATAACTAGTGTCGCAGGGATGGTTCAAAAGATAGACAGTAAGAAGGGTCAGTCGTCTTGTACTTAAGTCGGCAATGTGCCTCTTGTATTTAATTCCGATGCAATTTCTGTGTTTCATCGTCTATAAGAGTGTCAGAGGGATACAGTAAACCTGACGTGAGGCATCGGAATCTATATCTAGTATCACAGGAATGGTTCAAGACATAGACTATAGGAAGAGTCAGTCTTCTTGTACTTAAGTCGGCATTGTGACTTTTCTATATAGTTCCGATGCAATTTCTGTGTTTCGTCGTCAATAAGAAGGTCCAATGGATACAGTAAACCTGAAGTGAAGCATCGCAATCTATATCTAGTGTCACAGGAATGGTTCAAAATATAGACACGGAAGAGTCAGTCTTCTTGTACTTAAGTCGGCATTGTGCCTTTTTTTTTATTTCCGATGCAATTTCTGTGTTTCATCGTCAATAAGAAGGTCAGATGGATACAGTAAATGTGAAGTGAAGCATCGGAATCTATAACTATTGTCACAGGAATGGATCAAAACATAGACAGTAGGAAGAGTCAGTCTTCTTGTACCTATGTCTGCATTGTGCCTTTTGTATTTAATTCCGATGCAATTTCTGTGTTTCGTCGTCAATAAGAAGGTCAGAGGGATACAGTAAACCTGAAGTGAAGCATCGGATTCTATAACTAGTGTCACAGGAATGGTTGGAATCATACACAGCAAGAAGAGGCAGTCTTCTTGTACTTAAGTCGGCATTGTGCCTTTTGTATTTATATCCGGTGCAATTTCTGTGTTTCATCGTCAATAAGAAGGACCAAGGGATACAGTAAACCTGAAGTGATGCATCGGAATCTATAACTAGTGTCACAGGAATGGTTCGAAACATAGACAGTAGGAAGAGTCAGTCAACTTGTACTTAAGTCGGCATTGTGCATTTTGTATTTAATTCCGATGCTATTTCTATGTTTCATCGTCAAAACCAAGGTCCGAGGGATACAGTAAACCTGAAGTGAAGCATCGGAATCTATAACTAGTGTCACAGGAATGGTTCAAAACATTGACAGTAAGAAGAGTCAGTCTTCTTGTACTTAAGTCGGCATTGTGCCTTTTGTTTTTAATTCCGATGCAATTTCTGTGTTTCATCGTCAACAAGAAGGTCCAAGGGAGACAGTAAACATATAGTGAAGCATCGGAATCTAAAAGTGGTCTCACAGGAAATGTTGAAATCATAGTCATTAAGAAGAGTCATACTTCTTATACTTATGTCGGCTTTGTGCCATTTGTATTTAATTCCGATGCAATTTCTGTGTTTCATCGTCAATAAGAAGGTCAGAGGGATACAGTAAATGTGAAGTGAAGCATCGGAATCTATAACTATTGTCACAGTTATGGATCAAAACATAGACAGTAGGAAGAGTCAGTCAACTTGTACTTATGTCGGCATTTTGCCTTTTGTATTTAATTCCGATGCAATTTCTGTGTTTCATCGTCAATAAGAAGTTCCAAGGGATACAGTAAACCTGAAGTGAAGCATCGGAATCTATAACTAGTGTCTCAGGAATGGTTCAAAACATACGCAGCAAGAAGAGTCAGTCTTCTTGTGCTTAAGTCGGCATTGTGCCTTTTGTATTAATTTTCCGATGCTAATTCTGAGTTTCATCGTCATCAAGAAGGTCCAAGGGATACAGTAAACGTATAGTGAAGCATCGGAATCAAAAACTGGTCTCACAGGAAGCGTTCACATCATAGTCGGTAAAAAGAGTCAGTCTTCTTGTACTTAAGTCGGCATTGTGCCTTTTCTATTTAATTCCGATGCAATTTCTGTGTTTCGTCGTCAATAAGACGGTCCAAGGAATACAGTAAACCTGAAGTGAAACATCAGAATCTATATCTAGTGTCACAAAAAAGGATCAAAACATAGACAGTAAGAAGAGTCAGTCATCTTGTACTTAAGTCGGCATTGTGCCTTTTCAGTTTAATTCCGATGCAATTTCTGTGTTTCGTCGTCAATAAGAAGGTCAGAGGTATACAGTAAACCTGAAGTGAAGCATCGGATTCTATAACTAGTGTCACAGGAATGGTTGAAAACATACACAGCAAGAAGAGTCAGTCTTCTTGTACTTAAGTCGGCATTGTGCCTTTTGTATTTATATCCGATGCAATTTCTGTGTTTTATCGTCAATAAGAAGGACCAAGGTATACAGTAAACCTGAAGGGATGCATCGGAATCCATAACTAGTGTCACAGGAATGGTTCGAAACATAGACAGTAAGAAGAGTCAGTCTTCTTGTACGTAAGTCGGCATTGTGCCTTTTGTATTTAATTCCGATGCAATTTCTGTGTTTCATCGTCAATAAGAAGGTCCAAGGGAGACAGTAAACTTATAGTGAAGCATCGGAATCTAAAACTGGTCTCACAGGAAATGTTCAAATCATAGTCAGTAAGAACAGTCAATCTTCTTATACTTAAGTCGGCTTTGCGCCATTTGTATTTAATTCCGATGCAATTTCTGTGTTTCATCGTCAATAACAACTTCCAAAGGATTCAGTAAACATATAGTGAAGCATCGGAATCTAAAACTGGTCTCACAGGAAATGTTCACAACATAGTCAGTAAGAAGAGTCAGTCTTCTTGTACTTAAGTCGGCACTGTGCCGTTTGTATTTAATTCCGATGCAATTTCTGTGATTCATCGTTAATAAGAGTGTCAGAGAAGTGAATTATCGGAATCTATAACTAGTGTCACAGGAATGGTTCAAAACATAGACAGTTGGAAGAGTCAGTCTTCTTGTACTTAAGTCGGCATTGTTCCTTTTCTATTTAATCCCGATGCAACTTCTGTGTTTCGTCGTCAATAAGAAGGTCCAAGGGATGCAGTAAACCTGAAGTGAAACATCGGACCTATAACTAGTGTCGCAGGGATGGTTCAAAAGATAGACAGTAAGAAGAGTCAGTCGTCTTGTACTTAAGTCGGCAATGTGCCTCTTGTATTTAATTCCGATGCAATTTCTGTGTTTCATCGTCTATAAGAGTGTCAGAGGGATACAGTAAACCTGACGTGAGGCATCGGAATCTATATCTAGTATCACAGGAATGGTCCAAAACATAGACTATGGGAAGAGTCAGTCTTCTTGTACTTAAGTCGGCATTGTGACTTTTCTACATAGTTCCGATGCAATTTCTGTGTTTCGTCGTCAATAAGAAGGTCCAATGGATACAGTAAACCTGAAGTGAAGCATCGGAATCTATATCTAGTGTCACAGGAATGGTTCAAAACATAGACACAGAAGAGTCAAGCTTCTTGTACTTAAGTCTGCATTGTGCCTTTTGTATTTAATTCCGATTCAATTTCTGTGTTTCGTCGTCAATAAGAAGGTCCAATGGATACAGTAAACCTGAAGTGAAGAATCGGAATCCATAACTAGTGTCACAGGAATGGTTCGAAACATAGACAGTAAGAAGAGTCAGTCTTCTTGTACGTAAGTCGGCATTGTGCCTTTTGTATTTAATTCCGATGCAATTTCTGTGTTTCATCGTCAATAAGAAGGTCCAAGGGAGACAGTAAACTTATAGTGAAGCATCGGAATCTAAAACTGGTCTCACAGGAAATGTTCAAATCATAGTCAGTAAGAACAGTCAATCTTCTTATACTTAAGTCGGCTTTGCGCCATTTGTATTTAATTCCGATGCAATTTCTGTGTTTCATCGTCAATAACAACTTCCAAAGGATTCAGTAAACATATAGTGAAGCATCGGAATCTAAAACTGGTCTCACAGGAAATGTTCACAACATAGTCAGTAAGAAGAGTCAGTCTTCTTGTACTTAAGTCGGCACTGTGCCGTTTGTATTTAATTCCGATGCAATTTCTGTGATTCATCGTTAATAAGAGTGTCAGAGAAGTGAATTATCGGAATCTATAACTAGTGTCACAGGAATGGTTCAAAACATAGACAGTTGGAAGAGTCAGTCTTCTTGTACTTAAGTCGGCATTGTTCCGTTTCTATTTAATCCCGATGCAACTTCTGTGTTTCGTCGTCAATAAGAAGGTCCAAGGGATGCAGTAAACCTGAAGTGAAACATCGGACCTATAACTAGTGTCGCAGGGATGGTTCAAAAGATAGACAGTAAGAAGAGTCAGTCGTCTTGTACTTAAGTCGGCAATGTGCCTCTTGTATTTAATTCCGATGCAATTTCTGTGTTTCATCGTCTATAAGAGTGTCAGAGGGATACAGTAAACCTGACGTGAGGCATCGGAATCTATATCTAGTATCACAGGAATGGTCCAAAACATAGACTATAGGAAGAGTCAGTCTTCTTGTACTTAAGTCGGCATTGTGACTTTTCTACATAGTTCCGATGCAATTTCTGTGTTTCGTCGTCAATAAGAAGGTCCAATGGATACAGTAAACCTGAAGTGAAGCATCGGAATCTATATCTAGTGTCACAGGAATGGTTCAAAACATAGACACAGAAGAGTCAAGCTTCTTGTACTTAAGTCTGCATTGTGCCTTTTGTATTTAATTCCGATTCAATTTCTGTGTTTCGTCGTCAATAAGAAGGTCCAATGGATACAGTAAACCTGAAGTGAAGAATCGGAATCTATATCTAGTGTCACAGGAATGGTTCAAAATATAGACACGGAAGAGTCAGTCTTCTTGTACTTAAGTCGGCATTGTGCCTTTTTTTTAATTCCGATGCAATTTCTGTGTTTCGTCGTCAATAAGAAGGTCAGAGGGATACAGTAAACCTGAAGTTAAGTATCGGAATCTAAAACTAGTGTCACAGGAATGGTTCAAAACATACACAGCAAGAAGAGTCAGTCTTCTTGTACTTAAGTCGGCATTGTGCCTTTTGTATTTAATTCCGATGCAATTTCTGTGTTTTATCGTCAAAAAGAGGGTCCAAGGGATACAGTAAACCTGAAGTGATGCATCGAAATCTATCACTAGTGTCACAGGAATGGTTCAAAACATAGACAGTCGGAAGAGTCAGTCTTCTTGTACTTAAGTCGGCCTTGTGCCTTTTGTATTTAATTCCGATGCAATTTCTGTGTTTCATCGTCAATAAGAATGTCCAAGGGATACAGTAAACATATAGTGAAGCATCGGAATCTAAAACTGGTCTCACAGGAAATGTTCAAATCATAGTCAGTAATAAGAGTCAGTCTTCTTATACTTAGGTCGGCATTGTGCCTTTTCTACGTAATTTCGATGCAACTTCTGTGTTTCGTCGTCAACAAGAAGGTCCACGGGATACATTAAACCTAAAGTGAAGCATCGGAATCGAAAACCGGTCTCACAGGAAAGGTTCAAAACATAGAGAGTAAGAAGAGCCAGACATCTTGTATTTGAGTCGGCATTGTGCCTTTTGTATTTAATTCCGATGCAATTTCTGTGTTTCATCGTCAATAAGATGGTCTGAGGGATACTGTAAACCTGAAGTGAAGCATCGGAATCTATAACTGTCACAGAATGGTTAAAACATAGACAGTAGGAAGAGTCAGTGTCCTTGTACTTAAGTCGGCATTGTGCCTTTTGTATTTAATTCCAATGCAATTTCTGTGTTTCATCGTTAATAAGAAGGTCCATGGGATACAGTAAACACTTAGTGAAGCATCGGAATCTAAAACTGGTCTCACAGGAAATGTTCACAACATATTCAGTAAGAAGAGTCAGTCTTCTTGTACTTAAGTCGGCATTGTGCATTTTGTATTTAAGTCCGATGCAATTTCTGTGTTTCATCGTCAATAACAACGTCCAAGGGATACAGTAAACCAGAAGTGAAGCATCGGAATCTATAACTAGTGTCACAGGAATGGTTCAAAACATAGACTATAATAAGAGTCAGTCTTCTTGTACTTATGTCGGCATTGTGCCTTTTGTATTTAATTACGATGCAATGTCTGTGTTTCATCGTCAATAAGAAGGTCCAAGGGATACAGTAAACACATAGTGAAGCATCGGAATCTAAAACTGGTCTCACAGGAAATGTTCAAATCATAGTCAGTTAGAACAGTCAGTCTTCTTGTACTTAAGTCGGCATTGTGCCTTTTCCATTTAATTCCGAAGCAATTTCTGTGTTTCGTCGTCAGTAAGAAGGTCCAAGGGATACAGTAACCTGAAGTGATGCACCGGAATCTAAAACTGGTCTCTCAGGAAAGGTTCAAAACATAGAGAGTAAGAAGAGCCTGTCATCTTGTATTTGAGTCGGCATTGTGCCTTTTGTATTTCATTCCGATTCAGTTTCTGTGTTTCATCGTCAATAAGAAGATCAGAGGGAATCAGTAAACCTGAAGTGAAGCATCGGAATCTATGACTAGTGTCACAGGAATGATTAAAACATAGACAGTAGGATGAGTCAGTCTTCTTGTACTTTAGTCGGCATTGTGACTTTTCTATTTAATTCCAATGCAATTTCTGTGTTTCATCGTCAATAAGAAGGTCCAAGGGATACAGTAAACATATAGTGAAGCATCGGTATCTAAAACTGGTCTCACAGGAAATGTTCACAACATTGTCAAAAAGAAGTGTCAGTCTTCTTGTACTTAAGTCGGCATTGCGCATTTTGTATTGAATTCCGATGCAATATCTGTGTTTCATCATCAATAAGAAGGTCAGAGGGATACAGTACACCTGAGGTGAAGCATCGGAATCTATAACTAGTGTCACAGGAATGGTTCAAAGCATAGACAGTAGGAAGAGTCAGTCTTCTTGTACTTATGTCGGCATTGTGTCTCTTCTATTTAATTCCGATGCAATTTCTGTGTTTCGTCTTCAATAAGAAATTCCAAGGGATACAGTAAACATAAAATGAAGTATCGGAATCTATAACTAGTGCCACAGGAATGGTTCAAATCATAGACAGTAAGAAGAGTCAGTCTACTTGTACTTAAGTCGGCATAGTGCCTCTTGTATTTAATTCCGATGCAATTTCTGTGTTTCATCGTCGATATGATGGTCCAGAGGATACAGCAAACCTAAAGTGAAGCATCGGAATCTATAACTAGTGTCACAGGAATTGTTCAAACCATAGACAGTAAGAAGAGTCAGTCTTCTTGTACTTAAGTCGGCATTGTGCCTTTTGTATTTAATTCCGATGCAATTTCTGTGTTTTATCGTCAATAAGAGGGTCCAAGGGATACAGTAAACCTGAAGTGATGCATCGAAATCTATAACTAGTGTCACAGGAATGGTTCAAAACATAGACAGTCGGAAGAGTCAGTCTTCTTGTACTTAAGTCGGTCTTGTGCCTTTTGTATTTAATTCCGATGCATATTCTGTGTTTCATCGTCAATAACAATGTCCAAGGGATACAGTAAACATATAGTGAAGCATCGGAATCCAAAACTGGTCTCACAGGAAATGTTCAAATCATAGTCAGTAATAAGAGTCAGTCTTCTTATACGTAAGTCGGCATTGTGCCTTTTCTATGTAATTTCGATGCAACTTCTGTGTTTCGTCGTCAACAAGAAGGTCCACGGGATACATTAAACCTAAAGTGAAGCATCGGAATCTAAAACCGGTCTCACAGGAAAGGTTCAAAATATAGAGAGTAAGAAGAGCCAGACATCTTGTATTTGAGTCGGCATTGTGCCTTTTGTATTTAATTCCGATTCAATTTCTGTGTTTCGTCGTCAATAAGAAGGTCCAATGGATACAGTAAACCTGAAGTGAAGAATCGGAATCTATATCTAGTGTCACAGGAATGGTTCAAAATATAGACACGGAAGAGTCAGTCTTCTTGTACTTAAGTCGGCATTGTGCCTTTTTTTTTAATTCCGATGCAATTTCTGTGTTTCATCGTCAATAAGAAGGTCAGATGGATACAGTAAATGTGAAGTGAAGCATCGGAATCTATAACTATTGTCACAGGAATGGATCAAAACATAGACAGTAGGAAGAGTCAGTCTTCTTGTACCTATGTCTGCATTGTGCCTCTTCTATTTAATTCCGAGACAATTTCTGTGTTTCGTCGTCAATAAGAAGGTCAGAGGGATACAGTAAACCTGAAGTTAAGTATCGGAATCTAAAACTAGTGTCACAGGAATGGTTCAAAACATACACAGCAAGAAGAGTCAGTCTTCTTGTACTTAAGTCGGCATTGTGCCTTTTGTATTTAATTCCGATGCAATTTCTGTGTTTTATCGTCAATAAGAGGGTCCAAGGGATACAGTAAACCTGAAGTGATGCATCGAAATCTATAACTAGTGTCACAGGAATGGTTCAAAACATAGACAGTCGGAAGAGTCAGTCTTCTTGTACTTAAGTCGGCCTTGTGCCTTTTGTATTTAATTCCGATGCAATTTCTGTGTTTCATCGTCAATAAGAATGTCCAAGGGATACAGTAAACATATAGTGAAGCATCGGAATCTAAAACTGGTCTCACAGAAAATGTTCAAATCATAGTCAGTAATAAGAGTCAGTCTTCTTATACTTAGGTCGGCATTGTGCCTTTTCTACGTAATTTCGATGCAACTTCTGTGTTTCGTAGTCAACAAGAAGGTCCACGGGATACATTAAACCTAAAGTGAAGCATCGGAATCTAAAACCGGTCTCACAGGAAAGGTTCAAAACATAGAGAGTAAGAAGAGCCAGACATCTTGTATTTGAGTCGGCATTGTGCCTTTTGTATTTAATTCCGATGCAATTTCTGTGTTTCATCGTCAATAAGATGGTCTGAGGGATACTGTAAACCTGAAGTGAAGCATCGGAATCTATAACTGTCACAGAATGGTTAAAACATAGACAGTAGGAAGAGTCAGTCTCCTTGTACTTAAGTCGGCATTGTGCCTTTTGTATTTAATTCCAATGCAATTTCTGTGTTTCATCGTTAATAAGAAGGTCCATGGGATACAGTAAGCACTTAGTGAAGCATCGGAATCTAAAACTGGTCTCACAGGAAATGTTCACAACATATTCAGTAAGAAGAGTCAGTCTTCTTGTACTTAAGTCGGCATTGTGCATTTTGTATTTAAGTCCGATGCAATTTCTGTGTTTCATCGTCAATAACAACGTCCAAGGGATACAGTAAACCTGAAGTGAAGCATCGGAATCTATAACTAGTGTCACAGGAATGGTTCAAAATATAGACTATAATAAGAGTCAGTCTTCTTGTACTTATGTCGGCATTGTGCCTTTTGTATTAAATTCCGATGCAATTACTGTGTTTCATCGTCAATAAGAGGGTCAGAGGGATACAATAAATTTGAAGTCAAGCATCGGAATCTACAACTATTGTTACAGCAATTTTACAAAGCATAGACTGTAAGAAGAGTCAGTCTTCTTGTACTTAAGTCGGCATTGTGAATTTTCTATTAATTTCCGACGCTATTTTTGTGTTTCATCGACAATAAGAATGTCAGAGGAATACAGTAAACCTGAAGTGAATAATCGGAATCTATAACTAGTGTCACAGGAACGGTTCAAAACATAGACACTAGGAAGAGTCAGTCTTCTTGTATTTAAGTCGGCATTGTGCTTTTTGTATTTAATTCCGATGCAATTTCTCTGTTTTATCATCAATAAGAGGTCCAAGGGATACAGTAAACCTGAATTGAAGCATCGGAATCTATAACTAGTGTCACAGGAATGGTTGAAAACATATACACTAAGAATAGTCAGTCTTCTTGTACTTAAGTCGGCATTGTGCCTTTTGTATTTAATTACGATGCAATTTCTGTGTTTCATCGTCAATAAGAAGGTCCAAGGGATACAGTAAACACATAGTGAAGCATCGGAATCTAAAACTGGTCTCACAGGAAATGTTCAAATCATAGTCAGTTAGAACAGTCAGTCTTCTTGTACTTAAGTCGGCATTGTGCCTTTTCTATTTAATTCCGAAGCAATTTCTGTGTTTCGTCGTCAGTAAGAAGGTCCAAGGGATACAGTAACCTGAAGTGATGCACCGGAATCTAAAACTGGTCTCTCAGGAAAGGTTCAAAACATAGAGAGTAAGAAGAGCCTGTCATCTTGTATTTGAGTCGGCATTGTGCCTTTTGTATTTCATTCCGATTCAGTTTCTGTGTTTCATCGTCAATAAGAAGATCAGAGGGAATCAGTAAACCTGAAGTGAAGCATCGGAATCTATGACTAGTGTCACAGGAATGATTAAAACATAGACAGTAGGATGAGTCAGTCTTCTTGTACTTTAGTCGGCATTGTGACTTTTCTATTTAATTCCAATGCAATTTCTGTGTTTCATCGTCAATAAGAAGGTCCAAGGGATACAGTAAACATATAGTGAAGCATCGGTATCTAAAACTGGTCTTACAGGAAATGTTCACAACATAGTCAAAAAGAAGTGTCAGTCTTCTTGTACTTAAGTCGGCATTGCGCATTTTGTATTGAATTCCGATGCAATATCTGTGTTTCATCATCAATAAGAAGGTCAGAGGGATACAGTACACCTGAAGTGAAGCATCGGAATCTATAACTAGTGTCACAGGAATGGTTCAAAGCATAGACAGTAGGAAGAGTCAGTCTTCTTGTACTTATGTCGGCATTGTGTCTCTTCTATTTAATTCCGATGCAATTTCTGTGTTTCGTCTTCAATAAGAAAGTCCAAGGGATACAGTAAACATAAAATGAAGTATCGGAATCTATAACTAGTGCCACAGGAATGGTTCAAATCATAGACAGTAAGAAGAGTCAGTCTACTTGTACTTAAGTCGGCATAGTGCCTCTTGTATTTAATTCCGATGCAATTTCTATGTTTCATCGTCGATATGATGGTCCAGAGGATACAGCAAACCTAAAGTGAAGCATCGGAATCTATAACTAGTGTCACAGGAATTGTTCAAACCATAGACAGTAAGAAGAGTCAGTCTTCTTGTACTTAAGTCGGCATTGTGCCTTTTGTATTTAATTCCGATGCAATTTCTGTGTTTTATCGTCAATAAGAGGGTCCAAGGGATACAGTAAACCTGAAGTGATGCATCGAAATCTATAACTAGTGTCACAGGAATGGTTCAAAACATAGACAGTCAGAAGAGTCAGTCTTCTTGTACTTAAGTCGGTCTTGTGCCTTTTGTATTTAATTCCGATGCAATTTCTGTGTTTCATCGTCAATAACAATGTCCAAGGGATACAGTAAACATATAGTGAAGCATCGGAATCTAAAACTGGTCTCACAGGAAATGTTCAAATCATAGTCAGTAATAAGAGTCAGTCTTCTTATACGTAAGTCGGCATTGTGCCTTTTCTACGTAATTTCGATGCAACTTCTGTGTTTCGTCGTCAACAAGAAGGTCCACGGGATACATTAAACCTAAAGTGAAGCATCGGAATCTAAAACCGGTCTCACAGGAAAGGTTCAAAATATAGAGAGTAAGAAGAGCCAGACATCTTGTATTTGAGTCGGCATTGTGCCTTTTGTATTTAATTCCGATGCAATTTCTGTGTTTCATCGTCAATAAGATGGTCTGAGGGATACAGTAAACCTGAAGTGATGCATCGGAATCTATAACTGTCACAGAATGGTTAAAACATAGACAGTAGGAAGAGTCAGTCTCCTTGTACTTAAGTCGGCATTGTGCCTTTTGTATTTAATTCCAATGCAATTTCTGTGTTCCATCGTTAATAAGAAGGTCCATGGGATACAGTAAACACTTAGTGAAGCATCGGAATCTAAAACTGGACTCACAGGAAATGTTCACAACATATTCAGTAAGAAGTGTCAGTCTTCTTGTACTTAATTCGGCATTGTGCATTTTGTATTTAAGTCCGATGCAATTTCTGTGTTTCATCGTCAATAACAACGTCCAAGGGATACAGTAAACCTGAAGTGAAGCATCGGAATCTATAACTAGTGTCACAGGAATGGTTCAAAATATAGACTGTAATAAGAGTCAGTCTTCTTGTACTTATGTCGGCATTGTGCCTTTTGTATTTAATTCCGATGCAATTACTGTGTTTCATCGTCAATAAGAGGGGCAGAGGGATACAGTAAAATTGAAGTCAAGCATCGGAATCTACAACTATTGTTACAGCAATTTTACAAAACATAGACTGTAAGAAGAGTCAGTCTTCTTGTACTTAAGTCGGCATTGTGAATTCTCTATTAATTTCCGATGCTATTTTTGAGTTTCATCGACAATAAGAATGTCAGAGGAATACAGTAAACCTGAAGTGAAGCATCGGAATCAATAACTAGTGTCACAGAAACGGTTCAAAACATAGACACTAGGAAGAGTCAGTCTTCTTGTACTTAAGTCGGCATTGTGCCTTTTGTATTTAATTCCGATGCAATTTCTCTGTTTCATCATCAATAAGAAGGTCCAAGGGATACAGTAAACCTGAATTGAAGCATCGGAATCTATAACTAGTGTCACAGGAATGGTTGAAAACATATACACTAAGAAGAGTCAGTCTTCTTGTACTTAAGTCGGCATTGTGCCTTTTGTATTTAATTACGATGCAATTTCTGTGTTTCATCGTCAATAAGAAGGTCCATGGGATACAGTAAACACATAGTGAAGCATCGGAATCTAAAACTGGTCTCACAGGAAATGTTCAAATCATAGTCAGTTAGAACAGTCAGTCTTCCTGTACTTAAGTCCGCATTGTGCCTTTTCTATTTAATTCCGAAGCAATTTCTGTGTTTCGTCGTCAGTAAGAAGGTCCAAGGGATACAGTAAACCTGAAGTGATGCACCGGAATCTAAAACCGGTCTCTCAGGAAAGGTTCAAAACATAGAGAGTAAGAAGAGCCTGTCATCTTGTATTTGAGTCGGCATTGTGCCTTTTGTATTTCATTCCGATGCAGTTTCAGTGTTTCATCGTCAATAAGAAGATCAGATGGAATCAGTAAACCTGAAGTGAAGCATCGGAATCTATGACTAGTGTCACAGGAATGATTAAAACATAGACAGTAGGATGAGTCAGTCTTCTTGTACTTTCGTCGGCATTGTGACTTTTCTATTTAATTCCAATGCAATTTCTGTGTTTCATCGTCAATAAGAAGGTCCAAAGGATACAGTAAACATATAGTGAAGCATCGGTATCTAAAACTGGTCTCACAGGAAATGTTCACAACATAGTCAGAAAGAAGTGTCAGTCTTCTTGTACTTAGGTCTTCATTGCGCATTTTGTATTTAATTCCGATGCAATATCTGTGTTTCATCATCAATAAGAAGGTCAGAGGGATACAGTACACCTGAAGTGAAGCATCGGAATCTATAACTAGTGTCACAGGAATGGTTTAAAGCATAGACAGTAGGAAGAGTCAGTCCTCTTGTACTTATGTCGGCATTGTGTCTTTTCTATTTAATTCCGATGCAATTTCTGTGTTTCGTCTTCAATAAGAAAGTCCAAGGGATACAGTAAACCTAAAATGAAGTATCGGAATCTATAACTAGTGCCACAGGAATGGTTCAAATCATAGACAGTAAGAAGGGTCAGTCTACTTGTACTTAAGTCGGCATAGTGCCTCTTGTATTTAATTCCGATGCAATTTCTGTGTTTCATCGTCGATATGATGGTCCAGAGGATACAGCTAACCTAAAGTGAAGCATCGGAATCTATAACTAGTGTCACAGGAATTGTTCAAACAGTAGACAGTAAGAAGAGTCAGTCCTCTTGTACTTAAGTCGGCATTGTGCCTTTTGTATTTAATTCCGATGCAATTTCTGTGTTTCATCGTCAACAAGAAGGTCCAAGGGATACAGTAAACCTGAAGTGAAGCATCGGGAACTATAACTAGTTTCACCGGAATGGTTCAAATCGTAGACAGGAAGAAGAGTCAGTCTTCTTGTACTTAAGTCGGCATTGTGCCTTTTGCATTTAATTCCGATGCTATTTCTGTGTTTCATTATCTATAAGAAGGTCAGAGGGATACAATAAACATATAGTGAAGCATCGGAATCCAAAACTTGTCTCACAGGAATGGTTCAAAACATAGTCAGGAAGAAGAGTCAGTCTTCTTGTACTTAAGTCAACATTGTACCTTTTGTATTTAATTCCGATGCAATTTCTGTGTTTAATCGTCAATAAGAAGGTCAGAGGGATTCAGTAAACCTGAAGTGAAGCATCGGAATCTATAACTAGTATCACCGGAATGGTTCGAAAAAGAGACAGTAGGAAGAGTCAGCCTTCTTGTACTTATGTGGGCATTGTGCCTTTTCATTTATTTCCGATGCAAATTCTGTGTTTCGTCGTCAATAAGCAGGTCCAAGGGATATAGTAAAGCTGAAGTGAGGCATCGGAATCTATAACTAGTGTCACAGGAATGGTTCAAATTGTAGACAGTAAGAAGAGTCAGTCTTCTTGTAATTAAGTCGGCATTGTGCCGCTTCTATTTAATTCCGATGCAATTTCTGTGTTTCATTCTCAATATGAAGGTCAGAGGGATACAGTAAACCTGAAGTAAAGCATCGGAATCTATAACTAGTGTCACAGGAATGGTTCAAAACATAGACAATAGGAAGAGTCAGTTGTCTTGTACTTATGTCGGCATTGTGCCTTTCCTATTTAGTTCTGATGCAATTTCTGTGTTTCGTCGTCAATAAGAAGGTCCAAGATATGCAGCAAACCTGAAGTGAAGCACCGGAATCTATAACTAATGTCACAGGAATGGTTCAAAACATAGACAGTGAGAAGAGTCTGTCCTCTTGTACTTAAGTCGGCATTGAGCGTTTTGTATTTAATTTGATGCAATTTCTGTGTTTCATCGTCAATAGGAACGTCAGAGGGATACAGTAATCCTGGAGTGAAGCATCGAGATCTATAACTACTGTTACAGGAATGGTTCAAAACATAGACAGTGGGAAGAGTCGATCTTCTTGTACTTAAGTCGGCATTGTGCCTTTTCTATTTAATTCCGATGCAATTTCTGTGTTTCGTCGTCAATAAGAACGTCCAAGGGATACAGTAAACCTGAAGGGAAGCATCGGAATGTTTAACTAGTGTCACAGGATTGGTTCAAAACATAGACAGTAAGATGAGTCAGTCTTCCTGTACGTAAGTCGACATTGTGCCTTTTGTATTTAATTCCGATGCAATTTCTGTGTTTCATCGTCAATATGAAGGTCAGAGGGATACAGTAAACCTGAAGTGAAGCATCGGAATCTATAACTAGTGTCACGGGAATGATTCAAAACATAGAGAGTAGGAAGAGTCAGTCTTCTTATACATAAGTCGGCACTGTGCCATTTGTATTTAATTCCGATGCAATTTCTGTGTTTCATCGTCAATAAGAATGTCAGAGGGATACAGTAAACCTGAAGTGAAGCATCGGAATCTATAACTAGTGTCACTGGAATGGTTCAAAACATAGTCAGTAAGAAGAGTCAGTCTTCTTGTACTTAAGTCGGCATTGTGCCTTTTTATTTAATCCCGATGCAATATCCATGTTTCATCGTCAATAAAAAGGTCCAAGGGATACTGTAAACCTAAAGTGAAGCATTAGAATCTATAACCAGTGTCACAGGAATGGTTCAAAACATAGTCAGTAAGAAGGGTCAGTCTTCTTGTATTTAAGTCGGCATTGTGCCTTTTTAATTAATCCGGATGCAATATCCATGTTTCATCGTCTATAAGAAGGTCCAAGGGATACAGTAAACACATAGTGAAGCATCGGAATCTAAAACTGGTCTCACGGGAAATGTTCAAATCATAGTAAGTAGGAAGAGTCAGTCTTCTTGTACCTAAGTCGGCATTGTGCCTTTTCTATTTAATTCCGATGCAATTTCTGTGTTTCATCGTCAACAAGAGGGTCCAAGGGATACAGTAAACATATAGTGAAACATCGGAATCTAAAACTATTCTCACAGGAAATGTTCACAACATAGTCAGTAAGGAGAGTCAGTCTTCTTGTACTTAAGTCGGCATTGTGCATTTTGTATTTAATTCCGATGCAATTTCTGTGTTTCATCATCAATAAGAAGGTCAGAGGGATACAGTAAACCGGAAGTGAAGCATCGGAATCTATAACTAGTGTCACAGGAATGGTTCAAAACATAGACAGTAGGAAGAGTCTGTCTTCTTGTACTTAAGACGGCATTCTGCCTTTTCTATTTAATTCCGATGCAATTTCTGTGTTTCGTCTTCAATAACAAGGTCCAAGGGATACAGTAAACCTAAAATGAAGTATCGGAATCAATAAGTAGTGCCTCAGGAATGGTTCAAAACATGGACAGTAAGAAGAGTCAGTCAACTTGTACTTAAGTCGGCATAGTGCCTCATGTATTTAATTCCTATGCAATTGCTGTGTTTCATCGTCGATATGATGGTCCTGAGAATACAGTAAACTTGAAGTGAAGCATCGGAATCTTTAACTAGTGTGACAGAAATTGTTCAAAACTTAGACAGTAAGAAGAGTCAGTCTTCTTGTACATAAGTCGGCATTGTGCCTTTTGTATTTAATTCAGATGCAATATATGTGTTTCATCGTCAATAAGAAGGTCCAACTCAAACAGTAAACATGAAGTGAAGCATCGTGAACTATAACTGGTGTCACCGGAATGGTTCAAATCATAGACAGTAAGTAGAGTCAATCTTCCTGTACTTAAGTCGGCATTGAGCCTTTTGTATTTAATTCCGATGCAATTTCTGTGTTTCATCGTCGATAAGAAGGTCCAAGGGATACAATAAACATATAGTGAAGCATCGGAATCTAAAACCGGTCTCACAGGAAACGTTCACAACATAGTCAGAAAGAAGAGTCAGTCTTCTTGTACTTAAGTCTGCATTGTGCCTTCTGTATTTAATTCCGATGCAATTTCTGTGTTTCATCGTCAATAAGGAGGTCCAAGGGATACCATAAACATATAGTGAAGCATCGGAATCTAAAACTGGTCTCACAGGAAATGTTCACAACATAGTCAGAAAGAAGAGGCAGTCTTGTTGTACTTATGTCGGCATTGTGCCTTTTGCATTTAATTCCGATGCAATATCTGTGTTTCATCGTCAATAAGAAGATCACAGGGATTCAGTAAACCTGAAGTGAAGCATCGGAATCTATAACTAGTGTCACAGGAATGGTTCAAAACATAGACAGTGGGAAGAGTCGGTCTTCTTGTACTTAAGTCGGCATTGTGCCATTTCTATTTAATTCCGATGCAATTTCTGTGTTTCGTCGTCAATAAAAAGGTCTAAGGGATACAGTAAACCTGAGGTGAAGCATCGGAATGTATAACTAGTGTCACAGGATTGGTTCCATACATAGACAGTAAGATGAGTCAGTCTTCCTGTTGTATGTCGGCATTGTGCCTTTTGTGTTTAATTCCGATGCAATTTCTGTATTTCATCGTCAATATGAAGGTCAGAGGGACACAGTAAACCTGAAGTGAAGCATCGGAATCTATAACTAGTGTCACGGGAATGGTTCAAAACATAGAGAGTAGGAAGAGTCAGTCTTGTTATACTTAAGTCGGCACTGTGCCTTTTGTATTTAATTCCGATGCAATATCTGTGTTTCATCGACAATAAGAATGTCAGAGGGATACAGTAAACCTGAAGTGAAGCATCGGAATCTATAACTAGTGTCACAGGAATGGTTCAAAACACAGTCAGTAAGAAGGGTCAGAGTTCTTGTACTTAAGTCGGCATTGTGCCTTTTTACTTAATCCCGATGCAATATCCACGTTTCATCGTCAATAAAAAGGTCCAAGGGATACAGTAAACCTAAAGTGAAGCATTGGAGTCTATAACTAGTGTCACAGGAATGGTTCAAATCATAGACAGTAAGAAGAGTCAGTCTTCTTGTACTTAAGTCGGCATTGTGCCTTTTGTATTTAATTCCGATGCAATTACTGTGTTTCATCGTCAATAAGAAGGTCAGAGGGATACAGTAAATTTAAAGTGAAGCATCGGAATCTATAACTATTGTTACAGCAATTTTACAAACATAGACTGTAAGAAGAGTCAGTCTTCTTGTACTTAATACGGCATTGTGCCTTTTCTATTTAATTCTGATGCAATTTCTGTGTTTCATCGACAATAAGAATGTCAGAGGGATACAGTAAACCTGCCGTGAAGCATCGGAATCTATAACTAGTGTCGCAGGAACGGTTCAAATCATAGACACCAAAGTGAGACAGTCTTCTTGTACTTAAGTCGGCATTGTGCCTTTTGTATTTAATTCCGATGCAATTTGTGTGTTTCATCGTCATTAAGAAGGTCAGAGGGATACAGTAAACCAGAAGTGAAGCATCGGAATCTATAACTAGTGTTACGGGGATGGTTCAAAACATAGACGGTAAGAAGAGTCAGTCTTCTTGTACTTAAGTCGGCATTGTGCCTTTTGTATTTAAATACGATTCAATTTCTGTGTTTCATCGTCAATAAGAAGGTCCAAGGGATACAGTAAACACATAGCGAAGCATCGGAATCTAAAACTGGTCTCACGGGAGATGTTCAAATCATAGTAAGTGAGAAGAGTCAGTCTTCTTGTACTTAAGTCGGCATTGTGCCTTTTCTATTTAATTCCGATGCAATTTCTGTGCTTCGTCGTCAGTAAGAAGGTCCAAGGGATACAGTAAACCTGAAGTGATGCACCGGAATCTAAAACCGGTCTCTCAGGAAAGGTTCAAAACATTGAGTGTAAGAAGAGCAAGTCATCTTATATTTGAGTCGGCATTGTGCCTGTTGTATATCATTCCGATGCATATTCTGTGTTTCGTCGTCAATAAAAAGATCAGAGGGATTCAGTAAACCTGAAGTGAAGCATCGGAATCTATAACTAGTGTCACAGGAATGGTTAAAACATAGACAGTAGGAAGAGTCCGTCTTCTTGTACTTAAGTCGGTATTGTGCCTTTTGTATTTAATTCCGATGCAATTTCTGTGTTACATCGTCAATAAGGTCAGAGGGATACAGTAAACGTGAAGTGAAACATCGGAATCTATAACAAGTGTCACAGGAATGGTTCAAAACGTAGACAGTAGGAAGAGTCAGTCTTCTTGTACATGAGTCGGCATTGTGCCTTTTGTATTTAACAATTTCTGTGTTTCATCGTCAATAGGAGGGTCCAAAGGATACAGTACACCTGAAGTGAAGCATCGGAATCTATAACTAATGTCACAGGAATGGTTCAATACATAGTCAGTAAGAAGAGTCAGTCTTCTTGTATTTAAGTCGGCATTGTGCCATTTCTATTTAATTCCGATGCAGTTTCAGTGTTTTATCGTCAATAAGGAGGTCCAAGGGATACAGTAAAAGTGGAGGAAGCATCAGAATCTATAACTAGTGTCACAGGTATGGTTCAAATCATAGACAGTATGAAGAGTCAGACTTCTTGTACTTATGTCGGCATTGTGTCTTTTGTATTTAATTCCGATGCAATTTCTGTGTTTCATCGTCAATAAGAAGGTTAGAGGGATACAGTAAACCTGAAGTGAAGCATCGGAATCTATAACTAGTGTCACAGGAATGGCTCAAAACATTGACTGTGGGAAGAGTCAGCCTTCTTGTACTTAAGTCTGCATTGTGCCTTTTGCATTTAATTCCGATGCAATTTCTGTGTTTCATCGTCAATTAGAAGGTCCAAGGGATACAGTAAACCTGACGTGAAGAATCGGAACCTATAACTAGTGTCACAGGAATTTTTCAATACATAGTCAGTGAGAAGAGTGATTCTTCTTGTACTTAAGTCGGCATTGTGCCTTTTCTATTTAATTCAGATGCAATCTCTGTGTTTCATCGTCAATAAGAAGGTCCAAGGGATACAGTAAACCTGGAGTGACGCATCGGAATCTATAACTAGTGTCACAGGAATGATTCAAAACATAGACAGTAAGAAGAGTCAGTCTTCTTGTACTTAAGTCGGCATTGTGCCTTTTCTATTTAATTCCGATGCAATTTGTGTGTTTCATCGTCAATAAGAAGGTCAGAGGGATGCAGTCAACATGAAGTGAAGCATCGGAGTCTATAACTAGTGTCCCAGGAATGGTTCAAAACATAGTCAGTAGGAAGAGTCAGTCTTCTTGTCCTTAAGTGCGCATTGTGCCTTTTGTATTTAATTCCGATGCAATTTCTGTGTTTCATCGTCAATAAGAAGGTCAGAGGGATACAGTAAACCTGAAGTGAAGCATCGGAATCTATAACTAGTGTCACAGGAATGGTTCAAAACATAGACAGTAGGATGAGTCAGTCTTCTTGTACTTAAGTCGGCATTGTGCCTTTTGTATTTAATTCCGAGGCAATTTCTGTGTTTCATCGTCAATAAGAAGGTCCAAGGGATACGGAATACCTGAAGTGAAGCATCGGAGTTTATAACTAGTGTCACAGGAAATAATCAAAGCATAGACAGTAAGAAGAGTCAATCTTCTTGCACTGAAGTCGGCATTCTGCCTTTTGTATTTAATTCCGATACAATTTCTGTGTTTCATCGTCAATAAGAAGGTCAGAGGGATACAGTAACCCTGAAGTGAAGCATCGGAATCTATAACTAGTGTCACAGAAATGGTTCAAAACATAGACAGTAAGAAGAGTCAGTCTTCTTGTACTTAAGTCGGCATTGTGCATTTTGTATTTAATTCCGAAGCAATTTCTGTGTTACATCGACAATAAGAAAGTCAGAGGGATAGAGTAAACCTGAAGTGAAGCATCGGAATCTATAACTAGTGTCACAGGAATAGTTCAAAACATAGACAGTAAGAAGAGTCAGTCTTCTTGAACTTGAGTCGGCATTGTGCCTTTTGTATTAAACTCCGATGCAATTTCTGTGTTTCATCGTCAATAAGAAGGTCCAAGGGACACTGTAAACCTGAAGTGAAGCATCGGTATCTATAACTAGTGTCACAGGAATGGTTCAAAACATAGACAGTAAGAAGAGTCAGTCTTCTTGTACTTAAGTCGGCATTGTGCCTTTTCTATTCAATTCCGATTCAATTTCTGTGTTTCATCGTCAATAAGAAGGTCAGAGGCATACAGTACACCTAAAGTGAAGCATCGAAATCTATAACTAGTGTCACAGGAATGGTTGAAACCGTAGTCAGTAAGAAGGGTCAGTCTTTTTGTACTTAAGTCGACATTGTGCCTTTTGTATTTATTTCCGATGTAATTTCTGTGTCTCATCGTCAATAAGAAGGTTCAAATGATACAGTAAACCTGAAGTGAAGCATCGGAATCTATAACTAGTGTCACAGGAATGGTTCAAAACATAGACAGTAAGAAGAGTCCGTCTTCTTGTACTTAAGTCGGTATTGTGCCTTTTGTATTTAATTCCGATGCAATTTCTGTGTTACATCGTCAATAAGGTCAGAGGGATACAGTAAACGTGAAGTGAAACATCGGAATCTATAACAAGTGTCACAGGAATGGTTCAAAACGTAGACAGTAGGAAGAGTCAGTCTTCTTGTACATAAGTCGGCATTGTGCCTTTTGTATTTAACAATTTCTGTGTTTCATCGTCAATAGGAGGGTCCAAAGGATACAGTAAACCTGAAGTGAAGCATCGGAATCTATAACTAATGTCACAGGAATGGTTCAATACATAGTCAGTAAGAAGAGTCAGTCTTCTTGTATTTAAGTCGGCATTGTGCCATTTCTATTTAATTCCGATGCAGTTTCAGTGTTTCATCGTCAATAAGGAGGTCCAAGGGATACAGTAAAAGTGGAGGAAGCATCAGAATCTATAACTAGTGTCACAGGTATGGTTCAAATCATAGACAGTATGAAGAGTCAGACTTCTTGTACTTAAGTCGGCATTGTGTCTTTTGTATTTAATTCCGATGCAATTTCTGTGTTTCATCGTCAATAAGAAGGTCAGATGGATACAGTAACCCTGAAGTGAAGCATCGGGATCTATAACTAGTGTCACAGGAATGGTTCAAACCTAGAAAGGAAGAAGAGTCAGTCTTCTTGTATTTAAGTCAGCACTGTGCCTTTTGTATCAATTCCGATGCAATTTCAGTGTTTCATGGTCAATAAGAATCTCAGAGGGTTACAGTAACCCTGAAGTGAAGCATAGGAATCTGTAACAAGTGTTACAGAAATGGTTCAAAACATAGACAGTAAGAAGAGTCAGTCTTCTTGTACTTACGTCATCATTGTGCATTTTGTATTTAATTCCGATGCAATTTCTGTGTTTCATCGTCAATAAGAAGGTCAGAGGGATACAGTAAACCTGAAGTGAGGCATCGGAATCTATAACTAGTGTCACAGGAATGGTTCAAATCATAGACAGTAAGATGGGTCCGACTTCGTGTACTTAATTCTTCATTGTGCCTTTTGTATTTAATTCCGATGCAATTTCTGTGTTTCATCGTCAATAAGAAGGTCCAAGGGATAGAGTGAACCTAAAGTGAAGCATCGGAATCCATAACTAGTGTCACAGGAATGGTTCAAACATTGTCAGTAAGAAGAGTCCGTCTACTTGTACTTAAGTCGGCATTGTGCTTTTTGTATTTCATTCCGATGCAATTTCTGTGTTTCAACGTCAATAAGAAGGTCTAAGGGATACAGTAAACCTAAAGTGAAGCATCGGAATCTATAACTAGTGTCACAGGAATGTTTCAAAACATAGTCATTAAGGAGTGTCAGTCTTCTTGTACATAAGTCGGCATTGTGCCTTTTCTATTTGATTCTGATGCAATTTCTATGTTTCATCGTCAATACGAAGGTATAAGGGATACTGTAAACCTGAAGTGTAGCATCGGAATCTGTAACTATCGTCACAGGAATGAATTCAAATCATAGACGGTAAGAAGAGTCAGTCTTCTTGTACTTAAGTGAGCATTGTGCCTTACCTATTTAATTCCAAAGCAATTTCTGTGTTTCGTCGCTAATACGAAGGTGAGAGGGATACAGTAAACCGGAGGTGAAGCATCGGAATCTATAACTGGTGTCACAGGAATGGTTCAAAACATAGACAGTAGGAAGAGTCAGTCTTCTTGTACTTAAGTCGGCATTGTGCCTTTTCTATTTAAATCCGATGCAATTTCTGTGTTTCGTCGCCAATAAGAAGGTGCAAAGGATCCAGTAAACCTGAAGTGAAGCATCAGAATCTATAACTAATGTCACAGGGATGGTTCAAAACATAGACAGTAGGAAGAGTCAGTCTTCTTGTACGTAAGTCGGCATTGTGCCTTTTGTATTTAATTCCGATGCAATTTCTGTGTTTCATCGTCAATAAGAAGGTCCAAGGGATACAGTAAACCTGAAGTGAAGCATCGGAATCTATAATTAGTGTCACAGGAACGGTTCAAAACATAGTCAGTAAGCAGTGTCAGTCTTCTTGTACTTAAGTCGGCGTTGTGCCTTTTGTATTTATTTCCGATGCAATTTCTGTGTTTCATCGTCAATAAGAAGGCCCAAGGGATTCAGAAAACCTGAAGTGATGCATCGGAATCTATAACTAGTGTCACAGGAATGGTTAAAACATAGCCAGTAAGAAGAGTCAGTAATCTTGTACTTAAGTCGGCATTGTGCCTTTTGTATTCAATTCCGATGCAATTTATGTGTTTCATCGTCAATCAGAAGGTCCAAGGGATTCAGCAAACCTGAACTGAAGCATCGGAATCTATAACTAGTGTCACAGGAATGTTCTCAAATCATAGACAGTAGGAAGAGTCAGTCTTCTTGTACTTAAGTCGGCATTGTACCTTTTGTATTTAATTCCGATTCAATTTCTGTGTTTCATCGTCAATAAGAAGGTCAGTGGGATACAGTAAACCTGAAGTGAAGCATCGGAATCCAAAACTAGTGTCACAGGAATGGTTCAAAGCATAGACAGTAGGAAGAGTCAGTCTTCTTGCACTTAAGTCAGCATTGTGCCTTTTGTATTTAATTCCGACGCAATTTCTGTGTTTCATCGTCAATAAGAAGGTCCAAGGGTTACAGTAAACCTGAAGTGAAGCATCGGAATCTATAACTAATGTCACCGGAATTTTTCAATACATAGTCAGTGAGAAGAGTGAGTCTTCTTGTACTTAAGTCGGCATTGTGCGTTTTCTATTTAATTCAGATGCGATCTCTGTGTTTCATCGTCAATAAGAAGGTCCAAGGGATACAGTAAACCTGGAGTGAAGCATCGGAATCTATAACTAGTGTCACAGGAATGGTTCAAACATAGTCAGTAATAAGAGTCAGTCTTCTCGTCCTTAAGTCGGCATTGTGCCTTTTGTATTTAATTCCGATGCAATTTCTGTATTTCATCGTCAATAAGAAGGTCAGAGGGATACAGTGAACCTGAGGAGAAGCATCGGAATCTATAACTAGTGACACAGGAATGGTTCAAAACATAGTCATTAATTGGTGTCAGTCTTCTTGTACTTAAGTCGGCATTGTGCCTTTTCTATTTGATTCCGATGCAATTTCTGTGTTTCATCGTCACTAAGAAGGTCCAAGGGTTACTATAAACCTGAAGTGAAGCATCGGAATCTGTAGCTAGCGTCACAGGAATGGTTCAAAACATAGACAATAAGAGGAGTCAGTCTTCTTGTACTTACGTGGGCATTGTGCCTTTCCTATTTAATTCCGATGCAATTTCTGTGTTTCGTCGCTAATAAGAAGGTGAGAGGGATACAGTAAACCGCAGGTGAAGCATCGGAATCTATAACTGGTGTCACAGGAATGGTTCAAAACATAGACAGTAGGAAGAGTCAGTCAGTTCTACTTAAGTCGGCATTGTGCCTTTTGTATTTAATTCCGATGCAAGTTCTGTGTTTCATCGTCAATAAGAAGGTCCAAGGGATACAGTAAACCTGAAGTGAAGCATCGGAATCTATAATTAGTGTCACAGGGACGGTTCAAAACATAGTCAGTAAGAAGAGTCAGTCTTCTTGTACTTAAGTCGGCATTGTGCCTTTTGTATTTAGTTCCGATGCAATTTCTGTGTTTCATCGTCAATAAGAAGGTCCAAGGTATACAGTAAACCTGAAGTGAAGCATCGGATTCTATAACTAGTGTCACAGGAATGGTTCAAATCATAGACAGTAAGAAGAGTCAGTCTTCTTGTACTTAAGTCGGCATTGTGCCTTTTGTATTTATTTCCGATGCAATTTCTGTGTTTCATCGTTAATAAGAAGGTCCAAGAGATTCTGAAAACCTGAAGTGAAGCATCGGAATCTATAACTAGTATCACATGAATGGTTCGAATCATAGCCAGTAAGAAGAGTCAGTCTTCTTGTACTTAAGTCGGCAATGTGCCTTTTGTATCTAATTCCGATGCACTATCTGTGTTTCATCGTCAATAAGAAGGTCCAAGGGATACAGTAAACCTGAAGTGAAGCATCGGAATCTATAACTAATGTCACAGGAATGGTTGAAAACATAGACTGTAGGAAGAGTGAGTCTCCTTGTACTTAAGTCAGCATTGTGCCTTTAATATTTAAGTCCGATGCAATTTCTGTGTTTCATCGTCAATAAGAAGGTCCAAGGGATACAGTAAACCTGAAGTGAAGCATCGGAACCTATAACTAGTGTCACAGGAATTTTTCAATACATAGTCAGTGAGAAGAGTGAGTCTTCTTGTACTTAAGTCGTCATTGTGCCTTTTCTGTTTAATTCAGTTGCAATCTCTGTGTTTCATCGTCAATAAGAATGTCCAAGGGATACAGTAAACCTGGAGTGAAGCATCGGAATCTATAACTAGTGTCACAGGAATGGTTCAAAACATAGACAGTAAGAAGAGTCAGTCTTCTTGTACTTAAGTCGGCATTGTGCCTTTTCTATTTAATTCCGATGCAATTTGTGTGTTTCATCGTCAATAAGAAGGTCAGAGGGATGCAGTAAAAATGAAGTGAAGCATCGGAGTCTGTAACTAGTGTCCCAGCAATGGTTAAAAACATAGTCAGTATGAAGAGTCAGTCTTCTTGTCCTTAAGTGCGCATTGTGCCTTTTGTATTTAATTCCGATGCAATATCTGTGTATCATCGTCAATATGAAGATCCATGGGATACAGAAAACCTGAAGTGAAGCATCGGAATCTATAACTAGTGTCACAGGAATTGTTCAAAACATAGTCAGTAAGAAGAGTCAGTCTTCATGTACTTAAGTCGGCATTAGCCTTTTGTATTTAATTCCGATGCAATTTCTGTGTTTCATCGTCAATAAGAAGGTCCAAGGGATAGAGTAACCTGAGGTGAAGCAACGGAATCTATAACTAGTGTGACCGGAATGGTTCAAAACATAGTCAGTAACAAGAGTCAGTCTTCTTGTACTTAAGTCGGCATTGTGCCTTTTGTATTTAATTCCGATGCAATTTCATTGTTTCATCGTCAATAAGAAGGTCCAAGGGATACAGTAAACATGAAGTGAAGCATCGGAATCTGTAACTAGTGTCACAGAAATGGTTCAAAACATAGACAGTAAGAAGAGTCAGTCTTCTTGTACTTAAGTCGGCATTTTGTATTTAATTTCGATGCAATTTCTGTGTTTCATCGTCAATAAGAAAGTCAGAGGGATACAGTAAACCCGAAGTGAAGCATCGGAATCTATAACTAGTGTCACAGGAATGGTTGAAAACATAGACAGTAAGAAGAGTCAGTCTACTTGTACTTGAGTCGGCATTGTGCCTTTTGTATTAAACTCCGATGCAATTTCTGTGTTTCATCGTCAATAAGTAGGTCCAAGGGGCACAGTAAACCTGAAGTGAAGCATCGGAATCTATAACTAGTGTCACAGGAATGGTTCAAAACGTAGACAGTAGGAAGAGTCAGTCTTCTTGTACATAGATCGGCATTGTGCCTTTTGTATTTAATTCCGAAGCAATTTCTGTGTTACATCGTCAATAAGAAAGTCACAGGGATACAGTAAACCGGAAGTGAAGCATCGGAATCTATAACTAGTGTCACAGAAATGGTTCAAAACATAGACAGTAAGAAGAGTCAGTCTTCTTGTACTTAAGTCGGCATTGTGCATTTTGTATTTAATTCCGAAGCAATTTCTGTGTTACATCGTCAATAAGAAAGTCACAGGGATACAGTAAACCGGAAGTGAAGCATCGGAATGTATAACTAGTGTCACAGGAATAGTTCAAAACATATACAGTAAGAAGAGTCAGTCTTCTTGAACTTGAGTCGGCATTGTGCCTTTTGTATTAAACTCCGATGCAATTTCTGTGTTTCATCGTCAATAAGAAGGTCCAAGGGACACTGTAAACCTGAAGTGAAGCATCGGAATCTATAACTAGTGTCACAGGAATGGTTCAAAACATAGACAGTAAGAAGAGTCAGTCTTCTTGTACTTAAGTCGACATTGTGCCTTTTCTATTCAATTCCGATTCAATTTCTGTGTTTCATCGTCAATAAGAAGGTCAGAGGCATACAGTACACCTAAAGTGAAGCATCGAAATCCATAACTAGTGTCACAGGAATGGTTGAAACCGTAGTCAGTAAGAAGGGTCAGTCTTTTTGTACTTAAGTCGACATTGTGCCTTTTGTATTTATTTCCGATGTAATTTCTGTGTCTGATCGTCAATAAGAAGGTTCAAATGATACAGTAAACCTGAAGTGAAGCATCGGAATCTATAACTAGTGTCACAGGAATGGATCAAAACATAGACAGTAAGAAGAGTCCGTCTTCTTGTACTTAAGTCGGTATTGTGCCTTTTGTATTTAATTCCGATGCAATTTCTGTGTTTCATCGACAATAAGGTCAGAGGGATACAGTAAACGTGAAGTGAAACATCGGAATCTATACCTAGTGTCACAGGAATGGTTCAAAACGTAGACAGTAGGAAGAGTCAGTCTTCTTGTACATAAGTCGGCATTGTGCCTTTTGTATTTAATTCCGATGCAATTTCTGTGTTTCATCGTCAATAAGGTCAGAGGGATACAGTAAACGTGAAGTGTAACATCGGAATCTATACCTAGTGTCACAGGAATGGTTCAATACATAGTCAGTAAGAAGAGTCAGTCTTCTTGTGCTTAAGTCGGCATTGTGCCTTTTCTATTTAATTGCGATGAAATTTGTTTGTTTTATCGTCAATATGAAGGTCAGAGGGATGCAGTAAACATGAAGTGAAGCATCGGAATCTATATCTAGTGTCACAGGAGTGGTTCATAACATTGTCAGTAAGAAGAGTCAGTCTTCTTGTACTTAAGTCGGCATTGTGCCTTTTGTATTTATTTCCGATGTAATTTCTGTGTTTCATCGTCATAAAGAAGGTCCAAATGATACAGTACACCCGAAGTGAAGCATCTGAATCTATAACTAGTGTCACAGGAATGGTTCAAAACATAGACAGTAAGAAGAGTACGTCTTCTTGCACTTAAGTCGGCATTGTACCTTTTGTATTAAACTCCGATGCAATTTCTGTGTTTCATCGTCAATAAGAAGGTCCAAGGGATACAGTAAACCTGGAGTGAAGCATCGGAATCTATAACTAGTGTCACAGGAATGGTTCAAAACATAGCCAGTAAGAAGAGTCAGTCTTCTTATACTTAAGTTGGCATTGTGCCTTTTCTATTTAATTAAAAAAAATTTGTTTGTTTCACCGTCAATTGGAAGGTCAGAGGGATACAGTAAACATGAAGTGAAGCATCGGAATCTATAACTAGTGTCACAGGAATGGTTCAAAACATAGTCAGTAACAAGAGTCAGTCTTCTTGTACCTACTTCGGCATTGTGCCTTATCTATTTAATTCCGATGCAATTTCGGTGTTTCATCGTAGATAAGAAGGTCAGAGGGATACAGTAAACCTGAAGTGAAGCATCGGAATCTAAAACTAGTGTCACAGGAACGGTTCAAAACATAGACAGTAAGAAGAGTCAGTCTTCTTGCACTTAAGTCGGCATTGTGCATTTTCTCTTTAATTCCGATGCAATTTCTGTCTTTCATCGTCAATAAGAAGGTCCAAGGGATACAGTAAACCTGGAGTGATGCATCGGAATCTATAACTAGTGTCACAGGAATGGTTCAAAACATAGAGAGTAAGAAGAGTCTGTCTTCATGTACTTATGTCGGCATTGTGCCTTTTGTATTTAATTCCGATGCAATTTCTGTGTTTCATCGTCAATAAGAAGGTCCAAGGGATACAGTAAACCTGTAGTGAAGCAACGGAATCTATAACTAGTGTCACAGGAATGGTTCAAAACATAGTCAGTAACAAGAGTCAGTCTTCTTGTACCTACTTCGGCATTGTGCCTTATCTATTTAAATCCGATGCAATTTCTGTGTTTCATCGTCAATAAGAAGGTCCATGGGATACAGTAAACCTGAAGTGAAGCATCGGAATCTATAACTAGTGTCACAGGAATGGTTCAATACATAGTCAGTAAGAAGAGTCAGTCTTCTTGTATTTAAGTCGGCATTGTGCCTTTTCTCTTAAATCCCGATGAAGTTTCAGTGTTTCATCGTCAATAAGAAGGTCCAAGGGATACAGTAAACCTGGAGGAAGTATCAGAATCTATAACTAGTGTCACAGGTCTGGTTCAAATCATAGACAGTATGAAGAGTCAGACTTCTTGTACTTAAGTCGGCATTGTGTTTTTTGTATTTAATTCCGATGCAATTTCTGTGTTTCATCGTCAATAAGAAGGTCAGATGGATACAGTAATCCTGAAGTGAAGCATCGGAATCTATAACTAGTGTCACAGAAATGGTTCGAAACATAGGCAGTAAGAAGAGTCAGTCTTCTCGTACTAATGTCGCCATTGTGCATTTTGTATTTAATTCCGATGCAATATCTGTGTTTCATCGTCAATAAGAAGGTCCAAGGTATACAGTAAACCTGAAGTGAAGCATCGGAATCTATAACTAGTGACACAGGAATGGTTCAATACATAGTTAGTGAGAAGAGTGAGTCTCCTTGAACTTGAGTCGGCATTGTCCCTTTTCTATTCAATTCCGATGCAATTTCTGTGTTTCATCGTCAATAAGAAGGTCCAAGGGATACAGTAAACCTGGAGTGAAGCATCGGAATCTATAACTAGTGTCACAGGAATGGTTCAAAACATAGACAGTAGGAAGAGTCAGTCTTCTTATACTTAAGTCGGCATTGTGCCTTTCTTATTTAATTCCAAAAAAAATTTGTTTGTTTCACCGTCAATGGGAAGGTCAGAGGGATACAGTAAACATGAAGTGAAGCATCGGAATCTATAACTAGTGTCACAGAAATGGTTCAAAGCATAGTCAGTAACAAGAGTCAGTCTTCTTGTACCTACTTCGGCATTGTGCCTTATCTATTTAATTCCGATGCAATTTCGGTGTTTCATCGTAGATAAGAAGGTCAGAGGGATACAGTAAACCTGAAGTGAAGCATCGGAATCTAAAACTAGTGTCACAGGAACGGTTCAAAACATAGACAGTAAGAAGAGTCAGTCTTCTTGCACTTAAGTCGGCATTGTGCATTTTCTATTTAATTACGATGCAATTTCTGTGTTTCATCGTCAATAAGAAGGTCCAAGGGATACAGTAAACCCGGAGTGAAGCATCGGAATCTATAACTAGTGTCACAGGAATGGTTCAAAACATAGAGAGTAAGAAGAGTCTGTCTTCATGTACCTATGTCGGCATTGTGCCTTTTGTATTTAATTCCGATGCAATTTCTGTGTTTCATCGTCAATAAGAAGGTCCAAGGGATACAGTAAACCTGTAGTGAAGCAACGGAATCTATAACTAGTGTCACAGGAATGGTTCAAAACATAGTCAGTAACAAGAGTCAGTCTTCTTGTACCTACTTCGGCATTGTGCCTTATCTATTTAAATCCGATGCAATTTTGGTGTTTCATCGTCAATAAGAAGGTCCAAGGGGTACAGTATACCTGGAGTGAAGCCACGGGATCTATAACTAGTGTCACAGGAATGGTTCAAAACATAGACAGTAAGAAGAGTCTGTCTCCATGTACTTAAGTCGGCATTGTGCCTTTAGTATTTATTTCCGATGCAATTTCTGTGTTTCATCGTCAATAAGAAGATCAGAGGGATACAGTAAACATGAAGTGAATCATCGGAATCTATAACTAGTGTCACAGGAGTGGTTCAAAACATAGTCATTAAGAAGAGTTAGTCTTTTTGTACTTAAGTCGGCATTGTGCATTTTGTATTTAATTCCGAAGCAATTTCTGTGTTTCATCGTCAATAAGAAGGTCAGAGGGATACAGTAACCCTGAAGTGAAGCATCGGAATCTATAACTAGTGTCACAGAAATGGTTCAAAACATAGACAGTAAGAAGAGTCAGTCTTCTTGTACTTAAGTCGGCATTGTGCATTTTGTATTTAATTCCGAAGCAATTTCTGTGTTACATCGTCAATAAGAAAGTCAGAGGGATACAGTAAACCTGAAGTGAAGCATCGGAATCTATAACTAGTGTCACAGGAATAGTTCAAAACATAGACAGTAAGAAGAGTCAGTCTTCTTGAACTTGAGTCGGCATTGTGCCTTTTGTATTAAACTCCGATGCAATTTCTGTGTTTCATCGTCAATAAGAAGGTCCAAGGGACACTGTAAACCTGAAGTGAAGCATCGGAATCTATAACTAGTGTCACAGGAATGGTTCAAAACATAGACAGTAAGAAGAGTCAGTCTTCTCGTCCTTAAGTCGGCATTGTGCCTTTTGTATTTAATTCCGATGCAATTTCTGTATTTCATCGTCAATAAGAAGGTCAGAGGGATACAGTGAACCTGAGGAGAAGCATCGGAATCTATAACTAGTGACACAGGAATGGTTCAAAACATAGTCATTAATTGGTGTCAGTCTTCTTGTACTTAAGTCGGCATTGTGCCTTTTCTATTTGATTCCGATGCAATTTCTGTGTTTCATCGTCACTAAGAAGGTCCAAGGGTTACTATAAACCTGAAGTGAAGCATCGGAATCTGTAGCTAGCGTCACAGGAATGGTTCAAAACATAGACAATAAGAGGAGTCAGTCTTCTTGTACTTAAGTGGGCATTGTGCCTTTCCTATTTAATTCCGATGCAATTTCTGTGTTTCGTCGCTAATAAGAAGGTGAGAGGGATACAGTAAACCGCAGGTGAAGCATCGGAATCTATAACTGGTGTCACAGGAATGGTTCAAAACATAGACAGTAGGAAGAGTCAGTCAGTTCTACTTAAGTCGGCATTGTGCCTTTTGTATTTAATTCCGATGCAAGTTCTGTGTTTCATCGTCAATAAGAAGGTCCAAGGGATACAGTAAACCTGAAGTGAAGCATCGGAATCTATAATTAGTGTCACAGGGACGGTTCAAAACATAGTCAGTAAGAAGAGTCAGTCTTCTTGTACTTAAGTCGGCATTGTGCCTTTTGTATTTAGTTCCGATGCAATTTCTGTGTTTCATCGTCAATAAGAAGGTCCAAGGTATACAGTAAACCTGAAGTGAAGCATCGGAATCTATAACTAGTGTCACAGGAATGGTTCAAATCATAGACAGTAAGAAGAGTCAGTCTTCTTGTACTTAAGTCGGCATTGTGCCTTTTGTATTTATTTCCGATGCAATTTCTGTGTTTCATCGTTAATAAGAAGGTCCAAGAGATTCTGAAAACCTGAAGTGAAGCATCGGAATCTATAACTAGTATCACATGAATGGTTCGAATCATAGCCAGTAAGAAGAGTCAGTCTTCTTGTACTTAAGTCGGCAATGTGCCTTTTGTATCTAATTCCGATGCACTATCTGTGTTTCATCGTCAATAAGAAGGTCCAAGGGATACAGTAAACCTGAAGTGAAGCATCGGAATCTATAACTAATGTCACAGGAATGGTTGAAAACATAGACTGTAGGAAGAGTGAGTCTCCTTGTACTTAAGTCAGCATTGTGCCTTTAATATTTAAGTCCGATGCAATTTCTGTGTTTCATCGTCAATAAGAAGGTCCAAGGGATACAGTAAACCTGAAGTGAAGCATCGGAACCTATAACTAGTGTCACAGGAATTTTTCAATACATAGTCAGTGAGAAGAGTGAGTCTTCTTGTACTTAAGTCGTCATTGTGCCTTTTCTGTTTAATTCAGTTGCAATCTCTGTGTTTCATCGTCAATAAGAATGTCCAAGGGATACAGTAAACCTGGAGTGAAGCATCGGAATCTATAACTAGTGTCACAGGAATGGTTCAAAACATAGACAGTAAGAAGAGTCAGTCTTCTTGTACTTAAGTCGGCATTGTGCCTTTTCTATTTAATTCCGATGCAATTTGTGTGTTTCATCGTCAATAAGAAGGTCAGAGGGATGCAGTAAAAATGAAGTGAAGCATCGGAGTCTGTAACTAGTGTCCCAGCAATGGTTAAAAACATAGTCAGTATGAAGAGTCAGTCTTCTTGTCCTTAAGTGCGCATTGTGCCTTTTGTATTTAATTCCGATGCAATATCTGTGTATCATCGTCAATATGAAGATCCATGGGATACAGAAAACCTGAAGTGAAGCATCGGAATCTATAACTAGTGTCACAGGAATTGTTCAAAACATAGTCAGTAAGAAGAGTCAGTCTTCATGTACTTAAGTCGGCATTAGCCTTTTGTATTTAATTCCGATGCAATTTCTGTGTTTCATCGTCAATAAGAAGGTCCAAGGGATAGAGTAACCTGAGGTGAAGCAACGGAATCTATAACTAGTGTGACCGGAATGGTTCAAAACATAGTCAGTAACAAGAGTCAGTCTTCTTGTACTTAAGTCGGCATTGTGCCTTTTGTATTTAATTCCGATGCAATTTCATTGTTTCATCGTCAATAAGAAGGTCCAAGGGATACAGTAAACATGAAGTGAAGCATCGGAATCTGTAACTAGTGTCACAGAAATGGTTCAAAACATAGACAGTAAGAAGAGTCAGTCTTCTTGTACTTAAGTCGGCATTTTGTATTTAATTTCGATGCAATTTCTGTGTTTCATCGTCAATAAGAAAGTCAGAGGGATACAGTAAACCCGAAGTGAAGCATCGGAATCTATAACTAGTGTCACAGGAATGGTTGAAAACATAGACAGTAAGAAGAGTCAGTCTACTTGTACTTGAGTCGGCATTGTGCCTTTTGTATTAAACTCCGATGCAATTTCTGTGTTTCATCGTCAATAAGTAGGTCCAAGGGGCACAGTAAACCTGAAGTGAAGCATCGGAATCTATAACTAGTGTCACAGGAATGGTTCAAAACGTAGACAGTAGGAAGAGTCAGTCTTCTTGTACATAGATCGGCATTGTGCCTTTTGTATTTAATTCCGATGCAATTTCTGTGTTTCATCGTCAATAAGAGGGTCCAAGGGATAGAGTAAACCTGAAGTGAAGCATCGGAATCTATAACTAGTGTCACAGGAATGGTTCAATACATAGTCAGTAAGAAGAGTCGGTCTTCTTGTATTTAAGTCGGCATTGTGCCTTTTCTATTTAATTCCGATGCAATTTCTGTGTTTCATCGTCAATAAGAAGGTCAGATGGATACAGTAACCCTGAAGTGAAGCGTCGGAATCTATAACTACTGTCACA
Source organism: Schistocerca americana (assembly GCF_021461395.2). Taxonomy (NCBI): domain Eukaryota; kingdom Metazoa; phylum Arthropoda; class Insecta; order Orthoptera; family Acrididae; genus Schistocerca; species Schistocerca americana. The sequence continues at coordinate 13,181,453 of NC_060121.1, read as the reverse complement.
GGAATGGTTCAAATCATAGGCAGTAAGAAGAGTCAGTCTTCTTGTACTTAAGTCTGCATTGTGCCTTTTCTACATAATTCCGATGCAATTTCTGTGTTTCATCGTCAATAAGAAGGTCAGAGGGATACAGTAAACCTGAAGTGAAGCATCGGAATCTATAACTAGTGTCACAGGAATGGTTCAAAACATAGTCAGTTAGAAGAGTCAGTCTTTTTGAACTTAAGTCGGCGTTGTGCCTTTTGTATTTATTTCAAATGTAATTTCTGTGTGTCATCGTCAATAAGAAGGACCAAATGATACAGTAAACAGGAGGTGATGCATCGGAATCTATAACTAGTTTCACAGGAATAATTCAAATCATAGACATTAATAAGAGTCAGTCTTCTTGGACTTAAGTCGGCATTGTGCCTTTTGTATTTAATTCCGATGCAATTTCTGTGTTTCATCGTCAATAAGAAGGTTAGAGGGATACAGTAAACCTGAAGTGAAGCATCGGAATCTATAACTAGTGTCACAGGAATGGCTCAAAACATAGACTGTGGGAGGCGTCAGTCTTCTTGTACTTAAGTCTGCATTGTGCCTTTTGCATTTCATTCCGATGCAATTTCTGTGTTTCATCGTCAATAAGAAGGTCCAAGGCATAGAGTAAACGTGACGTGAAGAATCGGAACCCATAACTAGTGTCACAGGAATTTTTCAATACATAGTCAGTGAGAAGAGTGAGTCTTCTTGTACTTAAGTCGGCATTGTGTCTTTTCTATTTAATTCAGATGCAATCTCTGTGTTTCATCGTCAATAAGAAGGTCCAAGGGATACAGTAAACCTGGAGTGACGCATCGGAATCTATAACTAGTGTCACAGGAATGGTTCAAAACATAGACAGTAAGAAGAGTCAGTCTTCTTGTACTTAAGTCGTCATTGTGCCTTTTCTATTTAATTCCGATGCAATTTGTGTGTTTCACCGTCAATAAGAAGGTCAGAGGGATGCAGTAAACATGAAGTGAAGCATCGGAGTCTATAACTAGTGTCCCAGGAATGGTTCAAAACATAGTCAGTAGGAAGAGTCAGTCTTCTTGTCCTTAAGTGCGAATTGTGCCTTTTGTATTTAATTCCGATGCAATTTCTGTGTTTTATCGTCAATAAGAAGGTCAGAGGGATACAGCAAACCTGAAGTGAAGCATCGGAATCTGTAACTAGTGTCACAGGAATGGTTGAAATCATAGACAGTAAGAAGAGTCAGTCTACTTGTACATGAGTCGACATTGTGCGATTTGTATTAAATTCCAATGCGATTTCTGTGTTTCATCCTCAATAAGAAGGTCCAAGGGATACAGTAAACCTGAAGTGAAGCATCGGAATCTATAACTAGTGTCACAGGAATGGTTCGAAACATAGTCAGTAAGAAGAGTCAGTCTTCATGTACGTAAGTCGGCATTGTGACTTTTGTATTTAATTCCGATGCAATTTCATTGTTTCATCGTCAATAAGAAGTTCCAAGGGAAACAGTAAACCTGAAGTGAAGCATCGGAATCTATAACTAGTGTCAATGGAATGGTTCAAACATAGACAGTAGGATGAGTCAGTCTTCTTGTACTTAAGTCGGCATTGTGCCTTTTGTATTTAATTCCGAGGCAATTTCTGTGTTTCATCGTCAATAAGAAGGTCCAAGGGATACGGAATACCTCAAGTGAAGCATCGGAGTTTATAACTAGTGTCACAGGAAATAATCAAAGCATAGACAGTAAGAGGAGTCAATCTTCTTGAACTGAAGTCGGCATTCTGCCTTTTGTATTTAATTCCGATACAATTTCTGTGTTTCATCGTCAATAAGAAGGTCAGAGGGATACAGTAACCCTGAAGTGAAGCATCGGAATCTATAACTAGTGTCACAGAAATGGTTCAAAACATAGACAGTAAGAAGAGTCAGTCTTCTTGTACTTAAGTCGGCATTGTGCATTTTGTATTTAATTCCGAAGCAATTTCTGTGTTACATCGTCAATAAGAAAGTCACAGGGATACAGTAAACCGGAAGTGAAGCATCGGAATGTATAACTAGTGTCACAGGAATAGTTCAAAACATATACAGTAAGAAGAGTCAGTCTTCTTGAACTTGAGTCGGCATTGTGCCTTTTGTATTAAACTCCGATGCAATTTCTGTGTTTCATCGTCAATAAGAAGGTCCAAGGGACACTGTAAACCTGAAGTGAAGCATCGGAATCTATAACTAGTGTCACAGGAATGGTTCAAAACATAGACAGTAAGAAGAGTCAGTCTTCTTGTACTTAAGTCGACATTGTGCCTTTTCTATTCAATTCCGATTCAATCTCTGTGTTTCATCGTCAATAAGAAGGTCAGAGGCATACAGTACACCTAAAGTGAAGCATCGAAATCCATAACTAGTGTCACAGGAATGGTTGAAACCGTAGTCAGTAAGAAGGGTCAGTCTTTTTGTACTTAAGTCGACATTGTGCCTTTTGTATTTATTTCCGATGTAATTTCTGTGTCTGATCGTCAATAAGAAGGTTCAAATGATACAGTAAACCTGAAGTGAAGCATCGGAATCTATAACTAGTGTCACAGGAATGGATCAAAACATAGACAGTAAGAAGAGTCCGTCTTCTTGTACTTAAGTCGGTATTGTGCCTTTTGTATTTAATTCCGATGCAATTTCTGTGTTTCATCGACAATAAGGTCAGAGGGATACAGTAAACGTGAAGTGAAACATCGGAATCTATACCTAGTGTCACAGGAATGGTTCAAAACGTAGACAGTAGGAAGAGTCAGTCTTCTTGTACATAAGTCGGCATTGTGCCTTTTGTATTTAATTCCGATGCAATTTCTGTGTTTCATCGTCAATAAGGTCAGAGGGATACAGTAAACGTGAAGTGTAACATCGGAATCTATACCTAGTGTCACAGGAATGGTTCAATACATAGTCAGTAAGAAGAGTCAGTCTTCTTGTGCTTAAGTCGGCATTGTGCCTTTTCTATTTAATTGCGATGAAATTTGTTTGTTTTATCGTCAATATGAAGGTCAGAGGGATGCAGTAAACATGAAGTGAAGCATCGGAATCTATATCTAGTGTCACAGGAATGGTTCATAACATTGTCAGTAAGAAGAGTAAGTCTTCTTGTACTTAAGTCGGCATTGTGCCTTTTGTATTTATTTCCGATGTAATTTCTGTGTTTCATCGTCATAAAGAAGGTCCAAATGATACAGTACACCCGAAGTGAAGCATCTGAATCTATAACTAGTGTCACAGGAATGGTTCAAAACATAGACAGTAAGAAGAGTACGTCTTCTTGCACTTAAGTCGGCATTGTACCTTTTGTATTAAACTCCGATGCAATTTCTGTGTTTCATCGTCAATAAGAAGGTCCAAGGGATACAGTAAACCTGGAGTGAAGCATCGGAATCTATAACTAGTGTCACAGGAATGGTTCAAAACATAGCCAGTAAGAAGAGTCAGTCTTCTTATACTTAAGTTGGCATTGTGCCTTTTCTATTTAATTAAAAAAAATTTGTTTGTTTCACCGTCAATTGGAAGGTCAGAGGGATACAGTAAACATGAAGTGAAGCATCGGAATCTATAACTAGTGTCACAGGAATGGTTCAAAACATAGTCAGTAACAAGAGTCAGTCTTCTTGTACCTACTTCGGCATTGTGCCTTATCTATTTAATTCCGATGCAATTTCGGTGTTTCATCGTAGATAAGAAGGTCAGAGGGATACAGTAAACCTGAAGTGAAGCATCGGAATCTAAAACTAGTGTCACAGGAACGGTTCAAAACATAGACAGTAAGAAGAGTCAGTCTTCTTGCACTTAAGTCGGCATTGTGCATTTTCTCTTTAATTCCGATGCAATTTCTGTCTTTCATCGTCAATAAGAAGGTCCAAGGGATACAGTAAACCTGGAGTGATGCATCGGAATCTATAACTAGTGTCACAGGAATGGTTCAAAACATAGAGAGTAAGAAGAGTCTGTCTTCATGTACTTATGTCGGCATTGTGCCTTTTGTATTTAATTCCGATGCAATTTCTGTGTTTCATCGTCAATAAGAAGGTCCAAGGGATACAGTAAACCTGTAGTGAAGCAACGGAATCTATAACTAGTGTCACAGGAATGGTTCAAAACATAGTCAGTAACAAGAGTCAGTCTTCTTGTACCTACTTCGGCATTGTGCCTTATCTATTTAAATCCGATGCAATTTCTGTGTTTCATCGTCAATAAGAAGGTCCATGGGATACAGTAAACCTGAAGTGAAGCATCGGAATCTATAACTAGTGTCACAGGAATGGTTCAATACATAGTCAGTAAGAAGAGTCAGTCTTCTTGTATTTAAGTCGGCATTGTGCCTTTTCTCTTAAATCCCGATGAAGTTTCAGTGTTTCATCGTCAATAAGAAGGTCCAAGGGATACAGTAAACCTGGAGGAAGTATCAGAATCTATAACTAGTGTCACAGGTCTGGTTCAAATCATAGACAGTATGAAGAGTCAGACTTCTTGTACTTAAGTCGGCATTGTGTTTTTTGTATTTAATTCCGATGCAATTTCTGTGTTTCATCGTCAATAAGAAGGTCAGATGGATACAGTAATCCTGAAGTGAAGCATCGGAATCTATAACTAGTGTCACAGAAATGGTTCGAAACATAGGCAGTAAGAAGAGTCAGTCTTCTCGTACTAATGTCGCCATTGTGCATTTTGTATTTAATTCCGATGCAATATCTGTGTTTCATCGTCAATAAGAAGGTCCAAGGTATACAGTAAACCTGAAGTGAAGCATCGGAATCTATAACTAGTGACACAGGAATGGTTCAATACATAGTTAGTGAGAAGAGTGAGTCTCCTTGAACTTGAGTCGGCATTGTCCCTTTTCTATTCAATTCCGATGCAATTTCTGTGTTTCATCGTCAATAAGAAGGTCCAAGGGATACAGTAAACCTGGAGTGAAGCATCGGAATCTATAACTAGTGTCACAGGAATGGTTCAAAACATAGACAGTAGGAAGAGTCAGTCTTCTTATACTTAAGTCGGCATTGTGCCTTTCTTATTTAATTCCAAAAAAAATTTGTTTGTTTCACCGTCAATGGGAAGGTCAGAGGGATACAGTAAACATGAAGTGAAGCATCGGAATCTATAACTAGTGTCACAGAAATGGTTCAAAGCATAGTCAGTAACAAGAGTCAGTCTTCTTGTACCTACTTCGGCATTGTGCCTTATCTATTTAATTCCGATGCAATTTCGGTGTTTCATCGTAGATAAGAAGGTCAGAGGGATACAGTAAACCTGAAGTGAAGCATCGGAATCTAAAACTAGTGTCACAGGAACGGTTCAAAACATAGACAGTAAGAAGAGTCAGTCTTCTTGCACTTAAGTCGGCATTGTGCATTTTCTATTTAATTACGATGCAATTTCTGTGTTTCATCGTCAATAAGAAGGTCCAAGGGATACAGTAAACCCGGAGTGAAGCATCGGAATCTATAACTAGTGTCACAGGAATGGTTCAAAACATAGAGAGTAAGAAGAGTCTGTCTTCATGTACCTATGTCGGCATTGTGCCTTTTGTATTTAATTCCGATGCAATTTCTGTGTTTCATCGTCAATAAGAAGGTCCAAGGGATACAGTAAACCTGTAGTGAAGCAACGGAATCTATAACTAGTGTCACAGGAATGGTTCAAAACATAGTCAGTAACAAGAGTCAGTCTTCTTGTACCTACTTCGGCATTGTGCCTTATCTATTTAAATCCGATGCAATTTCTGTGTTTCATCGTCAATAAGAAGGTCCATGGGATACAGTAAACCTGAAGTGAAGCATCGGAATCTATAACTAGTGTCACAGGAATGGTTCAATACATAGTCAGTAAGAAGAGTCAGTCTTCTTGTATTTAAGTCGGCATTGTGCCTTTTCTATTAAATTCCGATGCAGTTTCAGTGTTTCATCGTCAATAAGAAGGTCCAAGGGATACAGTAACCCTGGAGGAAGCATCAGAATCTATAACTAGTGTCACAGGTATGGTTCAAATCATAGACAGTATGAAGAGTCTGACTTCTTGTACTTAAGTCGGCATTGTGTATTTTGTATTTAATTCCGATGCAATTTCTGTATTTCATCGTCAATAAGAAGGTCAGATGGATACAGTAACCCTGAAGTGAAGCATCGGAATCTATAACTAGTGTCACAGAAATGGTTCGAAACACAGGCAGTAAGAAGAGTCAGTCTTCTCGTACTAATGTCGCCATTGTGCATTTTGTATTTAATTCCGATGCAATATCTGTGTTTCATCGTCAATAAGAAGGTCCAAGGTATACAGTAAACCTGAAGTGAAGCATCGGAATCTATAACTAGTGACACAGGAATGGTTCAATACATAGTTAGTGAGAAGAGTGAGTCTCCTTGAACTTGAGTCGGCATTGTCCCTTTTCTATTCAATTCCGATGCAATTTCTGTGTTTCATCGTCAATAAGAAGGTCCAAGGGATACAGTAAACCTGGAGTGAAGCATCGGAATCTATAACTAGTGTCACAGGAATGGTTCAAAACATAGACAGTAAGAAGAGTCAGTCTTCTTATACTTAAGTCGGCATTGTGCCTATTCTATTTAATTCCAAAAAAATTTGTTTGTTTCACCGTCAATGGGAAGGTCAGAGGGATACAGTAAACATGAAGTGAAGCATCGGAATCTATAACTAGTGTCACAGGAATGGTTCAAAACATAGTCAGTAACAAGAGTCAGTCTTCTTGTACCTACTTCGGCATTGTGCTTTATCTATTTAATTCCGATGCAATTTCGGTGTTTCATCGTAGATAAGAAGGTCAGAGGGATACAGTAAACCTGAAGTGAAGCATCGGAATCTAAAACTAGTGTCACAGGAACGGTTCAAAACATAGACAGTAAGAAGAGTCAGTCTTCTTGCACTTAAGTCGGCATTGTGCATTTTCTATTTTATTCCGATGCAATTTCTGTGTTTCATCGTCAATAAGAAGGTCCAAAGGATACAGTAAACCTGGAGTAAGGCATCGGAATCTATAACTAGTGTCACAGGAATGGTTCAAAACATAGAGAGTAAGAAGAGTCTGTCTTCATGTACTTATGTCGGCATTGTGCCTTTTGTATTTAATTCCGATGCAATTTCTGTGTTTCATCGTCAATAAGAAGGTCCAAGGGATACAGTAAACCTGTAGTGAAGCAACGGAATCTATAACTAGTGTCACAGGAATGGTTCAAAACATAGCCAGTAACAAGAGTCAGTCTTCTTGTACCTACTTCGGCATTGTGCCTTATCTATTTAAATCCGATGCAATTTTGGTGTTTCATCGTCAATAAGAAGGTCCAAGGGGTACAGTATACCTGGAGTGAAGCCACGGGATCTATAACTAGTGTCACAGGAATGGTTCAAAACATAGACAGTAAGAAGAGTCTGTCTCCATGTACTTAAGTCGGCATTGTGCCTTTAGTATTTATTTCCGATGCAATTTCTGTGTTTCATCGTCAATAAGAAGATCAGAGGGATACAGTAAACATGAAGTGAATCATCGGAATCTATAACTAGTGTCACAGGAGTGGTTCAAAACATAGTCATTAAGAAGAGTTAGTCTTTTTGTACTTAAGTGGGCATTGTGCATTTTGTATTTAATTCCGAAGCAATTTCTGTGTTTCATCGTCAATAAGAAGGTCAGAGGGATACAGTAACCCTGAAGTGAAGCATCGGAATCTATAACTAGTGTCACAGAAATGGTTCAAAACATAGACAGTAAGAAGAGTCAGTCTTCTTGTACTTAAGTCGGCATTGTGCATTTTGTATTTAATTCCGAAGCAATTTCTGTGTTACATCGTCAATAAGAAAGTCAGAGGGATACAGTAAACCTGAAGTGAAGCATCGGAATCTATAACTAGTGTCACAGGAATAGTTCAAAACATAGACAGTAAGAAGAGTCAGTCTTCTTGAACTTGAGTCGGCATTGTGCCTTTTGTATTAAACTCCGATGCAATTTCTGTGTTTCATCGTCAATAAGAAGGTCCAAGGGACACTGTAAACCTGAAGTGAAGCATCGGAATCTATAACTAGTGTCACAGGAATGGTTCAAAACATAGACAGTAAGAAGAGTCAGTCTTCTTGTACTTAAGTCGGCATTGTGCCTTTTCTATTCAATTCCGATTCAATTTCTGTGTTTCATCGTCAATAAGAAGGTCAGAGGCATACAGTACACCTAAAGTGAAGCATCGAAATCTATAACTAGTGTCATAGGAATGGTTGAAACCGTAGTCAGTAAAAAGGGTCAGTCTTTTTATACTTAAGTCGACATTGTGCCTTTTGTATTTATTTCCGATGTAATTTCTGTGTCTCATCGTCAATAAGAAGGTTCAAATGATACAGTAAACCTGAAGTGAAGCATCGGACTCTATAACTAGTGTCACAGGAATGGTTCAAAACGTAGACAGTAGGAAGAGTCAGTCATCTTGTACATAAGTCGGCATTGTGCCTTTTCTATTTAATTCCGATGCAATTTCTGTGTTTCATCGTCAATACGAGGGTCCATGGGATACAGTAAACCTGAAGTGAAGCATCGGAATCTATAACTAATGTCACAGGAATGGTTCAATACATAGTCAGTAAGAAGAGTCAGTTTTCTTGTATTTAAGTCGGCATTGTGCCATTTCTATTTAATTCCGATGCAGTTTCAGTGTTTCATCGTCAATAAGGAGGTCCAAGGGATAAAGTAAAAGTGGAGGAAGCATCAGAATCTATAACTAGTGTCACAGGTATGGTTCAAATCATAGACAGTATGAAGAGTCAGACTTCTTGTACTTAAGTCGGCATTGTGTCTTTTGTATTTAATTCCGATGCAATTTCTGTGTTTCATCGTCAATAAGAAGGTCAGAGGGATACAGTAAACCTGATGTGAAGCATCGGAATCTATAACTAGTGTCACAGGAATGGTTCAAAACATAGGCAGTAAGAAGAGTCAGTCTTCTTGTTTTTAAGTCTGCATTGTGCCTTTTCTATATATTTCCGATGCAATTTCTGTGTTTCCTCGTCAATAAGAAGGTCAGAGGCATACAGTAAACCTGAAGTGAAGCATCGGAATCTATAACTAGTGTCACAGGAATGGTTCAAAACATAGTCAGTAAGAAGAGTCAGCCTTTTTGTACTTAAGTCGGCATTGTGCCTCTTGTACTTATTTCAGATGTAATTTATGTGTTTCATCGTCAATAAGAAGGACCAAATGATACAGTAAACCGGAGGTGAAGCATCGGAATCTATAACTGGTGTCCCACGAATGGTTCTAAACATATATAGTAAGAAGAGTCAGTCTTCTTGTACTTAAGTCGGCTTTGTGCCTTTTGTATTTAATTCCGAAGCAATTTCTGTGTTTCATCGTCAATAAGAAGGTCCAAGGGATACAGTAAACCTGGAGTGAAGCTTCGGAATCTATAACTAGTGTCACAGGAATGGTTCAAAACATAGACAGTAAGAAGAGTCAGTCTTCTTGTGCTTAAGTCGGCATTGTGTCTTTTCTATTTAATTGCGATGAAATTTGTTTGTTTTATCGTCAATATGAAGGTCAGAGGGATGCAGTAAACATGAAGTGAAGCATCGGAATCTATATCTAGTGTCACAGGAATGGTTCAAATCATTGTCAGTAAGAAGAGTCAGTCTTCTTGTACTTAAGTCGGCATTGTGCCTTTTGCATTTATTTCCGATGTAATTTCTGTGTTTCATCGTCATAAAGAAGGTCCAAGTGATACAGTACACCTGAAGTGAAGCATCGGAATCTATAACTAGTGTCACAGGAATGGTTCAAAACATAGACAGTAAGAAGAGTCCGTCTTCTTGCACTTAAGTCGGCATTGTACCTTTTGTATTAAATACCGATGCAATTTCTGTGATTCATCGTCAATAAGAAGGTCCATGGGATACAGTAAACCTGAAGTGAAGCATCGGAATCTAACACTAGTGTCACAGGAACGGTTCAAAACATAGACAGTAAGAAGAGTCAGTCTTCTTGCACTTAAGTCGGCATTGTGCATTTTCTATTTAATTCCGATGCAATTTCTGTGTTTCATCGTCAATACGAAGGTCCAAGGGATACAGTAAACCTGGAGTAAGGCATCGGAATCTATAACTAGTGTCACAGGAATGGTTCAAAACATAGAGAGTAAGAAGAGTCTGTCTTCATGTACTTATGTCGGCATTGTGCCTTTTGTATTTAATTCCGATGCAATTTCTGTGTTTCATCGTCAATAAGAAGGTCCAAGGGATACAGTAAACCTGTAGTGAAGCAACGGAATCTATAACTAGTGTCACAGGAATGGTTCAAAACATAGCCAGTAACAAGAGTCAGTCTTCTTGTACCTACTTCGGCATTGTGCCTTATCTACTTAAATCCGATGCAATTTTGGTGTTTCATCGTCAATAAGAAGGTCCAAGGGGTACAGTATACCTGGAGTGAAGCCACGGAATCTATAACTAGTGTCACAGGAATGGTACAAAACATAGACAGTAAGAAGAGTCTGTCTCCATGTACTTAAGTCGGCATTGTGCCTTTAGTATTTATTTCCGATGCAATTTCTGTGTTTCATCGTCAAGAAGAAGATCAGAGGGATACAGTAAACATGAAGTGAATCATCGGAATCTATAACTAGTGTCACAGGAGTGGTTCAAAACATAGTCATTAAGAAGAGTTAGTCTTTTTGTACTTAAGTCGGCATTGTGCATTTTGTATTTAATTCCGAAGCAATTTCTGTGTTTCATCGTCAATAAGAAGATCAGAGGGATACAGTAACCCTGAAGTGAAGCATCGGAATCTATAACTAGTGTCACAGAAATGGTTCAAAACATAGACAGTAAGAAGAGTCAGTCTTCTTGTACTTAAGTCGGCATTGTGCATTTTGTATTTAATTCCGAAGCAATTTCTGTGTTACATCGTCAATAAGAAAGTCAGAGGGATACAGTAAACCTGAAGTGAAGCATCGGAATCTATAACTAGTGTCACAGGAATAGTTCAAAACATAGACAGTAAGAAGAGTCAGTCTTCTTGAACTTGAGTCGGCATTGTGCCTTTTGTATTAAACTCCGATGCAATTTCTGTGTTTCATCGTCAATAAGAAGGTCCAAGGGACACTGTAAACCTGAAGTGAAGCATCGGAATCTATAACTAGTGTCACAGGAATGGTTCAAAACATAGACAGTAAGAAGAGTGAGTCTTCTTGTACTTAAGTCGGCATTGTGCCGTTTCTATTCAATTCCGATTCAATTTCTTTGTTTCATCGTCAATAAGAAGGTCAGAGGCATACAGTACACCTAAAGTGAAGCATCGAAATCTATAACTAGTGTCATAGGAATGGTTGAATCCGTAGTCAGTAAGAAGGGTCAGTCTTTTTGTACTTAAGTCGACATTGTGCCTTTTGTATTTATTTCGATGTAATTTCTGTGTCTCATCGTCAATAAGAAGGTTCAAATGATACAGTAAACCTGAAGTGAAGCATCGGAATCTATAACTAGTGTCACAGGAATGGTTCAAAACATAGACAGTAAGAAGAGTCCGTCTACTTGTACTTATGTCGGTATTGTGCCTTTTGTATTTAATTCCGATGCAATTTCTGTGTTTCATCGTCAATAAGGTCAGAGGGATACAGTAAACGTGAAGTGAAACATCGGAATCTATAAGTAGTGTCACAGGAATGGTTCAAAACGTAGACAGTAGGAAGAGTCAGTCTTCTTGTACATAAGTCGGCATTGTGCCTTTTCTATTTAATTCCGATGCAATTTCTGTGTTTCATCGTCAATAAGAGGGTCCAAGGGATACAGTAAACCTGAAGTGAAGCATCGGAATCTATAACTAATGTCACAGGAATGGTTCAATACATAGTCAGTAAGAAGAGTCAGTCTTCTTGTATTTAAGTCGGCATTGTGCCATTTCTATTTAATTCCGATGCAGTTTCAGTGTTTCATCGTCAATAAGGAGGTCCAAGGGATAAAGTAAAAGTGGAGGAAGCATCAGAATCTATAACTAGTGTCACAGGTATGGTTCAAATCATAGACAGTATGAAGAGACAGACTTCTTGTACTTAAGTCGGCATTGTGTCTTTTGTATTTAATTCCGATGCAATTTCTGTGTTTCATCGTCAATAAGAAGGTCAGATGGATACAGTAACCCTGAAGTGAAGCATCGGAATCTACAACTAGTGTCACAGAAATGGTTCAAAACATAGGCAGTAAGAAGAGTCAGTCTTCTTGTACTTAAGTCGTCATTGTGCATTTTGTATTTAATTCCGATGCAATTTCTGTGTTTCATCGTCAATAAGAAGGTCAGAGGGATACAGTAAACCTGATGTGAAGCATCGGAATCTATAACTAGTGTCACAGGAATGGTTCAAAACATAGGCAGTAAGAAGAGTCAGTCTTCTTGTTTTTAAGTCTGCATTGTGCCTTTTCTATATATTTCCGATGCAATTTCTGTGTTTCCTCGTCAATAAGAAGGTCAGAGGCATACAGTAAACCTGAAGTGAAGCATCGGAATCTATAACTAGTGTCACAGGAATGGTTCAAAACATAGTCAGTAAGAAGAGTCAGCCTTTTTGTACTTAAGTCGGCATTGTGCCTCTTGTATTTATTTCAGATGTAATTTATGGGTTTCATCGTCAATAAGAAGGACCAAATGATACAGTAAACCGGAGGTGAAGCATCGGAATCTATAACTGGTGTCACACGAATGGTTCTAAACATATATAGTAAGAAGAGTCAGTCTTCTTGTACTTAAGTCGGCTTTGTGCCTTTTGTATTTAATTCCGATGCAATTTCTGTGTTTCATCGTCAATAAGAAGGTCCAAGGGATACAGTAAACCTGGAGTGAAGCATCGGAATCTATAACTAGTGTCACAGGAATGGTTCAAAACATAGACAGTAAGAAGAGTCAGTCTTCTTGTGCTTAAGTCGGCATTGTGCCTTTTCTATTTAATTGCGATGAAATTTGTTTGTTTTATCGTCAATATGAAGGTCAGAGGGATGCAGTAAACATGAAGTGAAGCATCGGAATCTATATCTAGTGTCACAGGAATGGTTCAAAACATTGTCAGTAAGAAGAGTCAGTCTTCTTGTACTTAAGTCGGCATTGTGCCTTTTGTATTTATTTCTGATGTAATTTCTGTGTTTCATCGTCATAAAGAAGGTCCAAGGGATACAGTACACCTGAAGTGAAGCATCGGAATCTATAACTAGTGTCACAGGAATGGTTCAAAACATAGACAGTAAGAAGAGTCCGTCTTCTTGCACTTAAGTCGGCATTGTACCTTTTGTATTAAACTCCGATGCAATTTCTGTGATTCATCGTCAATAAGAAGGTCCATGGGATACAGTAAACCTGAAGTGAAGCATCGGAATCTATAACTAGTGTCACAGGAATGGTTCAATACATAGTCAGTAAGAAGAGTCAGTCTTCTTGTATTTAAGTCGGCATTGTTCCTTTTCTATTTAATTCCGATGCAATTTCGGTGTTTCATCGTAGATAAGAAGGTCACAGGGATACAGTAAACCTGAAGTGAAGCATCGGAATCTAAAACTAGTGTCACAGGAACGGTTCAAAACATAGACAGTAAGAAGAGTCAGTCTTCTTGCACTTAAGTCGGCATTGTGCATTATCTATTTAATTCCGATGCAATTTCTGTGTTTCATCGTCAATAAGAAGGTCCAAGGGATACAGTAAACCTGGAGTGAAGCATCGGAATCTATAACTAGTGTCACAGGAATGGTTCAAAGCATAGAGAGTAAGAAGAGTCTGTCCTCATGTACTTATGTCGGCATTGTGCCTTTTGTATTTAATTCCGATGCAATTTCTGTGTTTCATCGTCAATAAGAAGATCCAAGGGATACAGTAAACCTGTAGTGAAGCAACGGAATCTATAACTAGTGTCACAGGAATGGTTCAAAACATAGACAGTAAGAAGAGTCTGTCTTCATGTACTTAAGTCGGCATTGTGCCTTTAGTATTTATTTCCGATGCAATTTCTGTGTTTCATCGTCAATAAGAAGATCAGAGGGATACAGTAAACATGAAGTGAATCATCGGAATCTATAACTAGTGTCACAGGAATGGTTCAAAACATAGTCATTAAGAAGAGTCAGTCTTTTTGTACTTAAGTCGGCATTGTGCCTTTTGTATGTATTTCAGATGAAAATTCTGTGTTTCATCGTCAATACGAAGGACCAAATGATACAGTAAACCGGAGGTGAAGCATCGGAATCTATAACTGGTGTCACAGGAATGGTTCTAAACATATATAGTAAGAAGAGTCAGTCTTCTAGTACTTAAGTCGGCATTGCGCCTTTAGTATTTATTTCGGATGCAATTTCTGTGTTTCATCGTCAATAAGAAGATCAGAGGGATACAGTAAACATGATGTGAAGCATCGGAATCTATAACTAGTGTCACAGAAATGGTTCAAAACATAGACAGTAAGAAGAGTCTGTCTTCATGTACTTAAGTCGGCATTGTGCATTTTCTATTTAATTGCGGTGAAATTTGTTTGTTGTATCGTCAATATGAAGGTCAGAGGGATGCAGTAAACATGAAGTGAAGCATCGGAATCTATATCTAGTGTCACAGGAATGGTTCAAAACATAGTCAGTAAGAAGAGTCAGTCTTCTTGTCCTTAAGTGCGCATTGTCCCTTTTGTATTTAATTCCGATGCAATTTCTGTGTATCATCGTCAATAAGAAGATCCAAGGGATACAGTAAACCTGAAGTGAGGAATCGGAATCTATAACTAGTGTCACAGGAATGGTTCTAAACATAGACAGTAAGAAGAGTCTGTGTTCATGTACTTAAGTCGGCATTGTGCCTTTTCTATATATTTCCGATGCAATTTCTGTGTTTCCTCGTCAATAAGAAGGTCAGAGGCATACAGTAAACCTGAAGTGTAGCATCGGAATCTATAACTAGTGTCACAGGAATGGATCAAAACATAGTCAGTAAGAAGAGTCAGCCTTTTTGTACTTAAGTCGGCATTGTGCCTCTTGTATTTATTTCAGATGTAATTTATGTGTTTCATCGTCAATAAGAAGGACCAAAGGATACAGTAAACCGGAGGTGAAGCATCGGAATCTATAACTGGTGTCACACGAATGGTTCTAAACATATATAGTAAGAAGAGTCAGTCTTCTTGTACTTAAGTCGGCTTTGTCCCTTTTGTATTTAATTCCGATGCAATTTCTGTGTTTCATCGTCAATAAGAAGGTCCAAGGGATACAGTAAACCTGGAGTGAAGCATCGGAATCTATAACTAGTGTCACAGGAATGGTTCAAAACATAGACAGTAAGAAGAGTCAGTCTTCTTGTGCTTAAGTCGGCATTGTGCCTTTTCTATTTAATTGCGATGAAATTTGTTTGTTTTATCGTCAATATGAAGGTCAGAGGGATGCAGTAAACATGAAGTGAAGCATCGGAATCTATATCTAGTGTCACAGGAATGGTTCAAAACATTGTCAGTAAGAAGAGTCAGTCTTCTTGTACTTAAGTCGGCATTGTGCCTTTTGTATTTATTTCCGATGTAATATCTGTGTTTCATCGTCATAAAGAAGGTCCAAGTGATACAGTACACCTGAAGTGAAGCATCGGAATCTATAACTAGTGTCACAGGAATGGTTCAAAACATAGACAGTAAGAAGAGTCCGTCTTCTTGCACTTAAGTCGGCATTGTACCTTTTGTATTAAACTCCGATGCAATTTCTGTGATTCATCGTCAATAAGAAGGTCCATGGGATACAGTAAACCTGAAGTGAAGCATCGGAATCTATAACTAGTGTCGCAGGAATGGTTCAATACATAGTCAGTAAGAAGAGTCAGTCTTCTTGTATTTAAGTCGGCATTGTGCCTTTTCTATTTAATTCCGATGCAATTTCGGTGTTTCATCGTAGATAAGAAGGTCACAGGGATACAGTAAACCTGAAGTGAAGCATCGGAATCTATAACTAGTGTCACAGGAACGGTTCAAAACATAGACAGTAAGAAGAGTCAGTCTACTTGCACTTAAGTCGGCATTGTGTATTATCTATTTAATTCCGATACAATTTCTGTGTTTCATCGTCAATAAGAAGGTCCAAGGGATACAGTAAACTTGGAGTGAAGCATCGGAATCTATAACTAGTGTCACAGGAATGGTTCAAAACATAGAGAGTAAGAAGAGTCTGTCTTCATGTACTTATGTCGGCATTGTGCCTTTTGTATTTAATTCCGATGCAATTTCTGTGTTTCATCGTCAATAAGAAGGTCCAAGGGATACAGTAAACCTGTAGTGAAGCAACGGAATCTATAACTAGTGTCACAGGAATGGTTCAAAACATACACAGTAAGAAGAGTCTGTCTTCATGTACTTAAGTCGGCATTGTGCCTTCAGTATTTATTTCCGATGCAATTTCTGTGTTTCATCGTCAATAAGAAGATCAGAGGGATACAGTAAACATGAAGTGAATCATCGGAATCTATAACTAGTGTCACAGGAATGGTTCAAAACATAGTCATTAAGAAGAGTCAGTCTTTTTGTACTTAAGTCGGCATTGTGCCTTTTGTATTTATTTCAGATGTAATTTCTGTGTTTCATCGTCAATACGAAGGACCAAATGATACAGTAAACCGGAGGTGAAGCATCGGAATCTATAACTGGTGTCACAGGAATGGTTCTAAACACATATAGTAAGAAGAGTCAGTCTTCTAGTACTTAAGTCGGCATTGTGCCTTTAGTATTTATTTCGGATGCAATTTCTGTGTTTCATCGTCAATAAGAAGATCAGAGGGATACAGTAAACATGAAGTGAAGCATCGGAATCTATAACTAGTGTCACAGAGATGGTTCAAAACATAGACAGTAAGAAGAGTCTGTCTTCATGTACTTAAGTCGGCATTGTGCCTTTAGTATTTATTTCCGATGCAATTTCTGTGTTTCATCGTCAATAAGATGATCAGAGGGATACAGTAAACATGAAGTGAAGCATCGGAATCTATAACTAGTGTCACAGGAATGGTTCAAAACATAGTCAGTAACAAGAGTCAGTCTTCTTGTACCTACTTCGGCATTGTGCCTTATCTATTTAATTCCGATGCAATTTCGGTGTTTCATCGTCGATAAGAAGGTCAGAGGGATACAGTAAACCTGAAGTGATGCATCGGAATCTATAACTAGTGTCACAGGAATGGTTCAAAACATAGACAGTAAGAAGAGTCAGTCTTCTTGTGCTTAAGTCGGCATTGTGCATTTTCTATTTAATTGCGGTGAAATTTGTTTGTTTTATCGTCAATATGAAGGTCAGAGGGATGCAGTAAACATGAAGTGAAGCATCGGAATCTATATCTAGTGTCACAGGAATGGTTCAAAACATAGTCAGTAAGAAGAGTCAGTCTTCTTGTCCTTAAGTGCGCATTGTCCCTTTTGTATTTAATTCCGATGCAATTTCTGTGTATCATCGTCAATAAGAAGATCCAAGGGATACAGTAAACCTGAAGTGAGGAATCGGAATCTATAACTAGTGTCACAGGAATGGTTCAAAACATAGTCAGTAACAAGAGTCAGTCTTCTTGTACCTACTTCGGCATTGTGCCTTATCTATTTACTTCCGATGCCATTTCGGTGTTTCATCGTCAATAAGAAGGTCAGAGGGATACATTAAACCGGAAGTGAAGCATCGGAAACTAAAACTAGTGTCACAGGAATTGTTCAAATCATAGACAGTAAGAAGTGTCAGTCTTCTTGTACTTAAGACGGCATTGTGCCATTTGTATTTATTTTTGATGTAATTTCTGTGTTTCATCGTCAATAAGAAGGTCCAAATGATACAGTACACCTGAAGTGAAGCATCGGAATCTATAACTAGTGTCACAGGAATGGTTCAAAACATAGACAGTAAGAAGAGTCCGTCTTCTTGCACTTAAGTCGGCATTGTACCTTTTGTATTAAACTCCGATGCAATTTCTGTGTTTCATCGTCAAAAAGAAGGTCCATGGGATACAGTAAACCTGAATTGAAGCATCGGAATCTATAACTAGTGTCACAGGAATGGTTCAATACATAGTCAGTAAGAAGAGTCAGTCTTCTTGTATTTAAGTCGGCATTGTGATTTTTCTATTTAATTCCGAAGCAGTTTCAGTGTTTCATCGTCAATAAGAAGGTCCAAGGGATACAGTAAAACTGGAGGAAGCATCAGAATCTATAACTACTGTCACAGGTATGGTTCAAATCATAGACAGTATGAAGAGTCAGACTTCTTGTACTTAAGTCGGCATTGTGTATTTTGTATTTAATTCCGATGCAATTTCTGTGTTTCATCGTCAATAAGAAGGTCAGATGGATACATTAAACCTGAAGTGAAGCATCGGAATCTATAACTAGTGTCACAGAAATGGTTCGAAACATAGGCAGTAAGAAGAGTCAGTCTTCTCGTACTTATGTCGCCATTGTGCATTTTGTATTTAATTCCGATGCAATTTCTGTGTTTCATCGTCAATAAGAAGGTCAGAGGGATACAGTAAACCTGATGTGAAGCATCGGAATCTATAACTAGTGTCACAGGAAGGGTTCAAAACATAGGCAGTAAGAAGAGTCAGTCTTCTTTTACTTAAGTCTGCATTGTGCCTTTTCTATATAATTCAGATGCAATTTCTGTGTTTCATCGTCAATAAGAAGGTCAGAGGGATACAGTAAACATGAAGTGAAGCAACGGAATCTGTAACTAGTGTCACAGGAATGGTTCAAAACATAGTCAGTAAGAAGAGTCAGTCTTTTTGTACTTAAGTCGGCATTGTGCCTTTTGTATTTATTTCAGATGTAATTTCTGTGTTTCATCGTCAATAAGAAGGACCAAATGATACAGTAAACCGGAGGTGAAGCATCGGAATCTATAACTGGTGTCACAGGAATGGTTCTAAACATATATAGTAAGAAGAGTCAGTCTTCTTGTACTTAAGTTGGCATTGTGCCTTTAGTATTTATTTCCGATGCAATTTCTGTGTTCCATTGTCAATAAGAAGGTCCAAGGGATTGAGCAAACCTGAAGTGAAGCATCGGAATCTATAACTAGTGTCACAGGAATGGTTCAAAACATAGCCAGTAAGAAGAGTCTGACTTCTTGTACTTAAGTCGGCTTTGTGCCTTTTGTATTTAATTCCGATGCAATATCTGTGTTTCATCGTCAATAAGAAGGTCCAAGGGATACAGTAAACCTGAAGTGAAGCATCGGAATCTATAACTAGTGACACAGGAATGGTTCAATACATAGTTAGTGAGAAGAGTGAGTCTCCTTGAACTTGAGTCGGCATTGTCCCTTTTCTATTCAATTCGGATGCAATTTCTGTGTTTCATCGTCAATAAGAAGGTCCAAGGGATACAGTAAACCTGGAGTGAGGCATCGGAATCTATAACTAGAGTCACAGGAATGGTTCTAAACATAGACTGTAAGAAGAGTCAGTCTTCTTGTACTTAAGTCGGCATTGTGCCTTTTCTATTTAATTCCGATAAAATTTGTTTGTTTCAACGTCAATGAGAAGGTCAGAGGGATACAGTAAACATGAAGTGAAGCATCGGAAACAATAACTAGTGTCACAGGAATGGATCAAAACATAGTCAGTAACAAGAGTCAGTCTTCTTGTACCTACTTCGGCATTGTGCCTTATCTATTTAATTCCGATGCAATATCGGTGTTTCAACGTCGATAAGAAGGTCAGAGGGATACAGTAAACCTGAAGTGAAGCATCGGTATCTAAAACTAGTGTCACAGGAACGGTTCAAAACATAGAGAGTAAGAAGAGTCAGTCTTCTTGCACTTAAGTCGGCATTGTGCATTTTCTATTTCATTCCGATGCAATTTCTGTGTTTCATCGTCAATAAGAAGGTCAAAGGGATAGAGTAACCCTGGAGTGAAGCATCGGAATCTATAACTAGTGTCACAGGAATGGTTCAAATCATAGACAGTAAGAAGAGTCTGTATTCATGTACTTATGTCGGCATTGTGCCTTTTGTATTTAATTCCGATGCAATTTCTGTGTTTCATCGTCAATAAGAAGGTCCAAGGGATACAGTAAACCTGTAGTGAAGCAACGGAATCTATAACTAGTGTCACAGGAATGGTTCAAATATAGTCAGTAACAAGAGTCAGTCTTCTTGTACCTACTTCGGCATTGTGCCTTATCTATATAAATCCGATGCAATTTCGGTGTTTCATCGTCAATAAGAAGGTCAGAGGAATACAGTAAACCTGAAGTGAAGCATCGGAATCTATAACTAGTGTCACAGGAATGGTTCAATACATAGTCAGTGAGAAGAGTGAGTCTTCTTGTACTTAAGTCGGCATTGTGCCTTTTCTATTTAATTCCGATGCAACTTCTGTGTTCATCGTCAATAAGAAGGTCCAAGGGATACAGTAAACCTGGAGTGAAGCATCGGAATCTATAACTAGTGTCACAGGAATGGTTCAAAACATAGACAGTAAGAAGAGTCAGTCTTCTTGTACTTAAGTCGGCATTGTGCCTTTTCTATTTAATTGCGATGAAATTTGTTTGTTTCATCGTCAATATGAAGGTCAGAGGGATACAGTAAACATGAAGTGAAGCATCGGAATCTTTATCTAGTGTTACAGGAATGGTTCAAAACATAGTCAGTAAGAAGTGTCAGTCTTCTTGTCCTTAAGTGCGCATTGTGCCTTTTGTATTTAATTCCGATGCAATTTCTGTGTATCATCGTCAATAAGAAGATCCAAGGGATACAGTAAACCTGAAGTGAAGCATTGGGAACTATAACTAGTGTCACAGGAATGGTTCAAAACATAGACAGTAAGAAGAGTCTGTCTTCATGTACTTATGTCGGCATTGTGCCTCTTGTATTTAATTCCGATGCAATTACTGTGCTTCATCGTCAATAAGAAGGTCCAAGGGATACAGTAAACCTGTAGTGAAGCAACAGAATCTATAACTAGTGTCGCGGAATGGTTCAAAACGTAGTCAGTAACAAGAGTCAGTCTTCTTGTACCTACTTCGGCATTGTGCCTTATCTATTTAATTCCGATGCAATTTCGGTGTTTCATCGTCAATAAGAGGGCCAAAAGGATACAGTAAACCTGAAGTGAAGCATCGGAAATCTATAACTAGTGTCACAGGAATGGTTCAATACATAGTCAGTGAGAAGAGTGAGTCTTCTAGTACTTATGTCGGCATTGTGCCTTTTCTATTTAATTCCGATGCAATTTCTGTGTTCATCGTCAATAAGAAGGTCCAAGGGATACTGTAAACCTGGAGTGAAGCAGCGGAATCTATAACTAGTGTCACAGGAATGGTTCAAAACATAGACAGTAAGAAGAGTCTGTCTTAATGTACTTATGTCGGCATTGTGCCTTTTGTATTTAATTCCGATGCAATTTCTGTGTTTCATTGTCAATAAGAAGGTCCAAGGGATACAGTAAACCTGGAGTGAAGCATCGGAATCTATAACTAGTGTCACAGGAATGGTTCAAAACATAGACAGTAAGAAGAGTCTGTCTTCATGTACTTATGTCGGCATTGTGCATTTTGTATCTAATTCCGATGAAATTTACGGGTTTCATCGTCAATACGAAGGTCCAAGGGATACAGTAAACCTGTAGTGAAGCATCGGAATCTATAACTAGTGTCACAGGAATGGTTCAAAACATAGTCAGTAACAAGAGTCATTCTTCTTGTACCTACTTCGGCATTGTGCCTTATATATTTAACTCCGACGCAATTTCGGTGTCTCATCGTCAATAAGAAGGTCAGAGGGATACAGTAAACCTGAAGTGAAGCATCGGAATCTATAACTAGTGTCACAGAAATGGTTCAAAACATAGGCAGTAAGAAGAGTCAGTCTTCTTGTACTTAAGACGGCATTGTGCATTTTGTATTTAATTCCAATGCAATTTCTGCGTTTCATCGTCAATAAGAAGGGCAGAGGGATACAGTAAACCTGATGTGAAGCATCGGAATCTATAACTAGTGTCACAGGAAAGGTTCTAAACATAGACAGTAAGAAGAGTCAGCCTTCTTATACTTAAGTCGGCATTGTGCCTTTTGTATTGATTCCGATGCAATTTCTGTGTTTCATCGTCAATAAGACGGTCCAAGGGATGCAGTACACCTGAAGTGAAGCATCGGAATCTATAACTAGTGTCACAGGAATGGTTCAAAGCACAGTCAGTAAGAAGAGTCAGTCTTCATATACTTATGTCGGCATTGTGCCTTTTGTATTTAGTTCCGATGCAATTTCATTGTTTCATCGTCAATAAGAAGTTCCAAGGGAAACAGTAAACCTGAAGTGAAGCATCGGAATCTATAACTAGTGTCAATGGAATGGTTCAAACATATACAGTAGGAAGAGTCAGTCTTCTTGTACTTAAGTCGGCATTGTGCCTTTTGTATTTAATTCCGAGGCAATTCCTGTGTTTCATAGTCATTAAGAATGTCCAAGGGATACAGTAAACCTGAAGTGAAGCATCGGAATCTATAACTAGTGACACAGGAATGGTTCAATACATAGTTAGTGAGAAGAGTGAGTCTCCTTGAACTTGAGTCGGCATTGTCCCTTTTCTATTCAATTCAGATGCAATTTCTGTGTTTCATCGTCAATAAGAAGGTCCAAGGGATACAGTAAACCTGGAGTGAAGCATCGGAATCTATAACTAGAGTCACAGGAATGGTTCAAAACATAGACAGTAAGAAGAGTCAGTCTTCTTGTACTTAAGTCGGCATTGTGCCTTTTCTATTTAATTCCGATAAAATTTGTTTGTTTCAACGTCAATGAGAAGGTCAGAGGGATACAGTAAACATGAAGTGAAGCATCGGAAACAATAACTAGTGTCACAGGAATGGATCAAAACATAGTCAGTAACAAGAGTCAGTCTTCTTGTACCTACTTCGGCATTGTGCCTTATCTATTTAATTCCGATGCAATATCGGTGTTTCATCGTCGATAAGAAGGTCAGAGGGATACAGTAAACCTGAAGTGAAGCATCGGTATCTAAAAGTAGTGTCACAGGAACGGTTCAAAACATAGAGAGTAAGAAGAGTCAGTCTTCTTGCACTTAAGTCGGCATTGTGCATTTTCTATTTCATTCCGATGCAATTTCTGTGTTTCATCGTCAATAAGAGGGTCCAAGGGATAGAGTAAACCTGGAGTGAAGCATCGGAATCCATAACTAGTGTCACAGGAATGGTTCAAAACATAGACAGTAAGAAGAGTCTGTCTTCATGTACTTATGTCGGCATTGTGCCTTTTGTATTTAATTCCGATGCAATTTCTGTGTTTCATCGTCAATAAGAAGGTCCAAGGGATACAGTAAACCTGTAATGAAGCAACGGAATCTATAACTAGTGTCACAGGAATGGTTTGAAACATAGTCAGTAACAAGAGTCAGTCTTCTTGTACCTACTTCGGCATTGTGCCTTATCTATTTAAATCCGATGCAATTTCGGTGTTTCATCGTCAATAAGAAGGTCAGAGGAATACAGTAAACCTGAAGTGAAGCATCGGAATCTATAACTAGTGTCACAGGAATGGTTCAATACATAGTCAGTGAGAAGAGTGAGTCTTCTTGTACTTAAGTCGGCATTGTGCCTTTTCTATTTAATTCCGATGCAACTTCTGTGTTCATCGTCAATAAGAAGGTCCAAGGGATACAGTAAACCTGGAGTGAAGCATCGGAATCTATAACTAGTGACACAGGAATGGTTCAAAACATAGACAGTAAGAAGAGTCAGTCTTCTTGTACTTAAGTCGGCATTGTGCCTTTTCTATTTAATTGCGATGAAATTTGTTTGTTTCATCGTCAATATGAAGGTCAGAGGGATACAGTAAACATGAAGTGAAGCAACGGAATCTTTATCTAGTGTCACAGGAATGGTTCAAAACATAGTCAGTAAGAAGAGTCAGTCTTCTTGTCCTTAAGTGCGCATTGTGCCTTTTGTATTTAATTCCGATGCAATTTCTGTGTATCATCGTCAATAAGAAGATCCAAGGGATACAGTAAACCTGAAGTGAAGCATCGGGAACTATAACTAGTGTCACAGGAATGGTTCAAAACATAGACAGTAAGAAGAGTCTGTCTTCATGTACTTATGTCGGCATTGTGCCTCTTGTATTTAATTCCGATGCAATTACTGTGCTTCATCGTCAATAAGAAGGTCCAAGGGATACAGTAAACCTGAAGTGAAGCAACAGAATCTATAACTAGTTTCACAGGAATGGTTCAAAACATAGTCAGTAACAAGAGTCAGTCTTCTTGTACCTACTTCGGCATTGTGCCTTATCTATTTAATTCCGATGCAATTTCGGTGTTTCATCGTCAATAAGAAGGCCAGAGGGATACAGTAAACCTGAAGTGAAGCATCGGAAATCTATAACTAGTGTCACAGGAATGGTTCAATACATAGTCAGTGAGAAGAGTGAGTCTTCTAGTACTTATGTCGGCATTGTGCCTTTTCTATTTAATTCCGATGCAATTTCTGTGTTCATCGTCAGTAAGAAGGTCCAAGGGATACTGTAAACCTGGAGTGAAGCAGCGGAATCTATAACTAGTGTCACAGGAATGGTTCAAAACATAGACAGTAAGAAGAGTCTGTCTTAATGTACTTATGTCGGCATTGTGCCTTTTGTATTTAATTCCGATGCAATTTCTGTGTTTCATTGTCAATAAGAAGGTCCAAGGGATACAGTAAACCTGGAGTGAAGCATCGGAATCTATAACTAGTGTCACAGGAATGGTTCAAAACATAGACAGTAAGAAGAGTCTGTCTTCATGTACTTATGTCGGCATTGTGCATTTTGTATTTAATTCCGATGAAATTTCTGGGTTTCATCGTCAATACGAAGGTCCAAGGGATACAGTAAACCTGTAGTGAAGCATCGGAATCTATAACTAGTGTCACAGGAATGGTTCAAAACATAGTCAGTAACAAGAGTCATTCTTCTTGTACCTACTTCGGCATTGTGCCTTATATATTTAACTCCGACGCAATTTCGGTGTCTCATCGTCAATAAGAAGGTCAGAGGGATACAGTAAACCTGAAGTGAAGCATCGGAATCTATAACTAGTGTCACAGGTATGGTTCAAATCATAGACAGTATGATGAATCAGACATCTTGTACTTAAGTCGGCATTGTGTCTTTTGTATTTAATTCCGATGCAATTTCTGTGTTTCATCGTCAATAAGATGGTCAGATGGATACAGTAACCCTGAAGTGAAGCATCGGAATCTATAACTAGTGTCACAGAAATGGTTCAAAACATAGGCAGTAAGAAGAGTCAGTCTTCTTGTACTTAAGACGGCATTGTGCATTTTGTATTTAATTCCAATGCAATTTCTGTGTTTCATCGTCAATAAGAAGGTCAGAGGGATACAGTAAACCTGATGTGAAGCATCGGAATCTATAACTAGTGTCACAGGAAAGGTTCTAAACATAGACAGTAGGAAGAGTCAGCCTTCTTATACTTAAGTCGGCATTGTGCCTTTTGTATTTAATTCCGATGCAATTTCTGTGTTTCATCGTCAATAAGACGGTCCAAGGGATGCAGTACACCTGAAGTGAAGCATCGGAATCTATAACTAGTGTCACAGGAATGGTTCAAAGCACAGTCAGTAAGAAGAGTCTGTCTTCATATACTTATGTCGGCATTGTGCCTTTTGTATTTAATTCCGATGCAATTTCATTGTTTCATCGTCAATAAGAAGTTCCAAGGGAAACAGTAAACCTGAAGTGAAGCATCGGAATCTATAACTAGTGTCAATGGAATGGTTCAAACATATACAGTAGGAAGAGTCAGTCTTCTTGTACTTAAGTCGGCATTGTGCCTTTTGTATTTAATTCCGAGGCAATTCCTGTGTTTCATAGTCATTAAGAATGTCCAAGGGATACAGTAAACCTGAAGTGAAGCATCGGAATCTATAACTAGTGTCACAGGAATGGTTCAAAACATAGACAGTAAGAAGCGGCAGTCTGCTTGTACTTAAGTCGGCATTGTGCCTTTTGTATTCAATTCCGATGCAATATTTGTGTGTCATCGTCAATAAGAAGGTCAGAGGGTTACAGTAACCCAGAAGTGAAGCATCGGAATCTGTAACTAGTGTCACGGAAATGGTTCGAAACATAGACAGTAAGAAGAGTCAGTCTTTTTGTACTTAAGTCGGCATTGTGAATTTTGTATTTAATTCCGATGCAATTTCTGTGTTTCATCGTCAATAAGAAGGTCCAAGGGATACAGTAAACCTGAAGTGAAGCATAGGAATCTATAATTAGTGTCACAGGAACGGTTCAAAGCATAGTCAGTAAGAAGAGTCAGTCTTCTTGTACTTAAGTCGGCATTGTGCCTTTTGTATTTAATTCCGATGCAATTTCAGTGTTTCATCGACAATAAAAAGGTCCAAGGGATACAGTAAACCTGAAGTGAAGCATCGGAATCTACAACTAGTGTCACAGGAATGGTTCAAAAAGTAGTCAGTAAGAAGAGTCAGTCTTCTTGTACTTAAGTCGGCATTATGCCTTTTTTATTTAATTCCGACGCTATTTCTGTGTTTCGTTGTCAATAAGAAGGTCCAAGTTATACAGTAAACCTGAAGTGAAGCATCGGAATCTATAACTAGCTTCAAAGGAATGGTTCAAAACATAGAGAGTAAGATGAGTCAGTCTTCTTGTACTTAAGTCGGCATTGTGTATTTTGTATTTAATTCCGATGCAATTTATGTGTTTCATCGTCAATAAGAAGGTCCAAGGGATTCAGTAAACCTAAAGTGAAGCATCGGAATCTATAACTAGTGTCACAGAAATGGTTCATAACATAGACAGTTAGAAGAGTCAATTTTCTTGTACTTAAGTCGGCATTGTGCCTTTTCTATTCAATTCCGATGCAATTTCTGTGTTTCATCGTCAAAAAGAAGGTCAGAGGGATACAGTAAACCTGAAGTGAAGCATCGGAATCTATAACTAGTGTCACAGGAATGGTTCAAAACGTAGTCAGTAAGAAGTGTCAGTCTTTTTGTACATAGGTCGGCATTGTGCCTTTTGTATTTATTTCCGATGTAATATCTGTGTTTCATCGTCAATATGAAAGTCCAAATGATACAGTAAACCTGAAGTGATGCATCGGAATCTATAACTAGTGTCACAGGAATGGTTCAAAACATAGAGAATAAGAAGCGTCAGTCTTCTTGTACTTAAGTCGGCATTGTGCCTTTTGTATAAAATTCCGATGCAATTTCTGTGTATCATCGTCAATAAGCAGGTCAGATGGATACAGTAACCCTGAAGTGAAGCATCGGAATCTATAACTAGCGTCACAGAAATGGTTCAATACATAGGCAGTAAGAAGAGTCAGTCTTCTTGTACTTAAGTCGGCATTATGCCTTTTCTATTTAATTCCGACGCTATTTCTGTGTTTCGTCGTCAATAAGAAGGTACAAGATATACAGTAAACCTGAAGTGAAGCATCGGAATCCATAACTAGCTTTAGAGGAATGGTTCAAAACATAGAGAGTAAGATGAGTCAGCCTTCTTGTACTTAAGTCGGCATTGTGTATTTTGTATTTAATTCCGATGCAATTTCTGTGTTTCATCGTCAATAAGAAGGTCCATGGGGTACAGTAAACCTGGAGTGAAGCATCGGAATCTATAACTAGTGTCACAGGAATGGTTCAAAGCATAGTCAGTAACAAGAGTCAGTCATCTTGTACCTAAGTCGGCATTGTGCCATTTCGATTTCATTCCGATGCATTTTCGGTGTTTCATCGTCAATAAGAAGGTCAGAGGGATACAGTAAAGCTGAAGTGAAGCAAAGGAATCTAATACTAGTGTCACAGGAATGGTACAAAACGTAGACAGTAAGAAGAGTCTGTCTTTTTGCAATTAAGTCGGCTTGATGCCTTTTCTATTTAATTCCGATGGAATTTCTGTGTTTCATCGTCAATAAGAAGGTCAGAGGGATACAGTAAACCTGAAGTGAAGCATCGTAATCTATAACTAATGTCACAGGAATGGTTCAAATCATAGGCAGTAACAAGAGTCAGCCTTCTTGTACTTAAGTCTGCATTGTGCATTTTGTATTTAATTCCGATGCAATTTCTGTGTTTCATCGTCAATAAGAAGGTCCAAGGGATACAGTAAAACTGAAGTGAAGCATCGGAATCTATAACTAGTGTCACAGGAATCGATCAAATCATAGACAGTAAGAAGAGTCAGTCTTCATGTACTTACGTCGGCATTGTGCCTTTTGAATTTAATTCCGATGCAATTGCTGTGTTTCATCGTCAATAAGAACGTAAGAGGGATTCAGTAAACCTGAAGTGAAGCATCGGAATCTATAACTAGTGTCACAGAAATGGTTCAAAACATAGGCAGTAAGAAGAGTCAGTCTTCTTGTACTTAAGTCGGCATTGTTCATTTTGTATTTAATTCCGATGCCATTTCTGTGTTACATCGTCAATAAGAAGGTCAGAGGGATACAGTAAACGTGAAGTGAAGCATCGGAATCTATAACTAGTGTCACAGGAATGGTTCAAAACATAGACAGTAAGAAGAGTCAGCCTGCTTGTACTTGAGTCGGCATTGTGCCTTTTGTAATAAATTCCGATGCAATTTCTGTGTTTCCTCGTCAATAAGAGGGTCCAAGGAATACAGTAAACCTGATGTGAAGCATCGGAATCTATAACTAGTGTCACAGGAATGGTTCATATCATAGACAGTTAGAAGAGTCAGTCTTCGTGTACTTAAGTCGGCATTGTGCCTTTTCTATTCAATTCCGATGCAATTTCTGTGTTTCATCGTCAAAAAGAAGGTCAGAGGGATACAGTAAACGTGAAGTGAAGCATCGGAATCTATAACTAGTGTCACAGGAATGGTTCAAAACGTAGTCAGTAAGAAGAGTCAGTCTTTTTGTACTTAAGCCGGCATTGTGCCTTTTGTATTTATTTCCGATGTAATATCTGTGTTTCATCGTCAATATGAAGGTCCAAATGATACAGTAAACCTGAAGTGATGCATCGGAATCTATAACTAGTGTCACAGGAATGGTTCAAATCATAGACAATAAGAAGCGTCAGTCTTCTTGTACTTAAGTCATCATTGTGCCTTTTGTATAATATTCCGATGCAATTTCTGTGTTTCATCGTCAATAAGCAGGTCAGATGGATACAGTAACCCTGAAGTGAGGCATCGGAATCTATAACTAGTGTCACAGAAATGGTTCAAAACATAGGCAGTAAGAAGAGTCAGTCTTCTTGTACTTAAGTCGGCATTGTGCATATTGTATTTAATTCCGATGCAATTTCTGTGTTTCATCGTGAACAAGGAGGTCAGAGGGATACAGTAAACCTGAAGTGAAGCATCGGAATCTATAACTAGTGTCACAGGGATGGTTTTAAACATAGACAGTAAGAAGAGTCAGTCTTTTTTGTACTTAAGTCGGCATTGTGCCTTTTGTATTTATTTCTGATGTACTTTCTGTGTTTCATCGTCAATAAGAAGGTCCAAATGATACAGTAAATCTGAAGTGAAGCATCGGAATCTATAACTAGTGTCACAGGAATGGTTCAAAACATAGACAGTAAGAAGAGTCAGTCTTTTTGTACTTAAGTCGGCATTGTGCCTTTTGTATTTTATTCCGGTGCAATTTCTGTGTTTCATCGTCAATAAGAAGGTCAGAAGGATACAGTAAACCTGAAGTCAATCATCAGAATGTATAACTAGTGTCACAGGAATGTTTCAAAACATAGTCAGTAAGATAAGTCAGTCGTCTTGTCCTTAAGTCGGCATTGCGCCTTTGGATCTAATTCTGATGCAATTTTTGTGTTTCATCGTCAATAAGAAGGTCCAAGGGATCCAGTAAACCTGGAGTGTACATCGGAATCTATAACAAGTGTCACAGGAATGGTTCAAAACATAGACAGTAAGAAGATACAGTCTTCTTGTACTTAAGTGGGCATTGTGCCTTTTGTATTTAATTCTGATGCAATTTCTGTGTTTCATCGTTAATAAGAAGGTCCACGGGATACAGTAAACCTGAAGTGAAGCATCGGAATCTATAACTAGTGTCACAGGGATGGTTTTAAACATAGACAGTAAGAAGAGTCAGTCTTTTTTGTACTTAAGTCGGCATTGTGCCTTTTGTATTTATTTCTGATGTACTTTCTGTGTTTCATCGTCAATAAGAAGGTCCAAATGATACAGTAAATCTGAAGTGAAGCATCGGAATCTATAACTAGTGTCACAGGAATGGTTCAAAACATAGACAGTAAGAAGAGTCAGTCTTTTTGTAATTAAGTCGGCATTGTGCCTTTTGTATTTTATTCCGGTGCAATTTCTGTGTTTCATCGTCAATAAGAAGGTCAGAGGGATACAGTAAACCTGAAGTCAATCATCAGAATGTATAACTAGTGTCACAGGAATGTTTCAAAACATAGTCAGTAAGATAAGTCAGTCGTCTTGTCCTTAAGTCGGCATTGCGCCTTTGGATCTAATTCTGATGCAATTTTTGTGTTTCATCGTCAATAAGAAGGTCCAAGGGATCTAGTAAACCTGGAGTGTACATCGGAATCTATAACAAGTGTCACAGGAATGGTTCAAATCATAGTCAGTAAGAAGAGTCAGTCATCTTGTTCTTAAGTGCGCATTGTGCCTTATGCATTTAATTCCGATGCAATTTCTGTCTATAATCCTCAATAAGAAGATCCAAGGGATACAGTAAACCTGAAGTGAAGCATCGGAACCTATAACTAGTGTCACAGGAATGGTTCAAAACATAGACAGTAAGAAGAGTCAGTCTTCATGTACTTATGTCGGCATTGTGCCATTTGTATTTAATTCCGATGCAATTTCTGTGTTTCATCGTCAATAAGGAGGTACATGGGATACAGTAAACCCGAAGTGAATCAACGGAATCTATAACTAGTGTCACAGGAATGGTTCAAAACATAGTCAGCAACAAGAGTCAGTCTTCTTGTACCTAAGTCGGCATGGTGTCTTTTCTATTTAATTCCGATGCAATTTCTGTGTTTCATCGTCAATACGAAAGTCCAAAGGATACAGTAAACCTGAAGTGAAGCATGGGAATCTATAACTACTGTCACAGGAATAGTTCAAAACAGAGACAGTAAGAAGAGTCAGTCTTCATGTACTTAAGTCGGCATTGTGCCTTTTGTATTTAATTCCGCTGCAATTTCATTGTTTCATCGTCAGTAAAAAGTTGCAAGGGAAACAGTAAACCTGAAGTCAAGCATCGGAATCTATAACTAGTGTCACAGGAATGGTTCAAAGCATAGACAGTAAGGAGAATCAGTCTTCTTGTACTTCAGTCGGCATTGTGGCTTTTGTATTTAATTCCGATTCAATTTCTGTGCTTCATCGTCAATAAGAAGGTCCAAGAGATACAGTAAAGCTGAAGTCAAGCATCGGAATCTGTAACTAGTGTTACGGGAAAGGTTTAAAACATAGGCAGTAAGAAGAGTCAGTCTTCTTGTCCTTAAGTCGACATTGTGCCGTTTGTATTTAATTCCGATGCAATTTCTGTGTTTCATCGTCAATAAGAAGGTCCAAGGGATACAGTAAACCTGAAGTGAAGCATCGGAATCTATAACTAGTGTCACAGAAATGGTTCAAAACATAGGCAGTAAGAAGAGTCAGTCTTCTTGTACTTAAGTCGGCATTGTGCATTTTGTAATTAATTCCGATGCAATTTCTGTGTTTCTGCGTCAATAAGGAGGTCAGAGGGATACTGTAAACTTGATGTGAAGCATCGGAATCTATAACTAGTGTCACAGGAATGGTTCAAAACATTGACAGTAAGCAGAGTCAGTCTTCTTGTACTTAAGTCGGCATTGTGCCTTTTCTATATAATTCCGATGCAATTTCTGTGTTTCATCGTCAATAGGAAGGTCAGGGGGACACAGTAAACCTGAAGTGAAGCATCGGAATCCATAACTAGTGTCACAGGAATGGTTCAAAACATAGTCAGTAAGAAGAGTCAGTCTTTTTGTACTTATGTCGGCATTATGATTTTTGTATTTGTTTCAGATGTAATTTCTGTGTTTCATCGTCAATAAGAAGGTCCAAATGATACAGTAAACCTGAAGTGAAGCATCGGAATCTATAACTAGTGTCACAGGAATGGTTCAAAACATAGACAGTAAGAAGAGTCAGGCATTTTGTACTTAAGTCGGCATTGTGCCTTTTGTATTTAATTCTGGTGCAATTTCTGTGTTTCATCGTCAATAAGAAGGTCAGAGGGGTACAGTAAACCTGAAGGGAATCATCGGAATCTATAACTAGTGTCACAGGAGTGTTTCAAAACATAGTCAGTAAGAAGAGTCAGTCTTCTTGTCCTTAAGTCGGCATTGTGCCTTTTGTATTTAATTCCGGTGCAATTTCTGTGTTTCATCGTCAATAAGAAGGCCAGAAGGATACAGTAAACCTGAAGTGAATCATCGGAATCTATAACTAGAGTCACAGGATTGTTTCAAAGCATAGTCTGCAAGAAGAGTCCGTCTTCTTGCTCTTAAGTCGGCATTGTGCCTTTTGTATTTAATTCCGATGCATTTTTGTGTTTCATCGTCAATAAGAAAGTCCAAGGGATACAGTAAACCTGGAGTGTACATCGGAATCTATAACTAGTGTCACAGGAATGGTTCAAAACATAGACAGTAAGAAGATACAGTCTTCTTGAACTTAATTCGGCATTGTGCCTTTTGTATTTAATTCCGATGCAATTTCTGTGTTTCATCGTCAATAAGAAGGTCCAAGGAATACAGTAAACCTGAAGTGAAGCATCGGAATCTATAACTAGCGTCACAGGAATGGTTCAATACATAGTCAGTGAGGAGAGTGAGTCTTCTTGTACTAAAGTCGGCATTGTGCCTTTTCTATTTAATTCCGATGCAATTTCTGTGTTTCATCGTCAATAAGAGGGTCCAAGGGATACAGTAAACCTGAAGTGAAGCATCGGAATCTATAACTAGTGTCACAGGAATGGTTCTAAGTATAGGCAGTTAGTAGAGTCAGTCATCTTGTCCTTAAGTCGGCATTGTGCCTTTTGTATTTAATTCCGATGCAATTTCTGTGTTTCATCGTCAATAGGAAGGTCCAAGGGATACAGTAAACCTGGAGTGAAGCATCATCATCTATAACTAGTGTCACAGGAAAGTTTCTAAACATAGACAGTAAGAAGAGTCAGCCTTCTTGTACTTAAGTTGGCATTGTGCCTTTTGTATTTAATTCTGATGCAATTTCTGTGTTTCATCCTCAATACGAAGGTCCAAGGGATACGGTAAACCTGAAGTGAAGCAACGGAATCTATAACTAGTGTCACAGG
This sequence comes from Schistocerca americana, assembly GCF_021461395.2. Taxonomy (NCBI): domain Eukaryota; kingdom Metazoa; phylum Arthropoda; class Insecta; order Orthoptera; family Acrididae; genus Schistocerca; species Schistocerca americana. Next base: position 13,148,110 of record NC_060121.1, on the reverse strand, counting down.
AATGGTTCAAAACATAGACAGTAAGAAGAGTCAGTCTTCTTGTCCTTAAGTGGAAATTGTGCATTTTGTATTTAATTCCGATGCAATGTCTCTGTTTCATCGTCAACAAGAAGGTCCAAGGGATACAGTAAATCTGAAGTGAAGCATCGGAATCTCTAACTAGTGTCACAGGAATGGTTCAAAACACAGTCAGTGAGAAGAGTCGGTCTTCATGTACTTAAGTCGGCATTGGGGTTTTGTATTTAAATCCGGTGCAATTTCTGTGTTTCATCGTCAATAAGAAGGTCAGAGGTATACACTAAACCTGAAGTGAAGCATCGAAATCTATAACTAGTGTCACAGGAATGGTTCAAAACATAGTCAGTAAGAAGAGTGAGTCTACTTGTCCTTAAGTCGGCAATGTGCCTTTTTTTTAAATTCCGGTTCAATTTCTGTGTTTCATCGTCAATAAGAAGGTCCAGGGGATACGGTAAACCTGGAGTGAAGCATCGGAATCTATAACTAGTGTCACAGGAATGGTTCAAATCATAGACAGTAAGAAGATACAGTCTTCTTGTACTTAAGTCAGCATTGTGACTTTTGTATTAAACTCCGATGCAATTTATGTGTTTCATCGTCAATAAGAAGGTCCAAGGGATACAGTAAACCTGAAGTGAAGCATCGGAATCCATAACTAGTACCACAGGAATGGTTCAGAACATAGACAGTAAGAAGAGTCAGTCTGCTTGTACTTAAGTCAGCATTGTGCCTTTTGTATTTAATTCCGATGCAATTTCTGTGTTTCATCGTCAATAAGAAGGTCTGAGGGATACAGTAAACCTGAAGTGAAGCATCGGAATCTATAACTAGTATCACAGGAATGGTTCAAAACATAGACAGTAAGAAGAGTCAGTCTTCGTGTACTTAAGTCGGCATTGTGCCTTTTGTACTTACTTCCGATGCAATTTATGTGATTCATGGTGAATAAGAAGGTCAGAGGGATACAGTAACCCTGAAGTGAAGCATCGGAATCTATAACTAGTGTCACAGAAATGGTTCAAAACATGGTCAGTAAGAAGAGTCAGTCTTCTTGTACTTGAGTCGGCACTGTGCCTTTTGTATTAAACTCCGATGCAATTTCTGTGTTTCATCGTCAATAAGGAGGTCCAAGGGATACAGTATACCTGGAGTGAAGCATCGGAATCTATAACTAGTTTTTAATGGAATGGTTTAAAACATAGACGGTAAGAAGAGTCAGTGTTCTTGTACTTAAGTCGGCATTGTGCCTTTCGTATTTAATTGCGGTGCAATTTCTGCGTTTCATCGTCAATACGAAGGTCAGAGCGATACAATAAACCTGAAGTGAAGCATCGGAATCTATAACTAGTGTCACAGGAATGGTTCAAAACATAGACAGTAAGAAGAGTCTGTCTTCATGTACTTATGTCGGCATTGTGCCTTTTCTATTTAATTGCGATGAAATTTGTTTGTTTCATCGTCAATATGAAGGTCAGAGGGATACAGTAAACATGAAGTGAAGCATCGGAATCTTTATCTAGTGTCACAGGAATGGTTCAAAACATAGTCAGTAAGAAGAGTCAGTCTTCTTGTCCTTAAGTGCGCATTGTGCGTTTTGTATTTAATTCCGATGCAATTTCTGTGTATCATCGTCAATAAGAAGATCCAAGGGATACAGTAAACCTGAAGTGAAGCATCGGAAACTATAACTAGTGTCACAGGAATGGTTCAAAACATAGACAGTAAGAAGAGTCTGTCTTCATGTACTTATGTCGGCATTGTGCCTCTTGTATTTAATTCCGATGCAATTACTGTGCTTCATCGTCAATAAGAAGGTCCAAGGGATACAGTAAACCTGAAGTGAAGCAACAGAATCTATAACTAGTGTCACAGGAATGGTTCAAAACATAGTCAGTAACAAGAGTCAGTCTTCTTGTACCTACTTCGGCATTGTGCCTTATCTATTTAATTCCGATGCAATTTCGGTGTTTCATCGTCAATAAGAAGGCCAGAGGGATACAGTAAACCTGAAGTGAAGCATCGGAAATCTATAACTAGTGTCACAGGAATGGTTCAATACATAGTCGGTGAGGAGAGTGAGTCTTCTAGTACTTATGTCGGCATTGTGCCTTTTCTATTTAATTCCGATGCAATTTCTGTGTTCATCGTCAATAAGAAGGTCCAAGGGATACTGTAAACCTGGAGTGAAGCAGCGGAATCTATAACTAGTGTCACAGGAATGGTTCAAAACATAGACAGTAAGAAGAGTCTGTCTTAATGTACTTATGTCGGCATTGTGCCTTTTGTATTTAATTCCGATGCAATTTCTGTGTTTCATTGTCAATAAGAAGGTCCAAGGGATACAGTAAACCTGGAGTGAAGCATCGGAATCTATAACTAGTGTCACAGGAATGGTTCAAAGCATTGACAGTAAGAAGAGTCTGTCTTCATGTACTTATGTCGGCACTGTGCATTTTGTATTTAATTCCGATGAAATTTCTGGGTTTCATCGTCAATACGAAGCTCCAAGGGATACAGTAAACCTGTAGTGAAGCATCGGATTCTATAACTAGTGTCACAGGAATGGTTCAAAACATAGTCAGTAACAAGAGTCATTCTTCTTGTACCTACTTCGGCATTGTGCCTTATATATTTAACTCCGATGCAATTTCGGTGTCTCATCGTCAATAAGAAGGGCAGAGGGATACAGTAAACCTGAAGTGAAGCATCGGAATCTATAACTAGTGTCACAGGTATGGTTCAAATCATAGACAGTATGATGAATCAGACTTCTTGTACTTAAGTCGGCATTGTGTCTTTTGTATTTAATTCCGATGCAATTTCTGTGTTTCATCGTCAATAAGATGGTCAGATGGATACGGTAACCCTGAAGTGAAGCATCGGAATCTATAACTAGTGTCACAGAAATGGTTCAAAACATAGGCAGTAAGAAGAGTCAGTCTTCTTGTACTTAAGTCGGCATTGTGCATTTTGTATTTAATTCCAATGCAATTTCTGTGTTTCATCGTCAATAAGAAGGTCAGAGGGATACAGTAAACCTGATGTGAAGCATCGGAATCTATAACTAGTGTCACAGGAAAGGTTCTAAACATAGACAGTAAGAAGAGTCAGCCTTCTTATACTTAAGTCGGCATTGTGCCTTTTGTATTTAATTCCGATGCAATTTCTGTGTTTCATCGTCAATAAGACGGTCCAAGGGATGCAGTACACCTGAAGTGAAGCATCGGAATCTATAACTAGTGTCACAGGAATGGTATAAAAGCATAGTCAGTAAGAAGAGTCAGTCTTCATATACTTATGTCGGCATTGTGCCTTTTGTATTTAATTCCGATGCTATTTCATTGTTTCATCGTCAATAAGAAGTTCCAAGGGAAACAGTAAACCTGAAGTGAAGCATCGGAATCTATAACTAGTGTCAATGGAATGGTTCAAACATATACAGTAGGAAGAGTCAGTCTTCTTGTACTTAAGTCGGCATTGTGCCTTTTGTATTTAATTCCGAGGCAATTCCTGTGTTTCATAGTCATTAAGAATGTCCAAGGGATACAGTAAACCTGAAGTGAAGCATCGGAATCTATAACTAGTGTCACAGGAATGGTTCAAAACATAGACAGTAAGAAGCGGCAGTCCGCTTGTACTTAAGTCGGCATTGTGCCTTTTGTATTCAATTCCGATGCAATATTTGTGTGTCATCGTCAATAAGAAGGTCAGAGGGTTACAGTAACCCAGAAGTGAAGCATCGGAATCTGTAACTAGTGTCACGGAAATGGTTCGAAACATAGACAGTAAGAAGAGTCAGTCTTTTTGTACTTAAGTCGGCATTGTGAATTTTGTATTTAATTCCGATGCAATTTCTGTGTTTCATCGTCAATAAGAAGGTCCAAGGGATACAGTAAACCTGAAGTGAAGCATAGGAACCTATCATTAGTGTCACAGGAACGGTTCAAAGCAAAGTCAGTAAGAAGAGTCAGTCTTCTTGTACTTAAGTCGGCATTATGCCTTTTGTATTTAATTCCGATGCAATTTCAGTGTTTCATCGACAATAAAAAGGTCCAAGGGATACAGCAAACCTGAAGGAAGCATCGGAATCTACAACTAGTGTCACAGGAATGGTTCAAAACATAGTCAGTAAGAAGAGTCAGTCTTCTTGTACTTAAGTCGGCATTATGCCTTTTTTATTTAATTCCGACGCTATTTCTGTGTTTCGTCGTCAATAAGAAGGTCCAAGTTATACAGTAAACCTGAAGTGAAGCATCGGAATCTATAACTAGCTTCAAAGGAATGGTTCAAAACATAGAGAGTAAGATGAGTCAGTCTTCTTGTACTTAAGTCGGCATTGTGTATTTTGTATTTAATTCCGATGCAATTTATGTGTTTCATCGTCAATAAGAAGGTCCATGGGGTACAGTAAACCTGGAGTGAAGCATCGGAATCTATAACTAGTGTCACAGGAATGGTTCAAAGCATAGTCAGTAACAAGAGTCAGTCATCTTGTACCTAAGTCGGCATTGTGCCATTTCGATTTCATTCCGATGCATTTTCGGTGTTTCATCGTCAATAAGAAGGTCAGAGGGATACAGTAAACCTGAAGTGAAGCAAAGGAATCTAATACTAGTGTCACAGGAATGGTACAAAACGTAGACAGTAAGAAGAGTCTGTCTTTTTGCAATTAAGTCGGCATTATGCCTTTTCTATTTAATTCCGATGGAATTTCTGTGTTTCATCGTCAATAAGAAGGTCAGAGGGATTCAGTAAACCTGAAGTGAAGCATCGGAATCTATAACTAGTGTCACAGAAATGGTTCAAAACATAGGCAGTAAGAAGAGTCAGTCTTCTTGTACTTAAGTCGGCATTGTTCATTTTGTATTTAATTCCGATGCCATTTCTGTGTTTCATCGTCAATAAGAAGGTCCAAGGGATACAGTAAAACTGAAGTGAAGCATCGGAATCTATAACTAGTGTCACAGGAATCGATCAAATCATAGACACTAAGAAGAGTCAGTCTTCATGTACTTACGTCGGCATTGTGCCTTTTGTATCTAATTCCGATGCAATTGCTGTGTTTCATCGTCAATAAGAACGTAAGAGGGATTCAGTAAACCTGAAGTGAAGCATCGGAATCTATAACTAGTGTCACAGAAATGGTTCAAAACATAGGCAGTAAGAAGAGTCAGTCTTCTTGTACTTAAGTCGGCATTGTTCATTTTGTATTTAATTCCGATGCCATTTCTGTGTTTCATCGTCAATAAGAAGGTCAGAGGGATACAGTAAACGTGAAGTGAAGCATCGGAATCTATAACTAGTGTCACAGGAATGGTTCAAAACATAGACAGTAAGAAGAGTCAGCCTGCTTGTACTTGAGTCGGCATTGTGCCTTTTCTATTCAATTCGGATGCAATTTCTGTGTTTCATCGTCAAAAAGAAGGTCAGAGGGATACAGTAAACGTGAAGTGAAGCATCGGAATCTATAACTAGTGTCACAGGAATGGTTCAAAACGTAGTCAGTAAGAAGAGTCAGTCTTTTTGTACTTAAGTCGGCATTGTGCCTTTTGTATTTATTTCCGATGTAATATCTGTGTTTCATCGTCAATATGAAGGTCCAAATGATACAGTAAACATGAAGTGATGCATCGGAATCTATAACTAGTGTCACAGGAATGGTTCAAAACATAGACAATAAGAAGCGTCAGTCTTCTTGTACTTAAGTCGGCATTGTGCCTTTTGTATAATATTCCGATGCAATTTCTGTGTTTCATCGTCAATAAGCAGGTCAGATGGATACAGTAACCCTGAAGTGAGGCATCGGAATCTGTAACTAGTGTCACAGAAATGGTTCAAAACATAGGCAGTAAGAAGAGTCAGTCTTCTTGTACTTAAGTCGGCATTGTGCATTTTGTATTTAATTCCGATGCAATTTCTGTGTTTCATCGTGAACAAGGAGGTCAGAGGGATACAGTAAACCTGAAGTGAAGCATCGGAATCTATAACTAGTGTCACAGGGATGGTTTTAAACATAGACAGTAAGAAGAGTCAGTCTTCTTGTACTTAAGTCGGCAATGTGCCTTTTCTATATAATTCCGATACAATTTCTGTGCTTCATCGTCAATAAGAAGGTCAGAGGGATACAGTAAACCTGATGTGAAGCATCGGAATCTATAACTAGTGTCACAGGAATGGTTCAAAACATAGTCAGTAAGAAGAGTCAGTCTTTTTTGTACTTAAGTCTGCATTGTGCCTTTTGTATTTATTTCTGATGTACTTTCTGTGTTTCATCGTCAATAAGAAGGTCCAAATGATACAGTAAATCTGAAGTGAAGCATCGGAATTTATAACTAGTGTCACAGGAATGGTTCAAAACATAGACAGTAAGAAAAGTCAGTCTTTTTGTACTTAAGTCGGCATTGTGCCTCTTGTATTTTATTCCGGTGCAATTTCTGTGTTTCATCGTCAATAAGAAGGTCAGAGGGATACAGTAAACTTGAAGTGAATCATCAGAATCTATAACTAGTGTCACAGGAATGTTTCAAAACATAGTCAGTAAGATAAGTCAGTCGTCTTGTCCTTAAGTCGGCATTGTGCCTTTGGATCTAATTCTGATGCAATTTTTGTGTTTCATCGTCAATAAGAAGGTCCAAGGGATCCAGTAAACCTGGAGTGTACATCGGAATCTATAACTAGTGTCACAGGAATGGTTCAAAACATAGACAGTAAGAAGATACAGTCTTCTTGTACTTAAGTGGGCATTGTGCCTTTTGTATTTAATTCTGATGCAGTTTCTGTGTTTCATCGCTAATAAGAAGGTCCACGGGATACAGTAAACCTGAAGTGAAGCATCGGAATCTATAACTAGTGTCACAGGAATGGTTCAAAACATAGACAGTAAGGAGAGTCAGTTTTCTTGTACTTAAGTCGGCAGTGTGCTTTTCTATTTAATTCCGATAAAATTTTTGTGTGTTTCATCGTCAATAAGAAGGTCAGAGGGATGCAGTAAACATGAAGTGAAGCATCGGAATCTATAACTAGTGTCACAGGAATGGTTCAAATCATAGTCAGTAAGAAGAGTCAGTCATCTTGTTCTTAAGTGCGCATTTTGCCTTATGTATTTAATTCCGATGCAATTTCTGTCTATCATCCTCAATAAGAAGATCCAAGGGATACAGTAAACCTGAAGTGAAGCATCGGAACCTATAACTAGTGTCACAGGAATGGTTCAAAACATAGACAGTAAGAAGAGTCAGTCTACATGTACTTATGTCGGCATTGTGCCTTATGTATTTAATTCCGATGCAATTTCTGTGTTTCATCGTCAATAAGGAGGTACATGGGATACAGTAAACCTGAAGTGAATCAACGGAATCTATAACTAGTGTCACAGGAATGGTTCAAAACATAGTCAGCAACAAGAGTCAGTCTTCTTGTACCTAAGTCGGCATGGTGCCTTTTCTATTTTATTCCGATGCAATTTCTGTGTTTCATCGTCAATACGAAAGTCCAAGGGATACAGTAAACCTGAAGTGAAGCATCGGAATCTATATCTACTGTCACAGGAATGGTTCAAAACATAGACAGTAAGAAGAGTCAGTCTTCATGTACTTAAGTCGGCATTGTGCCTTTTGTATTTAATTCCGCTGCAATTTCATTGTTTCATCGTCAGTAAAAAGTTCCAAGGGAAACAGTAAACCTGAAGTTCAGCATCGGAATCTATAACTAGTGTCAATGGAATGGTTCAAACATAGACAGTAGGAAGAGTCAGACTTCTTGTACTTATGTCGGCATTGTGCCTTTTGTATTTAATTCCGATGCAATTTCTGTGTTTCATCGTCAATAAGAATGTCCAAGGGATACAGGAAACCTAAAGTGAGGCATCGGAATCTATAATTAGTGTCACAGGAATGGTTCAAAACATAGTCAGTAAGAAGAGTCAGTCTTTATGTACTTAAGTCCGCATTGTGCCATTTCTATTTATTTCAGATGTAATTTCTGTGTTTCATCGTGATAAGAATGTCCAAGGGATACAGTAAACCTAAAGTGAAGCATCGGAATCTATAACTAGTGTCACAGGAACGGTTCAAAACATAGACAGTAAGAAGAGTCAGTCTTCTTGTACTTAACTTGGCATTGTGCCTTTGTATTCAATTCCGATGCAATTTCTGTGTTTCATCGTCAATAAGAAGGTCAGAGGGTTACTGTAACCCTTAAGTTAAGCATCGGAATCTGTAACTAGTGTCACAGAAGTGGTTCAAAACATAGACAGTAAGAAGAGTCAGTCTTCTTGTACTTCAGTCGGCATTGTGGCTTTTGTATTTAATTCCGATTCAATTTCTGTGCTTCATCGTCAATAAGAAGATCCAAGGGATACAGTATAGCTGAAGTCAAGCATCGGAATCTGTAACTAGTGTTACAAGAAAGGTTTAAAACATAGGCAGTAAGAAGTGTCAGTCTTCTTGTCCTTAAGTCGACATTGTGCCGTTTGTATTTAATTCCGATGCAATTTCTGTGTTTCATCGTCAATAAGGAGGTCAGAGGGATACTGTAAACTTGAAGTGAAGCATCGGAATCTATAACTAGTGTCACAGGAATGGTTCAAAACATTGACAGTAAGCAGAGTCAGTCTTCTTGTACTTAAGTCGGCATTGTGCCTTTTCTATATAATTCCGATGCAATTTCTTTGTTTCATCGTCAATAGGAAGGTCAGAGGGACACAGTAAACCTGAAGTGAAGCATCGGAATCCATAACTAGTGTCACAGGAATGGTTCAAAACATAGTCAGTAAGAAGAGTCAGTCTTTTTGTACTTATGTCGGCATTATGAATTTTGTATTTGTTTCAGATGTAATTTCTGTGTTTCATCGTCAATAAGAAGGTCCAAATGATACAGTAAACCTGAAGTGAAGCATCGGAATCTATAACTAGTGTCACAGGAATGGTTCAAAACATAGACAGTAAGGAGAGTCAGGCATTCTGAACTTAAGTCGGCATTGTGCCTTTTGTATTTAATTCTGGTGCAATTTCTGTGTTTCATCGTCAATAAGAAGGTCAGAGGGGTACAGTAAACCTGAAGGGAATCATCGGAATCTATAACTAGTGTCACAGGAGTGTTTCAAAACATAGTCAGTAAGAAGAGTCAGTCTTCTTGTCCTTAAGTCGGCATTGTGACTTTTGAATTTAATTCCGAAGCTATTTTTGTGTTTCATCGTCAATAAGAATGTCCAAGGGATACAGTAAACCTGGAGTGTACATCGGAATCTATAACTAGTGTCACAGGAATGGTTCAAATCATAGAAAGTAAGAAGATACAGTCTTCTTGTACTTATGTCGGCATTATGCCTTTTGTATTTAATGACGATGCAATTTCTGTGTGTCATCGTCAATAAGAAGGTCCAAGGGATACAGTAAACTTGGAGTGTAGCATCGGAATCTGTAACTTTAGTCACAGGAATGGTTCAAAACATAGACAGTAAGAAGAGTCAGTCTTCGTGTACCTAAGTCGGCATTGTGCCTTTTGTATTTAATTCCGATGCAATTTCTGTGTTTCATCGTCAATAAGAATGTCCAAGGGATACAGGAAACCTAAAGTGAGGCATCGGAATCTATAATTAGTGTCACAGGAATGGTTCAAAACATAGTCAGTAAGAAGAGTCAGTCTTTATGTACTTAAGTCCGCATTGTGCCATTTCTATTTATTTCAGATGTAATTTCTGTGTTTCATCGTCAATAAGAAGGTCCAAATGATACAGTAAACCTGAAGTGAAGCATCGGAATCTATAACTAGTGTCACAGGAATGATTCAAAACATAGACAGTAAGAAGAGTCAGGCTTTTTGTACTTAAGTCGGCATTGTGCCTTTTGTATTTAATTCCGGTGCAATTTCTGTGTTTCATCGTCAATAAGAAGGCCAGAAGGATACAGTAAACCTGAAGTGAATCATCGGAATCTATAACTAGAGTCACAGGATTGTTTCAAAGCATAGTCGGCAAGAAGAGTCCGTCTCCTTGCTCTTAAGTCGGCATTGTGCCTTTTGTATTTAATTCCGATGCAATTTCTGTGTTTCATCGTCAATAAGAATGACCAAGGGATACAGTAGACCTGAAGTGAAGCATCGGAATCTATAACTAGTGTCACAGGAATGGTTCAAAGCATAGTCAGTATGAAGAGTCAGTCTTCATGTACTTTTGCCGGCATTGTGCATTTTGTATTTAATTCCGATGCAATTTCTGTGCTTCATCGTCAATAAGAAGGTCCAAGGGAGACAGTAAACCTGTAGTGAAGCATCGGAATCTATAACTAGTGTCACAGGAATGGTTCAAAACATAGTCAGTAAGAAGAGTCAGTCTTTTTTGTACTTAAGTCGGCATTGTGCCTTTTGTATTTATTTCTGATGTACTTTCTGTGTTTCATCGTCAATAAGAAGGTCCAAATGATACAGTAAATCTGAAGTGAAGCATCGGAATTTATAACTAGTGTCACAGGAATGGTTCAAAACATAGACAGTAAGAAGAGTCAGTCTTTTTGTACTTAAGTCGGCATTGTGCCTTTTGTATTTTATTCCGCGGCAATTTCTGTGTTTCATCGTCAATAAGAAGGTCAGAGGGATACAGTAAACCTGAAGTGAATCATAAGAATCTATAACTAGTGTCACAGGAATGTTTCAAAACATAGTCAGTAAGATAAGTCAGTCGTCTTGTCCTTAAGTCGGCATTGTGCCTTTGGATCTAATTCTGATGCAATTTTTGTGTTTCATCGTCAATAAGAAGGTCCAAGGGATCCAGTAAACCTGGAGTGTACATCGGAATCTATAACTAGTGTCACAGGAATGGTTCAAAACATAGACAGTAAGAAGATACAGTCTTCTTGTACTTAAGTGGGCATTGTGCCTTTTGTATTTAATTCTGATGCAGTTTATGTGTTTCATCGTTAATAGGAAGGTCCACGGGATACAGTAAACCTGAAGTGAAGCATCGGAATCTATAACTAGTGTCACAGGAATGGTTCAAAACATAGACAGTAAGGAGAGTCAGTTTTCTTGTACTTAAGTCGGCAGCGTGCTTTTCTATTTAATTCCGATAAAATTTGTGTGTTTCATCGTCAATAAGAAGGTCAGAGGGATACAGAAAACATGAAGTGAAGCATCGGAATATATAACTAGTGTCACAGGAATGGTTCAAATCATAGTCAGTAAGAAGAGTCAGTCATCTTGTTCTTAAGTGCGCATTGTGCCTTATGTATTTAATTCCGATGCAATTTCTGTCTATCATCCTCAATAAGAAGATCCAAGGGATACAGTAAACCTGAAGTGAAGCATCGGAACCTATAACTAGTGTCACAGGAATGGTTCAAAACATAGACAGTAAGAAGAGTCAGTCTTCATGTACTTATGTCGGCATTGTGCCTTATGTATTTATTTCCGATGCAATTTCTGTGTTTCATCGTCAATAAGGAGGTACATGGGATACAGTAAACCTGAAGTGAATCAACGGAATCTATAACTAGTGTCACAGGAACGGTTCAAAACATAGACAGTAAGAAGATTCAGTCTTCTTGTACTTAACTTGGCATTGTGCTTTTGTATTCAATTCCGATGCAATTTCTGTGTTTCATCGTCAATAAGAAGGTCAGAGGGTTACTGTAACCCTTAAGTTAAGCATCGGAATCTGTAACTAGTGTCACAGAAATGGTTCAAAACATAGACAGTAAGAAGAGTCAGTCTTCTTGTACTTCAGTCGGCATTGTGGCTTTTGTATTTAATTCCGATTCAATTTCTGTGCTTCATCGTCAATAAGAAGGTCCAAGGGATACAGTAAAGCTGAAGTCAAGCATCGGAATCTGTAACTAGTGTTACGGGAAAGGTTTAAAACATAGTCAGTAAGAAGAGTCAGTCTTCTTGTCCTTAAGTCGACATTGTGCCGTTTGTATTTAATTCCGATGCAATTTCTGTGTTTCATCGTCAATAAGAAGGTCCAAGGGATACAGTAAACCTGAAGTGAAGCACCGGAATCTATAACTAGTGTCACACAAAAGGTTCAAAACATAGGCAGTAAGAAGAGTCAGTCTTCTTGTACTTAAGTCGGCATTGTGCCTTTTCTATATAATTCCGATGCAATTTCTGTGTTTCATCGTCAATAGGAAGGTCAGAGGGACACAGTAAACCTGAAGTGAAGCATCGGAATCCATAACTAGTGTCACAGGAATGGTTCAAAACATAGTCAGTAAGAAGAGTCAGTCTTTTTGTACTTATGTCGGCATTATGATTTTTGTATTTAATGACGATGCAATTTCTGTGTGTCATCGTCAATAAGAAGGTCCAAGGGATACAGTAAACTTGGAGTGTAGCATCGGAATCTGTAACTTTAGTCACAGGAATGGTTCAAATCATAGACAGTAAGAAGAGTCAGTCTTCGTGTACCTAAGTCGGCATTGTGCCTTTTGTATTTAATTCCGATGCAATTTCTGTGTTTCATCGTCAATAAGAATGTCCAAGGGATACAGTAGACCTGAAGTGAAGCATCGGAATCTATAACTAGTGTCACAGGAATGGTTCAAAGCATAGTCAGTATGAAGAGTCAGTCTTCATGTACTTTTGCCGGCATTGTGCATTATGTATTTAATTCCGATGCAATTTCTGTGCTTCATCGTCAATAAGAAGGTCCAAGGGAGACAGTAAACCTGTAGTGAAGCATCGAAATCTATAACTAGTGTTACAGGAATGGTTCAAATCATAGACAGTAAGAGGAGTCAGTGTTCTTGTACTTTAGTCGGCATTGTGCTTTTTCCATATAATTCCGATGCGAATTCTGTGTTTCATCGTTAATAAGAAGGTCAGAGGGACACAGGAAACCTAAAGTGAAGCATCGGAATCTATAATTAGTGTCACAGGAATGGTTCAAAACATAGTCAGTAAGAAGAGTCAGTCTTTATGTACTTAAGTCCGCATTGTGCAATTTGTATTTATTTCAGATGTAATTTCTGTGTTTCATCGTCAATAAGAAGGTCCAAATGATACAGTAAACCTGAAGTGAAGCATCGGAATCTATAACTAGTGTCACAGGAATGATTCAAAACATAGACAGTAAGAAGAGTCAGGTTTTTTGTACTTAAGTCGGCATTGTGCCTTTTGTATTTAATTCCGGTGCAATTTCTGTGTTTCATCGTCAATAAGAAGGCCAGAAGGATACAGTAAACCTGAAGTGAATCATCGGAATCTATAACTAGAGTCACAGGATTGTTTCAAAGCATAGTCTGCAAGAAGAGTCCGTCTTCTTGCTCTTAAGTCGGCATTGTGCCTTTTGTACTTAATTCCGATGCAATTTTTGTGTTTCATCGTCAATCAGAAAGTCCAAGTAATACAGTAAACCTGGAGTGTACATCGGAATCTATAACTAGTGTCACAGGAATGGTTCAAAACATAGACAGTAAGAAGATACAGTCTTCTTGAACTTAAGTCGGCATTGTGCCTTTTGTATTTAATTCCGATGCAATTTCTGTGTTTCATCGTCAATAAGAAGGTCCAAGGAATACAGTAAACCTGAAGTGAAGCATCGGAATCTATAACTAGTGTCACAGGAATGGTTCAATACATAGTCAGTGAGGAGAGTGAGTCTTCTTGTACTAAAGTCGGCATTGTGCCTTTTCTATTTAATTCCGATGCAATTTCTGTGTTTCATCGTCAATAAGAAGGTCCAAGGGATACAGTAAACCTGAAGTGAAGCATCGGAATCTATAACTACTGTCACAGGAATGGTTCAAAACATAGACAGTAAGAAGAATCAGTCTTCATGTACTTAAGTCGGCATTGTGCCTTTTGTATTTAATTCCGCTGCAATTTCATTGTTTCATCGTCAGTAAAAAGTTCCAAGGGAAACAGTAAACCTGAAGTTCAGCATCGGAATCTATAACTAGTGTCAATGGAATGGTTCAAACATAGACAGTAGGAAGAGTCAGACTTCTTGTACTTAAGTCGGCATTGTGCCTTTTGTATTTAATTCCGAGGCAATTCCTGTGTTTCATCGTGATAAGAATGTCCAAGGGATACAGTAAACCTAAAGTGAAGCATCGGAATCTATAACTAGTGTCACAGGAACGGTTCAAAACATAGACAGTAAGAAGAGTCAGTCTTCTTGTACTTAACTTGGCATTGTGCCTTTGTATTCAATTCCGATGCAATTTCTGTGTTTCATCGTCAATAAGAAGGTCAGAGGGTTACTGTAACCCTTACGTTAAGCATCGGAATCTGTAACTAGTGTCACAGAAGTGGTTCAAAACATAGACAGTAAGAAGAGTCAGTCTTCTTGTACTTCAGTCGGCATTGTGGCTTTTGTATTTAATTCCGATTCAATTTCTGTGCTTCATCGTCAATAAGAAGATCCAAGGGATACAGTATAGCTGAAGTCAAGCATCGGAATCTGTAACTAGTGTTACAAGAAAGGTTTAAAACATAGGCAGTAAGAAGAGTCAGTCTTCTTGTCCTTAAGTCGACATTGTGCCGTTTGTATTTAATTCCGATGCAATTTCTGTGTTTCATCGTCAATAAGGAGGTCAGAGGGATACTGTAAACTTGAAGTGAAGCATCGGAATCTATAACTAGTGTCACAGGAATGGTTCAAAACATTGACAGTAAGCAGAGTCAGTCTTCTTGTACTTAAGTCGGCATTGTGCCTTTTCTATATAATTCCGATGCAATTTCTGTGTTTCATCGTCAATAGGAAGGTCAGAGGGACACAGTAAACCTGAAGTGAAGCATCGGAATCCATAACTAGTGTCACAGGAATGGTTCAAAACATAGTCAGTAAGAAGAGTCAGTCTTTTTGTACTTATGTCGGCATTATGATTTTTGTATTTGTTTCAGATGTAATTTCTGTGTTTCATCGTCAATAAGAAGGTCCAAATGATACAGTAAACCTGAAGTGAAGCATCGGAATCTATAACTAGTGTCACAGGAATGGTTCAAAACATAGACAGTAAGGAGAGTCAGGCATTCTGAACTTAAGTCGGCATTGTGCCTTTTGTATTTAATTCTGGTGCAATTTCTGTGTTTCATCGTCAATAAGAAGGTCAGAGGGGTACAGTAAACCTGAAGGGAATCATCGGAATCTATAACTAGTGTCACAGGAGTGTTTCAAAACATAGTCAGTAAGAAGAGTCAGTCTTCTTGTCCTTAAGTCGGCATTGTGACTTTTGAATTTAATTCCGAAGCTATTTTTGTGTTTCATCGGCAATAAGAAGGTCCAAGGGATACAGTAAACCTGGAGTGTACATCGGAATCTATAACTAGTGTCACAGGAATGGTTCAAATCATAGAAAGTAAGAAGATACAGTCTTCTTGTACTTATGTCGGCATTATGCCTTTTGTATTTAATGACGATGCAATTTCTGTGTGTCATCGTCAATAAGAAGGTCCAAGGGATACAGTAAACTTGGAGTGTAGCATCGGAATCTGTAACTTTAGTCACAGGAATGGTTCAAAACATAGACAGTAAGAAGAGTCAGTCTTCGTGTACCTAAGTCGGCATTGTGCCTTTTGTATTTAATTCCGATGCAATTTCTGTGTTTCATCGTCAATAAGAATGTCCAAGGGATACAGTAGACCTGAAGTGAAGCATCGGAATCTATAACTAGTGTCACAGGAATGGTTCAAAGCATAGTCAGTATGAAGAGTCAGTCTTCATGTACTTTTGCCGGCATTGTGCATTTTGTATTTAATTCCGATGCAATTTCTGTGCTTCATCGTCAATAAGAAGGTCCAAGGGAGACAGTAACCTGTAGTGAAGCATCGGAATCTATAACTAGTGTCACAGGAATGGTTCAAATCATAGACAGTAAGAGGAGTCAGTCTTCTTGTACTTTAGTTGGCATTGTGCCTTTTCCATATAATTCCGATGCGAATTCTGTGTTTCATCGTTAATAAGAAGGTCAGAGGGATACAGGAAACCTAAAGTGAAGCATCGGAATCTATAATTAGTGTCACAGGAATGGTTCAAAACATAGTCAGTAAGAAGAGTCAGTCTTTATGTACTTAAGTCCGCATTGTGCCATTTCTATTTATTTCAGATGTAATTTCTGTGTTTCATCGTCAATAAGAAGGTCCAAATGATACAGTAAACCTGAAGTGAAGCATCGGAATCTATAACTAGTGTCACAGGGATGATTCAAAACATAGACAGTAAGAAGAGTCAGGCTTTTTGTACTTAAGTCGGCATTGTGCCTTTTGTATTTAATTCCGGTGCTATTTCTGTGTTTCATCGTCAATAAGAAGGCCAGAAGGATACAGTAAACCTGAAGTGAATCATCGGAATCTATAACTAGAGTCACAGGATTGTTTCAAATCATAGTCTGCAAGAAGAGTCCGTCTTCTTGCTCTTAAGTCGGCATTGTGCCTTTTGTATTTAATTCCGATGCAATTTCTGTGTTTCATCGTCAATAAGAATGTCCAAGGGATACAGTAGACCTGAAGTGAAGCATCGGAATCTATAACTAGTGTCACAGGAATGGTTCAAAGCATAGTCAGTATGAAGAGTCAGTCTTCATGTACTTTTGCCGGCATTGTGCATTTTGTATTTAATTCCGATGCAATTTCTGTGCTTCATCGTCAATAAGAAGGTCCAAGGGAGACAGTAACCTGTAGTGAAGCATCGGAATCTATAACTAGTGTCACAGGAATGGTTCAAATCATAGACAGTAAGAGGAGTCAGTCTTCTTGTACTTTAGTTGGCATTGTGCCTTTTCCATATAATTCCGATGCGAATTCTGTGTTTCATCGTTAATAAGAAGGTCAGAGGGATACAGGAAACCTAAAGTGAAGCATCGGAATCTATAATTAGTGTCACAGGAATGGTTCAAAACATAGTCAGTAAGAAGAGTCAGTCTTTATGTACTTAAGTCCGCATTGTGCCATTTCTATTTATTTCAGATGTAATTTCTGTGTTTCATCGTCAATAAGAAGGTCCAAATGATACAGTAAACCTGAAGTGAAGCATCGGAATCTATAACTAGTGTCACAGGAATGGTTCAAAACATAGTCAGTAAGAAGAGTCAGTCTTTTTTGTACTTAAGTCGGCATTGTGCCTTTTGTATTTATTTCTGATGTACTTTCTGTGTTTCATCGTCAATAAGAAGGTCCAAATGATACAGTAAATCTGAAGTGAAGCATCGGAATTTATAACTAGTGTCACAGGAATGGTTCAAAACATAGACAGTAAGAAGAGTCAGTCTTTTTGTACTTAAGTCGGCATTGTGCCTTTTGTATTTTATTCCGCGGCAATATCTGTGTTTCATCGTCAATAAGAAGGTCAGAGGGATACAGTAAACCTGAAGTGAATCATAAGAATCTATAACTAGTGTCAC
The DNA here is from genome assembly GCF_021461395.2 of Schistocerca americana. Taxonomy (NCBI): domain Eukaryota; kingdom Metazoa; phylum Arthropoda; class Insecta; order Orthoptera; family Acrididae; genus Schistocerca; species Schistocerca americana. The sequence goes on along the minus strand of NC_060121.1, from coordinate 13,130,756 downwards.
AGGAATGTTTCAAAACATAGTCAGTAAGATAAGTCAGTCGTCTTGTCCTTAAGTCGGCATTGTGCCTTTGGATCTAATTCTGATGCAATTTTTGTGTTTCATCGTCAATAAGAAGGTCCAAGGGATCCAGTAAACCTGGAGTGTACATCGGAATCTATAACTAGTGTCACAGGAATGGTTCAAAACATAGACAGTAAGAAGATACAGTCTTCTTGTACTTAAGTGGGCATTGTGCCTTTTGTATTTAATTCTGATGCAGTTTATGTGTTTCATCGTTAATAGGAAGGTCCACGGGATACAGTAAACCTGAAGTGAAGCATCGGAATCTATAACTAGTGTCACAGGAATGGTTCAAAACATAGACAGTAAGGAGAGTCAGTTTTCTTGTACTTAAGTCGGCAGCGTGCTTTTCTATTTAATTCCGATAAAATTTGTGTGTTTCATCGTCAATAAGAAGGTCAGAGGGATACAGAAAACATGAAGTGAAGCATCGGAATATATAACTAGTGTCACAGGAATGGTTCAAATCATAGTCAGTAAGAAGAGTCAGTCATCTTGTTCTTAAGTGCGCATTGTGCCTTATGTATTTAATTGCGATGCAATTTCTGTCTATCATCCTCAATAAGAAGATCCAAGGGATACAGTAAACCTGAAGTGAAGCATCGGAACCTATAACTAGTGTCACAGGAATGGTTCAAAACATAGACAGTAAGAAGAGTCAGTCTTCATGTACTTATGTCGGCATTGTGCCTTATGTATTTATTTCCGATGCAATTTCTGTGTTTCATCGTCAATAAGGAGGTACATGGGATACAGTAAACCTGAAGTGAATCAACGGAATCTATAACTAGTGTCACAGGAACGGTTCAAAACATAGACAGTAAGAAGATTCAGTCTTCTTGTACTTAACTTGGCATTGTGCTTTTGTATTCAATTCCGATGCAATTTCTGTGTTTCATCGTCAATAAGAAGGTCAGAGGGTTACTGTAACCCTTAAGTTAAGCATCGGAATCTGTAACTAGTGTCACAGAAATGGTTCAAAACATAGACAGTAAGAAGAGTCAGTCTTCTTGTACTTCAGTCGGCATTGTGGCTTTTGTATTTAATTCCGATTCAATTTCTGTGCTTCATCGTCAATAAGAAGGTCCAAGGGATACAGTAAAGCTGAAGTCAAGCATCGGAATCTGTAACTAGTGTTACGGGAAAGGTTTAAAACATAGTCAGTAAGAAGAGTCAGTCTTCTTGTCCTTAAGTCGACATTGTGCCGTTTGTATTTAATTCCGATGCAATTTCTGTGTTTCATCGTCAATAAGAAGGTCCAAGGGATACAGTAAACCTGAAGTGAAGCACCGGAATCTATAACTAGTGTCACAGAAAAGGTTCAAAACATAGGCAGTAAGAAGAGTCAGTCTTCTTGTACTTAAGTCGGCATTGTGCCTTTTCTATATAATTCCGATGCAATTTCTGTGTTTCATCGTCAATAGGAAGGTCAGAGGGACACAGTAAACCTGAAGTGAAGCATCGGAATCCATAACTAGTGTCACAGGAATGGTTCAAAACATAGTCAGTAAGAAGAGTCAGTCTTTTTGTACTTATGTCGGCATTATGATTTTTGTATTTAATGACGATGCAATTTCTGTGTGTCATCGTCAATAAGAAGGTCCAAGGGATACAGTAAACTTGGAGTGTAGCATCGGAATCTGTAACTTTAGTCACAGGAATGGTTCAAATCATAGACAGTAAGAAGAGTCAGTCTTCGTGTACCTAAGTCGGCATTGTGCCTTTTGTATTTAATTCCGATGCAATTTCTGTGTTTCATCGTCAATAAGAATGTCCAAGGGATACAGTAGACCTGAAGTGAAGCATCGGAATCTATAACTAGTGTCACAGGAATGGTTCAAAGCATAGTCAGTATGAAGAGTCAGTCTTCATGTACTTTTGCCGGCATTGTGCATTATGTATTTAATTCCGATGCAATTTCTGTGCTTCATCGTCAATAAGAAGGTCCAAGGGAGACAGTAAACCTGTAGTGAAGCATCGAAATCTATAACTAGTGTTACAGGAATGGTTCAAATCATAGACAGTAAGAGGAGTCAGTGTTCTTGTACTTTAGTCGGCATTGTGCTTTTTCCATATAATTCCGATGCGAATTCTGTGTTTCATCGTTAATAAGAAGGTCAGAGGGACACAGGAAACCTAAAGTGAAGCATCGGAATCTATAATTAGTGTCACAGGAATGGTTCAAAACATAGTCAGTAAGAAGAGTCAGTCTTTATGTACTTAAGTCCGCATTGTGCAATTTGTATTTATTTCAGATGTAATTTCTGTGTTTCATCGTCAATAAGAAGGTCCAAATGATACAGTAAACCTGAAGTGAAGCATCGGAATCTATAACTAGTGTCACAGGAATGATTCAAAACATAGACAGTAAGAAGAGTCAGGTTTTTTGTACTTAAGTCGGCATTGTGCCTTTTGTATTTAATTCCGGTGCAATTTCTGTGTTTCATCGTCAATAAGAAGGCCAGAAGGATACAGTAAACCTGAAGTGAATCATCGGAATCTATAACTAGAGTCACATGATTGTTTCAAAGCATAGTCTGCAAGAAGAGTCCGTCTTCTTGCTCTTAAGTCGGCATTGTGCCTTTTGTACTTAATTCCGATGCAATTTTTGTGTTTCATCGTCAATAAGAAAGTCCAAGTAATACAGTAAACCTGGAGTGTACATCGGAATCTATAACTAGTGTCACAGGAATGGTTCAAAACATAGACAGTAAGAAGATACAGTCTTCTTGAACTTAAGTCGGCATTGTGCCTTTTGTATTTAATTCCGATGCAATTTCTGTGTTTCATCGTCAATAAGAAGGTCCAAGGAATACAGTAAACCTGAAGTGAAGCATCGGAATCTATAACTAGTGTCACAGGAATGGTTCAATACATAGTCAGTGAGGAGAGTGAGTCTTCTTGTACTAAAGTCGGCATTGTGCCTTTTCTATTTAATTCCGATGCAATTTCTGTGTTTCATCGTCAATAAGAAGGTCCAAGGGATACAGTAAACCTGAAGTGAAGCATCGGAATCTATAACTACTGTCACAGGAATGGTTCAAAACATAGACAGTAAGAAGAGTCAGTCTTCATGTACTTAAGTCGGCATTGTGCCTTTTGTATTTAATTCCGCTGCAATTTCATTGTTTCATCGTCAGTAAAAAGTTCCAAGGGAAACAGTAAACCTGAAGTTCAGCATCGGAATCTATAACTAGTGTCAATGGAATGGTTCAAACATAGACAGTAGGAAGAGTCAGACTTCTTGTACTTAAGTCGGCATTGTGCCTTTTGTATTTAATTCCGAGGCAATTCCTGTGTTTCATCGTGATAAGAATGTCCAAGGGATACAGTAAACCTAAAGTGAAGCATCGGAATCTATAACTAGTGTCACAGGAACGGTTCAAAACATAGACAGTAAGAAGAGTCAGTCTTCTTGTACTTAACTTGGCATTGTGCCTTTGTATTCAATTCCGATGCAATTTCTGTGTTTCATCGTCAATAAGAAGGTCAGAGGGTTACTGTAACCCTTACGTTAAGCATCGGAATCTGTAACTAGTGTCACAGAAGTGGTTCAAAACATAGACAGTAAGAAGAGTCAGTCTTCTTGTACTTCAGTCGGCATTGTGGCTTTTGTATTTAATTCCGATTCAATTTCTGTGCTTCATCGTCAATAAGAAGATCCAAGGGATACAGTATAGCTGAAGTCAAGCATCGGAATCTGTAACTAGTGTTACAAGAAAGGTTTAAAACATAGGCAGTAAGAAGAGTCAGTCTTCTTGTCCTTAAGTCGACATTGTGCCGTTTGTATTTAATTCCGATGCAATTTCTGTGTTTCATCGTCAATAAGGAGGTCAGAGGGATACTGTAAACTTGAAGTGAAGCATCGGAATCTATAACTAGTGTCACAGGAATGGTTCAAAACATTGACAGTAAGCAGAGTCAGTCTTCTTGTACTTAAGTCGGCATTGTGCCTTTTCTATATAATTCCGATGCAATTTCTGTGTTTCATCGTCAATAGGAAGGTCAGAGGGACACAGTAAACCTGAAGTGAAGCATCGGAATCCATAACTAGTGTCACAGGAATGGTTCAAAACATAGTCAGTAAGAAGAGTCAGTCTTTTTGTACTTATGTCGGCATTATGATTTTTGTATTTGTTTCAGATGTAATTTCTGTGTTTCATCGTCAATAAGAAGGTCCAAATGATACAGTAAACCTGAAGTGAAGCATCGGAATCTATAACTAGTGTCACAGGAATGGTTCAAAACATAGACAGTAAGGAGAGTCAGGCATTCTGAACTTAAGTCGGCATTGTGCCTTTTGTATTTAATTCTGGTGCAATTTCTGTGTTTCATCGTCAATAAGAAGGTCAGAGGGGTACAGTAAACCTGAAGGGAATCATCGGAATCTATAACTAGTGTCACAGGAGTGTTTCAAAACATAGTCAGTAAGAAGAGTCAGTCTTCTTGTCCTTAAGTCGGCATTGTGACTTTTGAATTTAATTCCGAAGCTATTTTTGTGTTTCATCGGCAATAAGAAGGTCCAAGGGATACAGTAAACCTGGAGTGTACATCGGAATCTATAACTAGTGTCACAGGAATGGTTCAAATCATAGAAAGTAAGAAGATACAGTCTTCTTGTACTTATGTCGGCATTATGCCTTTTGTATTTAATGACGATGCAATTTCTGTGTGTCATCGTCAATAAGAAGGTCCAAGGGATACAGTAAACTTGGAGTGTAGCATCGGAATCTGTAACTTTAGTCACAGGAATGGTTCAAAACATAGACAGTAAGAAGAGTCAGTCTTCGTGTACCTAAGTCGGCATTGTGCCTTTTGTATTTAATTCCGATGCAATTTCTGTGTTTCATCGTCAATAAGAATGTCCAAGGGATACAGTAGACCTGAAGTGAAGCATCGGACTCTATAACTAGTGTCACAGGAATGGTTCAAAGCATAGTCAGTATGAAGAGTCAGTCTTCATGTACTTTTGCCGGCATTGTGCATTTTGTATTTAATTCCGATGCAATTTCTGTGCTTCATCGTCAATAAGAAGGTCCAAGGGAGACAGTAACCTGTAGTGAAGCATCGGAATCTATAACTAGTGTCACAGGAATGGTTCAAATCATAGTTAGTAAGAGGAGTCAGTCTTCTTGTACTTTAGTTGGCATTGTGCCTTTTCCATATAATTCCGATGCGAATTCTGTGTTTCATCGTTAATAAGAAGGGTGGAGGGATACAGGAAACCTAAAGTGAAGCATCGGAATCTATAATTAGTGTCACAGGAATGGTTCAAAACATAGTCAGTAAGAAGAGTCAGTCTTTATGTACTTAAGTCCGCATTGTGCCATTTCTATTTATTTCAGATGTAATTTCTGTGTTTCATCGTCAATAAGAAGGTCCAAATGATACAGTAAACCTGAAGTGAAGCATCGGAATCTATAACTAGTGTCACAGGAATGATTCAAAACATAGACAGTAAGAAGAGTCAGGCTTTTTGTACTTAAGTCGGCATTGTGCCTTTTGTATTTAATCCCGGTGCTATTTCTGTGTTTCATCGTCAATAAGAAGGCCAGAAGGATACAGTAAACCTGAAGTGAATCATCGGAATCTATAACTAGAGTCACAGGATTGTTTCAAATCATAGTCTGCAAGAAGAGTCCGTCTTCTTGCTCTTAAGTCGGCATTGTGCCTTTTGTATTTAATTCCGATGCAATTTCTGTGTTTCATCGTCAATAAGAATGTCCAAGGGATACAGTAGACCTGAAGTGAAGCATCGGAATCTATAACTAGTGTCACAGGAATGGTTCAAAGCATAGTCAGTATGAAGAGTCAGTCTTCATGTACTTTTGCCGGCATTGTGCATTTTGTATTTAATTCCGATGCAATTTCTGTGCTTCATCGTCAATAAGAAGGTCCAAGGGAGACAGTAAACCTATAGTGAAGCATCGGAATCTATAACTAGTGTCACAGGAATGGTTCAAAACATAGTCAGTAAGAAGAGTCAGTCTTTTTTGTACTTAAGTCGGCATTGTGCCTTTTGTATTTATTTCTGATGTACTTTCTGTGTTTCATCGTCAATAAGAAGGTCCAAATGATACAGTAAATCTGAAGTGAAGCATCGGAATTTATAACTAGTGTCACAGGAATGGTTCAAAACATAGACAGTAAGAAGAGTCAGTCTTTTTGTACTTAAGTCGGCATTGTGCCTTTTGTATTTTATTCCGCGGCAATTTCTGTGTTTCATCGTCAATAAGAAGGTCAGAGGGATACAGTAAACCTGAAGTGAATCATCAGAATCTGTAACTAGTGTCACAGGAATGTTTCAAAACATAGTCAGTAAGATAAGTCAGTCGTCTTGTCCTTAAGTCGGCATTGTGCCTTTGGATCTAATTCTGATGCAATTTTTGTGTTTCATCGTCAATAAGAAGGTCCAAGGGATCCAGTAAACCTGGAGTGTACATCGGAATCTATAACTAGTGTCACAGGAATGGTTCAAAACATAGACAGTAAGAAGATACAGTCTTCTTGTACTTAAGTGGGCATTGTGCCTTTTGTATTTAATTCTGATGCAGTTTATGTGTTTCATCGTTAATAAGAAGGTCCACGGGATACAGTAAACCTGAAGTGAAGCATCGGAATCTATAACTAGTGTCACAGGAATGGTTCAAAACATAGACAGTAAGGAGAGTCAGTTTTCTTGTACTTAAGTCGGCAGTGTGCTTTTCTATTTAATTCCGATAAAATTTGTGTGTTTCATCGTCAATAAGAAGGTCAGAGGGATACAGTAAACATGAAGTGAAGCATCGGAATCTATAACTAGTGTCACAGGAATGGTTCAAATCATAGTCAGTAAGAAGAGTCAGTCATCTTGTTCTTAAGTGCGCATTGTGCCTTATATATTTAATTCCGATGCAATTTCTGTCTATCATCCTCAATAAGAAGATCCAAGGGATACAGTAAACCTGAAGTGAAGCATCGGAACCTATAACTAGTGTCACAGGAATGGTTCAAAACATAGACAGTAAGAAGAGTCAGTCTTCATGTACTTATGTCGGCATTGTGCCTTATGTATTTATTTCCGATGCAACTTCTGTGTTTCATCGTCAATAAGGATGTACATGGGATACAGTAAACCTGAAGTGAATCAACGGAATCTATAACTAGTGTCACAGGAATGGTTCAAAACATAGTCAGCAACAAGAGTCAGTCTTCTTGTACCTAAGTCGGCATGGTGCCTTTTCTATTTAATTCCGATGCAATTTCTGTGTTTCATCGTCAATACGAAAGTCCAAGGGATACAGTAAACCTGAAGTGAAGCATCGGAATCTATAACTACTGTCACAGGAATGGTTCAAAACATAGACAGTAAGAAGAGTCAGTCTTCATGTACTTAAGTCGGCATTGTGCCTTTTGTATTTAATTCCGCTGCAATTTCATTGTTTCATCGTCAGTAAAAAGTTCCAAGGGAAACAGTAAACCTGAAGTTCAGCATCGGAATCTATAACTAGTGTCAATGGAATGGTTCAAACATAGACAGTAGGAAGAGTCAGACTTCTTGTACTTAAGTCGGCATTGTGCCTTTTGTATTTAATTCCGAGGCAATTCCTGTGTTTCATCGTGATAAGAATGTCCAAGGGATACAGTAAACCTAAAGTGAAGCATCGGAATCTATAACTAGTGTCACAGGAACGGTTCAAAACATAGACAGTAAGAAGAGTCGGTCTTCTTGTACTTAACTTGGCATTGTGCTTTTGTATTCAATTCCGATGCAATTTCTGTGTTTCATCGTCAATAAGAAGGTCAGAGGGTTACTGTAACCCTTAAGTTAAGCATCGGAATCTGTAACTAGTGTCACAGAAATGGTTCAAAACATAGACAGTAAGAAGAGTCAGTCTTCTTGTACTTCAGTCGGCATTGTGGCTTTTGTATTTAATTCCGATTCAATTTCTGTGCTTCATCGTCAATAAGAAGGTCCAAGGGATACAGTAAAGCTGAAGTCAAGCATCGGAATCTGTAACTAGTGTTACGGGAAAGGTTTAAAACATAGGCAGTAAGAAGAGTCAGTCTTCTTGTCCTTAAGTCGACATTGTGCCGTTTGTATTTAATTCCGATGCAATTTCTGTGTTTCATCGTCAATAAGAAGGTCCAAGGGATACAGTAAACCTGAAGTGAAGCATCGGAATCTATAACTAGTGTCACAGAAATGGTTCAAAACATAGGCAGTAAGAAGAGTCAGTCTTCTTGTACTTAAGTCGGCATTGTGCCTTTTCTATATAATTCCGATGCAATTTCTGTGTTTCATCGTCAATAGGAAGGTCAGAGGGACACAGTAAACCTGAAGTGAAGCATCGGAATCCATAACTAGTGTCACAGGAATGGTTCAAAACATAGTCAGTAAGAAGAGTCAGTCTTTTTGTACTTATGTCGGCATTATGATTTTTGTATTTAATGACGATGCAATTTCTGTGTGTCATCGTCAATAAGAAGGTCCAAGGGATACAGTAAACTTGGAGTGTAGCATCGGAATCTGTAACTTTAGTCACAGGAATGGTTCAAATCATAGACAGTAAGAAGAGTCAGTCTTCGTGTACCTAAGTCGGCATTGTGCCTTTTGTATTTAATTCCGATGCAATTTCTGTGTTTCATCGTCAATAAGAATGTCCAAGGGATACAGTAGACCTGAAGTGAAGCATCGGAATCTATAACTAGTGTCACAGGAATGGTTCAAAGCATAGTCAGTATGAAGAGTCAGTCTTCATGTACTTTTGCCGGCATTGTGCATTATGTATTTAATTCCGATGCAATTTCTGTGCTTCATCGTCAATAAGAAGGTCCAAGGGAGACAGTAAACCTGTAGTGAAGCATCGAAATCTATAACTAGTGTCACAGGAATGGTTCAAATCATAGACAGTAAGAGGAGTCAGTCTTCTTGTACTTTAGTCGGCATTGTGCTTTTTCCATATAATTCCGATGCGAATTCTGTGTTTCATCGTTAATAAGAAGGTCAGAGGGATACAGGAAACCTAAAGTGAAGCATCGGAATCTATAATTAGTGTCACAGGAATGGTTCAAAACATAGTCAGTAAGAAGAGTCAGTCTTTATGTACTTAAGTCCGCATTGTGCCATTTGTATTTATTTCAGATGTAATTTCTGTGTTTCATCGTCAATAAGAAGGTCCAAATGATACAGTAAACCTGAAGTGAAGCATCGGAATCTATAACTAGTGTCACAGGAATGATTCAAAACATAGACAGTAAGAAGAGTCAGGCTTTTTGTACTTAAGTCGGCATTGTGCCTTTTGTATTTAATTCCGGTGCAATTTCTGTGTTTCATCGTCAATAAGAAGGCCAGAAGGATACAGTAAACCTGAAGTGAATCATCGGAATCTATAACTAGAGTCACAGGATTGTTTCAAAGCATAGTCTGCAAGAAGAGTCCGTCTTCTTGCTCTTAAGTCAGCATTGTGCCTTTTGTATTTAATTCCGATGCAATTTTTGTGTTTCATCGTCAATAAGAAAGTCCAAGGGATACAGTAAACCTGGAGTGTACATCGGAATCTATAACTAGTGTCACAGGAATGGTTCAAAACATAGACAGTAAGAAGATACAGTCTTCTTGAACTTAAGTCGGCATTGTGCCTTTTGTATTTAATTCCGATGCAATTTCTGTGTTTCATCCTCAATAAGAAGGTCCAAGGGATACGGTAAACCTGAAGTGAAGCAACGGAATCTATAACTAGTGTCACAGGAATGGTTCAAAACATAGACAGTAAGAAGAGTCAGTCTTCTTGTCCTTCAGTGGAAATTGTGCATTTTGTATTTAATTCCGATACAATGTCTCTGTTTCATCGTCAACAAGAAGGTCCAAGGGATACAGTAAATCTGAAGTGAAGCATCGGAATCTGTAACTAGTGTCACAGGAATGGTTCAAAACACAGTCAGTAAGAAGAGTCGGTCTTCATGTACTTAAGTCGGCATTGGGGTTTTGTATTGAAATCCGGTGCAATTTCTGTGTTTCATCGGCAATAAGAAGGTCAGAGGTATACACTAAACCTGAAGTGAAGCATCGAAATCTATAACTAGTGTCACAGGAATGGTTCAAAACATAGTCAGTAAGAAGAGTGAGTCTTCTTGTCCTTAAGTCGGCAATCTGCCTTTTTTTTAAATTCCGGTTCAATTTCTGTGTTTCATCGTCAATAAGAAGGTCCATGGGATACGGTAAACCTGGAGTGAAGCATCGGAATCTATAACTAGTGTCACAGGAATGGTTCAAATCATAGAAAGTAAGATGATACAGTCTTCTTGTACTTATGTCGGCGTTATGCCTTTTGTATTTAATGACGATGCAATTTCTGTGTGTCATCGTCAATAGGAAGGTCCAAGGGATACAGTAAACTTGGAGTGTAACATCGGAATCTGTAACTTTAGTCACAGGAATGGTTCAAAACATAGACAGTAAGAAGAGTCAGTCTTCGTGTACCTAAGTCGGCATTGTGCCTTTTGTATTTAATTCCGATGCAATTTCTGTGTTTCATCGTCAATAAGAATGTCCAAGGGATACAGTAGACCTGAAGTGAAGCATCGGAATCTATAACTAGTGTCACAGGAATGGTTCAAAGCATAGTCAGTATGAAGAGTCAGTCTTCATGTACTTTTGCCGGCATTGTGCATTTTGTATTTAATTCCGATGCAATTTCTGTGCTTCATCGTCAATAAGAAGGTCCAAGGGAGACAGTAACCTGTAGTGAAGCATCGGAATCTATAACTAGTGTCACAGGAATGGTTCAAATCATAGACAGTAAGAGGAGTCAGTCTTCTTGTACTTTAGTTGGCATTGTGCCTTTTCCATATAATTCCGATGCGAATTCTGTGTTTCATCGTTAATAAGAAGGTCAGAGGGATACAGGAAACCTAAAGTGAAGCATCGGAATCTATAACTAGTGTCACAGGAATGGTTCAAAACATAGTCAGTAAGAAGAGTCAGTCTTTATGTACTTAAGTCCGCATTGTGCCATTTCTATTTATTTCAGATGTAATTTCTGTGTTTCATCGTCAATAAGAAGGTCCAAATGATACAGTAAACCTGAAGTGAAGCATCGGAATCTATAACTAGTGTCACAGGAATGATTCAAAACATAGACAGTAAGAAGAGTCAGGCTTTTTGTACTTAAGTCGGCATTGTGCCTTTTGTATTTAATTCCGGTGCAATTTCTGTGTTTCATCGTCAATAAGAAGGCCAGAAGGATACAGTAAACCTGAAGTGAATCATCGGAATCTATAACTAGAGTCACAGGATTGTTTCAAAGCATAGTCTGCAAGAAGAGTCCGTCTTCTTGCTCTTAAGTCGGCATTGTGCCTTTTGTATTTAATTCCGATGCAATTTCTGTGTTTCATCGTCAATAAGAATGTCCAAGGGATACAGTAGACCTGAAGTGAAGCATCGGAATCTATAACTAGTGTCACAGGAATGGTTCAAAGCATAGTCAGTATGAAGAGTCAGTCTTCATGTACTTTTGCCGGCATTGTGCATTTTGTATTTAATTCCGATGCAATTTCTGTGCTTCATCGTCAATAAGAGGGTCCAAGGGAGACAGTAAACCTGTAGTGAAGCATCGGAATCTATAACTAGTGTCACAGGAATGGTTCAAAACATAGTCAGTAAGAAGAGTCAGTCTTTTTTGTACTTATGTCGGCATTGTGCCTTTTGTATTTATTTCTGATGTACTTTCTGTGTTTCATCGTCAATAAGAAGGTCCAAGTGATGCAGTAAATCTGAAGTGAAGCATCGGAATTGATAACTAGTGTCACAGGAATGGTTCAAAACATAGACAGTAAGAAGAGTCAGTCTTTTTGTACTTAAGTCGGCATTGTGCCTTTTGTATTTTATTCCGCGGCAATTTCTGTGTTTCATCGTCAATAAGAAGGTCAGAGGGATACAGTAAACCTGAAGTGAATCATCAGAATCTATAACTAGTGTCACAGGAATGTTTCAAAACATAGTCAGTAAGATAAGTCAGTCGTCTTGTCCTTAAGTCGGCATTGTGCCTTTGGATCTAATTCTGATGCAATTTTTGTGTTTCATCGTCAATAAGAAGGTCCAAGGGATCCAGTAAACCTGGAGTGTACATCGGAATCTATAACTAGTGTCACAGGAATGGTTCAAAACATAGACAGTAAGAAGATACAGTCTTCTTGTACTTAAGTGGGCATTGTGCCTTTTGTATTTAATTCTGATGCAGTTTATGTGTTTCATCGTTAATAAGAAGGTCCACGGGATACTGTAAACCTGAAGTGAAGCATCGGAATCTATAACTAGTGTCACAGGAATGGTTCAAAACATAGACAGTAAGGAGAGTCAGTTTTCTTGTACTTAAGTCGGCAGTGTGCTTTTCTATTTAATTCCGATAAAATTTGTGTGTTTCATCGTCAATAAGAAGGTCAGAGGGATACAGTAAACATGAAGTGAAGCATCAAAATCTATAACTAGTGTCACAGGAATGGTTCAAATCATAGTCAGTAAGAAGAGTCAGTCATCTTGTTCTTAAGTGCGCATTGTGCCTTATGTATTTAATTCCGATGCAATTTCTGTCTATCATCCTCAATAAGAAGATCCAAGGGATACAGTAAACCTGAAGTGAAGCATCGGAACCTATAACTAGTGTCACAGGAATGGTTCAAAACATAGACAGTAAGAAGAGTCAGTCTTCATGTACTTATGTCGGCATTGTGCCTTATGTATTTATTTCCGATGCAATTTCTGTGTTTCATCGTCAATAAGGAGGTACATGGGATACAGTAAACCTGAAGTGAATCAACGGAATCTATAACTACTGTCACAGGAATGGTTCAAAACATAGACAGTAAGAAGAGTCAGTCTTCATGTACTTAAGTCGGCATTGTGCCTTTTGTATTTAATTCCGCTGCAATTTCATTGTTTCATCGTCAGTAAAAAGTTCCAAGGGAAACAGTAAACCTGAAGTTCAGCATCGGAATCTATAACTAGTGTCAATGGAATGGTTCAAACATAGACAGTAGGAAGAGTCAGACTTCTTGTACTTAAGTCGGCATTGTGCCTTTTGTATTTAATTCCGAGGCAATTCCTGTGTTTCATCGTGATAAGAATGTCCAAGGGATACAGTAAACCTAAAGTGAAGCATCGGAATCTATAACTAGTGTCACAGGAACGGTTCAAAACATAGACAGTAAGAAGAGTCAGTCTTCTTGTACTTAACTTGGCATTGTGCTTTTGTATTCAATTCCGATGCAATTTCTGTGTTTCATCGTCAATAAGAAGGTCAGAGGGTTACTGTAACCCTTAAGTTAAGCATCGGAATCTGTAACTAGTGTCACAGAAATGGTTCAAAACATAGACAGTAAGAAGAGTCAGTCTTCTTGTACTTCAGTCGGCATTGTGGCTTTTGTATTTAATTCCGATTCAATTTCTGTGCTTCATCGTCAATAAGAAGGTCCAAGGGATACAGTAAAGCTGAAGTCAAGCATCGGAATCTGTAACTAGTGTTACGGGAAAGGTTTAAAACATAGGCAGTAAGAAGAGTCAGTCTTCTTGTCCTTAAGTCGACATTGTGCCGTTTGTATTTAATTCCGATGCAATTTCTGTGTTTCATCGTCAATAAGAAGGTCCAAGGGATACAGTAAACCTGAAGTGAAGCATCGGAATCTATAACTAGTGTCACAGAAATGGTTCAAAACATAGGCAGTAAGAAGAGTCAGTCTTCTTGTACTTAAGTCGGCATTGTGCCTTTTCTAAATAATTCCGATGCAATTTCTGTGTTTCATCGTCAATAGGAAGGTCAGAGGGACACAGTAAACCTGAAGTGAAGCATCGGAATCCATAACTAGTGTCACAGGAATGGTTCAAAACATAGTCAGTAAGAAGAGTCAGTCTTTTTGTACTTATGTCGGCATTATGATTTTTGTATTTAATGACGATGCAATTTCTGTGTCATCGTCAATAAGAAGGTCCAAGGGATACAGTAAACTTGGAGTGTAGCATCGGAATCTGTAACTTTAGTCACAGGAATGGTTCAAATCATAGACAGTAAGAAGAGTCAGTCTTCGTGTACCTAAGTCGGCATTGTGCCTTTTGTATTTAATTCCGATTCAATTTCTGTGCTTCATCGTCAATAAGAAGGTCCAAGGGATACCGTAAAGCTGAAGTCAAGCATCGGAATCTGTAACTAGTGTTACGGGAAAGGTTTAAAACATAGGCAGTAAGAAGAGTCAGTCTTCTTGTCCTTAAGTCGACATTGTGCATTATGTATTTAATTCCGATGCAATTTCTGTGCTTCATCGTCAATAAGAAGGTCCAAGGGAGACAGTAAACCTGTAGTGAAGCATCGAAATCTATAACTAGTGTCACAGGAATGGTTCAAATCATAGACAGTAAGAGGAGTCAGTCTTCTTGTACTTTAGTCGGCATTGTGCCTTTTCCATATAATTCCGATGCGAATTCTGTGTTTCATCGTTAATAAGAAGGTCAGAGGGATACAGGAAACCTAAAGTGAAGCATCGGAATCTATAATCAGTGTCACAGGAATGGTTCAAAACATAGTCAGTAAGAAGAGTCAGTCTTTATGTACTTAAGTCCGCATTGTGCCATTTGTATTTATTTCAGATGTAATTTCTGTGTTTCATCGTCAATAAGAAGGTCCAAATGATACAGTAAACCTGAAGTGAAGCATCGGAATCTATAACTAGTGTCACAGGAATGATTCAAAACATAGACAGTTAGAAGAGTCAGGCTTTTTGTACTTAAGTCGGCATTGTGCCTTTTGTATTTAATTCCGGTGCAATTTCTGTGTTTCATCGTCAATAAGAAGGCCAGAAGGATACAGTAAACCTGAAGTGAATCATCGGAATCTATAACTAGAGTCACAGGATTGTTTCAAAGCATAGTCTGCAAGAAGAGTCCGTCTTCTTGCTCTTAAGTCGGCATTGTGCCTTTTGTATTTAATTCCGATGCAATTTTTGTGTTTCATCGTCAATAAGAAAGGCCAAGGGATACAGTAAACCTGGAGTGTACATCGGAATCTATAACTAGTGTCACAGGAATGGTTCAAAACATAGACAGTAAGAAGATACAGTCTTCTTGAACTTAAGTCGGCATTGTGCCTTTTTTATTTAATTCCGATGCAATTTCTGTGTTTCATCGTCAATAAGAAGGTCCAAGGAATACAGTAAACCTGAAGTGAAGCATCGGAATCTATAACTAGTGTCACAGGAATGGTTCAATACATAGTCAGTGAGGAGAGTGAGTCTTCTTGTACTAAAGTCGGCATTGTGCCTTTTCTATTTAATTCCGATGCAATTTCTGTGTTTCATCGTCAATAAGAGGGTCCAAGGGATACAGTAAACCTGAAGTGAAGCATCGGAATCTATAACTAGTGTCACAGGAATGGTTCTAAGTATAGGCAGTTAGTAGAGTCAGTCATCTTGTCCTTAAGTCGGCATTGTGCCTTTTGTATTTAATTCCGATGCAATTTCTGTGTTTCATCGTCAATAGGAAGGTCCAAGGGATACAGTAAACCTGGAGAGAAGCATCATCATCTATAACTAGTGTCACAGGAAAGTTTCTAAACATAGACAGTAAGAAGAGTCAGCCTTCTTGTACTTAAGTTGGCACTGTGCCTTTTGTATTTAATTCTGATGCAATTTCTGTGTTTCATCCTCAATAAGAAGGTCCAAGGGATACGGTAAACCTGAAGTGAAGCAACGGAATCTATAACTAGTGTCACAGGAATGGTTCAAAACATAGACAGTAAGAAGAGTCAGTCTTCTTGTCCTTAAGTGGAAATTGTGCATTTTGTATTTAATTCCGATACAATGTCTCTGTTTCATCGTCAACAAGAAGGTCCAAGGGATACAGTAAATCTGAAGTGAAGCATCGGAATCTGTAACTAGTGTCACAGGAATGGTTCAAAACACAGTCAGTAAGAAGAGTCGGTCTTCATGTACTTAAGTCGGCATTGGGGTTTTGTATTTAAATCCGGTGCAATTTCTGTGTTTCATCGGCAATAAGAAGGTCAGAGGTATACACTAAACCTGAAGTGAAGCATCGAAATCTATAACTAGTGTCACAGGAATGGTTCAAAACATAGTCAGTAAGAAGAGTGAGTCTTCTTGTCCTTAAGTCGGCAATGTGCCTTTTTTTTAAATTCCGGTTCAATTTCTGTGTTTCATCGTCAATAAGAAGGTCCATGGGATACGGTAAACCTGGAGTGAAGCATCGGAATCTATAACTAGTGTCACAGGAATGGTTCAAAACATAGACAGTAAGAAGATACAGTCTTCTTGTACATAAGTCAGCATTGTGACTTTTGTATTAAACTCCGATGCAATTTATGTGTTTCATCGTCAATAAGAAGGTCCAAGGGATACAGTAAACCTGAAGTGAAGCGTCGGAATCCATAACTAGTATCACAGGAATGGTTCAGAACATAGACAGTAAGAAGAGTCAGTCTCCGTGTACTTAAGTCGGCATTGTGCCTTTTGTATTTACTTCCGATGCAATTTATGTGATTCATGGTGAATAAGAAGGTCAGAGGGATACAGTAACCCTGAAGTGAAGCATCGGAATCTATAACTAGTGTCACAGAAATGGTTCAAGCATGGTCAGTAAGAAGAGTCAGTCTTCTTGTACTTCAGTCGGCATTGTGCCTTTTGTATTTCATTCCGATGCAATTTCTGTGTTTCATCGTCAATAAGAAGGTCAGAGGAATACAGTAAACCTGAAGTGAAGCTTCGGAATCTATAACTGGTGTCACAGGAATGGTTCAAAACATAGACAGGAAGAAGAGTCAGTCTTCTTGTAGTTGAGTCGGCACTGTGCCTTTTGTATTAAACTCCGATGCAATTTCTGTGTTTCATCGTCAATAAGGAGGTGCAAGGGATACAGTATACCTGGAGTGAAGCATCGGAATCTATAACTAGTTTTTAATGGAATGGTTTAAAACATAGACGGTAAGAAGAGTCAGTGTTCTTGTACTTAAGTCGGCATTGTGCCTTTCGTATTTAATTACAATGCAATTTCTGCGTTTCATCGTCAATACGAAGGTCAGAGCGATACAATAAACCTGAAGTGAAGCATCGGAATCTATAACTAGTGCAACAGGAATGGTTCAAAACATAGTCAGTAAGAAGAGTCAGTCATCTTGTCCTTAAGTCATCCTTACGCCTTTTGTATTAATTTCCGATGCAATTTTTGTGTTTCATCGTCAATAAGGAGGTCCAAGGTATACAGTAAACCTGGAGTGAAGCATCGGCATCTATAACTAGTGTCACAGGAATGGTTCAATACATAGACAGTACTTAAGTATGCATTGTGCCTTTTGTATTTAATTCCGTAGCAATTTCTGTGTTTCATCGTCAACAAGAAGGTCCAAGGTATACAGTAAACCTGAAGTGAAGCATCGGAATCTATAACTAGTGTCACAGGAATGGCTCAAAACATAGTCAGTAAGAACAGTCGATCTTCTTGTACTTAAGTCGGCATTGTGCCTTTTGTATTTAATTCCGATGCAATTTCTGTGTTTCATCGTCAATAAGCAGGACAGATTAATACAGTAACCCTGAGGTGAAGCATCGTAATCTATAAGTAGTGTCACAGAAATGATTCAAAACATATGCAGTAAGAAGAGTCAGTCTTCTTGTACATAAGTCGCCATTGTGCATTTTGTATTTAATTCCGATGCAATTGCTGTGTTTCATCGTCAATAAGGTCAGAGGGATACAGTAAACCTGAAGTGAAGCATCGGAATCTATAACTAGTGTCACAGGAATGTTTCAAAACATTGTTAGTATGAAGAGTCAGTCTCCTTGTCCATAAGTCGGCATTGTGCCTTTTGTATTTAATTCCGATGCAATTTCTGTGTTACATCGTCAATAAGAAGGTCCAAGGGATACAGTAGACCTGAAGTGAAGCATCGGAATCTATAACTAGTGTCACAGGAATGGCTAAAACTTAGTCAGTAAGAAGAGTCAGGCTTCATGTACTTATGTCGGCATTGTGCCTTTTGTATTTAATTCCGATGCAATTTCTGTGTTTCATCGTCAATAAGAAGGTCCAAGGGATAAAGTGAACCTGAAGTGAAGCATCGGAATCTAAAACTAGTGTCACAGGAATGGTTCAAAACATAGACTGTAAGAAGAGGCAGTCTTTTTGTACTTAAGTCGGCATTGTGCCTTTTGTATTTAATTCCGTTGCAATTTCTGTGTTTCATCGTCAATAAGAAGGTCAGAGGGATACAGTAAACCTGAAGTGAATCATCGGAATCTACAACTAGTGTCACATAATGTTTCAAAACATAGACAGTAAGAAGAGTCAGTCTTCGTGTACCTAAGTCGGCATTGTGCCTTTTGTATTTAATTCCGATGCAATTTCTGTGTTTCATCGTCAATAAGAAGGTCCAAGGGAGACAGTAAACGTATAGTGAAGCATCGGAATTTATAACTAGGGTCAAAGGAATGGTTCAAAACATAGACAGTAAGAAGAGTCAGTCTTCTTGTACTTAAGTCGGCATTGTTCCTTTTCTATATAATTCCGATGCAAATTCTGTGTTTCATCGTTAATAAGAAGGTCAGAGGGATACAGCAAACCTGAAGTGAAGCATCGGAATCTGTAATTAGTGTCACAGGAATGGTTCAAAACATAGTCAGTAAGAAGAGTCAGTCTTTTTGTACTTAAGTCGGCGTTGTGCCATTTGTATTCATTTCAGATGTAATTTCTGTGTTTCATCGTCAATAAGAAGGTCCAAATGATACAGTACACCTGAAGTGAAGCATCGGAATCTATTACTAGTGTCACAGGAATGGTTCAATACATAGTCAGTGAGGAGATTGAGTCTTCTTGTACTTAAGTCGGCATTGTGCCTTTTTTATTTAATTCCGATGCAATTTCTGTGTTTCATCGTCTATAAGAAGGTTGAAGGGATACAGCAAACCTGAAGTGAAGCATCGGAATCTATAACTAGTGTCACAGGAATAGTTCTAAGTATAGGCAGTTAGAAGAGTCAGTCATCTTGTCCTTAAGTCGGCTTTGTGCCTTTTGTATTTAGTTCCGATGCGATTTCTGCGTTTCATCGTCAATAAGAAGGTTCAAGGGATACAGTAAACCTGACGTGAAGCATCGGAATCTATAACTAGTGTCACAGGAATGGTTCAAAACATAGAGAGAATGAAGAGTCAGGCTTTTTGTACTTAAGTCGGCATTGTGCCTTTTGTATTTAATTCCGGTGCAATTTCTGTGTTTCATCGTCAATAAGAAGGCCAGAGTTATACAGTTAACCTGAAGTGAATCGTCGGAATCTATAACTAGTGTCACAGGATTGTTTCAAAACATAGTCAGTAAGTAGAGTCAGTCTTCTTGTCCTTAAGTCGGCATTGTGCCTTTTGTATTTAATTCCGATGCAATTTTTGTGTTTCATCGTCAATAAGAAGGTCCAAGGGATACAGTAAACCTGGAGTGTACATCGGAATCTAAAACTAGTGTCACAGGAATGGTTCAAAACATAGGCAGTAAGAAGAGTCAGTTTTCTTGTACTTAAGTCAGCATTGTGCCTTTTGTATTTAATTCCGATGCAATTTCTGTGTTTCATCGTCAATAAGAGGGTCCAAGGGATACAGTAAACCTGAAGTGAAGCATCGGAATCTATTACTAGTGTCACAGGAATGGTTCAATACACAGTCAGTGAGGAGATTGAGTCTTCTTGTACTTAAGTCGGCATTGTGCCTTTTTTATTTAATTCCGATGCAATTTCTGTGTTTCATCGTCTATAAGAAGGTTGAAGGGATACAGTAAACTTGAAGTGAAGCATCGGAATCTATAACTAGTGTCACAGGAATGGTTCTAAGTATAGGCAGTTAGAAGAGTCAGTCATCTTGTCCTTAAGTCGGCATCGTGCCTTTTGTATTTAATTCCGATGCGATTTCTGTGTTTCAACGTCAATAAGAAGGTTCAAGGGATACAGTAAACCTGAAGTGAAGCATCGGAATCTATAACTAGTGTCACAGGAATGGTTCTAAGTATAGGCAGTTAGGAGAGTCAGTCATCTTGTCCTTAAGTCGGCATTGTGCCTTTTGTATTTAATTCCGATGCAATTTCTGTGTTTCATCGTCAATAATAAGGTCCAAGGGATACAGTAAACCTGGAGTGAAGCATCATAATCTATAACTAGTATCACAGGAATGGTTCAAAACATAGACAGTAAGAAGAGTCAGTCTTCTTGTACTTAAGTCAGCATTGTGCCTTTTGTATTTAATTCCGATGCAATTTCTGTGTTTCATCTTCAATAAGAGGGTCTGAGGGATACAGTAAACCTGAAGTGAAGCATCGGAATCTACAACTAGTATCACAGGAATGGTTCAAAACATAGACAGTAAGAAGAGTCAGTCTTCGTGTACTTAAGTCGGCATTGTGCCTTTTGTATTTACTTCCGATGCAATTTATGTGATTCATGGTGAATAAGAAGGTCCGAGGGATACAGTAACCCTGAAGTGAAGCATCGGTATCTATAACTAGTGTCACAGAAATGGTTCCAAACATGGTCAGTAAGAAGAGTCAGTCTTCTTGTACTTCAGTCGGCATTGTGCCTTTTGTATTTCATTCCGATGCAATATCTGTGTTTCATCGTCAATAAGAAGGTCAGAGGAATACAGTAAACCTGAAGTGAAGCTTCGGAATCTATAACTGGTGTCACAGGAATGGTTCAAAACATAGACAGGAAGAAGAGTCAGTCTTCTTGTACTTGAGTCGGCACTGTGCCTTTTGTATTAAACTCCGATGCAATTTCTGTGTTTCATCGTCAATAAGGAGGTCCAAGGGATACAGTATACCTGGAGTGAAGCATCGGAATCTATAACTAGTTTTTAATGGAATGGTTTAAAACATAGACGGTAAGAAGAGTCAGTGTTCTTGTACTTAAGTCGGCATTGTGCCTTTTGTATTTAATTGCGGTGCAATTTCTGCGTTTCATCGTCAATACGAAGGTCAGAGCGATACAATAAACCTGAAGTGAAGCATCGGAATCTATAACTAGTGCAACAGGAATGGTTCAAAACATAGTCAGTAAGAAGAGTCAGTCATCTTGTCCTTAAGTCATCCTTACGCCTTTTGTATTTAATTCCGATGCAATTTTTGTGTTTCATCGTCAATAAGGAGGTCCAAGGTATACAGTAAACCTGGAGTGAAGCATCGGCATCTATAACTAGTGTCACAGGAATGGTTCAATACATAGACAGTACTTAAGTCGGCATTGTGCCTTTTGTATTTAATTCCGAAGCAATTTCTGTGTTTCATCGTCAACAAGAAGGTCCAAGGTATACAGTAAACCTGAAGTGAAGCATCGGAATCTATAACTAGTGTCACAGGAATGGTTCAAAACATAGTCAGTAAGAACAGTCGATCTTCTTGTACTTAAGTCGGCATTGTGCCTTTTGTATTTAATTCCGATGCAATTTCTGTGTTTCATCGTCAATAAGCAGGACAGATTAATACAGTAACCCTGAAGTGAAGCATCGTAATCTATAAGTAGTGTCACAGAAATGATTCAAAACATATGCAGTAAGAAGAGTCAGTCTTCTTGTACATAAGTCGCCATTGTGCATTTTGTATTTAATTCCGATGCAATTGCTGTGTTTCATCGTCAATAAGGAGTTCAGAGGGATACAGTAAACCTGAAGTGAAGCATCGGAATCTATAACTAGTGTCACAGGAATGTTTCAAAACATAGTTAGTGAGAAGAGTCAGTCTCCTTGTCCATAAGTCGGCATTGTGCCTTTTGTATTTAATTCCGATGCAATTTCTGTGTTACATCGTCAATAAGAAGGTCCAAGGGATACAGTAGACCTGAAGTGAAGCATCGGAATCTATAACTAGTGTCACAGGAATGGCTAAAACTTAGTCAGTAAGAAGAGTCAGTCTTCATGTACTTATGCCGGCATTGTGCCTTTTGTATTTAATTCCGATGCAATTTCTGTGTTTCATCGTCAATAAGAAGGTCAGAGGGATACAGCAAACCTGAAGTGAAGCATCGGAATCTGTAATTAGTGTCACAGGAATGGTTCAAAACATAGTCAGTAAGAAGAGTCAGTCTTTTTGTACTTAAGTCGGCGTTGTGCCATTTGTATTCATTTCAGATGTAATTTCTGTGTTTCATCGTCAATAAGAAGGTCCAAATGATACAGTACACCTGAAGTGAAGCATCGGAATCTATAACTAGTGTCACAGGATTGTTTCAAAACTTAGTCAGTAAGTTGAGTCAGTCTTCATGTCCTTAAGTCGGCATTGTGCCTTTTGTATTTAATTCCGATGCAATTTCTGTGTTTCATCGTCAATAAGAAGGCCAGAGTTATACAGTTAACCTGAAGTGAATCATCGGAATCTATAACTAGTGTCACAGGAATGGTTCAATGCATAGTCAGTGAGGAGATTGAGTCTTCTTGTACATAAGTCGGCATTGTGCCTTTTTTATTTAATTCCGATGCAATTTCTGTGTTTCATCGTCAATAAGAAGGTTGAAGGGATACAGTAAACCTGAAGTGAAGCATCGGAATCTATAACTAGTGTCACAGGAATGGTTCTAAGTATAGGCAGTTACAAGAGTCAGTCATCTTGTCCTTAAGTCGGCATTGTGCCTTTTGTATTTAATTCCGATGCGATTTCTGTGTTTCATCGTCAATAAGAAAGTTCAAGGGATACAGTAAACCTGAAGTGAAGCATCGGAATCTATAACTAGTGTCACAGGAATGGTTCTAAGTATAGGCAGTTAGAAGAGTCCGTCATCTTGTCCTTAAGTCGTCATTGTGCCTTTTGTATTTAATTCCGATGCAATTTCTGTGTTTCATCGTCAATAAGAAGGTCCAAGGGATACAGTAAACCTGGAGTGAAGCATCATAATCTATAACTAGTGTCACAGGAAAGTTTCTAAACATAGACAGTAAGAAGAGTCAGCCTTCTTGTACTTAAGTCGGCATTGTGCCTTTTGTATTTAATTCTGATGCAATTTCTGTGTTTCATCGTCAATAAGAAGGTCCAAGGGATACAGTAAACCTGAAGTGAAGCAACGGAATCTATCACTAGTGTCGCAGGAATGGTTCAAAACGTAGACTGTAAGAAGAGTCAGTCTTCTTGTACTTAAGTTGGCATTGTGCCTTTTGTATTCAATTCCGATGCAATTTCTGTGTTTCATCGTCAATAAGAAGGTCAGAGGGTTACAGTAACCCTGAAGTGAAGCATCGGAATCTGTAACTAGTGTCACAGAAATGGTTCAAAACATAGACATTAAGAAGAGTCAGTCTTCTTGTACTTAAGTCGGCATTGTGCATTTTGTATTCAATTCCGATACAATTACTGTGTTTCATCGCCTTTAAGGAGGTCAGAGGGATACAGTAAACCTGAAGTGAAGCATCGGAATCTATAACTAGTGTCACAGGAATGGTTCAAAGCATAGACAGTAAGAAGAGTCAGTCTTCTTGTACTTGAGTCGGCATTGTGGCTTTTGTATTTAATTCCGATGCAATTTCTGTGTTTCATCGTCAATAAGAAGGTCCAAGGGATACAGTAAACCTGAAGTCAAGCATCGGAATCTATAACTAGTGTCACAGGAATGGTTCAATACATAGGCAGTAAGAAGAGTCAGTCTTCTTGTCCTTAAGTCGACATTGTGCCATTTGTATTTAATTCCAATGCAATTTCTGTGTTTCATCGTCAATAAGAATGCCCAAGGGATACAGTAAATCTGAAGTGAAGCATCGGAATCTATAACTAGTGCCACAGGAATGGTTCAATACATAGTCAGTAAGAAGAGTCAGTCTTTATGTACTTAAGTCGGCATTGTGCCTTTTGTATTTAATTCCGATGCAATTTCATTGTTTCATCGTCAATAAGAAGGTCCACGGGATACAGTAAACCTGAAGTGAAGCATCGGAATCTATAACTACAGTCAATGGAATGGTTCAAACATAGACAGTAGGAAGAGTCAGTCATCTTGTACTTAAGTCTGCATTGTGCCTTTTGTATTTAATTCCGAGGCAATTTCTGTGTTTCAGCGTCAATAAGAAGGTCCAAGGGATACAGTAAACCTGAAGTGAAGCATCGGAATCGATAACTAGTGTCACAGGAATGGATCAAGTCATACACAGTAAGAAGAGTCAGTCTTCTTGTACTTAAGTCGGCAATGTGCCTCTTGTATTTAATTCCGATGCAATTTCTGTGTTTCATCGTCAATAAGAAGGTAAGAGGGATTCAGTAAACCTGAAGTGAAGAATCGGAATCTATAACTAGTGTCACAGGAATGGTTCAAAACATAGACAGTAAGAAGAGTCAGTCTTCTTGTACTGAAGTCGGCATTGTGCAATTTGACTTTAATTCCGATGCAATTTCTGTGTTTCATCGTCAATAAGAAGGTCAGAGGGATACAGTAAACCTGAAGTGAAGCATCGGAATCTATAACTAGTGTCACAGGAATGGTTCAAATCATAGTCAGTAAGAAGAGTCAATCTTTTTGTACTTAAGTCGACATTGTGCCTTTTGTATTTAATTCCGATTCAATTTCTGTGTTTCATCATCAATAAGAATGCCCAAGGGATACAGTAAACCTGAAGTGAAGAATCGGAATCTATAACTAGTGTCACAGGAAAGGATCAATACATAGTCAGTACGAAGAGTCACTCTTCATGTACTGAAGTCGGCATTGTGCCTTTTGTATTTAACTCCGATGCAATTTCATTGTTTCATCGTCAATAAGAAGGTCGATGGGATACAATAAACCTGAAGTCAAGCATCGGAATCTATAACTAAAGTCAATGGAATGGTTCAAACATAGTCAGTAGGAAGAGTCAGTCTTCTTGTACTTAAGTCTGCATTGTGCCTTTTGTATTTAATTCCGAATCAATTTCTGTGTTTCATCGTCAATAGGAAGGTCCAAGGGATGCAGTAAACCTGAAGTGAAGCATCGGAATCGATAACTAGTGTCACAGGAATGGATCAAGGCATAGACAGTAAGAAGAGTCAGTCTTCTTGTACTTAAGTCGGCATTGTGCCTCTTGTATTTAATTCCGATGCAATTTCTGTGTTTCATCGTCAATAAGAAGGTAAGAGGGATTCAGTAAACCTGAAGTGAAGCATCGGAATCTATAACTAGTTTCACAGGAATGGTTCAAACATAGTCAGTAAGAAGAGTCAGTCTTCATGTACTTATGTCGGCATTGTACCTTTTGTATTTAAAACCGATGCAATTTCTGTTTTTCTTCGTCAATAAGAAGGTCAGAGGGATACAGTCAACTTGAAGTGAAGCATCGGAATCTATAACTAGTGTCACAGGAATGGTTCAAAACATAGTCAGTAAGAAGAGTAAGTCTTCTTGTACTTAAGTCGGCATTGTGCCTTATCTATTTAATTCCGATGCAATTTCTGTGTTTCATCGTCTATAAGAAGGTCCAAGGGATACGGTAAACCTGGAGTGAAGCATCGGAATCTATAACTAGTGTCACAGGAATGGTTCAAAACATAGGAAGTAAGAAGATACAGTCTTCTTGTACATAAGTCAGCATTGTGCCTTTTTTATTTAATTCCGATGCAATTTCTGTGTTTCATCGTCAATAAGAAGGTCCAAAGGATACAGTAAACCTGAAGTGAAGCATCGGAATCTATAACTAGTATCACAGGAATGGTTCAAAACATAGACAGTATAAAGAGTCAGTCTTCGTGTACTTAAGTCGGCACTGTGCCTTTTGTATTTACTTCCGATGCAATTTCTGTGTTTCATCGTAAATAAGAAGGTCAGAGGGATACAGTAACCCTGAAGTGAAGCATCGGAATCTATAACTAGTGTCACAGAAATGGTTCAAAACATAGTCAGTAAGAAGAGTCAGTCTTCTTGTACTTAAGTCAGCATTGTGCCTTTTGAATTTAATTCCGATGCAATTTCTGTGTTTCATCGTCAATAAGAAGGTAAGAGGGATTCAGTAAACCTGAAGTGAAGAATTGAAATCTATAACTAGTGTCACAGGAATGGTTCAAAACATAGACAGTAAGAAGAGTCAGTTTTCTTGTACTGAAGTCGGCATTGTGCATTTTATATTTAATTCCGATGCAATTTCTGTGTTTCATCGTCAATAAGAAGGTCCAAGGGATACAGTAAACCTGAAGTGAAGCATCGGAATCTATAACTAGTGTCACAGGAATGGTTCAAATCGTAGTCAGTAAGAAGAGTCATTCTTTTTGTACTTAAGTCGACATTGTGCCTTTTGTATTTAATTCCGATGTAATTTCTGTGTTTCATCGTCAATAAGAATGCCCAAGGGATACAGTAAACCTGAAGTGAAGCATCAGAATCGATAACTAGTGTCACAGGAATGGATCAAGGCATAGACAGTAAGAAGAGTCAGTCTTCTTGTACTTAAGTCGGCATTGTGCCTTTTGTATTTAATTCCGATGCAATTTCTGTGTTTCATCGTCAATAAGAAGGTCCAAGGGATACAGTAAACCTGGAGTGTACATCGGAATCTAAAACTAGTGTCACAGGAATGGTTCAAAACATAGACAGTAAGAAGAGTCAGTTTTCTTGTACTTAAGTCAGCATTGTGCCTTTTGTATTTAATTCCGATGCAATTTCTGTGTTTCATCGTCAATAAGAGGGTCCATGGGATACAGTAAACCTGAAGTGAAGCATCGGAATCTATAACTAGTGTCACAGGAATGGTTCAATGCATAGTCAGTGAGGAGATTGAGTCTTCTTGTACATAAGTCGGCATTGTGCCTTTTTTATTTAATTCCGATGCAATTTCTGTGTTTCATCGTCAATAAGAAGGTAAGAGGGATTCAGTAAACCTGAAGTGAAGCATCGGAATCTATAACTAGTTTCACAGGAATGGTTCAAACATAGTCAGTAAGAAGAGTCAGTCTTCATGTACTTATGTCGGCATTGTGCCTTTTGTATTTAAAACCGATGCAATTTCTGTTTTTCTTCGTCAATAAGAAGGTCAGAGGGATACAGTAAACTTGAAGTGAAGCATCGGAATCTATAACTAGTGTCACAGGAATGGTTCAAAACAGAGTCAGTAAGAAGAGTAAGTCTTCTTGTACTTCAGTCGGCATTGTGCCTTATCTATTTAATTCCGATGCAATTTCTGTGTTTCATCGTCTATAAGAAGGTCCAAGGGATACGGTAAACCTGGAGTGAAGCATCGGAATCTATAACTAGTGTCACAGGAATGGTTCAAAACATAGGAAGTAAGAAGATACAGTCTACTTGTACATAAGTCAGCATTGTGCCTTTTTTATTTAATTCCGATGCAATTTCTGTGTTTCATCGTCAATAAGAAGGTCCAAAGGATACAGTAAACCTGAAGTGAAGCATCGGAATCTATAACTAGTATCACAGGAATGGTTCAAAACATAGACAGTATAAAGAGTCAGTCTTCTTGTACTTAAGTCGGCACTGTGCCTTTTGTATTTACTTCCGATGCAATTTCTGTGTTTCATCGTAAATAAGAAGGTCAGAGGGATACAGTAACCCTGAAGTGAGGCATCGGAATCTATAACTAGTGTCACAGAAATGGTTCAAAACATAGTCAGTAAGAAGAGTCAGTCTTCTTGTACTTAAGTCAGCATTGTGCCTTTTGAATTTAATTCCGATGCAATTTCTGTGTTTCATCGTCAATAAGAAGGTAAGAGGTATTCAGTAAACCTGAAGTGAAGAATTGAAATCTATAACTAGTGTCACAGGAATGGTTCAAAGCATAGACAGTAAGAAGAGTCAGTCTTCTTGTACTGAAGTCGGCACTGTGCATTTTATATTTAATTCCGATGCAATTTCTGTGTTTCATCGTCAATAAGAAGGTCCAAGGGATACAGTAAACCTGAAGTGAAGCATCGGAATCTATAACTAGTGTCACAGGAATGGTTCAAATCGTAGTCAGTAAGAAGAGTCATTCTTTTTGTACTTAAGTCGACATTGTGCCTTTTGTATTTAATTCCGATGAAATTTCTGTGTTTCATCGTCAATAAGAATGCCCAAGGGATACAGTAAACCTGAAGTGAAGCATCAGAATCGATAACTAGTGTCACAGGAATGGATCAAGGCATAGACAGTAAGAAGAGTCAGTCTTCTTGTACTTAAGTCGGCATTGTGCCTCTTGTATTTAATTCCGATGCAATATCTGTGTTTCATCGTCAATAAGAAGGTAAGAGGGATTCAGTAAACCTGAAGTGAAGCATCGGAATCTATAACTAGTGTCACAGGAATGGTTCAAAACATAGTCAGTAAGAAGACTCAGTCTTCATGTACTGAAGTCGGCATTGTGCCTTTTGTATTTAACTCCGATGCAATTTCAGTGTTTCATCGTCAATAAGAAGGTCCATGGGATACAATAAACCTGAAGTCAAGCATCGGAATCTATAACTAAAGTCAATGGAATGGTTCAAACATAGACAGTAGGAAGAGACAGTCTTCTTGTACTTAAGTCTGCATTGTGCCTTTTGTATTTAATTCCGAGGCAATTTCTGTGTTTCATCGTCAATAAGAAGGTCCAAGGGATACAGTAAACCTGAAGTGAAGCATCGGAATCTATAACTAGTGTCACAGGAATGGTTCAAAACATAGTCAGTAAGAAGAGTCAGTCTTCTTGTACTTAAGTCGGCATTGTGCCTTATCTATTTAATTCCGATGAAATTTCTGTGTTTCATCGTCAATAAGAAGGTCCAAGGGATACGGTAAACCTAGAGTGAAGCATCGGAATCTATAGCTAGTGTCACAGGAATGGTTCAAAACATAGGAAGTAAGAAGATACAGTCTTCTTGTACATAAGTCAGCATTGTGCCTTTTGTATTTAATTCCGATGCAATTTCTGTGTTTCATCGTCAATAAGAAGGTCCAAAGGATACAGTAAACCTGAAGTGAAGCATCGGAATCTATAACTAGTATCACAGGAATGGTTCAAAACATAGACAGTATAAAGAGTCAGTCTTCTTGTACTTAAGTCGGCACTGTGCCTTTTGTATTTACTTCCGATGCAATTTCTGTGTTTCATCGTAAATAAGAAGGTCAGAGGGATACAGTAACACTGAAGTGAAGCATCGGAATCTATAACTAGTGTCACATAAATGGTTCAAAACATAGTCAGTAAGAAGAGTCAGTCTTCTTGTACTTAAGTCAGCATTGTGCCTTTTGAATTTAATTCCGATGCAATTTCTGTGTTTCATCGTTAATAAGACGGTCAGAGGAATACAGTAAACCTGAAGTGAAGCATCGGAATCTATAACTGGTGTCACAGGAATGGTTCAAAACATAGACAGGAAGAAGAGTCAGTCTTCTTGTACTTGAGTCGGCATTGTGCCTTTTGTATTAAATTCCGATGCAATTTCTGTGCTTCATCGTCAATAAAGAGGTCCTAGGGATACAGTAAACCTGAAATCAAGCATCGGAATCTGTAACTAGTGTCACAGGAATGGTTCAAACATAGACAGTAGGAAGAGTCAGACTTCTTGTACTTAAGTCGGCATTGTGCCTTTTGTATTTAATTCCGAGGCAATTCCTGTGTTTCATCGTGATAAGAATGTCCAAGGGATACAGTAAACCTAAAGTGAAGCATCGGAATCTATAACTAGTGTCACAGGAACGGTTCAAAACATAGACAGTAAGAAGAGTCAGTCTTCTTGTACTTAACTTGGCATTGTGCTTTTGTATTCAATTCCGATGCAATTTCTGTGTTTCATCGTCAATAAGAAGGTCAGAGGGTTACTGTAACCCTTAAGTTAAGCATCGGAATCTGTAACTAGTGTCACAGAAATGGTTCAAAACATAGACAGTAAGAAGAGTCAGTCTTCTTGTACTTCAGTCGGCATTGTGGCTTTTGTATTTAATTCCGATTCAATTTCTGTGCTTCATCGTCAATAAGAAGGTCCAAGGGATACAGTAAAGCTGAAGTCAAGCATCGGAATCTGTAACTAGTGTTACGGGAAACGTTTAAAACATAGGCAGTAAGAAGAGTCAGTCTTCTTGTCCTTAAGTCGACATTGTGCCGTTTGTATTTAATTCCGATGCAATTTCTGTGTTTCATCGTCAATAAGAAGGTCCAAGGGATACAGTAAACCTGAAGTGAAGCATCGGAATCTATAACTAGTGTCACAGAAATGGTTCAAAACATAGGCAGTAAGAAGAGTCAGTCTTCTTGTACTTAAGTCGGCATTGTGCCTTTTCTATATAATTCCGATGCAATTTCTGTGTTTCATCGTCAATAGGAAGGTCAGAGGGACACAGTAAACCTGAAGTGAAGCATCGGAATCCATAACTAGTGTCACAGGAATGGTTCAAAACATAGTCAGTAAGAAGAGTCAGTCTTTTTGTACTTATGTCGGCATTATGATTTTTGTATTTAATGACGATGCAATTTCTGTGTGTCATCGTCAATAAGAAGGTCCAAGGGATACAGTAAACTTGGAGTGTAGCATCGGAATCTGTAACTTTAGTCACAGGAATGGTTCAAATCATAGACAGTAAGAAGAGTCAGTCTTCGTGTACCTAAGTCGGCATTGTGCCTTTTGTATTTAATTCCGATGCAATTTCTGTGTTTCATCGTCAATAAGAATGTCCAAGGGATACAGTAGACCTGAAGTGAAGCATCGGAATCTATAACTAGTGTCACAGGAATGGTTCAAAGCATAGTCAGTATGAAGAGTCAGTCTTCATGTACTTTTGCCGGCATTGTGCATTATTTATTTAATTCCGATGCAATTTCTGTGCTTCATCGTCAATAAGAAGGTCCAAGGGAGACAGTAAACCTGTAGTGAAGCATCGAAATCTATAACTAGTGTCACAGGAATGGTTCAAATCATAGACAGTAAGAGGAGTCAGTCTTCTTGTACTTTAGTCGGCATTGTGCCTTTTCCATATAATTCCGATGCGAATTCTGTGTTTCATCGTTAATAAGAAGGTCAGAGGGATACAGGAAACCTAAAGTGAAGCATCGGAATCTATAATTAGTGTCACAGGAATGGTTCAAAACATAGTCAGTAAGAAGAGTCAGTCTTTATGTACTTAAGTCCGCATTGTGCCATTTGTATTTATTTCAGATGTAATTTCTGTGTTTCATCGTCATTAAGAAGGTCCAAATGATACAGTAAACCTGAAGTGAAGCATCGGAATCTATAACTAGTGTCACAGGAATGATTCAAAACATAGACAGTAAGAAGAGTCAGGCTTTTTGTACTTAAGTCGGCATTGTGCCTTTTGTATTTAATTCCGGTGCAATTTCTGTGTTTCATCGTCAATAAGAAGGCCAGAAGGATACAGTAAACCTGAAGTGAATCATCGGAATCTATAACTAGAGTCACAGGATTGTTTCAAAGCATAGTCTGCAAGAAGAGTCCGTCTTCTTGCTCTTAAGTCGGCATTGTGCCTTTTGTATTTAATTCCGATGCAATTTTTGTGTTTCATCGTCAATAAGAAAGTCCAAGGGATACAGTAAACCTGGAGTGTACATCGGAATCTATAACTAGTGTCACAGGAATGGTTCAAAACATAGACAGTAAGAAGATACAGTCTTCTTGAACTTAAGTCGGCATTGTGCCTTTTGTATTTAATTCCGATGCAATTTCTGTGTTTCATCGTCAATAAGAAGGTCCAAGGAATACAGTAAACCTGAAGTGAAGCATCGGAATCTATAACTAGTGTCACAGGAATGGTTCAATACATAGTCAGTGAGGAGAGTGAGTCTTCTTGTACTAAAGTCGGCATTGTGCCTTTTCTATTTAATTCCGATGCAATTTCTGTGTTTCATCGTCAATAAGAGGGTCCAATCGATACAGTAAACCTGAAGTGAAGCATCGGAATCTATAACTAGTGTCACAGGAATGGTTCTAAGTATAGGCAGTTAGTAGAGTCAGTCATCTTGTCCTTAAGTCGGCATTGTGCCTTTTGTATTTAATTCCGATGCAATTTCTGTGTTTCATCGTCAATAGGAAGGTCCAAGGGATACAGTAAACCTGGAGTGAAGCATCATCATCTATAACTAGTGTCACAGGAAAGTTTCTAAACATAGACAGTAAGAAGAGTCAGCCTTCTTGTACTTAAGTTGGCACTGTGCCTTTTGTATTTAATTCTGATGCAATTTCTGTGTTTCATCCTCAATAAGAAGGTCCAAGGGATACGGTAAACCTGAAGTGAAGCAACGGAATCTATAACTAGTGTCACAGGAATGGTTCAAAACATAGACAGTAAGAAGAGTCAGTCTTCTTGTCCTTAAGTGGAAATTGTGCATTTTGTATTTAATTCCGATACAATGTCTCTGTTTCATCGTCAACAAGAAGGTCCAAGGGATACAGTAAATCTGAAGTGAAGCATCGGAATCTGTAACTAGTGTCACAGGAATGGTTCAAAACACAGTCAGTAAGAAGAGTCGGTCTTCATGTACTTAAGTCGGCATTGGGGTTTTGTATTTAAATCCGGTGCAATTTCTGTGTTTCATCGGCAATAAGAAGGTCAGAGGTATACACTAAACCTGAAGTGAAGCATCGAAATCTATAACTAGTGTCACAGGAATGGTTCAAAACATAGTCAGTAAGAAGAGTGAGTCTTCTTGTCCTTAAGTCGGCAATCTGCCTTTTTTTTAAATTCCGGTTCAATTTCTGTGTTTCATCGTCAATAAGAATGTCCATGGGATACGGTAAACCTGGAGTGAAGCATCGGAATCTATAACTAGTGTCACAGGAATGGTTCAAATCATAGAAAGTAAGATGATACAGTCTTCTTGTACTTATGTCGGCATTATGCCTTTTGTATTTAATGACGATGCAATTTCTGTGTGTCATCGTCAATAAGAAGGTCCAAGGGATACAGTAAACTTGGAGTGTAGCATCGGAATCTGTAACTTTAGTCACAGGAATGGTTCAAAACATAGACAGTAAGAAGAGTCAGTCTTCGTGTACCTAAGTCGGCATTGTGCCTTTTGTATTTAATTCCGATGCAATTTCTGTGTTTCATCGTCAATAAGAATGTCCAAGGGATACAGTAGACATGAAGTGAAGCATCGGAATCTATAACTAGTGTCACAGGAATGGTTCAAAGCATAGTCAGTATGAAGAGTCAGTCTTCATGTACTTTTGCCGGCATTGTGCATTTTGTATTTAATTCCGATGCAATTTCTGTGCTTCATCGTCAATAAGAAGGTCCAAGGGAGACAGTAACCTGTAGTGAAGCATCGGAATCTATAACTAGTGTCACAGGAATGGTTCAAATCATAGACAGTAAGAGGAGTCAGTCTTCTTGTACTTTAGTTGGCATTGTGCCTTTTCCATATAATTCCGATGCGAATTCTGTGTTTCATCGTTAATAAGAAGGTCAGAGGGATACAGGAAACCTAAAGTGAAGCATCGGAATCTATAATTAGTGTCACAGGAATGGTTCAAAACATAGTCAGTAAGAAGAGTCAGTCTTTATGTACTTAAGTCCGCATTGTGCCATTTCTATTTATTTCAGATGTAATTTCTGTGTTTCATCGTCAATAAGAAGGTCCAAATGATACAGTAAACCTGAAGTGAAGCATCGGAATCTATAACTAGTGTCACAGGAATGATTCAAAACATAGACAGTAAGAAGAGTCAGGCTTTTTGTACTTAAGTCGGCATTGTGCCTTTTGTATTTAATTCCGGTGCAATTTCTGTGTTTCATCGTCAATAAGAAGGCCAGAAGGATACAGTAAACCTGAAGTGAATCATCGGAATCTATAACTAGAGTCACAGGATTGTTTCAAAGCATAGTCTGCAAGAAGAGTCCGTCTTCTTGCTCTTAAGTCGGCATTGTGCCTTTTGTATTTAATTCCGATGCAATTTCTGTGTTTCATCGTCAATAAGAATGTCCAAGGGATACAGTAGACCTGAAGTGAAGCATCGGAATCTATAACTAGTGTCACAGGAATGGTTCAAAGCATAGTCAGTATGAAGAGTCAGTCTTCATGTACTTTTGCCGGCATTGTGCATTTTGTATTTAATTCCGATGCAATTTCTGTGCTTCATCGTCAATAAGAGGGTCCAAGGGAGACAGTAAACCTGTAGTGAAGCATCGGAATCTATAACTAGTGTCACAGGAATGGTTCAAAACATAGTCAGTAAGAAGAGTCAGTCTTTTTTGTACTTATGTCGGCATTGTGCCTTTTGTATTTATTTCTGATGTACTTTCTGTGTTTCATCGTCAATAAGAAGGTCCAAATGATACAGTAAATCTGAAGTGAAGCATCGGAATTTATAACTAGTGTCACAGGAATGGTTCAAAACATAGACAGTAAGAAGAGTCAGTCTTTTTGTACTTAAGTCGGCATTGTGCCTTTTGTATTTTATTCCGCGGCAATTTCTGTGTTTCATCGTCAATAAGAAGGTCAGAGGGATACAGTAAACCTGAAGTGAATCATCAGAATCTATAACTAGTGTCACAGGAATGTTTCAAAACATAGTCAGTAAGATAAGTCAGTCGTCTTGTCCTTAAGTCGGCATTGTGCCTTTGGATCTAATTCTGATGCAATTTTTGTGTTTCATCGTCAATAAGAAGGTCCAAGGGATCCAGTAAACCTGGAGTGTACATCGGAATCTATAACTAGTGTCACAGGAATGGTTCAAAACATAGACAGTAAGAAGATACAGTCTTCTTGTACTTAAGTGGGCATTGTGCCTTTTGTATTTAATTCTGATGCAGTTTATGTGTTTCATCGTTAATAAGAAGGTCCACGGGATACAGTAAACCTGAAGTGAAGCATCGGAATCTATAACTAGTGTCACAGGAATGGTTCAAAACATAGACAGTAAGGAGAGTCAGTTTTCTTGTACTTAAGTCGGCAGTGTGCTTTTCTATTTAATTCCGATAAAATTTGTGTGTTTCATCGTCAATAAGAAGGTCAGAGGGATACAGTAAACATGCAGTGAAGCATCGGAATCTATAACTAGTGTCACAGGAATGGTTCAAATCATAGTCAGTAAGAAGAGTCAGTCATCTTGTTCTTAAGTGCGCATTGTGCCTTATGTATTTAATTCCGATGCAATTTCTGTCTATCATCCTCAATAAGAAGATCCAAGGGATACAGTAAACCTGAAGTGAAGCATCGGAACCTATAACTAGTGTCACAGGAATGGTTCAAAACATAGACAGTAAGAAGAGTCAGTCTTCATGTACTTATGTCGGCATTGTGCCTTATGTATTTATTTCCGATGCAATTTCTGTGTTTCATCGTCAATAAGGAGGTACATGGGATACAGTAAACCTGAAGTGAATCAACGGAATCTATAACTACTGTCACAGGAATGGTTCAAAACATAGTCAGTAAGAAGAGTCAGTCTTCATGTACTTAAGTCGGCATTGTGCCTTTTGTATTTAATTCCGCTGCAATTTCATTGTTTCATCGTCAGTAAAAAGTTCCAAGGGAAACAGTAAACCTGAAGTTCAGCATCGGAATCTATAACTAGTGTCAATGGAATGGTTCAAACATAGACAGTAGGAAGAGTCAGACTTCTTGTACTTAAGTCGGCATTGTGCCTTTTGTATTTAATTCCGAGGCAATTCCTGTGTTTCATCGTGATAAGAATGTCCAAGGGATACAGTAAACCTAAAGTGAAGCATCGGAATCTATAACTAGTGTCACAGGACCGGTTCAAAACATAGACAGTAAGAAGAGTCAGTCTTCTTGTACTTAACTTGGCATTGTGCTTTTGTATTCAATTCCGATGCAATTTCTGTGTTTCATCGTCAATAAGAAGGTCAGAGGGTTACTGTAACCCTTAAGTTAAGCATCGGAATCTGTAACTAGTGTCACAGAAATGGTTCAAAACATAGACAGTAAGAAGAGTCAGTCTTCTTGTACTTCAGTCGGCATTGTGGCTTTTGTATTTAATTCCGATTCAATTTCTGTGCTTCATCGTCAATAAGAAGGTCCAAGGGATACAGTAAAGCTGAAGTCAAGCATCGGAATCTGTAACTAGTGTTACGGGAAAGGTTTAAAACATAGGCAGTAAGAAGAGTCAGTCTTCTTGTCCTTAAGTCGACATTGTGCCGTTTGTATTTAATTCCGATGCAATTTCTGTGTTTCATCGTCAATAAGAAGGTCCAAGGGATACAGTAAACCTGAAGTGAAGCATCGGAATCTATAACTAGTGTCACAGAAATGGTTCAAAACATAGGCAGTAAGAAGAGTCAGTCTTCTTGTACTTAAGTCGGCATTGTGCCTTTTCTATATAATTCCGATGCAATTTCTGTGTTTCATCGTCAATAGGAAGGTCAGAGGGACACAGTAAACCTGAAGTGAAGCATCGGAATCCATAACTAGTGTCACAGGAATGGTTCAAAACATAGTCAGTAAGAAGAGTCAGTCTTTTTGTACTTATGTCGGCATTATGATTTTTGTATTTAATGACGATGCAATTTCTGTGTGTCATCGTCAATAAGAAGGTCCAAGGGATACAGTAAACTTGGAGTGTAGCATCGGAATCTGTAACTTTAGTCACAGGAATGGTTCAAATCATAGACAGTAAGAAGAGTCAGTCTTCGTGTACCTAAGTCGGCATTGTGCCTTTTGTATTTAATTCCGATTCAATTTCTGTGCTTCATCGTCAATAAGAAGGTCCAAGGGATACCGTAAAGCTGAAGTCAAGCATCGGAATCTGTAACTAGTGTTACGGGAAAGGTTTAAAACATAGGCAGTAAGAAGAGTCAGTCTTCTTGTCCTTAAGTCGACATTGTGCATTATGTATTTAATTCCGATGCAATTTCTGTGCTTCATCGACAGTAAGAAGGTCCAAGGGAGACAGTAAACCTGTAGTGAAGCATCGAAATCTATAACTAGTGTCACAGGAATGGTTCAAATCATAGACAGTAAGAGGAGTCAGTCTTCTTGTACTTTAGTCGGCATTGTGCCTTTTCCATATAATTCCGATGCGAATTCTGTGTTTCATCGTTAATAAGAAGGTCAGAGGGATACAGGAAACCTAAAGTGAAGCATCGGAATCTATAACTAGTGTCACAGGAATGATTCAAAACATAGACAGTAAGAAGAGTCAGGCTTTTTGTACTTAAGTCGGCATTGTGCCTTTGTATTTAATTCCGGTGCAATTTCTGTGTTTCATCGTCAATAAGAAGGCCAGAAGGATACAGTAAACCTGAAGTGAATCATCGGAATCTATAACTAGAGTCACAGGATTGTTTCAAAGCATAGTCTGCAAGAAGAGTCCGTCTTCTTGCTCTTAAGTCGGCATTGTGCCTTTTGTATTTAATTCCGATGCAATTTTTGTGTTTCATCGTCAATAAGAAAGGCCAAGGGATACAGTAAACCTGGAGTGTACATCGGAATCTATAACTAGTGTCACAGGAATGGTTCAAAACATAGACAGTAAGAAGATACAGTCTTCTTGAACTTAAGTCGGCATTGTGCCTTTTGTATTTAATTCCGATGCAATTTCTGTGTTTCATCGTCAATAAGAAGGTCCAAGGAATACAGTAAACCTGAAGTGAAGCATCGGAATCTATAACTAGTGTCACAGGAATGGTTCAATACATAGTCAGTGAGGAGAGTGAGTCTTCTTGTACTAAAGTCGGCATTGTGCCTTTTCTATTTAATTCCGATGCAATTTCTGTGTTTCATCGTCAATAAGAGGGTCCAAGGGATACAGTAAACCTGAAGTGAAGCATCGGAATCTATAACTAGTGTCACAGGAATGGTTCTAAGTATAGGCAGTTAGTAGAGTCAGTCATCTTGTCCTTAAGTCGGCATTGTGCCTTTTGTATTTAATTCCGATGCAATTTCTGTGTTTCATCGTCAATAGGAAGGTCCAAGGGATACAGTAAACCTGGAGTGAAGCATCATCATCTATAACTAGTGTCACAGGAAAGTTTCTAAACATAGACAGTAAGAAGAGTCAGCCTTCTTGTACTTAAGTTGGCACTGTGCCTTTTGTATTTAATTCTGATGCAATTTCTGTGTTTCATCCTCAATAAGAAGGTCCAAGGGATACGGTAAACCTGAAGTGAAGCAACGGAATCTATAACTAGTGTCACAGGAATGGTTCAAAACATAGACAGTAAGAAGAGTCAGTCTTCTTGTCCTTAAGTGGAAATTGTGCATTTTGTATTTAATTCCGATACAATGTCTCTGTTTCATCGTCAACAAGAAGGTCCAAGGGATACAGTAAATCTGAAGTGAAGCATCGGAATCTGTAACTAGTGTCACAGGAATGGTTCAAAACACAGTCAGTAAGAAGAGTCGGTCTTCATGTACTTAAGTCGGCATTGGGGTTTTGTATTTAAATCCGGTGCAATTTCTGTGTTTCATCGGCAATAAGAAGGTCAGAGGTATACACTAAACCTGAAGTGAAGCATCGAAATCTATAACTAGTGTCACAGGAATGGTTCAAAACATAGTCAGTAAGAAGAGTGAGTCTTCTTGTCCTTAAGTCGGCAATGTGCCTTTTTTTTAAATTCCGGTTCAATTTCTGTGTTTCATCGTCAATAAGAAGGTCCATGGGATACGGTAAACCTGGAGTGAAGCATCGGAATCTATAACTAGTGTCACAGGAATGGTTCAAAACATAGACAGTAAGAAGATACAGTCTTCTTGTACATAAGTCAGCATTGTGACTTTTGTATTAAACTCCGATGCAATTTATGTGTTTCATCGTCAATAAGAAGGTCCAAGGGATACAGTAAACCTGAAGTGAAGCATCGGAATCCATAACTAGTATCACAGGAATGGTTCAGAACATAGACAGTAAGAAGAGTCAGTCTTCGTGTACTTAAGTCGGCATTGTGCCTTTTGTATTTACTTCCGATGCAATTTATGTGATTCATGGTGAATAAGAAGGTCAGAGGGATACAGTAACCCTGAAGTGAAGCATCGGAATCTATAACTAGTGTCACAGAAATGGTTCAAGCATGGTCAGTAAGAAGAGTCAGTCTTCTTGTACTTCAGTCGGCATTGTGCCTTTTGTATTTCATTCCGATGCAATTTCTGTGTTTCATCGTCAATAAGAAGGTCAGAGGAATACAGTAAACCTGAAGTGAAGCTTCGGAATCTATAACTGGTGTCACAGGAATGGTTCAAAACATAGACAGGAAGAAGAGTCAGTCTTCTTGTAGTTGAGTCGGCACTGTGCCTTTTGTATTAAACTCCGATGCAATTTCTGTGTTTCATCGTCAATAAGGAGGTGCAAGGGATACAGTATACCTGGAGTGAAGCATCGGAATCTATAACTAGTTTTTAATGGAATGGTTTAAAACATAGACGGTAAGAAGAGTCAGTGTTCTTGTACTTAAGTCGGCATTGTGCCTTTCGTATTTAATTACAATGCAATTTCTGCGTTTCATCGTCAATACGAAGGTCAGAGCGATACAATAAACCTGAAGTGAAGCATCGGAATCTATAACTAGTGCAACAGGAATGGTTCAAAACATAGTCAGTAAGAAGAGTCAGTCATCTTGTCCTTAAGTCATCCTTACGCCTTTTGTATTAATTTCCGATGCAATTTTTGTGTTTCATCGTCAATAAGGAGGTCCAAGGTATACAGTAAACCTGGAGTGAAGCATCGGCATCTATAACTAGTGTCACAGGAATGGTTCAATACATAGACAGACCTTAAGTATGCATTGTGCCTTTTGTATTTAATTCCGTAGCAATTTCTGTGTTTCATCGTCAACAAGAAGGTCCAAGGTATACAGTAAACCTGAAGTGAAGCATCGGAATCTATAACTAGTGTCACAGGAATGGCTCAAAACATAGTCAGTAAGAACAGTCGATCTTCTTGTACTTAAGTCGGCATTGTGCCTTTTGTATTTAATTCCGATGCAATTTCTGTGTTTCATCGTCAATAAGCAGGACAGATTAATACAGTAACCCTGAAGTGAAGCATCGTAATCTATAAGTAGTGTCACAGAAATGATTCAAAACATATGCAGTGAGAAGAGTCAGTCTTCTTGTACATAAGTCGCCATTGTGCATTTTGTATTTAATTCCGATGCAATTGCTGTGTTTCATCGTCAATAAGGTCAGAGGGATACAGTAAACCTGAAGTGAAGCATCGGAATCTATAACTAGTGTCACAGGAATGTTTCAAAACATTGTTAGTATGAAGAGTCAGTCTCCTTGTCCATAAGTCGGCATTGTGCCTTTTGTATTTAATTCCGATGCAATTTCTGTGTTACATCGTCAATAAGAAGGTCCAAGGGATACAGTAGACCTGAAGTGAAGCATCGGAATCTATAACTAGTGTCACAGGAATGGCTAAAACTTAGTCAGTAAGAAGAGTCAGTCTTCATGTACTTATGTCGGCATTGTGCCTTTTGTATTTAATTCCGATGCAATTTCTGTGTTTCATCGTCAATAAGAAGGTCCAAGGGATAAAGTGAACCTGAAGTGAAGCATCGGAATCTAAAACTAGTGTCACAGGAATGGTTCAAAACATAGACTGTAAGAAGAGGCAGTCTTTTTGTACTTAAGTCGGCATTGTGCCTTTTGTATTTAATTCCGTTGCAATTTCTGTGTTTCATCGTCAATAAGAAGGTCAGAGGGATACAGTAAACCTGAAGTGAATCATCGGAATCTACAACTAGTGTCACATAATGTTTCAAAACATAGACAGTAAGAAGAGTCAGTCTTCGTGTACCTAAGTCGGCATTGTGCCTTTTGTATTTAATTCCGATGCAATTTCTGTGTTTCATCGTCAATAAGAAGGTCCAAGGGAGACAGTAAACGTATAGTGAAGCATCGGAATTTATAACTAGGGTCAAAGGAATGGTTCAAAACATAGACAGTAAGAAGAGTCAGTCTTCTTGTACTTAAGTCGGCATTGTTCCTTTTCTATATAATTCCGATGCAAATTCTGTGTTTCATCGTTAATAAGAAGGTCAGAGGGATACAGCAAACCTGAAGTGAAGCATCGGAATCTGTAACTAGTGTCACAGGAATGGTTCAAAACATAGTCAGTAAGAAGAGTCAGTCTTTTTGTACTTAAGTCGGCGTTGTGCCATTTGTATTCATTTCAGATGTAATTTCTGTGTTTCATCGTCAATAAGAAGGTCCAAATGATACAGTACACCTGAAGTGAAGCATCGGAATCTATAACTAGTGTCACAGGAATGGTTCAATACATAGTCAGTGAGGAGATTGAGTCTTCTTGTACTTAAGTCGGCATTGTGCCTTTTTTATTTAATTCCGATGCAATTTCTGTGTTTCATCGTCTATAAGAAGGTTGAAGGGATACAGTAAACCTGAAGTGAAGCATCGGAATCTATAACTAGTGTCACAGGAATAGTTCTAAGTATAGGCAGTTAGAAGAGTCAGTCATCTTGTCCTTAAGTCGGCTTTGTGCCTTTTGTATTTAGTTCCGATGCGATTTCTGCGTTTCATCGTCAATAAGAAGGTTCAAGGGAT
This sequence comes from Schistocerca americana, assembly GCF_021461395.2. NCBI lineage: Eukaryota > Metazoa > Arthropoda > Insecta > Orthoptera > Acrididae > Schistocerca > Schistocerca americana. The sequence goes on along the minus strand of NC_060121.1, from coordinate 13,089,302 downwards.
ACAGTAAACCTGACGTGAAGCATCGGAATCTATAACTAGTGTCACAGGAATGGTTCAAAACATAGAGAGAATGAAGAGTCAGGCTTTTTGTACTTAAGTCGGCATTGTGCCTTTTGTATTTAATTCCGGTGCAATTTCTGTGTTTCATCGTCAATAAGAAGGCCAGAGTTATACAGTTAACCTGAAGTGAATCGTCGGAATCTATAACTAGTGTCACAGGATTGTTTCAAAACATAGTCAGTAAGTAGAGTCAGTCTTCTTGTCCTTAAGTCGGCATTGTGCCTTTTGTATTTAATTCCGATGCAATTTTTGTGTTTCATCGTCAATAAGAAGGTCCAAGGGATACAGTAAACCTGGAGCGGACATCGGAATCTAAAACTAGTGTCACAGGAATGGTTCAAAACATAGGCAGTAAGAAGAGTCAGTTTTCTTGTACTTAAGTCAGCATTGTGCCTTTTGTATTTAATTCCGATGCAATTGCTGTGTTTCATCGTCAATAAGAGGGTCCAAGGGATACAGTAAACCTGAAGTGAAGCATCGGAATCTATAACTAGTGTCACAGGAATGGTTCAATACACAGTCAGTGAGGAGATTGAGTCTTCTTGTACTTAAGTCGGCATTGTGCCTTTTTTATTTAATTCCGATGCAATTTCTGTGTTTCATCGTCTATAAGAAGGTTGAAGGGATACAGTAAACTTGAAGTGAAGCATCGGAATCTATAACTAGTGTCACAGGAATGGTTCTAAGTATAGGCAGTTAGAAGAGTCAGTCATCTTGTCCTTAAGTCGGCATCGTGCCTTTTGTATTTAATTCCGATGCGATTTCTGTGTTTCAACGTCAATAAGAAGGTTCAAGGGATACAGTAAACCTGAAGTGAAGCATCGGAATCTATAACTAGTGTCACAGGAATGGTTCTAAGTATAGGCAGTTAGAAGAGTCAGTCATCTTGTCCTTAAGTCGGCATTGTGCCTTTTGTATTTAATTCCGATGCAATTTCTGTGTTTCATCGTCAATAAGAAGGTCCAAGGGATACAGTAAACCTGGAGTGAAGCATCATAATCTATAACTAGTATCACAGGAATGGTTCAAAACATAGACAGTAAGAAGAGTCAGTCTTCTTGTACTTAAGTCAGCATTGTGCCTTTTGTATTTAATTCCGATGCAATTTCTGTGTTTCATCTTCAATAAGAGGGTCTGAGGGATACAGTAAACCTGAAGTGAAGCATCGGAATCTATAACTAGTATCACAGGAATGGTTCAAAACATAGACAGTAAGAAGAGTCAGTCTTCGTGTACTTAAGTCGGCATTGTGCCTTTTGTATTTACTTCCGATGCAATTTATGTGATTCATGGTGAATAAGAAGGTCCGAGGGATACAGTAACCCTGAAGTGAAGCATCGGTATCTATAACTAGTATCACAGAAATGGTTCCAAACATGGTCAGTAAGAAGAGTCAGTCTTCTTGTACTTCAGTCGGCATTGTGCCTTTTGTATTTCATTCCGATGCAATTTCTGTGTTTCATCGTCAATAAGAAGGTCAGAGGAATACAGTAAACCTGAAGTGAAGCTTCGGAATCTATAACTGGTGTCACAGGAATGGTTCAAAACATAGACAGGAAGAAGAGTCAGTCTTCTTGTACTTGAGTCGGCACTGTGCCTTTTGTATTAAACTGCGATGCAATTTCTGTGTTTCATCGTCAATAAGGAGGTCCAAGGGATACAGTATACCTGGAGTGAAGCATCGGAATCTATAACTAGTTTTTAATGGAATGGTTTAAAACATAGACGGTAAGAAGAGTTAGTGTTCTTGTACTTAAGTCGGCATTGTGCCTTTTGTATTTAATTGCGGTGCAATTTCTGCGTTTCATCGTCAATACGAAGGTCAGAGCGATACAATAAACCTGAAGTGAAGCATCGGAATCTATAACTAGTGCAACAGGAATGGTTCAAAACATAGTCAGTAAGAAGAGTCAGTCATCTTGTCCTTAAGTCATCCTTACGCCTTTTGTATTTAATTCCGATGCAATTTTTGTGTTTCATCGTCAATAAGGAGGTCCAAGGTATACAGTAAACCTGGAGTGAAGCATCGGCATCTATAACTAGTGTCACAGGAATGGTTCAATACATAGACAGTACTTAAGTCGGCATTGTGCCTTTTGTATTTAATTCCGAAGCAATTTCTGTGTTTCATCGTCAACAAGAAGGTCCAAGGTATACAGTAAACCTGAAGTGAAGCATCGGAATCTATAACTAGTGTCACAGGAATGGTTCAAAACATAGTCAGTAAGAACAGTCGATCTTCTTGTACTTAAGTCGGCATTGTGCCTTTTGTATTTAATTCCGATGCAATTTCTGTGTTTCATCGTCAATAAGCAGGACAGATTAATACAGTAACCCTGAAGTGAAGCATCGTAATCTATAAGTAGTGTCACAGAAATGATTCAAAACATATGCAGTAAGAAGAGTCAGTCTTCTTGTACATAAGTCGCCATTGTGCATTTTGTATTTAATTCCGATGCAATTGCTGTGTTTCATCGTCAATAAGGAGTTCAGAGGGATACAGTAAACCTGAAGTGAAGCATCGGAATCTATAACTAGTGTCACAGGAATGTTTCAAAACATAGTTAGTGAGAAGAGTCAGTCTCCTTGTCCATAAGTCGTCATTGTGCCTTTTGTATTTAATTCCGATGCAATTTCTGTGTTACATCGTCAATAAGAAGGTCCAAGGGATACAGTAGACCTGAAGTGAAGCATCGGAATCTATAACTAGTGTCACAGGAATGGCTAAAACTTAGTCAGTAAGAAGAGTCAGTCTTCATGTACTTATGCCGGCATTGTGCCTTTTGTATTTAATTCCGATGCAATTTCTGTGTTTCATCGTCAATAAGAAGGTCAGAGGGATACAGCAAACCTGAAGTGAAGCATCGGAATCTGTAATTAGTGTCACAGGAATGGTTCAAAACATAGTCAGTAAGAAGAGTCAGTCTTTTTGTACTTAAGTCGGCGTTGTGCCATTTGTATTCGTTTCAGATGTAATTTCTGTGTTTCATCGTCAATAAGAAGGTCCAAATGATACAGTACACCTGAAGTGAAGCATCGGAATCTATAACTAGTGTCACAGGATTGTTTCAAAACTTAGTCAGTAAGTTGAGTCAGTCTTCATGTCCTTAAGTCGGCATTGTGCCTTTTGTATTTAATTCCGATGCAATTTCTGTGTTTCATCGTCAATAAGAAGGCCAGAGTTATACAGTTAACCTGAAGTGAATCATCGGAATCTATAACTAGTGTCACAGGAATGGTTCAATGCATAGTCAGTGAGGAGATTGAGTCTTCTTGTACATAAATCGGCATTGTGCCTTTTTTATTTAATTCCGATGCAATTTCTGTGTTTCATCGTCAATAAGAAGGTTGAAGGGATACAGTAAACCTGAAGTGAAGCATCGGAATCTATAACTAGTGTCACAGGAATGGTTCTAAGTATAGGCAGTTACAAGAGTCAGTCATCTTGTCCTTAAGTCGGCATTGTGCCTTTTGTATTTAATTCCGATGCGATTTCTGTGTTTCATCGTCAATAAGAAGGTTCAAGGGATACAGTAAACCTGAAGTGAAGCATCGGAATCTATAACTAGTGTCACAGGAATGGTTCTAAGTATAGGCAGTTAGAAGAGTCCGTCATCTTGTCCTTAAGTCGTCATTGTGCCTTTTGTATTTAATTCCGATGCAATTTCTGTGTTTCATCGTCAATAAGCAGGACAGATTAATACAGTAACCCTGAAGTGAAGCATCGTAATCTATAAGTAGTGTCACAGAAATGGTTCAAAACATAGACATTAAGAAGAGTCAGTCTTCTTGTACTTAAGTCGGCATTGTGCATTTTGTATTCAATTCCGATACAATTACTGTGTTTCATCGCCTTTAAGGAGGTCAGAGGGATACAGTAAACCTGAAGTGAAGCATCGGAATCTATAACTAGTGTCACAGGAATGGTTCAAAGCATAGACAGTAAGAAGAGTCAGTCTTCTTGTACTTGAGTCGGCATTGTGGCTTTTGTATTTAATTCCGATGCAATTTCTGTGTTTCATCGTCAATAAGAAGGTCCAAGGGATACAGTAAACCTGAAGTCAAGCATCGGAATCTATAACTAGTGTCACAGGAATGGTTCAATACATAGGCAGTAAGAAGAGTCAGTCTTCTTGTCCTTAAGTCGACATTGTGCCATTTGTATTTAATTCCAATGCAATTTCTGTGTTTCATCGTCAATAAGAATGCCCAAGGGATACAGTAAATCTGAAGTGAAGCATCGGAATCTATAACTAGTGCCACAGGAATGGTTCAATACATAGTCAGTAAGAAGAGTCAGTCTTTATGTACTTAAGTCGGCATTGTGCCTTTTGTATTTAATTCCGATGCAATTTCATTGTTTCATCGTCAATAAGAAGGTCCACGGGATACAGTAAACCTGAAGTGAAGCATCGGAATCTATAACTACAGTCAATGGAATGGTTCAAACATAGACAGTAGGAAGAGTCAGTCATCTTGTACTTAAGTCTGCATTGTGCCTTTTGTATTTAATTCCGAGGCAATTTCTGTGTTTCAGCGTCAATAAGAAGGTCCAAGGGATACAGTAAACCTGAAGTGAAGCATCGGAATCGATAACTAGTGTCACAGGAATGGATCAAGTCATACACAGTAAGAAGAGTCAGTCTTCTTGTACTTAAGTCGGCAATGTGCCTCTTGTATTTAATTCCGATGCAATTTCTGTGTTTCATCGTCAATAAGAAGGTAAGAGGGATTCAGTAAACCTGAAGTGAAGAATCGGAATCTATAACTAGTGTCACAGGAATGGTTCAAAACATAGACAGTAAGGAGAGTCAGTCTTCTTGTACTGAAGTCGGCATTGTGCAATTTGACTTTAATTCCGATGCAATTTCTGTGTTTCATCGTCAATAAGAAGGTCAGAGGGATACAGTAAACCTGAAGTGAAGCATCGGAATCTATAACTAGTGTCACAGGAATGGTTCAAATCATAGTCAGTAAGTAGAGTCAATCTTTTTGTACTTAAGTCGACATTGTGCCTTTTGTATTTAATTCCGATTCAATTTCTGTGTTTCATCATCAATAAGAATGCCCAAGGGATACAGTAAACCTGAAGTGAAGCATCGGAATCTATAACTAGTGTCACAGGAAAGGATCAATACATAGTCAGTACGAAGAGTCACTCTTCATGTACTGAAGTCGGCATTGTGCCTTTTGTATTTAACTCCGATGCAATTTCATTGTTTCATCGTCAATAAGAAGGTCGATGGGATACAATAAACCTGAAGTCAAGCATCGGAATCTATAACTAAAGTCAATGGAATGGTTCAAACATAGTCAGTAGGAAGAGTCAGTCTTCTTGTACTTAAGTCTGCATTGTGCCTTTTGTATTTAATTCCGAATCAATTTCTGTGTTTCATCGTCAATAGGAAGGTCCAAGGGATGCAGTAAACCTGAAGTGAAGCATCGGAATCGATAACTAGTGTCACAGGAATGGATCAAGGCATAGACAGTAAGAAGAGTCAGTCTTCTTGTACTTAAGTCGGCATTGTGCCTCTTGTATTTAATTCCGATGCAATTTCTGTGTTTCATCGTCAATAAGAAGGTAAGAGGGATTCAGTAAACCTGAAGTGAAGCATCGGAATCTATAACAAGTTTCACAGGAATGGTTCAAACATAGTCAGTAAGAAGAGTCAGTCTTCATGTACTTATGTCGGCATTGTACCTTTTGTATTTAAAACCGATGCAATTTCTGTTTTTCTTCGTCAATAAGAAGGTCAGAGGGATACAGTCAACTTGAAGTGAAGCATCGGAATCTATAACTAGTGTCACAGGAATGGTTCAAAACATAGTCAGTAAGAAGAGTAAGTCTTCTTGTACTTAAGTCGGCATTGTGCCTTATCTATTTAATTCCGATGCAATTTCTGTGTTTCATCGTCTATAAGAAGGTCCAAGGGATACGATAAACCTGGAGTGAAGCATCGGAATCTATAACTAGTGTCACAGGAATGGTTCAAAACATAGGAAGTAAGAAGATACAGTCTTCTTGTACATAAGTCAGCATTGTGCCTTTTTTATTTAATTCCGATGCAATTTCTGTGTTTCATCGTCAATAAGAAGGTCCAAAGGATACAGTAAACCTGAAGTGAAGCATCGGAATCTATAACTAGTATCACAGGAATGGTTCAAAACATAGACAGTATAAAGAGTCAGTCTTCGTGTACTTAAGTCGGCACTGTGCCTTTTGTATTTACTTCCGATGCAATTTCTGTGTTTCATCGTAAATAAGAAGGTCAGAGGGATACAGTAACCCTGAAGTGAAGCATCGGAATCTATAACTAGTGTCACAGAAATGGTTCAAAACATAGTCAGTAAGAAGAGTCAGTCTTCTTGTACTTAAGTCAGCATTGTGCCTTTTGAATTTAATTCCGATGCAATTTCTGTGTTTCATCGTCAATAAGAAGGTAAGAGGGATTCAGTAAACCTGAAGTGAAGAATTGAAATCTATAACTAGTGTCACAGGAATGGTTCAAAACATAGACAGTAAGAAGAGTCAGTTTTCTTGTACTGAAGTCGGCATTGTGCATTTTATATTTAATTCCGATGCAATTTCTGTGTTTCATCGTCAATAAGAAGGTCCAAGGGATACAGTAAACCTGAAGTGAAGCATCGGAATCTATAACTAGTGTCACAGGAATGGTTCAAATCGTAGTCAGTAAGAAGAGTCATTCTCTTTGTACTTAAGTCGACATTGTGCCTTTTGTATTTAATTCCGATGTAATTTCTGTGTTTCATCGTCAATAAGAATGCCCAAGGGATACAGTAAACCTGAAGTGAAGCATCAGAATCGATAACTAGTGTCACAGGAATGGATCAAGGCATAGACAGTAAGAAGAGTCAGTCTTCTTGTACTTAAGTCGGCATTGTGCCTTTTGTATTTAATTCCGATGCAATTTCTGTGTTTCATCGTCAATAAGAAGGTCCAAGGGATACAGTAAACCTGGAGTGTACATCGGAATCTAAAACTAGTGTCACAGGAATGGTTCAAAACATAGGCAGTAAGAAGAGTCAGTTTTCTTGTACTTAAGTCAGCATTGTGCCTTTTGTATTTAATTCCGATGCAATTTCTGTGTTTCATCGTCAATAAGAGGGTCCAAGGGATACAGTAAACCTGAAGTGAAGCATCGGAATCTATAACTAGTGTCACAGGAATGGTTCAATACACAGTCAGTGAGGAGATTGAGTCTTCTTGTACTTAAGTCGGCATTGTGCCTTTTTTATTTAATTCCGATGCAATTTCTGTGTTTCATCGTCTATAAGAAGGTTGAAGGGATACAGTAAACCTGAAGTGAAGCATCGGAATCTATAACTAGTGACACAGGAATGGTTCTAAGTATAGGCAGTTAGAAGAGTCAGTCATCTTGTCCTTAAGTCGGCATTGTGCCTTATGTATTTAATTCCGATGCGATTTCTGTGTTTCAACGTCAATAAGAAGGTTCAAGGAATACAGTAAACCTGAAGTGAAGCATCGGAATCTATAACTAGTGTCACAGGAATGGTTCTAAGTATAGGCAGTTAGAAGAGTCAGTCATCTTGTCCTTAAGTCGGCATTGTGCCTTTTGTATTTAATTCCGATGCAATTTCTGTGTTTCATCGTCAATAAGAAGGTCCAAGGGATACAGTAAACCTGGAGTGAAGCATCATAATCTATAACTAGTATCACAGGAATGGTTCAAAACATAGACAGTAAGAAGAGTCAGTCTTCTTGTACTTAAGTCAGCATTGTGCCTTTTGTATTTAATTCCGATGCAATTTCTGTGTTTCATCGTCAATAAGAGGGTCTGAGGGATACAGTAAACTTCAAGTGAAGCATCGGAATCTATAACTAGTATCACAGGAATGGTTCAAAACATAGACAGTAAGAAGAGTCAGTCTTCGTGTACTTAAGTCGGCATTGTGCCTTTTGTATTTACTTCCGATGCAATTTATGTGATTCATGGTGAATAAGAAGGTCAGAGGGATACAGTAACCCTGAAGTGAAGCATCGGAATCTATAACTAGTGTCACAGAAATGGTTCAAAACATGGTCAGTAAGAAGAGTCAGTCTTCTTGTACTTCAGTCGGCATTGTGCCTTTTGTATTTTATTCCGATGCAATTTCTGTGTTTCATCGTCAATAAGAAGGTCAGAGGAATACAGTAAACCTGAAGTGAAGCTTCGGAATCTATAACTGGTGTCACAGGAATGGTTCAAAACATAGACAGGAAGAAGAGTCAGTCTTCTTGTACTTGAGTCGGCACTGTGCCTTTTGTATTAAACTCCGATGCAATTTCTGTGTTTCATCGTCAATAAGGAGGTCCAAGGGATACAGTATACCTGGAGTGAAGCATCGGAATCTATAACTAGTTTTTAATGGAATGGTTTAAAACATAGACGGTAAGAAGAGTCAGTGTTCTTGTACTTAAGTCGGCATTGTGCCTTTTGTATTTAATTGCGGTGCAATTTCTGCGTTTCATCGTCAATACGAAGGTCAGAGCGATACAATAAACCTGAAGTGAAGCATCGGAATCTATAACTAGTGCAACAGGAATGGTTCAATACATAGTCAGTAAGAAGAGTCAGTCATCTTGTCCTTAAGTCATCCTTACGCCTTTTGTATTTAATTCCGATGCAATTTTTGTGTTTCATCGTCAATAAGGAGGTCCAAGGTATACAGTAATCCTGGAGTGAAGCATCGGCATCTATAACTAGTGTCACAGGAATGGTTCAATACATAGACAGTACTTAAGTCGGCATTGTGCCTTTTGTATTTAATTCCGAAGCAATTTCTGTGTTTCATCGTCAACAAGAAGGTCCAAGGTATACAGTAAACCTGAAGTGAAGCATCGGAATCTATAACTAGTGTCACAGGAATGGTTCAAAACATAGTCAGTAAGAACAGTCGATCTTCTTGTACTTAAGTCGGCATTGTGCCTTTTGTATTTAATTCCGATGCAATTTCTGTGTTTCATCGTCAATAAGCAGGACAGATTAATACAGTAACCCTGAAGTGAAGCATCGTAATCTATAAGTAGTGTCACAGAAATGATTCAAAACATATGCAGTTAGAAGAGTCAGTCTTCTTGTACATAAGTCGCCATTGTGCATTTTGTATTTAATTCCGATGCAATTGCTGTGTTTCATCGTCAATAAGGAGTTCAGAGGGATACAGTAAACCTGAAGTGAAGCATCGGAATCTATAACTAGTGTCACAGGAATGTTTCAAAACATAGTTAGTGAGAAGAGTCAGTCTCCTTGTCCATAAGTCGGCATTGTGCCTTTTGTATTTAATTCCGATGCAATTTCTGTGTTACATCGTCAATAAGAAGGTCCAAGGGATACAGTAGACCTGAAGTGAAGCATCGGAATCTATAACTAGTGTCACAGGAATGGCTAAAACTTAGTCAGTAAGAAGAGTCAGTCTTCATGTACTTATGCCGGCATTGTGCCTTTTGTATTTAATTCCGATGCAATTTCTGTGTTTCATCGTCAATAAGAAGGTCCAAGGGATACAGTGAACCTGAAGTGAAGCATCGGAATCTAAAACTAGTGTCACAGGAATGGTTCAAAACATAGACTGTAAGAGGAGTCAGTCTTTTTGTACTTAAGTCGGCATTGTGCCTTTTGTATTTAATTCCGTTGCAATTTCTGTGTTTCATCGTCAATAAGAAGGTCAGAGGGATACAGTAAACCTGAAGTGAATCATCGGAATCTACAACTAGTGTCACATAATGTTTCAAAACATAGACAGTAAGAAGAGTCAGTCTTCGTGTACCTAAGTCGGCATTGTGCCTTTTGTATTTAATTCCGATGCAATTTCTGTGTTTCATCGTCAATAAGAAGGTCCAAGGGAGACAGTAAACCTATAGTGAAGCATCGGAATATATAACTAGGGTCAAAGGAATGGTTCAAAACATAGACAGTAAGAAGAGTCAGTCTTCTTGTACTTAAGTCGGCATTGTTCCTTTTCTATATAATTCCGATGCAAATTCTTTGTTTCATCGTTAATAAGAAGGTCAGAGGGATACAGCAAACCTGAAGTGAAGCATCGGAATCTATAACTAGTGTCACAGGATTGTTTCAAAACTTAGTCAGTAAGTTGAGTCAGTCTTCATGTCCTTAAGTCGGCATTGTGCCTTTTGTATTTAATTCCGATGCAATTTCTGTGTTTCATCGTCAATAAGAAGGCCAGAGTTATACAGTTAACCTGAAGTGAATCATCGGAATCTATAACTAGTGTCACAGGATTGTTTCAAAACTTAGTCAGTAAGTAGAGTCAGTCTTCATGTCCTTAAGTCGGCATTGTGCCTTTTGTATTTAATTCCGATGCAATTTTTGTGTTTCATCGTCAATAAGAAGGTCCAAGGGATACAGTAAACCTGGAGTGTACATCGGAATCTAAAACTAGTGTCACAGAAATGGTTCAAAACATAGACAGTAAGAAGAGTCAGTTTTCTTGTACTTAAGTCAGCATTGTGCCTTTTGTATTTAATTCCGATGCAATTTCTGTGTTTCATCGTCAATAAGAGGGTCCAAGGGATACAGTAAACCTGAAGTGAAGCATCGGAATCTATAACTAGTGTCACAGGAATGGTTCAATGCATAGTCAGTGAGGACATTGAGTCTTCTTGTACATAAGTCGGCATTGTGCCTTTTTTATTTAATTCCGATGCAATTTCTGTGTTTCATCGTCAATAAGAAGGTCAGAGGGTTACAGTAACCCTGAAGTGAAGCATCGGAATCTGTAACTAGTGTCACAGAAATGGTTCAAAACATAGACATTAAGAAGAGTCAGTCTTCTTGTACTTAAGTCGGCATTGTGCCTCTTGTATGTAATTCCGAATCAATTTCTGTGTTTCATCGTCAATAGGAAGGTCCAAGGGATGCAGTAAACCTGAAGTGAAGCATCGGAATCGATAACTAGTGTCACAGGAATGGATCAAGGCATAGACAGTAAGAAGAGTCAGTCTTCTTGTACTTAAGTCGGCATTGTGCCTCTTGTATTTAATTCCGATGCAATTTCTGTGTTTCATCGTCAATAAGAAGGTAAGAGGGATTCAGTAAACCTGAAGTGAAGCATCGGAATCTATAACTAGTTTCACAGGAATGGTTCAAACATAGTCAGTAAGAAGAGTCAGTCTTCATGTACTTATGTCGGCATTGTGCCTTTTGTATTTAAAACCGATGCAATTTCTGTTTTTCTTCGTCAATAAGAAGGTCAGAGGGATACAGTAAACTTGAAGTGAAGCATCGGAATCTATAACTAGTGTCACAGGAATGGTTCAAAACATAGTCAGTAAGAAGAGTAAGTCTTCTTGTACTTAAGTCGGCATTGTGCCTTATCTATTTAATTCCGATGCAATTTCTGTGTTTCATCGTCTATAAGAAGGTCCAAGGGATACGGTAAACCTGGAGTGAAGCATCGGAATCTATAACTAGTGTCACAGGAATGGTTCAAAACATAGGAAGTAAGAAGATACAGTCTACTTGTACATAAGTCAGCATTGTGCCTTTTTTATTTAATTCCGATGCAATTTCTGTGTTTCATCGTCAATAAGAAGGTCCAAAGGATACAGTAAACCTGAAGTGAAGCATCGGAATCTATAACTAGTATCACAGGAATGGTTCAAAACATAGACAGTATAAAGAGTCAGTCTTCTTGTACTTAAGTCGGCACTGTGCCTTTTGTATTTACTTCCGATGCAATTTCTGTGTTTCATCGTAAATAAGAAGGTCAGAGGGATACAGTAACCCTGAAGTGAAGCATCGGAATCTATAACTAGTGTCACAGAAATGGTTCAAAACATAGTCAGTAAGAAGAGTCAGTCTTCTTGTACTTAAGTCAGCATTGTGCCTTTTGAATTTAATTCCGATGCAATTTCTGTGTTTCATCGTCAATAAGAAGGTAAGAGGTATTCAGTAAACCTGAAGTGAAGAATTGAAATCTATAACTAGTGTCACAGGAATGGTTCAAAACATAGACAGTAAGAAGAGTCAGTCTTCTTGTACTGAAGTCGGCATTGTGCATTTTATATTTAATTCCGATGCAATTTCTGTGTTTCATCGTCAATAAGAAGGTCCAAGGGATACAGTAAACCTGAAGTGAAGCATCGGAATCTATAACTAGTGTCACAGGAATGGTTCAAATCGTAGTCAGTAAGAAGAGTCATTCTTTTTGTACTTAAGTCGACATTGTGCCTTTTGTATTTAATTCCGATGCAATTTCTGTGTTTCATCGTCAATAAGAATGCCCAAGGGATACAGTAAACCTGAAGTGAAACATCAGAATCGATAACTAGTGTCACAGGAATGGATCAAGGCATAGACAGTAAGAAGAGTCAGTCTTCTTGTACTTAAGTCGGCATTGTGCCTCTTGTATTTAATTCCGATGCAATATCTGTGTTTCATCGTCAATAAGAAGGTAAGAGGGATTCAGTAAACCTGAAGTGAAGCATCGGAATCTATAACTAGTGTCACAGGAATGGTTCAAAACATAGTCAGTAAGAAGACTCAGTCTTCATGTACTGAAGTCGGCATTGTGCCTTTTGTATTTAACTCCGATGCAATTTCAGTGTTTCATCGTCAATAAGAAGGTCCATGGGATACAATAAACCTGAAGTCAAGCATCGGAATCTATAACTAAAGTCAATGGAATGGTTCAAACATAGACAGTAGGAAGAGACAGTCTTCTTGTACTTAAGTCTGCATTGTGCCTTTTGTATTTAATTCCGAGGCAATTTCTGTGTTTCATCGTCAATAAGAAGGTCCAAGGGATACAGTAAACCTGAAGTGAAGCATCGGAATCTATAACTAGTGTCACAGGAATGGTTCAAAACATAGTCAGTAAGAAGAGTCAGTCTTCTTGTACTTAAGTCGGCATTGTGCCTTATCTATTTAATTCCGATGAAATTTCTGTGTTTCATCGTCAATAAGAAGGTCCAAGGGATACGGTAAACCTAGAGTGAAGCATCGGAATCTATAGCTAGTGTCACAGGAATGGTTCAAAACATAGGAAGTAAGAAGATACAGTCTTCTTGTACATAAGTCAGCATTGTGCCTTTTGTATTTAATTCCGATGCAATTTCTGTGTTTCATCGTCAATAAGAAGGTCCAAAGGATACAGTAAACCTGAAGTGAAGCATCGGAATCTATAACTAGTATCACAGGAATGGTTCAAAACATAGACAGTATAAAGAGTCAGTCTTCTTGTACTTAAGTCGGCACTGTGCCTTTTGTATTTACTTCCGATGCAATTTCTGTGTTTCATCGTAAATAAGAAGGTCAGAGGGATACAGTAACACTGAAGTGAAGCATCGGAATCTATAACTAGTGTCACATAAATGGTTCAAAACATAGTCAGTAAGAAGAGTCAGTCTTCTTGTACTTAAGTCAGCATTGTGCCTTTTGAATTTAATTCCGATGCAATTTCTGTGTTTCATCGTTAATAAGACGGTCAGAGGAATACAGTAAACCTGAAGTGAAGCATCGGAATCTATAACTGGTGTCACAGGAATGGTTCAAAACATAGACAGGAAGAAGAGTCAGTCTTCTTGTACTTGAGTCGGCATTGTGCCTTTTGTATTAAATTCCGATGCAATTTCTGTGTTTCATCGTCAATAAAGAGGTCCTAGGGATACAGTAAACCTGAAATCAAGCATCGGAATCTGTAACTAGTGTCACAGGAATGGTTCAAAACATAGACAGTAAGAAGAGTCAGTCTTCTTGTACTTAAGTCGGCATTGTGCCTTCTCTATTTAATTCCGATGCAATATCTGTGTTTCATCGTCAATAAGAAGGTCAGAGCGGTACAGTAAACCTGAAGTGAAGCATGGGAATCTATAACTAGTGTCACAGGTATGGTTAAAAACATAGTCTGAAAGAAGAGTCAGTCTTCTTGTCGTTAAGTCTTCATTGTGATTTTTGTATTTAATGCTGATGCAATTTCTGTGTTTCATCGTCAATAAGAATGTCCAAGGGATACAGTAATCCTGGAATGTAGCATCGGAATCTATAACTAGTGTCACAGGAGTGGTTCAAAACATAGTAAGAAGAGTCAGTCTTCTTGTACTTAAGTCGGCATAGTGGATTTCTATTTAATTCCGATGCAATTTCAATGTATCATTTCAATAAGAAGGTCCAAGGGATACAGTATACCTGGAGTGAAGCATCGGAATCTATAACTAGTTTTTAATGGAATGTTTCAAAACATAGACAGTAAGAAGAGTCAGTCTACTTGTACTTAAGTCGGCATTGTGCCTTTTGTATTGACTTCCGATGCAATTTCTGTGTTTCATCGTAAATAAGAAGGTCAGAGGGATACAGTAACCATGAAGTGAAGCATCGGAATCTATAACTAGTGTCACAGGAATGGTTCAAAACATAGACAGTAAGAGGAGTCAGTCTTCTTGTACTAAAGTTGGCATTGTGCCTTTTGTATTCAATTCCGATGCAATTTCTGTGTTTCATCGTCAATAAGAATGTCAGAGGATTACAGTACCCTGAACTGAAGCATCGGAATCTGTAACTAGTGTCACAGAAATGGTTCAAAACATAGACATTAAGAAGAGTCAGTCTTCTTGTACTTACGTCGGCATTGTGCATTTTGTATTTAATTCCGATGCAATTTCTGTGTTTCATCGTCAATAAGAAGGTCAGAGGGATACAGTAAACCTGAAGTGAAGCATCGGAATCTATAACTAGTGTCACAGGAATGGTTCAAAGCATAGACAGTAAGAAGAGTCAGTCTTCTTGTACTTGAGTCGGCATTGTGGCTTTTGTATTTAATTCCGCCTCAGTTTTTGTGTTTCATCGTCAATATGAATGCCCAAGGGATACAGTAAACCTGAAGTGAAGCATCGGAATCTATAACTAGTGACACAGGAATAGTTCAATACATAGTCAGTAAGAAGAGTCAGACTTCATGTACTTAAGTCGGCATTGTGCCTTTTGTATTTAATTCCGATGCAATTTCATTGTTTCATCGTCAATAAGAAGGTCCATGGGATACAGTAGACCTGAAGTGAAGCATCGGAATCTATAACTAAAGTCAATGGAATGGTTCAAACATAGACAGTAGGAAGAGTCAGTCTTCTTGTCCTTAAGTCGGCATTGTGCCTTTTGTATTTAATTCTGATTCAGTTTTTGTGCTTCATTGTCAATATGAAGCTCCTAGGGATACAGTAAACGTGGAGTTTACAACGGAATTTATAACTAGTGTCACAGGCATGGTTCAAAACGTAGACAGTAAGAAGATACAGTCTTCTTGTACTTAAGTCGGCATTGTGCCTTTTGTATTCAATGCCGATGCAATTTCTGTGTTTTATCGTCAATACGAAGGTCCAAGGGATGCAGTAAACCTGGAGTGTAGCATCGGAATCTATAACTAGTGTCACAGGAATGGTTCAAATCATAGACAGTAAGAAGAGTCAGTCTTCGTGTACCTAAGTCGGCATTGTACCTTTTGTATTTAATTCCGATGCAATTTCTGTGTTTCATCGTCAATATGAAGGTCTAAGGGATACTGTAGACCTGACGTGAAGCATCGGAATCTATAACTAGTGTCACAGGAATGGTTCAAACCATAGTCAGTAAGAAGAGTCAGTCCTCATGTACTTATGTCGGCATTGTGCCTTTTGTATTTAATTCCGATGCAATATCTGTGTTTCATCGTCAACAAGAAGGTGCAAGGGATACAGTAAACCTGAAGTAAAGCATCGGAATCTAAAACTAGTGACACAGGAATGGTTAAAAGCATAGACAGTAAGAAGAGTCAGTCTTCATGTACTTGAGACGGCATTGTGGCTTTTGTATTTAATTCCGATGCAAGTTCTGTGTTTCATCGTCAATAAGAAGGTCCAAGGGATACAGTAAACCTGAAGTCAAGCATACGAATCTATAACTACTGTCAAAGGAATGGTTCAAAACATAGGCAGTAAGAAGAGTCAGTTTTCTTGTCCTTAAATCGACATTCTGCCTTTTGTATTTAATTCCGATGCAATTTCTGTGTTTCATCGTCAATAAGTATGCCCAAGGGATACAGTAAACCTGAAGTAAAGCAACGGAATCTATAACTAGTGACACAGGAATGGTTCAATACATAGTCAGTAAGAAGAGTCAGTCTTCATGTACTTAAGTCGGCATTGTGCCTTTTGTATGTAATTCCGATGCAATTTCATTGTTTCATCGTCAATAAGAAGGTCCATGGGATACAGTAGACCTGAAGTGAAGCATCGGAATCTATAACTAAAGACAATGGAATGGTTCAAACATAGACAGTAGTAAGAGTCAGTCTTCTTGTACTTAAGTCTGCATTGTGCCTTTTGTATTTAATTCCGAGGCAATTTCTGTGTTTCATCGTCAATAAGAAAGTCCAAGGGATACAGTAAACTTGAAGTAAAGCATCGGAATCGATAACTAGTGTCACAGGAATGGATACAAGGCATAGACAGTAAGAAGAATCAGTCTTCTAGTACTTAAGTCGGCATTGTGCCTCTTGTATTTAATTCCGATGCAATTTCTGTGTTTCATCGTTAATAAGAAGGTAAGAGGGATTCAGTAAACCTGAAGTGAAGCATCGGAATCTATAACTAGTGTCACAGGAATGGTTCAAAACATAGACAGTAAGAAGAGTCAGTCTTCTTGTACTTAAGTCGGCATTGTGCATTGTGTATTTAATTCCGATGCAATTTCTGTGTTTCATCGTCAATAAGAAGGTCAGAGGGATACAGTAAACCTGAAGTGAAGCATCTGAATCTATAAGTAGTGTCACAGGAATGGTTCAAAACGTAGTTAGTAAGAAGAGTCAGTCTCTTTGTACTTAAGTAGGCATTGTGTATTTTGTATTTATTTCAGATGCAATTTCTGTGTTTCATCGTCAGTAAGAAGGTTCAAATGATACAGTAAACCTGAAGTGAAGCATCGGAATCTATAATTAGTGTCACAGGAATGGTTCAATACATAGTCAGTGAGGAGATTGAGTCTTCTTGTACTTAAGTCGGCATTGTGCCTTTTTTATTTAATTCCGATGCAATTTCTGTGTTTCATCGTCAATAAGAAGGTTCAAGGGATACAGTAAACCTGAAGTGAAGCATCGGAATCTATAACTAGTGTTACAGGAATGGTTCTAAGTATAGGCAGTTAGAAGAGTCAGTCATCTTGTCCTTAAGTCGGCATTGTGCCTTTTGTATTTAATTCCGATGCGATTTCTGTTTTTCATCGTCAATAAGAAGGTTCAAGGGATACAGTAAACCTGAAGTGAAGCATCGGAATCTATAACTAGTGTCACAGGAGTGGTTCTAAGTATAGGCAGTTAGAAGAGTCAGTCATCTTGTCCTTAAGTCGGCATTGTGCCTTTTGTATTTAATTCCGATGCAATTTCTGTGTTTCATCGTCAATAAGAAGGTCCAAGGGATACAGTAAACCTGGAGTGAAGCATCATAATCTATAACTAGTGTCACAGGAATGGTTCAAAACGTAGACAGTAAGAAGAGTCAGTCTTCTTGTACTTAAGTTGGCATTGTGCCTTTTGTATTCAATTCCGATGCAATTTCTGTGTTTCATCGTCAATAAGAAGGTTAGAGGGTTACAGTAACCCTGAAGTGAAGCATCGGAATCTGTAACTAGTGTCATAGAAATGGTTCAAAACATAGACATTAAGAAGAGTCAGTCTTCTTGTACTTAAGTCGGCATTGTGCATTTTGTATTTGATTCCGATGCAATTTCTGTGTTTCATCGTCTTTAAGGAGGTCAGAGGGATACAGTAAACCTGAAGTGAAGCATCGGAATCTGAAACTAGTGTCACAGAAATGGTTCAAAGCATAGACAGTAAGAAGAGTCAGTCTTCTTGTACTTGAGTCGGCATTGTGGCTTTTGTATTTAATTCCGATGCAATTTCTGTGTTTCATCGTCAATAAGAAGGTCCAAGGGATACAGTAAACCTGAAGTGAAGCATCGGAATCTATAACTAGTGCCACAGGAATGGTTCAATACATAGTCAGTAAGAAGAGTCAGTCTTTATGTACTTAAGTCGGCATTGTGCCTTTTGTATTTAATTCCGATGCAATTTCATTGTTTCATCGTCAATAAGAAGGTCCATGGGATACAGTAAACCTGAAGTGAAGCATCGGAATCTATAACTACAGTGAATGGAATGGTTCAAACATAGACAGTAGGAAGAGTCAGTCATCTTGTACTTATGTCTGCATTGTGAATTTTGTATTTAATTCCGAGGCAATTTCTGTGTTTCAGCGTCAATAAGAAGGTCCAAGGGATACAGTAAACCTGAAGTGAAGCATCGGAATCGATAACTAGTGTCACAAAAATGGATCAAGTCATACACAGTAAGAAGAGTCAGTCTTCTTGTACTAAAGCCGGCAATGTGCCTCTTGTATTTAATTCCGATGCAATTTCTGTGTTTCATCGTCAATAAGAAGGTAAGAGGGATTCAGTAAACCTGAAGTGAAGAATCGGAATCTATAACTAGTGTCACAGGAATGGTTCAAAACATAGACAGTAAGAAGAGTCAGTCTTCTTGTACTGAAGTCGGCATTGTGCATTTTGACTTTAATTCCGATGCAATTTCTGTGTTGCATCGTCAATAAGAAGGTCAGAGGGATACAGTAAACCTGAAGTGAAGCATCGGAATCTATAACTAGTGTCACAGGAATGGTTCAAATCATAGTCAGTAAAAAGAGTCAATCTTTTTGTACTTAAGTCGACATTGCGCCTTTTGTATTTAATTCCGATGCAATTTCTGTGTTTCATCGTCAATAAGAATGCCCAAGGGATACAGTAAACCTGAAGTGAAGCATCGGAATCTATAACTAGTGTCACAGGAAAGGTTCAATACATAGTCAGTAAGAAGAGTCAGTCTTCATGTACTGAAGTCGGCATTGTGCCCTTTGTATTTAACTCCGATGCAATTTCATTGTTTCATCGTCAATAAGAAGGTCCATGGGATACAATAAAGCTGAAGTCAAGCATCGGAATCTATAACTAAAGTCAATGGAATGGTTCAAACATAGTCAGTAGGAGGAGTCAGTCTTCTTGTACTTAAGTCTGCATTGTGCCTTTTGTATTTAATTCCGAGGCAATTTCTGTGTTTCATCGTCAACAAGAAGGTCCAAGGGATACAGTAAACCTGAAGTGAAGCATCGGAATCGATAACTAGTGTCACAGGAATGGATCAAGGCATAGACAGTAAGAAGAGTCAGTCTTCTTGTGCTTAAGTCGGCATTGTGCCTCTTGTATTTAATTCCGATGCAATTTCTGTGTTTCATCGTCAATAAGAAGGTAAGAGGGATTCAGTAAACATGAAGTGAAGCATCGGAATCTATAACTAGTGTCACAGGAATGGTTCAAACATAGTCAGTAAGAAGAGTCTGTCTTCATGTTCTTATGTCGGCATTGTGCCGTTTGTATTTAATTCCGATGCAATTTCTGTTTTTCTTCGTCAATAAGAAGGTCAGAGGGATACAGTAAACTTGAAGTGAAGCATCGGAATCTATAACTAGTGTCACAGGAATGGTTCAAAACATAGTCAGTAAGAAGAGTCAGTCTTCTTGTACTTAAGTCGGCATTGTGCCTTATCTATTTAATTCCGATGCAATTTCTGTGTTTCATCGTCAATAAGAAGGTCCAAGGGATACGGTAAACCTGGAGTGAAGCATCGGAATCTATAACTAGTGTCACAGGAATGGTTCAAAACATAGGAAGTAAGAAGATACAGTCTTCTTGTACATAAGTCAGCATTGTGCCTTTTGTATTTAATTCTGATGCAATTTCTGTGTTTCATCGTCAATAAGAAGGTCCAAAGGATACAGTAAACCTGAAGTGAAGCATCGGAATCTATAACTAGTATCACAGGAATGGTTCAAAACATAGACAGTATAAAGAGTCAGTCTTCTTGTACTTAAGTCGGCACTGTGCCTTTTGTATTTACTTCCGATGCAATTTCTGTGTTTCATCGTAAATAAGAAGGTCAGAGGGATACAGTAACCCTGAAGTGAAGCATCGGAATCTGTAACTAGTGTCACAGAAATGGTTCAAAACATAGTCAGTAAGAAGAGTCAGTCTTCTTGTACTTAAGTCAGCATTGTGCCTTTTGAATTTAATTCCGATGCAATTTCTGTGTTTCATCGTCAATAAGAAGGTAAGAGGGATTCAGTAAACCTGAAGTGAAGAATCAGAATCTATAACTTGTGTCACAGGAATGGTTCAAAACATAGACAGTAAGAAGAGTCAGTCTTCTTGTACTGAAGTCGGCATTGTGCATTTTATATTTAATTCCGATGCAATTTCTGTGTTTCATCGTCAATAAGAAGGTCCAAGGGATACAGTAAACATGAAGTGAAGCATCGGAATCTATAACTAGTGTCACAGGAATGGTTCAAAACATAGTCAGTAAGAAGAGTCAGGCTTCTTGTACTTAAGTCGGCATTGTGCCTTATCTATTTGATTCCGATGCAATTTCTGTGTTTCATCGTCAATAAGAAGGTCCAAGGGATACGGTAAACCTGGAGTGGAGCATCGGAATCTATATCTAGTGTCACAGGAATGGTTCAAAACATAGGAAGTAAGAAGATACAGTCTTCTTGCACATAAGTCAGCATTGTGCCTTTTGTATTTAATTCCGATGCAATTTCTGTGTTTCATCGTCAATAAGAAGGTCCAAAGGATACAGTAAACCTGAAGTGAAGCATCGGAATCTATAACTAGTATCACAGGAATGGTTCAAAACATAGACAGTATATAGAGACACTCTTCTTGTACTTAAGTCGTCACTGTGCCTTTTGTATTTACTTCCGATGCAATTTCTGTGTTTCATCGTTAATAAGACGGTCAGAGGAATACAGTAAACCTGAAGTGAAGCATCGGAATCTATAACTGGTGTCACAGGAATGGTTCAAAACATAGACAGGAAGAAGAGTCAGTCTTCTTGTACTTGAGTCGGCATTGTGCCTTTTGTATTAAATTCCGATGCAATTTCTGTGTTTCATCGTCAATAAAGAGGTCCTAGGGATACAGTAAACCTGAAGTAAAGCATCGGAATCGATAACTAGTGTCACAGGAATGGATACAAGGCATAGTCAGTAAGAAGAATCAGTCTTCTTGTACTTAAGTCGGCATTGTGCCTCTTGTATTTAATTCCGACGCAATTTTTGTGATTCATCGTCAATAAGAAGGTAACAGGGATTCAGTAAACCTGAAGTGAAGCATCGGAATCTATAACTAGTGTCACAGGAATGGTTCAAATCATAGTCAGTAAGAAGAGTCAGTCTTCTTGTACTTATGTCGGCATTGTGCATTTTGTATTTAATTCCGATGCAATTTCTGTGTTTCATCGTCAATAAGAAGGTCAGAGGATTACAGTACCCTGAACTGAAGCATCGGAATCTGTAACTAGTGTCACAGAAATGGTTCAAAACATAGACATTAAGAAGAGTCATTCTTCTTGTACTTA
The DNA here is from genome assembly GCF_021461395.2 of Schistocerca americana. Taxonomy (NCBI): domain Eukaryota; kingdom Metazoa; phylum Arthropoda; class Insecta; order Orthoptera; family Acrididae; genus Schistocerca; species Schistocerca americana. Next base: position 13,067,768 of record NC_060121.1, on the reverse strand, counting down.
TGTCGGCATTGTGCATTTTGTATTTAATTCCGATGCAATTTCTGTGTTTCATCGTCAATAAGAAGGTCAGAGAGATACAGTAAACCTGAAGTGAAGCATCGGAATCAATAACTAGTGTCACAGGAATGGTTCAAAGCATAGACAGTAAGAAGAGTCGGTCTTCTTGTACTTGAGTCGGCATTGTGGCATTTGTATTTAATTCCGATTCAGTTTTTGTGTTTCATCGTCAATATGAATGCCCAAGGGATACAGTAAACCTGAAGTGAAGCATCGGAATCTGTAACTAGTGACACAGGAATAGTTCAATACATAGTCAGTAAGAAGAGTCAGACTTCATGTACTTAAGTCGGCATTGTGCCTTTTGTATTTAATTCCGATGCAATTTCATTGTTTCATCGTCAATAAGAAGGTCCATGGGATACAGTAGACCTGACGTGAAGCATCGGAATCTATAACTAAAGACAATGGAATGGTTCAAACATAGACAGTAGTAAGAGTCAGTCTTCTTGTACTTAAGTCTGCATTGTGCCTTTTGTATTTAATTCCGAGGCACTTTCTGTGTTTCATCGTCAATAAGAAAGTTCAAGGGATACAGTAAACCTGAAGTAAAGCATCGGAATCGATAACTAGTGTCACAGGAATGGATACAAGGCATAGTCAGTAAGAAGAATCAGTCTTCTTGTACTTAAGTCGGCATTGTGCCTCTTGTATTTAATTCCGACGCAATTTTTGTGATTCATCGTCAATAAGAAGGTAACAGGGATTCAGTAAACCTGAAGTGAAGCATCGGAATCTATAACTAGTGTCACAGGAATGGTTAAAAACATAGACAGTAAGAAGAGTCAGTCTCCTTGTACCTAAGTCGGCATTGTGCATTTTGTATTTAATTCCGATGCAATTTCTGTGTTTCATCGTCAATAAGAAGGTCAGAGGGATACAGTAAACCTGAAGTGAAGCATCTGAATCTATAAGTAGTGTCACAGGAATGGTTCAAAACGTAGTTAGTAAGAAGAGTCAGTCTCTTTGTACTTCAGTCGGCATTGTGTATTTTGTATTTATTTCAGATGTAATTTCTGTGTTTCATCGTCAGTAAGATGGTCCAAATGATACAGTAAACCTGAAGTGAAACATCGGAATCTATAACTAGTGTCACAGGAATGGTTCAAAACATAGACAGTATGAAGAGTCAGTCTTTTTGTACTTAAGTCGGCATTGTGCCTTTTGTACTTAATTCCGGTGCAATTTCTGTGTTTCATCGTCAATAAGAAGGTCAGAGGGATACTGTAAACCTGAAGTGAATCATCGGAATCCATAACTAGTGTCACAGGAATGTTTCAAAACATAGTCAGTAAGAAGAGTCAGTCTTCTTGTCCTTAAGTCGGCATTGTGCCTTTTGTATTTAATTCCGATGCAATTTTTGTGTTTCATCGTCAATATGAATTTCCAAGGGATACAGTAAACCTGGAGTGTACAACAGAATCTATAACTAGTGTCACAGGCATGGTTCAAAACGTAGACAGTAAGAAGATACAGTCTTTTTGTACTTAAGTCGGCATTGTGCCATTTGTATTCAATGCCGATGCAATTTCTGTGTTTCATCGTCAATACGAAGGTCCAAGGGATGCAGTAAACCTGGAGTGTAGCATCGGAATCTATAACTAGTGTCACAGGAATGGTTCAAATCATAGAAAGTAAGAAGAGTCAGTCTTCGTGTACCTAAGTCGGCATTGTACCTTTTGTATTAAATTTCGATGCAATTTCTGTGTTTCATCGTCAATAAGAAGGTCTAAGGGATACTGTAGACCTGACGTGAAGCATCGGAATCTATAACTAGTGTCACAGGAATGGTTCAAACCATATTCAGTAAGAAGAGTAGGTCTTCATGTACTTATGTCCGCATTGTGCCTTTTGTATTTAATTCCGATGCAATTTCTGTGTTTCATCGTCAACAAGAATGTCCAAGGGATACAGTAAACTTGAAGTGAAGCATCGGAATCTATAACTAGTGTCACAGGAATGGTTCAAAACAAAGACAGTAAGAAGAGTTAGTCTTCTTGTACTTAAGTCGGCATTGTGCCTTTTGTATTCAATTCCGATGCAATATCTGTGTTTCATCGTCAATAAGAAGGTCCAAGGGATACAGTAAACCTGGAGTGAAGTATCGGAATCTATAACTAGTGTCACAGGAATGGTTCGATAATATAGACAGTAAGAAGATACTGTCTTCTTGTACTTAAGTCGGCATTGTGCCTTTTGTATTTAATTCCGATGCAATTTCTGTGTTTCATCGTCAACAAGAAGGTCCAAGGGATACAGGAAATCTGAAGTGAAGCATCGGAATCTATAACTACTGTCACAGGAATGGTTCAAAACATAGTCAGTAAGAAGAGTCGGTCTTCATGTACTTAAGTCGGCATTGGCCTTTTATATTTAATTCCGGTGCAATATCTGTGGTTCATCGTCAATAAGAAGGTCAGAGGGATACAGTAAACCTGAAGTGAAGCATCGAAATCTATAACTAGTGTCACAGGAATGGTTCAAAACATAGTCACTAAGAAGAACCAGTCTTCTTGTCCTTAAGTCGGCATTGTGCCTTTTGTATTTAATTCCGGTTCAATTTCTGTGTTTCATCGTCAATGAGAAGGTCCAAGGAATACAGTAAACCTGGAGTGAAGCATCGGAATATATAACTAGTGTCGCAAAATGGTTCAAAACATAGACAGTAAGAAGATACAGTCTCCTTGTACTTAAGTCAGCATTGTGCCTTTTGTATTTAATTCCGATTCAATTTCTGTGTTTCATCGTCAATAAGAAGGTCCAAGGGATACAGTAAACCTGAAGTGAAGCATCGGAATCTATAACTAGTATCACAGGAATGGTTCAAAACATAGACAGTTAGAAGAGTCCGTTTTCTTGTACTTAAGTCGGCATTGTGCCTTTTGTAATTACTTCCGATGCAATTTCAGTGTTTCATCGTGAATAAGAAGGTCAGAGGGATACAGTAACCCTAAAGGGAAGCATCGGAATCTATAACTAATGTCGCAGAAATGGTTAAAATCATAGTCAGTAAGAAGAGTCAGTCTACTTGCACTTAAGTCGTTATTGTGCCTTTTGTATTTAATTCCGATGCATTTTCTGTGTTTCATCGTCAATAAGAAGGTCAGAGGAATACAGTAAACCTGAAGTGAAGCATCGGAATCTATAACTGGTGTCACAGGAATGGTTCAAAACATAGAGCGGAAGAAGAGTCAGTGTTCTTGTACTTGAGTCGGCATTGTGCCTTTTGTATTAAATTCCGATGCAATTTCTGTGTTTCATCGTCAATAAGGATGTCCTAGGGATATAGTAAATCTGAAGGCAAGCATCGAAATCTATAACTAGTGTCACAGGAATGGTTCAAAACATAGACAGTAAGAAGAGTCAGTCTTCTTGTACTTAAGTCGGCATTGTGCCTTTTCTAATTAATTACGATGCAATTTCTGTGTTTCATCGTCAATACGAAGGTCAGAGCGATACAGTAAACCTGAAGTGAAGCATGGGAATCTAACTAGTGTCACAGGAATGGTTAAAAACATAGTCAGAAAGAATAGTCAGTCTTCTTGTCGTTAAGTCTTCATTCTGCCTTTTGTATTTAATTCTGAAGCAATTTCTGTGTTTCATCGTCAACAAGAAGGTCCAAGGGATACAGTAAACCTGGAGTGTAGCATCGGAATCTATAACTAGTGTCACAGGAATGGTTCAAAACATAGGCAGTACTTAAATCGGCATTGTGGCTTTTGTATTTAATTCCGATGCAATTTCTGTGTTTCATCGACAATTAGAAGGTCCAAGGGATACAGTAAAGCTGAAGTGAAGCATCGCAATCTATAACTAGTGTCACAGGAGTGGTTCAAAACATAGTCAGTAAGAAGAGTCAGTCTTCATGTACTTAAGTCACCATTGTGCCTTTTATATTTAATTCCGATGCAATTTCTGTGTTTCATCGTCAATAAGAAGGGTCAAGGGATTTAGTAAACATGAAGTGAAGCATCGCAAACTATAACTAGTGTCACAGGAATGGTTCAAAACATAGTCAGTAAGAAGAGTCAGTCTTCTTGCACTTAAGTCGGCATTTTGCCTAATCTATTTAATTCCGAAGCAATTTCAGTGTTTCATCGTCAATATGAAGGTCCAAGGGATGCAGTAAACCTGGAGTGAAGCATCGGAATCAATAACTAGTGTCAATGGAATGGTTCAAAACATAGACAGTAAGAAGAGACAGTCTTCTTATACTTAGGTCGGCATTGTGCCTTTTGTATTTCATTCCGGTGCAATTTCTGTGATTCATCGTCAATAAGAAGGTCAGAGGGATACAGTAAACCTGAAGTGAAGCATCGGAATCTATAACTAGTGTCACAGGAATGGTTCAAAGCATAGTCAGTGAGAAGAGTCAGTCTTCGTCTCCTTAAGTCGGCATTGTGCTTTTTGTATTTAATCCCGATGCAATTTCTGTGTTTCATCGTCAATAAGAAGATCCAAAGGATACAGTAAACCTGGAGTGAAGCATCGGAATCTATAACTAGTGGCACAGGAATGGTTCAAAACATAGACAGTAAGAAGATACAGTCTTCTTGTACTTAATGCGGCATTGTGCCTTTTGTATTTAATTCAGATGCAACTTCTGTGTTTCATCGTCAATAAGAAGGTCCAAGGGATTCAGTGGACCTGGAGTGCAGCATCGGAATCTGTAACTAGTTTCACAGGAATGGTTCAAATCATAGACAGTAAGAAGAGTCGGTCTTCGTGTACCTAAGTCGGCATTGTGCCTTTTGTATTTAATTCCGATGCAATTTCTGTGTTTCATCGTCAATAAGAAGGTCCAAGGGATACAGTAGACCTGAAGTGAAGCATCGGAATCTATAACTAGTGTCACAGGAATGGTTCAAAGCATAGTCAGTAAGAAGAGTCAGTCTTCAAGTACTTATGTCGGCATTGTGCCTTTTGTATTTAATTCCGATGCAATTTCTGTGTTTCATTGTCAATAAGAAGGTCCAATGGATACAGTAAACCTGAAGTGAAGCATCGGAATGTATAACTAGTGTCACAGGAATGGTTCAAATCATAGTCAGTAAGAAGAGTCAGTCTTCTTGTACTTAAGTCGGCATTGTGCCTTTTCTATTTAATTCCGATGCAATTTATGTGTTTCATCGTCAATTAGAAGGTCCAAGGGATACAGTCAACCTCGAGTGAAGCATCGGAATCTATAACTAGTGTCAATGGAATGGTTCAAAACATAGATAGTAAGAAGAGTCAGTTTTCTTGTACTTAAGTCGGCATTGTGCCTTTTGTATTTAATTCCGATGCAATTTCTGTGTTTCATCGTCAATAAGAAGGTCAGAGGGATACAGTAAACCTGAAGTGAAGCATCGGAATCTATAACTAGTGTCACAGGAATGGTTCAAATCATACTCAGTAAGAAGAGTCAGTCTTCTTGTACTTAAGTCGGCATTGTGCCTTTTCTATTTAATTCCGATGCAATTTATGTGTTTCATCGTCAATTAGAAGGTCCAAGGGATACAGTAAACCTGAAGTGAAGCATCGGAATCTATAACTAGTGTCACAGGAATGGTTCAAATCATAGTCAGTAAGAAGAGTCAGTCCTCTTGTACTTAAGTCGGCATTGTGCCTTTTCTATTTCATTCCGATGCAATTTATGCGTTTCACGTCAATTAGAAGGTCCAAGGGATACAGTAAACCTCGAGTGAAGCATCGGAATCTATAACTAGTGTCAATGGAATGGTTCAAAACATAGACAGTAAGAAGAGTCAGTCTTCTTGTACTTAAGTCGGCATTGTGCCTTTTGTATTTAATTCCGGTGCAATTTCTGTGTTTCATCGTCAATAAGAAGGTCAGAGGGATACAGTAAACCTGAAGTGAAGCATCGGAATCTATAACTAGTGTCACAGGAATGGTTCGAAACATAGTCAGTAAGAAGAGTCATTTTTCTTGTACTTAAGTCGGCATTGTGCCTTTTGTATTTAATTCCGATGCAATTTATGTGTTTCATCGTCAACAAGAAGGTCCAAGGGATACAGTAAACCTAAAGTGAAGCATCGGAATCAATAACTAGTGTCACAGGAATGGTTCAAAACATAGTCAGTAAGAAGAGTCGGTCATGATGTACTTAAGTCGGCATTGGCCTTTTCTATTTAATTCCGGCGCAATTTCCGTGTTTCATCGTCAATAAGAAGGTCCAAGGGATACACTAAACCTTAAGTGAAGCATTGGAATCTATAACTAGTGTCACAGGTATGGTTCAAAACATAGACATTTAGAAGAGTCAGTTTTCTTGTACTTAAGTCGGCATTGAGCATTTTGTATATAATTACGATTTAATTTCTGTGTTTCATCGTCAATAAGAAGGTCAGAGGGATACAGTAAACCTGAAGTGAAGCATCGGAATCTATAACTAGTGTCACAGGAATGGTTCAAAACAGTCAGTAAGAAGAGTCAGTCTTCTTGTACCTAAGTCGGCATTGTGCATTTTGTATTTAATTCCGATGCAATTTCTGTGTTTCATCGTCAATAAGAAGGTCAGAGGGATACAGTAAACCTGAAGTGAAGCATCGTAATCTATAACTAGTGTCACAGGAATGGTTCAAACATAAACTGTAAGAAGAATCAATTTTCTTGTACTTATGTCGGCATTGAGCATTTTGTATTTAATTCCGATGCACTTTCTCTTTTTCATCGTCAATAAGAAGGTCAGAGGGATACAGTAAACCTGAAGTGAAGCATCGGAATCTAATACCGGTCTCACAGGAATGGTTCAAAATCATAGACAGTACTTAAATCGGCATTGTGCCTTTTGTATTTAATTCCGAAGCAATTTCTGTGTTTCATCGTCAATAAGAAGGTCAGAGGGATACAGTAAACCTGAAGTGAAGCATCGGAATCTATAACTAGTGTCACAGGAATGGTTCAAAACATAGACAGTAAGAAGATACAGTCTTCTTGTACTTAAAGCGGCATTGTGCCTTTTGTATTTAATTCCGATGCAATTTCTGTGTTTCATCGTCAACAAGAAGGTCCAAGGGATTCAGTAGACCTGGAGTGCAGCATGGGAATCTATAACTAGTGTCACAGGAATGGTTCAAATCATAGACAGTAAGAAGAGTCAGTCTTCGTGTACCTAAGTCGGCATTGTGCCTTTTGTATTTAATTCCGATGCAATTTCTGTGTTTCATCGTCAATAAGAAGGTCCAAGGGATACAGTAGACCTGAAGTGAAGCATCGGAATCTATAACTAGTGTCACAGGAATGGTTCAAAGCATAGTCAGTAAGAAGAGTCAGTCTTCATGTACTTATGTCGGCAGTGTGCCTTTTGTATTTAATTCCGATGTAATTTCTGTGTTTCATCGTCAATAAGAAGATCCAAGGGATACAGTAAGCCTGAAGTGAAGCATCGGAATCTATATCTAGTGTCACAGGAATGGTTCAAAACATAGTCAGTAAGAAAAGTCAGTCTTCATGTACTTAAGTCGGCATTGTGCCTTTTCTATTTAATTCCGATGCAATTTATGTGTTCCATCGTCAATTAGAAGGTCCAAGGGATACAGTAAACCTGGAGTGAAGCATCGGAATCGATAACTAGTGTCACAGGAATGGATACAAGGCATAGTCAGTAAGAAGAATCAGCCTTCTTGTACTTAAGTCGGCATTGTGCCTCTTGTATTTAATTCCGACGCAATTTTTGTGATTCATCGTCAATAAGAAGGTAACAGGGATTCAGTAAACCTGAAGTGAAGCATCGGAATCTATAACTAGTGTCACAGGAATGGTTCAAAGCATAGACAGTAAGAAGAGTCGGTCTTCTTGTACTTGAGTCGGCATTGTGGCATTTGTATTTAATTCCGATTCAGTTTTTGTGTTTCATCGTCAATATGAATGCCCAAGGGATACAGTAAACCTGAAGTGAAGCATCGGAATCTGTAACTAGTGACACAGGAATAGTTCAATACATAGTCAGTAAGAAGAGTCAGACTTCATGTACTTAAGTCGGCATTGTGCCTTTTGTATTTAATTCCGATGCAATTTCATTGTTTCATCGTCAATAAGAAGGTCCATGGGATACAGTAGACCTGACGTGAAGCATCGGAATCTATAACTAAAGACAATGGAATGGTTCAAACATAGACAGTAGTAAGAGTCAGTCTTCTTGTACTTAAGTCTGCATTGTGCCTTTTGTATTTAATTCCGAGGCACTTTCTGTGTTTCATCGTCAATAAGAAAGTTCAAGGGATACAGTAAACCTGAAGTAAAGCATCGGAATCGATAACTAGTGTCACAGGAATGGATACAAGGCATAGTCAGTAAGAAGAATCAGTCTTCTTGTACTTAAGTCGGCATTGTGCCTCTTGTATTTAATTCCGACGCAATTTTTGTGATTCATCGTCAATAAGAAGGTAACAGGGATTCAGTAAACCTGAAGTGAAGCATCGGAATCTATAACTAGTGTCACAGGAATGGTTAAAAACATAGACAGTAAGAAGAGTCAGTCTCCTTGTACCTAAGTCGGCATTGTGCATTTTGTATTTAATTCAGATGCAATTTCTGTGTTTCATCGTCAATAAGAAGGTCAGAGGGATACAGTAAACCTGAAGTGAAGCATCTGAATCTATAAGTAGTGTCACAGGAATGGTTCAAAACGTAGTTAGTAAGAAGAGTCAGTCTCTTTGTACTTAAGTCGGCATTGTGTATTTTGTATTTATTTCAGATGTAATTTCTGTGTTTCATCGTCAGTAAGATGGTCCAAATGATACAGTAAACCTGAAGTGAAACATCAGAATCTATAACTAGTGTCACAGGAATGGTTCAAAACATAGACAGTATGAAGAGTCAGTCTTTTTGTACTTAAGTCGGCATTGTGCCTTTTGTACTTAATTCCGGTGCAATTTCTGTGTTTCATCGTCAATAAGAAGGTCAGAGGGATACTGTAAACCTGAAGTGAATCATCGGAATCCATAACTAGTGTCACAGGAATGTTTCAAAACATAGTCAGTAAGAAGAGTCAGTCTTCTTGTCCTTAAGTCGGCATTGTGCCTTTTGTATTTAATTCCGATGCAATTTTTGTGTTTCATCTTCAATATGAATTTCCAAGGGATACAGTAAACCTGGAGTGTACAACAGAATCTATAACTAGTGTCACAGGCATGGTTCAAAACGTAGACAGTAAGAAGATACAGTCTTTTTGTACTTAAGTCGGCATTGTTCCATTTGTATTCAATGCCGATGCAATTTCTGTGTTTCATCGTCAATACGAAGGTCCAAGGGATGCAGTAAACCTGGAGTGTAGCATCGGAATCTATAACTAGTGTCACAGGAATGGTTCAAATCATAGAAAGTAAGAAGAGTCAGTCTTCGTGTACCTAAGTCGGCATTGTACCTTTTGTATTAAATTTCGATGCAATTTCTGTGTTTCATCGTCAATAAGAAGGTCTAAGGGATACTGTAGACCTGACGTGAAGCATCGGAATCTATAACTAGTGTCACAGGAATGGTTCAAACCATATTCAGTAAGAAGAGTAGGTCTTCATGTACTTATGTCCGCATTGTGCCTTTTGTATTTAATTCCGATGCAATTTCTGTGTTTCATCGTCAATAAGAAGGTCCAAGGGATACAGTAAACTTGAAGTGAAGCATCGGAAACTATAACTAGTGTCACAGGAATGGTTCAAATCATAGTCAGTAAGAAGAGTCAGTCTTCTTGTACTTAAGTCGGCATTGTGCCTTTTGTATTTAATTCCGATGCAATTTCTGTGTTTCATCGTCAACAAGAAGGTCCTGGGGATACAGTAAATCTGAAGTGAAAGATCGGAATCTATAACTAGTGTCACAGGAATGGTTCAAAACATAGTCAGTAAGAAGAGTCGGTCATCATGTACTTAAGTCGGCATTGGCCTTTGTATTTAAAACTGGTGCAATTTCTGTGTTTCATCGTCAATAAGAAGGTCAGAGGGATACACTAATCCTGAAGTGAAGCATCGAAATCTATAACTAGTGTCACAGGAATGGTTCAAAACATAGTCAGTAAGAAGAGTCAGTCTTCTTGTTCTTAAGTCGGCATTGTGCCTTTTGTATTTAATTCCGGTTCAATTTCTGTGTTTCATCGTCAATAAGAAGGTCGGAGCGATACAGTAAACCCGAAGTGAAGCATGGGAATCTATAACTAGTGTCACAGGTATGGCTAAAAACATAGTCAGAAAGAAGAGTCTGTCTTCTTGTCGTTAAGTCTTCATTGTGCTTTTTGTATTTAATTCTGATGCACATTCTGTGTTTCATCGTCAATAAGATGTCCAAGGGGTACAGTAAACCTGGAGTGTAGCTTCGGAATCTATAACTAGTGTCACGGGAATGGTTCAAAACATAGTCGGTAAGAAGACTCAGTCTTCTTGTACTTAAGTCGGCATTGTGCGTTTTGTATTTAATTGCGGTGCAATTTCTGTGTTTCATCGTCAATAAGCAGGTCAGATGGATACAGTATGCCTGAAGTGTAGCATCGGAATCTATAAGTAGTGTCACAGAAATGATTCAAAACATAGGCAGTAAGAAGAGTCACCCTTCTTGTACATAAGTCGGCATTGTGCATTTTGTATCTAATTCCGATGCAATTTCTGTGTTTCATTGTCAATAAGGAGGTCAGAGGGATACAGTAAACCTGAAGTGAAGCATCGGAATCTATAACTAGTGTCACAGGAATGGTTCAAAACATAGACAGTAAGAAGAGTCAGTCTTCTTGTACTTAAGTCGGCATTGTGCCTTTTCTGTACAATTCCGATGCAATTTCTGTGTTTTACTTCGTCAGTAAGACGGTCAGAGGGATACAGTAACCCTTAAGTAAAGCATCCGAATCTATAACTAGTGTCACAGGAATGGTTCAAAACATAGTCAGTAAGAAGAGTCAGTCTTTTTGTACTTCAGTCGGCATTGTGCATTTTGTATTTATTTCAGATGTAATTTCTGTGCATCATCGTCAATAAGAAGGTCCAAATGATACAGTAAACCTGAAGTGAAGCATCGGAATCTATAACTAGTGTCACAGGAATGGTTCAAAACATAGACAGTAAGGAGAGTCGGTCTTCATGTACTTAAGTCGGCATTGGCCTTTGGTATTTAATTCCGGTGCAATTTCTTTGTTTCAACGTCAATAAGAAGGTCAGAGGGATACACTAAACCTGAAGTGAAGCATCGAAATCTATAACTAGTGTCACAGGAATGGTTCAAATCATAGTCAGTAAGAAGAGTCAGTCTTCTTGTTCTTAAGTCGGCATTGTGCCTTTTGTATTTAATTCCGGTTCAATTTCTGTGTTTCATCGTCAATAAGAAGGTCCAAGGGATACGGTAAACCTGGAGTGAAGCATCGGAATCTATAACTAGTTTCACAGGAATGGTTCAAAACATAGACTTAAGAAGATACAGTCTTCTTGTACTTAAGTCAGCATTGTGCCTTTTGTATTATTTCTGATGCAATTTCTGTGTTTAATCGTTAATAAGAAGGTCAGAGGAATACAGTAAACCTGAAGTGAAGCATCGGAATCTATAACTGGTGTCACAGGAATGGTTGAAAACATAGACAGGTAGAAGAGTCAGTCTTCTTGTACTTGAGTCGGCATTGTGCTTTTGGATTAAATTCCGATGCAATTTCTGTGTTTCATCGTCAATATGGAGGTCCTAGGGACACAGTAAACCTGAAGTCAAGCATCGGAATCTATAACTAGTGTCACAGGAATAGTTCAAAACATAGACAGTAAGAAGAGTCAGTCATCTTGTACTTAAGTCGGCATTGTGAATTTTCTATTTAATTCCGATGCAATTTCTGTGTTTCATCGTCAATAAGAAGGTCAGAGCGATACAGTAAACCTGAAGTGAAGCATGGGAATCTATAACTAGTGTCACAGGTATGGTTAAAAACATAGTCAGAAAGAAGAGTCAGTCTTCTTGTCGTTAAGTCTTCATTGTGCTATTTGTATTTAATTCTGATGCAATTTCTGTGTTTCATCGTCAACAAGAATGTCCAAGGGATACAGTAAACTTGAAGTGAAGCATCGGAATCTATAACTAGTGTCACAGGAATGGTTCAAAACAAAGACAGTAAGAAGAGTTAGTCTTCTTGTACTTAAGTCGGCATTGTGCCTTTTGTATTCAATTCCGATGCAATATCTGTGTTTCATCGTCAATAAGAAGGTCCAAGGGATACAGTAAACCTGGAGTGAAGTATCGGAATCTATAACTAGTGTCACAGGAATGGTTCGATAATATAGACAGTAAGAAGATACTGTCTTCTTGTACTTAAGTCGGCATTGTGCCTTTTGTATTTAATTCCGATGCAATTTCTGTGTTTCATCGTCAACAAGAAGGTCCAAGGGATACAGGAAATCTTAAGTGAAGCATCGGAATCTATAACTACTGTCACAGGAATGGTTCAAAACATAGTCAGTAAGAAGAGTCGGTCTTCATGTACTTAAGTCGGCATTGGCCTTTTATATTTAATTCCGGTGCAATATCTGTGGTTCATCGTCAATAAGAAGGTCAGAGGGATACAGTAAACCTGAAGTGAAGCATCGAAATCTATAACTAGTGTCACAGGAATGGTTCAAAACATAGTCACTAAGAAGAACCAGTCTTCTTGTCCTTAAGTCGGCATTGTGCCTTTTGTATTTAATTCCGGTTCAATTTCTGTGTTTCATCGTCAATGAGAAGGTCCAAGGAATACAGTAAACCTGGAGTGAAGCATCGGAATATATAACTAGTGTCGCAAAATGGTTCAAAACATAGACAGTAAGAAGATACAGTCTCCTTGTACTTAAGTCAGCATTGTGCCTTTTGTATTTAATTCCGATTCAATTTCTGTGTTTCATCGTCAATAAGAAGGTCCAAGGGATACAGTAAACCTGAAGTGAAGCATCGGAATCTATAACTAGTATCACAGGAATGGTTCAAAACATAGACAGTTAGAAGAGTCCGTTTTCTTGTACTTAAGTCGGCATTGTGCCTTTTGTATTTACTTCCGATGCAATTTCAGTGTTTCATCGTGAATAAGAAGGTCAGAGGGATACAGTAACCCTAAAGGGAAGCATCGGAATCTATAACTAATGTCGCAGAAATGGTTAAAATCATAGTCAGTAAGAAGAGTCAGTCTACTTGCACTTAAGTCGTTATTGTGCCTTTTGTATTTAATTCCGATGCATTTTCTGTGTTTCATCGTCAATAAGAAGGTCAGAGGAATACAGTAAACCTGAAGTGAAGCATCGGAATCTATAACTGGTGTCACAGGAATGGTTCAAAACATAGAGCGGAAGAAGAGTCAGTGTTCTTGTACTTGAGTCGGCATTGTGCCTTTTGTATTAAATTCCGATGCAATTTCTGTGTTTCATCGTCAATAAGGATGTCCTAGGGATATAGTAAATCTGAAGGCAAGCATCGAAATCTATAACTAGTGTCACAGGAATGGTTCAAAACATAGACAGTAAGAAGAGTCAGTCTTCTTGTACTTAAGTCGGCATTGTGCCTTTTCTAATTAATTACGATGCAATTTCTGTGTTTCATCGTCAATACGAAGGTCAGAGCGATACAGTAAACCTGAAGTGAAGCATGGGAATCTAACTAGTGTCACAGGAATGGTTAAAAACATAGTCAGAAAGAATAGTCAGTCTTCTTGTCGTTAAGTCTTCATTCTGCCTTTTGTATTTAATTCTGAAGCAATTTCTGTGTTTCATCGTCAACAAGAAGGTCCAAGGGATACAGTAAACCTGGAGTGTAGCATCGGAATCTATAACTAGTGTCACAGGAATGGTTCAAAACATAGGCAGTACTTAAATCGGCATTGTGGCTTTTGTATTTAATTCCGATGCAATTTCTGTGTTTCATCGACAATTAGAAGGTCCAAGGGATACAGTAAAGCTGAAGTGAAGCATCGCAATCTATAACTAGTGTCACAGGAGTGGTTCAAAACATAGTCAGTAAGAAGAGTCAGTCTTCATGTACTTAAGTCACCATTGTGCCTTTTAAATTTAATTCCGATGCAATTTCTGTGTTTCATCGTCAATAAGAAGGGTCAAGGGATTTAGTAAACATGAAGTGAAGCATCGCAAACTATAACTAGTGTCACAGGAATGGTTCAAAACATAGTCAGTAAGAAGAGTCAGTCTTCTTGCACTTAAGTCGGCATTTTGCCTAATCTATTTAATTCCGAAGCAATTTCAGTGTTTCATCGTCAATATGAAGGTCCAAGGGATGCAGTAAACCTGGAGTGAAGCATCGGAATCAATAACTAGTGTCAATGGAATGGTTCAAAACATAGACAGTAAGAAGAGACAGTCTTCTTATACTTAAGTCGGCATTGTGCCTTTTGTATTTCATTCCGGTGCAATTTCTGTGATTCATCGTCAATAAGAAGGTCAGAGGGATACAGTAAACCTGAAGTGAAGCATCGGAATCTATAACTAGTGTCACAGGAATGGTTCAAAACATAGTCAGTGAGAAGAGTCAGTCTTCTTCTCCTTAAGTCGGCATTGTGCCTTTTGTATTTAATCCCGATGCAATTTCTGTGTTTCATCGTCAATAAGAAGATCCAAAGGATACAGTAAACCTGGAGTGAAGCATCGGAATCTATAACTAGTGGCACAGGAATGGTTCAAAACATAGACAGTAAGAAGATACAGTCTTCTTGTACTTAATGCGGCATTGTGCCTTTTGTATTTAATTCAGATGCAACTTCTGTGTTTCATCGTCAATAAGAAGGTCCAAGGGATTCAGTGGACCTGGAGTGCAGCATCGGAATCTGTAACTAGTTTCACAGGAATGGTTCAAATCATAGACAGTAAGAAGAGTCGGTCTTCGTGTACCTAAGTCGGCATTGTGCCTTTTGTATTTAATTCCGATGCAATTTCTGTGTTTCATCGTCAATAAGAAGGTCCAAGGGATACAGTAGACCTGAAGTGAAGCATCGGAATCTATAACTAGTGTCACAGGAATGGTTCAAAGCATAGTCAGTAAGAAGAGTCAGTCTTCAAGTACTTATGTCGGCATTGTGCCTTTTGTATTTAATTCCGATGCAATTTCTGTGTTTCATTGTCAATAAGAAGGTCCAATGGATACAGTAAACCTGAAGTGAAGCATCGGAATCTATAACTAGTGTCACAGGAATGGTTCAAATCATAGTCAGTAAGAAGAGTCAGTCTTCTTGTACTTAAGTCGGCATTGTGCCTTTTCTATTTAATTCCGATGCAATTTATGTGTTTCATCGTCAATTAGAAGGTCCAAGGGATACAGTCAACCTCGAGTGAAGCATCGGAATCTATAACTAGTGTCAATGGAATGGTTCAAAACATAGATAGTAAGAAGAGTCAGTTTTCTTGTACTTAAGTCGGCATTGTGCCTTTTGTATTTAATTCCGATGCAATTTCTGTGTTTCATCGTCAATAAGAAGGTCAGAGGGATACAGTAAACCTGAAGTGAAGCATCGGAATCTATAACTAGTGTCACAGGAATGGTTCAAATCATACTCAGTAAGAAGAGTCAGTCTTCTTGTACTTAAGTCGGCATTGTGCCTTTTCTATTTAATTCCGATGCAATTTATGTGTTTCATCGTCAATTAGAAGGTCCAAGGGATACAGTAAACCTCGAGTGAAGCATCGGAATCTATAACTAGTGTCAATGGAATGGTTCAAAACATAGACAGTAAGAAGAGTCAGTCTTCTTGTACTTAAGTCGGCATTGTGCCTTTTGTATTTAATTCCGGTGCAATTTCTGTGTTTCATCGTCAATAAGAAGGTCAGAGGGATACAGTAAACCTGAAGTGAAGCATCGGAATCTATAACTAGTGTCACAGGAATGGTTCGAAACATAGTCAGTAAGAAGAGTCATTTTTCTTGTACTTAAGTCGGCATTGTGCCTTTTGTATTTAATTCCGATGCAATTTATGTGTTTCATCGTCAACAAGAAGGTCCAAGGGATACAGTAAACCTAAAGTGAAGCATCGGAATCAATAACTAGTGTCACAGGAATGGTTCAAAACATAGTCAGTAAGAAGAGTCGGTCATGATGTACTTAAGTCGGCATTGGCCTTTTCTATTTAATTCCGGCGCAATTTCCGTGTTTCATCGTCAATAAGAAGGTCCAAGGGATACACTAAACCTTAAGTGAAGCATTGGAATCTATAACTAGTGTCACAGGTATGGTTCAAAACATAGACATTTAGAAGAGTCAGTTTTCTTGTACTTAAGTCGGCATTGAGCATTTTGTATATAATTACGATTTAATTTCTGTGTTTCATCGTCAATAAGAAGGTCAGAGGGATACAGTAAACCTGAAGTGAAGCATCGGAATCTATAACTAGTGTCACAGGAATGGTTCAAAACAGTCAGTAAGAAGAGTCAGTCTTCTTGTACCTAAGTCGGCATTGTGCATTTTGTATTTAATTCCGATGCAATTTCTGTGTTTCATCGTCAATAAGAAGGTCAGAGGGATACAGTAAACCTGAAGTGAAGCATCGTAATCTATAACTAGTGTCACAGGAATGGTTCAAACATAAACCGTAAGAAGAATCAATTTTCTTGTACTTATGTCGGCATTGAGCATTTTGTATTTAATTCCGATGCACTTTCTCTTTTTCATCGTCAATAAGAAGGTCAGAGGGATACAGTAAACCTGAAGTGAAGCATCGGAATCTAATACCGGTCTCACAGGAATGGTTCAAAATCATAGACAGTACTTAAATCGGCATTGTGCCTTTTGTATTTAATTCCGAAGCAATTTCTGTGTTTCATCGTCAATAAGAAGGTCAGAGGGATACAGTAAACCTGAAGTGAAGCATCGGAATCTATAACTAGTGTCACAGGAATGGTTCAAAACATAGACAGTAAGAAGATACAGTCTTCTTGTACTTAAAGCGGCATTGTGCCTTTTGTATTTAATTCCGATGCAATTTCTGTGTTTCATCGTCAACAAGAAGGTCCAAGGGATTCAGTAGACCTGGAGTGCAGCATGGGAATCTATAACTAGTGTCACAGGAATGGTTCAAATCATAGACAGTAAGAAGAGTCAGTCTTCGTGTACCTAAGTCGGCATTGTGCCTTTTGTATTTAATTCCGATGCAATTTCTGTGTTTCATCGTCAATAAGAAGGTCCAAGGGATACAGTAGACCTGAAGTGAAGCATCGGAATCTATAACTAGTGTCACAGGAATGGTTCAAAGCATAGTCAGTAAGAAGAGTCAGTCTTCATGTACTTATGTCGGCAGTGTGCCTTTTGTATTTAATTCCGATGTAATTTCTGTGTTTCATCGTCAATAAGAAGATCCAAGGGATACAGTAAGCCTGAAGTGAAGCATCGGAATCTATATCTAGTGTCACAGGAATGGTTCAAAACATAGTCAGTAAGAAAAGTCAGTCTTCATGTACTTAAGTCGGCATTGTGCCTTTTGTATTTAATTCCGGTGCAATTCCTGTGTTTCATCGTCAATAAGAAGGTCAGAGGGATACAGTAAACTTGAAGTGAAGCATCGGAATCTATAACTAGTGTCACAGGAATGGTTCGAAACATAGTCAGTAAGAGGAGTCGGTCTTCTTGTCCTTAAGTCGGCATTGTGCCTTTTGTATTTAATTCCGATGCAATTTCTGTGTTTCATCGTCAACAAGAAGGTCCAAGGGATACAGTAAACCTAAAGTGAAGCATCGGAATCTATAACTAGTGTCACAGGAATGGTTCAAAACATAGTCAGTAAGAAGAGTCGGTCTTGATGTACTTAAGTCGGCATTGGCCTTTTCTATTTAATTCCGGCGCAATTTCCGTGTTTCATCGTCAATAAGAAGGTCCAAGGGATACAGTAAACCTGAAGTGAAGCATCGGAATCTATAACTAGTGTCACAGGAATGGTTCAAAACATAGTCAGAAAGAAGAGTCAGTCTTCTTGTCATTAAGTCTTCATTGTGAATTTTGTATTTAATTCTGATGCAATTTCTGTGTTTCATCGTCAATAAGAATGTCCAAGGGATACAGTAAACCTTAAGTGAAGCATTGGAATCTATAACTAGTGTCACAGGATTGGTTCAAAGCATAGACATTTAGAAGAGTCAGTTTTCTTGTACTTAAGTCTGCATTGAGCCTTTTGTATTTCATTCCGATGCAATTTCTGTGTTTCATCGTCAATAAGAAGGTCAGAGGGATACAGTAAACCTGAAGTGAAGCATCGGAATCTATAACTAGTGTCACAGGAATGGTTCAAAACAGTCAGTAAGAAGAGTCAGTCTTCTTGTACTTAAGTCGGCATTGTGCATTTTGTATTTAATACCGATGCAATTTCTGTGTTTCATCGTCAATAAGAAGGTCAGAGGGATACAGTAAACCTGAAGTGAAGCATCGGAATCTATAACTAGTGTCACAGGAATGGTTCAAACATAAACCGTAAGAAGAGTCACTTTTCTTGTACCTATGTCGGCATTGAGCCTTTTGTATTTAATTCCGATGCACTTTCTCTTTATCATCGTCAATAAGAAGGTCAGAGGGATACAGTAAACATGAAGTTAAGCACCGGAATCTAATACCGGTCTCACAGGAATGGTTCAAAATCATAGACAGTACTTAAATCGGCATTGTGCCTTTTATATTTAATTCCGAAGCAATTTCTGTGTTTCATCGTCAATAAGAAGGTCAGAGGGATACAGTAAACCTGAAGTGAAGCATCGGAATCTATAACTAGTGTCACAGGAATGGTTCAAAACATAGACAGTAAGAAGATACAGTCTTCTTGTACTTAAAGCGGCATTGTGCCTTTTGTATTTAATTCCGATGCAATTTCTGTGTTTCATCGTCAACAAGAAGGTCCAAGGGATTCAGTAGACTTGGAGTGCAGCATCGGAATCTATAACTAGTGTCACAGGAATGGTTCAAATCATAGACAGTAAGAAGAGTCAGTCTTCGTGTACCTAAGTCGGCATTGTGCCTTTTGTATTTAATTCCTATGCAATTTCTGTGTTTCATCGTCAATAAGAAGGTCCAAGGGATACAGTAGACCTGAAGTGAAGCATCGGAATCTATAACTAGTGTCACAGGAATGGTTCAAAGCATAGTCAGTAAGAAGAGTCAGTCTTCATGTACTTATGTCGGCAGTGTGCCTTTTGTATTTAATTCCGATGTAATTTCTGTGTTTCATCGTTAATAAGAAGGTCCAAGGGATACAGTAAGCCTGAAGTGAAGCATCGGAATCTATATCTAGTGTCACAGGAATGGTTCAAAACATAGCCAGTAAGAAAAGTCAGTCTTCATGTACTTAAGTCGGCATTGTGCCTTTTCTATTTAATTCCGATGCAATTTATGTGTTTCATCGTCAATTAGAAGGTCCAAGGGATACAGTAAACCTGGAGTGAAGCATCGGAATCTATAACTAGTGTCAATGGAATGGTTCAAAACATAGACAGTAAGAAGAGTCAGTCTTCTTGTACTTAAGTCGTCATTGTGCCTTTTGTATTTAATTCCGGTGCAATTTCTGTGTTTCATCGTCAATAAGAAGGTCAGAGGGATACAGTAACCTTCAAGTGAAGCATCGGAATCTATAACTAATGTCACAGGAATGGTTCGAAACATAGTCAGTAAGAAGAGTCGGTCTTCTTGCCTTAAGTCGGCATTGTGCCTTTTGTATTTAATTCCGATGCAATTTCTGTGTTTCATCGTCAATAAGAAGGTCCAAGGGATACAGTAAACCTGGAGTGAAGCATCGGAATCTATAACTAGTGCCACAGGAATGGTTCGAAAATATAGACAGTAAGAAGATAGAGTCTACTCGTACTTAAGTCGGCATTGTGCCTTTTGTATTTAACTCCGATGCAATTTCTGTGTTTCATCGTCAACAAGAAGGTCCAAGGGATACAGTAAACCTAAAGTGAAGCATCGGAATCTATAACTAGTGTCACAGGAATGGTTCAAACATAGTCAGTAAGAAGAGTCGGTCTTCATGTACTTAAGTCGGCATTGGCCTTTTCTATTTAACTCCGGTGCAATTTCCGTGTTTCATCGTCAATAAGAAGGTCAGAGGGATACAGTAAACCAGAAGTGAAGCATCGGAATCTATAACTAGTATCACAGGAATGGTTCAAAACATAGACAGTAAGAAGAGTCAGTATTCTTGTACTTAAGTCGGCATTGTGCATTTTGTATTTACTTCCGATGCAATTTCTGTGTTTCATCGTCAATACGAAGGTCAGAGGAATACAGTAAACCTGAAGTGAAGCATGGGAATCTATAACTAGTGACACAGGAATGGTTAAAAACATAGTCAGAAAGAAGAGTCAGTCTTCTTGTCGTTAAGTCTACATTGTGCCTTTTGTATTTAATTCTGATGCAATTTCTGTGTTTCATCGTCAATAAGAAGGTCCAAGGGATACAGTAAACCTGAAGTGAAGCATCGGAATCTATAACTAGTGTCACATTAATGGTTCAAAACATCGTCAGTAAGAAGAGTCGGTCTTCATGTACTTGAGTCGGCATTGTGCCTTTTGTATTTAATTCCGGTTCAATTTCTGTGTTTCATCGTCAATAAGAAGGTCAGAGGGATACAGTAAACCTGAAGTGAAGCATCGGAATCTATAACTAGTGTCACAGGAATGGTTCAAAACAGTCAGTAAGAAGAGTCAGTCTTCTTGTACTTAAGTCGGCATTGTGCATTTTGTGTTTAATTCCGATGCAATTTCTGTGTTTCATCGTCAATAAGAAGGTCAGAGGGATACAGTAAACCTGAAGTGAAGCATCGGAATCTATAACTAGTGTCACAGGAATGGTTCAGACATAAACCGTAAGAAGAGTCAGTTTTCTTGTACTTATGTCGGCATTGAGCCTTTTGTATTTAATTCCGATGCACTTTCTGTGTTTCATCGTCAATAAGAAAATCAGAGGAATACAGTAAACCTGAAGTGAAGCATCGGAATCTAATACCGGTCTCACAGGAAAGGTTCAAAACATAGACTGTAACAAGAGCCAGTCTTTTTGTACTTGAGTCGGCATTGTGCCTTTTGTATTTAATTCCGATGCAATTTCTGTGTTAATCGTCAATAAGAAAGTCAGAGGGATAAAATAAACCTGAAGTGAAGCATCGGAATCTATAACTAGTGACACAGGAATGGTTAAAAACATAGTCAGAAAGAAGAGTCAGTCTTCTTGTCGTTAAGTCTTCATTGTGCCTTTTGTATTTAATTCTGATGCAATTTCTGTGTTTCATCGTAAATACGAAGGTCCAAGGGATACAGTAAACCTGAAGTGAAGCATCGGAATCTATAACTAGTGTCACAGGAATGGTTCAAAACATCTTCAGTAAGAAGAGTCGGTCTTTATGTACTTGTGTCGGCATTGTGCCTTTTGTATTTAATTCCGGTTCAATATCTGTGTTTCATCGTCAATAAGAAGGTCCAAGGGATACAGTAAACCTGGAGGGAAGCATCACAATCTATAACTAGTGTCACAGGAATGGTTCAAAACATAGACAGTAAGAAGAAATTGTCTTCTTGTACTTAAGTCAGCATTGTGCCTTTTGTATTTAATTCCGATGCAATTTCTGTGTTTCATCGGTAATAAGAAGGTCCAAGGGATACAGTAAACCTGAAGTGAAGCATCGGAATCTATAACTAGTATCACAGGAATGGTTCAAAACATAGACAGCGAAAAGAGTCAGACTTCTTGTACTTAAGTCGTCATTGTGCCTTTTGCATTTACTTCCGATGCAATTTATGTGTTTCATCGTCAACAAGAAGGTCCAAGGGATACAGTAAACCTGAAGTGAAGCATCGGAATCTATCTACATAGTGTCACAGGAATGGTTCAAGACATAGCAGTAAGATGAGTCAGTCTTTTTGTACTTAAGTCAGCATTGTGCCTTTTGTATTTAATTCCGATGCAATTTCTGTGTTTCTTCGTCAATAAGAAGGTCCAAGGGATACAGTAAACCTGGAGTAGAGCATCGGAATCTATAACTAGTGTCACAGGAATGGTTCGAAAATATAGACAGTGAGAAGATACAGTCTACTTGTACTTAAGTCGGCATTGTGCCTTTTGTATTTAATTCCGATGCAATGTATGTGCTTCATCGTCAACAAGAAGGTCCAAGGGATACAGTAAACCTAAAGTGAAGCATCGGAATCAATAACTAGTGTCACAGGAATGGTTCAAAACATAGTCAGTAAGAAGAGTCGGTCATGATGTACTTAAGTCGGCATTGGCCTTTTCTATTTAATTCCGGCGCAATTTCCGTGTTTCATCGTCAATAAGAAGGTCCAAGGGATACAGTAAACCTTAAGTGAAGCATTGGAATCTATAACTAGTGTCACAGGAATGGTTCAAAACATAGACATTTAGAAGAGTCAGTTTTCCTGTACTTATGTCGGCATTGAGCATTTTGTATTTAATTACGATGCAATTTCTGTGTTTCATCGTCAATAAGAAGGTCAGAGGGATACAGTAAACCTGAAGTGAAGCATCGGAATCTATAACTAGTGTCACAGGAATGGTTCAAAACAGTCAGTAAGAAGAGTCAGTCTTCTTGTACTTAAGTCGGCATTGTGCATTTTGTATTTAATTCCGATGCAATTTCTGTGTTTCATCGTCAATAAGAAGGTCAGAGGGATACAGTAAACCTGAAGTGAAGCATCGGAAACTATAACTAGTGTCACAGGAATGGTTCAAACATATACCGTAAGAAGAGTCACTTTTCTTGTACTTATGTCGGCATTGAGCCTTTTGTATTTAATTCCGATGTAATTTCTGTGTTTCATCGTCAATAAGAAGGTCAGAGGGATACAGTAAACCTGAAGTGAAGCATCGGAATCTATAACTAGTGTCACAGGAATGGTTCAAAACATAGACAGTAAGAAGATACAGTCTTCTTGTACTTAAAGCGGCATTGTGCCTTTTGTTGTTAATTCCGATGCAATTTCTGTGTTTCATCGTCAACAAGAAGGTCCAAGGGATTCAGTAGACCTGGAGTGCAGCATGGGAATCTATAACTAGTGTCACAGGAATGGTTCAAATCATAGACAGTAAGAAGAGTCAGTCTTCGTGTACCTAAGTCGGCATTGTGCCTTTTGTATTTAATTCCGATGCAATTTCTGTGTTTCATCGTCAATAAGAAGGTCCAAGGGATACAGTAGACCTGAAGTGAAGCATCGGAATCTATAACTAGTGTCACAGGAATGGTTCAAAGCATAGTCAGTAAGAAGAGTCAGTCTTCATGTACTTATGTCGGCAGTGTGCCTTTTGTATTTAATTCCGATGTAATTTCTGTGTTTCATCGTCAATAAGAAGATCCAAGGGATACAGTAAGCCTGAAGTGAAGCATCGGAATCTATATCTAGTGTCACAGGAATGGTTCAAAACATAGTCAGTAAGAAAAGTCAGTCTTCATGTACTTAAGTCGGCATTGTGCCTTTTCTATTTAATTCCGATGCAATTTATGTGTTCCATCGTCAATTAGAAGGTCCAAGGGATACAGTAAACCTGGAGTGAAGCATCGGAATCTATAACTAGTGTCAATGGAATGGTTCAAAACATAGACAGTAAGAAGAGTCAGTCTTCTTGTACTTAAGTCGGCATTGTGCCTTTTGTATTTAATTCCGGTGCAATTTCTGTGTTTCATCGTCAATAAGAAGGTCAGAGGGATACAGTAAACTTGAAGTGAAGCATCGGAATCTATAACTAGTGTCACAGGAATGGTTCGAAACATAGTCAGTAAGAGGAGTCGGTCTTCTTGTCCTTAAGTCGGCATTGTGCCTTTTGTATTTAATTCCGATGCAATTTCTGTGTTTCATCGTCAACAAGAAGGTCCAAGGGATACAGTAAACCTAAAGTGAAGCATCGGAATCTATAACTAGTGTCACAGGAATGGTTCAAAACATAGTCAGTAAGAAGAGTCGGTCTTGATGTACTTAAGTCGGCATTGGCCTTTTCTATTTAATTCCGGCGCAATTTCCGTGTTTCATCGTCAATAAGAAGGTCCAAGGGATACAGTAAACCTGAAGTGAAGCATCGGAATCTATAACTAGTGTCACAGGAATGGTTCAAAACATAGTCAGAAAGAAGAGTCAGTCTTCTTGTCATTAAGTCTTCATTGTGAATTTTGTATTTAATTCTGATGCAATTTCTGTGTTTCATCGTCAATAAGAATGTCCAAGGGATACAGTAAACCTTAAGTGAAGCATTGGAATCTATAACTAGTGTCACAGGATTGGTTCAAAGCATAGACATTTAGAAAAGTCAGTTTTCTTGTACTTAAGTCGGCATTGAGCCTTTTGTATTTCATTCCGATGCAATTTCTGTGTTTCATCGTCAATACGAAGGTCAGAGGGATACAGTAAACCTGAAGTGAAGCATCGGAATCTATAACTAGTGTCACAGGAATGGTTCAAAACAGTCAGTAAGAAGAGTCAGTCTTCTTGTACTTAAGTCGGCATTGTGCATTTTGTATTTAATACCGATGCAATTTCTGTGTTTCATCGTCAATAAGAAGGTCAGAGGGATACAGTAAACCTGAAGTGAAGCATCGGAATCTATAACTAGTGTCACAGGAATGGTTCGAACATAAACCGTAAGAAGAGTCACTTTTCTTGTACCTATGTCGGCATTGAGCCTTTAGTATTTAATTCCGATGCACTTTCTCTTTATCATCGTCAATAAGAAGGTCAGAGGGATACAGTAAACATGAAGTGAAGCACCGGAATCTAATACCGGTCTCACAGGAATGGTTCAAAATCATAGACAGTACTTAAATCGGCATTGTGCCTTTTATATTTAATTCCGAAGCAATTTCTGTGTTTCATCGTCAATAAGAAGGTCAGAGGGATACAGTAAACCTGAAGTGAAGCATCGGAATCTATAACTAGTGTCACAGGAATGGTTCAAAACATAGACAGTAAGAAGATACAGTCTTCTTGTACTTAAAGCGGCATTGTGCCTTTTGTATTTAATTCCGATGCAATTTCTGTGTTTCATCGTCAACAAGAAGGTCCAAGGGATTCAGTAGACTTGGAGTGCAGCATCGGAATCTATAACTAGTGTCACAGTAATGGTTCAAATCATAGACAGTAAGAAGAGTCAGTCTTCGTGTACCTAAGTCGGCATTGTGCCTTTTGTATTTAATTCCTATGCAATTTCTGTGTTTCATCGTCAATAAGAAGGTCCAAGGGATACAGTAGACCTGAAGTGAAGCATCGGAATCTATAACTAGTGTCACAGGAATGGTTCAAAGCATAGTCAGTAAGAAGAGTCAGTCTTCATGTACTTATGTCGGCAGTGTGCCTTTTGTATTTAATTCCGATGTAATTTCTGTGTTTCATCGTTAATAAGAAGGTCCAAGGGATACAGTAAGCCTGAAGTGAAGCATCGGAATCTATATCTAGTGTCACAGGAATGGTTCAAAACATAGCCAGTAAGAAAAGTCAGTCTTCATGTACTTAAGTCGGCATTGTGCCTTTTCTATTTAATTCCGATGCAATTTATGTGTTTCATCGTCAATTAGAAGGTCCAAAGGATACAGTAAACCTGGAGTGAAGCATCGGAATCTATAACTAGTGTCAATGGAATGGTTCAAAACATAGACAGTAAGAAGAGTCAGTCTTCTTGTACTTAAGTCGGCATTGTGCCTTTTGTATTTAATTCCGGTGCAATTTCTGTGTTTCATCGTCAATAAGAAGGTCAGAGGGATACAGTAACCTTCAAGTGAAGCATCGGAATCTATAACTAGTGTCACAGGAATGGTTCGAAACATAGTCAGTAAGAAGAGTCGGTCTTCTTGCCTTAAGTCGGCATTGTGCCTTTTGTATTTAATTCCGATGCAATTTCTGTGTTTCATCGTCAACAAGAAGGTCCAAGGGATACAGTAAACCTGGAGTGAAGCATCGGAATCTATAACTAGTGCCACAGGAGTGGTTCGAAAATATAGACAGTAAGAAGATAGAGTCTACTCGTACTTAAGTCGGCATTGTGCCTTTTGTATTTAACTCCGATGCAATTTCTGTGTTTCATCGTCAACAAGAAGGTCCAAGGGATACAGTAAACCTAAAGTGAAGCATCGGAATCTATAACTAGTGTCACAGGAATGGTTCAAACATAGTCAGTAAGAAGAGTCGGTCTTCATGTACTTAAGTCGGCATTGGCCTTTTCTATTTAATTCCGGTGCAATTTCCGTGTTTCATCGTCAATAAGAAGGTCAGAGGGATACAGTAAACCAGAAGTGAAGCATCGGAATCTATAACTAGTATCACAGGAATGGTTCAAAACATAGACAGTAAGAAGAGTCAGTCTTCTTGTACTTAAGTCGGCATTGTGCATTTTGTATTTACTTCCGATGCAATTTCTGTGTTTCATCGTCAATACGAAGGTCAGAGGAATACAGTAAACCTGAAGTGAAGCATGGGAATCTATAACTAGTGACACAGGAATGGTTAAAAACATAGTCAGAAAGAAGAGTCAGTCTTCTTGTCGTTAAGTCTACATTGTGCCTTTTGTATTTAATTCTGATGCAATTTCTGTGTTTCATCGTCAGTAAGAAGGTCCAAGGGATACAGTAAACCTGAAGTGAAGCATCGGAATCTATAACTAGTGTCACAGGAATGGTTCAAAACATCGTCAGTAAGAAGAGTCGGTCTTCATGTACTTGAGTCGGCATTGTGCCTTTTGTATTTAATTCCGGTTCAATTTCCGTGTTTCATCGTCAATAAGAAGGTCAGAGGGATACAGTAAACCTGAAGTGAAGCATCGGAATCTATAACTAGTGTCACAGGAATGGTTCAAAACAGTCAGTAAGAAGAGTCAGTCTTCTTGTACTTAAGTCGGCATTGTGCATTTTGTGTTTAATTCCGATGCAATTTCTGTGTTTCATCGTCAATAAGAAGGTCAGAGGGATACAGTAAACCTGAAGTGAAGCATCGGAATCTATAACTAGTGTCACAGGAATGGTTCAAACATAAACCGTAAGAAGAGTCAGTTTTCTTGTACTTATGTCGGCATTGAGCCTTTTGTATTTAATTCCGATGCACTTTCTGTGTTTCATCGTCAATAAGAAAATCAGAGGAATACAGTAAACCTGAAGTGAAGCATCGGAATCTAATACCGGTCTCACAGGAAAGGTTCAAAACATAGACTGTAACAAGAGCCAGTCTTTTTGTACTTGAGTCGGCATTGTGCCTTTTGTATTTAATTCCGATGCAATTTCTGTGTTAATCGTCAATAAGAAGGTCAGAGGGATAAAATAAACCTGAAGTGAAGCATCGGAATCTATAACTAGTGACACAGGAATGGTTAAAAACATAGTCAGAAAGAAGAGTCAGTCTTCTTGTCGTTAAGTCTTCATTGTGCCTTTTGTATTTAATTCTGATGCAATTTCTGTGTTTCATCGTAAATACGAAGGTCCAAGGGATACAGTAAACCTGAAGTGAAGCATCGGAATCTATAACTAGTGTCACAGGAATGGTTCAAAACATCTTCAGTAAGAAGAGTCGGTCTTTATGTACTTGAGTCGGCATTGTGCCTTTTGTATTTAGTTCCGGTTCAATATCTGTGTTTCATCGTCAATAAGAAGGTCCAAGGGATACAGTAAACCTGGAGGGAAGCATCACAATCTATAACTAGTGGCACAGGAATGGTTCAAAACATAGACAGTAAGAAGAAATTGTCTTCTTGTACTTAAGTCAGCATTGTGCCTTTTGTATTTAATTCCGATGCAATTTCTGTGTTTCATCGGTAATAAGAAGGTCCAAGGGATACAGTAAACCTGAAGTGAAGCATCGGAATCTATAACTAGTATCACAGGAATGGTTCAAAACATAGACAGCGAAAAGAGTCAGACTTCTTGTACTTAAGTCGTCATTGTGCCTTTTGTATTTACTTCCGATGCAATTTATGTGTTTCATCGTCAACAAGAAGGTCCAAGGGATACAGTAAACCTGAAGTGAAGCATCGGAATCTATCTACATAGTGTCACAGGAATGGTTCAAGACATAGCAGTAAGATGAGTCAGTCTTTTTGTACTTAAGTCAGCATTGTGCCTTTTGTATTTAATTCCGATGCAATTTCTGTGTTTCTTCGTCAATAAGAAGGTCCAAGGGATACAGTAAACCTGGAGTAGAGCATCGGAATCTATAACTAGTGTCACCGGAATGGTTCGAAAATATAGACAGTGAGAAGATACAGTCTACTTGTACTTAAGTCGGCATTGTGCCTTTTGTATTTAATTCCGATGCAATGTATGTGCTTCATCGTCAACAAGAAGGTCCAAGGGATACAGTAAACCTAAAGTGAAGCATCGGAATCAATAACTAGTGTCACAGGAATGGTTCAAAACATAGTCAGTAAGAAGAGTCGGTCATGATGTACTTAAGTCGGCATTGGCCTTTTCTATTTAATTCCGGCGCAATTTCCGTGTTTCATCGTCAATAAGAAGGTCCAAGGGATACAGTAAACCTTAAGTGAAGCATTGGAATCTATAACTAGTGTCACAGGAATGGTTCAAAACATAGACATTTAGAAGAGTCAGTTTTCCTGTACTTATGTCGGCATTGAGCATTTTGTATTTAATTACGATGCAATTTCTGTGTTTCATCGTCAATAAGAAGGTCAGAGGGATACAGTAAACCTGAAGTGAAGCATCGGAATCTATAACTAGTGTCACAGGAATGGTTCAAAACAGTCAGTAAGAAGAGTCAGTCTTCTTGTACTTAAGTCGGCATTGTGCATTTTGTATTTAATTCCGATGCAATTTCTGTGTTTCATCGTCAATAAGAAGGTCAGAGGGATACAGTAAACCTGAAGTGAAGCATCGGAAACTATAACCAGTGTCACAGGAATGGTTCAAACATAAACCGTAAGAAGAGTCACTTTTCTTGTACTTATGTCGGCATTGAGCCTTTTGTATTTAATTCCGATGTAATTTCTGTGTTTCATCGTCAATAAGAAGGTCAGAGGGATACAGTAAACCTGAAGTGAAGCATCGGAATCTATAACTAGTGTCACAGGAATGGTTCAAAACATAGACAGTAAGAAGATACAGTCTTCTTGTACTTAAAGCGGCATTGTGCCTTTTGTATTTAATTCCGATGCAATTTCTGTGTTTCATCGTCAACAAGAAGGTCCAAGGGATTCAGTAGACCTGGAGTGCAGCTTGGGAATCTATAACTAGTGTCACAGGAATGGTTCAAATCATAGACAGTAAGAAGAGTCAGTCTTCGTGTACCTAAGTCGGCATTGTGCCTTTTGTATTTAATTCCGATGCAATTTCTGTGTTTCATCGTCAATAAGAAGGTCCAAGGGATACAGTAGACCTGAAGTGAAGCATCGGAATCTATAACTAGTGTCACAGGAATGGTTCAAAGCATAGTCAGTAGGAAGAGTCAGTCTTCATGTACTTATGTCGGCAGTGTGCCTTTTGTATTTAATTCCGATGTAATTTCTGTGTTTCATCGTCAATAAGAAGATCCAAGGGATACAGTAAGCCTGAAGTGAAGCATCGGAATCTATATCTAGTGTCACAGGAATGGTTCAAAACATAGTCAGTAAGAAAAGTCGGTCTTCATGTACTTAAGTCGGCATTGTGCCTTTTCTATTTAATTCCGATGCAATTTATGTGTTCCATCGTCAATTAGAAGGTCCAAGGGATACAGTAAACCTGGAGTGAAGCATCGGAATCTATAACTAGTGTCAATGGAATGGTTCAAAACATAGACAGTAAGAAGAGTCAGTCTTCTTGTACTTAAGTCGGCATTGTGCCTTTTGTATTTAATTCCGGTGCAATTTCTGTGTCTCATCGTCAATAAGAAGGTCAGAGGGATACAGTAAACTTGAAGTGAAGCATCGGAATCTATAACTAGTGTCACAGGAATGGTTCGAAACATAGTCAGTAAGAGGAGTCGGTCTTCTTGTCCTTAAATCGGCATTGTGCCTTTTGTATTTAATTCCGATGCAATTTCTGTGTTTCATCGTCAACTAGAAGGTCCAAGGGATACAGTAAACCTAAAGTGAAGCATCGGAATCTATAACTAGTGTCACAGGAATGGTTCAAAACATAGTCAGTAAGAAGAGTCGGTCTTGATGTACTTAAGTCGGCATTGGCCTTTTCTATTTAATTCCGGCGCAATTTCCGTGTTTCATCGTCAATAAGAAGGTTTAAGGGATACAGTAAACCTGAAGTGAAGCATCGGAATCTATAACTAGTGTCACAGGAATGGTTCAAAACATAGTCAGAAAGAAGAGTCAGTCTTCTTGTCATTAAGTCTTCATTGTGAATTTTGTATTTAATTCTGATGCAATTTCTGTGTTTCATCGTCAATAAGAAGGTCCAAGGGATACAGTAAACCTGAAGTGAAGCATCGGAATCTATAACTAGTGTCACAGGAATGGTTCAAGACATAGTCAGTAAGAAGAGTCGGTCTTCATGTACTTGAGTCGGCATTGTGCCTTTTGTATTTAATTCCGATGCAATTTCTGTGTTTCATTGTCAATAAGAATGTCCAAGGGATTCAGTAAACCTTAAGTGAAGCATTGGAATCTATAACTAGTGTCACAGGATTGGTTCAAAGCATAGACATTTAGAAGAGTCAGTTTTCTTGTACTTAAGTCGGCATTGAGCCTTTTGTATTTCATTCCGATGCAATTTCTGTGTTTCATCGTCAATAAGAAGGTCAGAGGGATACAGTAAACCTGAAGTGAAGCATCGGAATCTATAACTAGTGTCACAGGAATGGTTCAAAACAGTCAGTAAGAAGAGTCAGTCTTCTTGTACTTAAGTCGGCATTGTGCATTTTGTATTTAATTCCGATGCAATTTCTGTGTTTCATCGTCAATAAGAAGGTCAGAGGGATACAGTAAACCTGAAGTGAAGCATCGGAATCTATAACTAGTGTCACAGGAATGGTTCAAACATAAACCGTAAGAAGAGTCACTTTTCTTGTACCTATGTCGGCATTGAGCCTTTTGTATTTAATTCCGATGCACTTTCTCTTTATCATCGTCAGTAAGAAGGTCAGAGGGATACAGTAAACATGAAGTGAAGCACCGGAATCTAATACCGGTCTCACAGGAATGGTTCAAAATCATAGACAGTACTTAAATCGGCATTGTGCCTTTTATATTTAATTCCGAAGCAATTTCTGTGTTTCATCGTCAATAAGAAGGTCAGAGGGATACAGTAAACCTGAAGTGAAGCATCGGAATCTATAACTAGTGTCACAGGAATGGTTCAAAACATAGACAGTAAGAAGATACAGTCTTCTTGTACTTAAAGCGGCATTGTGCCTTTTGTATTTAATTCCGATGCAGTTTCTGTGTTTCATCGTCAACAAGAAGGTCCAAGG
This sequence comes from Schistocerca americana, assembly GCF_021461395.2. Lineage (NCBI taxonomy): Eukaryota > Metazoa > Arthropoda > Insecta > Orthoptera > Acrididae > Schistocerca > Schistocerca americana. The sequence continues at coordinate 13,036,410 of NC_060121.1, read as the reverse complement.
GATTCAGTAGACCTGGAGTGCAGCATCGGAATCTATAACTAGTGTCACAGGAATGGTTCAAATCATAGACAGTAAGAAGAGTCAGTCTTCGTGTAATTAAGTCGGCATTGTGCCTTTTGTATTTAATTCCTATGCAATTTCTGTGTTTCATCGTCAATAAGAAGGTCCAAGGGATACAGTAGACCTGAAGTGAAGCATCGGAATCTATAACTAGTGTCACAGGAATGGTTCAAAGCATAGTCAGTAAGAAGAGTCAGTCTTCATGTACTTATGTCGGCAGTGTGCCTTTTGTATTTAATTCCGATGTAATTTCTGTGTTTCATCGTTAATAAGAAGGTCCAAGGGATACAGTAAGCCTGAAGTGAAGCATCGGAATCTATATCTAGTGTCACAGGAATGGTTCAAAACATAGCCAGTAAGAAAAGTCAGTCTTCATGTACTTAAGTCGGCATTGTGCCTTTTCTATTTAATTCCGATGCAATTTATGTGTTTCATCGTCAATTAGAAGGTCCAAGGGATACAGTAAACCTGGAGTGAAGCATCGGAATCTATAACTAGTGTCAATGGAATGGTTCAAAACATAGACAGTAAGAAGAGTCAGTCTTCTTGTACTTAAGTCGGCATCGTGCCTTTTGTATTTAATTCCGGTGCAATTTCTGTGTTTCATCGTCAATAAGAAGGTCAGAGGGATACAGTAAACTTGAAGTGAAGCATCGGAATCTATAACTAGTGTCACAGGAATGGTTCGAAACATAGTCAGTAAGAAGAGTCGGCCTTCTTGCCTTATGTCGGCATTGTGCCTTTTGTATTTAATTCCGATGCAATTTCTGTGTTTCATCGTCAATAAGAAGGTCCAAGGGATACAGTAAACCCGGAGTGAAGCATCGGAATCTATAACTAGTGTCACAGGAATGGTTCGAAAATATAGACAGTAAGAAGATAGAGTCTACTCGTACTTAAGTCGGCATTGTGCCTTTTGTATTTAACTCCGATGCAATTTCTGTGTTTCATCGTCAACAAGAAGGTCCAAGGGATACAGTAAACCTAAAGTGAAGCATCGGAATCTATAACTAGTGTCACAGGAATGGTTCAAAACAGTCAGTAAGAAGAGTCCGTCATCATGTACTTAAGTCGGCATTGGCCTTTTCTATTTAATTCCGGTGCAATTTCCGTGTTTCATCGTCAATAAGAAGGTCAGAGGGATACAGTAAACCAGAAGTGAAGCATCGGAATCTATAACTAGTATCACAGGAATGGTTCAAAACATAGACAGTAAGAAGAGTCAGTCTTCTTGTACTTAAGTCGGCATTGTGCATTTTGTATTTACTTCCGATGCAATTTCTGTGTTTCATCGTCAATACGAAGGTCAGAGGAATACAGTAAACCTGAAGTGAAGCATGGGAATCTATAACTAGTGACACAGGAATGGTTAAAAACATAGTCAGAAAGAAGAGTCAGTCTTCTTGTCGTTAAGTCTACATTGTGCCTTTTGTATTTAATTCTGATGCAAGTTCTGTGTTTCATCGTCAATAAGAAGGTCCAAGGGATACAGTAAACCTGAAGTGAAGCATCGGAATCTATAACTAGTGTCACAGGAATGGTTCAAAACATCGTCAGTAAGAAGAGTCGGACTTCATGTACTTGAGTCGGCATTGTGCCTTTTGTATTTAATTCCGGTTCAATTTCTGTGTTTCATCGTCAATAAGAAGGTCAGAGGGATACAGTAAACCTGAAGTGAAGCATCGGAATCTATAACGAGTGTCACAGGAATGGTTCAAAACAGTCAGTAAGAAGAGTCAGTCTTCTTGTACTTAAGTCGGCATTGTGCATTTTGTGTTTAATTCCGATGCAATTTCTGTGTTTCATCGTCAATAAGAAGGTCAGAGGGATACAGTAAACCTGAAGTGAAGCATCGGAATCTATAACTAGTGTCACAGGAATGGTTCAAACATAAACCGTAAGAAGAGTCAGTTTTCTTGTACTTATGTCGGCATTGAACCTTTTGTATTTAATTCCGATGCACTTTCTGTGTTTCATCGTCAATAAGAAAATCAGAGGAATACAGTAAACCTGAAGTGAAGCATCGGAATCTAATACCGGTCTCACAGGAAAGGTTCAAAACATAGACTGTCACAAGAGCCAGTCTTCTTGTACTTGAGTCGGCATTGTGCCTTTTGTATTTAATTCCGATGCAATTTCTGTGTTAATCGTCAATAAGAAGGTCAGAGGGATATAATAAACCTGAAGTGAAGCATCGGAATCTATAACTAGTGACACAGGAATGGTTAAAAACATAGTCAGAAAGAAGAGTCAGTCTTCTTGTCGTTAAGTCTTCATTGTGCCTTTTGTATTTAATTCTGATGCAATTTCTGTGTTTCATCGTAAATACGAAGGTCCAAGGGATACAGTAAACCTGAAGTGAAGCATCGGAATCTATAACTAGTGTCACAGGAATGGTTCAAAACATCGTCAGTAAGAAGAGTCGGTCTTTATGTACTTGAGTCGGCATTGTGCCTTTTGTATTTAATTCCCGTTCAATATCTGTGTTTCATCGTCAATAAGAAGGTCCAAGGGATACAGTAAACCTGGAGGGAAGCATCGGAATCTATAACTAGTGTCACAGGAATGGTTCAAAACATAGACAGTAAGAAGAAATTGTCTTCTTGTACTTAAGTCAGCATTGTGCCTTTTGTATTTAATTCCGATGCAATTTCTGTGTTTCATCGGTACAAAGAAGGTCCAAGGGATACAGTAAACCTGAAGTGAAGCATCGGAATCTATAACTAGTATCACAGGAATGGTTCAAAACATAGACAGCGAAAAGAGTCAGACTTCTTGTACTTAAGTCGGCATTGTGCCTTTTGTATTTACTTCCGATGCAATGTCTGTGTTTCATCGTGAATAAGAAGGTCAGAGGGATACAGTAACCCTGAAGTGAAGCATCGTAATCTGTAACTAGTGTCACAGTAATGGTTCAAAACATAGTCAGTAAGAAGAGTCAGTCTTCTAGTACTTAAGTCGGCATTGTGCCTTTAGTATTTAATTCCGATGCAATTTCTATGTTTCATCGTCAATAAGAAGGTCCAACGGATACAGTAAACCTGGATTGTAGCATCGGAATCTATAACTAGTGTCACAGGAATGGTTCAAAACATAGTCAGTAAGAAGAGTCAGTCTACATGTACTTAAGTCGGCATTGTGCCTTTTGTATTTAATTCTGGTGCAATTTCTGTGTTTCATCGTCAATAAGAAGGTCAGAGGGATAAAATAAACCTGAAGTGAAGCATCCAAATCTATAACTAGTGTCACAGGAATGGTTCAAAACATAGTCAGTAAAAAGAATCAGCCTTCTTGTCCTTAAGTCGGCCTTGTGACTTTTGTATTTAATTCCGAAGCAATTTCTGTGTTTCATCGTCAATAAGAGCGTCCAAGGGATACAGTAAACCTGGAGTGAAGCATCGGCATCTATAACTAGTGTCACAGGAATGGTTAAAAACATAGACAGTACTTAAATCGGCATTGTGCCTTTTGTATTTAATTCCGAAGCAATTTCTGTGTTTCATCGTCAATAAGAAGGTCCAAGGGATACAGTAAACCTGAGGTGAAGCATCGGAATCTATAACTAGTGTCACAGGAATTGTTCAAAACATAGTCAGTAAGAAGAGTCGGTCTTCATGTACTTGAGACGGCATTGTGCCTTTTGTATTTATTTCCGATGCAATTTCTGTGTTTCATCGTCAATAAGAGAGTCCAAGGGATACAGTAATTCTGAAGTGAAGCATCGCAATCTATAAGTAGTGTAACAGGAATGGGTCAAACATCGACTGTAAGAAGAGTCAGTCTTCTTGTACTTAAGTCGGCATTTTGCCTAATCTATTTAATTCCGATACAATTTCAGTGTTTCATCGTCATTAAGATTTTAAAAGGGACGCAGTAAACCTGGAGTGAAGCATCGGAAACTATAACTAGTGTCAATGGAATGGTTCAAAACATAGTAAGTAAGAAGAGTCAGTCTTCATGTACTTAAGTCGGCATTAGCGTTTTGTATTTAAATCCGGTGCAATTTCCGTGTTTCATCGTCAATAAGAAGGTCAGAGGGATACAGTAAACCTGAAGTGAAGCATCGGAATCTATAACTAGTGTCTCAGGAATGGTTCAAAACATAGTCAGTAAGAAGAGTCAGTCTTCTTGTCCTTAAGTCGGCATTGTGCCTTTTGTATTTAATTCCGGTTCAATTTCTGTGTTTCATTGTCAATAAGAAGGTCCAAGGGATGCAGTAAACCTGGAGTGAAGCATCGGAATCTATAACTAGTGTCAATGGAATGGTTCAAAACATAGTAAGTAAGAAGAGTCAGTCTTCATGTACTTAAGTCGGCATTAGCGTTCTGTATTTCAATCCGGTGCAATTTCCGTGTTTCATCGTCAATAAGAAGGTCAGAGGGATACAGTAAACCTGAAGTGAAGCATCGGAATCTATAACTAGTGTCTCAGGAATGGTTCAAAACATAGTCAGTAAGAAGAGTCAGTCTACTTGTACTTAAGTCGGCATTGTGCCTTTTGTATTTACTTCCGATGCAATTTCTGTGATTCATCGTCAATAAGATGGTCAGAGCGATACAGTAAACCTGAAGTGAAGCATGGGAATTTATAACTAGTGACACAGGAATGGTTAAAAGTATAGTCAAAAAGAATAGTCAGTCTTCATGTCGTTAAGTCTTTATTGTGCCTTTTGTATTTAATTCTGATGCAATTTCTGTGTTTCATCGTTTATAAGAAGGTCCAAGGGATACAGTAAACCTGGAGTGTAGCATTGGAATCTATAACTAATGTCACAGGAATGGTTCAAATCATAGTCAGTAAGAAGAGTCAGTCTACATGTACTTACGTCGGCATTGTGCCTTTTGTATTTAATTCCGATGCAATTTCTGTGTTTCATCGTCAATAAGAAGGTCCAACGGATACAGTAAACCTGGAGTGTAGCATCGGAATCTATAACTAGTGTCACAGGAATGGTTCAAATCATAGTCAGTAAGAAGAGTCAGTCTTCTTATACTTATGTCGGCCTCGTGCCTTTTGTATTTAATTCCGATGCAACTTCTGTGTTTCATCGTCGATAAGAAGGTCCAAGGGATACAGTAAACCTCGAGTGAAACATCGGCATCTATAACTAGTGTCACAGGAATGGTTCAAAACATAGACAGTACTTAAATCGGCATTGTGCCTTTTGTATTTAATTCCGAAGCAATTTCTGTGTTTCATCGTCAATAAGAAGGTCCAAGGGATACAGTAAACCTGATGTGAAGCATCGGAATCTATAACTAGTGTCACAGGAATGGTTCAAAACATAGTCAGTAAGAAGAGTCGGTCTTCTTGTACTTAAGTCAGCATTGTGCCTTTGTATTTAATTCCGATGCAATTTCTGTGTTTCATCGTCAATACCAAGGTCCAAGGGATACAGTAAACCTGAAGTGAAGCATCGGAATCTATAACTAGTGTCACAGGAATGGTTCAAAACATAGTCAGTAAGAAGAATCAGTCTTCATGTACTTAAGTCGTTATTGTGCCTTTTGTATTTCATTCCGGTGCAATTTCTGTGTTTCATCGTCAATAAGAAGGTCCAAGGGATACAGTAAACCTGGAGTGAAGCATCGGAATCTATAACTAGTGTCACAGGAATGGTTCAAAACATAGACAGTAAGAACATACAGCCTTCTTGTACTTAAGTCGGAATTGTGCCTTTTGTATTTAATTCCGATGCAATTTCTGTGTTTCATCGTCAATAAGAAGGTCCAAGGGATACAGTAAACCTGGAGTGTAGCATCGGAATCTATAACTAGTGTCACAGGAATGGTTCAAAACATAGTCAGTAAGAAGATTCAGTCTTCTTATCCTTAAGTTGGCCTTGTGCCTTTTAAATTTAATTCCGATGCAATTTCTGTGTTTCATCGTCAATAAGAAGGTCCAAGAGATACAGTAAACCTGCAGTGAAACATCGGCATCTATAACTAGTGTCACAGGAATGGTTCAAAACATAGACAGTACTTAAATCGGCATTGTGATTTTTGTATTTAATTCCGAAGCAATTTCTGTGTTTCATCGTCAATAAGAAGGTCCAAGGGATACAGTAAACCTGAAGTGAAGCATCGGAATCTATAACTAGTGTCACGGGAATGGTTCAAAACATAGTCAGTAAGAAGAGTCGGTCTTCATGTACTTAAGTCAGCATTGTGCCTTTGTATTGAATTCCGATGCTATTTCTGTGTATCATCGTCAATAACAAGGTCCAAGGGATACAGTAAACCTGAAATGAAGCATCGGAATCTATAACTAGTGTCACAGGAATGGTTCAAAACATAGTCAGTAAGTAGAGTCAGTCTTCATGTACTTATGTCGTTATTGTGCGTTTTCTATTTCATTCCGGTGCAATTTCTGTGTTTCATCGTCAATAAGAAGGTCCAAGGGATACAGTAAACCTGGAGTGAAGCATCGGAATCTATAACTAGTGTCACAGGAATGGTTCAAAACATAGACAGTAAGAAGATACAGTCTTCTTGTACTTAAGTCGGCAGTGTGCCTTTGTATTTAATTCCGATGCAATTTCTGTGTTTCATCGTCAATAAGAAGGTCCTAGAGCTACAGTAAACCTGAAGTCAAGCATTGGAATCTTTAAGTAGTGTCACAGGAATGGTTAAAATGATAGACAATAAGAAGAGTCAGACTTCTTGTACTTCAGCCGGCATTGTGCCTTTTCTATTTAATTCCGTTGCCATTTCTGTGTTTCATCGTCAATAAGAAGGTCCAAGGGATACAGTAAACCTGGAGTGTAGCATCGGAATCTATAACTAGTGTCACAGGAATGGTTCAAAACATAGTCAGTAAGAAGAGTCAGTCTACATGTACTTAAGACTGCATTGTGCCTTTGGTATTTAATTCCGATGCAATTTCTGCGGTTCATCGTCAATAAGAAGGTCCAAGGGATACAGTAAACCTGGAGTGTAGCATCGGAATCTATAACTAGTGTCACAGGAATGGTTCAAAACATAGTCAGTCAGAAGAGTCAGTCTACATGTACTTAAGTCGGCATTGTGCTTTTTGTATTTAATTCCGGTGCAATTTCTGTGTTTCATCGTCAATAAGAAGGTCAGAGAGATACAATAAACCTGACGTGAAGCATCGGAACCTATAACTAGTGTCACAGGAATGGTTCAAAACATAGTCAGTAAGAAGAGTCAGTCTTCTTATCCTTAAGTTGGCCTAGTGCCTTTTGTATTTAATTCCCATGCAATTTCTGTTTTTCATCGTCAATAAGAAGGTCCAAGAGATACAGTAAACCTGGAGTGAAACATCGGCATCTATAACTAGTGTCACAGGAATGGTTCAAAACATAGACAGTACTTAAATCGGCATTGTGATTTTTGTATTTAATTCCGAAGCAATTTCTGTGTTTCATCGTCAATAAGAAGGTCCAAGGGATACAGTAAACCTGAAGTAAAGCATCGGAATCTATAACTAGTGTCACAGGAATGGTTCAAAACATAGACAGTAAGAACATACAGTCTTCTTGTACTTAAGTCGGAATTGTGCCTTTTGTATTTAATTCCGATGCAATTTCTGTGTTTCATCGTCAATAAGAAGGTCCAAGGGATACAGTAAACCTGGAGTGTAGCATCGGAATCTATAACTAGTGTCACAGGAATGGTTCAAAACATAGTCAGTAAGAAGAGTCAGTCTTCTTATCCTTAAGTTGGCCTTGTGCCTTTTATATTTAATTCCGTTGCAATTTCTGTGTTTCATCGTCAATAAGAAGGTCCAAGAGATACAGTAAACATGCAGTGAAACATCGGCATCTATAACTAGTGTCACAGGAATGGTTCAAAACATGAACAGTACTTAAATCGGGATTGTGATTTTTGTATTTAATTCCGAAGCAATTTCTGTGTTTCATCGTCAATAAGAAGGTCCAAGGGATACAGTGAACCTGAAGTGAAGCATCGGAGTCTATAACTAGTGTCACAGGAATGGTTCAAAACATAGACAGTAAGAAGATACTGTCTTCTTGTACTTAAGTCGGCATTGTGCTTTTGTATTTAATTCCGATGCAATTTCTGTGTTTCATCGTCAATAAGAAGGACCAAGGGATACAGTAAACATGAAGTCATGCATCGGAATCTATAACTTGTGTCACAGGATATTTCAAAACATAGACAGTAAGAAGAGTCAGTCTTCTTGTACTTAAGTCGGCATTGTGCCTTTTGTATTTAATTCCGATGCAATTTCTGTGTTTCATCGTCAATAAGAAGGTCAGAGGAATACAGTAAACCTGAAGTGAAGCATCCGAATCTATAACTAGTGTCACAGGAATGGTTCAAAACATAGACAGGAAGAAGAGTCAGTCTTCTTGTACTTGAGTCGGCATTGTGCCTTTTGTATTAAATTCCGATGCAATTTCTGTGTTTCATCGTCAATAAGAAGGTCCTAGGGCTACAGTAAACCTGAAGTCAAGCATCGGAATCTTTAAGTAGTGTCACAGGAATGGTTAAAAGAATAGACAATAAGAAGAGTCAGACTTCTTGTACTTCAGCCGGCATTGTGCCTTTTCTATTTAATTCCGTTGCCATTTCTGTGTTTCATCGTCAATAAGAAAGTCCAAGGGATACAGTAAACCTGGAGTGTAGCATCGGAATCTATAACTAGTGTCACAGGAATGGTTCAAAGCATAGTCAGTCAGAAGAGTCAGTCTACATGTACTTAAGTCGGCATTGTGCTTCTTGTATTTAATTCCGGTGCAATTTCTGTGTTTCATTGTCAATAAGTAGGTCAGAGAGATACAATAAAATGACGTGAAGCATCGGAACCTATAACTAGTGTCACAGGAATGGTTCAAAACATAGACAGTACTTAAATCGGCATTGTGATTTTTATATTTAATTAGGAAGCAATTTCTGTATTTCATCGTCAATAAGAAGGTCCAAGGGATACAGTAATCCTGAAATGAAGCATCGGAATCTATAACAAGTGTCACAGGAATGGTTCAAACATAGTCAGTAAGAAGAGTCAGTCTTCATGTACTTAAGTCGTTATTGTGCGTTTTGTATTTCATTCCGGTGCAATTTCTGTGTTTCATCGTCAATAAGAAGGTCCAAGGGATACAGTAAACCTGGAGTGAAGCATCGGAATCTATAACTAGTGTCACAGGAATGGTTCAAAACATAGACAGTAAGAAGATACAGTCTTCTTGTACTTAAGTCGGCATTGTGCCTTTTGTATTTAATTCCGATGCAATTTCTGTGTTTAATCGTCAATAAGAAGGTGCAAGGGATACAGTAAACCTGAAGCGAAGCATCGGAATCTATAACTAGTGTCACAGGTTGGTTCAAAACATAGGCAGTAAGATGAGTCAGTCTTCTTGTACTTAAGTCGGCATTGTGCCTTTTGTATTTCATTCCGATGCAATTTCTGTGTTTCATCGTCAATAAGAAGGTCAGAGGAATACAGTAAACCTGAAGTGAAGCATCGGAATCTATAACTAGTGTTACAGGAATGGTTCATATCATAGACTGGAAGAAGAGTCAGTCTTCTTGTACTTGAGTCGGCATTGTGCCTTTTGTATTTCATTCCAATGTAATTTCTGTGTTTCATTGTCAATAAGAAGGTTCAAATGATACAGTAAACCTGAAGTGAAGCATCGGAATCTAAAACTAGTGTCACAGGAATGGTTCAAAACATAGTCAGTAAGAAGAGTCAGTCTTCTTGTCCTTAAATCGGCGTTGTGCCTATTGTATTTAATTCCGATGCTATTTCTGTGTTTCATCGTCAATAAAAAGGTCCAAGGGATGCAGTAAACATGGAGTGAAGCATCGGAATCAATAACTAGTGTCACAGGAATGGTTCAAAACATAGACAAGAAGAAGATACAGTCTACTTCTGCTTAAGTCGGCATTGTGCATTTTGTATTTAATTCCGATGCAATTTCTGTGTTTTATCGTCAATAAGAAGGTCAGAGGGATACAGTAAACCTAAAGTGAAGCATCGGAGTCTATAACTAGTGTCACAGGAATGGTTCAAAGCATAGCCAGTAAGAAGAGTCAGTCTTCATGGACTTATGTCGGCTTTGTGCCTTTTGTATTCATTTCCGGTGCAATTACTGTGTTTCATCGTTAATAAGAAGGTCAGAGGGATACAGTAAACCTGAAGTAAAGCATCGGAATCTATAACTCGTGTCACAGGAATGTTTCAAAACATAGACAGTTAGAAGATACAGTCTTCTTGTACTTAAGTCGGCATTGTGCCTTTTGTATTTAATTCCGATGCAATTTCTGTGTTTCATCGTCAATAAGAAGGTCCAAGGGATACAGTAAACCTGAAGTGAAGCATCGGAATCAATAACTAGTGTCACAGGAATGGTACAAATCATAGTCAGCAAGAAGAGTAGGTCTTCATGTACTTAAGTTAGTATTGTGCCTTTTGTATTTAATTCCGGTGCGATTTCTGTGTTTCATCGTCAATAAGAAGGTCAGAGGGATACAGTAAACCTGAAGTGAAGCATCGGAATCTATAACTAGTGTCACAGGAATGGTTCAAAACATAATCAGTAAGAAAAGTTAGTCGTCTTGTCCTGAAGTCGGCAATTTGCGTTTTGTATTTAATTCCGATGCAATTTCTGTGTTTCATCGTCAATAAGAAGGTCCAAGGGATACAGTAAACCTGGAGTGAAGCATCGGAATCTATAACAATTGTCACAGGAATGGTTCAAAACATAGACAGTAAGACGACACAGTCTTGTTGTACTTATGTCGGCATTGTGCCTTTTGTATTTAATTCCGATGCAATTTCTGTGTTTCATTGTCAATATGAAGGTCCAAGGGATACAGTAAACCTGAAGTGAAGCATTGGAATCTATGACTAGTGTCACAGGAATGGTTCAAAACATAGACAGGAAGAAGAGTCAGTCTTCTTGTACTTGAGTCGGCATTGTGCCTTTTGTATAAAATTCCGATGCAATTTCTGTGTTTCATCGTCAATAAGAAGGTCCTAGGGCTACAGTAAACCTGAATTCAAGCATCGGAATCTATAAGTAGTGTCACAGGAATGGTTAAAAGTATAGACAATAAGAAGAGTCAGTCTTCTTGTACTTCAGCCGGCATTGTGCCTTTTCTATTTAATTCCGATGCCATTTCTGTGTTTCATCGTCAATAAGAAGGTCCAAGGTATACAGTAAACCTGGAGTGTATCATCGGTATCTATAACTAGTGTCACAGGAATGGTTCAAAGCATAGTCAGTAAGAAGAGTCAGTCTACATGTACTTAAGTCTGCATTGTGCCTTTTGTATTTAATTCCGATGCAATTTCTGTGGTTCATCGTCAATAAGAAGGTCCAAGGGATACAGTAAACCTGGAGTGTCGCATCGGAATCTATAACTAGTGTCACAGGAATGGTTCAAAACATAGTCAGTAAGAAGAGTCAGTGTACATGTACTTAAGTCGTTATTGTGCCTTTTGTATTTCATTCCGGTGCAATTTCTGTGTTTCATCGTCAATAAGAAGGTCCAAGGGATACAGTAAACCTGGAGTGAAGCATCGGAATCTATAACTAGTGTCACAGGAATGTTTCAAAACATAGACAGGAAGAAGATACAGTCTTCTTGTACTTAAGTCGGCATTGTGCCTTTTATATTTAATTCCGATGCAATTTCTGTGTTTCATTGTCAATAAGTAGGTCAGAGAGATACAATAAAATGACGTGAAGCATCGGAACCTATAACTAGTGTCACAGGAATGGTTCAAAACATAGTCAGTAAGAAGAGTCAGTCTTCTTATCCTTAAGTTGGCCTTGTGCCTTTTGTATTTAATTCCGATGCAATTTCTGTGTTTCATCGTCAATAAGAAGGTCCAAGAGATACAGTAAACCTGGAGTGAAACATCGGCATCTATAACTAGTGTCACAGGAATGGTTCAAAACATAGACAGTACTTAAATCGGCATTGTGATTTTTATATTTAATTCCGAAGCAATTTCTGTGTTTCATCGTCAATAAGAAGGTCCAAGGGATACAGTAAACCTGAAGTAAAGCATCGGAATGTACAACTAGTGTCACAGGAATGGTTCAAAACATAGTCAGTAAGAAGAGTCGGTCTTCATGAACTTAAGTCAGCATTGTGCCTTTGTATTTAATTCCGATGCAATTTCTGTGTTTCATCGTCAATAAGAAGGTCCAAGGGATACAGTAAACCTGGAGTGAAGCATCGGAATCTATAACTAGTGTCACAGGAATGGTTCAAAACATAGACAGTAAGAACATACAGTCTTCTTGTACTTAAGTCGGAATTGTGCTTTTTGTATTTAATTACGATGCAATTTCTGTGTTTCATCGTCAATAAGAAGGTCCAAGGGATACAGTAAACCTGGAGTGTAGCATCGGAATCTATAACTAGTGTCACAGGAATGGTTCAAAACATAGTCAGTAAGAAGAGTCAGTCTTCTTATCCTTAAGTTGGCCTTGTGCCTTTTATATTTAATTCCGATGCAATTTCTGTGTTTCATCGTCAATAAGAAGGTCCAAGAGATACAGTAAACCTGCAGTGAAACATCGGCATCTATAACTAGTGTCACAGGAATGGTTCAAAACATAGACAGTACTTAAATCGGCATTGCGATTTTTGTATGTAATTCCGAAGCAATTTCTGTGTTTCATCGTCAATAAGAAGGTAAAAGCGATACAGTAAACCTGAAATGAAGCATCGGAATCTATAACTAGTGTCACAGGAATGGTTCAAAACATAGTCAGTAAGAAGAGTCAGTCTTCATGTACTTAAGTCGTTATTGTGCGTTTTGTATTTCATTCCGGTGCAATTTCTGTGTTTCATCGTCAATAAGAACGTCCAAGGGATACAGTAAACCTGGAGTGAAGCATCGGAATCTATAACTAGTGTCACAGGAATGGTTCAAAACATAGACAGTAAGAAGATACAGTCTTCTTGTACTTATGTCGGCATTGTGCCTTTTGTATTTAATTCCGATGCAATTTCTGTGTTTCATTGTCAATATGAAGGTCCAAGGGATACAGTAAACCTGAAGTGAAGCATTGGAATCTATGACTAGTGTCACAGGAATGGTTCAAAACATAGACAGGAAGAAGAGTCAGTCTTCTTGTACTTGAGTCGGCATTGTGCCTTTTGTATAAAATTCCGATGCAATTTCTGTGTTTCATCGTCAATAAGAAGGTCCTAGGGCTACAGTAAACCTGAATTCAAGCATCGGAATCTATAAGTAGTGTCACAGGAATGGTTAAAAGTATAGACAATAAGAAGAGTCAGTCTTCTTGTACTTCAGCCGGCATTGTGCCTTTTCTATTTAATTCCGATGCCATTTCTGTGTTTCATCGTCAATAAGAAGGTCCAAGGTATACAGTAAACCTGGAGTGTATCATCGGTATCTATAACTAGTGTCACAGGAATGGTTCAAAGCATAGTCAGTAAGAAGAGTCAGTCTACATGTACTTAAGTCTGCATTGTGCCTTTTGTATTTAATTCCGATGCAATTTCTGTGGTTCATCGTCAATAAGAAGGTCCAAGGGATACAGTAAACCTGGAGTGTCGCATCGGAATCTATAACTAGTGTCACAGGAATGGTTCAAAACATAGTCAGTAAGAAGAGTCAGTGTACATGTACTTAAGTCGTTATTGTGCCTTTTGTATTTCATTCCGGTGCAATTTCTGTGTTTCATCGTCAATAAGAAGGTCCAAGGGATACAGTAAACCTGGAGTGAAGCATCGGAATCTATAACTAGTGTCACAGGAATGTTTCAAAACATAGACAGGAAGAAGATACAGTCTTCTTGTACTTAAGTCGGCATTGTGCCTTTTATATTTAATTCCGATGCAATTTCTGTGTTTCATTGTCAATAAGTAGGTCAGAGAGATACAATAAAATGACGTGAAGCATCGGAACCTATAACTAGTGTCACAGGAATGGTTCAAAACATAGTCAGTAAGAAGAGTCAGTCTTCTTATCCTTAAGTTGGCCTTGTGCCTTTTGTATTTAATTCCGATGCAATTTCTGTGTTTCATCGTCAATAAGAAGGTCCAAGAGATACAGTAAACCTGGAGTGAAACATCGGCATCTATAACTAGTGTCACAGGAATGGTTCAAAACATAGACAGTACTTAAATCGGCATTGTGATTTTTATATTTAATTCCGAAGCAATTTCTGTGTTTCATCGTCAATAAGAAGGTCCAAGGGATACAGTAAACCTGAAGTAAAGCATCGGAATGTACAACTAGTGTCACAGGAATGGTTCAAAACATAGTCAGTAAGAAGAGTCGGTCTTCATGAACTTAAGTCAGCATTGTGCCTTTGTATTTAATTCCGATGCAATTTCTGTGTTTCATCGTCAATAAGAAGGTCCAAGGGATACAGTAAACCTGGAGTGAAGCATCGGAATCTATAACTAGTGTCACAGGAATGGTTCAAAACATAGACAGTAAGAACATACAGTCTTCTTGTACTTAAGTCGGAATTGTGCTTTTTGTATTTAATTACGATGCAATTTCTGTGTTTCATCGTCAATAAGAAGGTCCAAGGGATACAGTAAACCTGGAGTGTAGCATCGGAATCTATAACTAGTGTCACAGGAATGGTTCAAAACATAGTCAGTAAGAAGAGTCAGTCTTCTTATCCTTAAGTTGGCCTTGTGCCTTTTATATTTAATTCCGATGCAATTTCTGTGTTTCATCGTCAATAAGAAGGTCCAAGAGATACAGTAAACCTGCAGTGAAACATCGGCATCTATAACTAGTGTCACAGGAATGGTTCAAAACATAGACAGTACTTAAATCGGCATTGCGATTTTTGTATGTAATTCCGAAGCAATTTCTGTGTTTCATCGTCAATAAGAAGGTAAAAGCGATACAGTAAACCTGAAATGAAGCATCGGAATCTATAACTAGTGTCACAGGAATGGTTCAAAACATAGTCAGTAAGAAGAGTCAGTCTTCATGTACTTAAGTCGTTATTGTGCGTTTTGTATTTCATTCCGGTGCAATTTCTGTGTTTCATCGTCAATAAGAACGTCCAAGGGATACAGTAAACCTGGAGTGAAGCATCGGAATCTATAACTAGTGTCACAGGAATGGTTCAAAACATAGACAGTAAGAAGATACAGTCTTCTTGTACTTAAGTCGGCATTGTGCCTTTTGTATTTAATTCCGATGCAATTTCTGTGTTTAATCGTCAATAAGAAGGTGCAAGGGATACAGTAAACCTGAAGTGAAGCATCGGAATCTATAACTAGTGTCACAGGTTGGTTCAAAACATAGGCAGTAAGATGAGTCAGTCTTCTTGTACTTAAGTCGGCATTGTGCCTTTTGTATTTCATTCCGATGCAATTTCTGTGTTTCATCGTCAATACGAAGGTCCTAGGGATACAGTAAACCTGAAGTGAAGCATCGGAATCTATAACTAGTGTCACAGGAATGGTTCAAAGCATAGTCAGTAAGAAGAGTCAGTCTTAATGGACTTAAGTCGGCTTTGTGCCTTTTGTATTTAATTCCGATGCAATTTCTGTGTTTCATCGTCAATAAGAAGGTCCAAGGGATACAGTAAACATGAAGTGAAGCATCGGAATCTATAACTAGTGTCACAGGATTGGTTCAAAGCATAGTCAGTAAGAAGAGTAAATCTTCTTTTACTTAAGTCGCCATTTTGCCTAATCTATTTAATTCCGATGCAATTTCAGTGTTTCATCGTCAATACGAAGGTCCAGGGGATGCAGTAACCCTGCAGCGAAAGATCGGAATCAATAACTTGTGTCAATGGAATGGTTCAAAACATAGTCAGTAAGAAGAGTCATTCTTCATGTACTTAAGTCGGCATTGTGCCTTTTGTATTCATTTCCGGTGCAATTTCTGTGTTTCATCGTCAATAAGATGGTCAGAGGGATACGGTAAACCTGAAGTAAAGCATCGGAATCTATAACTCGTGTCACAGGAATGTTTCAAAGCATAGACAGTTAGAAGATACAGTCTTCTTGTACTTAAGTCGGCATTGTGCCTTTTGTATTTAATTGCGATGCAATTTCTGTGTTTCATCGTCAATAAGAAGGTCCAAGGGATACAGTAAGCCTGAAGTGTAGCATCGGAATCTATAACTAGTGTCACAGGAATGGTACAAATCATAGTCAGCAAGAAGAGTAGGTCTTCATGTACTTAAGTCAGTATTGTGCCTTTTGTATTTAATACCGGTGCGATTTCTGTGTTTCATCGTCAATAAGAAGGTCAGAGGGATACAGTAAACCTGAAGTGAAGCATCGGAATCTATAACTAGTGTCACAGGAATGGTTCAAAACATAGTCAGTAAGAAAAGTTAGTCTTCTTGTCCTGAAGTCGGCAATTTGCGTTTTGTATTTAATTCCAATGCAATTTCTGTGTTTCATCGTCAATAAGAAGGTCCAAGGGATACAGTAAACCTGGAGTGAAGCATCGGAATCTATAACTATTGTCACAGGAAAGGGTTCAAAACATAGACAGTAAGACGATACAGTCTTGTTGTACTTATGTCGGCATTGTGCCTTTTGTATTTAATTCCGATGCAATTTCTGTGTTTCATTGTCAATATGAAGGTCCAAGGGATACAGCAAACCTGAAGTGAAGCATTGGAATCTATGACTAGTGTCACAGGAATGGTTCAAAACATAGACAGGAAGAAGAGTCAGTCTTCTTGTACTTGAGTCGGCATTGTGCCTTTTGTATAAAATTCCGATGCAATTTCTGTGTTTCATCGTCAATAAGAAGGTCTTAGGGCTACAGTAAACCTGAAGTCAAGCATCGGAATCTATAAGTAGTGTCACAGGAATGGTTAAAAGCATAGACAATAACATGAGTCAGTCTTCTTGTACTTCAGCCGGCATTGTGCCTTTTCTATTTAATTCCGATGCCATTTCTGTGTTTCATCGTCAACAAGAAGGTCCAAGGTATACAGTAAACCTGAAGTGTAGCATCGGAATCTATAACTAGTGTCACAGGAATGGTTCAAATCATAGTCAGTAAGAAGAGTCAGTCTACATGTACTTAAGTCTGCATTGTGCCTTTTGTATTTAATTCCGATGCAATTTCTGTGGTTCATCGTCAATAAGAAGGTCCAAGGGATACAGTAAACCTGGAGTGTAGCATCGGAATCTATAACTAGTGTCACAGGATTGGTTCCAAACATAGTCAGTAAGAAGAGTCAGTCTACATGTACTTAAGTCGTTATTGTGCCTTTTGTATTTCATTCCGGTGCAATTTCTGTGTTTCATCGTCAATAAGAAGGTCCAAGGGATACAGTAAACCTGGAGTGAAGCATCGGAATCTATAACTCGTGTCACAGGAATGGTTAAAAACATAGACGGTAAGAAGATACAGTCTTCTTGTACTTAAGTCGACATTGTGCCTTTTGTATTTAATTCCGATGCAATTTCTGTGTTTCATCGTCAATAAGAAGGTCCAAGGGATACAGTAAACCTGAAGTGAAGCATCGGAAACAATAACTAGTGTCACAGGATGGTTCAACGCATAGACAATGAGAAGAGTCAGTCTTCTTGTACTTCAGCCGGCATTGTGCCTTTTCTATTTAATTCCGATGCCATTTCAGTGTTTCTTCGTCAATAAGAGGGTCCAAGGTATACAGTAAACCTGGAGTGTATCATCGGTATCTATAACTAGTGTCGCAGGAATGGTTCAAAGCATAGTCAGTAAGAAGAGTCAGTCTACATGTACTTAAGTCTGCATTGTGCCTTTTGTATTTAATTCCGATGCAATTTCTGTGGTTCATCGTCAATAAGAAGGTCCAAGGGATACAGTAAACCTGGAGTGTAGCATCGGAATCTATAACTAGTGTCACAGGAATGGTTCAAAACATAGTCAGTAAGAAGAGTCAGTCTACATGTACTTAAGTCGTTATTGTGCCTTTTGTATTTCATTCCGGTGCAATTTCTGTGTTTCATCGTCAATAAGAAGGTCCAAGGGATACAGTAAACCTGGAGTGAAGCATCGGAATTTATAACTAGTGTCACAGGATGGTTCAAAACATAGACAGTGAGAAGAGTCAGTCTTCTTGTACTTACGTCGGCATTCTGCCTTTTGTATTTCATTCCGATGCAATTTCTGTGTTTCATCGTCAATAAGAAGGTCCAAGGGATACAGTAAACCTGAAGTGAAGCATCGGAATCTATAACTAGTGTCACAGGAATGGTTCAAACATAGTCAGTAAAAACAGTCAGTCTACATGTATTTAAGTCGGCATTGTGCCTTTTATATTTAATTCCGATGCAATTTCTGTGTTTCATCGTCAATAAGAAGGTCCAAGAGATACAGTAAACCAGCAGTGAAACATCGGCATCTATAACTAGTGTCACAGAAATGGTTCAAAATATAGGCACTACTAAAATCGGCATTGTGATTTTTGTATTTAATTCCGAAGCAATTTCTGTGTTTCATCGTCAATAAGAAGGTCCAAGGGATACAGTAAACCTGAAGTGAAGCATCGGAATCTATAACTAGTGTCACGGGAATGGTTCAAAACATAGTCAGTAAGAAGAGTCGGTCTTCATGTACTTAAGTCAGCATTGTGCCTTTGTATTTAATTCCGATGCAATTTCTGTGTATCATCGTCAATAACAAGGTCCAAGGGATACAGTAAACCTGAAATGAAGCATCGGAATCTATAACTAGTATCACAGGATTGGTTCAAAATAGTCAGTAAGAAGAGTCAGTCTTCATGTACTTAAGTCGTTATTGTGCGTTTTGTATTTCATTCCGGTGCAATTTCTGTGTTTCATCGTCAATAAGAAGGTCCAAGGGATACAGTAAACCTGGAGTGAAGCATCGGAATCTATAACTAGTGTCACAGGAATGGTTCAAAACATAGACAGTAAGAAGATACAGTCTTGTTGTACTTAAGTCGGCATTGTGCCTATTGTATTTAATTCCGATGCAATTTCTGTGTTTCATCGTCAATAAGAAGGTCCAAGAGATACAGTAAACCTGCAGTGAAACATCGGCATCTATAACTAGTGTCACAGGAATGGTTCAAAACATAGACAGTACTTATATCGGCATTGTGATTTTTGTATTTAATTCCGTAGCAATTTCTGTGTTTCATCGTCAATAAGAAGGTCCAAGGGATACAGTAATCCTGAAGTGAAGCATCGGAATCTATCACTAGTGTCACAGGAATGGTTCAAATCATAGACGGGAAGAAGAGTCAGTCTTCTTGTACTTGAGTCGGCATTGTGCCTTTTGTATTAATTCCGATGTAATTTCTGTGTTTCATTGTCAATAAGAAGGTCCAAATGATACAGTAAACCTGAAGTGAAGCATCGGAATCTAAAACTAGTGTCACAGGAATGGTTCAAAACATAGTCAGTAAGGAGAGTCAGTCTTCTTGTCCTTAAATCGGCGTTGTGCCTATTGTATTTAATTCCGATGCTATTTCTGTGTTTCATCGTCAATAAGATGGTCCAAGGGATGCAGTAAACATGGAGTGAAGCATCGGAATCAATAACTAGTGTCACAGGAATGGTTCAAAACATAGACAGGAAGAAGATACAGTCTACTTCTACTTAAGTCGGCATTGTGCATTTTGTATTTAATTCCGATGCAATTTCTGTGTTTCATCGTCAATACGAAGGTCCAAGGGATACAGTAAACCTGAATTGAAGCATCGGTATCTATAACTAGTGTCACAGGAATGGTTCAAAGCATAGTCAGTAAGAAGAGTCAGTCTTCAAGGACTTACGTCGGCTTTGTGCCTTTTGTATTTAATTCCGATGCAATTTCTGTGTTTCATCGTCAATAAGAAGGTCCAAGGGATACAGTAAACATGAAGTGAAGCATCGGAATCTATAACTAGTGTCACAGGAATGGTTCAAAGCATAGTCAGTAAGAAGAGTAAATCTTCTTTTACTTAAGCCGCCATTTTGCCTAATCTACTTAATTCCGATGCAATTTCAGTGTTTCACCGTCAATACGAAGGTCCAGGGGATGCAGTAAACCTACAGTGAAGCATCGGAATCAATAACTTGTGTCAATGGAATGGTTCAAAACATAGTCAGTAAGAAGAGTCATTCTTCATGTACTTCAGTCGGCATTGTGCCTTTTGTATTCATTTCCGGTGCAATTTCTGTGTTTCGTCGACAATAAGAAGGTCAGAGGGATACAGTAAACCTGGAGTGAAGCATCGGAATCTATAACTAGTGTCACAGGAATGGTTCAAAGCATAGTCAGTAAGAAGAGTCAGTCTTCAAGGACTTAAGTCGGCTTTGTGCCTTTTGTATTTAATTCCGAAGCAATTTCTGTGTTTCATTGTCAATACGAAGGTCCAAGGGATACAGTAAACCTGAAGTGAAGCATCGGAATCTATAACTAGTGTCACAGGAATGTTTCAAAACATAGACAGTAAGAAGATACAGTCTTCTTGTACTTAAGTCGGCATTGTGCCTTTTGTATTTAATTCCGATGCAATTTCTGTGTTTCATCGTCAATAAGAAGGTCCAAGGGATACAGTAAACCTGAAGTAAAGCATCGGAATCTATAACTAGTGTCACAGGAATGGTTCAAACATAGTCAGTAAAAACAGTCAGTCTACATGTATTTAAGTCGGCATTGTGCCTTTTGTATTTCATTCCGGTGCAATTTCTGTGTCTCATCGTCAATACGAAGGTCAGAGGGATACAATAAACCTGATGTGAAGCATCGGAACCTATAAGTAGTGTCACAGGAATGGTTCAAAGCGTAGTCAGTAACAAGAGTCAGTCTTCTTATCCTTAAGTTGGCCTTGTGCCTTTTATATTTAATTCCGATGCAATTTCTGTGTTTCATCGTCAATAAGAAGGTCCAAGAGATACAGTAAACCAGCAGTGAAACTTCGGCATCTATAACTAGTGTCACAGGAATGGTTCAAAATATAGGCAGTACTAAAATCGGCATTGTGATTTTTGTATTTAATTCCGAAGCAATTTCTGTGTTTCATCGTCAATAAGAAGGTCCAAGGGATACAGTAAACCTGAAGTGAAGCATCGGAATCTATAACTAGTGTCACGGGAATGGTTCAAAACATAGTCAGTAAGAAGAGTCGGTCTTCATGTACTTAAGTCAGCATTGTGCCTTTGTATTTAATTCCGATGCAATTTCTGTGTATCATCGTCAATAACAAGGTCCAAGGGATACAGTAAACCTGAAATGAAGCATCGGAATCTATAACTAGTGTCACAGGATTGGTTCAAAATAGTCAGTAAGAAGAGTCAGTCTTCATGTACTTAAGTCGTTATTGTGCGTTTTGTATTTCATTCCGGTGCAATTTCTGTGTTTCATCGTCAATAAGAAGGTCCAAGGGATACAGTAAACCTGGAGTGAAGCATCGGAATCTATAACTAGTGTCACAGGAATGGTTCAAAACATAGACAGTAAGAAGATACAGTCTTCTTGTACTTAAGTCGGCATTGTGCCTATTGTATTTAATTCCGATGCAATTTCTGTGTTTCATCGTCAATAAGAAGGTCCAAGAGATACAGTAAACCTGCAGTGAAACATCGGCATCTATAACTAGTGTCACAGGAATGGTTCAAAACATAGACAGTACTTATATCGGCATTGTGATTTTTGTATTTAATTCCGTAGCAATTTCTGTGTTTCATCGTCAATAAGAAGGTCCAAGGGATACAGTAATCCTGAAGTGAAGCATCGGAATCTGTAACTAGTGTCACGGGAATGGTTCAAAACATAGTCAGTAAGAAGAGTCGGTCTTCATGTACTTAAGTCAGCATTGTGCCTTTGTATTTAATTCCGATGCAATTTCTGTGTATCATCGTCAATAACAAGGTCAGAGGAATACAGTAAACCTGAAGTGAAGCATCGGAATCTATCACTAGTGTCACAGGAATGGTTCAAATCATAGACGGGAAGAAGAGTCAGTCTTCTTGTACTTGAGTCGGCATTGTGCCTTTTGTATTAATTCCGATGTAATTTCTGTGTTTCATTGTCAATAAGAAGGTCCAAATGATACAGTAAACCTGAAGTGAAGCATCGGAATCTAAAACTAGTGTCACAGGAATGGTTCAAAACATAGTCAGTAAGGAGAGTCAGTCTTCTTGTCCTTAAATCGGCGTTGTGCCTATTGTATTTAATTCCGATGCTATTTCTGTGTTTCATCGTCAATAAGATGGTCCAAGGGATGCAGTAAACATGGAGTGAAGCATCGGAATCAATAACTAGTGTCACAGGAATGGTTCAAAACATAGACAGGAAGAAGATACAGTCTACTTCTACTTAAGTCGGCATTGTGCATTTTGTATTTAATTCCGATGCAATTTCTGTGTTTCATCGTCAATACGAAGGTCCAAGGGATACAGTAAACCTGAATTGAAGCATCGGTATCTATAACTAGTGTCACAGGAATGGTTCAAAGCATAGTCAGTAAGAAGAGTCAGTCTTCAAGGACTTAAGTCGGCTTTGTGCCTTTTGTATTTAATTCCGATGCAATTTCTGTGTTTCATCGTCAATAAGAAGGTCCAAGGGATACAGTAAACATGAAGTGAAGCATCGGAATCTATAACTAGTGTCACAGGAATGGTTCAAAGCATAGTCAGTAAGAAGAGTAAATCTTCTTTTACTTAAGCCGCCATTTTGCCTAATCTACTTAATTCCGATGCAATTTCAGTGTTTCACCGTCAATACGAAGGTCCAGGGGATGCAGTAAACCTACAGTGAAGCATCGGAATCAATAACTTGTGTCAATGGAATGGTTCAAAACATAGTCAGTAAGAAGAGTCATTCTTCATGTACTTCAGTCGGCATTGTGCCTTTTGTATTCATTTCCGGTGCAATTTCTGTGTTTCGTCGACAATAAGAAGGTCAGAGGGATACAGTAAACCTGGAGTGAAGCATCGGAATCTATAACTATTGTCACAGGAATGGTTCAAAACATAGACAGTAAGACGATACAGTCTTGTTGTACTTACGTCGGCATTGTGCCTTTTGTATTTCATTCCGATGCAATTTCTGTGTTTCATCGTCAATAAGAAGGTCCAAGGGATACAGTAAACCTGAAGTGAAGCATCGGAATCTATGACTAGTGTCACAGCAATGGTTCAAAACATAGACAGGAAGAAGAGTCAGTCTTCTTGTACTTGTGTCGGCATTGTGCCTTTTGTATAAAATTCCGATGCAATTTCTGTGTTTCATCGTCAATAAGAAGGTCCTAAGGCTACAGTAAACCTGAAGTCAAGCATCGGAATCCATAAGTAGTGTCACAGGAATGGTTAAAAGCATAGACAATAAGAAGAGTCAGTATTCTTGTACTTCAGCCGGCGTTGTGCCTTTTCTATTTAATTCCGATGCCATTTCTGTGTTTCATCGTCAATAAGAAGGTCCAAGGTATACAGTAAACCTGGAGTGTAGCATCGGAATCTATAACTAGTGTCACAGGAATGGCTCAAAACATAGTCAGTAAGATGTGTCAGTCTACATGTACTTAAGTCGTTAATGTGCCTCTTGTATTTCATTCCGGTGCAATTTCTGTGTTTCATCGTCAATAAGAGGGTCCAAGGGATACAGTAAACCTGGAGTGAAGCATCGGAATCTATAACTCGTGTCACAGGAATAGTTAAAGCATAGACAGTAAGAAGATACAGTCTTCTTGTACTTAAGTCGGCATTGTGCCTTTTGTATTTAATTCCGATGCAATTTCTGTGTTTCATCGTCAATAAGTAGGTCCAAGGGATACAGTAAACTTGAAGTGAAGCATCGGAATCCATAACTAGTGTCACAGGATGGTTCAAAACGTAGACAGTAAGAAGAGTCAGTCTTCTTCTACTTAAGTCGGCATTGTGCCTTTTGTATTTAATTCCGATGCAATTTCCGTGTTTCATCGTCAATTAGAGGTCATAGGAATACAGTAAACCTGAAGTGAAGCATCGGAATCTATAACTAGTGTCACAGGAATGGTTCAAAACATAGACAGGAAGAAGAGTCAGTCTTCTTGTACTTGTGTCGGCATTGTGCCTTTTGTATAAAATTCCGATGCAATTTCTGTGTTTCATCGTCAATAAGAAGGTCCTAGGGCTACAGTAAACCTGAAGTCAAGCATCGGAATCTATAAGTAGTGTCACAGGAATGGTTAAAAGCATAGGCAATAAGAAGAGTCAGTCTTCTTGTACTTCAGCCGGCATTGTGCCTTTTCTATTTAATTCCGATGCCATTTCTGTGTTTCATCGTCAATAAGACGGTCCAAGCTATACAGTAAACCTGGAGTGTAGCATCGGAATCTATAACTAGTGTCACAGGAATGGCTCAAAACATAGTGAGTAAGAAGAGTCAGTCTACATGTACTTAAGTCTGCATTGTGCCTTTTGTATTTAATTCCGATGGAATTTCTGTGGTTCATCGTCAATAAGAAGGTCCAAGGGATACAGTAAACCTGGAGTGTAGCATCGGAATCTATAACTAGTGTCACAGGAACGGTTCAAAACATAGTCAGTAAGAAGTGTCAGTCTACATGTACTTAAGTCGTTAATGTGCCTTTTGTATTTCATTCCGGTGCAATTTCTGTGTTTCATCGTCAATAAGAGGGTCCAAGGGATACAGTAAACATGGAGTGAAGCATCGGAATCTATAACTCGTGTCACAGGAATGGTTAATAACATAGACAGTAAGAAGATACAGTCTTCTTGTACTTAAGTCGGCATTGTGAGTTTTGTATTTAATTCCGATGCAATTTCTGTGTTTCATCGTCAATAAGAAGGTCCAAGGGATACAGTAAACCTGAAGTGAAGCATCAGAATCTATAACTAGTGTCACAGGATGGTTCAAAACGAAGACAGTAAGAAGAGTCAGTCTTCTTCTACTTAAGTCTGCATTGTGCCTTTTGTATTTAATTCCGATGTAATTTCTGTGTTTCATTGTCAATAAGAGAGTCCAAATGATACAGTAAACCTGAAGTGAAGCATCGGAATCTAAAACTAGTGTCACAAGAATGGTTCAAAACATAGTCAGTAAGAAGAGTCAGTCTTCTTGTCCTTAAGTCGGCGTTGTGCCCATTGTATTTAATTCCGATGCTATTTCTGTGTTTCATCGTCAATAAGAAGGTCAAAGGGATACAGTAAACCTGGAGTGAAGCATCGTAATCAATAACTAGTGTCACAGGAATGGTTCAAAACTTAGACAGAAAGAAGATACAGCCTACTTCTACCTAAGTCGGCATTGTGCCTTTTGTATTTAATTCCGATGCAATTTCTGTGTTTCATCGTCAATACAAAGGTCCAAGGATACAGTAAACCTGAAGTGAAGCATCGGAATCTATAACTAGTGTCTCAGGAATGATTCAAAGCATAGTCAGTAAGAAGGGTCAGTCTTCATGGACTTAAGTCGGCTTGGTGCCTTTTGTATTTAATTCTGATGCAGTTTCTGTGTTTCATCGTCACTAAGAAGGTCCAAGGGCTACAGTAAACCTGAAGTCAAGCATCGGAATCTGTAAATAGTGTCACCGTAATGGTTAAAATCATAGACAATAAGAAGAGTCAGTCTTCTTGTACTTCAGCTGGCATTGTGCCTTTTCTATTTAATTCCGATGCCATTTCTGCGTTTCATCGTCAATAAGAAGGTCCAAGGTATACAGTAAACCTGGAGTGTATCATCGGAATCAATAACTAGTGTCACAGGAATGGTTCAAAGCATAGTCAGTAAGAAGAGTCAGTCTACATGTACTTATGTCAGCATTGTGCCTTTTGTATTTAATTCCGATGCAATTTCTGTGGTTCATCGTCAATAAGAAGTTCCAAGGGATACAGTAAACCTGGGGTGTAGCATCGGAATCTATAACTAGTGTCACAGGAATGGTTCAAAACATAGTCAGTAAGAAGAGTCAGTCTACATGCACTTAAGTCGTTATTGTGCATTTTGTATTTCATTCCGGTGCAATTTCTGTGTTTCATCGTCAATAAGAATGACCAAGGGATACAGTAAACCTGGAGTGAAGCATCGGAATCTATAACTAGTGTCACAGGAATGGTTCAAAACATAGACAGTAAGCAGATACAGTCTTCTTGTACTTAAGTCGCCATTGTGACTTTTGTATTTAATTCCGATGCAATGTCTGTGTTTCATCGTCAATAAGAAGGTCCAAGGGATACAGTAAACCTGAAGTGAAGCATCGGAATCTATACCTAGTGTCACAGGATGGTTCAAAACATAGACAGTGAGAAGAGTCAGTCTTCTTGTACTTAAGTCGGCATTCTGAATTTTGTATTTAATTCCGATGCAATTTCTGTGTTTCATCGTCAATATGGTCAGAGGAATACAGTAAACCTGAAGTGAAATATCGGAATCTATAACTAGTGTCACAGGAATGGTTCAAATCATAGACAGGAAGAAGAGTCAGTCTTCTTGTACTTGAGTCGGCATTGTGCCTTTTGTATTTTATTCCGATGTAATTTCTGTGTTTCATTGTCAATACGAAGGTCCAAATGATACAGTAAACCTGAAGTGAAGCATCGGAATCTAAAACTAGTGTCGCAGGAATAGTTCAAATCATAGTCAGTAAGAAGAGTCAGACTTCTTGTCCTTAAGTCGGCGTTGTGCCTATTGTATTTAATTCCGATGCTATTTCTGTGTTTCATCGTCAATGAGAAGGTCCAAGGGATACAGTAAACCTGGAGTGAAGCATCAGAATCAATAAGTAGTGTCACAGGAATGGTTCAAAACATAGACAGGAAGAAGATACAGCCTACTTCTACTTAAGTCGGCATTGTGCCTTTTGTATTTAATTCCGATGCAATTTCTGTGTTTCATCGTCAATAAGAAGGTCAGAGGGATACAGTTAACCTGAAGTGAAACATCGGAATCTATAACTAGTGTCACAGGAATGGTTCAAAACATAGTCAGTTAGAAGAGTCGGTCTTCATGTACTTAAGTCGGCACTGTGCCTTTTGTATTTAATTCCGATGCAATTTCTGTGTTTCATCGTCAATACGAAGGTCCAAGGGATACAGTAAACATGAAGTGAAGCATCGGAATCTATAACTAGTGTCACAGGAATGTTTCAAAACATAGACAGTAAGAAGATACAGTCTTCTTGTACTTAAGTCGGCATTGTGCCTTTTGTATTTAATTCCGATGCAATTTCTGTGTTTCTTCGTCAATAAGAAGGTCCAAGGGATACAGGAAACCTGAAGTGAAGAATCAGAATCTATAACTAGTGTCACAGGAGTGATACAAAAAATAGTCAGTAATAAGAGTTGGTCTTCATGTACTTAAGTCAGTATTGTGCCTTTTGTATTTAATTCCGGTGAAATTTCTGTGTTTCATCGTCAATAAGAAGGTCAGAGGGATACAGTAAACCTGAAGTGAAGCATCGGAATCTATAACTAGTGTCACCGGAATGGTTCAAAACATAGTCAGTAAGAAAAGTCAGTCTTCTTGTCCTGAAGTCAACATTGTGCCTTTTGTACTTAATTCCGACGCAATTTCTGTGTTTCATCGTCAAAAAGAAGGTCCAAGGGATACATTAAACCTGGAGTGAAGCATCGGAATCTATAACTAGTGTCACAGGAAGGGTTCAAAACATAGACAGTAAGACGATACAGTCTTGTTGTACTTAAGTCGGCATTGAGCCTTTTGTATTTAATTCCGATGCAATTTCTGTGTTTCATCGTCTATAAGAAGGTCAGAGGATTACAGTAAACATGACGTGAAGCATCGGAATCTATAACTAGTGTCACAGGAATGGTTCAAAACGCAGACATGAAGAAGAGTCAGTCTTCTTGTACTTGAGGCGGCATTGTGCCTTTTGTATTAAATTCCGATGCAATTTCTGTGTTTCATCGTCAATAAGTAGGTCCTAGGGATAACGCAAACCTGAAGTCCAGTATCGGAATCTTAAACTAGTGTCACAGGAGTGGTTCAAACATAGACAATAAGAAGAGTCATTCTTCATGTACTGAAGTCGGCATTGTGCCTTTTGTATTTAATTCCGGTGCAATTTCTGTGTTTCATCGTCAATAAGAAGGTCAGAGGGATACAGTAAACCTGAAGTCAAGCATCGGAATCTATAACTAGTGTCACAGGAATGTTTCAAAACATAGACAGTAAGAAGATACAGTCTTCTTGTACTTAAATCGGCATTGTGCCTTTTGTATTTAATTCCGATGCAATTTCTGTGTTTCATCGTCAATAAGAAGGTCCAAGGGATACAGTAAACCTGAAGTGAAGCATCGGAATCTATAACTAGTGTCACAGGAATGGTTCAAAACATAGTCAGTAAAAAGAGTCAGTCTACATGTACTGAAGTCGGCATTGTGCCTTTTGTATTTCATTCCGGTGCAATTTCTGTGTTTCATCGTCAATGAGAAGGTCAGAGGGATACAAAAAACCTGATGTGAAGCATCGGAACCTATAACTAGTGTCACAGGAATGGTTCAAAACATAGTCAGTAAGAAGAGTCAGTCTTCTTATCCTTAAGTTGGCCTTGTGCCTTTTATATTTAATTCCGATGCAATTTCTGTGTTTCATCGTCAATAAGAAGGTCCAAGAGATACAGTATACCTGCAGTGAAACATCGGCAACTATAACTAGTGTCACAGGAATGGTTCAAAGCATAGACAGTACTTAAATCGGCATTGTGATTTTTGTATTTAATTCCGAAGCAATTTCTGTGTTTCATCGTCAATAAGAAGGTCCTAGGGATACAGTAAACCTGAGGTGTAGCATCGGAATCTATAACTAGTGTCACGGGAATGGTTCAAAACATAGTCAGTAAGAAGAGCCGGTCCTCATGTACATAAGTCAGCATTGTGCCTTTGTATTTAATTCCGATGCAATCTCTGTGTATCATCGACAATAACAAGGTCCAAGGGATACAGTAAACCTGAAATGAAGCATCGGAATCTATAACTAGTGTCACAGGAAATGTTCAAAACATAGTCAGTAAGAAGAGTCAGTCTTCATGTACTTCAGTCGTTATTGTGCGTTTTGTATTTCATTCCGGTGCAATTTCTGTGTTTAATCGTCAATAAGAAGGTCCAAGGGATACAGTAAACCTGGAGTGAAGCATCGGAATCTATAACTAGTGTCACAGGAATGGTTCAAAACATAGACAGTAAGAAGATACAGACTTGTTGTACTTAAGTCGGCACTGTTTCTTTTGTATTTAGTTCCGATACAATTTCTGTGTTTCATCGACAATAAGAAGGTCCAA
The DNA here is from genome assembly GCF_021461395.2 of Schistocerca americana. Classification (NCBI taxonomy): domain Eukaryota; kingdom Metazoa; phylum Arthropoda; class Insecta; order Orthoptera; family Acrididae; genus Schistocerca; species Schistocerca americana. The sequence goes on along the minus strand of NC_060121.1, from coordinate 13,007,189 downwards.
GGGATACAGTAAACATTAAGTGAAGCATCGGAATCTATAACTAGTGTCACAGGAATGGTTCAAAACATAGACAGTAAGGAGAGTCAGTCTTCTTGTACTTAAGTCGGCATTGTGCCTTTTGTATTTCATTCCGGTGCAATTTCTGTGTTTCATCGCCAATAAGAAGGTCAGAGGAATACAGTAAACCTGAAGTGAAGCATCGGAATCTATAACTAGTGTCACAGGAATGGTTCAAAACATAGACAGGAAGAAGAGTCAGTCTTCTTGTACTTGAGTCGGCATTCTGCCTTTTGTATTAAATTCTAATGCAATTTCTGTGTTTCATCGTCAATAAGAAGGTCCTAGGGATACAGTAATCCTAAAGTCAAGTATCGGAATCTATAACTAGTGTCACAGGAATGGTTCAAAACACAGACAATAAGAAGATTCAGTCTTTTTGTACTTAAGTCAGCATTGTGCCTTTTGTATTTAATTCCGATGTAGTTTCTGTGTTTCATCGTCAATAGAAAGGTCCAAATGATACAGTAAACCTGAAGTGAAGCATCGGAATCTATAACTGGTGTCAATGGAATGGGTCAAAACATAGTCAGTAAGAAGAGTCGGTCTTCATGTACTTAAGTCGGCATTGTGCCTTTTGTATTTAATTCCGATGCAATTTCTGTGTTTCATCGTCAATAAGTAGGTCCTAGGGATAACGCAAACCTGAAGTCCAGTATCGGAATCTTAAACTAGTGTCACAGGAGTTGTTCAAAACATAGACAATAAGAAGAGTCATTCTTCATGTACTGAAGTCGGCATTGTGCCTTTTGTATTTAATTCCGGTGCAATTTCTGTGTTTCATCGTCAACAAGATGGTCAGAGGGATACAATAAACCTGATGTGAAGCATCGGAAACTATAACTAGTGTCACAGGAATGGTTCAAAACATAGTCAGTAAGAATTGTCAGTCTTCTTATCCTTAAGTTGACCTTGTGCCTTTTGTACTTAATTCCGATGCAATTTCTGTGTTTCATCGTCAAAAAGAAGGTCCAAGGGATACAGTAAACCTGGAGTGAAGCATCGGAATCTATAACTAGTGTCACAGGAAGGGTTCAAAACATAGACAGTAAGACGATACAGTCTTGTTGTACTTAAGTCGGCATTGAGCCTTTTGTATTTAATTCCGATGCAATTTCTGTGTTTCATCGTCTATAAGAAGGTCAGAGGATTACAGTAAACATGACGTGAAGCATCGGAATCTATAACTAGTGTCACAGGAATGGTTCAAAACGCAGACATGAAGAAGAGTCAGTCTTCTTGTACTTGAGGCGGCATTGTGCCTTTTGTATTAAATTCCGATGCAATTTCTGTGTTTCATCGTCAATAAGTAGGTCCTAGGGATAACGCAAACCTGAAGTCCAGTATCGGAATCTTAAACTAGTGTCACAGGAGTGGTTCAAAACATAGACAATAAGAAGAGTCATTCTTCATGTACTGAAGTCGGCATTGTGCCTTTTGTATTTAATTCCGGTGCAATTTCTGTGTTTCATCGTCAATAAGAAGGTCAGAGGGATACAGTAAACCTGAAGTCAAGCATCGGAATCTATAACTAGTGTCACAGGAATGTTTCAAAACATAGACAGTAAGAAGATACAGTCTTCTTGTACTTAAATCGGCATTGTGCCTTTTGTATTTAATTCCGATGCAATTTCTGTGTTTCATCGTCAATAAGAAGGTCCAAGGGATACAGTAAACCTGAAGTGAAGCATCGGAATCTATAACTAGTGTCACAGGAATGGTTCAAAACATAGTCAGTAAAAAGAGTCAGTCTACATGTACTGAAGTCGGCATTGTGCCTTTTGTATTTCATTCCGGTGCAATTTCTGTGTTTCATCGTCAATGAGAAGGTCAGAGGGATACAATAAACCTGATGTGAAGCATCGGAACCTATAACTAGTGTCACAGGAATGGTTCAAAACATAGTCAGTAAGAAGAGTCAGTCTTCTTATCCTTAAGTTGGCCTTGTGCCTTTTATATTTAATTCCGATGCAATTTCTGTGTTTCATCGTCAATAAGAAGGTCCAAGAGATACAGTATACCTGCAGTGAAACATCGGCAACTATAACTAGTGTCACAGGAATGGTTCAAAGCATAGACAGTACTTAAATCGGCATTGTGATTTTTGTATTTAATTCCGAAGCAATTTCTGTGTTTCATCGTCAATAAGAAGGTCCTAGGGATACAGTAAACCTGAGGTGTAGCATCGGAATCTATAACTAGTGTCACGGGAATGGTTCAAAACATAGTCAGTAAGAAGAGTCGGTCCTCATGTACATAAGTCAGCATTGTGCCTTTGTATTTAATTCCGATGCAATCTCTGTGTATCATCGACAATAACAAGGTCCAAGGGATACAGTAAACCTGAAATGAAGCATCGGAATCTATAACTAGTGTCACAGGAAATGTTCAAAACATAGTCAGTAAGAAGAGTCAGTCTTCATGTACTTCAGTCGTTATTGTGCGTTTTGTATTTCATTCCGGTGCAATTTCTGTGTTTAATCGTCAATAAGAAGGTCCAAGGGATACAGTAAACCTGGAGTGAAGCATCGGAATCTATAACTAGTGTCACAGGAATGGTTCAAAACATAGACAGTAAGAAGATACAGACTTGTTGTACTTAAGTCGGCACTGTTTCTTTTGTATTTAGTTCCGATACAATTTCTGTGTTTCATCGACAATAAGAAGGTCCAAGGGATACAGTAAACATTAAGTGAAGCATCGGAATCTATAACTAGTGTCACAGGAATGGTTCAAAACATAGACAGTAAGGAGAGTCAGTCTTCTTGTATTTAAGTCGTCATTGTGCCTTTTGTATTTCATGCCAGTGCAATTTCTGTGTATCATCGTCAATAAGAAGGTCCAAGGGATATAGTAAACCTAAAGTGAAGCATCGGAGTCTATAACTAGTGTCACAGGAATGGTTCAAAACATAGACAGGAAGAAGAGTCAGTCTTCTTGTACTTGAGTCGGCATTCTGCCTTTTGTATTAAATTCTAATGCAATTTCTGTGTTTCATCGTCAATAAGAAGGTCCTAGGGATACAGTAATCCTAAAGTCAAGTATCGGAATCTATAACTAGTGTCACAGGAATGGTTCAAAACACAGACAATAAGAAGATTCAGTCTTTTTGTACTTAAGTCAGCATTGTGCCTTTTGTATTTAATTCCGATGTAGTTTCAGTGTTTCATCGTCAATAGAAAGGTCCAAATGATACAGTAAACCTGAAGTGAAGCATCGGAATCTATAACTGGTGTCAATGGAATGGGTCAAAACATAGTCAGTAAGAAGAGTCGGTCTTCATGTACTTAAGTCGGCATTGTGCCTTTTGTATTTAATTCCGATGTAATTTCTGTGTTTCATCGTCAATACGAAGGTCCAAGGGATACAGTAAACCTGAAGTGAAGCATCGGAATCTGTAACTAGTGTCAGAGGATTGGTTCAAAGCATAGTCAGTAAGAAGAGTCAATCTTCTTTTACTTAAGTCGCCATTTTGCCTAATCTATTTAATTCCGATGCAATTTCAGTGTTTCATCGTCAATAAGAAGGTCCAGGTGATGCAGTAAACCTGCAGTGAAGCATCGGAATCAATAACTTGTGTCAATGGAATGGTTCAAAACATAGTCAGTAAGAAGAGTCATTCTTCATGTACTTAAGTCGGCATTGTGCCTTTTGTATTTAATTCCGGTGCAATTTCTGTGTTTCATCGTCAATAAGAAGGTCAGAGGGATACAGTAAACCTGAAGTGAAGCATCGGAATCTATAACTAGTGTCACAGGAATGTTTCAAAACATAGACAGTAAGAAGATACAGTCTTCTTGTACTTAAGTCGGCATTCTGCCTTTTGTATTTAATTCCGATGCAATTTCTGTGTTTCATCGTCAATAAGAAGGTCCAAGGGATACAATAAACCTGTAGTGAAGCATCGGAATCTATAACTAGTGTCAAAGGAATGGTTCAAAACATAGTCAGTAAAAAGAGTCAGTCTACATGTACTTAAGTCGGCATTGTGCCTTTTGTATTTCATTCCGGTGCAATTTCTGTGTTTCATCGTCAATAAGATGGTCAGAGGGATACAATAAACCTGATGTGAAGCATCGGAAACTATAACTAGTGTCACAGGAATGGTTCAAAACATAGTCAGTAAGAAGGGTCAGTCTTCTTATCCTTAAGTTGGCCTTGTGCCTTTTATATTTAATTCCGATGCAATTTCTGTGTTTCATCGTAAAAAAGAAGGTCCAAGAGATACAGTAAACCTGCAGTGAAACATCGGCATCCATAACTAGTGTCACAGGAATGGTTCAAAACATAGACAGTACTTAAATCGGCATTGTGATTTTTGTATTTAATTCCGAAGCAATTTCTGTGTTTCATCGTCAATAAGAAGGTCCAAGGGATACAGTAAACCTGAAGTGAAGCATCGGAATCTATAGCTAGTGTCACGGGAATGGTTCAAAACATAGTCAGTAAGAAGAGTCGGTCTTCATGTACTTAAGTCAGCATTGTGCCTTTGTATTTAATTAAGATGCAATTTCTGTGTATCATCGTCAATAACAAGGTCCAAGGGATACAGTAAACCTGAAATGAAGCATCGGAATCTATAACTAGTGTCACAGGAATGGTTCAAAACATAGTCAGTAAGAAGAGTCAGTCTTCATGTACTTAAGTCGTTATTGTGCGTTTATATTTCATTCCGGTGCAATTTCTGTGTTTGATCGTCATTAAGAAGGTCCAAGGGATACAGTAAACCTGGAGTGAAGCATCGGAATCTATAACTAGTGTCACAGGAATGGTTCAAAACATAGACAGTAAGAAGATACAGTCTTCTTGTACTCTAGTCGGCATTGTGCCTTTTGTATTTAATTCCGATGCAATTTCTGTGTTTCATCGTCAATAAGAAGGTGCAAGGGATACAGTAAACCTGAAGTGAACCATCGGAATCTATAACTAGTGTCACAGGATGGTTCAAAACATAGACAGTATGAAGAGTCAGTCTTATTGTACTTAAGTCGGCATTGTGCCTTTTGTATTTAATTGCGATGCAATTTCTGTGTTTCATCGTCAATAAGAAGGTCAGACGAATACAGTAAACCTGAAGTGAAGCATCGGAATCTATAACTAGTGTCACAGGAATGGTTGAAATCATAGACAGGAAGAAGAGTCAGTCTTCTTGTACTTGAGTCGGCATTGTGCCTTTTGTATTTAATTCCGATGTAATTTCTGTGTTTCATTGTCAATAAGAAGGTCCAAATGATACAGTAAACCTGAAGTGAAGCATCGGTATCTAAAACTAGTGTCACAGGAATGGTTCAAAACATAGTCAGGAAGAAGAGTCAGTCTTATTGTCCTTAAATCGGCGTTGTGCCTATTGTATTTACTTCCGATGCTATTTCTGTGTTTCATCGTCAATAAGAAGATCCAAGAGATGCAGTAAACATGGAGTGAAGCTTCGGAATCAATAACTAGTGCCACAGGAATGGTTCAAAACATAGACAGGAAGAAGATACAGTCTACTTCTACTTAAGTCGGCATTGTGCATTTTGTATTTAATTCCGATGCAATTTCTGTGTTTCATCGTCAATAAGAAGGTCAGAGGGATACAGTAAACCTGAAGTGAAGCATCGGAATCTATAACTAGTGTCACAGGAATGGTTCAAATCATAGTCAGTAAGAAGAGTCGGTATTCATGTACTTAAGTCGGCATTGTGCCTTTTGTATTTAATTCCGATGCAATTTCTGTGTTTCATCGTCAATACGAAGGTCCAAGGGAAACAGTAAACATGAAGTGAAGCATCGGAATCTATAACTAGTGTCACAGGAATGGTTCAAAACATAGTCAGTAAGAAAAGTTAGTCTTCTTGTCCTGAAGTCGGCATTGTGCCTTTTGTATTTAATTCCGATGCAATTTCTGTGTTTCATCGTCAATAAGAAGGTCCAAGGGATACAGTAAACCTGGAGTGAAGCATCGGAATCTATAACTATTGTCACAGGAATGGTTCAAAACATAGACAGTAAGACGATACAGTCTTGTTGTACTTAAGTCGGCATTGTGCCTTTTGTATTTAATTCCGATGCAATTTCTGTGTTTCATCGTCAATAAGAAGGTCCAAGGGATACAGTAAACCTGAAGTGAAGCAACGGAATCTATGACTAGTGTCACAGGAATGGTTCAAAACATAGACAGGAAGAAGAGTCAGTCTTCTTGTACTTGAGTCGGCATTGTGCCTTTTGTATAAAATTCCGATGCAATTTCTGTGTTTCATCGTCAATAAGAAGGTCCTAGGGCTACAGTAAACCTGAAGTCAAGCATCGGAATCTATAAGTAGTGTCACAGGAATGGTTAAAAGCATAGACAATAAGAAGAGTCAGTCTTCTTGTACTTCAGCCGGCATTGTGCCTTTTCTATTTAATTCCGATGCCATTTCTGTGTTTCATCGTCAATAAGAAGGTCCAAGGTATACAGTAAACCTGGAGTGTAGCATCGGAATCTATAACTAGTGTCACAGGAATGGTTCAAAACATAGTCAGTAAGAAGAGTCAGTCTACATGTACTTAAGTCTGCATTGTGCCTTTTGTATTTAATTCCGATGCAATTTCTGTGGTTCATCGTCAATAAGAAGGTCCAAGGGATACAGTTAACCTGGAGTGTAGCATCGGAATCTATAACTAGTGTCACAGGAATGGTTCAAAACATAGTCAGTAAGAAGAGTCAGTCTACATGTACTTAAGTCGTTATTGTGCCTTTTGTATTTCATTCAGGTGCAATTTCTGTGTTTCATCGTCAATAAGAAGGTCCAAGGGATACAGTAAACGTGGATTGAAGCATCGGAATCTATAACTAGTGTCACAGGAATGGTTCAAAACATAGTCAGTAAGAAGAGTCAGTCTTCTTGTCCTTAAGTCGGCGTTGTGCCTATTGTATTTAATTCCGATGCTATTTCTGTGTTTCATCGTCAATAAGAAGGTCCAAGGGATTCAGTAAACCTGGAGTGAAGCATCGTAATCAATAACTAGTGTCACAGGAATGGTTCAAAACTTAGACAGGAAGAAGATACAGCCTACTTCTACTTAAGTCGGCATTGTGCCTTTTGTATTTAATTCCGATGCAATTTCTGTGTTTCATCGTCAATACGAAGGTCCATGGGATACAGTAAACCTGAAGTGAAGCATCGGAATCTATAACTAGTGTCACAGGAATGGTTCAAAGCATAGTCAGTAAGAAGGGTCAGTCTTCATGGACTTAAGTCTGGTTGGTGCCTTTTGTATTTAATTCTGATGCAGTTTCTGTGTTTCATCGTCACTAAGAAGGTCCAAGGGCTACAGTAAACCTGAAGTCAAGCATCGGAATCTGTAAGTAGTGTCACAGGAATGGTTAAAAGCATAGACAATAGGAAGAGTCAGTCTTCTTGTACTTCAGCCGGCATTGTGCCTTTTCTATTTAATTCCGATGCCATTTCTGCGTTTCATCGTCAATAAAAAGGTCCAAGGTATACAGTAAACCTGGAGTGTATCATCGGAATCTATAACTAGTGTCACAAGAATGGTTCAAAGCATGGTCAGTAAGAGGAGACAGTCTACATGTACTTAAGTCTGCATTGTGCGTTTTGTATTTAATTCCGATGCAATTTCTGTGGTTCATCGTTAATAAGAAAATCCAAGGGATACAGTAAACCTGGAGTGTAGCATCGGAATCTATAACTAGTGTCACAGGAATGGTTCAAAACATAGACAGTAAGAAGAGTCAGTCCACATGTACTTAAGTCGTTTTTGTGCCTTTTGTATTTCATTCCGCAGCAGTTTCTGTGTTTCATCGTCAATAAGAAGGTCCAAGGGATACAGTAAACCTGAAGTGAAGCATCGGAATCTATAACTAGTGTCACAGGAATGGTTCAAAACATAGTCAGTAAGAAAAGTCAGTCTTCTTGTCCTGGAGTCAACATTGTGCCTTTTGTATTTAATTCCGATGCAATTTCTGTGTTTCATCGTCTATAAGAAGGTCCAAGGGATACAGTAAACCTGGAGTGAAGCATCGGAATCTATAACTAGTGTCACAGGAATGGTTCAAACCATAGACAGTAAGACGATACAGTCTTGTTGTACTTAAGTCGGCATTGTGCCTTTTGTATTTAATTCCGATTCAATTTCTGTGTTTCATCGTCTATAAGAAGGTCAGAGGATTACAGTAAACATGACGTGTAGCATCGGAATCTATAACTAGTGTCACAGGAATGGTTCAAAACGCAGACATGAAGAGGAGTCAGTCTTCTTGTACTTGAGGCGGCATTTTGCCTTTTGTATTAAATTCCGATGCAATTTCTGTGTTTCATCGTCAATAAGTAAGTCCTAGGGATACCGCAAACCTGAAGTCCAGTATCGGAATCTATACCTAGTGACACAGGAATGGTTCAAAACATAGACAATTAGAAGAGTCTGTCTTCTTGTACTTAAGTCGGCATTGTGCCTTTTCTATTTAATTCCGATGCAATTTCTGTGTTCCATCGTCAATAAGAGGGTCAGAGGGATACAGTAAACCTGAAGTGAAGCATCGGAATCTATAACTAGTGTCACAGGAATGGTTGAAAACGTAGTCAGTAACTAGAGTCAGTCTTTTTGTACGTAAGTCAGCATTGTGCCTTTTGTATTTAATTACGATGTAATTTCTGTGATTCATCGTCAATAAGAAGGTCCAAATAATACAGTAAACCTGAAGTGAAGCATGGGAGTCTATCACTAGTGTCAATGCAGAGGTTCAAAACATAGACAGTAGGAAGAGTCAGTCTTCTTGTACTTAAGTCGGCATTGTGCCTTTTGTATTTAATTCCGGTGCAATTTCTGTGTTTCATCGTCAATAAGAATGTCCAAGGGATGCAGTAAACCTGGAGTGAAGCATCGGAATCTATAACTAGTTTTAATGGAATGGTTCAAAACATAGACAGTAAGAAAAGTCAGTCTTCTTGTACTTAAGTCGGCATTGTGCCTTTTGTATTTATTTCCGGTGCAATTTCTATGTTTCATCGTCAATAAGAAGGTCACAGGGATACAGTAAACCTGAAGTGAAGCATCGGAATCTATAACTAGTGTCACAGGAGTGATACAAATCATAGTCAGTAAGAAGAGTCGGTCTTCATGTACTTAAGTCAGTATTGTGCCTTTTGTATTTAATTCCGGTGCAATTTCTGTGTTTCATCGTCAATAACAAGGTCAGAGGGATACAGTAAACCTGAAGTGAAGCATCGGAATCTATAACTAGTGTCACAGGAATGGTTCAAAACATAGTCAGTACGAAAAGTCAGTCTTCTTGTCCTGGAGTCAACATTGTGCCTTTTGTATTTAATTCCGATGCAATTTCTGTGTTTCATCGTCTATAAGAAGGTCCAAGGGATACAGTAAACCTGGAGTGAAGCATCGGAATCTATAACTAGTGTCACAGGAATGGTTCAAAAACGCAGACATGAAGAGGAGTCAGTCTTCTTGTACTTGAGGCGGCATTGTGCCTTTTGTATTAAATTCCGATGCAATTTCTGTGTTTCATCGTCAATAAGTAAGTCCTAGGGATACCGCAAACCTGAAGTCCAGTATCGGAATCTATACCTAGTGACACACGAATGGTTCAAAACATAGACAATTAGAAGAGTCTGTCCTCTTGTACTTAAGTCGGCATTGTGCCTTTTCTATTTAATTCCGATGCAATTTCTGTGTTCCATCGTCAATAAGAGGGTCAGAGGGATACAGTAAACCTGAAGTGAAGCATCGGAATCTATAACTAGTGTCACAGGAATGGTTGAAAACGTAGTCAGTAACAAGAGTCAGTCTTTTTGTACGTAAGTCAGCATTGCGCCTTTTGTATTTAATTACGATGTAATTTCTGTGATTCATCGTCAATAAGAACTTCCAAATGATACAGTAAACCTGAAGTGAAGCATGGGAGTCTATCACTAGTGTCAATGGAAAGGTTCAAAACATAGACAGTAGGAAGAGTCAGTCTTCTTGTACTTAGGTCGGCATTGTGCCTTTTGTATTTAATTCCGGTGCAATTTCTGTGTTTCATCGTCAATAAGAATGTCCAAGGGATGCAGTAAACCTGGAGTGAAGCATCGGAATCCATAACTAGTTTTATTGGAATGGTTCAAAATATAGACAGTAAGAAGAGTCAGTCTTCTTGTACTTAAGTCGGCATTGTGCCTTTTGTATTTATTTCCGGTGCAATTTCTATGTTTCATCGTCAATAAGAAGGTCACAGGGATACAGTAAACCTGAAGTGAAGCATCGGAATCTATAACTAGTGTCACAGGAATGGTTCAAAACGTAGTCAGTAAGAAGAGTCAGTCTTCTTGCACTTAAGTCGGCATTGTGCCATTTGTATTTCATTCCGATGCAATATTTATGTTTCATCGTCAATAAGAAGGTCCAAGGGATACAGTAAATCTGGAGTGAAGCATCGGAATCTATAATTAGTGTCACAGGAATGGTTCAAACTTAGACAGTAAGAAGATACAGTCTTCTTGTACTTAAGTCGGCATTGTGCCTTTTGTTATTAATTCCGATGCAATTTCTGTGTTTCATCGTCAATACGAAGGTCCAAGGGATACAGTAAACCTGAAGTGAAGCATCGGAATCTGTAACTAGTGTCAGAGGATTGGTTCAAAGCATAGTCAGTAAGAAGAGTCAATCTTCTTTTACTTAAGTCGCCATTTTGCCTAATCGATTTAATTCCGATGCAATTTCAGTGTTTCATCGTCAATAAGAAGGTCCAGGTGATGCAGTAAACCTGCAGTGAAGCATCGGAATCAATAACTTGTGTCAATGGAATGGTTCAAAACATAGTCAGTAAGAAGAGTCATGCTTCATGTACTTAAGTCGGCATTGTGCCTTTTGTATTTAATTCCGGTGCAATTTCTGTCTTTCATCGTCAATAAGAAGGTCAGAGGGATACAGTAAACCTGAAGTGAATCATCGGAATCCAATAACTAGTGTCACAGGAATGGTTCAAACTTAGACAGTAAGAAGATACAGTCTTCTTGTACTTAAGTCGGCATTGTGCCTTTTGTTATTAATTCCGATGCAATTTCTGTGTTTCATCGTCAATACGAAGGTCCAAGGGATACAGTAAACCTGAAGTGAAGCATCGGAATCTGTAACTAGTGTCAGAGGATTGGTTCAAAGCATAGTCAGTAAGAAGAGTCAATCTTCTTTTACTTAAGTCGCCATTTTGCCTAATCGATTTAATTCCGATGCAATTTCAGTGTTTCATCGTCAATAAGAAGGTCCAGGTGATGCAGTAAACCTGCAGTGAAGCATCGGAATCAATAACTTGTGTCAATGGAATGGTTCAAAACATAGTCAGTAAGAAGAGTCATGCTTCATGTACTTAAGTCGGCATTGTGCCTTTTGTATTTAATTCCGGTGCAATTTCTGTCTTTCATCGTCAATAAGAAGGTCAGAGGGATACAGTAAACCTGCAGTGAAACATCGGCATCCATAACTAGTGTCACAGGAATGGTTCAAATCATAGACAGTACTTAAATCGGCATTGTGATTTTTGTATTTAATTCCGAAGCAATTTCTGTGTTCCATCGTCAATAAGAAGGTCCAAGGGATACAGTAAACCTGAAGTGAAGCTTCGGAATCTATAGCTAGTGTCACGGGAATATTTCAAAACATAGTCAGTAAGAAGAGCCGGTCTTCATGCACTTAAGTCAGCATTGTGCCTTTGTATTTAATTCCGATGCAATTTCTGTGTATCATCGTCAATAACAAGGTCCAAGGGATACAGTAAACCTGAAATGAAGCATCGGAATCTATAACTAGTGTCACAGGAATGGTTCAAAACATAGTCAGGAAGAAGAGTCAGTCTTCTTGTACTCGAGTCGGCATTGTGCCTTTTGTATAAAATTCCGATGCAATTTCTGTGTTTCATCGTCAATAAGAAGGTCCTAGGGCTACAGTAAACCTGAAGTCAAGCATCGGAATCTATAAGTAGTGCCACAGGAATGGTTCAAAACATAGTCAGTAAGAAGAGTCGGTCTTCATGTACTTAAGTCGGCATTGTGCCTTTTGTATTTAATTCCGATGTAATTTCTGTGTTTCATCGTCAATACGAAGGTCCAAGGGATACAGTAAACCTGAAGTGAAGCATCGGAATCTATAACTAGTGTCACAGGAATGGTTCAAAGCATAGTCAGTAAGAAGAGTCAGTCTTCTTGTCCTTAAGTCGGCGTTGTGCCTATTGTATTTAATTCCGATGCTATTTCTGTGTTTGATCGTCAATAAGAAGGTCCAAGGGATACAGTAAACCTGGAGTGAAGCATCGGAATCAATAACTAGTGTCACAGGAATGGTTCAAAACAAAGACAGGAAGAAGATACAGCCTACTTCTACTTAAGTCGGCATTGTGCCTTTTGTATTTAATTCCGATGCAATTTCTGTGTTTCATCGTCAATAAGAAGGTGAGAGGGATACAGTAAACCTGAAGTGAAGCATCGGAATCTATAACTAGTGTCACAGGAATGGTTCAAAACATAGTCAGTTAGAAGAGTCGGTCTTCATGTACTTAAGTCTGCACTGTGCCTTTTGAATTTAATTCCGATGCAATTTCTGTGTTTCATCGTCAATACGAAGGTCCAAGGGATACAGTAAACCTGAAGTGAAGCATCGGATTGTATAACTAGTGTCACAGGAAAGGTTCAAAACATAGTGAGTAAGAAGAGTCAGTCTTCATGTACTTAAGTCGTTATTGTGCGTTTATATTTCATTCCGGTGCAATTTCTGTGTTTCATCGACATTAAGAAGGTCCAAGGGATACAGTAAACCTGGAGTGAAGCATCGGAATCTATAACTAGTGTCACAGGAATGGTTCAAAACATATACAGTAAGAAGATACAGTCTTCTTGTACTTAAGTCGGCATTGTGCCATTTGTATTTAATTCCGATGCAATTTCTGTGTTTCATCGTCAATAAGAAGGTGCAAGGGATACAGTAAACCTGAAGTGAAGCATCGGAATCAATAACTAGTGTCACAGGATGGTTCAAAACATAGACAGTAAGAAGAGTCAGTCTTCTTGTACTTAAGTCGGCATTGTGCCTTTTGTATTTAATTGCGATGCAATTTCTGTGTTTCATCGTCAATAAGAAGGTCAGAGGAATTCAGTAAACCTGAAGTGAAGCATCGGAATCTATAACAAGTGTCACAGGAATGGTTCAAATCATAGACAGGAAGAAGAGTCAGTCTTCTTGTGCTTGAGTCGGCATTGTGCCTTTTGTATTTAATTCCGATGTAATTTCTGTGTTTCATTGTCAATAAGAAGGTCCAAATGATACAGTAAACCTAAAGTGAAGCATCGGAATCTAAAACTAGTGTCACAGGAATGGTTCAAAACATAGTCAGTAAGAAGAGTCGGTCTTCATGTACTTAAGTCGGCATTGTGCCTTTTTGTGTTTAATTCCGATGTAATTTCTGTGTTTCATCGTTATTACGAAGGTCCAAGGGATACAGTAAACCTGAAGTGAAGCATCGGAATCTATAACTATTGTCACAGGAATGGTTAAAAGCATAGACAATAAGAAGAGTCAGTCTTCTTGTACTTCAGCCGACATTGTGCCTCTTCTATTTAATTCCGATGCTATTACTGTGTTTCATCGTCAATAGGAAGGTCCAAGGTATACAGTAAACCTGGAGTGTAGCATCGGAATCTATAACTAGTGTCACAGGAATGGTTCAAAACATAGTCAGTAAGAAGAGTCAGTCTACATGTACTTAAGTCTGCATTGTGCCTTTTGTATTTAATTCCGATGCAATTTCTGTTTTTCATCGTCAATAAGAAGGTCCAAGGGATACAGTAAACCTGGAGTGTAGCATCGGAATCTATAACTAGTGTCACAGGAATGGTTCAAAACATAGTCAGTAAGAAGAGTCAGTCTACATGTACTTAAGTCGTTATTGTGCCTTTTGTATTTCATTCCGGTGCAATTTCTGTGTTTCATCGTCAATAAGAAGGTCCAAGGGATACAGTAAACGTGGAGTGAAGCATCGGAATCTATAACTCGTGTCACAGGAATGGTTAAAAACATAGACAGTAAGAAGATACAGTCTTCTTGTACTTAAGTCGGCATTGTGCCTTTTGTATTTAATTCCGATGCAATTTCTGTGTTTCATCGTCAATAAGAAGGTCCAAGGGATACAGTAAACCTGAAGTGAAGCATCGGAATCTATAACTAGTGTCACAGGATGGTCCAAAACATAGACAGTAAGAAGAGTCAGTCTTCTTCTACTTAAGTCGGCATTGTGAGTTTTGTATTTAATTCCGATGCAATTTCTGTGTTTCATCGTCAATAAGAAGGTCAGGGGAATACAGTAAACCTGAAGTGTAGCATCGGAATCTATAACTAGTGTCACAGGAATGGTTCAAATCATAGACAGGAAGAAGAGTCAGTCTTGTTGTACTTGAGTCGGCATTGTGCCTTTTGTATTTAATTCCGATGTAATTTCTGTGTTTCATTGTCAATAAGAAAGTCCAAATGATACAGTAAACCTGAAGTGAAGGATCGGAATCTAAAAGTAGTGTCACAGGGATGGTTCAAAACATAGTCAGTAAGAAGAGTCAGTCTTCTTATCCTTAAGTCGGCGTTGTGCCTATTGTATTTAATTCCGACGCTATTTTTGTGTTTCATCGTCAATAAGATGGTCCAAGGGATACAGTAAACCTGGAGTGAAGCATCGTAATCAATAACTAGTGTTACAGGAATGGTTCAAAACTTAGACAGGAAGAAGATACAGCCTACTTCTGCTTAAGTCGGCATTGTGCCTTTTGTATTTAATTCCGATGCAATTTCTGTGTTTCATCGTCAATACGAAGGTCCACGCGTTACAGTAAACCTGAAGTGAAGCATCGGAATCTATAACTAGTGTCACAGGGATGGTTCAAAACATAGTCAGTTAGAAGAGTCGGTCTTCATGTACTTAAGTCTGCACTGTGCCTGTTGAATTTAATTCCGAAGCAATTTCTGTGTTTCATCGTCAATACGAAGGTCCAAGGGATACAGTAAACCTGAAGTGAAGCATCGGAATGTATAACTAGTGTCACAGGAATGGTTCAAAGCATAGTCAGTAAGAAGGGTCAGTCTTCATGTACTTAAGTCGGCTTGGTGCCTTTTGTTTTTAATTCCGATGCAATTTCTGTGTTACATCGTCAATAAGAAGGTCCAAGGGATACAGTAAACATGAAGTGAAGCATCGGAATCTATAACTAGTGTCACAGGAATGGTTCAAAGCATAGTCAGTAAGAAGAGTCAATCTTCTTTTACTTAAGTCGCCATTTTGCCTAATCTATTTAATTCCGATGCAATTTCAGTGTTTCATCGTTAATAAGAAGGTCCAGGGGATGCAGTAAACCTGCAGTGATGCATCGGAATCAATAACTTGTGTCAATGAAATGGTTCAAAACATAGTCAGTAAGAAGAGTCATTCTTCATGTACTTAAGTCGGCATTGTGCCTTTTGTATTTAATTCCGGTGCAATTTCTATGTTTCATCGTCAATAAGAAGGTCAGAGGGATACAGTATACCTGAAGTGAAGCATCGGAATCTATAACAAGTGTCACAGGAATGTTTCAAAACATAGACAGTAAGAAGATACAGTCTTCTTGTACTTAAGTCGGCATTGTGCCTTTTGTATTTAATTCCGATGCAATTTCTGTGTTTCATCGTCAATAAGAAGGTCCAAGGGATACAGTAATCCTGAAGTGAAGCATCGGAATCTATAACTAGTGTCACAGGAGTGATACTAAACATAGTCAGTAAGAAGAGTTGGTCTTCATGTACTTAAGTCAGTATTGTGCCTTTTGTATTTAATTCCGGTGCAATTTCTGTGTTTCATCGTCAATAAGAAGGTCAGAGGGATACAGTAAACCTGAAGTGAAGCATCGGAATCTATAACTAGTGTCACAGGAATGGTACAAACATAGTCAGTAAGAAAAGTCAGTCTTCTTGTCCTGGAGTCAACATTGTGCCTTTTGTATTTAATTCCGCTGCAATTTCTGTGTTTCATCGTCTATAAGAAGGTCCAAGGGATACAGTAAACCTGGAGTGAAGCATCGGAATCTATAACTAGTGTCACAGGAATGGTTCAAAACATAGACAATAAGAGGACTCAGTCTTTTTGTACTTAAGTCGGCATTGTGCCTTTTGTATTTAATTCCGATGTTGTTTCTGTGTTTCATCGTTAATAAGAAGGTCAGAGCGATACAGTAAACCTGACGTGAAGCATCGGAATCTATAACTAGTGTCACAGGAATGGTTCAAATCATAGTCAGAAAGAATAGTCAGTCTTCTTGTCCTTAAGTCGGCATTGTGCGTTTTGTATTTAATTACGATGCAAATTCTGTGTTTCATCGTCAATAAGAAGGTCCTAGGGATACAGTAAACCTGGAGTGTAGCATCGGAATCTATAACTAGTGTCATAGGATTGGTTCTAAACATAGTCAGTAAGAAGTGTCAGTTTTCTTGTACTTAAGTCGGCATTGTGCCTTTTCTAGTTAATTCCGATGCAACTTCAGTGTTTCATCGTCAATAAGAAGGTCCAAGGGATACAGTAAACCAGGAGTGAAGCATCGGAATCTATAACTAGGGTCAATGGAACGGTTCAAAACATAGACAGTAAGAAGAGTCAGTCTTCTTGTACCTAAGTCGGCATTGTGCCTTTTGTATTTAATTCCGGTGCAATTTCTGTGTTACATCGTCAATAAGTAGGTCAGAGGGATACAATAAACCTGAAGTGAAGCATCGGAATCTATAACTAGTGTAACAGGAATGGTTCAAAACATAGTCAGTAAGAAGAGTCAGTCTTCTTGTACTTAAGACGGCATTGTGCATTTTGTATTTAATTCCGATGCGATTTCTGTGTTTCATCGTCAATAAGAAGGTCCAAGGTATACAGTAAACCTGAAGTGAAGCATCGGAATCTATAACTAGTGTCACAGGAATGGTTCAAAACATAGACAGTAAGAAGATACGGTCTTGTTGTACTGAAGTCGGCATTGTGCCTTTTGTATATAATTCCGGTGCAATTTCTGTGTTTCATCGTCAATAAGGTCAGAGGGATAGAGTAAACATGAAGTGAAGCATCGGAATCTATAACTAGTGTCACAGGAATGGTTCAAAACATAGACAGTAATAAGATACAGTCTTCTTGTACTTAAGTCGGCATTGTGCCTTTTGTATTTAATTCCGAAGCAAATTCTGTGTTTCATCTTCAATAAGAAGGTCCAAGGGATACAGTATACCTGAAGTGAAGCATTGGAATCTGTAACTAGTGTCACAGGAATGGTTCAAAACATAGTCAGTTAGAAGAGTCGGTCTTCATGTACTTAAGTCAGCATTGTGAATTTGTATATAACTCAGGTGCAATTTCTGTGTTTCATCGTCAATAAGAAGGTCAGAGGGATAGAGTAAACCTGAAGTGAAGCATCGGAATCTATAACTAGTGTCACAGGAATGGTTAATATCATAGTCAGTAAGAAGAGTCAGTCTTTTAGTCCTTAAGTCGGCATTGTGCCTTTTGTATTTAATTCCGATGCAATTTCTGTGTTTCATCGTCAATAAAAAGGTCCAAGGGATACAGTAAACCTGGAGTGTAGCACCGGAATCTATAACTAGTGTCACAGGAATGGTTCAAAACATAGACAGTAAGAAGTTACAGACTTGTTGTACTTAAGTCGGCATTGTGCCTTTTGTATTTAATTCCGATGAAATTTCTGTGTTTCATCGACAATAAGAAGGTCCATGGGATACAGTAAACCTGAAGTGAAGCATCGGAATATATAACTAGTGTCACAGGAATGGTTCAAAACATAGTCAGTAAGAAGAGTCAGTCTTCTTCTAGATAAGTCGGCCTTGTGCCTTTTGTATTTAATTCCGATGCAATTTCAGTGTTTCATCGTCAATAAGAAGGTCCAAAGGATACAGTAAACCTGAAGTGAAGCATCGGAATCTATAACTAGTGTCACAGGAATGGTTCAAACATAGACAGTAAGGAGAGTCAGTCTTCTTGTACTTAAGTCGGCATTGTGCCTTTTGTATTTAATTCCGGTGCAATTTCTGTGTTACATCGTCAATTAGTAGGTCCGAGGGATACAATAAACCTGAAGTGAAGCATCGGAATCTATAACTAGTGTAACAGGAATGGTTCAAAACATAGTCTGTAAGAAGAGTCAGTCTTCTTGTCCATAAGTCGGCCTTGTGCCTTTTGTATTTAATTCCGATGCAATTTCTGTGTTTCATCGTCAATAAGAAGGTCAGAGGGATAGAGTAAACCTGAAGTGAAGCATCGGAATATATAACTAGTGTCACAGGAATGGTTCAAATCATAGAGAGTAAGAAGATACAGTCTTCTTGTACTTAAGTCGGCATGTGCCTTTTGTATTTAATTCCGAAGCAATTTCTGTGTCTCATCGTCAATAAGGAGGTCCAAGGGATACAGTAAACCTGAAGTGAAGCATCGGAATCTGTAACCAGTGTCACAGGAATGGTTCAAACATAGTCAGTAAGAAGAGTCGGTCTTCATGCAGCTATGTCGGCATTGTGCATTTTGTATTTAATTCCGATGCAATTTCTGTGTTTCATCGTCAATAAGAAGGTCTAAGGGATAAAGTAAACCTGAAATGAAGCATCGGAATCTATAACTAGTGTAACAGGAATGTTTCAAAGCATAGTCAGTAAGAAGAGTCAGTCTTCATGTACTTATGTCGGCATTGTGCCTTTTGAATTTAATTCCGATGCAAGTTCTGTGTTTAATCGTCAATAAGAAGGGCCAAGGGTTACAGTAAACTTGAATTGAAGCATCGGAATCTATAACTAGTGTCACAGGAATGGTTCAAAACATAGTTAGTAAGAAGAGTCTGTCTTCATGTAATTAAGTCTGCATTGTGCCTTATGTATTTAATTCCGGTACAATTTCTGTGTTTCATCGTCAATAAGAAGGTCAGAGGGATACAGTAAACCTGAAGTTTAGCGTCGGAATCTATAACTAGTGTCACAGGAATGGTTCAAAACATAGTCAGTAAGAAGTGTCAGTCTTCTTGTCCTTAAGTCGGCATTGTGCTTTTGTATTTAATTCCGATGCAATTTCTGTGTTCATCATCAATAAGAAGGTCCAAGGGATACAGTAATCCTGGAGTGAAGCAACGGAATCCATAACGAGTGTCACAGGAATGGTTCATAACATGGACAGTAAGAAGAGTCAGTCTTCTTGTACTTACGTCGGCATTGTGCCTAATCTATTTAATTCCGATGCAATTTCAGTGTTTCATCGTCAATAAGAAGGTCCAGGGGATGCAGTAAACCTGCGGTGAAGCATCGGAATCAATAACTTGTGTCAATGGAATGGTTCAAAACATAGTCAGTTAGAAGAGTCAATCTTCATGTACTTAAGTCGGCATTGTGCCTTTTGTATTTAATTCCGGTGCAATTTCTGTGTTTTATCGTCAATAAGAAGGTCAGAGGGATACAGTAAACCTGAAGTGAAGCATCGGAATCTATAACTAGTGTCACAGGAATGTTTCACAACATAGACAGTAAGAAGTTACAGTCTTCTTGTACTTAAGTCGGCATTGTGCCTTTTGTATTTAATTCCGTTGCAATTTCTGTGTTTCATCGTCAATAAGAAGGTCCAAGGGATACAGTAAACCTGAAGTGAAGCATCGGAATCTATAACTAGTGTCACAGGAGTGGTACAAAACATAGTCAATAAGAAGAGCCTGTCTTCATGTACTTAAGTCAGTATTGTGCCTTTTGTATTTAATTCCGGTGCAATTTCTGTGTTTCATCGTCAATATGAAGGTCAGAGGGATACAGTAAACCTGAAGTGAAGCATCGGAATCTATAACTAGTGTCACAGGAATGGTTCAAACATAGTCAGTAAAAAAAGTCAGTCTTCTTGTCCTGAAGTCAGCATTGCGCCATTTGTATTTAATTCCGATGCAATTTCTGTGTTTCATCGTCAATAAGAAGGTCCAAGGGATACAGTAAACCTGGAGTGAAGCATCGGAATCTATAATTAGTGTCACAGGAATGTTTGAAAACGTAGTCAGTAACAAGAGTCAGTCTTTTTGTACGTAAGTCAGCATTGCGCCTTTTGTATTTAATTACGATGTAATTTCTGTGTTTCATCGTCAATAAGAAGGTCCAAATGATACAGTAAACCTGAAGTGAAGCATGGGAGTCTATCACTAGAATCAATGGAAAGGTTCAAAACATAGACAGTAAGTGGAGTCAGTCTTCTTGTACTTAAGTCGGCATTGTGCCTTTTGTATTTAATTCCGGTGCAATGTCTGTGTTTCATCGTCAATAAGAATGTCCAAGGGATGCTGTAAACCTGGAGTGAAGCATCGGAATCTATAACTAGTTTTAATGGAATGGTTCAAAACATAGACATAAGAGGAGTCAGTCTTCTTGTACTTAAGTCGGCATTGTGCCTTTTATATTTATTTCCGGTGCAATTTCTATGTTTCATCGTCAATAAGAAGGTCACAGGGATACAGTAAACCTGAAGTGAAGCATCGGAATCTATAACTAGTGTCACAGGAATGGTTCAAGACATAGCAGTAAGATGAGTCAGTCTTTTTGTACTTAAGTCGGCATTGTGCCTTTTGTATATAATTCCGGTGCAATTTCTGTGTTTCATCGTCAATAAGAAGGTCAGAGGGATAGAGTAAACATGAAGTGAAGCATCGGAATCTATAACTAGTGTCACAGGAATGGTTCAAAACATAGACAGTAATGAGATACAGTCTTCTTGTACCTAAGTCGGCATTGTGCCCTTTGTATTTAATTCCGATGCAATTTCTGTGTTTCATCGTCAGTAAGAAGGTCCAAGGGATACAGTATACCTGAAGTGAAGCATCGGAACCTATAACTAGTGTCACAGGAATGGATCAAAACATAGTCAGTAAGAAAAGTCGGTCTTCATGTACTTAAGTCGGCATTGTGCCTTTTGTATTTGATTCCGGTGCAATTTTTGTGTTTCATCGTCAATAAGAAGGTTAGAGCGATACAGTAAACCTGCCGTGAAGCATCGGAATCTGTAACTAGTGTCACAGGAATGGTTAATAACATAGTCAGTAAGAAGAGTCAGTCTTCTTGTCCTTCAGTCGGTATTGTGCCTTTTGTGTTTAATTCCGATGCAATTTCTGTGTTTCATCGCCAATAAGAAGGTCCAAGGGATACAGTAAACCTGGAGTGAAGCATCGGAATCTATAACAAGTGTCACAGGAATGATTCAAAGCATAGACAGTAAGAAGATACAGACTTGTTGTACTTAAGTCGGCATTGTGCCTTTTGTATTTAATTCCGATGCAATTTCTGTGTTTCATCGACAATAAGAAGGTCCAAGGGATACAGTAAACCTGAAGTGAAGCATCGGAATCTGTAACTAGTGTCACACGAATGGATCAAAACATAGACAGTAAGGAGAGTCAGTCTTCTTGTACTTAAGTCGGCATTGTGCCTTTTGTATTTCATTCCGGTGCAATTTCTGTGTTTCATCGTCAATAAGAAGGTCAGAGGAATACAGTAAACCTGAAGTGAAGCATCGGAATCTATAACTAGTGTCACTGGAATGGTGCAAAAACATAGACAGGAAGAAGAGTCAGTCTTCTTGTACTTAAGTCGGCATTGTGCCTTTTATATTTATTTCCGGTGCAATTTCTATGTTTCATCGTCAATAAGAAGGTCACAGGGATACAGTAAACCTGAAGTGAAGCATCGGAATCTATAACTAGTGTCACAGGAATGGTTCAAGACATAGCAGTAAGATGAGTCAGTCATTTTGTACTTAAGTCGGCATTCTGCATTTTGTATTAAATTCCGATGCAATTTCTGTGTTTCATCATCAATAAGAAGGCCCTAGGGATACAGTAATCCGGAAGTCAAGCATCGGAATCTATAACTAGTGTCACAGGAATGGTTCAAAACATAGTCAGAATGAATAGTCAGTCTTCTTGTCCTTAAGTCGGCATTGTGCCTTTTGTATTTATTTCCGATGCAAATTCTGTGTTTCATTGTCAATAAGAAGGTCCTAGGGATACAGTAAACCTGGAGTGTAGCATCGGAATCTATAACTAGTGTCAATGGAATGGTTCAAAACATAGGCAGTAAGAAGAGTCAGTCTTCTTGTACTTAAGTCGGCATTGTGCCTTTTGTATTTGATTCCGGTGCAATTTTTGTGTTTCATCGTCAATAAGAAGGTCAGAGCGATACAGTAAACCTGACGTGAAGCATCGGAATCTGTAACTAGTGTCACAGGAATGGTTAGTAACATAGTCAGTAAGAAGAGTCAGTCTTCTTGTCCTTCAGTCGGTATTGTGCCTTTTGTGTTTAATTCCGATGCAATTTCTGTGTTTCATCGCCAATAAGAAGGTCCAAGGGATACAGTAAACCTGGAGTGAAGCATCGGAATCTATAACAAGTGTCACAGGAATGATTCAAAGCATAGACAGTAAGAAGATACAGTCTTTTTGTACTTAAGTCGGCATTGTGCCTTTTGTATTTAATTCCGAAGTAGTTTCTGTGTTTCATCGTCAATAAGAAGGTCCAAATGATACAGTATACCTGAAGTGAAGCATCGGAATCTATAACTAGTGTCAATGGAATGGTTCAAAACATAGGCAGTAAGAAGAGTCAGTCTTCTTGTACTTAAGTCGGCATTGTGCCTTTTGTATTTGATTCCGGTGCAATTTTTGTGTTTCATCGTCAATAAGAAGGTCAGAGCGATACAGTAAACCTGACGTTAAGCATCGGAATCTGTAACTAGTGTCACAGGAATGGTTCAAAACATAGTCAGAATGAATAGTCAGTCTTCTTGTCCTTAAGTCGGGATTGTGCCTTTTGTATTTATTTCCGATGCAAATTCTGTGTTTCATTGTCAATAAGAAGGTCGTAGGGATATAGTAAACCTGAAGTGAAGCATCGGAATCTATAACTAGTGTCTCAGGAATGGTTCAAATCATAGACAGTAAGAAGATACAGTCTTCTTGTCCTTAAGTCGGCATTGTGCCTTTAGGTATTTAATTCCGATGAAATTTCTATGTTTCATCGTCAATAAGTAGGTCCAAGGAATGCAGTAAACCTGGAGTGAAGTATCGGAATCTATAACTAGTGGCACAGGAATGGTTCAAAACATAGACAGTAAGAAGATACAGACTTGATGTACTTAAGTCGGCATTGTTTCTTTTGTATTTAATTCCGATGCAATTTCTGTGTTTCATCGACAATAAGAAGGTCCAAGGGATACAGTAAACCTGAAGTGAAGCATCGGAATCTATAACTAATGTCACAGGAATGGTTCAAAACATTGACAGTAATCAGAGTCAGTCTTCTTGTACTTAAGTCGGCATTGTGCCTTTTGTATTTCATTCCGGTGCAATTTCTGTGTTTCATCGTCAATGAGAAGGTCAGAGGAATAGAGTATACCTGAAGTGAAGCATGGGAATCTATAACTAGTGTCACAGGAATGGTTCAAAACATAGACTGGAAGAAGAGTCAGTCTTCTTGTACTTGAGTCGGCATTGTGCCTTTTGTATTAAATTCCGATGCAATTTCTGTGTTTCATCGTCAATAAGAAGGTCCAAGGGATACAGTAAACCTGAAGTGAAGCATCGGAATCTGTAACTAGTGTCACAGGAATGGTTCAAAACATAGTCAGTAAGAAGAGTCGGTCTTCATGCAGATATGTCGGCATTGTCCTTTTGTATCTAATTCCGATGCAATTTCTGTGTTTCATGGTCAATAAGAAGGTCTAAGGGATAAAGTAAACCTGAAATGAAGCATCGGAATCTATAACTAGTGTAACAGGAATGGTTCAAAGCATAGTCAGTAAGAAGAGTCAGTCTTCATGTACTTATGTCGGCATTGTGCCTTTTGCATTTAATTCCGATGCAAGTTCTGTGTTTCATCGTCAATAAGAAGGGCCAAGGGTTACAGTAAACACGAAGTGAAGCATCGGAATCTATAACTAGTGTCTCAGGAATGGTTCAAAACATAGTCTGTAGGAAGAGTCAGTCTTCTTGTACTTAAGTCGGCATTTTTCCTAATCTATTTAATTCCGATGCAATTTCAGTGTTTCATCGTCAATAGGAAGGTCCAAATGACGCAGTAAACCTGGAGTGAGGCATCGGAATCTATAACTAGTGTCAATGGAATGGTTCAAAACATAGACAGTAAGCAGAGTCAGTCTTCTTGTACTTAAGTCGGCATTGTGCCTTTTGTATTTAACTCCAGTGCAATTTCTGTGTTTCATGGGCAATAAGAAGGTCAGATGGATACAGTAAACCTGAAGTGGAGCATCGGAATCTATAACTAGTGTCACAGGAATGGTCAATTCATAGACAGTAAGAAGTTACTGTCTTCTTGTACAAAAAGTCGGCATTGTGCCTTTTGTATTTAATTCCGATGCAATTTCTGTGATTCATCGTCAATAAGAAGGTCCAAGGGATACAGTAAACCTGAAGTGAAGCATCGGAATCTATAACTAGTGTCACAGGAATGGTTCGAAACATAGTCAGTAAGAAAAGCTGGTCTTCACGTATTTAAGTCGGCATTGTGCCTTTTGTATTTAATTCCGGTGCAATTTCTGTGATTCATCGTCAATAAGAAGGTCCAAGCGATACAGTAAACCTGAAGTGAAGCATCGGAATCTATAACTAGTGTCACAGGAATGGTTCAGAACATAGACAGTAAGAAGATACAGTCTTCTTGTACTTAAGTTGGCATTGTGCCTTTTGTATTTAATTCCGACGCAATTTCTGTGTTTCATCGTCAATAAGAAGGTCCAAGAGATACAGTAAACCAGAAGTGAAGCATCGGAATCTATAACTAGTGTCACAGGAATGGCTCAAATCATAGGCAGTAAGAAGAGCCAGTCTTCGTGTACGTAAGTCGGCATTGTGCCTTTTCTATTTAATTCCGATGGAACTTCAGTGTTTCATCGTCAATATGAAGGTCCAAGTGATTCAGTAAACCTGGAGTGAAGCATCGGAATCTATAACTAGTGACAATGGAATGGTTCAAAGCATAGACAGTAAGAAGAGTCAGTCTTCTTGTACTTAAGTCGGCATTGTGCCTTTTGTATTTAATTCCGGTGCAATATCTGTGTTTCAATGTCAATAAGAATGTCAGAGGGATATAGTAAACCTGAAGTGAATCATCGGAATCTATAATTAGTGTCACAGAAATGGTCCAAAACATAGTCGGTAATAAGAGTCAGTCTTCTTGTCCTTAAGTCGGCCTTGTGCCTTTTGTATTTAATTCCGATGCAATTTCGGTGTTTGATCGTCAATAAGAAGGTCCAAGGGATACAGTACACCTGGAGTGAAGCATCGGAATCAATAACTAGTGTCACAGGAATGGTTCAAATCATAGTCAGTAAGAAGAGTCGGTCTTCATGTACTTAAGTCGGCATTGTGCCTTTTGTATTTAATTCCGATGCAATTTCTGTGTTTCATCGTCAATAAGAAGGTCCAAGGGATACAGTAAACCTGAAGTGAAGCATCGGAATCTGTAACTAGTGTCACAGGAATGGTTCAAAACATAGTCAGTAAGAAGAGTCGGTCTTCATGCAGATATGTCGGCATTGTCCTTTTGTATTTAATTCCGATGCAATTTCTGTGTTTCATAGTCAATAAGAAGGTCTAAGGGATAAAGTAAACCTGAAATGAAGCATCGGAATCTATAACTAGTGTAACAGGAATGGTTCAAAGCATAGTCAGTAAGAAGAGTCAGTCTTCATGTACTTATGTCGGCATTGTGCCTTTTGCATTTAATTCCGATGCAAGTTCTGTGTTTCATCGTCAATAAGAAGGGCCAAGGGTTACAGTAAACACGAAGTGAAGCATCGGAATCTATAACTAGTGTCACAGGAATGGTTCAAAACATAGTCTGTAGGAAGAGTCAGTCTTCTTGTACTTAAGTCGGCATTTTCCCTAATCTATTTAATTCCGATGCAATTTCAGTGTTTCATCGTCAATACGAAGGTCCAAATGACGCAGTAAACCTGGAGTGAAGCATCGGAATCTATAACTAGTGTCAATGGAATGGTTCAAAACATAGACAGTAAGCAGAGTCAGTCTTCTTGTACTTAAGTCGGCATTGTGCCTTTTGTATTTAACTCCAGTGCAATTTCTGTGTTTCATGGGCAATACGAAGGTCAGAGGGTTACAGTAAACCTGAAGTATAGCATCGGAATCTATAACTAGTGTCACAGGAATGGTCAAATCATAGACAGTAAGAAGTTACTGTCTTCTTGTACATAAGTCGGCATTGTGCCTTTTGTATTCAATTCCGATGCACTTTCTGTGTTTGATCGTCAATAAGAAGGACCAAGGGATACAGTAAACCTGAAGTGAAGCATCGGAATCTATAACTAGCGTCACAGGAATGGTTCAAAACATAGTCAGTAAGAAGTGTCAGTCTTCTTTTCCTTAAGTCAGCATTGTGCCTTTTGGATTTAATTCCGATGCAATTTCTGTGTTCATCGTCAATAAGAAGGTCCAAGGGATACAGTAATCCTGGAGTGAAGCATCGGAATCTATAACTAGTGTCACAGGAATGGTTCAAAACATAGTCAGTAAGAAAAGCTGGTCTTCACGTATTTAAGTCGGCATTGTGCCTTTTGTATTTAATTCCGGTGCAATTTCTGTGTTTCATCGTCAATAAGAAAGTCAAAGGGATACAGTATACCTGAAGTAAGGCATCGGAATCTATAACTAGTGTCACAGGAATCGTTAAAAGCATAGTCAATAAGAACAGTCAGTATTCTTGCCCTTAAGTCGGCATTGTGCCTTTTGTATTTAATTCCTATGCAATTTCTGTGTTTCATCGTCAATAAGAAGGTCCAAGCGATACAGTAAACCTGAAGTGAAGCATCGGAATCTATAACTAGTGTCACAGGAATGGTTCAGAACATAGACAGTAAGAAGATAAAGTCTTCTTGTACTTAAGTTGTCATTGTGCCTTTTGTATTTAATTCCGATGCAATTTCTGTGTTTCATCGTCAATAAGAAGGTCCAAGAGATACAGTAAACCAGAAGTGAAGCATCGGAATCTATAACTAGTGTCACAGGAATGGCTCAAATCATAGGCAGTAAGAAGAGCCAGTCTTCGTGTACGTAAGTCGGCATTGTGCCTTTTCAATTTAATTCCGATTGAACTTCAGTGTTTCATCGTCAATATGAAGGTCCAAGTGATTCAGTAAACCTGGAGTGAAGCATCGGAATCTATAACTAGTGACAATGGAATGGTTCAAAGCATAGACAGTAAGAAGAGTCAGTCTTCTTGTACTTAAGTCGGCATTGTGCCTTTTGTATTTAATTCCGATGCAATTTCTGTGTTTCATCGTCAATAAGAAGGTCCAAGGGATACAGTAAACATGAAGTGAAGCATCGGAATCTATAACTAGTGCCACAGGAATGGTTCAAAACATAGTCAGTAAGATGAGTCAGTCTTCATTGACTTAAGTCCCCATTGTGCCTTTTGTATTTAATTCCGATGCAATTTCTGTGTTCTATCGTCAATACGAAGGTCAGAGGGATACAGTAAACCTGAAGTGAAGCATCGGAATCAATAACTAGTGTCATAGGAATGGTTCAAGACATAGACAGTAAGAAGAGTCTGTCTTCTTGTACTTGAGTCGGCATTGTGCCTTTTGTATTTAATTCCGATGCAATTTCCGTGTTTCATCGTCAATAAGAAGGTCCAAGGGATACAGTAAACCTGGAGTGAAGCATAGGAATTTATAACTAGTGTCACAGGAATGGGTCAAACATAGTCAGTACTTAAGTCGGCATTGTGCCTTTTGTATTTCATTCCGATGCAATTTCGGTGTTTCATCGTCAATAAGTAGGTCCAAGGGATACAGTAAACCTGAAGTGAAGTATCGGAATCTATAACTAGTGTCACAGGAATGGTTCAAAGCATAGTCAGTAAGAAGAGTCGGTCTTCAGGTACTTAAGTCGGCATTGTGCCTTTTGTATTTAATTCCGATGCAATTTCTGTGTTTCATCGTCAATAAGAAGGTCCAAGGGATACAGTAAACATGAAGTGAAGCATCGGAATCTATAACTAGTGCCACAGGAATGGTTCAAAGCATAGTCAGTAAGAAGAGTCGGTCTTCAGGTACTTAAGTCGGCATTGTGCCTTTTGTATTTAATTCCGATGCAATTTCTGTGTTTCATCGTCAATAAGAAGGTCCAAGGGATACAGTAAACATGAAGTGAAGCATCGGAATCTATAACTAGTGCCACAGGAATGGTTCAAAACATAGTCAGTAAGATGAGTCAGTCTTCATTGACTTAAGTCCCCATTGTGCCTTTTGTATTTAATTCCGATGCAATTTCTGTGTTCTATCGTCAATACGAAGGTCAGAGGGATACAGTAAACCTGAAGTGAAGCATCGGAATCAATAACTAGTGTCATAGGAATGGTTCAAGACATAGACAGTAAGAAGAGTCTGTCTTCTTGTACTTGAGTCGGCATTGTGCCTTTTGTATTTAATTCCGATGCAATTTCCGTGTTTCATCGTCAATAAGAAGGTCCAAGGGATACAGTAAACCTGGAGTGAAGCATAGGAATTTATAACTAGTGTCACAGGAATGGGTCAAACATAGTCAGTACTTAAGTCGGCATTGTGCCTTTTGTATTTCATTCCGATGCAATTTCGGTGTTTCATCGTCAATAAGTAGGTCCAAGGGATACAGTAAACCTGAAGTGAAGTATCGGAATCTATAACTAGTGTCACAGGAATGGTTCAAAGCATAGTCAGTAAGAAGAGTCGGTCTTCATGTACTTATGTCGGCATTGTGCCTTTTGTATTTAATTCCGGTGCATTTTCTGTGTTTCAACGTCAATGAGAAGGTGCAAGGGATACAGTACACCTGGAGTGAAGCATCGGAATCAATAACTAGTGTCACAGGAATCGTTCAAAACATAGTCAGTAAGAAGAGTCGGTATTCATGTACTTATGTCGGCATTCTGCCTTTTGTATTTAATTCCGATGCAATTTCTGTGTTTCATCGTCAATAAGAAGGTCCAAGGGATACAGTAAACCTGAAGTGAAGCATCGGAATCAATAACTAGTGTCATAGGAATGGTTCAAAACATAGACAGTAAGAAGAGTCAGTCTTCTTGTACTTGAGTCGGCATTGTGCTTTTTGTATTAAAGTCCGATGCAATTTCTGTGTTTCATCGTCAATAAGAAGGTCCAAGGGATACAGTAAACCTGGAGTGAAGCACAGGAATTTATAACTAGGGTCACAGGAATGGGTCAAAACATAGTCAGCACTTAAGTCGGCATTGTGCCTTTTGTATTTCATTCCGATGCAATTTCTTTGTTTCATCGTCAATAAGAAGGTCCAAGGGATACAGTAAACCTGAAGTGAAGTATCAGAATCTATAACTAGTGTCACAGGAATGGTTCAAAACATAGTCAGTAAGAAGTGTCAGTCTTCATGTACTTAAGTCGCCATTGTGCCTTTTGTATTTAATTCCGGTGCAATTTCTGTGTTTCATCGTCAACAAGAAGGTCAGAGGGATACAGTAGAACTGAAGTAAAGCATCGGAATCAATAACTAGTGTCATAGGAATGGCTAAAAACTTAGACAGTAAGAAGAGTAAGTCTTCTTGTACCTGAGTCGGCATTGTGCATTTTGTATTTAATTCCGATGCAACTTCTGTGTTTCACCGTCAATAAGAAGGTCCAAGGGATACAGTAAACCTGAAGTGAAGTATCGGAATCTATAACTAGTGTTACAGGAATGGTTCAAAGCATAGTCAGTAAGAACAGTCAGTCTTCTTGTCCTTAAGTCGGCATTGTGCCTTTTGTATTTAATTCCGATGCAATTTCTAATTTTCACCGTCAATAAGAAGGTCCAAGGGATACAGTAAACCTGAAGTGAAGCATCGGAATCTAAAACTAGTGTCATAGGAATGGTTCAAAACATAGACAGTAAGAAGAGTTAGTCTTCTTGTACTTGAGTCGGCATTGTGCCTTTTGTATTTAATTCCGATGCAATTTCTGTGTTTCATCGTCAATAAGAAGGTCCAAGGGATACAGTAAACCTGGGGTGAAGCATCGGAATCTATAACTAGTGTCACAGGAGTGGTTCAAAACATAGTCAGTAAGAAGAGTCGGTCTTCATGTACTTAAGTCGGCATTGTGTCTTTTGTATTTAATCCCGATGCAATTTCTGTGTTTCATCGTCAATAAGAAGGTCACAGGGATACAGTAAACCAGAAGTGAAGCATCAGAATCTATAACTAGTGCCATAGGGATGGTTCAAATCATAGACAGTAAGAAGAGTCGGTCTTCTTGTACTTGAGTCGGCATTGTGCCTTTTGTATTAAATTCCGATGCAATTTCTGTGTTTCATCGTCAATAAGAAGGTCCAAGGGATACAGTAAACCTGGAGTGAAGCATAGGAATTTATAACTAGTGCACAGGAATGGGTCAAAACATAGTCAGTACTTAAGTCGCCATTGTGCCTTTTGTATTTAATTCCGATGCAATTTCTGTGTTTCATCGTCAACAAGAAGGTCAGAGGGATACAGTAAAACTGAAGTGAAGCATCGCAATCAATAACTAGTGTCATAGGAATGGTTAAAAACATAGACAGTAAGAAGAGTAAGTCTTCTTGTACCTGAGTCGGCATTGTGCATTTTGTATTTAATTCCGATGCAACTTCTGTGTTTCATCGTCAATAAGAAGGTCCAAGGGATACAGTAAACCTGAAGTGAAGTATCGGAATCTATAACTAGTGTCATAGGAATGGTTCAGAACATAGACAGTAAGAAGAGTCAGTCTTCTTGTACTTGAGTCGGCATTGTGCCTTTTGTATTTAATTCCGATGCAATTTCTGTGTTTCATCGTCAATAAGAAGGTCAGAGGCATACAGTGAACCTGAAGTGAAGCACAGGAATTTATAACTAGTGTCACAGGAATGGGTCAAAACATAGTCAGTACTTAAGTCGGCATTGTGCGTTTTGTATTTCATTCCGATGCAGTTTCTTTGATTCATCGTCAATAAGAAGGTCCAAGGGATACAGTAAACCTGAAGTGAAGTATCAGAATCTATAACTAGTGTCACAGGAATGGTTCAAAACATAGTCAGTAAGAAGAGTCAGTCTTCATGTACTTAAATAGCCATTGTGCCTTTTGTATTTAATTGAGATGCAATTTCTGTGTTTCATCGTCAACAAGAAGGTCAGAGGGATACAGTAAAACTGAAGTGAAGCATCGGGATCAATAACTAGTGTCATAGGAGTGGTTAAAAACATAGACAGTAAGAAGAGTAAGTCTTCTTGTACCTGAGTCGGCATTGTGCATTTTGTATTTAATTCCGATGCAATTTCTGTGTTTCATCGTCAATAAGAAGGTCAGAGGGATACAGTAAACCTGAAGTGAAGCACAGGAATTTATAACTAGGGTCACAGGAATGGGTCATATTATAGTCAGTACTTACGTCGGCATTGTGCCCTTTGTATTTCATTCCGATGCAATTTCTTTGTTTCATCGTCAATAAGAAGGTCCAAGGGATACAGTAAACCTGAAGTGAAGTATCAGAATCTATAACTAGTGACACAGGAATGGTTCAAAACATAGTCAGTAAGAAGAGTAAGTCTTCTTGTACCTGAGTCGGCATTGTGCATTTTGTATTTAATTCCGATGCAACTTCTGTGTTTCATCGTCAATAAGAAGCTCCAAGGGAAACAGTAAACCTGAAGTGAAGCATTGGAATCTATAACTAGTGTCATAGGAATGGTTCAAAACATAGACAGTAAGAAGAGTCAGTCTTCTTGTACTTGAATCGGCATTGTGCCTTTTGTATTTAATTCCAATGCAATTTCTGTGTTTCATCGTCAATAGGAAGGTCAGAGGGATACAGTAAACCTGAAGTGAAGCACAGGAATTTATAACTAGTGTCACAGGAATGGGTCAAAACATAGTCAGTACTTAAGTCGGATTGTGCCTTTTGTATTTCATTCCGATGCAATTTCTTCGTTTCATCGTCAATAAGAAGGTCCAAGGGATACAGTAAACCTGAAGTGAAGTATCAGAATCTATAACTAGTGTCACAGGAATGGTTCAAAACATAGTCAGTAAGAAGAGTCAGTCTTCATGTACTTAAGTCGCCATTGTGCCTTTTGTATTTAATTCCGATGAAATTTGTGTGTTTCATCGTCAATAAGAAGGTCAGAGGGATACAGTAAACCTGAAGTGAAGCATCGGAATCTATAACTAGTAACACAGGAATGGTTCAAAACAAAGTCAGTAAGAAGAGTCGGTCTTCATGTACTTGTGTCGGCATTGTGGCTTTTGTATTTAATTCCGGTGAAATTTCAGTGTTTCAACGTCAATAAGAAAGTCAGAGGGATACAGTAAACCTGAAGTGAAGCATCGGAATCTATAACTAGTGTCACAGGAATGGTTCAAAGCATAGTCAGTAAGAACAGTCAGTCTTCTTGTCCTTAAGTCGGCATTGTGCCTTTTGTATTTAATTCCGATGCAATTTCTGTTTTTCATCGTCAATAAGAAGGTCCAAGGGATACAGTAAACCTGAAGTAAAGCATCGGAATCTATAACTAGAGTCATAGGAATGGTTCAAAACATAGACAGTAAGAAGAGTCAGTCTTCTTGTACTTGAGTCGGCATTGTGCCTTTTGTATTTAATTCCGATGCAATTTCTGTGTTTCATCGTCAATAAGAAGGTCCAAGGGATACAGTAAACCTGGAGTGAAGCATCGGAATCTATAACTAGTGTCACAGGAGTGGTTCAAAACATAGTCAGTAAGAAGAGTCGGTCTTCTTGTACATGAGTCGGCATTGTGCCTTTTGTATTAAATTCCGATGCAATTTCTGTGTTTCATCGTCAATAAGAAGGTCCAAGGGATACAGTAAACCTGGAGTGAAGCATAGGAATTTATAACTAGTGCACAGGAATGGGTCAAAACATAGTCAGTACTTAAGTCGGCATTGTGCGTTTTGTATTTCATTCCGATGCAGTTTCTTTGATTCATCGTCAATAAGAAGGTCCAAGGGATACAGTAAACCTGAAGTGAAGTATCAGAATCTATAACTAGTGTCACAGGAATGGTTCAAAACATAGTCAGTAAGAAGAGTCAGTCTTCATGTACTTAAATAGCCATTGTGCCTTTTGTATTTAATTGAGATGCAATTTCTGTGTTTCATCGTCAACAAGAAGGTCAGAGGGATACAGTACAACTGAAGTGAAGCATCGGGATCAATAACTAGTGTCATAGGAGTGGTTAAAAACATAGACAGTAAGAAGAGTAAGTCTTCTTGTACCTGAGTCGGCATTGTGCATTTTGTATTTAATTCCGATGCAATTTCTGTGTTTCATCGTCAATAAGAAGGTCAGAGGGATACAGTAAACCTGAAGTGAAGCACAGGAATTTATAACTAGGGTCACAGGAATGGGTCATATTATAGTCAGTACTTACGTCGGCATTGTGCCCTTTGTATTTCATTCCGATGCAATTTCTTTGTTTCATCGTCAATAAGAAGGTCCAAGGGATACAGTAAACCTGAAGTGAAGTATCAGAATCTATAACTAGTGACACAGGAATGGTTCAAAACATAGTCAGTAAGAAGAGTAAGTCTTCTTGTACCTGAGTCGGCATTGTGCATTTTGTATTTAATTCCGATGCAACTTCTGTGTTTCATCGTCAATAAGAAGCTCCAAGGGAAACAGTAAACCTGAAGTGAAGCATTGGAATCTATAACTAGTGTCATAGGAATGGTTCAAAACATAGACAGTAAGAAGAGTCAGTCTTCTTGTACTTGAATCGGCATTGTGCCTTTTGTATTTAATTCCAATGCAATTTCTGTGTTTCATCGTCAATAGGAAGGTCAGAGGGATACAGTAAACCTGAAGTGAAGCACAGGAATTTATAACTAGTGTCACAGGAATGGGTCAAAACATAGTCAGTACTTAAGTCGGATTGTGCCTTTTGTATTTCATTCCGATGCAATTTCTTCGTTTCATCGTCAATAAGAAGGTCCAAGGGATACAGTAAACCTGAAGTGAAGTATCAGAATCTATAACTAGTGTCACAGGAATGGTTCAAAACATAGTCAGTAAGAAGAGTCAGTCTTCATGTACTTAAGTCGCCATTGTGCCTTTTGTATTTAATTCCGATGAAATTTGTGTGTTTCATCGTCAATAAGAAGGTCAGAGGGATACAGTAAACCTGAAGTGAAGCATCGGAATCTATAACTAGTAACACAGGAATGGTTCAAAACAAAGTCAGTAAGAAGAGTCGGTCTTCATGTACTTGTGTCGGCATTGTGGCTTTTGTATTTAATTCCGGTGAAATTTCAGTGTTTCAACGTCAATAAGAAAGTCAGAGGGATACAGTAAACCTGAAGTGAAGCATCGGAATCTATAACTAGTGTCACAGGAATGGTTCAAAGCATAGTCAGTAAGAACAGTCAGTCTTCTTGTCCTTAAGTCGGCATTGTGCCTTTTGTATTTAATTCCGATGCAATTTCTGTTTTTCATCGTCAATAAGAAGGTCCAAGGGATACAGTAAACCTGAAGTAAAGCATCGGAATCTATAACTAGAGTCATAGGAATGGTTCAAAACATAGACAGTAAGAAGAGTCAGTCTTCTTGTACTTGAGTCGGCATTGTGCCTTTTGTATTTAATTCCGATGCAATTTCTGTGTTTCATCGTCAATAAGAAGGTCCAAGGGATACAGTAAACCTGGAGTGAAGCATCGGAATCTATAACTAGTGTCACAGGAGTGGTTCAAAACATAGTCAGTAAGAAGAGTCGGTCTTCTTGTACATGAGTCGGCATTGTGCCTTTTGTATTAAATTCCGATGCAATTTCTGTGTTTCATCGTCAATAAGAAGGTCCAAGGGATACAGTAAACCTGGAGTGAAGCATAGGAATTTATAACTAGTGCACAGGAATGGGTCAAAACATAGTCAGTACTTAAGTCGCCATTGTGCCTTTTGTATTTAATTCCGATGCAATTTCTGTGTTTCATCGTCAACAAGTAGGTCAGAGGGATACAGTGAAACTGAAGTGAAGCATCGGAATCAATAACTAGTGTCATAGGAATGGTTAAAAACATAGACAGTAAGAAGAATAAGTCTTCTTGTACCTGAGTCGGCATTGTGCATTTTGTATTTAATTCCGATGCAACTTCTGTGTTTCATCGTCAATAAGAAGGTTCAAGGGAAACAGTAAACCTGAAGTGAAGCATCGGAATCTATAACTAGTGTAATAGGAATGGTTCAAAACATAGACAGTAAGAAGAGTCAGTCTTCTTGTACTTGAGTCGGCATTGTGCCTTTTGTATTTAATTCCGATGCAATTTCTGTGTTTCATCGTCAATAAGAAGGTCAGAGGGATACAGTGAACCTGAAGTGAAGCACAGGAATTTATAACTAGTGTCACAGGAATGGGTCAAAACCAAGTCATTACTTAAGTCGGCATTGTGCCTTTTGTATTTCATTCCGATGCAATTTCTTTGATTCATCGTCAATAAGAAGGTCCAAGGGATACAGTAAACCTGAAGTGAAGTATCAGAATCTATAACTAGTGTCACAGGAATGGTTCAAAACATTGTCAGTAAGAAGAGTCAGTCTTCATGTACTCAAATCGCCATTGTGCCTTTTGTATTTAATTGAGATGCAATTTCTGTGTTTCATCGTCAACAAGAAGGTCAGAGGGATACAGTAAAACTGAAGTGAAGCATCGGGATCAATAACTAGTGTCATAGGAATGGTTAAAAACATAGACAATAAGAAGAGTAAGTCTTCTTGTACCTGAATCGGCATTGTGCATTTTGTATTTAATTCCGATGCAATTTCTGTGTTTCATCGTCAATAAGAAGGTCAGAGGGATACAGTAAACCTGAAGTGAAGCACAGGAATTTATAACTAGTGTCACAGGAATGGGTCATATTATAGTCAGTACTTAAGTCGGCATTGTGCACTTTGTATTTCATTCCGATGCAATTTCTTTGTTTCATCGTCAATAAGAAGGTCCAAGGGATACAGTAAACCTGAAGTGAAGTATCAGAATCTATAACTAGTGTCACAGGAATGGTTCAAAACATAGTCAGTAAGAAGAGTCAGTCTTTATGTACTTAAGTCGCCATTGGCCTTTTGTATTTAATTCCGATGCAATCTCTGTGTTTCATCGTCAACAAGAAGGTCCAAGGGATACAGTAAACCTGAACTGAAGCATCGAAATCTATAACTAGTGTCACAGGAATGGTTCAAACCATAGTCAGAAAGAAGAGTCAGTCTTCTTGTACTGAAGTCGGCATTGTGCATTTTGTATTTAATTCCGATGCAACTTCTGTGTTTCATCGTTAATAAGAAAGTCCAAGGGATACAGTAAACCTGAAGTGAAGCATCGGAATCTATAACTAGTGTCATAGGAATGGTTCAAAACATAGTCATTAAGAAAAGTCAGTCTTCAAGTACTTAAGTCGCCATTGTGCCTTTTCTATTTAATTCCGTTGCAATTTCTGTGTTTCATCGTCAACAAGAAGGTCAGAGGGATACAGTAAAACTGAAGTAAAGCATCGGAATCAATAACTAGTGTCATAGGAATGGTTAAAAACATAGACAGCAAGAAGAGTAAGTCTTCTTGTACCTGAGTCGGCATTGTGCATTTTGTATTTAATTCCGATGCAACTTCTGTGTTTCATCGTCAATAAGAAGGTCCAAGGGAAACAGTAAACCTGAAGTGAAGCATCGGAATCTATAACTAGTGTCATAGGAATGGTTCAAAACATAGACAGTAAGAAGAGTCAGTCTTCTTGTACTTAAGTCGGCATTGTGCCTTTTGTATCTAATGCGGATGCAATTTCTGTGTTTCATCGTCAACAAGAAGGTCCAAGGGATACAGTAAACCTGAAGTGAAGCATCGGAATCTATAACTAGTGTCATAGGAATGGTTCAAAACATAGACAGTAAGAAGAGTCAGTCTTCTTGTACTTGAGTCGGCATTGTGCCTCTTGTATTTAATTCCGATGCAATTTCTGTGTTTCATCGTCAGTAAGAAGGTCAGAGGGATACAGTAAACCTGAAGTGAAGCATCGGAATCTATAACTAGTATCACAGGAATGGTTCAAAACAAAGTCAGTAAGAAGAGTCGGTCTTCATGTACTTATGTCGGCATTGTGCCTTTTGTATTTAATTCCGGTGCAATTTCTGTGTTTCAACGTCAATAAGGAAGTCAGAGGGATACAGTAAACCTGAAGTGAAGCATCGGAATCTATAACTAGTGTCACAGGAATGGTTCAAAGCATAGTCAGTAAGAACAGTCAGTCTTCTTGTCCTTAAGTCGGCATTGTGCCTTTTGTATCTTATTCGGATGCAATTTCTGTGTTTCATCGTCAACAAGAAGGTCCAAGGAATACAGTAAACCTGAAGTGAAGCATCGGAATCTATAACTAGTGTCATAGGAATGGTTCAAAACATAGACAGTAAGAAGAGTCAGTCTTCTTGTACTTGAGTCGGCATTGTGCCTCTTGTATTTAATTCCGATGCAATTTCTGTGTTTCATCGTCAATAAGAAGGTCCAAGGGATACAGTAAACCTGGAGTGAAGCATCGGAATCTATAACAGGTGTCACAGGAGTGGTTCAAAACATAGTCAGTAAGAAGAGTCGGTCTTCATGTACTAACGTCGGCATTGTGTCTTTTGTATTTAATCCCGATGTAATTTCTGTGTTTCATCGTCAATAAGAAGGTCAAAGGGATACAGTAAACCTGAAGTGAAGCATCGGAATCTATAACTAGTGCCATAGGAATGGTTCAAAGCATAGACAGTAAGAACAGTCAGTCATCATGTACTTGAGTCGGCATTGTGCTTTTGTATTAAATTCCGATGCAATTTCTGTGTTTCATCGTCAATAAGTAGGTCCAAGGGATACAGTAAACCTGGATTGAAGCATAGGAATTTATAACTAGTGCACAGGAATGGGTCAAAACATAGTCAGTACTTAAGTCGGCATTGTGCCTTTTGTATTTCATTCCGATGCAATATCTGTGTTTCATCGTCAATAAAAAGGTCCAAGGGATACAGTAAACCTGAAGTCAAGCATCGGAATCTATAACTAGTGTCACAGGAATGGTTCAAAACATAGTCAGAAAGAAGAGTCAGTCTTCTTGTACTGAAGTCGGCATTGTGCCTTTTGTATTTAATTCCGATGCAACTTCTGTGTTTCATCGTTAATATGAAAGTCCAAGGGATACAGTAAACCTGAAGTGAAGCATCGGAATCTATAACTAGTGTCATAGGAATGGTTCAAAACATAGACAGGAAGAAGAGTCAGTATTCTTGTACTTGAGTCGGCATTGTGCCTTTTGTATTTAATTCCGATGCAATATCTGTGTTTCATCGTCAATAAGAAGCTCCAAGGGATACAGTAAACCTAAAGTGAAGCATCGGAATCTATAACTAGTGTCACAGGAATGGTTCAAAACATAGTCAGTACTTAAGTCGGCACTGTGCCTTTTGTATTTCATTCCGATGCAATTTCTGTGATTGATTGTTAATAAGAAGGTCCAAGGGATACTGTAAACCTGAACTGAAGCATCGGAATCTATAACTAGTGTCACAGGAATGGTTCAAAACATAGTCAGTAAGAAGAGTCAGTCTTCTTGTACTTGAGTCGGCATTGTGCCTTTTGTATTTAATCCCGATGCAATTTCTTTGTTTCATCGTCAATAAGAAGGTCAAAGGGATACAGTAAACCTGAAGTGAAGCATCGGAATCTATACTAGTGCCATAGGAATGGTTCAAAACATAGACAGTAAGAAGAGTCAGGCTTCTTGTACTTGAGTCGGCATTGTGCCTTTTGTATTTATTACCGATGCAATTTCTGT
The DNA here is from genome assembly GCF_021461395.2 of Schistocerca americana. Taxonomy (NCBI): domain Eukaryota; kingdom Metazoa; phylum Arthropoda; class Insecta; order Orthoptera; family Acrididae; genus Schistocerca; species Schistocerca americana. The sequence goes on along the minus strand of NC_060121.1, from coordinate 12,968,239 downwards.
GTTTCATCGTCAATAAGAAGGTCCAAGGGATACAGTAAACCTGAAGTGAAGCATCGGAATCTATAACTAGTGTCACAGGAATGGTTCAAAACATAGTCAGTAAGAAGAGTCGGTCTTCATGTACTTAAGTCGGCATTAAGCCTTTTGTATTTAATCCCGATGCAATTTCTTTGTTTCATCGTCAATAAGAAGGTCAAAGGGATACAGTAAACCTGAAGTGAAGAATCGGAATCTATACTAGTGCCATAGGAATGGTTCAAAACATAGACAGTAAGAAGAGTCAGGCTTCTTGTACTTGAGTCGGCATTGTGCCTTTTGTATTTTTTTCCGATGCAATTTCTGTGTTTCATCGTCAATAAGAAGGTCCAAGGGATACAGTAAACCTGAAGTCAAGCATCGGAATCTATAACTAGTGTCACAGGAATGGTTCAAAACATAGTCAGTACTTAGGTCGGCATTGTGCCTTTTGTATTTCATTCCGATGCAATTTCTGTGTTTCATCGTCTTTAAGAAGGTCCAAGGTATACAGTAAACCTGAAGTGAAGCATCGAAATCTATAACTAGTGTCACAGGAATGGTTCAAAATATAGTTAGAAAGAAGAGTCAGTCTTCCTGTACTGAAGTCGCCATTGTGCCTTTTGTATTTAATTCCGATGCAACTTCTGTGTTTCATAGTTAATAAGAAGGTCCAAGGGATACAGTAAACCTGAAGTGAAGCATCGGAATCTATAACTAGTGTCATAGGAATGGTTCAAAACATAGACTGTAAGAAGAGTCAGTATTCTTGTACTTGAGTCGGCATTGTGCCTTTTGTATTTGATTCCGATGCAATTTCTGTGTTTCATCGTCAATAAGAAATTCCAAGGGATACAGTAAACCTAAAGTGAAGCATCGGAATCGATAACTAGTGTCAATGGAATGGTTCAAAACATAGACAGTAGGAAGAGTCAGTCATCTTGTACTTAAGACGGCATTGTGCGTTTTGTATTTAATTCCAGTGCAATTTCTGTGTTTCATCGTCATTAAGAAGGTCAGAGGGACACAGTGAACCTGGAGTGAAGCATCGGACTCTATAACTAATGTAACATGAATGGTACAAAACATAGTCAGTAAGAAGAGTCAGTCTTCTTTTCCTTAAGTCGGCGTTGTGCCTTTTGTATTTAATTCCGAAGCAATTTCTGTGTTTCATTGTCAATAAGATGGTACAAGAGATACAGTTAACCTGGAGTGAGGAATCGGAATCTATAACTAGTGTCACAGGAATGGTTCAATACATAGTCAGTAAGAAGAGTCGGTCTTCATGTACTTAAGTCAGCAATGTGCCTTTTGTATATAATTCCGGTGCAATTTCTGTGTCTCATCGTCAATAAGAAGGTCCAAGGGAAACAGTAAACCTGAAGTGAAGCATCGGAATCTATAACTAGTGTCACAGGAATGGTAAAAACATAGTCAGTAAGAAGAGTCAGTCTTCTTGCCCTTAAGTCGGCATTGTGCCTTTTGTATTTAATTCCGATGCAATTTCTGTGTTTCATCGTCAATAAGAAGGTCCAAGGGATACAGTAAATCTGGAGTGAAGCATCGGAATCTATAACTAGTGTCACAGGAATGGTTCAAAACATAGACAGTAAGTAGATACAGACTTGTTGTACTTAAGTCGGCATTGTTTCTTTTGTATTTAGTTCCGATGTAACTTCTGTGTTTCATCGTTAATAAGAAAGTCCAAGGGATACAGTAAACCTGAAGTGAAGCATCGGAATCTATAACTAGTGTCATAGGAATGGTTCAAAACATAGTCATTAAGAAAAGTCAGTCTTCAAGTACTTAAGTCGCCATTGTGCCTTTTCTACTTAATTCCGTTGCAATTTCTGTGTTTCATCGTCAACAAGAAGGTCAGAGGGATACAGTAAAACTGAAGTAAAGCATCGGAATCAATAACTAGTGTCATAGGAATGGTTAAAAACATAGACAGTAAGAAGAGTAAGTCTTCTTGTACCTGAGTCGGCATTGTGCATTTTGTATTTAATTCCGATGCAACTTCTGTGTTTCATCGTCAATAAGAAGGTCCAAGGGAAACAGTAAACCTGAAGTGAAGCATCGGAATCTATAACTAGTGTCATAGGAATGGTTCAAAACATAGACAGTAAGAAGAGTCAGTCTTCTTGTACTTAATTCGGCATTGTGCCTTTTGTATCTTATTCGGATGCAATTTCTGTGTTTCATCGTCAACAAGAAGGTCCAAGGGATACAGTAAACCTGAAGTGAAGCATCGGAATCTATAACTAGTGTCATAGGAATGGTTCAAACCATAGACAGTAAGAAGAGTCAGTCTTCTTGTACTTGAGTCGGCATTGTGCCTCTTGTATTTAATTCCGATGCAATTTCTGTGTTTCATCGTCAATAAGAAGGTCAGAGGGATACAGTAAAACTGAAGTGAAGCATCGGAATCTATAACTAGTATCACAGGAATGGTTCAAAACAAAGTCAGTAAGAAGAGTCGGTCTTCATGTACTTATGTCGGCATTGTGCCTTTTGTATTTAATTCCGGTGCAATTTCTGTGTTTCAACGTCAATAAGGAAGTCAGAGGGATACAGTAAACCTGAAGTGAAGCATTGGAATCTATAACTAGTGTCACAGGAATGGTTCAAAGCATAGTCAGTAAGAACAGTCAGTCTTCTTGTCCTTAAGTCGGCATTGTGCCTTTTGTATCTTATTCGGATGCAATTTCTGTGTTTCATCGTCAACAAGAAGGTCCAAGGGATACAGTAAACCTGAAGTGAAGCATCGGAATCTATAACTAGTGTCATAGGAATGGTTCAAAACATAGACAGTAAGAAGAGTCAGTCTTCTTGTACATGAGTCGGCATTGTGCCTCTTGTATTTAATTCCGATGCAATTTCTGTGTTTCATCGTCAATAAGAACGTCCAAGGGATACAGTAAACCTGGAGTGAAGCATCGGAATCTATAACAGGTGTCACAGGAGTGGTTCAAAACATAGTCAGTAAGAAGAGTCGGTCTTCACGTACTAAAGTCGGCATTGTGTCTTTTGTATTAAATCCCGATGTAATTTCTGTGTTTCATCGTCAATAAGAAGGTCAAAGGGATACAGTAAACCTGAAGTGAAGCATCGGAATCTATAACTAGTGCCATAGGAATGGTTCAAAGCATAGACAGTAAGAAGAGTCAGTCTTCATGTACTTGAGTCGGCATTATGCTTTTGTATTAAATTCCGATGCAATTTCTGTGTTTCATCGTCAATAAGTAGGTCCAAGGGATACAGTAAACCTGGAGTGAAGCATAGGAATTTATAACTAGTGCACAGGAATGGGTCAAAACATAGTCAGTACTTAAGTCGGTATTGTGCCTTTTGTATTTCATTCCGATGCAATATCTGTGTTTCATCGTCAATAAAAAGGTCCAAGGGGTACAGTAAACCTGAAGTCAAGCATCGGAATCTATAACTAGTGTCACAGGAATGGTTCAAAACATAGTCAGAAAGAAGAGTCAGTCTTCTTGTACTGAAGTCGGCATTGTGCCTTTTGTATTTAATACCGATGCAACTTCTGTGTTTCATCGTTAATATGAAAGTCCAAGGGATACAGTAAACCTGAAGTGAAGCATCGGAATCTATAACTAGTGTCATAGGAATGGTTCAAAACATAGACAGGAAGAAGAGTCAGTATTCTTGTACTTGAGTCGGCATTGTGCCTTTTGTATTTAATTCCGATGCAATATCTGTGTTTCATCGTCAATAAGAAGCTCCAAGGGATACAGTAAACCTAAAGTGAAGCATCGGAATCTATAACTAGTGTCACAGGAATGGTTCAAAACATAGTCAGTACTTAAGTCGGCACTGTGCCTTTTGTATTTCATTCCGATGCAATTTCTGTGATTGATTGTTAATAAGAAGGTCCAAGGGATACTGTAAACCTGAACTGAAGCATCGGAATCTACAACTAGTGTCACAGGAATGGTTCAAAACATAGTCAGTAAGAAGAGTCAGTCTTCTTGTACTTGAGTCGGCATTGTGCCTTTTGTATTTAATCCCGATGCAATTTCTTTGTTTCATCGTCAATGAGAAGGTCAAAGGGATACAGTAAACCTGAAGTGAAGCATCGGAATCTATACTAGTGCCATAGGAATGGTTCAAAACATAGACAGTAAGAAGAGTCAGGCTTCTTGTACTTGAGTCGGCATTGTGCCTTTTGTATTTATTTCCGATGCAATTTCTGTGTTTCATCGTCAATAAGAAGGTCCAAGGGATACAGTAAACCTGAAGTGAAGCATCGGAATCTATAACTAGTGTCACAGGAATGGTTCAAAACATAGTCAGTAAGAAGAGTCGGTCTTCATGTACTTAAGTCGGCATTGTGCCTTTTGTATTTAATCCCGATGCAATTTCTTTGTTTCATCGCCAATAAGAAGGTCAAAGGGATACAGTAAACCTGAAGTGAAGAATCGGAATCTATACTAGTGCCATAGGAATGGTTCAAAACATAGACAGTAAGAAGAGTCAGGCTTCTTGTACTTGAGTCGGCATTGTGCCTTTTGTATTTTTTTCCGATGCAATTTCTGTGTTTCATCGTCAATAAGAAGGTCCAAGGGATACAGTAAACCTGAAGTCAAGCATCGGAATCTATAACTAGTGTCACAGGAATGGTTCAAAACATAGTCAGTACTTAGGTCGGCATTGTGCCTTTTGTATTTCATTCCGATGCAATTTCTGTGTTTCATCGTCTTTAAGAAGGTCCAAGGTATACCGTAAACCTGAAGTGAAGCATCTAAATCTATAACTAGTGTCACAGGAATGGTTCAAAATATAGTTAGAAAGAAGAGTCAATCTTCCTGTACTGAAGTCGGCATTGTGCCTTTTGTATTTAATTCCGATGCAACTTCTGTGTTTCATCGTTAATAAGAAGGTCCAAGGGATACAGTAAACCTGAAGTGAAGCATCGGAATCTATAACTAGTGTCATAGGAATGGTTCAAAACATAGACAGTAAGAAGAGTCAGTATTCTTGTACTTGAGTCGGCATTGTGCCTTTTGTATTTGATTCCGATGCAATTTCTGTGTTTCATCGTCAATAAGAAATTCCAAGGGATACAGTAAACCTAAAGTGAAGCATCGGAATCGATAACTAGTGTCAATGGAATGGTTCAAAACATAGACAGTAGGAAGAGTCAGTCTTCTTGTACTTAAGTCGGCATTGTGCGTTTTGTATTTAATTCCAGTGCAATTTCTGTGTTTCATCGTCATTAAGAAGGTCAGAGGGACACAGTGAACCTGGAGTGAAGCATCGGACTCTATAACTAATGTAACATGAATGGTACAAAACATAGTCAGTAAGAAGCGTCAGTCTTCTTTTTCTTAAGTCGGCCTTGTGCCTTTTGTATTTAATTCCGAAGCAATTTCTGTGTTTCATTGTCAATAAGATGGTACAAGAGATACAGTTAACCTGGAGTGAAGAATCGGAATCTATAACTAGTGTCACAGGAATGGTTCAATACATAGTCAGTAAGAAGAGTCGGTCTTCATGTACTTAAGTCAGCATTGTGCCTTTTATATATAATTCCGGTGCAATTTCTGTGTCTCATCGTCAATAAGAAGGTCCAAGGGAAACAGTAAACCTGAAGTGAAGCATCGGAATCTATAACTAGTGTCACAGGAATGGTAAAAACATAGTCAGTAAGAAGAGTCAGTCTTCTTGCCCTTAAGTCGGCATTGTGCCTTTTATATTTAATTCCGATGCAATTTCTGTGTTTCATCGTCAATAAGAAGGTCCAAGGGATACAGTAAATCTGGAGTGAAGCATCGGAATCTATAACTAGTGTCACAGGAATGGTTCAAAACATAGACAGTAAGTAGATACAGACTTGTTGTACTTAAGTCGGCATTGTTTCTTTTGTATTTAGTTCCGATGTAACTTCTGTGTTTCATCGTTAATAAGAAAGTCCAAGGGATACAGTAAACCTGAAGTGAAGCATCGGAATCTATAACTAGTGTCATAGGAATGGTTCAAAACATAGTCATTAAGAAAAGTCAGTCTTCAAGTATTTAAGTCGCCATTGTGCCTTTTCTATTTAATTCCGTTGCAATTTCTGTGTTTCATCGTCAACAAGAAGGTCAGAGGGATACAGTAAAACTGAAGTAAAGCATCGGAATCAAAAACTAGTGTCATAGGAATGGTTAAAAACATAGACAGTAAGAAGAGTAAGTCTTCTTGTACCTGAGTCGGCGTTGTGCATTTTGTTTTTAATTCCGATGCAACTTCTGTGTTTCATCGTCAATAAGAAGGTCCAAGGGAAACAGTAAACCTGAAGTGAAGCATCGGAATCTATAACTAGTGTCATAGGAATGGTTCAAAACATAGACAGTAAGAAGAGTCAGTCTTCTTGTACTTAAGTCGGCATTGTGCCTTTTGTATCTTATTCGGATGCAATTTCTGTGTTTCATCGTCAACAAGAAGGTCCAAGGGATACAGTAAACCTGAAGTGAAGCATCGGAATCTATAACTAGTGTCATAGGAATGGTTCAAACCATAGACAGTAAGAAGAGTCAGTCTTCTTGTACTTGAGTCGGCATTGTGCCTCTTGTATTTAATTCTGATGCAATTTCTGTGTTTCATCGTCAATAAGAAGGTCAGAGGGATACAGTAAAACTGAAGTGAAGCATCGGAATCTATAACTAGTATCACAGGAATGGTTCAAAACAAAGTCAGTAAGAAGAATCGGTCTTCATGTACTTATGTCGGCATTGTGCCTTTTGTATTTAATTCCGGTGCAATTTCTGTGTTTCAACGTCAATAAGGAAGTCAGAGGGATACAGTAAACCTGAAGTGAAGCATCAGAATCTATAACTAGTGTCACAGGAATGGTTCAAAGCATAGTCAGTAAGAACAGTCAGTCTTCTTGTCCTTAAGTCGGCATTGTGCCTTTTGTATCTTATTCGGATGCAATTTTTGTGTTTCATCGTCAACAAGAAGGTCCAAGGGATACAGTAAACCTGAAGTGAAGCATCGGAATCTATAACTAGTGTCATAGGAATGGTTCAAAACATAGACAGTAAGAAGAGTCAGTCTTCTTGTACTTGAGTCGGCATTGTGCCTCTTGTATTTAATTCCGATGCAATTTCTGTGTTTCATCGTCAATAAGAAGGTCCAAGGGATACAGTAAACCTGGAGTGAAGCATCGGAATCTATAACAGGTGTCACAGGAGTGGTTCAAAACATAGTCAGTAAGAAGAGTCGGTCTTCACGTACTAAAGTCGGCATTGTGTCTTTTGTATTTAATCCCGATGTAATTTCTGTGTTTCATCGTCAATAAGAAGGTCAAAGGGATACAGTAAACCTGAAGTGAAGCATCGGAATCTATAACTAGTGCCATAGGAATGGTTCAAACCATAGACAGTAAGAAGAGTCAGTCTTCATGTACTTGAGTCGGCATTATGCTTTTGTATTAAATTCCGATGCAATTTCTGTGTTTCATCGTCAATAAGTAGGTCCAAGGGATACAGTAAACCTGGAGTGAAGCATAGGAATTTATAACTAGTGCACAGGAATGGGTCAAAACATAGTCAGTACTTAAGTCGGTATTGTGCCTTTTGTATTTCATTCCGATGCAATATCTGTGTTTCATCGTCAATAAAAAGGTCCAAGGGATACAGTAAACCTGAAGTCAAGCATCGGAATCTATAACTAGTGTCACAGGAATGGTTCAAAACATAGTCAGAAAGAAGAGTCAGTCTTCTTGTACTGAAGTCGGCATTGTGCCTTTTGTATTTAATTCCGATGCAACTTCTGTGTTTCATCGTTAATATGAAAGTCCAAGGGATACAGTAAACCTGAAGTGAAGCATCGGAATCTATAACTAGTGTCATAGGAATGGTTCAAAACATAGACAGGAAGAAGAGTCAGTATTCTTGTACTTGAGTCGGCATTGTGCCTTTTGTATTTAATTCCGATGCAATATCTGTGTTTCATCGTCAATAAGAAGCTCCAAGGGATACAGTTAACCTAAAGTGAAGCATCGGAATCTATAACTAGTGTCACAGGAATGGTTCAAAACATAGTCAGTACTTAAGTCGGCACTGTGCCTTTTGTATTTCATTCCGATGCAATTTCTGTGATTGATTGTTAATAAGAAGGTCCAAGGGATACTGTAAACCTGAACTGAAGCATCGGAATCCATAACTAGTGTCACAGGAATGGTTCAAAACATAGTCAGTAAGAAGAGTCAGTCTTCTTGTACTTGAGTCGGCATTGTGCCTTTTGTATTTAATCCCGATGCAATTTCTTTGTTTCATCGTCAATAAGAAGGTCAAAGGGATACAGTAAACCTGAAGTGAAGCATCGGAATCTATACTAGTGCCATAGGAATGGTTCAAAACATAGACAGTAAGAAGAGTCAGGCTTCTTGTAGTTGAGTCGGCATTGTGCCTTTTGTATTTATTTCCGACGCAATTTCTGTGTTTCATCGTCAATAATAAGGTCCAAGGGATACAGTAAACCTGGAGTGAAGCATAGGAATTTATAACTAGTGCACAGGAATGGGTCAAAACATAGTCAGTACTTAAGTCGGTATTGTGCCTTTTGTATTTCATTCCGATGCAATATCTGTGTTTCATCGTCAATAAAAAGGTCCAAGGGGTACAGTAAACCTGAAGTCAAGCATCGGAATCTATAACTAGTGTCACAGGAATGGTTCAAAACATAGTCAGAAAGAAGAGTCAGTCTTCTTGTACTGAAGTCGGCATTGTGCCTTTTGTATTTAATACCGATGCAACTTCTGTGTTTCATCGTTAATATGAAAGTCCAAGGGATACAGTAAACCTGAAGTGAAGCATCGGAATCTATAACTAGTGTCATAGGAATGGTTCAAAACATAGACAGGAAGAAGAGTCAGTATTCTTGTACTTGAGTCGGCATTGTGCCTTTTGTATTTAATTCCGATGCAATATCTGTGTTTCATCGTCAATAAGAAGCTCCAAGGGATACAGTAAACCTAAAGTGAAGCATCGGAATCTATAACTAGTGTCACAGGAATGGTTCAAAACATAGTCAGTACTTAAGTCGGCACTGTGCCTTTTGTATTTCATTCCGATGCAATTTCTGTGATTGATTGTTAATAAGAAGGTCCAAGGGATACTGTAAACCTGAACTGAAGCATCGGAATCTACAACTAGTGTCACAGGAATGGTTCAAAACATAGTCAGTAAGAAGAGTCAGTCTTCTTGTACTTGAGTCGGCATTGTGCCTTTTGTATTTAATCCCGATGCAATTTCTTTGTTTCATCGTCAATAAGAAGGTCAAAGGGATACAGTAAACCTGAAGTGAAGCATCGGAATCTATACTAGTGCCATAGGAATGGTTCAAAACATAGACAGTAAGAAGAGTCAGGCTTCTTGTACTTGAGTCGGCATTGTGCCTTTTGTATTTATTTCCGACGCAATTTCTGTGTTTCATCGTCAATAATAAGGTCCAAGGGATACAGTAAACCTGAAGTGAAGCATCGGAATCTATAACTAGTGTCACAGGAATGGTTCAAAACATAGTCAGTAAGAAGAGTCGGTCTTCATGTACTTAAGTCGGCATTGTGCCTTTTGTATTTAATCCCGATGCAATTTCTTTGTTTCATCGCCAATAAGAAGGTCAAAGGGATACAGTAAACCTGAAGTGAAGAATCGGAATCTATACTAGTGCCATAGGAATGGTTCAAAACATAGACAGTAAGAAGAGTCAGGCTTCTTGTACTTGAGTCGGCATTGTGCCTTTTGTATTTTTTTCCGATGCAATTTCTGTGTTTCATCGTCAATAAGAAGGTCCAAGGGATACAGTAAACCTGAAGTCAAGCATCGGAATCTATAACTAGTGTCACAGGAATGGTTCAAAACATAGTCAGTACTTAGGTCGGCATTGTGCCTTTTGTATTTCATTCCGATGCAATTTCTGTGTTTCATCGTCTTTAAGAAGGTCCAAGGTATACCGTAAACCTGAAGTGAAGCATCTAAATCTATAACTAGTGTCACAGGAATGGTTCAAAATATAGTTAGAAAGAAGAGTCAATCTTCCTGTACTGAAGTCGGCATTGTGCCTTTTGTATTTAATTCCGATGCAACTTCTGTGTTTCATCGTTAATAAGAAGGTCCAAGGGATACAGTAAACCTGAAGTGAAGCATCGGAATCTATAACTAGTGTCATAGGAATGGTTCAAAACATAGACAGTAAGAAGAGTCAGTATTCTTGTACTTGAGTCGGCATTGTGCCTTTTGTATTTGATTCCGATGCAATTTCTGTGTTTCATCGTCAATAAGAAATTCCAAGGGATACAGTAAACCTAAAGTGAAGCATCGGAATCGATAACTAGTGTCAATGGAATGGTTCAAAACATAGACAGTAGGAAGAGTCAGTCTTCTTGTACTTAAGTCGGCATTGTGCGTTTTGTATTTAATTCCAGTGCAATTTCTGTGTTTCATCGTCATTAAGAAGGTCAGAGGGACACAGTGAACCTGGAGTGAAGCATCGGACTCTATAACTAATGTAACATGAATGGTACAAAACATAGTCAGTAAGAAGCGTCAGTCTTCTTTTTCTTAAGTCGGCCTTGTGCCTTTTGTATTTAATTCCGAAGCAATTTCTGTGTTTCATTGTCAATAAGATGGTACAAGAGATACAGTTAACCTGGAGTGAAGAATCGGAATCTATAACTAGTGTCACAGGAATGGTTCAATACATAGTCAGTAAGAAGAGTCGGTCTTCATGTACTTAAGTCAGCATTGTGCCTTTTATATATAATTCCGGTGCAATTTCTGTGTCTCATCGTCAATAAGAAGGTCCAAGGGAAACAGTAAACCTGAAGTGAAGCATCGGAATCTATAACTAGTGTCACAGGAATGGTAAAAACATAGTCAGTAAGAAGAGTCAGTCTTCTTGCCCTTAAGTCGGCATTGTGCCTTTTATATTTAATTCCGATGCAATTTCTGTGTTTCATCGTCAATAAGAAGGTCCAAGGGATACAGTAAATCTGGAGTGAAGCATCGGAATCTATAACTAGTGTCACAGGAATGGTTCAAAACATAGACAGTAAGTAGATACAGACTTGTTGTACTTAAGTCGGCATTGTTTCTTTTGTATTTAGTTCCGATGTAACTTCTGTGTTTCATCGTTAATAAGAAAGTCCAAGGGATACAGTAAACCTGAAGTGAAGCATCGGAATCTATAACTAGTGTCATAGGAATGGTTCAAAACATAGTCATTAAGAAAAGTCAGTCTTCAAGTATTTAAGTCGCCATTGTGCCTTTTCTATTTAATTCCGTTGCAATTTCTGTGTTTCATCGTCAACAAGAAGGTCAGAGGGATACAGTAAAACTGAAGTAAAGCATCGGAATCAAAAACTAGTGTCATAGGAATGGTTAAAAACATAGACAGTAAGAAGAGTAAGTCTTCTTGTACCTGAGTCGGCGTTGTGCATTTTGTTTTTAATTCCGATGCAACTTCTGTGTTTCATCGTCAATAAGAAGGTCCAAGGGAAACAGTAAACCTGAAGTGAAGCATCGGAATCTATAACTAGTGTCATAGGAATGGTTCAAAACATAGACAGTAAGAAGAGTCAGTCTTCTTGTACTTAAGTCGGCATTGTGCCTTTTGTATCTTATTCGGATGCAATTTCTGTGTTTCATCGTCAACAAGAAGGTCCAAGGGATACAGTAAACCTGAAGTGAAGCATCGGAATCTATAACTAGTGTCATAGGAATGGTTCAAACCATAGACAGTAAGAAGAGTCAGTCTTCTTGTACTTGAGTCGGCATTGTGCCTCTTGTATTTAATTCTGATGCAATTTCTGTGTTTCATCGTCAATAAGAAGGTCAGAGGGATACAGTAAAACTGAAGTGAAGCATCGGAATCTATAACTAGTATCACAGGAATGGTTCAAAACAAAGTCAGTAAGAAGAATCGGTCTTCATGTACTTATGTCGGCATTGTGCCTTTTGTATTTAATTCCGGTGCAATTTCTGTGTTTCAACGTCAATAAGGAAGTCAGAGGGATACAGTAAACCTGAAGTGAAGCATCAGAATCTATAACTAGTGTCACAGGAATGGTTCAAAGCATAGTCAGTAAGAACAGTCAGTCTTCTTGTCCTTAAGTCGGCATTGTGCCTTTTGTATCTTATTCGGATGCAATTTTTGTGTTTCATCGTCAACAAGAAGGTCCAAGGGATACAGTAAACCTGAAGTGAAGCATCGGAATCTATAACTAGTGTCATAGGAATGGTTCAAAACATAGACAGTAAGAAGAGTCAGTCTTCTTGTACTTGAGTCGGCATTGTGCCTCTTGTATTTAATTCCGATGCAATTTCTGTGTTTCATCGTCAATAAGAAGGTCCAAGGGATACAGTAAACCTGGAGTGAAGCATCGGAATCTATAACAGGTGTCACAGGAGTGGTTCAAAACATAGTCAGTAAGAAGAGTCGGTCTTCACGTACTAAAGTCGGCATTGTGTCTTTTGTATTTAATCCCGATGTAATTTCTGTGTTTCATCGTCAATAAGAAGGTCAAAGGGATACAGTAAACCTGAAGTGAAGCATCGGAATCTATAACTAGTGCCATAGGAATGGTTCAAACCATAGACAGTAAGAAGAGTCAGTCTTCATGTACTTGAGTCGGCATTATGCTTTTGTATTAAATTCCGATGCAATTTCTGTGTTTCATCGTCAATAAGTAGGTCCAAGGGATACAGTAAACCTGGAGTGAAGCATAGGAATTTATAACTAGTGCACAGGAATGGGTCAAAACATAGTCAGTACTTAAGTCGGTATTGTGCCTTTTGTATTTCATTCCGATGCAATATCTGTGTTTCATCGTCAATAAAAAGGTCCAAGGGATACAGTAAACCTGAAGTCAAGCATCGGAATCTATAACTAGTGTCACAGGAATGGTTCAAAACATAGTCAGAAAGAAGAGTCAGTCTTCTTGTACTGAAGTCGGCATTGTGCCTTTTGTATTTAATTCCGATGCAACTTCTGTGTTTCATCGTTAATATGAAAGTCCAAGGGATACAGTAAACCTGAAGTGAAGCATCGGAATCTATAACTAGTGTCATAGGAATGGTTCAAAACATAGACAGGAAGAAGAGTCAGTATTCTTGTACTTGAGTCGGCATTGTGCCTTTTGTATTTAATTCCGATGCAATATCTGTGTTTCATCGTCAATAAGAAGCTCCAAGGGATACAGTTAACCTAAAGTGAAGCATCGGAATCTATAACTAGTGTCACAGGAATGGTTCAAAACATAGTCAGTACTTAAGTCGGCACTGTGCCTTTTGTATTTCATTCCGATGCAATTTCTGTGATTGATTGTTAATAAGAAGGTCCAAGGGATACTGTAAACCTGAACTGAAGCATCGGAATCCATAACTAGTGTCACAGGAATGGTTCAAAACATAGTCAGTAAGAAGAGTCAGTCTTCTTGTACTTGAGTCGGCATTGTGCCTTTTGTATTTAATCCCGATGCAATTTCTTTGTTTCATCGTCAATAAGAAGGTCAAAGGGATACAGTAAACCTGAAGTGAAGCATCGGAATCTATACTAGTGCCATAGGAATGGTTCAAAACATAGACAGTAAGAAGAGTCAGGCTTCTTGTAGTTGAGTCGGCATTGTGCCTTTTGTATTTATTTCCGACGCAATTTCTGTGTTTCATCGTCAATAATAAGGTCCAAGGGATACAGTAAACCTGAAGTGAAGCATCGGAATCTATAACTAGTGTCATAGGAATGGTTCAAAACATAGTCAGTAAGAAGAGTCGGTCTTCATGTACTTAAGTCGGCATTGTGCCTTTTGTATTTAATCCCGATGCAATTTCTTTGTTTCATCGTCAATAAGAAGGTCAAAGGGATACAGTAAACCTGAAGTGAAGAATCGGAATCTATACTAGTGCCATAGGAATGGTTCAAAACATAGACAGTAAGAAGAGTCAGGCTTCTTGTACTTGAGTCGGCATTGTGCCTTTTGTACTTTTTTCCGATGCAATTTCTGTGTTTCATCGTCAATAAGAAGGTCCAAGGGATACAGTAAACCTGAAGTCAAGCATCGGAATCTATAACTAGTGTCACAGGAATGGTTCAAAACATAGTCAGTACTTAGGTCGGCATTGTGCCTTTTGTATTTCATTCCGATGCAATTTCTAAGTTTCATTGTCTTTAAGAAGGTCCAAGGTATACCGTAAACCTGAAGTGAAGCATCGAAATCTATAACTAGTGTCACAGGAATGGTTCAAAATATAGTTAGAAAGAAGAGTCAGTCTTCCTGTACTGAAGTCGGCATTGTGCCTTTTGTATTTAATTCCGATGCAACTTCTGTGTTTCATCGTTAATAAGAAGGTCCAAGGGATACAGTAAACCTGAAGTGAAGCATCGGAATCTGTAACTAGTGTCATAGGAATGGTTCAAAACATAGACAGTAAGAAGAGTCAGTATTCTTGTACTTGAGTCGGCATTGTGCCTTTTGTATTTGATTCCGATGCAATTTCTGTGTTTCATCGTCAATAAGAAATTCCAAGGGATACAGTAAACCTAAAGTGAAGCATCGGAATCGATAACTAGTGTCAATGGAATGGTTCAAAACATAGACAGTAGGAAGAGTCAGTCTTCTTGTACTTAAGTCGGCATTGTGCGTTTTGTATTTAATTCCAGTGCAATTTGTGTGTTTCATCGTCATTAAGAAGGTCAGAGGGACACAGTGAACCTGGAGTGAAGCATCGGACTCTATAACTAATGTAACATGAATGGTACAAAACATAGTCAGTAAGAAGAGTCAGTCTTCTTTTTCTTAAGTCGGCCTAGTGCCTTTTGTATTTAATTCCGAAGCAATTTCTGTGTTTCATTGTCAATAAGATGGTACAAGAGATACAGTTAACCTGGAGTGAAGAATCGGAATCTATAACTAGTGTCACAGGAATGGTTCAATACATAGTCAGTAAGAAGAGTCGGTCTTCATGTACTTAAGTCAGCATTGTGCCTTTTGTATATAATTCCGGTGCAATTTCTGTGTCTCATCGTCAATAAGAAGGTCCAAGGGAAACAGTAAACCTGAAGTGAAGCATCGGAGTCTATAACTAGTGTCACAGGAATGGTTAAAAACATAGTCAGTAAGAAGAGTCAGTCTTCTCGCCCTTAAGTCGGCATTGTGCCTTTTGTATTTAATTCCGATGCAATTTCTGTGTTTCATCGTCAATAAGAAGGTCCCAGGGATACAGTAAATCTGGAGTGAAGCATCGGAATCTATAACTAGTGTCACAGGAATGGTTCAAAACATAGACAGTAAGTAGATACAGACTTGTTGTACTTAAGTCGGCATTGTTTCTTTTGTATTTAGTTCCGATACAATTTCTGTGTTTCATCGACAATAAGAAGGTCCAAGGGATACAGTAAACCTGAAGTGAAGCATCGGAATATATAACTAGTGTCACAGGAATGGTTCAAAACATAGACAGTAAGGAGAGTCAGTCTTCTTGTACTTAAGTCGGCATTGTGCCTTTTGTATTTCATTCCGGTCTAATTTCTGTGTTTCATCGTCAATAAGAAGGTCAGAGGAATACAGTAATACTGAAGTGAAGCATCGGAATCTATAACTAGTGTCACAGGAATGGTTCAAAACATAGACAGGAAGAAGAGTCAGTCTTCTTGTACTTGAGTCGGCATTCTGAATTTTGTATTAAATTCCGATGCAATTTCTGTGTTTCATCGTCAATAAGAAGGTCCTAGGCATACTGTAATCCTAAAGTCAAGCATCGGAATCTATAACTAGTGTCACAGGAATGGTTCAAAACACAGACAATAAGAAGATTCAGTCTTTTTGTACTTGAGTCAGCATTGTGCCTTTTGTATTTAATTCCGATGTAGTTTCTGTGTTTCATCGTCAATAAAAAGGTCCAAATGATACAGTAAACCTGAAGTGAAGCATCGGAATCTATAACTGGTGTCAATGGAATGGTTCAAAACATAGACAGTAAGAAGAGTCAGTCTTCTTGTACTTAAGTCGGCATTGTGCCTTTTGTATTTAATTCCGGTGCAATTTATGTGTTTCATCGTCAATAAGAAGGTCAGAGCGATACAGTACACCTGAAGTGAAGCATCGGAATCTATAACTAGTGTCATAGGAATGGTTAAAAACATAGACAGTAAGAAGAGTAAGTCTTATTGTTCTTGAGTCGGCATTGTGTGTTTTGTATTTAATTCCGATGCAACTTCTGTGTTTCATCGTTAATAAGAATTTCCAAGGGATACAGTAAACCTGAAGTGAAGCATCGGAATGTATAACTAGTGTCATAGGAATGGTTCAAAACATAGACAGTAAGAAGAGTCAGTATTCTTGTACTTGAGTCGGCATTGTGCCTTTTGTATTTGATTCCGATGCAATTTCTGTGTTTCATCGTCAATAAGAAATTCCAAGGGATACAGTAAACCTAAAGTGAAGCATCGGAATCGATAACTAGTGTCAATGGAATGGTTCAAAACATAGACAGTAGGAAGAGTCAGTCTTCTTGTACTTAAGTCGGCATTGTGCGTTTTGTATTTAACTCCAGTGCAATTTGTGTGTTTCATCGTCATTAAGAAGGTCAGAGGGACACAGTGAACCTGGAGTGAAGCATCGGACTCTATAACCAATGTAACATGAATGGTACAAAACATAGTCAGTAAGAAGAGTCAGTCTTCTTTTTCTTAAGTCGGCCTAGTGCCTTTTGTATTTAATTCCGAAGCAATTTCTGTGTTTCATTGTCAATAAGATGGTACAAGAGATACAGTTAACCTGGAGTGAAGAATCGGAATCTATAACTAGTGTCACAGGAATGGTTCAATACATAGTCAGTAAGAAGAGTCGGTCTTCATGTACTTAAGTCAGCATTGTGCCTTTTGTATATAATTCCGGTGCAATTTCTGTGTCTCATCGTCAATAAGAAGGTCCAAGGGAAACAGTAAACCTGAAGTGAAGCATCGGAATCTATAACTAGTGTCACAGGAATGGTTAAAAACATAGTCAGTAAGAAGAGTCAGTCTTCTCGCCCTTAAGTCGGCATTGTGCCTTTTGTATTTAATTCCGATGCAATTTCTGTGTTTCATCGTCAATAAGAAGGTCCAAGGGATACAGTAAATCTGGAGTGAAGCATCGGAATCTATAACTAGTGTCACAGGAATGGTTCAAAACATAGACAGTAAGTAGATACAGACTTGTTGTACTTAAGTCGGCATTGTTTCTTTTGTATTTAGTTCCGATACAATTTCTGTGTTTCATCGACAATAAGAAGGTCCAAGGGATACAGTAAACCTGAAGTGAAGCATCGGAATATATAACTAGTGTCACAGGAATGGTTCAATACATAGTCAGTAAGAAGAGTCGGTCTTCATGTACTTAAGTCAGCATTGTGCCTTTTGTATATAATTCCGGTGCAATTTCTGTGTTTCATCGTCAATAAGAAGGTCAGAGGAATACAGTAATACTGAAGTGAAGCATCGGAATCTATAACTAGTGTCACAGGAATGGTTCAAAACATAGACAGGAAGAAGAGTCAGTCTTCTTGTACTTGAGTCGGCATTCTGAATTTTGTATTAAATTCCGATGCAATTTCTGTGTTTCATCGTCAATAAGAAGGTCCTAGGGATACAGTAATCCTAAAGTCAAGCATCGGAATCTATAACTAGTGTCACAGGAATGGTTCAAAACACAGACAATAAGAAGATTCAGTCTTTTTGTACTTGAGTCAGCATTGTGCCTTTTGTATTTAATTCCGATGTAGTTTCTGTGTTTCATCGTCAATAAAAAGGTCCAAATGATACAGTAAACCTGAAGTGAAGCATCGGAATCTATAACTGGTGTCAATGGAATGGTTCAAAACATAGACAGTAAGAAGAGTCAGTCTTCTTGTACTTAAGTCGGCATTGTGCCTTTTGTATTTAATTCCGGTGCAATTTATGTGTTTCATCGTCAATAAGAAGGTCAGAGCGATACAGTACACCTGAAGTGAAGCATCGGAATCTATAACTAGTGTCATAGGAATGGTTAAAAACATAGACAGTAAGAAGAGTAAGTCTTATTGTTCTTGAGTCGGCATTGTGTGTTTTGTATTTAATTCCGATGCAACTTCTGTGTTTCATCGTTAATAAGAATTTCCAAGGGATACAGTAAACCTGAAGTGAAGCATCGGAATCTATAACTAGTGTCATAGGAATGGTTCAAAACATAGACAGTAAGAAGAGTCAGTATTCTTGTAGTTGAGTCGGCATTGTGCCTTTTGTATTTTATTCCGATGCAATTTCTGTGTTTCATCGTCAATAAGAAGGTCCAAGGTATACAGTAAACCTAAAGTGAAGCATCGGAATCGATAACTAGTGTCAATGGAATGGTTCAAAGCATAGACAGTAAGAAGAGTCAGTCTTCTTGTACTTAAGTCGGCATTGTGCGTTTTGTATTTTATTCCAGTGCAATTTCTGTGTTTCATCGTCATTAAGAAGGTCGGAGGGATACAGTAAACCTGAAGTGAAGAATCGGACTCTATAACTAATATCACATGAATGGTTCAAAACATAGTCAGTAAGCAGAGTCAGTTTTCTTGTTCTTAAGTCGGCCTTGTGCCTTTTGTATTTAATTCCGATGCAATTTCTGTGTTTCATCGTCAATAAGAAGGTCCAAGGGATACAGTAAACCTGGAGTGAAGCATCGGAATCTATAACTAGTGTCACAGGAATGGTTCAAAACATAGACAGTAAGAAGATACAGACTTGTTGTACTTAAGTCGGCACTGTTTCTTTTGTATTTAGTTCCGATACAATTTCTGTGTTTCATCGACAATAAGAAGGTCCAAGGGATACAGTAAACATTAAGTGAAGCATCGGAATCTATAACTAGTGTCACAGGAATGGTTCAAAACATAGACAGTAAGGAGAGTCAGTCTTCTTGTATTTAAGTCGTCATTGTGCCTTTTGTATTTCATTCCAGTGCAATTTCTGTGTATCATCGTCAATAAGAAGGTCCAAGGGATACAGTAAACCTAAAGTGAAGCATCGGAATCTATAACTAGTGTCACAGGAATGGTTCAAAACATAGACAGTAAGGAGAGTCAGTCTTCTTGTACTTAAGTCGGCATTGTGCCTTTTGTATTTCATTCCGGTGCAATTTCTGTGTTTCATCGCCAATAAGAAGGTCAGAGGAATACAGTAAACCTGAAGTGAAGCATCGGAATCTGTAACTAGTGTCACAGGAATGGTTCAAAACATAGACAGGAAGAAGAGTCGGTCTTCTTGTACTTGAGTCGGCATTCTGCCTTTTGTATTAAATTCTAATGCAATTTCTGTGTTTCATCGTCAATAAGAAGGTCCTAGGGATACAGTAATCCTAAAGTCAAGTATCGGAATCTATAACTAGTGTCACAGGAATGGTTCAAAACACAGACAATAAGAAGATTCAGTCTTTTTGTACGTAAGTCAGCATTGTGCCTTTTGTATTTAATTCCGATGTAGTTTCTGTGTTTCATCGTCAATAGAAAGGTCCAAATGATACAGTAAACCTGAAGTGAAGCATCGGAATCTATAACTGGTGTCAATGGAATGGGTCAAAACATAGACAGTAAGGAGAGTCAGTCTTCTTGTACTTAAGTCGGCATTGTGCCTTTTATATTTAATTCCGGTGCAATTTCTGTGTTTCATCGTCAATAAGAAGGTCAGAGCGATACAGTACACCTGAAGTGAAGCATCGGAATCTATAACTAGTGTCATAGGAATGGTTTAAAACATAGACAGTAAGAAGAGTAAGTCTTATTGTTCTTGAGTCGGCATTGTGCCTTTTGTATTTAATTCCGATGCAACTTCTGTGTTTCATCGTTAATATGAATTTCCAAGGGATACAGTAAACCTGAAGTGAAGCATCGGAATCTATAACTAGTGTCATAGGAATGGTTCAAAACATAGACAGTAAGAAGAGTCAGTATTCTTGTAGTTGAGTCAGCATTGTGCCTTTTGTATTTTATTCCGATGCGATTTCTGAGTTTCATCGTCAATAAGAAGGTCCAAGGGATACAGTAAACCTAAAGTGAAGCATCGGAATCGATAACTAGTGTTAATGGAATGGTTCAAAGCATAGACAGTAAGACGAGTCAGTCTTCTTGTACTTAAGTCGGCATTGTGCGTTTTGTATTTTAGTCCAGTGCAATTACTGTGTTTCATCGTCATTAAGAAGGTCGGAGGGATACAGTAAACCTGAAGTGAAGCATCGGACTCTATAACTAATATCACATGAATGGTTCAAAACATAGTCAGTAAGAAGAGTCAGTTTTCTTGTTCTTAAGTCGGCCTTGTGCCTTTTGTATTTAATTCCGATGCAATTTCTGTGTTTCATCGTCAATAAGAAGGTCCAAGCGATACAGTAAACCTGGAGTGAAGCATCGGAATCTATAACTAGTGTCACAGGAATGGTTCAAAACATAGACAGTAAGAAGATACAGACTTGTTGTACTTAAGTCGGCACTGTTTCTTTTGTATTTAGTTCCGATACAATTTCTGTGTTTCATCGACAATAAGAAGGTCCAAGGGATACAGTAAACATGAAGTGAAGCATCGGAATCTATAACTAGTGTCACAGGAATGGTTCAAAACATAGACAGTAAGGAGAGTCAGTCTTCTTGTATTTAAGTCGGCATTGTGCCTTTTGTATTTCATTCCAGTGCAATTTCTGTGTATCATTGTCAATAAGAAGGTCCAAGGGATACAGTAAACCTAAAGTGAAGCATCGGAATCGATAACTAATGTCAATGGAATGGTTCAAAGCAGAGACAGTAAGAAGAGTCAGTCTTCTTGTACTTAAGTCGGCATTGTGCGTTTTGTATTTTATTCCAGTGCAATTTCTGTGTTTCATCGTCATTAAGAAGGTCAGAGGGATACAGTAAACCTGAAGTGAAGCATCGGACTGTATAACTAATGTCACATGAATGGTTCAGAACATAGTCAGTAAGAAGAGTCAATCTTCTTGTTCTTAAGTCGGCCTTGTGCCTTTTGTATTTAATTCCGATGCAATTTCTGTGTTTCATCGTCAATAAGAAGGTCCAAGGGATACAGTTAACCTGCAGTGAAGCATCGGAATCTATAACTAGTGTCACAGGAATGGTTCAAAACATAGTCAGTAAGAAGAGTCGGTCTTCATGTACTTATGTCAGCATTGTGCCTTTTGTATATAATTCCGGTGCAATTTCTGTGTTTCATCGTCAATAAGAAGGTCAAAGGGAAACAGAAAACCAGAAGTGAAGCATCGGAATCTTTAACTAGTCTCACAGGAATGGTTAAAAACATAGTCAGTAAGAAGCGTCAGTCTTCTTGTCCTTAAGTCGGCATTGTGCCTTTTGTATTTAATTCCGATGCAATTTCTGTGTTTCATCGTCAATAAGAAGGTCCAAGGGATACAGTAAACCTGGAGTGAAGCATCGGAATCTATAACTAGTGTCACAGGAGTGGTTCAAAACATATACAGTAAGAAGATACAGACTTGTTGTACTTAAGTCGGCATTGTTTCTTTTGTATTTAGTTCCGATACAATTTCTGTGTTTCATCGACAATAAGAAGGTCCAAGGGATACAGTAAACCTGAAGTGAAGCATCGGAATCTATAACTAGTGTCACAGGAATGGTTCAAAACATAGACAGTAACTAGAGTCAGTCTTCTTGTACTTAAGTCGGCATTGTGCCTTTTGTATTTCATTCCGGTACAATTTCTGTGTTTCATCGCCAATAAGAAGGTCAGAGGAATACAGTAAACCTGAAGTGAAGCATCGGAATCTATAACTAGTGTCACAGGAATGGTTCAAAACATAGACAGGAAGAAGAGTCAGTCTTCTTGTACTTGAGTCGGCATTCTGCCTTTTGTATTAAATTCCGATGCAATTTCTGTGTTTCATCGTCAATAAGAAGGTCCTAGGGATACAGTAATCCTAAAGTCAAGCATCGGAATCTATAACTAGTGTCACAGGAATAGTTCAAAACATAGTCAGTACTTAAGTCGGCATTGTGCCTTTTGTATTTCATTCCGATGCAATTGCTGTGTTTCATCGTCAATAAGAAGGTCCAAGGTATACAGTAAACCTGAACTGAAGCATCGGAATCTATAACTAGTGTCACAGGAATGGTTCAAAACATAGTCAGTAAGATGAGTCGGTCTTCATGTACTTAAGTCGCCATTGTGCCTTTTGTTTTTAATTCCGACGTAATTTCTGTGTTTCATCGTCAATAAGCAGGTCAGAGGGATACAGTAAACCTGAAGTGAAGCATCGGAATCAATAACTAGAGTCATAGGAATGGTTCAAAACATAGTCAGTACTTAGGTCGGCATTGTGCCTTTTGTATTTCATTCCGATGCAATTTCTGTGTTTCATCGTCAATAAGAAGGTCCGAGGTATACAGAAAACCTGAAGTGAAGCATCGAAATCTATAACTAGTGTCACAGGAATGGTTCAAAACATAGTCAGAAAGAAGAGTCAGTCTTCCTGTACTGAAGTCGGCATTGTGCCTTTTGTATTTAATTTCGATGCAACTTCAGTGTTTCATCGTTAATAAGAAGGTCCAAGGGATACAGTAAACCTGAAGTGAAGCATCGGAATATATAACTCGTGTCATAGGAATGGTTCAAAACATAGACAGTAAGAAGAGTCAGTATTCTTGTACTTGAGTCGGCATTGTGCCTTTTGTATTTGATTCCGATGCAATTTCTGTGTTTCATCGTCAATAAGAAATTCCAAGGGATACAGTAAACCTAAAGTGAAGCATCGGAATCGATAACTAGTGTCAATGGAATGGTTCAAAACATAGACAGTAAGAAGAGTCAGTCTTCTTGTACTAAAGTCGGCATTGTGCGTTTTGTATTTAATTCCAGTGCAATTTCTGTGTTTCATCGTCATTAAGAATGTCAGAGGGACACAGTGAACCTGGAGTGAAGCATCGGAATCTATAACTAGTGTCATAATAATGGTTAAAAACATAGACAGTAAGAAGAGTAAGTCTTATTGTTCTTGAGTCGGCATTGTGCCTTTTGTATTTAATTCCGATGCAACTTCTGTGTTTCATCGTTAATAAGAATTTCCAAGGGATACAGTAAACCTGAAGTGAAGCATCGGAATCTATAACTAGTGTCATAGGAATGGTTCAAAACATAGACAGTAAGAAGAGTCAGTATTCTTGTAGTTGAGTCGGCATTGTGCCTTTTGTACTTTATTCCGATGCAATTTCTGTGTTTCATCGTCAATAAGAAGGTCCAAGGGATACAGTAAACCTAAAGTGAAGCATCGGAATCGATAACTAGTGTCAATGGAATGGTTCAAAGCATAGACAGTAAGAAGAGTCAGTCTTCTTGTACTTAAGTCGGCATTGTGCGTTTTGTATTTTATTCCAGTGCAATTTCTGTGTTTCATCGTCACTAAGAAGGTCGGAGGGATACAGTAAACCTGAAGTGAAGCATCGGACTCTATAACTAATATCACATGAATGGTTCAAAACATAGTCAGTAAGAAGAGTCAGATTTCTTGTTCTTAAGTCGGCCTTGTGCCTTTTGTATTTAATTCCGATGCAATTTCTGTGTTTCATCGTCAATAAGAAGGTCCAAGGGATACAGTAAACCTGGAGTGAAGCATCGGAATCTATAACTAGTGTCACAGGAATGGTTCAAAACATAGACAGTAAGAAGATACAGACTTGTTGTACTTAAGTCGGCACTGTTTCTTTTGTATTTAGTTCCGATACAATTTCTGTGTTTCATCGACAATAAGAAGGTCCAAGGGATACAGTAAACATGAAGTGAAGCATCGGAATCTATAACTAGTGTCACAGGAATGGTTCAAAACATAGACAGTAAGGAGAGTCAGTCTTCTTGTATTTAAGTCGGCATCGTGCCTTTTGTATTTCATTCTAGTGCAATTTCTGTGCATAATCGTCAATAAGAAGGTCCAAGGGATACAGTAAACCTAATGTGAAGCATCGGAATCGATAACTAATGTCAATGGAATGGTTCAAAGCATAAACAGTAAGAAGAGTCAGTCTTCTTGTACTTAAGTCGGCATTGTGCGTTTTGTATTTTATTCCAGTGCAATTTCTGTGTTTCATCGTCAATAAGAAGGTCAAAGGGAAACAGTAAACCTGAAGTGAAGCATCGGAATCTATAACTAGTGTCACAGGAATGGTTAAAAACATAGTCAGTAAGAAGAGTCAGTCTTCTTGTCCTTAAGTCGGCATTGTGCCTTTTGTATTTAGTTCCGATACAATTTCTGTGTTTCATCGACAATAAGAAGGTCCAAGTGATACAGTAAACCTGAAGTGAAGCATCGGAATCTATAACTAGTGTCACAGGAATGGTTCAAAACATAGACAGTAAGGAGAGGCAGTCTTCTTGTACTTAAGTCGGCATTGTGCCTTTTGTATTTCATTCGGGTGCATTTTCTGTGTTTCATTGCCAATAAGAAGGTCAGAGGAATACAGTAAACCTGAAGTGAAGCATCGGAATCTATAACTAGTGTCACAGGAATGGTTCAAAACATAGACAGGAAGAAGAGTCAGTCTTCTTGTACTTGAGTCGGCATTCTGCCTTTTGTATTAAATTCCGATGGAGTTTCTGTGTTTCATCGTCAATAAGAAGGTCCTAGGGATACAGTAATCCTGAAGTCAAGCATCGGAATCTATAACTAGTGTCACAGGAATGGTTCAAAACATAGACAATAAGAAGATTCAGTCTTTTTGTACTTAAGTCAGTATTGTGCCTTTGTATTTAATTCCGATGTAGTTTCTGTGTTTTATCGTCAGTAAAAAGGTCCAAATGATACAATAAACCTGAAGTGAAGCATCGGAATCTATAACTAGTGTCATAGGAATGGTTCAAAACATTGTCAGTAAGATGAGTCAGCCTTCTTGTACTTCAGTCGCCATTGTGCCTTTTGTATTTAATTCCAATGCAATTTCTGTGTTTCATCGTTAATAAGAAGGTCAGAGGGATACAGTAAAACCTGAAGTGAAGCATCGGAATCAATAACTAGTGTCATAGGAATGGTTCAAGACATAGACAGTAAGAAGAGTCAGTCTTCTAGTACTTGAGCCGGCATTGTGCCTTTTGTATTAAATTCCGATGCAATTTCTGTGTTTCATCGTCAATAAGAAGGTCCAAGGTATACAGTAAACCTGAAGTGAAGCATCGAAATCTATAACTAGTGTCATAGGAATGGTTCAAAACATAGACAGTAAGAAGAGTCAGTCTTCTTGTACTTGAGTCGGCATTGTGCCTTTTGTTTTAAATTCCGAAGCAATGGCTGTGTTTCATCGTCAATAAGAAGGTTCAAGGGATACAGTAAACCTGAAGTCAAGCATCGGATTCTATAACTAGTGTCACAGGAATGGTTCAAAACATAGTCAGTACTTAAGTCGGCATTGTGCCTTTTGTATTTCATTCCGATGCAATTTCTGTGTTTCATCGTCAATAAGAAGGTCCAAGGTATACAGTAAAACTGAAGTGAAGCATCGAAATCTATAACTAGTGTCATAGGAATGGTTCAAAACATAGACAGTAAGAAGAGTCAGTATTCTTGTACTTGAGTCGGCATTGTGCCTTTTGTATTTGATTCCGATGCACTTTCGGTGTTTCATCGTCAATAAGAAATTCCAAGGGATACAGTAAACCTAAAGTGAAGCATCGGAATCGAAAACTAGTGTCAATGGAATGGTTCAAAACATAGACAGTAAGAAGAGTCAGTCTTCTTGTACTTAAGTCGGCATTGTGCGTTTTGTATTTAATTCCAGTGCAATTTCTGTGTTTCAACGTCATTAAGAAGGTCAGAGGGACATAGTGAACCTGGGGTGAAGCATCGGACTCTATAACTAATGTCACATGAATGGTACAAAACATAGTCAGTAAGAAGAGTCAGTCTCCTTGTTCTTAAGTCGGCCTTGTGCATTTTGTATTTCATTCCGATGCAATTTCTGTGTTTCATCGTCAATAAGAATTCCAAGTGATACAGTATACCTGAACTGAAGCATCGGAATCTATAACTAGTGTCACAGGAATTGTTCAAAACATAGTCAGTAAGATGAGTCAGTCTTCATGTACTTAAGTCGCCATTGTGCCTTTTGTATTTAATTCCGACACAATTTCTGTGTTTCATCGTCAATAAGACGGTCAGAGGGATACAGTAAACCTGAAGTGAAGCATCGGAATCAATAACTAGTGTCATAGGAATGGTTCAAGGCATAGACAGTAAGAAGAGTCAGTCTTCTAGTACTTGAGCCGGCATTGTGCCTTTTGTATTAAATTCCGATGCAATTTCTGTGTTTCATCGTCAATAAGAAGGTCCAAGGTATACAGTAAACCTGAAGTAAAGCATCGAAATCTATAACTAGTGTCACAGGAATGGTTCAAAACATAGTGAGAAAGAAGAGTCAGTCTTCCTGTACTGAAGTCGGCATTGTGCCTTTTAAATTTAATTCCGATGCAACTTCTGTGTTTCATCGTTAATAAGAAGGTCCAAGGGATACAGTAAACCTGAAGTGAAGCATCGTAATCTATAACTAGTGGCACAGGAATGGTTCAAAACATAGTCAGAAAGAAGAGTCAGTCTTCCTGTACTGTAGTCGGCATTGTGCCTTTTGTATTTAATTCCGATGCAACTTCTGTGTTTCATCGTTAATACGAAGGTCCAAGGGATACAGTAAACCAGATGTGAAGCATCGGAATCTATAACTAGTGTCATAGGAATGGTTCAAAACATAGACAGTAAGAAGAGTCAGTATTCTTGTACTTGAGTCGGCATTGTGCCTTTTGTATTTGATTCCGATGCGATTTCTGTGTTTCATCGTCAATATGAAATTCCAAGGGATACAGTAAACCTAAAGTGAAGCATCGGAATCGATAACTAGTGTCAATGGAATGGTTCAAAACATAGACAGTAAGAAGAGTCAGTCTTCTTGTACTTAAGTCGGCATTGTGCGTTTTGTATTTAATTCCAGTGCAATTTCTGTGTTTCATCGTCATTAAGAAGGTCAGAGGGACACAGTGAACCTGGAGTGAAGCATCGGACTCTATAACTAATGTCACATGAATGGTACAAAACATAGTCAGTAAGAAGAGTCAGGCTTCTTGTTCTTAAGTCGGCCTTGTGCCTTTTGTATTTCATTCCGATTCAATTTCTGTGTTTCATCGTCAATAAGAAGGTTTAAGGGATACAGTATACCTGAACTGAAGCATCGGATTTTATAACTAGTGTCACAGGAATGGTTCAAAACATAGTCAGTAAGATGAGTCAGTCTTCATGTACTTAAGTCGCCATTGTGCCTTTTGTATTTAATTAAGACGCAATTTCTGTGTTTAATCCGCAATAAGACGGTCAGAGGGATACAGTTAACCTGAAGCATCGGTATCAATAACTAGTGTCATAGGAATGGTTCAATACATAGACAGTAAGAAGAGTCAGTCTTCTAGTACTTGAGCCGGCATTGTGCCTTTTGTATTTAATTCCGACGCAATATCTGTGTTTCATCGTCAATAAGAAGGTCCAAGGGATACAGTAAACCTGAAGACAAGCATCGGAATCTATAACTAGTGTCACAGGAATGGTTCAAAACATAGTCAGTACTTAGGTCGGCATTGTGCCTTTTGTATTTCATTCCGATGCAATTTCTGTGTTTCATCGTCAATAAGAAGGTCCAAGGTATACAGAAAACCTGAAGTGAAGCATCGAAATCTATAACTAGTGTCACAAGAATGGTTCAAAACACAGTCAGAAAGAAGAGTCAGTCTTCCTGTACTGAAGTCGGCATTGTGCCTTTTGTATTTAATTCCGATGCAATTTCTGTGTTTCATCGTTAATAAGAAGTTCCAAGGGATACAGTAAACCTGAAGTGGAGCATCGGAATCTATAACTAGTGTCATAGGAATGGTTCAAAACATAGACAGTAAGAAGAGTCAGTATTCTTGTACTTGAGTCGGCAGTGTGCCTTTTGTATATGATTCCGATGAAATTTCTGTGTTTCATCGTCAATAAGAAATTCCAAGCGAAACAGTAAACCTAAAGTGAAGCATCGGAATCGATAACTAGTGTCAATGGAATGGTTCAAAACATAGACAGTAAGAAGAGTCAGTCTTCTTGTACTTAAGCCGGCATTGTGCGTTTTGTATTTAATTCCATTGCAATATCTGTGTTTCATCGTCATTAAGAAGGTCAGAGGGACACAGTGAACCTGGAGTGAAGCATCGGACTCTATAACTAATGTCACATGAATGGTACAAAACATAGTCGGTAAGAAGAATCAGTCTTCTTGTTCTTAAGTCGGCCTTGTGCCTTTTGTATTTCATTCCGATGCAATTTCTGTGTTTCATCGTCAATAAGAAGGTCTTAGTTATACAGTATACCTGAACTGAAGCATCGGAATCTATAACTACTTTCACAGGTATGGTTCAAAACATAGTCAGTAAGATGAGTCAGTCTTCATGTACTTAAGTCGCCATTGTGCCTTTTGTATTTAATTCCGACGCAATTTCTGTGTTTCATCCTCAATAAGACGGTCAGAGGGATACAGTAAACCTGAAGTGAAGCATCGGAATCAATAACTAGTGTCATAGGAATGGTTCAAGACATAGACAGTAAGAAGAGTCAGTCTTCTAGTACTTGAGCCGGCATTGTGCCTTTTGTATTAAATTCCGATGCAATTTCTGTGTTTCATCGTCATTAAGAAGGTCCAAGGGATACAGTAAACCTGAAGACAAGCATCGGAATCTATAACTAGTGTCACAGGAATGGTTCAAAACATAGTCAGTACTTAGGTCGGCATTGTGCCTTCTGTATTTCATTCCGATGCAGTTTCTGTGTTTCATCGTCAATAAGAAGGTCCAAGATATACAGTAAACCTGAAGTGGGGCATCGAAATCTATAACTAGTGTCACAGGAATGGTTCAAAACATAGTCAGAAAGAAGAGTCAGTCTTCCTGTACTGAAGTCGGAATTGTGCCTTTTGTATTTAATTCCGATGCAACTTCTGTGTTTCATCGTTAATAAGAAGGTCGAAGGGGTACAGTAAACCTGAATTGAAGCATCGGAATCTATAACTAGTGCCATAGGAATGGTTTAAAACATAGACAGTAAGAAGAGTCAGTATTCTTGTACTTGAGTCGGCATTGTGCCTTTTGTATTTGATTCCGATGCAATTTCTGTGTTTCATCGTCAATAAGAAATTCCAAGGGATACAGTAAACCTAAAGTGAAGCATCGGAATCGATAACTAGTGTCAATGGAATGGTTCAAAACATAGACAGTAAGAAGAGTCAGTCTTCTTGTACTTAAGTCGGCATTGTGCGTTTTGTATTTAATTCCAGTGCAATATCTGTGTTTCATCGTCATTAAGAAGGTCAGAGGGACACAGTGAACCTGGAGTGAAGCATCGGACTCTATAACTAATGTCACATGAATGGTACAAAACATAGTCAATAAGAAGAGTCAGTCTTCTTGTTCTTAAGTCGGCCTTGTTCCTTTTGTATTTAATTCCGATGCAATTTCTGTGTTTCATCGTCAATAAGATGGTACAAGGGATACGGTATACCTGAAGTGAAGCATCGGAATCAATAACTAGTGTCATAGGAATGGTTCAAGACATAGACAGTAAGAAGAGTCAGTCTTCTAGTACTTGAGCCGGCAATGTGCCTTTTGTATTAAATTCCGATGCAATTTCTGTGTTTCATCGTCAATAAGAAGGTCCAAGGGATACAGTTAACCTGAAGTCAAGCATCGGAATCTATAACTAGTGTCACAGGAATAGTTCAAAACATAGACAATAAGAAGATTCAGTCTTTTTGTACTTAAGTCAGCATTCTGCCTTTTGTATTTAATTCCGATGTAGTTTCTGTGTTTCATCGTCAGTAAAAAGGTCCAAATGATACAGTAAACCTGAAGTGAAGCATCGGAATCTATAACTAGTGTCATAGGAATGGTCCAAAACATTGTCAGTAAGATGAGTCAGTCTTCATGTACTTAAGTCGCCATTGTGCCTTTTGTATTTAATTCCAATGCCATTTCTGTGTTTCATCGTCAGTAAGCAGGTCCAAGGGATACTGTAAACCTGAAGTCAAGCATCGGAATCTATAACTAGTGTCACAGGAATTGCTCAAAACATAGTCAGTACTTAGGTCGGCATTGTGCCTTTTGTATTTCATTCCGATGCAAATTCTGTGTTTCATCGTCAATAAGAAGATCCAAGGTATACAGTAAACCTGAAGTGAAGCATCGAAATCTATAACTAGTGTCACAGGAATGGTTCAAAACATAGTCTGAAAGAAGAGTCAGTCTTCCTGTACTGAAGTCGGCATTGTGCCTTTTGTATTTGATTCCGATGCAATTTCTGTGTTTCATCGTCAATAAGAAATTCCAAGGGATACAGTAAACCTAAAGTGAAGCATCGGAATCGATAACTAGTGTCAATGGAATGGTTCAAAACATAGACAGTAAGAAGAGTAAGTCTTCTTGAACTTAAGTCGGCATTGTGCGTTTTGTATTTAATTCCAGTGCAATTTCTGTGTTTCATCGACAATAAGAAGGTCCAAGGGATACAGTAAACATGAAGTGAAGCATCGGAATCTATAACTAGTGTCACAGGAATGGTTCAAAACATAGACAGTAAGGAGAGTCAGTCTTCTTGTATTTAAGTCGGCATCGTGCCTTTTGTATTTCATTCTAGTGCAATTTCTGTGCATAATCGTCAATAAGAAGGTCCAAGGGATACAGTAAACCTAATGTGAAGCATCGGAATCGATAACTAATGTCAATGGAATGGTTCAAAGCATAAACAGTAAGAAGAGTCAGTCTTCTTGTACTTAAGTCGGCATTGTGCGTTTTGTATTTTATTCCAGTGCAATTTCTGTGTTTCATCGTCAATAAGAAGGTCAAAGGGAAACAGTAAACCTGAAGTGAAGCATCGGAATCTATAACTAGTGTCACAGGAATGGTTAAAAACATAGTCAGTAAGAAGAGTCAGTCTTCTTGTCCTTAAGTCGGCATTGTGCCTTTTGTATTTAGTTCCGATACAATTTCTGTGTTTCATCGACAATAAGAAGGTCCAAGTGATACAGTAAACCTGAAGTGAAGCATCGGAATCTATAACTAGTGTCACAGGAATGGTTCAAAACATAGACAGTAAGGAGAGGCAGTCTTCTTGTACTTAAGTCGGCATTGTGCCTTTTGTATTTCATTCGGGTGCATTTTCTGTGTTTCATTGCCAATAAGAAGGTCAGAGGAATACAGTAAACCTGAAGTGAAGCATCGGAATCTATAACTAGTGTCACAGGAATGGTTCAAAACATAGACAGGAAGAAGAGTCAGTCTTCTTGTACTTGAGTCGGCATTCTGCCTTTTGTATTAAATTCCGATGGAGTTTCTGTGTTTCATCGTCAATAAGAAGGTCCTAGGGATACAGTAATCCTGAAGTCAAGCATCGGAATCTATAACTAGTGTCACAGGAATGGTTCAAAACATAGACAATAAGAAGATTCAGTCTTTTTGTACTTAAGTCAGTATTGTGCCTTTGTATTTAATTCCGATGTAGTTTCTGTGTTTTATCGTCAGTAAAAAGGTCCAAATGATACAATAAACCTGAAGTGAAGCATCGGAATCTATAACTAGTGTCATAGGAATGGTTCAAAACATTGTCAGTAAGATGAGTCAGCCTTCTTGTACTTCAGTCGCCATTGTGCCTTTTGTATTTAATTCCAATGCAATTTCTGTGTTTCATCGTTAATAAGAAGGTCAGAGGGATACAGTAAAACCTGAAGTGAAGCATCGGAATCAATAACTAGTGTCATAGGAATGGTTCAAGACATAGACAGTAAGAAGAGTCAGTCTTCTAGTACTTGAGCCGGCATTGTGCCTTTTGTATTAAATTCCGATGCAATTTCTGTGTTTCATCGTCAATAAGAAGGTCCAAGGTATACAGTAAACCTGAAGTGAAGCATCGAAATCTATAACTAGTGTCATAGGAATGGTTCAAAACATAGACAGTAAGAAGAGTCAGTCTTCTTGTACTTGAGTCGGCATTGTGCCTTTTGTTTTAAATTCCGAAGCAATGGCTGTGTTTCATCGTCAATAAGAAGGTTCAAGGGATACAGTAAACCTGAAGTCAAGCATCGGATTCTATAACTAGTGTCACAGGAATGGTTCAAAACATAGTCAGTACTTAAGTCGGCATTGTGCCTTTTGTATTTCATTCCGATGCAATTTCTGTGTTTCATCGTCAATAAGAAGGTCCAAGGTATACAGTAAAACTGAAGTGAAGCATCGAAATCTATAACTAGTGTCATAGGAATGGTTCAAAACATAGACAGTAAGAAGAGTCAGTATTCTTGTACTTGAGTCGGCATTGTGCCTTTTGTATTTGATTCCGATGCACTTTCGGTGTTTCATCGTCAATAAGAAATTCCAAGGGATACAGTAAACCTAAAGTGAAGCATCGGAATCGAAAACTAGTGTCAATGGAATGGTTCAAAACATAGACAGTAAGAAGAGTCAGTCTTCTTGTACTTAAGTCGGCATTGTGCGTTTTGTATTTAATTCCAGTGCAATTTCTGTGTTTCAACGTCATTAAGAAGGTCAGAGGGACATAGTGAACCTGGGGTGAAGCATCGGACTCTATAACTAATGTCACATGAATGGTACAAAACATAGTCAGTAAGAAGAGTCAGTCTCCTTGTTCTTAAGTCGGCCTTGTGCATTTTGTATTTCATTCCGATGCAATTTCTGTGTTTCATCGTCAATAAGAATTCCAAGTGATACAGTATACCTGAACTGAAGCATCGGAATCTATAACTAGTGTCACAGGAATTGTTCAAAACATAGTCAGTAAGATGAGTCAGTCTTCATGTACTTAAGTCGCCATTGTGCCTTTTGTATTTAATTCCGACACAATTTCTGTGTTTCATCGTCAATAAGACGGTCAGAGGGATACAGTAAACCTGAAGTGAAGCATCGGAATCAATAACTAGTGTCATAGGAATGGTTCAAGGCATAGACAGTAAGAAGAGTCAGTCTTCTAGTACTTGAGCCGGCATTGTGCCTTTTGTATTAAATTCCGATGCAATTTCTGTGTTTCATCGTCAATAAGAAGGTCCAAGGTATACAGTAAACCTGAAGTAAAGCATCGAAATCTATAACTAGTGTCACAGGAATGGTTCAAAACATAGTGAGAAAGAAGAGTCAGTCTTCCTGTACTGAAGTCGGCATTGTGCCTTTTAAATTTAATTCCGATGCAACTTCTGTGTTTCATCGTTAATAAGAAGGTCCAAGGGATACAGTAAACCTGAAGTGAAGCATCGTAATCTATAACTAGTGGCACAGGAATGGTTCAAAACATAGTCAGAAAGAAGAGTCAGTCTTCCTGTACTGTAGTCGGCATTGTGCCTTTTGTATTTAATTCCGATGCAACTTCTGTGTTTCATCGTTAATACGAAGGTCCAAGGGATACAGTAAACCAGATGTGAAGCATCGGAATCTATAACTAGTGTCATAGGAATGGTTCAAAACATAGACAGTAAGAAGAGTCAGTATTCTTGTACTTGAGTCGGCATTGTGCCTTTTGTATTTGATTCCGATGCGATTTCTGTGTTTCATCGTCAATATGAAATTCCAAGGGATACAGTAAACCTAAAGTGAAGCATCGGAATCGATAACTAGTGTCAATGGAATGGTTCAAAACATAGACAGTAAGAAGAGTCAGTCTTCTTGTACTTAAGTCGGCATTGTGCGTTTTGTATTTAATTCCAGTGCAATTTCTGTGTTTCATCGTCATTAAGAAGGTCAGAGGGACACAGTGAACCTGGAGTGAAGCATCGGACTCTATAACTAATGTCACATGAATGGTACAAAACATAGTCAGTAAGAAGAGTCAGGCTTCTTGTTCTTAAGTCGGCCTTGTGCCTTTTGTATTTCATTCCGATTCAATTTCTGTGTTTCATCGTCAATAAGAAGGTTTAAGGGATACAGTATACCTGAACTGAAGCATCGGATTTTATAACTAGTGTCACAGGAATGGTTCAAAACATAGTCAGTAAGATGAGTCAGTCTTCATGTACTTAAGTCGCCATTGTGCCTTTTGTATTTAATTAAGACGCAATTTCTGTGTTTAATCCGCAATAAGACGGTCAGAGGGATACAGTTAACCTGAAGCATCGGTATCAATAACTAGTGTCATAGGAATGGTTCAATACATAGACAGTAAGAAGAGTCAGTCTTCTAGTACTTGAGCCGGCATTGTGCCTTTTGTATTTAATTCCGACGCAATATCTGTGTTTCATCGTCAATAAGAAGGTCCAAGGGATACAGTAAACCTGAAGACAAGCATCGGAATCTATAACTAGTGTCACAGGAATGGTTCAAAACATAGTCAGTACTTAGGTCGGCATTGTGCCTTTTGTATTTCATTCCGATGCAATTTCTGTGTTTCATCGTCAATAAGAAGGTCCAAGGTATACAGAAAACCTGAAGTGAAGCATCGAAATCTATAACTAGTGTCACAAGAATGGTTCAAAACACAGTCAGAAAGAAGAGTCAGTCTTCCTGTACTGAAGTCGGCATTGTGCCTTTTGTATTTAATTCCGATGCAATTTCTGTGTTTCATCGTTAATAAGAAGTTCCAAGGGATACAGTAAACCTGAAGTGGAGCATCGGAATCTATAACTAGTGTCATAGGAATGGTTCAAAACATAGACAGTAAGAAGAGTCAGTATTCTTGTACTTGAGTCGGCAGTGTGCCTTTTGTATATGATTCCGATGAAATTTCTGTGTTTCATCGTCAATAAGAAATTCCAAGCGAAACAGTAAACCTAAAGTGAAGCATCGGAATCGATAACTAGTGTCAATGGAATGGTTCAAAACATAGACAGTAAGAAGAGTCAGTCTTCTTGTACTTAAGCCGGCATTGTGCGTTTTGTATTTAATTCCATTGCAATATCTGTGTTTCATCGTCATTAAGAAGGTCAGAGGGACACAGTGAACCTGGAGTGAAGCATCGGACTCTATAACTAATGTCACATGAATGGTACAAAACATAGTCGGTAAGAAGAATCAGTCTTCTTGTTCTTAAGTCGGCCTTGTGCCTTTTGTATTTCATTCCGATGCAATTTCTGTGTTTCATCGTCAATAAGAAGGTCTTAGTTATACAGTATACCTGAACTGAAGCATCGGAATCTATAACTACTTTCACAGGTATGGTTCAAAACATAGTCAGTAAGATGAGTCAGTCTTCATGTACTTAAGTCGCCATTGTGCCTTTTGTATTTAATTCCGACGCAATTTCTGTGTTTCATCCTCAATAAGACGGTCAGAGGGATACAGTAAACCTGAAGTGAAGCATCGGAATCAATAACTAGTGTCATAGGAATGGTTCAAGACATAGACAGTAAGAAGAGTCAGTCTTCTAGTACTTGAGCCGGCATTGTGCCTTTTGTATTAAATTCCGATGCAATTTCTGTGTTTCATCGTCATTAAGAAGGTCCAAGGGATACAGTAAACCTGAAGACAAGCATCGGAATCTATAACTAGTGTCACAGGAATGGTTCAAAACATAGTCAGTACTTAGGTCGGCATTGTGCCTTCTGTATTTCATTCCGATGCAGTTTCTGTGTTTCATCGTCAATAAGAAGGTCCAAGATATACAGTAAACCTGAAGTGGGGCATCGAAATCTATAACTAGTGTCACAGGAATGGTTCAAAACATAGTCAGAAAGAAGAGTCAGTCTTCCTGTACTGAAGTCGGAATTGTGCCTTTTGTATTTAATTCCGATGCAACTTCTGTGTTTCATCGTTAATAAGAAGGTCGAAGGGGTACAGTAAACCTGAATTGAAGCATCGGAATCTATAACTAGTGCCATAGGAATGGTTTAAAACATAGACAGTAAGAAGAGTCAGTATTCTTGTACTTGAGTCGGCATTGTGCCTTTTGTATTTGATTCCGATGCAATTTCTGTGTTTCATCGTCAATAAGAAATTCCAAGGGATACAGTAAACCTAAAGTGAAGCATCGGAATCGATAACTAGTGTCAATGGAATGGTTCAAAACATAGACAGTAAGAAGAGTCAGTCTTCTTGTACTTAAGTCGGCATTGTGCGTTTTGTATTTAATTCCAGTGCAATATCTGTGTTTCATCGTCATTAAGAAGGTCAGAGGGACACAGTGAACCTGGAGTGAAGCATCGGACTCTATAACTAATGTCACATGAATGGTACAAAACATAGTCAATAAGAAGAGTCAGTCTTCTTGTTCTTAAGTCGGCCTTGTTCCTTTTGTATTTAATTCCGATGCAATTTCTGTGTTTCATCGTCAATAAGATGGTACAAGGGATACGGTATACCTGAAGTGAAGCATCGGAATCAATAACTAGTGTCATAGGAATGGTTCAAGACATAGACAGTAAGAAGAGTCAGTCTTCTAGTACTTGAGCCGGCAATGTGCCTTTTGTATTAAATTCCGATGCAATTTCTGTGTTTCATCGTCAATAAGAAGGTCCAAGGGATACAGTTAACCTGAAGTCAAGCATCGGAATCTATAACTAGTGTCACAGGAATAGTTCAAAACATAGACAATAAGAAGATTCAGTCTTTTTGTACTTAAGTCAGCATTCTGCCTTTTGTATTTAATTCCGATGTAGTTTCTGTGTTTCATCGTCAGTAAAAAGGTCCAAATGATACAGTAAACCTGAAGTGAAGCATCGGAATCTATAACTAGTGTCATAGGAATGGTCCAAAACATTGTCAGTAAGATGAGTCAGTCTTCATGTACTTAAGTCGCCATTGTGCCTTTTGTATTTAATTCCAATGCCATTTCTGTGTTTCATCGTCAGTAAGCAGGTCCAAGGGATACTGTAAACCTGAAGTCAAGCATCGGAATCTATAACTAGTGTCACAGGAATTGCTCAAAACATAGTCAGTACTTAGGTCGGCATTGTGCCTTTTGTATTTCATTCCGATGCAAATTCTGTGTTTCATCGTCAATAAGAAGATCCAAGGTATACAGTAAACCTGAAGTGAAGCATCGAAATCTATAACTAGTGTCACAGGAATGGTTCAAAACATAGTCTGAAAGAAGAGTCAGTCTTCCTGTACTGAAGTCGGCATTGTGCCTTTTGTATTTGATTCCGATGCAATTTCTGTGTTTCATCGTCAATAAGAAATTCCAAGGGATACAGTAAACCTAAAGTGAAGCATCGGAATCGATAACTAGTGTCAATGGAATGGTTCAAAACATAGACAGTAAGAAGAGTAAGTCTTCTTGAACTTAAGTCGGCATTGTGCGTTTTGTATTTAATTCCAGTGCAATTTCTGTGTTTCATCGTCATTAAGAAGGTCAGAGGGACACAGTGAACCTGGAGTGAAGCATCGGACTCTATAACTAATGTCACATGAATGGTACAAAACATAGTCAGTAAGAAGAGTCAGTCTTCTTGTCCTTAAGTCGGCCTTGTGCCTTTTGTATTTCATTCCGATGCAATTTCTGTGTTCCATCGTCAATAAAAAGGTCCAAGGGCTACAGTAAACCTGAAGTCAAGCATCGGAATCTATAACTAGTGTCACAGGAATGGTTCAAAACATAGTCAGTACTTAGGTCGGAATTGTGCCTTTTGTATTTCATTCCGATGCAATTTCTGTGTTTCATCATCAATAAGAAGGTCGAAGGTATACAGTAAACCTGAAGTGAAGCATCGAAATCTATAACTAGTGTCACAGGAATGGTTCAAAACATAGTCAGAAAGAAGAGTCGGTCCTCCTGTACTGAAGTCGGCATTGTGCCTTTTGTATTTAATTCCGATGCAACTTCTGTGTTTCATCGTTAATAAGAAGGTCCAAGGGATAAAGTAAAC
Source organism: Schistocerca americana (assembly GCF_021461395.2). Classification (NCBI taxonomy): domain Eukaryota; kingdom Metazoa; phylum Arthropoda; class Insecta; order Orthoptera; family Acrididae; genus Schistocerca; species Schistocerca americana. The sequence continues at coordinate 12,930,356 of NC_060121.1, read as the reverse complement.
CTGAAGTGAAGCATCGGAATCTATAACTAGTGTCATAGGAATGGTTCAAAACATTGCTGTAAGAAGAGTCAGTACTCTTGTACTTGAGTTGGCATTGTGCCTTTTGTATTTGAATCCGATGCAATTTCTGTGTTTCATCGTCAATAAGAAATTCCAAGGCATACAGTAAACCTAAAGTGAAGCATCGGAATCGATAACTAGTGTCAATGGAATGGTTCAAAACATAGACAGTAAGAAGAGTCAGTCTTCTTGTACTTAAGTCGGCATTGTGCGTTTTGTATTTAATTCCAGTGCAATTTCTGTGTTTCATCGTCACTAAGAAGGTCAGAGGGACACAGTGAACCTGGAGTGAAGCATCGGGCTCTATAACTAATGTCACATGAATGGTACAAAACATAGTCAGTAAGAAGAGTCAGTCTTTTTGTTCTTAAGTCGGCCTTGTGCCTTTTGTATTTAATTCCGATGCAATTTCTGTGTTTCATCGTCAATAAGATGGTACAAGGGATATAGTTAACCTGGAGTGAAGAATCGGAATCTATAACTAGTGTCACAGGAATGGTTCAAAACATAGTCCGTAAGAAGAGTCGGTCTTCATGCACTTAAGTCAGCATTGTGCCTTTTGTATATAATTCCGGTGCAATTTCTGTGTTTCATCGTCAATACGATGGTCCAAGGGATACAGTAAACCTGAAGTGAAGCATCGGAATCTATAACTAGTGTCACAGGAATGGTTCAAAACATAGACAGTAAGGAGAGTCAGTCTTCTTGTACTTAAGTCGGCATTGTGCCTTTTGTATTTAATTCCGACGCAATTTCTGTGTTTCATCGTCAATAAGAAGGTCAGAGGGATACAGTAAACCTAAAGTGAAGCATCGGAATCAATAACTAGTGTCATAGGAATGGTTCAAGACATAGACAGTAAGAAGAGTCAGTCTTCTAGTACTTGAGCCAGCATTGTGCCTTTTGTATTAAATTCCGATGCAATTTCTGTGTTTCATCGTCAATAAGAAGGTCCAAGGGATACAGTAAACCTGAAGTCAAGCATCGGAATCTATAACTACTGTCACAGGAAAGGTTCAAAACATAGTCAGTACTTAGTTCGGCATTGTGCCTTTTGTATTTTATTCCGATGCAATTTCTGTGTTTCATCGTCAATAAGAAGGTCCAAGGTATACAGTAAACCTGAAGTGAAGGATCGAAATCTATAACTAGTGTCACTGGAATGGTTCAAAACATAGTCAGAAAGAAGAGTCAGTCTTCCTGTACTGAAGTCGGCATTGTGCCTTTGTTTTTAATTCCGATGCAACTTCTATGTTTCATCGTTAATAAGAAGGTCCAAGGGATACAGTAAACCTGAAGTGAAGCATAGGAATCTATAACTAGTGTCATAGGAATGGTTCAAAACATAGACAGTAAGAAAAGTCAGTATTCTTGTACTTAAGTCGGCATTGTGCCTTTTGTATTTGATTCCGATGCAATTTCTGTGTTTCATCGTTAATAAGAAATTCCAAGGGATACAGAAAACCTAAAGTGAAGCATCGGAATCGATAACTAGTGTCAATGGAATGGTTCAAAACATAGACAGTAAGAAGAGTCAGTCTTCTTGTACTTAAGTCGGCATTGTGCGTTTTGTATTTAATTCCAGTGCAATTTCTGTGTTTCATCGTCATTAAGGAGGTCAGAGGGACACAGTGAACCTGGAGTGAAGCATCGGACTCTATAACTAATGTCACATGAATGGTACAAAACATAGTCAGCAAGAAGAGTCAGTCTTTTTGTTCTTAAGTCGGCCTTGTGCCTTTTGTATTTAATTCCGATGCAATTTCTGTGTTTCATCGTCAATAAGATGGTACAAGGGATACAGTTAACCTGGAGTGAAGAATCGGAATCTATAACTAGTGTCACAGGAATGGTTCAAAACATAGTCCGTAAGAAGAGTCGGTCTTCATGTACTTAAGTCAGCATTGTGCCTTTTGTATATAATTCCGGTGCAATTTCTGTGTTTCATCGTCAATAAGTAGGTCAGTGGAATACAGTAAACCTGAGGTGAAGCATCGGAATCTATAACTAGTGTCACAGGAATGGTTCAAAACATAGACAGTAAGAAGAGTCAGTCTTCTTGTACTTCAGTCGGCATTGCGCCTTTTGTATTTAATTCCGATGCAACTTCTGTGTTTCCTAGTTAATAAGAAGGTCCAAGAGATACAGTAAACCTGAAGTGAAGCATCGGAATCTATAACTAGTGTCACAGGAATGGTTCAAAACATAGACAGTAAGAAGAGTCAGTCTTCTAGTACTTGAGCCAGCATTGTGCCTTTTGTATTAAATTCCGATGCATTTTCTGTGTTTCATCGTCAATAAGAAGGTCCAAGGAATACAGTAAACCTGAAGTCAAGCATCGGAATCTATAACTAGTGTCACAGGAATGGTTCAAAACATAGTCAGTACTTAGGTCGGCAATGTGCCTTTTGTATTTAGTTCCGATGCGATTTCTGTGTTTCATCGTCAATAAGAAGGTCCAAGGTATACAGTAAACCTGAAGTGAAGCATCGAAATTTATAACTAGTGTCACAGGAATGGTCCAAAATATAGTCAGAAAGAAGAGTCAGTCGTCCTGTACTGAAGTCGGCATTGTGCCTTTTGTATTTAATTCCGATGCAACTTCTGTGTTTCATCGTTAATAAGAAGGTCCAAGGGATACAGTAAACCTGAAGAGAAGCATCGGAATCTATAACTAGTGTCAATGGAATGGTTCAAAACATAGACAGTAAGAAGAGTCAGTCTTCTTGTACTTACGTCGGCATTGTGCGTTTTGTATTTAATTCCGATGCAATTTCTGTGTTTCATCGTCAATAAGATGGTACAAGGGATACAGTTAACCTGGAGCGAAGAATCGGAATCTATAACTAGTGTCACAGTAATGGTTCAAAACATAGTCAGTAAGAAGAGTCGGTCTTCATGTACTTAAGTCAGCATTGTGCCTTTTGTATATAATTCCGGTGCAATTTCTGTGTTTCATCGTCAATAAGAAGGTCCAAGGGATACAGTACACCTGAAGTGAACCATCGGAATCTATAACTAGTGTCACAGGAATGGTTGAAAACATAGACAGTAAGGAGAGTCAGTCTTCTTGTACTTTAGTCGGCATTGTGCCTTTTGAATTTCATTCCGATCTAATTTCTGTGTTTCATCTTCAATAAGAAGGTCAGTGGAATACAGTAAACCTGAGGTGAAGCATCGGAATCTATAACTAATGTCACAGGAATGGTTCAAAACATAGCTAGGAAGAAGAGTCAGTCTTCTTGTACTTGAGTCGGCATCTGCCATTTGTATTAAATTCCGATGCAATTTCTGTGTTTCATCGTCAATAAGAAGGTCCTAGGGATACAGTAATCCTGAAGTCAAGCATCGGGATTTATAACTAGTGTCACAGGAATGGTTCAAAACATAGACAATTAGAAGATTCAGTCTTTTTGTACTTAAGTCAGCATTGTGCCTTTTGTATTTAATTCCGATGTAGTTTCTGTGTTTCATCGTCAATAAAAAGGTCCAAATGATACAGTTAACCTGGAGTGAAGAATCGGAATCTATAACTAGTGTCACAGGAATGGTTCAAAACATAGTCAGTAAGGAGAGTCAGTCTTCTTGTACTTTAGTCGGCATTGTGCCTTTTGTATTTCATTCCGATCTAATTTCTGTGTTTCATCGTCAATAAGAAGGTCAGTGGAATACAGTGAACCTGAAGTGAAGCATCGGAATCTATAACATGTATCATAGGAATGGTTAAAAACATAGACAGTAAGAAGAGTCAGTCTTCTTGTACTTGAGTCGGCATTGTGCCTTTTGTATTTAATCCCGATGCAATTTCTTTGTTTCATCGTCAATAAGATGGTCCAAGGGATACAGTAAACCTAAAGTGAAGCATCGGAATCGATAACTAGTGTCTATGGAATGGTTCAAAGCATAGACAGTAAGAAAAGTCAGTCTTCTTGTACTTAAGTCGGCATTGTGCGTTTTGTATTTTATTCCAGTGCAATTTCTGTGTTTCATCGTCATAAAGAAGGTCAGAGGGATACAGTAAACCTGAAGTGAAGCATCGGACTCTATAACTAATGTCACATGAATGGTTCAAAACATAGTCAGTAAGAAGAGTCAGTCTTGTTGTTCATAAGTCGGCCTTGTACCTTTTGTATTTATTTCCGATGCAATTTCTGTGTTTCATCGTCAATAAGAAGGTCAGAATGATACAGTAAACCTGAAGTGAAGCATCGGAATCAATAACTAGTGTCATAGGAATGGTTCAAGACATAGACAGTAAGAAGAGTCAGTCTTCTAGTACTTGAGCCGACATTGTGCCTTTTGTATTAAATTCCGATGCATTTTCTGTGTTTCATCGTCAATAAGAAGGTCCAAGGGATACAGTAAACCTGAAGTCAAGCATCGGAATCTATAACTAGTGTCACAGGAATGGTTCAAAACATAGTCAGTACTTAGGTCGGCATTGTGCCTTTTGTATTTAATTCCGATGCGATTTCTGTGTTTCATCGTCAATAAGAAGGTCCAAGGTATACAGTAAACCTGAAGTGAAGCATCGAAATCTATAACTAGTGTCACAGGAATGGTCCAAAATATAGTCAGAAAGAAGAGTCAGTCTTCCTGTACTGAAGTCGGCATTGTGCCTTTTGTATTTAATTCCGATGCAACTTCTGTGTTTCATCGTTAATAAGAAGGTCCAAGGGATACAGTAAACCTGAAGAGAAGAATCGGAATCTATAACTAGTGTCAATGGAATGGTTCAAAACATAGACAGTAAGAAGAGTCAGTCTTCTTGTACTTAAGTCGGCATTGTGCGTTTTGTATTTAATTCCAGTGCAATTTCTGTGTTTCATCGTCATTAAGAAGGTCAGAGGGACACAGTGAACCTGGAGTGAAGCATCGGACTCTATAACTAGTGTCACAGTAATGGTTCAAAACATAGTCAGTAAGAAGAGTCGGTCTTCATGTACTTAAGTCAGCATTGTGCCTTTTGTATATAATTCCGGTGCAATTTCTGTGTTTCATCGTCAATAAGAAGGTCCAAGGGATACAGTAAACCTGAAGTGAACCATCGGAATCTATAACTAGTGTCACAGGAATGGTTCAAAACATAGACAGTAAGGAGAGTCAGTCTTCTTGTACTTTAGTCGGCATTGTGCCTTTTGAATTTCATTCCGATCTAATTTCTGTGTTTCATCGTCAATAAGAAGGTCAGTGGAATACAGTAAACCTGAGGTGAAGCATCGGAATCTATAACTAATGTCACAGGAATGGTTCAAAACATAGCTAGGAAGAAGAGTCAGTCTTCTTGTACTTGAGTCGGCATCTGCCTTTTGTATTAAATTCCGATGCAATTTCTGTGTTTCATCGTCAATAAGAAGGTCCTAGGGATACAGTAATCCTGAAGTCAAGCATCGGAATTTATAACTAGTGTCACAGGAATGGTTCAAAACATAGACCATAAGAAGATTCAGTCTTTTTGTACTTAAGTCAGCATTGTGCCTTTTGTATTTAATTCCGATGTAGTTACTGTGCTTCATCGTCAATAAAAAGGTCCAAATGATACAGTTAACCTGGAGTGAAGAATCGGAATCTATAACTAGTGTCACAGGAATGGTTCAAAACATAGACAGTAAGGAGAGTGAGTCGTCTTGTACTTTAGTCGGCATTGTGCCTTTTGTATTTCATTCCGATCTAATTTCTGTGTTTCATCGTCAATAAGAAGGTCAGTGGAATACAGTAAGCCCGAAGTGAAGCATCGGAATCTATAACTTGTGTCATAGGAATGGTTAAAAACATAGACAGTAAGAAGAGTCAGTCTTCTTTTTCTTGAGTCGGTATTGTGCCTTTTGTATTTAATTCCGATGCAACTTCTGTGTTTCATCGTTAATAAGAAGGTCCAAGAGATACGGTAAACCTGAAGTGAAGCATCGGAATCTATAACTAGTGTCAATGGAATGGTTCAAAACATAGACAGTAAGAAGAGTAAGTCTTCTTGTACTTAAGTCGGCATTGTGCGTTTTGTATTTTATTCCAGTGCAATTTCTGTGTTTCATCGTCATAAAGAAGGTCAGAGGGATACAGTAAACCTGAAGTGAAGCATCGGACTCTATAACTAATGTCACATGAATGGTTCAAAATATAGTCAGTAAGAAGAGTCAGTCTTCTTGTTCATAAGTCGGCCTTGTGCCTTTTGTATTTATTTCCGATGCAATTTCTGTGTTTCATCGTCAATAAGAAGGTCCAAGGGATACAGTTAACCTGGAGTGAAGCATCGGAATCTATAACTAGTGTGACAGGAATGGTTCAAATAATAGTCAGTAAGAAGAGTCGGTCTTCATGTACATAAGTCAGCATTATGCCTTTTGTATATAATTCCGGTGCAATTTCTGTGTTTCATCGTCAATAAGAAGGTCCAAGGGAAACAGTAAACCTGAAGTGAAGCATCGGAATCTATAACTAGTGTCACAGGAATGGTTAAAACTTAGTCAGTAAGAAGAGTCAGTCTTCTTGTCCTTAAGTCGGCATTGTGCCTTTTGTATTTAATTCCGATACAATTTCTGTGTTTCATCGACAATAAGAAGATCCAAGGGGTATAGTAAACCTGAAGTGAAGCATCGGAATCTATAACTAGTGTCACAGGAATGGTTCAAAGCATAGACAGTAAGGAGAGTCAGTCTTCTTGTACTTGAGTCGGCATCTGCCTTTTGTATTATATTCCGATGCAATCCTAAGTAATCCTAAAGTCAAGCATCGGAATCTATAACTAGTCTCACAGGAATGGTTTAAAACATAGACAATAAGAAGTTTCAGTCTTTTTGTTCTTAAGTCAGCATTGTGCATTTTGTTATTAATTCCGATGTAGTTTCTGTGTTTCATCGTCAATAAAAAGGTCTAAATGATACAGTAAACCTGATGTGAAGCATCGGAATCTATAACTAGTGTCATAGGAATGGTTCAAAACACTGTCAGTAAGATGAGTCAGTCTTCATGTACTTAAGTCGCCATTGTGCCTTTTGTATTTAATTCCAATGCAATTTCTGTGTTTCATCGTCAATAAGAAGGTCGGAGGGATACAGTAAAACCTGAAGTGAAGCATCGGAATCAATAACTAGTGTCATAGGAATGGTTCAAAATATAGACAGTAAGAAGAGTCAGTCTTCTTGTACTTGAGTCGGCATTGTGCCTTTTGTATTAAATTCCGATGCATTTTCTGTGTTTCATCGTCAATAAGAAGGTCCAAGGGATACAGTAAACCTGAAGTCAAGCATCGGAATCTATAACTAGTGTCACAGGAATGGTTCAAAACATAGTCAGTACTTAAGTCGGCATTGTGCCTTTTGTATTTCTTTGCGATGCAATTTCTGTGTTTCATCGTCAATAAGAAGGTCCAAGAGATACAGTAGACCTGAAGTGAAGCATCGGAATCTATAACTAGTATCACAGGAATGGTCCAAAACATAGTCAGTAAGATGAGTCAGTCTTCATGTACTTATGTCGCCATTGTGCCTTTTGTATTTAATTCCGACGCAATTTCTGTGTTTCATCGTCAATAAGAAGGTCAGAGGGATACAGTAAACCTGAAGAGAAGCATCGGAATCAATAACTAGTGTCATAGGAATGGTTCAAGACATAGACAGTAAGAAGAGTCAGTCTTCTAGTACTTGGGATGTCATTGTGCCTTTTGTATTAAACTCCGATGCAATTTCTGTGTTTCATCGTCAATAAGAAGGTCCAAGGGATACAGTAAACCTGAAGTCAAGCATCGGAATCTATAACTAGTGTCACAGGAATGGTTCAAAACATAGACAGTAAGTAGATACAGACTTGTTGTACTTAAGTCGGCATTGTTTCTTTTGTATTTAGTTCCGATACAATTTCTGTGTTTCATCGACAATAAGAAGGTCCAAGGGATACAGTAAACCTGAAGTGAAGCATCGGAATCTATAACTAGTGTCACAGGAATGGTTCAAAACATTGACAGTTAGGAGAGTCAGTCTTCTTGTACTTAAGCCGGCATTGTGCCTTTTGTATTTCATTCCGGTCTAATTTCTGTGTTTCATCGTCAATAAGAAGGTCAGAGGAATACAGTAAACCTGAAGTGAAGCATCGGAATCTATAACTAATGTCACAGGAATGGTTCAAAACATAGACAGGAAGAAGAGTCAGTCTTCTTGTACTTATGTCGGCATTCTGCCTTTTCTATTAAATTCCGATGCAATTTCTGTGTTTCATCGTCAATAAGAAGGTCCTATGGATACAGTAATCCTGAAGTCAAGCATCGGAATCTATAACTAGTGTCACAGGAATGGTTCAAAACATAGTCAGTACTTAGGTCGGAATTGTGCCTTTTGTATTTCATTCCGATGCAATTTCTGTGTTTCATCATCAATAAGAAGGTCCAAGGTATACAGTAAACCTGAAGTGAAGCATCGAAATCTATAACTAGTGTCACAGGAATGGTTCAAAACATAGTCAGAAAGAAGAGTCAGTCTTCCTGTACTGAAGTCGGCATTGTGCCTTTTGTATTTAATTCCGATGCAACTTCTGTGTTTCATCGTTAATAAGAAGGTCCAAGGGATAAAGTAAACCTGAAGTGAAGCATCGGAATCTATAACTAGTGTCATAGGAATGGTTCAAAACATTGCTGTAAGAAGAGTCAGTATTCTTGTACTTGAGTTGGCATTGTGCCTTTTGTATTTGATTCCGATGCAATTTCTGTGTTTCATCGTCAATAAGAAATTCCAAGGCATACAGTAAACCTAAAGTGAAGCATCAGAATCGATGACTAGTGTCAATGGAATGGTTCAAAACATAGACAGTAAGAAGAGTCAGTCTTCTTATACTTAAGTCGGCATTGTGCGTTTTGTATTTAATTCCAGTGCAATTTCTGTGTTTCATCGTCACTAGGAAGGTCAGAGGGACACAGTGAACCTGGAGTGAAGCATCGGACTCTATAACTAATGTCACATGAATGGTACAAAACATAGTCAGTAAGAAGAGTCAGTCTTCTTGTTCTTAAGTCGGCCTTGTGCCTTTTGTATTTCATTCCGATGCAATTTCTGTGTTTCATCGTCAATAAGAAGGGCCAAGGGATACAGTATACCTGAACTGAAGCATCGGAATCTGTAACTAGTGTCACAGGAATGGTTCAAAATATAGTCAGTGAGATGAGTCAGTCTCATGTACTTAATTCGCCATTGTGCCTTTTGTATTTCATTCCGGTCTAATTTCTGTGTTTCATCGTCAATAAGAAGGTCAGTGGAACACAGTAAACCTGAGGTGAAGCATCGGAATTTATAATTAGTGTCACAGGAATGGTTCAAAACATAGACAATAAGAAGATTCAGTCTTTTTGTACTTAAGACAGCATTGTGCCTTTTGTATTTAATTCCGATGTAGTTTCTGTGTTTCATCGTCAATAAAAAGGTCCAAATGATCCAGTAAACCTGAAGTGAAGCATCGGAATCTATAACTGGTGTCAATGGAATGGTTCAAAACATAGACAGTAAGAAGATTCAGTCTTTTTGTACTTAAGTCAGCATTGTGCCTTTTGTATTTAATTCCGATGTAGTTTCTGTGTTTCATCGTCAATAAAAAGGTCCAAATGATACAGTTAACCTGGAGTGAAGAATCGGAATCTATAACTAGTGTCACAGGAATGGTTCAAAACATAGACAGTAAGGAGAGTCAGTCTTCTTGTACTTTAGTCGGCATTGTGCCTTTTGTATTTCATTCCGATCTAATTTCTGTGTTTCATCGTCAATAAGAAGGTCAGTGGAATACAGTAAAAATGAAGTGAAGCATCGGAATCTATAACTTGTGTCATAGGAATGGTTAAAAACATAGACAGTAAGAAGAGTCAGTCTTCTTTTTCTTGAGTCGGTAATTGGCCTTTTGTATTAAATTCCGATGCATTTTCTGTGTTTCATCATTAATAAGAAGGTCCAAGCGATACAGTAAACCTGAAGTGAAGCATCGGAATCTATAACTAGTGTCATAGGAATGGTTCAAAACATAGACAGTAAGAAGAGTCAGTATTCTTGTACTTGAGTCAGCATTGTGCCTTTTGTATTTGATTCCAATGCAATTTCTGTGTTTCATCTTCAATAAGTTGGTCCAAGGGATACAGTAAACCTAAAGTGAAGCATCGGAATCGATAACTAGTGTCAATGGAAGGGTTCAAAGCATAGACAGTAAGAAGAGTCAGTCTTCTTGTACTTAAGTCGGCATTGTGCGTTTTGTATTTTATTCCAGTGCAATTTCTGTGTTTCATCGTCATTAAGAAGGTCAGAGGGATACAGTAAACCTGAAGTGAAGCATCGGACTCTATAACTAATGTCACATGAATGGTTCAAAACATAGTCAGTAAGAAGAGTCAGTCTTCTTGTTCATAAGTCGGCCTTGTGCCTTTTGTATTTATTTCCGATGCAATTTCTGTGTTTCATCGGCAATAAGAAGGTCCAAGGGATACAGTTAACCTGGAGTGAAGCATCGGAATCTATAACTAGTGTCACAGGAATGGTTCAAAACATAGTCAGTACTTAAGTCGGCATTGTGCCTTTTGTATTTCATTGCGATGCAATTTCTGTGTTTCATCGACTATAAGAAGGTCCAAGGGATACAGTAAACTTGAAGTGAAGCATCGGAATCTATAACTAGTGTCACAGGAATGGTTCAAAACATAGACAGTAAGGAGAGTCAGTCTTCTTGTACTTAAGTCGGCATTGTGCCTTTTGTATTTCATTCTGGTGCAATTTCTGTGTTTCATCGTCAATAAGAAGGACAGAGGAATACAGTAAACCTGAAGTGAAGCATCGGAATCTATAGCTAGTGTCACAGGAATGGTTCAAAACATTGACAGGAAGAAGAGTCAGTCTTCTTGTACTTGAGTCGGCATTCTGCCTTTTGTATTAAATTCCGAAGCAATTTCTGTGTTTCATCGTCAATAAGAAGGTCCTAGGGATACAGTAATCCTGAAGTCAAGCATCGGAATCTATAGCTAGTGTCACAGGAATGGTTCAAAACATAGACAGTAAGTAGATACAGACTTGTTGTACTTAAGTCGGCATTGTTTCTTTTATATTTAGTTCCGATACAATTTCTGTGTTTCATCGACAATAAGAAGGTGCAAGGGATACAGTAAACCTGAAGTGAAGCATCGGAATCTATAACTAGTGTCACAGGAATGGTTCAAAACATAGACAGTAAGGAGAGTCAGTATTCTTGTACTTGAGTCGGCATTGTGCCTTTTGTATTAAATTCCGATGCATTTTCTGTGTTTCATCGTCAATAAGAAGGTCCAAGGGATACAGTAAACCTAAAGTCAAGCATCGGAATCTATAACTAGTGTCACAGGAATGGTTCAAAACATAGTCAGTACTTAAGTCGGCATTGTGCCTTTTGTATTTCATTGCGATGCAATTTCTGTGTTTCATCGACTATAAGAAGGTCAAGGGATACAGTAAACTTGAAGTGAAGCATCGGAATCTATAACTAGTGTCACAGGAATGGTTCAAAACATAGACAGTAAGGAGAGTCAGTCTTCTTGTACTTAAGCCGGCATTGTGCCTTTTGTATTTCATTCCGGTCTAATTTCTGTGTTTCATCGTCAATAAGAAGGTCAGAGGAATACAGTAAACTTGAAGTGAAGCATCGGAATCTATAACTAGTGTCACAGGAATGGTTCAAATCATAGTCAGTAAGAAGAGTCAGTCTTCTTGTCCTTAAGTCGGCATTGTGCCTTTTGTATTAAATTCCGATGCAATTTCTGTGTTTCATCGTCTATAAGAAGGTCCTATGGATACAGTAATCCTGAAGTCAAGCATCGGAATCTATAACTAGTGTCACAGGAATGGTTCAAAACATAGACAATAAGAAGATTTAGTCTTTTTGTACTTAAGTCAGCATTGTGCCTTTTGTATTTAATTCCGATGTAGTTTCTGTGTTTCTTCGTCAATAAAAAGGTCCAAATGATACAGTAAACCTGAAGTGAAGCATCGGAATCTATAACTGGTGTCAATGGAATGGTTCAAAACATAGACAGTAAGAAGAGTCAGTCTTCTTGTACTTAAGTCGGCATTGTGCCTTTTGTATTTAATTCCGGTGCAATTTCTGTGTTTCATCGTCAATAAGAAGGTCAGAGCGATACAGTAAACCTGAAGTGAAGCATCGGAATCTATAACTAGTGTCATAGGAATGGTTAAAAACATAGACATTAAGAAGAGTAAGTCTTCTTGTTCTTGAGTCGGCATTGTGCTTTTTGTATTTAATCCCGATGCAACTTCTGTGTTTCATCGTTAATAAGAAGGTCCAAGGGATACAGTAAAAATGAAGTGAAGCATCGGAATCTATAACTAGTGTCATAGGAATGGTTCAAAACATAGACAGTAAGAAGAGTCAGTATTCTAGTGGTTGAGTCGGCATTGTGCCTTTTGTATTTGATTCCGATGCAATTTCTGTGTTTCATCGTCAATAAGAAGGTCCAAGGGATACAGTAAACTTAAAGTGAAGCATCGGAATCGATAACTAGTGTCAATGGAATGGTTCAAAGCATAGACAGTAAGAAGAGTCAGTCTTTTTGTACATAAGTCGGCATTGTGCGTTTTGTATTTTATTCCAGTGCAATTTCTATGTTTCATCGTCATTAAGAAGGTCAGAGGGATACAGTAAACCTGAAGTGAAGCATCGGACTCTATAACTAATGTCACATGAATGGTTCAAAACATTGTCAGTAAGAAGAGTCAGCCTTCTTGTCCTTAAGTCGGCCTTGTGCCTTTTGTATTTAATTCCGATGCAATTTCTGTGTTTCATCGTCAATAAAAAGGTCCAAGGGATACAGTTAACCTGGTGTGAAGCATCGGAATCTATAACTAGTGTCACAGGAATGGTTCAAAACATAGTCAGTTAGAAGAGTAGGTCTTCATGTACTTAAGTCAGCATTGTGCCTTTTGTATATAATTCCGGTGCAATTTCTGTGTTTCATCGTCAATAAGAAGGTCCAAGGGACACAGAAAACCTGAAGTGAAGCATCGGAATCTATAACTAGTGTCACAGGAATGGTTCAAAACATAGTCAGTAAGAAGAGTCGGTCTTCTTGTCCTTAAGTCGGCCTTGTGCCTTTTGTATTTAATTCCGATGCAATTTCTGTGTTTCATCGTCAATAAGATGGTACAAGGGATACAGTTAACCTGGAGTGAAGAATCTATAACTAGTGTCACAATAATGGTTCAAAACATAGTCAGTAAGAAGAGTCGGTCTTCATGTACTTAAGTCAGCATTGTGCCTTTTGTATATAATTACGGTGCAATTTCTGTGTTTCATCGTCAATAAGACGGTAGAAGGGAGACAGTAAACCTGAAGTGAAGCATCGGAATCTATAACTAGTGTCACAGGAATGGTTAAAAACATAGTCAGTAAGAAGAGTCAGTCTTCTTGTCCTTAAGTCGGCATTGTGCCGTTTGTATTTAATTCCGATGCAAATTCTGTGTTTCATCGTCAATAAGAAGGTCCAATGGATACAGTAAACCTGGAGTGAAGCATCGGAATCTATAACTAGTGTCACAGGAATGGTTCAAAACATAGACAGTAAGCAGATACAGACTTGTTGTACTTAAGTCGGCATTGTTTCTTTTGTATATAGTTCCGATACAATTTCTGTGTTTCATCGACAATAAGAAGGTCCAAGGGATACAGTAAACCTGAAGTGAAGCATCGGAATCTATAACTAGTGTCATAGGAATGGTTCAAACATAGACAGTAAGAAGAGACAGTATTCTTGTAGTTGAGTTGGCATTGTGCCTTTTGTATTTGATTCCGATGCAATTTCTGTGTTTCATCGTCAATTAGAAGGTCCATGGGATACAGTAAACCTAAAGTGTAGCATCGGAATCGATAACTATTGTCAATGAAATGGTTCAAAACATAGACAGTAAGAAGAGTCAGTCTTCTTGTACTTAAGTCGGCATTGTGCGTTTTGTATTTTATTCCAGTGCAATTTCTGTGTTTCATCGTCATTAAGAAGGTCAGAGGGATACAGTAAACCTGAAGTGAAGCATCGGGCTCTATAACTAATGCCACATGAATGGTTCAAAACATAGTCAGTAAGAAGAGTCGGTCTTCATGTACTTAAGTCAGCATTGTGCCTTTTGTATATAATTCAGGTGCAATTTCTGTGTTTCATCGTCAATAAGAAGGTCCGACGGAAACACTAAACCTGAAGTGAAGCATCGGAATCTATAACTAGTGTCACAGGAATGGTTCAAAACATAGTCAGTAAGAAGAGTCGGTCTTCATGTACTTAAGTCAACATTGTGCCTTTTGTATATAATTCCGGTGCAATTTCTGTGTTTCATCGTCAATAAGAAGGTCCAAGGGAAACAGTAAACCTGAAGTGAAGCATCGGAATCTATAACTAGTGTCACAGGAATGGTTAAAAACATAGTCATTAAGAAGAGTCAGTCTTCTTGTCCTTAAGTCGGCATTGTGTCTTTTGTATTTAATTCCGATGCAATTTCTGTGTTTCATCGTCAATAAGAAGGTCCAAGGGATACAGTAAACCTGGAGTGAAGCATCGGAATCTATAACTAGTGTCACAGGAATGGTTCAAAACATAGACAGTAAGCAGATACAGACTTGTTGTACTTAAGCCGGCATTGTTTCTTTTGTATTTAGTTCCGATACAATTTCTGTGTTTCATCGACAATAAGAAGGTCCAAAGGTACAGTAAACTTGAAGTGAAGCATCGGAATCTATAACTAGTGTCACAGGAATGGTTAAAAACATAGACAGTAAGGAGAGTCAGTCTTCTTGTACTTAAGTCGGCATTGTGCCTTTTGTATTTCATTCCGGTGCAATTTCTGTGTTTCATCGTCAATAAGAAGGACAGAGGAATACAGTAAACCTGAAGTGAAGCATCGGAATCTATAACTAGTGTCATAGGAATGGTTCAAAACATTGTCAGTAAGATGAGTCAGTCTTCATGTACTTAAGTCGCCATTGTGCCTCTTTTTATTTAATTCCAATGCAATTTCTGTGTTTCATCGTCAATAAGAAGGTCAGAGGGATACAGTAAAACCTGAAGTGAAGCATCGGAATCAATAACTAGTGTCATAGCAATGGTTCAAAACATAGACAGTAAGAAGAGTCAGTCTGCTTGTACTTGAGTCGGCATTGTGCCTTTTGTATTAAATTCCTATTCAATTTCTGTGTTTCATCGTCAATAAGAAGGTCCAAGGAATACAGTAAACCTGAAGTGAAGCATCGGAATCTATAACTAGTGTCACAGGAATGGTTGAAAACATAGTCAGTACTTAAGTCGGCATTGTGCCTTTTGTATTTCATTCCGATGCAATTTCTGTGTTTCATCGTCAATAAGAAGGTCCAAGGGATACAGTAAACCTGAACTAAAGCATCGGAATCTATAACTAGTGTCACAGGAATGGTTCAAAACACGGTCAGTAAGATGAGTCAGTCTTCATGTACTTAAGTCGCCATTGTGCCTTTTGTATTTAATTCCGACGCAATTTCTGTGTTTCATCGTCAATAAGAAGGTCAGAGGGATACAGTAAACCTGAAGTGAAGCATCGGAATCAATAACAAGTGTCATAGGAATGGTTCAAGACATAGACAGTAAGAAGAGTCAGTCTTCCAGTACTTGAGCCGGCACTGTGCCTTTTGTATTAAATTCCGATGCAATTTCTGTGTTTCATCGTCAATAAGAAGGTCCAAGGGATACAGTAAACCTGAAGTCAAGCATCGGAATCTATAACAAGTGTCACAGGAATGGTTCAAAACATAGTCAGTTCTTAGGTCGGCATTGTGCCTTTTGTATTTCATTCCGATGCAATTTCTGTGTTTCATCGTCAATAAGAAGGTCCAAGGTATACAGTAAACCTAAAGTGAGGCATCGAAATCTATAACTAGTGTCACAGGAATGGTTCAAAACATAGTCAGAAAGAAGAGTCAGTCTTCCTGTACTGAAGTCGGCATTGTGCCTTTTGTATTTAAATCCGATGCAACTTCTGTGTTTCATCGTTAATAAGAAGTTCCAAGGGATACAGTAAACCTGAAGTGAAGCATAGGAATCTATCACTAGTGTCATAGGAATGGTTCAAAACATAGACAGTAAGAAGAGTCAGTATTCTTGTACTTGAGTCGGCATTGTGCCTTTTGTATTAATTCCGATGCAATTCCTGTGTTTCATCGTCAATAAGAAATTCCAAGGGATACAGTAAACCTAAAGTGAAGCATCGGAATCGATAACTAGGGTCAATGGAATGGTTCAAAACATTGACAGTAAGAAGAGTCAGTCTTCTTGTACTTAAGTCGGCATTGTGCGTTTTGCTTTTAATACCAGTGCAATTTCTGTGTTTCATCGTCATTAAGAAGGTCAGAGGGACACAGTGAACCTGGAGTGAAATATGGGACTCTATAACTAATGTCACATGAATGGTACAAAACATAGTCAGTAAGAAGAGTCAGTCTTCTTGTTCTTAAGTCGGCCTTGTGCCTTTTGTATTTAATTCCGATGCAATTTGTGTGTTTCATCGTCAATAAGATGGTACAAGGGATACAGTTAACCTGGAGTGAAGAATCTATAACTAGTGTCACAATAATGGTTCAAAACATAGTCAGTAAGAAGAGTCGGTCTTCATGTACTTAAGTCAGCATTGTGCCTTTTGTATATAATTCCGGTGCAATTTCTGTGTTTCATCGTCAATAAGAAGGTCCAAGGGAAACAGTAAACCTGAAGTGAAGCATCGGAATCTATAACTAGTGTCACAGGAATGGTTAAAAACATAGTCAGTAAGAAGAGTCAGTCTTCTTGTCCTTAAGTCGGCATTGTGCCGTTTGTATTTAATTCCGATGCAATTTCTGTGTTTCATCGTCAATAAGAAGGTCCAAGGGATACAGTAAACCTGGAGTGAAGCATCGGAATCTATAACTAGTGTCACAGGAATGGTTCAAAACATAGACAGTAAGCAGATACAGACTTGTTGTACTTAAGTCGGCATTGTTTCTTTTGTATATAGTTCCGATACAATTTCTGTGTTTAATCGACAATAAGAAGGTCCAAGGGATACAGTAAACCTGAAGTGAAGCATCGGAATCTATAACTAGTGTCATAGGAATGGTTCAAACATAGACAGTAAGAAGAGACAGTATTCTTGTAGTTGAGTTGGCATTGTGCCTTTTGTATTTGATTCCGATGCAATTTCTGTGTTTCATCGTCAATAAGAAGGTCCATGGGATACAGTAAACCTAAAGTGTAGCATCGGAATCGATAACTATTGTGAAGGAAATGGTTCAAAACATAGACAGTAAGAAGAGTCAGTCTTCTTGTACTTAAGTCGGCATTGTGCGTTTCGTATTTTATTCCAGTGCAATTTCTGTGTTTCATCGTCATTAAGAAGGTCAGAGGGATACAGTAAACCTGAAGTGAAGCATCGGACTCTATAACTAATGTCACATGAATGGTTCAAAACATAGTCAGTAAGAAGGGTCGGTCTTCATGTACTTAAGTCAGCATTGTGCCTTTTGTATATAATTCAGGTGCAATTTCTGTGTTTCATCGTCAATAAGAAGGTCCAACGGAAACACTAAACCTGAAGTGAAGCATCGGAATCTATAACTAGTGTCACAGGAATGGTTCAAATCATAGTCAGTAAGAAGAGTCGGTCTTCATGTACTTAAGTCAGCATTGTGCCTTTTGTATATAATTCCGGTGCAATTTCTGTGTTTCATCGTCAATAAGAAGGTCTAAGGGAAATAGTAAACCTGAAGTGAAGCATCGTAATCTATAACTAGTGTCACAGGAATTGTTAAAATTGTGCCTTTTGTATTTAATTCCGATGCAATTTCTGTGTTTCATCGTCAATAAGAAGGTCCAAGGGATACAGTAAACCTGGAGTGAAGCATCGGAATCTATAACTAGTGTCACAGGAATGGTTCGAAACATAGACAGTAAGCAGATACAGACTTGTTGTACTTAAGCCGGCATTGTTTCTTTTGTATTTAGTTCCGATACAATTTCTGTGTTTCATCGACAATAAGAAGGTCCAAGGGATACAGTAAACTTGAAGTGAAGCATCGGAATCTATAACTAGTGTCACAGGAATGGTTCAAAACATAGACAGTAAGGAGAGTCAGTCTTCTTGTACTTAAGTCGGCATTGTGCGTTTTGTATTTCATTCCGGTGCAATTTCTGTGTTTCATCGTCAATAAGAAGGACAGAGGAATACAGTAAACCTGAAGTGAAGCATCGGAATCTATAACTAGTGTCACAGGAATGGTTCAAAACATAGACAGGAAGTAGAGTCAGTCTTCTTGTACTTCAGTCGGCATTCTGCCTTTTGTATTAAATTCCGATGCAATTTCTGTGTTTCATCGTCAATGAGAAGGTCCTAGGGATACAGTAATCCTGAAGTCAAGCATCGGAATCTCTAACTAGTGTCATAGCAATGGTTCAAAACATAGACAGTCAGAAGAGTCAGTCTTCTTGTACTTGAGTCGGCATTGTGCCTTTTGTATTAAATTCCTATTCAATTTCTGTGTTTCATCGTCTATAAGAAGGTCCAAGGAATACCGTAAACCTGAAGTCAAGCATCGGAATCTATAACTAGTGTCACAGGAATGTTTCAAAACATAGTCAGTACTTAAGTCGGCATTGTGCCTGTTGTATTTCATTCCGATGCAAATTCTGTGTTTCATCGTCAATAAGAAGGTCCAAGGGATACAGTAAACCTGAACTAAAGCATCGGAATCTATAACTAGTGCCACAGGAATGGTTCAAAACATAGTCAGTAAGATGAGTCAGTCTTCATGTACTTAAGTCGCCATTGTGCCTTTTGTATTTAATTCCGACGCAATTTCTGTGTTTCATCGTCAATAAGAAGGTCAGAGGTATACAGTAAACCTGAAGTGAAGCATAGGAATCTATAACTAGTGTCATAGGAATGGTTCAAAACATAGACAGTAACAAGAGTCAGTATTCTTGTACTTGAGTCGACATTGTGCCTTTTCTATTTGATTCCGATGCAATTTCTGTGTTTCATCGTCAATAAGAAATTCCAAGGGATACAGTAAACCTAAAGTGAGGCATCGGAATCGATAACTAGTGTCAATGGAATGGTTCAAAACATTGACAGTAAGAAGAGTCAGTCTCCTTGTACTTAAGTCGGCATTGTGCGTTTTGTATTTAATTCCAGTGCAATTTCTGTGTTTCATCGTCATTAAGAAGGTCAGAGGGACACAGTGAACCTGGAGTGAAACATTGGACTCTATAACTATTGTCACATGAATGGTACAAAACATAGTCAGTAAGAAGAGTCGGTCTTCTTGTTCTTAAGTCGGCCTTGTGCCTTTTGTATTTCATCCCGATGCAATTTCTGTGTTTCATCGTCAATAAGAAGGTCCAAGGGAAACAGTAAACCTGAAGTGAAGCATCGGAATCTATAACTAGTGTCACAGGAATGGTTCAAAACAGAGACAGTAAGCAGATACAGACTTGTTGTACTTAAGTCGGCATTGTTTCTTTTGTATATAGTTCCGATACAATTTCTGTGTTTCATCGACAATAAGAAGGTCCAAGGGATACAGTAAACCTGAAGTGAAGCATCGGAATCTATAACTAGTGTCATAGGAATGGTTCAAACATAGACAGTAAGAAGAGACAGTATTCTTGTAGTTCAGTTGGCATTGTGCCTTTTGTATTTGATTCCGATGCAATTTCTGTGTTTCATCGTCAATAAGAAGGTCCATGGGATACAGTAAACCTAAAGTGTAGCATCGGAATCGATAACTATTGTCAATGGAATGGTTCAAAACATAGACAGTAAGAATAGTCAGTCTTCTTGTACTTAAGTCGGCATTGTGCGTTTTGTATTTTATTCCAGTGCAATTTGTGTGTTTCATCGTCATTAAGAAGGTCAGAGGGATACAGTAAATCTGAAGTGAAGCATCGGACTCTATAACTAATGTCACATGAATGGTTCAAAACATAGTCAGTAAGAAGAGTCAGTCTTCATGTACTTAAGTCAGCATTGTGCCTTTTGTATATAATTCAGGTGCAATTTCTGTGTTTCATCGTCAATAAGAAGGTCCAACGGAAACACTAAACCTGAAGTGAAGCATCGGAATCTGTAACTAGTGTCACAGGAATGGTTAAAATCATAGTCAGTAAGAAGAGTCAGTCTTCTTGTACTTAAGTCGGCATTGTGCCTTTTGTATTTAATTCCGATGCAATTTCTGTGTTTCATCGTCAATAAGAAGGACAGAGGAATACAGTAAACCTGAAGTGAAGCATCGGAATCTATAACTAGTGTCACAGGAATGGTTCAAAACATAGACAGGAAGTAGAGTCAGTCTTCTTGTACTTGAGTCGGCATTCTGCCTTTTGTATTAAATTCCGATGCAATTTCTGTGTTTCATCGTCAATGAGAAGGTCCTAGGGATACAGTAATCCTGAAGTCAAGCATCGGAATCCCTAACTAGTGTCACAGGAATGGTTCAAAACATAGACAATAAGAAGGTTCAGTCTTTTTGTACTTAAGTCAACATTGTGCCTTTTGTATTTAATTCCGATGTAGTTTCTGTGTTTCATCGTCAATAAAAAGGTCCAAATGATACAGTAAACCTGAAGTGAAGCATCGGAATCTATAACTAGTGTCATAGGAATGGTTCAAAACATTGTCAGTAAGATGAGTCAGTCTTCATGTACTTAAGTCGCCATTGTGCCTTTTTTTATTTAATTCCAATGCAATTCCTGTGTTTCATCGTCAATAAGAAGGTCAGAGGGATACAGTAAAACCTGAAGTGAAGCATCGGAATCAATAACTAGTGTCATAGCAATGGTTCAAAACGTAGACAGTCAGAAGAGTCAGTCTTCTTGTACTTGAGTCGGCATTGTGCCTTTTGTATTAAATTCCTATTCTATTTCTGTGTTTCATCGTCAATAAGAAGGTCCAAGGAATACCGTAAACCTGAAGTCAAGCATCGGAATCTATAACTAGTGTCACAGGAATGTTTCAAAACATAGTCAGTACTTAAGTCGGCATTGTGCCTGTTGTATTTCATTCCGATGCAATTTCTGTGTTTCATCGTCAATAAGAAGGTCCAAGTGATACAGTAAACCTGAACTAAAGCATCGGAATCTATAACTAGTGTCACAGGAATGGTTCAAAACATAGTCAGTAAGATGAGTCAGTCTTCATGTACTTAAGTCGCCATTGTGCCTTTTGTATTTAATTCCGACGCAATTTCTGTGTTTCATCGTCAATAAGAAGGTCAGAGGGATACAGTAAACCTGAAGTGAAGCATCGGAATCAATAACTAGTGTCATAGGAATGGTTCAAGACATAGACAGTAAGAAGAGTCAGTCTTCTAGTACTTGAGCCGGCATTGTGCCTTTTGTATTAAATTCCGATGCAATTTCTGTGTTTCATCGTCAATAAGAAGGTCCCAGGGATACAGTAAACCTGAAGTCAAGCATCGGAATCTATAACTAGTGTCACAGGAATGGTTCAAAACATAGTCAGTACTTAGGTCGGCATTGTGCCTTTTGTATTTCATTCCGATGCAATTTCTGTGTTTCATCGTCAATAAGAAGGTCCAAGGTATACAGTAAACCTGAAGAGAGGCATCGAAATCTATAACTAGTGTCACAGGAATGGTTCAAAACATAGTCAGAAAGAAGAGTCAGTCTTCCTGTACTGAAGTCGGCATTGTGCCTTTTGTATTTAATTCCGATGCAACTTCTGTGTTTCGTCGTTAATAAGAAGGTCCAAGGGATACAGTAAACCTGAAGTGAAGCATAGGAATCTATAACTAGTGTCATAGGAATGGTTCAAAACATAGACAGTAACAAGAGTCAGTATTCTTGTACTTGAGTCGGCATTGTGCCTTTTGTATTTGATTCCGATGCAATTTCTGTGTTTCATCGTCAATAAGAAATTCCAAGGGATACAGTAAACCTAAAGTGAAGCATCGGAATCGATAACTAGTGTCAATGGAATGGTTCAAAACATTGACAGTAAGAAGAGTCAGTCTCCTTGTACTTAAGTCGGCATTGTGCGTTTTGTATTTAATTCCAGTGCAATTTCTGTGTTTCATCGTCATTAAGAAGGTCAGAGGGACACAGTGAACCTGGAGTGAAACATTGGACTCTATAACTAATGTCACATGAATGGTACAAAACATAGTCAGTAAGAAGAGTCGGTCTTCTTGTTCTTAAGTCGGCCTTGTGCCTTTTGTATTTCATTCCGATGCAATTTCTGTGTTTCATCGTCAATAAGAAGGTCCAAGGGAAACAGTAAACCTGAAGTGAAGCATCGGAATCTATAACTAGTGTCACAGGAATGGTTCAAAACAGAGACAGTAAGCAGATACAGACTTGTTGTACTTAAGTCGGCATTGTTTCTTTTGTATATAGTTCCGATACAATTTCTGTGTTTCATCGACAATAAGAAGGTCCAAGGGATACAGTAAACCTGAAGTGAAGCATCGGAATCTATAACTAGTGTCATAGGAATGGTTCAAACATAGACAGTAAGAAGAGACAGTATTCTTGTAGTTCAGTTGGCATTGTGCCTTTTGTATTTGATTCCGATGCAATTTCTGTGTTTCATCGTCAATAAGAAGGTCCATGGGATACAGTAAACCTAATGTGTAGCATCGGAATCGATAACTATTGTCAATGGAATGGTTCAAAACATAGACAGTAAGAATAGTCAGTCTTCTTGTACTTAAGTCGGCATTGTGCGTTTTGTATTTTATTCCAGTGCAATTTCTGTGTTTCATCGTCATTAAGAAGGTCAGAGGGATACAGTAAACCTGAAGTGAAGCATCGGACACTATAACTAATGTCACATGAATGGTTCAAAACATAGTCAGTAAGAAGAGTCGGTCTTCATGTACTTAAGTCAGCATTGTGCCTTTTGTATATAATTCAGGTGCAATTTCTGTGTTTCATCGTCAATAAGAAGGTCCAACGGAAACACTAAACCTGAATTGAAGCATCGGAATCTATAACTAGTGTCACAGGAATGGTTAAAATCATAGTCAGTAAGAAGAGTCAGTCTTCTTGTACTTAAGTCGGCATTGTGCCTTTTGTATTTAATTCCGATGCAATTTCTGTGTTTCATCGTCAATAAGAAGGTCCAAGGGATACAGTTAACCTGGAGTGAAGCATCGGAATCTATAACTAGTGTCACAGGATTGGTTCAAAACATAGTCAGTAAGAAGAGTCGGTCTTCATGTACTTAAGTCAGCATTGTGCCTTTTCTATATAATTCCGGTGCAGTTTCTGTGTTTCATCGTCAATAAGAAGTTCCAAGGGAAACACTAAACCTGAAGTGAAGCATCGGAATCTATAACTAGTGCCACAGGAATGGTTCAAAAGATAGTCAGTAAGATGAGTCAGTCTTCATGTACTTAAGCCGCCATTGTGCCTTTTATATTTAATTCCGATGGAATTTCTGTATTTCGTCGTTAATAAGAAGGTCAGAGGGATACGGTAAACCTGAAGTGAAGCATCGGAATCTGTATCTAGTGTCATAGGAATGGTTCAAAACATAGACAGTCAGAATAGTCAGTCTTCTTGTACTTGAGTCGGCATTGTGCCTTTTGTATTAAATTCCGATGCAATTTCTGTGTTTCATCGTCAATAAGAAGGTCCAAGGGATACAGTAAACCTGGAGTGAAGCATAGGAATTTATAACTAGTGTCAGAGGAATGGGTCAAAACATAGTCAGTACTTAAGTCGGCATAGTGCCTTTTGTATTTCATTCCGATGCAATTTCTTTGTTTCATCGTTAATAAGAAGGTCCAAGGGATACAGTAAATCTGAAGTGAAGTATCGGAATCTATAACTAGTGTCACAGGAATGGTTCAAAACATAGTCAGTAAGAGGAGTCAGTGTTAATGTACTAAAGTTGCCATTGTGCCTTTTGTATTTAATTCCAATGCAATTTCTGTGTTTCATCGTCAACAAGAAGGTCAGACGGAAACAGTAAAACTGAAGTGAAGCATCGGAATCAATAAGTAGTGTCATAGGAATGGTTAAAAACATAGACAGTAAGAAGAGTAAGTCTTCTTGTACTTGAGTCGGCATTGTGCCTTTTGTATTTATTTCCGATGCAACTTCTGTGTTGCATCGTAAATAAGAAGGTCCAAGGGAAACAGTAAACCTGAAGTGAAGCATCGGAATCTATAACTAGTGTCACAGGAATGGTTCAAAACAGAGACAGTAAGCAGATACAGACTTGTTGTCCTTAAGTCGGCATTGTTTCTTTTGTATATAGTTCCGATACAATTTCTGTGTTTCATCGACAATAAGAAGGTCCAAGGGATACAGTAAACCTGAAGTGAAGCATCGGAATCTATAACTAGTGTCATAGGAATGGTTCAAACATAGACAGTAAGAAGAGACAGTATTCTTGTAGTTCAGTTGGCATTGTGCCTTTTGTATTTGATTCCGATGCAATTTCTGTGTTTCATCGTCAATAAGAAGGTCCATGGGATACAGTAAACCTAAAGTGTAGCATCGGAATCGATAACTATTGTCAATGGAATGGTTCAAAACATAGACAGTAAGAATAGTCAGTCTTCTTGTACTTAAGTCGGCATTGTGCGTTTTGTATTTTATTCCAGTGCAATTTGTGTGTTTCATCGTCATTAAGAAGGTCAGAGGGATACAGTAAATCTGAAGTGAAGCATCGGACTCTATAACTAATGTCACATGAATGGTTCAAAACATAGTCAGTAAGAAGAGTCGGTCTTCATGTACTTAAGTCAGCATTGTGCCTTTTGTATATAATTCAGGTGCAATTTCTGTGTTTCATCGTCAATAAGAAGGTCCAACGGAAACACTAAACCTGAAGTGAAGCATCGGAATCTGTAACTAGTGTCACAGGAATGGTTAAAATCATAGTCAGTAAGAAGAGTCAGTCTTCTTGTACTTAAGTCGGCATTGTGCCTTTTGTATTTAATTCCGATGCAATTTCTGTGTTTCATCGTCAATAAGAAGGACAGAGGAATACAGTAAACCTGAAGTGAAGCATCGGAATCTATAACTAGTGTCACAGGAATGGTTCAAAACATAGACAGGAAGTAGAGTCAGTCTTCTTGTACTTGAGTCGGCATTCTGCCTTTTGTATTAAATTCCGATGCAATTTCTGTGTTTCATCGTCAATGAGAAGGTCCTAGGGATACAGTAATCCTGAAGTCAAGCATCGGAATCTCTAACTAGTGTCACAGGAATGGTTCAAAACATAGACAATAAGAAGGTTCAGTCTTTTTGTACTTAAGTCAGCATTGTGCCTTTTGTATTTAATTCCGATGTAGTTTCTGTGTTTCATCGTCAATAAAAAGGTCCAAATGATACAGTAAACCTGAAGTGAAGCATCGGAATCTATAACTAGTGTCATAGGAATGGTTCAAAACATTGTCAGTAAGATGAGTCAGTCTTCATGTACTTAAGTCGCCATTGTGCCTTTTTTTATTTAATTCCAATGCAATTTCTGTGTTTCATCGTCAATAAGAAGGTCAGAGGGATACAGTAAAACCTGAAGTGAAGCATCGGAATCAATAACTAGTGTCATAGCAATGGTTCAAAACGTAGACAGTCAGAAGAGTCAGTCTTCTTGTACTTGAGTCGGCATTGTGCCTTTTGTATTAAATTCCTATTCTATTTCTGTGTTTCATCGTCAATAAGAAGGTCCAAGGAATACCGTAAACCTGAAGTCAAGCATCGGAATCTATAACTAGTGTCACAGGAATGTTTCAAAACATAGTCAGTACTTAAGTCGGCGTTGTGCCTGTTGTATTTCATTCCGATGCAATTTCTGTGTTTCATCGTCAATAAGAAGGTCCAAGTGATACAGTAAACCTGAACTAAAGCATCGGAATCTATAACTAGTGTCACAGGAATGGTTCAAAACATAGTCAGTAAGATGAGTCAGTCTTCATGTACTTAAGTCGCCATTGTGCCTTTTGTATTTAATTCCGACGCAATTTCTGTGTTTCATCGTCAATAAGAAGGTCAGAGGGATACAGTAAACCTGAAGTGAAGCATCGGAATCAATAACTAGTGTCATAGGAATGGTTCAAGACATAGACAGTAAGAAGAGTCAGTCTTCTAGTACTTGAGCCGGCATTGTGCCTTTTGTATTAAATTCCGATGCAATTTCTGTGTTTCATCGTCAATAAGAAGGTCCCAGGGATACAGTAAACCTGAAGTCAAGCATCGGAATCTATAACTAGTGTCACAGGAATGGTTCAAAACATAGTCAGTACTTAGGTCGGCATTGTGCCTTTTGTATTTCATCCGATGCAATTTCTGTGTTTCATCGTCAATAAGAAGGTCCAAGGTATACAGTAAACCTGAAGAGAGGCATCGAAATCTATAACTAGTGTCACAGGAATGGTTCAAAACATAGTCAGAAAGAAGAGTCAGTCTTCCTGTACTGAAGTCGGCATTGTGCCTTTTGTATTTAATTCCGATGCAACTTCTGTGTTTCGTCGTTAATAAGAAGGTCCAAGGGATACAGTAA
Organism: Schistocerca americana; assembly: GCF_021461395.2. Taxonomy (NCBI): domain Eukaryota; kingdom Metazoa; phylum Arthropoda; class Insecta; order Orthoptera; family Acrididae; genus Schistocerca; species Schistocerca americana. The sequence continues at coordinate 12,903,771 of NC_060121.1, read as the reverse complement.
ACCTGAAGTGAAGCATAGGAATCTATAACTAGTGTCATAGGAATGGTTCAAAACATAGACAGTAACAAGAGTCAGTATTCTTGTACTTGAGTCGGCATTGTGCCTTTTGTATTTGATTCCGATGCAATTTCTGTGTTTCATCGTCAATAAGAAATTCCAAGGGATACAGTAAACCTAAAGTGAAGCATCGGAATCGATAACTAGTGTCAATGGAATGGTTCAAAACATTGACAGTAAGAAGAGTCAGTCTCCTTGTACTTAAGTCGGCATTGTGCGTTTTGTATTTAATTCCAGTGCAATTTCTGTGTTTCATCGTCATTAAGAAGGTCAGAGGGACACAGTGAACCTGGAGTGAAACATTGGACTCTATAACTAATGTCACATGAATGGTACAAAACATAGTCAGTAAGAAGAGTCGGTCTTCTTGTTCTTAAGTCGGCCTTGTGCCTTTTGTATTTCATTCCGATGCAATTTCTGTGTTTCATCGTCAATAAGAAGGTCCAAGGGAAACAGTAAACCTGAAGTGAAGCATCGGAATCTATAACTAGTGTCACAGGAATGGTTCAAAACAGAGACAGTAAGCAGATACAGACTTGTTGTACTTAAGTCGGCATTGTTTCTTTTGTATATAGTTCCGATACAATTTCTGTGTTTCATCGACAATAAGAAGGTCCAAGGGATACAGTAAACCTGAAGTGAAGCATCGGAATCTATAACTAGTGTCATAGGAATGGTTCAAACATAGACAGTAAGAAGAGACAGTATTCTTGTAGTTCAGTTGGCATTGTGCCTTTTGTATTTGATTCCGATGCAATTTCTGTGTTTCATCGTCAATAAGAAGGTCCATGGGATACAGTAAACCTAATGTGTAGCATCGGAATCGATAACTATTGTCAATGGAATGGTTCAAAACATAGACAGTAAGAATAGTCAGTCTTCTTGTACTTAAGTCGGCATTGTGCGTTTTGTATTTTATTCCAGTGCAATTTCTGTGTTTCATCGTCATTAAGAAGGTCAGAGGGATACAGTAAACCTGAAGTGAAGCATCGGACTCTATAACTAATGTCACATGAATGGTTCAAAACATAGTCAGTAAGAAGAGTCGGTCTTCATGTACTTAAGTCAGCATTGTGCCTTTTGTATATAATTCAGGTGCAATTTCTGTGTTTCATCGTCAATAAGAAGGTCCAACGGAAACACTAAACCTGAATTGAAGCATCGGAATCTATAACTAGTGTCACTGGAATGGTTAAAATCATAGTCAGTAAGAAGAGTCAGTCTTCTTGTACTTAAGTCGGCATTGTGCCTTTTGTATTTAATTCCGATGCAATTTCTGTGTTTCATCGTCAATAAGAAGGTCCAAGGGATACAGTTAACCTGGAGTGAAGCATCGGAATCTATAACTAGTGTCACAGGATTGGTTCAAAACATAGTCAGTAAGAAGAGTCGGTCTTCATGTACTTAAGTCAGCATTGTGCCTTTTCTATATAATTCCGGTGCAGTTTCTGTGTTTCATCGTCAATAAGAAGTTCCAAGGGAAACACTAAACCTGAAGTGAAGCATCGGAATCTATAACTAGTGCCACAGGAATGGTTCAAAAGATAGTCAGTAAGATGAGTCAATCTTCATGTACTTAAGCCGCCATTGTGCCTTTTATATTTAATTCCGATGGAATTTCTGTATTTCGTCGTTAATAAGAAGGTCAGAGGGATACGGTAAACCTGAAGTGAAGCATCGGAATCTGTATCTAGTGTCATAGGAATGGTTCAAAACATAGACAGTCAGAATAGTCAGTCTTCTTGTACTTGAGTCGGCATTGTGCCTTTTGTATTAAATTCCGATGCAATTTCTGTGTTTCATCGTCAATAAGAAGGTCCAAGGGATACAGTAAACCTGGAGTGAAGCATAGGAATTTATAACTAGTGTCAGAGGAATGGGTCAAAACATAGTCAGTACTTAAGTCGGCATAGTGCCTTTTGTATTTCATTCCGATGCAATTTCTTTGTTTCATCGTTAATAAGAAGGTCCAAGGGATACAGTAAATGTGAAGTGAAGTATCGGAATCCATAACTAGTGTCACAGGAATGGTTCAAAACATAGTCAGTAAGAGGAGTCAGTGTTAATGTACTTAAGTTGCCATTGTGCCTTTTGTATTTAATTCCAATGCAATTTCTGTGTTTCATCGTCAACAAGAAGGTCAGACGGAAACAGTAAAACTGAAGTGAAGCATCGGAATCAATAAGTAGTGTCATAGGAATGGTTAAAAACATAGACAGTAAGAAGAGTAAGTCTTCTTGTACTTGAGTCGGCATTGTGCCTTTTGTATTTATTTCCGATGCAACTTCTGTGTTGCATCGTAAATAAGAAGGTCCAAGGGAAACAGTAAATCTGATGTGAAGCATCGGAATCTATAACTAGTGTCATAGGAATGGTTCAAAACATAGACAGTAAGAAGAGTCAGTCTTCTTGTACTTGAGTCGGCATTGTGCCTTTTGTATTTAATTCCGATGCAATTTCTGTGTTTCATCGTCAATAAGAAGGTCAGAGGGATACGGTAAACCTGAAGTGAAGCATCGGAATCTATAACTAGTGTCACAGGAATGGTTCAAAACATAGTCAGTAAGAAGAGTCGGTGTTCATGTACTTATGTCGGCATTGTGCCTTTTGTATTTAATTCCGGTGCAATTTCTGTGTTTCAACGTCAATAAGAAAGTCAGAGGGATACAGTAAACCTGAAGTGAAGCATCGGAATCTATAACTAGTGTCACAGGAATGGTTCAAAACATAGTCAGTAAGAACAGTCAGTCTTCTTGTCCTTAAGTCGGCATTTTGCCTTTTGTATTTAATTCCGATGAATTTCTGTGTTTCATCGTCAATAAGAAGGTCCAAGGGATACAGTAAACCTGAAGTGAAGCATCGCAATCTATAACTAGTGTCATAGGAATGGTTCAAAACATAGTCAGTAAGAAGAGTCAGTCTTCTTGAACTTGAGTCGGCATTGTGCCTTATGTATTTAATTCCGATGCAATTTCTGTGTTTCATCGTCAATAAGAAGGTCCAAGGGATACAGTAAACCTGAAGTGAAGCATCGGAATCAATAACTAGTGTCACAGGAATCGTTCAAAACATAGTCAGTAAGAAGAGTCGGTCTTCATGTACTTAAGTCGGCATTGTGATTTGTATTTAATTCCGATGCAATTTCTGTGTGTCATCGTCAATAAGAAGGTCAGAGGGATACAGTAATCCTGAAGTGAAGCATCGTAATCATAAACTAGTGCCATAGGAATAGTTCAAAACATAGACAGTAAGAAGAGTCAGTCTTCTTGTACTTGAGTCGGCATTGTGCCTTTTGTATTAAATTCCGATGCAATTTCTGTGTTTCATCGTCAATAAGAAGGTACAAGGGATACAGTAAACCTGGAGTGAAGCATAGGAATTTATAACTAGTGTCACAGGAATGGGTCAAAACATAGTCAGTAAGAAGAGTCAGTCTTCATGTACTTAAGTCGCCATTGTGCCTTTTGTATTTAATTCCGATGCAATTTCTGTGTTTCATCGTCAACAAGAAGGTCAGAGGGATACAGTAAAACTGAAGTGAAGCATCGGAATCAATAACTAGTGTCATAGGAATGGTTTAAAACATAGACAGTAAGAAGAGTAAGTCTTCTTGTACTTGGGTCGGTACTGTGCCTTTTGTATTTAATTCCGATGCAACTTCTGTGTTTCATCGTCAATAAGAAGGTCCAAGGGGGAACAGTAAACCTGAAGTGAAGCATCGGAATCTATAACTAGTGTCATAGGAATGGTTCAAAACATAGACAGTAAGAAGAGTCAGTCTTCTTGTACTTGAGTCGGCATTGTGCCTTTTGTATTTAATTCCGACGCAATTTCTGTGTTTCATCGTCAATAAGAAGGTCAGAGGGATACAGTAAACCTGAAGTGAAACATCGGAATCTATAACTAGTGTCACAGGAATGGTTCAAAACACAGTCAGTAAGAAGAGTCGGTCTTCATATACTTATGTCGGCATTGTGTCTTTTGTATTTAATTCCGACGCAATTTCTGTGTTTCATCGTCAATAAGAAGGTCAGAGGGATACAGTAAACCTGAAGTGAAGCATCGGAATCTATAACTAGTGTCACAGGAATGGTTCAAAGCATAGTCAGTAAGAACAGTCAGTCTTCTTGTCCTTAAGTCGGCATTGTCCCATTTGTATTTAATTCCGATGCAATTTCTGTGTTTCATCGTCAATAAAAAGGGCCAAGGGATACAGTAAACCTGAAGTGAAGCATCGGAATCTATAACTAGTGTCATAGGAATGGTTCAAAACATAGACAGTAAGATGAGTCAGTCTTCTTGTACTTGAGTCGGCATTGTGCCTTTTGTATTTAATTCCGATGTAATTTCTGTGTTTCATCGTCAATAAGAAGGTCCAACTGATACAGTAAACCTGAAGTGAAGCATCGGAATCAATAACTAGTGTCACAGGAATGGTTCAAACATAGTCAGTAAGAAGAGTCGGTCTTCATGTACTTATGTCGGCATTGTGCCTTTTGTTTTTAATTCCAGTGCAATTTCTGTGTTTCAACGTCAATAAGAAGGTCCAAGGGATACAGTACACCTGGAGTGAAGCATTGGATTCAATAACTAGTGTCACAGGAATCGTTCAAAACATAGTCAGTAAGAAGAGTCGGTCCTCTTGTACTGAAGTCGGCATTCTGCCTTTTGTATTTAATTTCGATGCAATTTCTGTGTTCCATCGACAATAAGAGGGTCCAAGGGATACAGTAAACCTGAAGTGACGTATCGGAATCTATAACTAGTGCCACAGGAATGGTTCAAAAGATAGTCGGTAAGATGAGTCAGTCTTTATGTACTTAAGCCGCCATTGTTCCTTTTATATTTAATTCCGATGCAATTTCTGTATTTCGTCGTCAATAAGAAGGTCAGAGGGATACAGTAAACCTGAAGTGAATCATCGGGATCAGTATCTAGTGTCATAGGAATGGTTCAAAACATAGACCGTAAGAAGAGTCAGTCTTCTTGTACTAGAGTCGGCATTGTCCCTTGTGTATTAAATTCCGATGCAATTTCTGCGTTTCATCGTCAATAAGAAGGTCCAAGGGATACAGCAAACCTGGAGTGAAGCATAGGAATTTTTAACTAGTGTCAGAGTAATGGGTCAAAACATAGTCAGTACTTAAGTCGGCATTGTGCCTTTTGTATTTCATTCCGATGCAAATTCTTTGCTTCATCGTCAATAAGAAGGTCCAAGGGATACAGTAAACCTGAAGTGAAGTATCGGAATCTATAACTAGTGTCACAGGAATGGTTCAAAACATAGTCAGTAAGAAGAGTCGGTCTTCATGTACTTAAGTCGGCATTGTGATTTGTATTTAATTCCGATGCAATTTCTGTGTTTCATCGTCAATAAGAAGGGCCAAGGGATACAGTAAACCTGAAGTGAAGCATCGGAATCTATAACTAGAGCCACAGGAATGGTTCAAAACATAGTCAGTAAGATGAGTCAGTCTTCATGTACTTAAGTCGCCATTGTACCTTTTGTATTTAATTCCGATGAAATTTCTGTGTGTCATCGTCAATAAGAAGGTCAGAGGGATACAGTAAACCTGAAGTGAAGCATCGGAATCAATAACTAGTGTCATAGGAATGGTTCAAAACATAGACAGTAAGAAGAGTCAGTCTTCTTGTACTTGAGTCGGCATTGTGCCTTTTGTATTAAATTCCGATGCAATTTCTGTGTTTCATCGTCAATAAGAAGGTACAAGGGATACAGTAAACCTGGCGTGAAGCATAGGAATTTATTACTAGTGTCACAGGAATGGGTCAAAACATAGTCAGTAAGAAGAGTCAGTCTTCTTGTACTTGGGTCGGCATTGTGCCTTTTGTATTTAATTCCGACGCAATTTCTGTGTTTCATCGTCAATAAGAAGGTCAGAGGGATACAGTAAACCTGCAGTGAAGCATCGGAATCCATAACTAGTGTCACAGGAATGGTTCAAAACACAGTCAGTAAGAAGAGTCGGTCTTCATATACTTATGTCGGCATTGTGTCTTTTGTATTTAATTCCGACTCAATTTCTGTGTTTCATCGTCAATAAGAAGGTCAGAGGGATACAGTAAACCTGAAGTGAAGCATCGGAATCTATAACTAGTGTCACAGGAATGGTTCAAAGCATAGTCAGAAAGAACAGTCAGTCTTCTTGTCCTTAAGTCGGCATTGTGCCATTTGTATTTAATTCCGATGCAATTTCTGTGTTTCATCGTCAATAAAAAGGTCCAAGGGATACAGTAAACCTGAAGTGAAGCATCGGAATCTATAACTAGTGTCATAGGAATGGTTCAAAACATAGACAGTAAGAAGAGTCAGTCTTCTTGTACTTGAGTCGTCATTGTGCCTTTTGTATTTAATTCCGATGCAATTTCTGTGTTTCATCGTCAATAAGAAGGTCCAACTGATACAGTAAACCTGAAGTGAAGCATCGGAATCTATAACTAGTGTCACAGGAATGGTTCAAAACATAGTCAGTAAGAAGAGTCGGTCTTCATGTACTTATGTCGGCATTGTGCCTTTTGTATTTAATTCCAGTGCAATTTCTGTGTATCAACGTCAACAAGAAGGTCCAAGGGATACAGTACACCTGGAGTGAAGCATTGGAATCAATAACTAGTGTCACAGGAGTCGTTCAAAACATAGTCAGTAAGAAGAGTCGGTCCTCATGTACTTAAGTCGGCATTGTGCCTTTTGTATTTAATTCCGATGCAATTTCTGTGTTCCATCGACAATAAGAAGTTCCAAGGGATACAGTAAACCTGAAGTGAAGTATCGGAATCTATAACTAGTGCCACAGGAATGGTTCAAAGGATAGTCAGTAAGATGAGTCAGTCTTCATGTACTTAAGCCGCCATTGTTCCTTTTATATTTAATTCCGATGCAATTTCTGTATTTCGTCGTCAATAAGAAGGTCAGAGGGATACAGTAAACCTGAATTGAAGCATCGGAATCAATAACTAGTGTCATAGGAATGGTTCAAAACATAGACAGTAAAAAGAGTCAGTCTTCTTGTACTTGAGTTGGCATTGTGCCTTTTGTATTAAATTCCGTTGCAATTTCTGTGTTTCATCGTCAATAAGAAAGTCCAAGGGATACAGTAAACTTGGAGTGAAGCATAGGAATATATAACTAGTGTCACAGGAATGGGTCAAAACATAGTCAGTAAGAAGAGTCAGTCTTTATGTACTTAAGTCGCCATTGTGCCTTTTCTATTTAATTCCGATGCAATTTCTGTGTTTCATCGTCAACAAGAAAGTCAGAGGGATACAGTAAATCTGAAGTGAAGCATCGGAATCAATAACTAGTGTCATAGGAATGGTTAAAAACAGAGACAGTAAGAAGAGTAAGACTTCTGTGTTTCATCGTCAATAAGAAGGTCCAAGGGAAACAGTAAACCTGAAGTGAAGCATCGGAATCTATAACTAGTGTCATAGGAATGGTTCAAAACATAGACAGTAAGATGAGTCAGTCTTCTTGTACTTGAGTCGGCATTGTGCCTTTTGTATTTAATTCCGATGCAATTTCTGTGATTCATCGTCAATAACAAGGTCAGAGGGATACAGTAAACCTGAGGTGAAGCATCGGAATCTATAACTAGTGTCTCAGGAATGGTTCAAAACACAGCAAGTAAGAAGAGTCGGTCTTCATGTACTTATGTCGGCATTGTGTCTTTTGTATTTAATTCCGGTGCAATTTCTGTGTTTCAACGTCAATAAGAAAGTCAGGGGGATACAGTAAACCTGAAGTGAAGCATCGGAATCTATAACTAGTGTCACAGGAATGGTTCAAAGCATAGTCAGTAAGAACAGTCAGTCCTCTTGTCCTTAAGTCGGCATTGTGCGTTTTGTTTTAATTCCGATGCAATTTCTGTGTTTCATCGTCAATAAGAAGGTCCAAGGGATACAGTAAACCTGAAGTGAAGCATCGGAATCAATAACTAGTGTCACAGGAATCGTTCAAAACATAGTCAGTAAGAAGAGTCGGTCTTCATGTACTTAAGTCGGCATTGTGATTTGTATTTAATTCCGATGCAATTTCTGTGTGTCATCGTCAATAAGAAGGTCAGAGGGATGCAGTAATCCTGAAGTGAAGCATCGTAATCATAAACTAGTGCCATAGGAATAGTTCAAAACATAGACAGTAAGAAGAGTCAGTCTTCTTGTACTTGAGTCGGCATTGTGCCTTTTGTATTAAATTCCGATGCAATTTCTGTGTTTCATCGTCAATAAGAAGGTACAAGGGATACAGTAAACCTGGAGTGAAGCATAGGAATTTATAACTAGTGTCACAGGAATGGGTCAAAACATAGTCAGTAAGAAGAGTCAGTCTTCATGTACTTAAGTCGCCATTGTGCCTTTTGTATTTAATTCCGATGCAATTTCTGTGTTTCATCGTCAACAAGAAGGTCAGAGGGATACAGTAAAACTGAAGTGAAGCATCGGAATCAATAACTAGTGTCATAGGAATGGTTTAAAACATAGACAGTAAGAAGAGTAAGTCTTCTTGTACTTGGGTCGGTACTGTGCCTTTTGTATTTAATTCCGATGCAACTTCTGTGTTTCATCGTCAATAAGAAGGTCCAAGGGGGAACAGTAAACCTGAAGTGAAGCATCGGAATCTATAACTAGTGTCATAGGAATGGTTCAAAACATAGACAGTAAGAAGAGTCAGTCTTCTTGTACTTGAGTCGGCATTGTGCCTTTTGTATTTAATTCCGACGCAATTTCTGTGTTTCATCGTCAATAAGAAGGTCAGAGGGATACAGTAAACCTGAAGTGAAACATCGGAATCTATAACTAGTGTCACAGGAATGGTTCAAAACACAGTCAGTAAGAAGAGTCGGTCTTCATATACTTATGTCGGCATTGTGTCTTTTGTATTTAATTCCGACGCAATTTCTGTGTTTCATCGTCAATAAGAAGGTCAGAGGGATACAGTAAACCTGAAGTGAAGCATCGGAATCTATAACTAGTGTCACAGGAATGGTTCAAAGCATAGTCAGTAAGAACAGTCAGTCTTCTTGTCCTTAAGTCGGCATTGTCCCATTTGTATTTAATTCCGATGCAATTTCTGTGTTTCATCGTCAATAAAAAGGGCCAAGGGATACAGTAAACCTGAAGTGAAGCATCGGAATCTATAACTAGTGTCATAGGAATGGTTCAAAACATAGACAGTAAGATGAGTCAGTCTTCTTGTACTTGAGTCGGCATTGTGCCTTTTGTATTTAATTCCGATGTAATTTCTGTGTTTCATCGTCAATAAGAAGGTCCAACTGATACAGTAAACCTGAAGTGAAGCATCGGAATCAATAACTAGTGTCACAGGAATGGTTCAAACATAGTCAGTAAGAAGAGTCGGTCTTCATGTACTTATGTCGGCATTGTGCCTTTTGTTTTTAATTCCAGTGCAATTTCTGTGTTTCAACGTCAATAAGAAGGTCCAAGGGATACAGTACACCTGGAGTGAAGCATTGGATTCAATAACTAGTGTCACAGGAATCGTTCAAAACATAGTCAGTAAGAAGAGTCGGTCCTCTTGTACTGAAGTCGGCATTCTGCCTTTTGTATTTAATTTCGATGCAATTTCTGTGTTCCATCGACAATAAGAGGGTCCAAGGGATACAGTAAACCTGAAGTGACGTATCGGAATCTATAACTAGTGCCACAGGAATGGTTCAAAAGATAGTCGGTAAGATGAGTCAGTCTTTATGTACTTAAGCCGCCATTGTTCCTTTTATATTTAATTCCGATGCAATTTCTGTATTTCGTCGTCAATAAGAAGGTCAGAGGGATACAGTAAACCTGAAGTGAATCATCGGGATCAGTATCTAGTGTCATAGGAATGGTTCAAAACATAGACCGTAAGAAGAGTCAGTCTTCTTGTACTAGAGTCGGCATTGTCCCTTGTGTATTAAATTCCGATGCAATTTCTGCGTTTCATCGTCAATAAGAAGGTCCAAGGGATACAGTAAACCTGGAGTGAAGCATAGGAATTTTTAACTAGTGTCAGAGTAATGGGTCAAAACATAGTCAGTACTTAAGTCGGCATTGTGCCTTTTGTATTTCATTCCGATGCAAATTCTTTGCTTCATCGTCAATAAGAAGGTCCAAGGGATACAGTAAACCTGAAGTGAAGTATCGGAATCTATAACTAGTGTCACAGGAATGGTTCAAAACATAGTCAGTAAGAAGAGTCGGTCTTCATGTACTTAAGTCGGCATTGTGATTTGTATTTAATTCCGATGCAATTTCTGTGTTTCATCGTCAATAAGAAGGGCCAAGGGATACAGTAAACCTGAAGTGAAGCATCGGAATCTATAACTAGAGCCACAGGAATGGTTCAAAACATAGTCAGTAAGATGAGTCAGTCTTCATGTACTTAAGTCGCCATTGTACCTTTTGTATTTAATTCCGATGAAATTTCTGTGTGTCATCGTCAATAAGAAGGTCAGAGGGATACAGTAAACCTGAAGTGAAGCATCGGAATCAATAACTAGTGTCATAGGAATGGTTCAAAACATAGACAGTAAGAAGAGTCAGTCTTCTTGTACTTGAGTCGGCATTGTGCCTTTTGTATTAAATTCCGATGCAATTTCTGTGTTTCATCGTCAATAAGAAGGTACAAGGGATACAGTAAACCTGGCGTGAAGCATAGGAATTTATTACTAGTGTCACAGGAATGGGTCAAAACATAGTCAGTAAGAAGAGTCAGTCTTCTTGTACTTGGGTCGGCATTGTGCCTTTTGTATTTAATTCCGACGCAATTTCTGTGTTTCATCGTCAATAAGAAGGTCAGAGGGATACAGTAAACCTGCAGTGAAGCATCGGAATCCATAACTAGTGTCACAGGAATGGTTCAAAACACAGTCAGTAAGAAGAGTCGGTCTTCATATACTTATGTCGGCATTGTGTCTTTTGTATTTAATTCCGACTCAATTTCTGTGTTTCATCGTCAATAAGAAGGTCAGAGGGATACAGTAAACCTGAAGTGAAGCATCGGAATCTATAACTAGTGTCACAGGAATGGTTCAAAGCATAGTCAGAAAGAACAGTCAGTCTTCTTGTCCTTAAGTCGGCATTGTGCCATTTGTATTTAATTCCGATGCAATTTCTGTGTTTCATCGTCAATAAAAAGGTCCAAGGGATACAGTAAACCTGAAGTGAAGCATCGGAATCTATAACTAGTGTCATAGGAATGGTTCAAAACATAGACAGTAAGAAGAGTCAGTCTTCTTGTACTTGAGTCGTCATTGTGCCTTTTGTATTTAATTCCGATGCAATTTCTGTGTTTCATCGTCAATAAGAAGGTCCAACTGATACAGTAAACCTGAAGTGAAGCATCGGAATCTATAACTAGTGTCACAGGAATGGTTCAAAACATAGTCAGTAAGAAGAGTCGGTCTTCATGTACTTATGTCGGCATTGTGCCTTTTGTATTTAATTCCAGTGCAATTTCTGTGTATCAACGTCAACAAGAAGGTCCAAGGGATACAGTACACCTGGAGTGAAGCATTGGAATCAATAACTAGTGTCACAGGAGTCGTTCAAAACATAGTCAGTAAGAAGAGTCGGTCCTCATGTACTTAAGTCGGCATTGTGCCTTTTGTATTTAATTCCGATGCAATTTCTGTGTTCCATCGACAATAAGAAGTTCCAAGGGATACAGTAAACCTGAAGTGAAGTATCGGAATCTATAACTAGTGCCACAGGAATGGTTCAAAGGATAGTCAGTAAGATGAGTCAGTCTTCATGTACTTAAGCCGCCATTGTTCCTTTTATATTTAATTCCGATGCAATTTCTGTATTTCGTCGTCAATAAGAAGGTCAGAGGGATACAGTAAACCTGAATTGAAGCATCGGAATCAATAACTAGTGTCATAGGAATGGTTCAAAACATAGACAGTAAAAAGAGTCAGTCTTCTTGTACTTGAGTTGGCATTGTGCCTTTTGTATTAAATTCCGTTGCAATTTCTGTGTTTCATCGTCAATAAGAAAGTCCAAGGGATACAGTAAACTTGGAGTGAAGCATAGGAATATATAACTAGTGTCACAGGAATGGGTCAAAACATAGTCAGTAAGAAGAGTCAGTCTTTATGTACTTAAGTCGCCATTGTGCCTTTTCTATTTAATTCCGATGCAATTTCTGTGTTTCATCGTCAACAAGAAAGTCAGAGGGATACAGTAAATCTGAAGTGAAGCATCGGAATCAATAACTAGTGTCATAGGAATGGTTAAAAACAGAGACAGTAAGAAGAGTAAGACTTCTGTGTTTCATCGTCAATAAGAAGGTCCAAGGGAAACAGTAAACCTGAAGTGAAGCATCGGAATCTATAACTAGTGTCATAGGAATGGTTCAAAACATAGACAGTAAGATGAGTCAGTCTTCTTGTACTTGAGTCGGCATTGTGCCTTTTGTATTTAATTCCGATGCAATTTCTGTGATTCATCGTCAATAACAAGGTCAGAGGGATACAGTAAACCTGAGGTGAAGCATCGGAATCTATAACTAGTGTCTCAGGAATGGTTCAAAACACAGCAAGTAAGAAGAGTCGGTCTTCATGTACTTATGTCGGCATTGTGTCTTTTGTATTTAATTCCGGTGCAATTTCTGTGTTTCAACGTCAATAAGAAAGTCAGGGGGATACAGTAAACCTGAAGTGAAGCATCGGAATCTATAACTAGTGTCACAGGAATGGTTCAAAGCATAGTCAGTAAGAACAGTCAGTCCTCTTGTCCTTAAGTCGGCATTGTGCGTTTTGTTTTAATTCCGATGCAATTTCTGTGTTTCATCGTCAATAAAAAGGTCCGAGGGATACAGTAAACCTGAAGTGAAGCATCGGAATCTATAACTAGTGTCATAGGAATGGTTCAAAACATAGACAGTAAGAAGAGTCAGTCTTCATGTACTTGAGTCGGTGTTGTGCCTTTTGTATTTAATTCAGATGCAATTTCTGTGATTCATCGTCAATAAGAAGGTCCAAGGGATACAGTAAACCTGATGTGAAGCATCGGAATCTGTAACTAGTGTCACAGGAATGGTTCAAAACATAGTCAGTAAGAAGAGTCAGTCTTCTTGTACTTGAGTCGGCATTGTGCCTTTTGTATTTAATTCCGATGCAATTTCTGTGTTTCATCGTCAATAAGAAGGTCCAAGGGATACAGTAAACCTGAAGTGAAGCATCGGAATCTATAACTAGTGTCATAGGAGTGGTTCAAAACATCGTCAGTAAGATGAGTCAGTCTTCATGTACTTAAGTCGCCATTGTGCCTTTTGTATTTCATTCCGATGCAATTTCTGTGTTTCATCGTCAATAGGAAGGTCGGAGGGATACAGTAAACCTGAAGTGAAGCATCGGAATCTATAACTAGTGTCATAGGAATGGTTCAAAACATAGACAGTAAGAAGAGTCAGTCTTCTTGTACTTTAGTCGGCATTGTGCCTTTTGTATTAAATTCCGATGCAATTTCTGTGTTTCATCGTCAATAAGAAGGTTTAAGGGATACAGTAAACCTGAAGTCAAGCATCGGAATCTATAACTAGTGTCACAGGAATGGTTCAAAACATAGTCAGTACTTAAGTCGGCATTGTGCCTTTTGTATTTCATTCCGATGCAATTACTGTGTTTCATCGTCAATAAGAAGGTCCAAGGGATACAGTAAACGTGAACTGAAGCATCGGAATCTATAACTAGTGTCACAGGAATGGTTCAAAACATAGTCAGTAAGATGAGTCAGTCTTCATATACTTAAGTCGCCATTGTGCCTTTTGTATTCAATTCCGACGCAACTTCTGTGTTTCATCGTCAATAAGAAGGTCAGAGGGATACAGTAAACCTGAAGTGAAGCATCGGAATCAATAACTAGTGTCATAGGAATGGTTCAAGACATAGACAGTAAGAAGAGTCAGTCTTCTAGTACTTGAGCCGGCATTGTGCCTTTTGTATTAAATTCCGATGCAATTTCTGTGTTTCATCGTAAATAAGAAGGTCCAAGGGATACATTAAACCTGAAGTCAATCATCGGAATCTATAACTAGTGTCACAGGAATGGTTGAAAACATAGTCAGTACTTATGTCGGCATTGTGCCTTTTGTATTTCATTCCGATGCAATATCTGTGTTTCATTGTCAATAAGAAGGTCCAAGGTATACAGTAAACCTGAAGTGAAGCATCGAAATCTATAACTAGTGTCACAGGAATGGTTCAAAACATAGTCAGAAAGAAGAGTCAGTCTTCTTGTACTGAAGTCGGCATTGAGCCTTTTGTATTTAATTCCGATGCAACTTCTGTGTTTCATCGTTAATAAGAAGGTCCAAGGGATACAGTAAACCTGAAGTGAAGCAACGGAATCTATAACTAGTGTCATAGGAATGGTTCAAAACATAGACAGTAAGAAGAGTCAGTATTCTTGTACTTGTGTCGGCATTTTGCCTTTTGTATTTAATTCCGATGCAATTTCTGTGTTTCATCGTCAATAAGAAGGTCCAAGGGATACAGTAAACCTAAAGTGAAGCATCGGAAACTATAACTAGTGTCACAGGAATGGTTCAAAACATAGTCAGTACTTAAGTCGGCATTGTGCCTTTTGTATTTCATTCCGATGTAATTTCTGTGTTTCATCGTCAATAAGAAGGTCCAAGGGATACAGTAAAATTGAAGTGAAGCATCGGAATCTATAACTAGTGTCATAGGAATGGTTCAAAACATAGTCAGTAAGATGAGTCAGTCTTCATGTACTTAGGTCGCCATTGTGCATTTTGTATTTAATTCCGACGCAATTTCAGTGTTTCATCGTCAATAAGAAGGTCAGAGGGATACAGTAAACCTGAAGTGAAGCATCGGAATCAATAACTAGTGTCATAGGAATGGTTCAAGACATAGACAGTAAGAAAATTCAGTCTTCTAGTACTTGAGCCGGCATTGTGCCTTTTGTATTAAGTTCCGATGCAATTTCTGTGTTTCATCGTCAATAAGAAGGTCCAAGAGATACAGTAAACCTGAAGTCAAGCATCGGAATCTATAACTAGTGTCACAGGAATGGTTCAAAATATAGTCAGTACTTATGTCGGCATTGTGCCTTTTGTATTTCATTCCGATGCAATTTCTGTGTTCCATCGTCAATAAGAAGGTCCAAGGTATACAGTAAACCGGAAGTGAAGCATCGAAATCTATAACTAGTGTCACAAGAATGGTTCAGAACATAGTCAGAAAGTAGTGTCAGTCTTCTTGTACTGAAGTCGGCATTGTGCCTTTAGTATTTAATTCCGATGCAACTTCTGTGTTTCATCGTTAATAAGAAGGTCCAAGGGATACAGTAAACCTGAAGTAAAGCATCGGAATCTATAACTAGTGTCATAGGAATGGTTCAAAACGTAGACAGTAAGAAGAGTCAGTATTCTTGTACTTGTGTCGGCACTGTGCCTTTTGTATTTAATTCCGATGCGATTTCTGTGTTTCATCGTCAATAAGAAGGTCCAAGGGATACAGTAAACTTAAAGTGAAGCATCGGAATCTATAACTAGTGTCACAGGAATGGTTCAAAACATAGTCAGTACTTATGTCGGCATTGTGCCTTTTGTATTTCATTCCGATGCAATTTCTGTGTTTCAACGTCAATAAGAAAGTCAGAGGGATACAGTAAACCTGAAGTGAAGCATCGGAATATATAACTAGTGTCACAGGAATGGTTCAAAACATAGACAATAAGAAGATTCAGTCTTTTTGTACTTAAGTCAGCATTGTGCCTTTTGTATTTAATTCCGATGTAGTTTCTGTGTTTCATCGTCAATAAAAAGGTCCAAATGATACAATAAACCTGAAGTGAAGCATCGGAATCTATAACTAGTGTCAATGAAATGGGTCAAAACATAGACAGTAAGAAGAGTCAGTCTTCTTGTACTTAAGTCGGCATTGTGCCTCTTGTATTTAATTCCGATGCAATTTCTGTGTTTCATCGTCAATACGAAGGTCAGAGGGATACAGTAAACCTGAGGTGAAGCATCGGAATCTATAACTAGTGTCACAGGAATGGTTCAAAACATAGTTAGTAAGAAGAGTCGGTCTTCATGTACTTATGTCGGCAATGTGCCTTTTGTATTTAATTCCAGCGCAATTTCTGTGTTTCAACGTCAATAAGAAGGTCCAAGGGATACAGTACACCTGACGTGAAGCATCGGAATCGATAACTAGTGTCACAGGAATCGTTCAAAACATAGTCAGAAAGAAGAGTCAGTCTTCATGTACTTAAGTCGGCATTGTGCCTTTTGTATTTAATTCCGATGCAATTTCTGTGTTTCATCGTCAATAAGAAGGTCCAAGGGATACAGAAAACCAGAAGTGAAGCATCGGAATCTATAACTAGTGCCACAGGAATGGTTCAAAGCATTGTCAGTAAGAAGAGTCAGTCTTCATGTAGTTAAGCCGCCATAGTGCCTTTTGTATTTAATTCCGATTGCAATTTCTGTTTTTCATCGTCAATTAGAAGGTCAGAGGGATACAGTAAACCTGAAGTGAGGCATCGGAATCAATATCTAGTGTCATAGGAATGGTTCAAAACATAGACAGTAAGAAGAGTCAGTCTTCTTGTACTTGAGTCGGCATTGTGCCTTTTGTATTACATTCCGATGCAATTTCTGTGTTTCATCGTCAATAAGAAGGTCCAAGGGATACAGTAAACCTGAACTGAAGCATCGGAATCTATAACTAGAGTCACAGGAATGGTTCAAAACATAGTCAGTAACATGATTCAGTCTTCATGTACTTGAGTCGGCTTTGTGCCTTCTGTATTTAATTCCGATGCAACTTCTGTGTTTCTTCGTCAATAAGAAGGTCCAAGGGAAACAGTAAACCTGAAATGAAGCATCGGAATCTATAACTAGTGTCATAGGAATGGTTCAAAACATAGACAGTAAGATGAGTCAGTTCTCTTGTACTTGAGTCGGCATTGTGCCTTTTGTATTTAATTCCGATGCAATTTCTGTGTTTCATCGTCAATAAGAAGGTCTGAGTGATACAGTAAACTTGAAGTGAAGCGTCGGAATCTATAACTAGTGTCACAGGAATGGTTCAAAACATAGTCAGTAAGAAGAGTCGTTCTTCATGTACGTATGTCGGCATTGTGCCTTTTGTATTTAATTCCGGTGCAATTTCTGTGTTTCAACGTCAATAAGAAAGTCAGAGGGATACAGTAAACCTGAAGTGAAGCATCGGAATCTAGAACTAGTGTCACAGGAATGGTTCAAAACATAGACAGGAAGAAGAGTCAGTCTTCTTGTACTTGAGTCGGCACTCTGCCTTTTGTATTAAATTCCGATGCAATTTCTGTGTTTCATCGTCAATATGAATGTCCTAGGGATACAGTAATCCTGAAGTCAAGCATCGGAATCTATAACTAGTGTCACAGAAATGGTTCAATACATAGACATTCAGAAGATTCAGTCTTTTTGTACTTAAGTCAGCATTGTGCATTTTGTATTTAATTCCGATGTAGTTTCTGTGTTTCATCGTCAATAAAAAGGTCCAAATGATACAATAAACCTGAAGTGAAGCATCGGAATCTATAACTAGTGTCAATGAAATGGTTCAAAGCATAGACAGTAAGAAGAGTCAGTCTTCTTGTACTTAAGTCGGCATTGTGCCTCTTGTATTTAATTCCGGTGCCATTTCTGTGTTTCATCGTCAATAAGAAGGTCAGAGCGATACAGTAAACCTGAAGTGAAGCATCGGAATCTATAACTAGTGTCATAGGAATGGTTAAAAACATAGACAGTAAGAAGAGTAAGTCTTCTTGTACTTGAGTCGGCATTGTGCCTTTTGTATTAAATTCCGATGCAAATTCTGTGTTTCATCGTCAATAAGAAGGTCAGAGGGATACAGTAAACCTGAGGTGAAGCGTC
Organism: Schistocerca americana; assembly: GCF_021461395.2. NCBI lineage: Eukaryota > Metazoa > Arthropoda > Insecta > Orthoptera > Acrididae > Schistocerca > Schistocerca americana. The sequence continues at coordinate 12,885,803 of NC_060121.1, read as the reverse complement.
GAATCTATAACTAGTGTCACAGGAATGGTTCAAACATAGTCAGTAAGAAGAGTCGGTCTGCATGTACTTATGTCGGCATTGTGCCTTTTGTATTTAATTCCAGTGCAATTGCTGTGTTTCAACGTCAATAAGAAGGTCCAAGGGATACAGTACACCTGAAGTGAAGCATCGGAATCAATAACTAGTGTCACAGGAATCGTTCAAAACATAGGCAGTAAGAAGAGTCGGTCTTCATGTACTTAAGTCGGCATTGTGCCTTTTGAATTTAATTCCGATGCAATTTCTGTGTTTCATCGTCAATAAGAAGGTCCAAGGGATAAAGTAAACCTGAAGTGAAGCATCGGAATCTATAACTAGTGCCACAGGAATGGTTCAAAACATAGTCAGTAAGACGAGTCAGTCTTCATGTACTTAAGCCGCCATTGTGCCTTTTGTATTTAATTCCGATGCAATTTCTGTGTTTCATCGTCAATAAGAAGGTCAGAGGGATACAGTAAACCTGAAGTGATGCATCGGAATCAATATCTAGTGTCATAGGAATGGTTCAAAACATAGACAGTATAAAGAGTCAGTCTTCTTGTACTTGAGTCGGCATTGTGCCTTTTGTATTAAATTCCGATGCAATTTCTGTGTTTCATCGTCAATAAGAAGGTACAAGGGATACAGTAAACCTGAAGTGAAGCATCGGAATCTATAACTAGTGTCACAGGAATGGTTCAAAACATAGTCAGTAAGAAGAGTCGGTCTTCATGTACTTATTTCGGCATTGTGCCTTTTGTATTTAATTCCGGTGCAATTTCTGTGTTTCATCGTCAATAAGAAGGTCCAAGGGATACAGTAAACCTGAAGTGAAGCATCGGAATCTATAACTAGTGTCACAGGAATGGTTCAAAACATAGTCATTAAGAAGAGTCGGTCTTCATTTACTTAAGTCGGCATTATGCCTTTTGTATTTAATTCCGGTGCATTTTCTGTGTTCCAACGTCAATACGAAAGTCAGAGGGATACAGTAAACCTGAAGTGAAGCATCGGAATCTATAACTAGTGTCATAGGAATGGTTCAAAACATAGTCAATAAGAAGAGTCAGTCTTCTTGTACTTGAGTCGGCTTTGTGCCTTTTGTATTTAATTCCGATGCAATATCTGTGTTTCATCGTCAATAAGAAGGTCCAAGGGATACAGTAAACCTGGAGCGAAGCATAGGAATTTATAGCTAGTGTCACAGGAATGGTTCAAAACATAGACAATAAGAAGATTCAGTCTTTTTGTACTTAAGTCAGCATTGTGCCTTTTGTATTTAATTCCGATGTAGTTTCTGTGTTTCATCGTCAATAAAAAGGTCCAAATGATACAATAAACCTGAAGTGAAGCATCGGAATCTATAACTAGTGTCAATGAAATGGGTCAAAACATAGACAGTAAGAAGAGTCAGTCTTCTTGTACTTAAGTCGGCATTGTGCCTCTTGTATTTAATTCCGATGTAATTTCTGTGTTTCATTGTCAATACGAAGGTCAGAGGGATACAGTAAACCTGAGGTGAAGCATCGGAATCTATAACTAGTGTCACAGGAATGGTTCAAAACATAGTTAGTAAGAAGAGTCGGTCTTCATGTACTTATGTCGGCAATGTGCCTTTTGTATTTAATTCCAGCGCAATTTCTGTGTTTCAACGTCAATAAGAAGGTCCAAGGGATACAGTACACCTGACGTGAAGCATCGGAATCGATAACTAGTGTCACAGGAATCGTTCAAAACATAGTCAGAAAGAAGAGTCAGTCTTCATGTACTTAAGTCGGCATTGTGCCTTTTGTATTTAATTCCGATGCAGTTTCTGTGTTTCATCGTCAATAAGAAGGTCCAAGGGATACAGAAAACCTGAAGTGAAGCATCGGAATCTATAACTAGTGCCACAGGAATGGTTCAAAGCATAGTCAGTAAGAAGAGTCAGTCTTCATGTAGTTAAGCCGCCATAGTGCCTTTAGTATTTAATTCCGATTGCAATTTCTGTGTTCCATCGTCAATTAGAAGGTCAGAGGGATACAGTAAACCTGAAGTGAGGCATCGGAATCAATATCTAGTGTCATAGGAATGGTTCAAAACATAGACAGTAAGAAGAGTCAGTCTTCTAGTACTTGAGTCGGCATTGTGCCTTTTGTATTACATTCCGATGCAATTTCTGTGTTTCATCGTCAATAAGAAGGTCCAAGGGATACAGTAAACCTGAACTGAAGCATCGGAATCTATAACTAGAGTCACAGGAATGGTTCAAAACATAGTCAGTAACATGATTCAGTCTTCATGTACTTGAGTCGGCATTGTGCCTTTTGTATTTAATTCCGATGCAACTTCTGTGTTTCTTCGTCAATAAGAAGGTCCAAGGGAAACAGTAAACCTGAAGTGAAGCATCGGAATCTATAACTAGTGTCATAGGAATGGTTCAAAACATAGACAGTAAGACGAGTCAGTTCTCTTGTACTTGAGTCGGCATTGTGCTTTTTGTATTTAATTCCGATGCAATTTCTGTGTTTCATCGTATAAAAGAAGGTCTGAGGGATACAGTAAACTTGAAGTGAAGCGTCGGAATCTATAACTAGTGTCACAGGAATGGTTCAAAACATAGTCAGTAAGAAGAGTCGTTCTTCATGTACTTATGTCGGCATTGTGCCTTTTGTATTTAATTCCGGTGCAATTTCTGTGTTTCAACGTCAATAAGAAAGTCAGAGGGATACAGTAAACCTGAAGTGAAGCATCGGAATCTATAACTAGTGTCACAGGAATGGTTCAAAACATAGACAGGAAGAACAGTCAGTCTTCTTGTACTTGAGTCGGCACTCTGCCTTTTGTATTAAATTCCGATGCAATTTCTGTGTTTCATCGTCAATATGAAGGTCCTAGGGATACAGTAATCCTGAAGTCAAGCATCGGAATCTATAACTAGTGTCACAGGAATGGTTCAAAACATAGACATTAAGAAGATTCAGTCTTTTTGTACTTAAGTCAGCATTGTGCATTTTGTATTTAATTCCGATGTAGTTTCTGTGTTTCATCGTCAATAAAAAGGTCCAAATGATACAATAAACCTGAAGTGAAGCATCGGAATCTATAACTAGTGTCAATGAAATGGTTCAAAGCATAGACAGTAAGAAGAGTCAGTCTTCTTGTACTTAAGTCGGCATTGTGCCTCTTGTATTTAATTCCGGTGCCATTTCTGTGTTTCATCGTCAATAAGAAGGTCAGAGCGATACAGTAAACCTGAAGTGAAACATCGGAATCTATAACTAGTGTCATAGGAATGGTTAAAAACATAGACAGTAAGAAGAGTAAGTCTTCTTGTACTTGAGTCGGCATTGTGCCTTTTGTATTTAATTCCGATGCAAATTCTGTGTTTCATCGTCAATAAGAAGGTCAGAGGGATACAGTAAACCTGAGGTGAAGCGTCGGAATCTATAACTAGTGTCACAGGAATGGTTCAAACATAGTCAGTAAGAAGAGTCAGTCTGCATGTACTTATGTCGGCATTGTGCCTTTTGTATTTAATTCCAGTGGAATTGCTGTGTTTCAACGTCAATAAGAAGGTCCAAGGGATACAGTACACCTGAAGTGAAGCATCGGAATCAATAACTAGTGCCACAGGAATGGTTCAAAACATAGTCAGTAAGACGAGTCAGTCTTCATGTACTTAAGCCGCCATTGTGCCTTTTGTATTTAATTCCGATGCAATTTCTGTGTTTCATCGTCAATAAGAAGGTCAGAGGGATACAGTAAACCTGAAGTGATGCATCGGAATCAATATCTAGTGTCATAGGAATGGTTCAAAACATAGACAGTAAAAAGAGTCAGTCTTCTTGTACTTGAGTCGGCATTGTGCCTTTTGTATTAAATTCCGATGCAATTGCTGTGTTTCAACGTCAATAAGGAGGTCCAAGGGATACAGTACACCTGAAGTGAAGCATCGGAATCAATAACTAGTGTCACAGGAATCGTTCAAAACATAGGCAGTAAGAAGAGTCGGTCTTCATGTACATATGTCGGCATTGTGCCTTTTGAATTTAATTCCGATGCAATTTCTGTGTTTCATCGTCAATAAGAAGGTCCAAGGGATAAAGTAAACCTGAAGTGAAGCATCGGAATCTATAACTAGTGCCACAGGAATGGTTCAAAACATAGTCAGTAAGACGAGTCAGTCTTCATGTACTTAAGCCGCCATTGTGCCTTTTGTATTTAATTCCGATGCAATTTCTGTGTTTCATCGTCAATAAGAAGGTCAGAGGGATACAGTAAACCTGAAGTGATGCATCGGAATCAATATCTAGTGTCATAGGAATGGTTCAAAACATAGACAGTAAAAAGAGTCAGTCTTCTTGTACTTGAGTCGGCATTGTGCCTTTTGTATTAAATTCCGATGCAATTTCTGTGTTTCATCGTCAATAAGAAGGTCCAAGGGATACAGTAAACCTGAAGTGAAGCATCGGAATCTATAAGTAGTGTCACAGGACTGGTTCAAAACATAGTCAGTAAGAAGAGTCGGTCTTCATGTACTTATTTCGGCATTGTGCCTTTTGTATTTAATTCCGGTGCAATTTCTGTGTTTCAACGTCAATAAGAAAGTCAGAGGGATACAGTAAACCTGAAGTGAAGCATCGGAATCTATAACTAGTTTCACAGGAATGGTTCAAAGCATAGTCTGTAAGAACAGTCAGTCTTCTTGTCCTTAAGTCGGCATTATGCCTTTTGTATTTAATTCCGATGCAATTTCTGTGTTTCATCGTCAATAAGAAGGTCCAAGGGATACAGTAAACCTGAAGTGAAGCATCGGAATCTATAACTAGTGTCATAGGAATGGTTCAAAACATAGTCAGTAAGAAGAGTCAGTCTTCTTGTACTTGAGTCGGCATTGTGCCTTTTGTATTTAATTCCGATGCAATATCTGTGTTTCATCGTCAATAAGAAGGTCCAAGGGATACAGTAAACCTGAAGTGAAGCATCGGAATCTATAACTAGTGTCACAGGAATGGTTCAAAACATAGTCATTAAGAAGAGTCGGTCTTCATGTACTTAAGTCGGCATTTTGCCTTTTGTATTTAATTCAGGTGCAATTTCTGTGTTTCAACGTCAATACGAAAGTCAGAGGGATTTAGTAAACCTGAAGTGAAGCATCGGAATCTATAACTAGTGTCATAGGAATGGTTCAAAACATAGTCAGTAAGAAGAGTCAGTCTTCTTGTACTTGAGTCGGCATTGTGCCTTTTGTATTTAATTCCGATGCAATATCTGTGTTTCATCGTCAATAAGAAGGTCCAAGGGATACAGTAAACCTGGAGCGAAGCATAGGAATTTATAACTAGTGTCATAGGAATGGGTCAAAACATAGTCACTACTTAAGTCGGGATTGTGCCTTTTGTATTTAATCCCGATGCAATTTCTGTGTTTCATCGTAAATAAGAAGGTCAAAGGGATTAAGTAAACCTGAAGTGAAGCATCGGAATCTATCACTAGTGCCATAAGAATGGTGCAAAGCATAGACAGTAAGAAGAGTCAGTCTTCTTGTACTTGAGTCGGCATTGTGCCTTTTGTACTTAATTCCGATGCAATTTCTGTGTTTCATCGTCTATAAGAAGGTCCAAGGGATACAGTAAACCTGAAATGAAGCATTCGAATCTATAACTAATATCACAGGAATGGTTCAAAACATAGTCAGTAAGAAGAGTCAGTCTTCATGTACTTAAGTTGTTATTGTGCGTTTATATTTCATTCCGGTGCAATTTCTGTGTTTCATCGTCATTAAGGAGGTCCAAGGGATACAGTAAACCTGGAGTGAAGCATCGGAATCTATAACTAGTGTCACAGGATTGGTTCAAACCATAGACAGTAGAAGATACAGTCTTCTTGTACTTAAGTCGGCATTGTGAGTTTTTTATTTAATTCCGATGCAATTTCTGTGTTTCATCGTCAATAAGAAGGTGCAAGGGATACAGTAAACCTGAAGTGAAGCATCGGAATCTATAACTAGTGTCACAGGATGGTTCAAAACATAGACAGTAAGAAGGGTCAGTCTTCTTGTACTTAAGTCATCATTGTGCCTTTTGTATTTAATTGCGATGCAATTTCTGTGTTTCATCGTCAATAAGAAGGTCAGAGGAATACAGTAAACCTGAAGTGAAGCATCGGAATGTATAACTAGTGTCACAGGAATGGTTCAAATCATAGACAGGAAGAAGAGTCAGTCTTCTTGTACTTGAGTCGGCATTGTGCCTTTTGTATTTAATTCCGATGTAATTTCTGTGTTTCATTGTCAATAAGAAGGTCCAAATGATACAGTAAACCAGAAGTGAAGCATCGGAATCTAAAACTAGTGTCACAGGAATGGTTCAAAACATAGTCAGTAAGAAGAGTCAGTGTTCTTGTCCTTAAACGGCGTTGTGCCTATTGTATTTAATTCCGATGCTATTTCTGTGTTTCATCGTCAATAAGAAGGTCCATGAGATGCAGTCAACACGGAGTGAAGCATCGGAATCAATAACTAGTGTCACAGGAATGGTTCAAAACATAGACAGAAAGAAGATACAGTCTACTTCTACTTAAGTCGGCATTGTGCATTTTGTATTCAATTAAGATGCAATTTCTGTGTTTCATCGTCAATAAGAAGGTCAGAGGGATACAGTAAACCTGAAGTGAAGCATCGGAATCTATAACTAGTGTCACAGGAATGGTTCAAAACATAGTCAGTAAGAAGAGTCGGTCTTCATGTACTTAAGTCAGCATTGTGCCTTTTGTATTTAATTCCGATGCAATTTCTGTGTTTCATCGTCAATACGAAGGTCCAAGGGATACAGTAAACCTGAAGTGAAGCATCGGAATCTATAACTAGTGTCACAAGAATGGTTCAAAGCATAGTCAGTAAGAAGAGTCAGTCTTCATGGACTTAAGTCGGCATTGTGCCTTTTGTATTCATTTCCGGTGAAATTTCTGTGTTTCATCGTCAATAAGAAGGTCAGAGGGACACAGTAAACCTGAAGTGAAGCATCGGAATCTATAACTAGTGTCACAGGAATGTTTCAAAACATAGACAGTTAGAAGATACAGTCTTCTTGTACTTAAGTCGGCATTGTGCCTTTTGTATTTAATTCCGATGCAATTTCTGTGTTTCATCGTCAATAAGAAGGTCCAAGGGATACCGTAAACCTGAAGTGAAGCATCGGAATCTATAACTAGTGTCACAGGAATGGTACAAAACATAGTCAGTAAGAAGAGTAGGTCTTCATGTACTTAAGTCAGTATTGTGCCTTTTGTATTTAATTCCGGTGCAATTTCTGTGTTTCATCGTCAATAAGAAGGTCAGAGATATACAGTAAACCTGAAGTGAAGCATCGAAATTTATAACTAGTGTCACAGGAATGCTTCAAACATAGTCAGTAAGAAAAGTTAGTCTTCTTGTCCTGAAGTCGGCATTGTGCCTTTTGTACTTAATTCCGATGCAATTTCTGTGTTTCATCGTCAATAAAAAGGTCCAAGGGATACAGTAAACCTGGAGTGAAGCATCGGAATCTATAACTATTGTCACAGAAATGGTTCAAAACATAGACAGTAAGACGATACAGTCTTGTTGTACTTAAGTCGGCATTGTGCCTTTTGTATTTAATTCCGATGCAATTTCTGTGTTTCATCGTCAATAAGAAGGTCCAAAGGATACAGTAAACCTGAAGTGAAGCATCGGAATCTATGACTAGTGTCACAGGAATGGTTCAAAACATAGACAGGAAGAAGAGTCAGTCTTCTTGTCCTTGAGTCGGCATTGTGCCTTTTGTATAATATTCCGATGCAATTTCTGTGTTTCATCGTCAATAAGAAGGTCCTAGGGCTACAGTAAACCTGAAGTCAAGCATTGGAATCTACAAGTAGTGTCACAGGAATGGTTAAAAGCATAGACAATAAGAAGAGTCAGTCTTCTTGTACATCAGCCGGCATTGTGCCTTTTCTATTTAATTCCGATGCCATTTCTGTGTTTCATCGTCAATAAGAAGGTCCAAGGTATACAGTAAACCTGGAGTGTAGTATCGGAATCTATAACTAGTGTCACAGGAATGGTTCAAAACATAGTCAGTAAGAAGAGTCAGTCTACATGTACTTAAGTCTGCATTGTGCCCTTTGTATTTAATTCCGATGCAATTTCTATGGTTCATCGTCAATAAGAAGGTCACAGGGATACAGTAAACCTGAAGTGAAGCATCGGAATCTATAACTAGTGTCACAGGAATGGTTCAAATCGTAGTCAGTAAGAAGAGTCAGTCTTCTTGCACTTAAGTCGGCATTGTGCCATTTGTATTTCATTCCGATGCAATATTTGTGTTTCATCGTCAATAAGAAGGTCCAAGGGATACAGCAAACCTGGAGTGAAGCATCGGAATCTATAATTAGTGTCACAGGAATGGTTCAAACTTAGACAGTAAGAAGATACAGTCTTCTTGTACTTAATTCGGCATTGTGCCTTTTGTATTTAATTCCGATGCAATTTCTGTGTTTCGTCGTCAATATTAAGGTCCAAGGGATACAGTAAACCTGAAGTGAAGGATCGGAATCTACAACGAGTGTCACACGAATGGTTCAAAACATATACAGTAAGAAGATACAGACTTGTTGTACTTAAGTCGGCATTGTGCCTTTTGTATATAATTCCGGTGCAATTTCTGTGTTTCATCGTCAATAAGTTCAGAGGGATATAGTAAACATGAAGTGAAGCATCGGAATCTATATCTAGTGTCACAGGAATGGTTCAAAACATAGACAGTAATAAGATACAGTCTTCTTGTACTTAAGTCGGCATTGTGCCATTTGTATTTAATTCCGAAGCAAATTCTGTGTTTCATCGTCAATATTAAGGTCCAAGGGATACAGTATACCTGAAGTGAAGCATTGGGATCTATAACTAGTGTCACAGGAATGGTTCAAAACATAGTCAGTAAGAAGAGTCGGTCTTCATGTACTTAAGTCAGCATTGTGAATTTGTATATAACTCAGGTGCATTTTCTGTGTTTCATCGTCAATAAGAAGGTCAGAGGGATAGAGTAAACCTGAAATGAAGCATCGGAATCTATAACTAGTGTCACAGGAATGGTTAATATCATAGTCAGTAAGATGAGTCAGTCTTCTTGTCCTTAAGTCGGCATTGTGCCTTTTGTATTTAATTCCGATGCAATTTCTGTGTTTCATCGTCAATAAGAAGGTCCTAGGGATACAGTAATCCTGAAGTCAAGCATCGGAATCTATAACTAGTGTCACAGAAATGGTTCAAAACATAGTCAGTAAGAAGAGTCAGTCTTCTTGTCCATAAGTCGGCCTTGTGCCTTTTGTATTTAATTCCGATGCAATTTCAGTGTTTCATCGTCAATAAGAAGGTTTAAAGGATACAGTATACCTGAAGTGAAGCATCGGAATCTATAACTAGTGTCACAGGAATGGTTCAAAACATAGACAGTAAGGAGAGTCAGTCTTCTTGTACTTAAGTCGGCATTGTGCCTTTTGTATTTCATTCCGGTGCAATTTCTGTGTTTCATCGTCAATAAGAAGGTCCAAGGGATACAGTAAACCTGCAGTGAAGCATCGGAATCTATAACTAGTGTCATAGGATTGGTTCAAAACATAGACAGTAAGAAGAGTCAGTCTTCTTGTAACTAAGTCGGCATTGTGCATTTTGTATTTAATTCCGGTGCAATTTCTGTGTTACATCGTCAATAAGTAGGTCAGAGGGATAGGGTAAACCTGAAGTGAAGCATCGGAATCTATAACTAGTGTCACAGGAATGGTTAAAACAGTCAGTAAGAAGAGTCAGTCTTCTTGTCCTTAAGTCGGCATTGTGCCTTCTGTATTTAATTCCGATGCAATTTCTGTGTTTCATCGTCAATAAGTAGGTCCAAGGGATACAGTAAACCTGGAGTGAAGCACCGGAATCTATAACTAGTGTCACAGGAATGGTTCAAAACATAGACAGTAAGAAGATACAGACTTGTTGTACTTAAGTCGGCATTGTTTCTTTCGTATTTAGTTCCGATACAATTTCTGTGTTTCATCGACAATATGAAGGTCCAAGGGATACAGTAAACCTGAAGTGAAGCATCGGAATCTATAACTAGTGTCACAGGAATGGTTCAAAACATATACAGTAAGAAGATACAGACTTGTTGTACTTAAGTCGGCATTGTGCCTTTTGTATTTAATTCCGATGCAATTTCTGTGTTTCATCGACAATAAGAAGGTCCAAGGGATACAGTAAACCTGAAGTGAAGCATCGGAATCTATAACTAGTGTCACTGGAATGGTTCAAAACATAGACAGAAAGAAGAGTCAGTCTTCTTGTACATGAGTCGGCATTCTGCATTTTGTATTAAATTCCGATGTAATTTCTGTGTTTCATCGTCAATAAGAAGGTCCAAGGGATACAGTAAACCTGAAGTGAAGCATCGGAATCTATAACTAGTGTCATAGGATTGGTTCTAAACATAGTCAGTAAGAAGAGTCAGTTTTCTTGTACTAAAGTCGGCATTGTGCCTTTTCTAGTTAATTCCGATGCAATTTCAGTGTTTCATCGTCAATAAGAAGGTCCAAGGGATACAGTAAACCAGGAGTGAAGCATCGGAATCTATAACTAGTGTCAATGGAATGGTTCAAAACATAGACAGTAAGAAGAGTCAGTCTTCTTGTACCTAAGTCGGCATTGTGCCTTTTGTATTTAATTCCGGTGCAATTTCTGTGTTACATCGTCAATATGTAGGTCAGAGGGATACAATAAACCTGAAGTGAAGCATCGGAATCTATAACTAGTGTAACAGGAGTGGTTCAAAACATAGTCAGTAAGAAGAGTCAGTCTTCTTGTACTTAAGTCGGCAATGTGCCATTTGTATTTAATTCCAGTGCAATTCCTGTTTTTCATAGTCAATAAGAAGGTCAGTGGGATACAGTAAAACTGAAGTGAAGCATCGGAATCTATAACTAGTGTCACAGGAATGGTTCAAAGCATAGTCAGTACGAAGAGTTAGTCTTCTTGTCCTTAAGTCGGCATTGTGCATTTTGTATTTAATTCCGATGCGATTTCTGTGTTTCATCGTCAATAAGAAGGTCCAAGGGATACAGTAAACCTGAAGTGAAGCATCGGAATCTATAACTAGTGTCACAGGAATGGTTCAAAACATAGACAGTAAGAACATACGGTCTTGTTGTACTTAAGTCGGCATTGTGCCTTTTGTATATAATTCCGGTGCAATTTCTGTGTTTCATCGTCAATAAGTTCAGAGGGATATAGTAAACATGAAGTGAAGCATCGGAATCTATATCTAGTGTCACAGGAATGGTTCAAAACATAGACAGTAATAAGATACAGTCTTCTTGTACTTAAGTCGGCATTGTGCCATTTGTATTTAATTCCGAAGCAAATTCTGTGTTTCATCGTCAATAAGAAGGTCCAAGGGATACAGTATACCTGAAGTGAAGCATTGGGATCTATAACTAGTGTCACAGGAATGGTTCAAAACATAGTCAGTAAGAAGAGTCGGTCTTCATGTACTTAAGTCAGCATTGTGAATTTGTATATAACTCAGGTGCATTTTCTGTGTTTCATCGTCAATAAGAAGGTCAGAGGGATAGAGTAAACCTGAAATGAAGCATCGGAATCTATAACTAGTGTCACAGGAATGGTTAATATCATAGTCAGTAAGATGAGTCAGTCTTCTTGTCCTTAAGTCGGCATTGTGCCTTTTGTATTTAATTCCGATGCAATTTCTGTGTTTCATCGTCAATAAGAAGGTCCTAGGGATACAGTAATCCTGAAGTCAAGCATCGGAATCTATAACTAGTGTCACAGGAATGGTTCAAAACATAGTCAGTAAGAAGAGTCAGTCTTCTTGTCCATAAGTCGGCCTTGTGCCTTTTGTATTTACTTCCGATGCAATTTCAGTGTTTCATCGTCAATAAGAAGGTTTAAAGGATACAGTATACCTGAAGTGAAGCATCGGAATCTATAACTAGTGTCACAGGAATGGTTCAAAACATAGACAGTAAGGAGAGTCAGTCTTCTTGTACTTAAGTCGGCATTGTGCCTTTTGTATTTCATTCCGGTGCAATTTCTGTGTTTCATCGTCAATAAGAAGGTCCAAGGGATACAGTAAACCTGCAGTGAAGCATCGGAATCTATAACTAGTGTCATAGGATTGGTTCAAAACATAGACAGTAAGAAGAGTCAGTCTTCTTGTAACTAAGTCGGCATTGTGCCTTTTGTATTTAATTCCGGTGCAATTTCTGTGTTACATCGTCAATAAGTAGGTCAGAGGGATAGGGTAAACCTGAAGTGAAGCATCGGAATCTATAACTAGTGTCACAGGAATGGTTAAAACAGTCAGTAAGAAGAGTCAGTCTTCTTGTCCTGAAGTCGGCATTGTGCCTTCTGTATTTAATTCCGATGCAATTTCTGTGTTTCATCGTCAATAAGTAGGTCCAAGGGATACAGTAAACCTGGAGTGAAGCACCGGAATCTATAACTAGTGTCACAGGAATGGTTCAAAACATAGACAGTAAGAAGATACAGACTTGTTGTACTTAAGTCGGCATTGTTTCTTTCGTATTTAGTTCCGATACAATTTCTGTGTTTCATCGACAATAAGAAGGTCCAAGGGATACAGTAAACCTGAAGTGAAGCATCGGAATCTATAACTAGTGTCACAGGAATGGTTCAAAACATAGACAGTAAGGAGAGTCAGTCTTGTTGTACTTAAGTCGGCATTGTGCCTTTTGTATTTCATTCCGGTGCAATTTCTGTGTTTCATCGTCAATAAGAAGGTCAGAGGAATACAGTAAACCTGAAGTGAAGCATCGGAATCTATAACTAGTGTCACAGGAATGGTTCAAAACATAGACAGGAAGAAGAGTCAGTCTTCCTGTACTTGAGTCGGCATTCTCCCTTTTGTATTAAATTCCGATGCAATTTCTGTGTTTCATCGTCAATAAGAAGGTCCTAGGGATACAGTAAACCTGGAGTGTAGCATCGGAATCTATAACTAGTGTCACAGGAATGGTTCAAAACATAGTCAGTAAGAAGAGTCAGTCTTCATGTACTTAAGTCGGCATTGTGCCTTTTGTATTTAATTCCGATGCAATTTCTGTGTATCATCGTCAATAAGAAGGTCCAAGGGATACAGTAAACCTGAAGTGAAGCATCGGAATCTATAACTAGTGTCATAGGATTGGTTCTAAACATAGTCAGTAAGAAGAGTCAGTTTTCTTGTACTTAAGTCGGCATTGTGCCTTTTCTAGTTAATTCCGATGCAATTTCTGTGTTTCATCGTCAATAAGAAGGTCCAAGGGATACAGTAAACCAGGAGTGAAGCATCGGGATCTATAACTAGTGTCAATGGAATGGTTCAAAACATAGACAGTAAGAAGAGTCAGTCTTCTTGTACCTAAGTCGGCATTGTGCCTTTTGTATTTAATTCCGGAGCAAATTCTGTGTTTCATCGTCAATAAGAAGGTCCAAGGGATACAGTATACCTGAAGTGAAGCATTGGAATCTATAACTAGTGTCACAGGAATGGTTCAAAACATAGTCAGTAAGAAGAGTCGGTCTTCATGTACTTAAGTCAGCATTGTGAATTTGTATATAACTCAGGTGCAATTTCTGTGTTTCATCGTCAATAAGAAGGTCAAAGGGATAGAGTAAACCTGAAGTGAAGCATCGGAATCTATAACTAGTGTCACAGGAATGGTTAATATCATAGTCAGTAAGAAGAGTCAGTCTTCTTGTCCTTAAGTCGGCATTGTGCCTTTTGTATTTAATTCCGATGCAATTTCTGTGTTTCATCGTCAATAAGAAGGTCCAAGGGATACAGTAAACCTGGAGTGAAGCACCGGAATCTATAACTAGTGTCACAGGAATGGTTCAAAACATAGACAGTAAGAAAATACAGACTTGTTGTACTTAAGTCGGCATTGTGCCTTTTGTATTTAATTCCGATGCAATTTCTGTGTTTCATCGACAATAAGAAGGTCCAAGGGATACAGTAAACCTGAAGTGAAGCATCGGAATCTATAACTAGTGTCACTGGAATGGTTCAAAACATAGACAATAAGAGGACACAGTCTTTTTGTCCATAAGTCGGCCTTGTGCCTTTTGTATTTAATTCCGATGCAATTTCAGTGTTTTATCGTCAATAATAAGGTCCAAAGGATACAGTAAACTTGAAGTGAAGCATCGGAATCTATAACTAGTGTCACAGGAATGGTTCAAATCATAGCCAGTAAGGAGAGTCAGTCTTCTTGTACTTAAGTCGGCATTGTGCCTTTTGTATTTCATTCCTGTGCAATTTCTGTTTTTCATCGTCAATAAGAGGGTCCAAGGGATACAGTAAACCTGAAGTGAAGCATCGGAATCTATAACTAGTGTCATAGGATTGGTTCTAAACATAGTCAGTAAGAAGAGTCAGTTTTCTTGTACTTAAGTCGGCATTGTGCCTTTTCTAGTTAATTCCGATGCAATTTCAGTGTTTCATCGTCAATAAGAAGGTCCAAGGGATACAGTAAACCTGGAGTGAAGCATCGGAATCTATAACTAGTGTCAATGGAATGGTTCAAAACATAGACAGTAAGAAGAGTCAGTCTTCTTGTACCTAAGTCGGCATTGTGCCTTTTGTATTTAATTCCGGTGCAATTTCTGTGTTACATCGTCAATAAGTAGGTCAGAGGGATAGGGTAAACCTGAAGTGAAGCATCGGAATCTATAACTAGTGTCACAGGAATGGTTAAAACAGTCAGTAAGAAGAGTCAGTCTTCTTGTCCTTAAGTCGGCATTGTGCCTTCTGTATTTAATTCCGATGCATCTTCTGTGTTTCATCGTCAATAAGTAGGTCCAAGGGATACAGTAAACCTGGAGTGAAGCACCGGAATCTATAACTAGTGTCACAGGAATGGTTCAAAACATAGACAGTAAGAAGATACAGACTTGTTGTACTTAAGTCGGCATTGTTTCTTTCGTATTTAGTTCCGATACAATTTCTGTGTTTCATCGACAATAAGAAGGTCCAAGGGATACAGTAAACCTGAAGTGAAGCATCGGAATCTATAACTAGTGTCACAGGAATGGTTCAAAACATAGACAGTAAGGAGAGTCAGTCTTGTTGTACTTAAGTCGGCATTGTGCCTTTTGTATTTCATTCCGGTGCAATTTCTGTGTTTCATCGTCAATAAGAAGGTCAGAGGAATACAGTAAACCTGAAGTGAAGCATCGGAATCTATAACTAGTGTCACAGGAATGGTTCAAAACATAGACAGGAAGAAGAGTCAGTCTTCCTGTACTTGAGTCGGCATTCTCCCTTTTGTATTAAATTCCGATGCAATTTCTGTGTTTCATCGTCAATAAGAAGGTCCTAGGGATACAGTAAACCTGGAGTGTAGCATCGGAATCTATAACTAGTGTCACAGGAATGGTTCAAAACATAGTCAGTAAGAAGAGTCAGTCTTCATGTACTTAAGTCGGCATTGTGCCTTTTGTATTTAATTCCGATGCAATTTCTGTGTATCATCGTCAATAAGAAGGTCCAAGGGATACAGTAAACATGAAGTGAAGCATCGGAATCTATAACTAGTGTCATAGGATTGGTTCTAAACATAGTCAGTAAGAAGAGTCAGTTTTCTTGTACTTAAGTCGGCATTGTGCCTTTTCTAGTTAATTCCGATGCAATTTCTGTGTTTCATCGTCAATAAGAATGTCCAAGGGATACAGTAAACCAGGAGTGAAGCATCGGGATCTATAACTAGTGTCAATGGAATGGTTCAAAACATAGACAGTAAGAAGAGTCAGTCTTCTTGTACCTAAGTCGGCATTGTGCCTTTTGTATTTAATTCCGGAGCAAATTCTGTGTTTCATCGTCAATAAGAAGGTCCAAGGGATACAGTATACCTGAAGTGAAGCATTGGAATCTATAACTAGTGTCACAGGAATGGTTCAAAACATAGTCAGTAAGAAGAGTCGGTCTTCATGTACTTAAGTCAGCATTGTGAATTTGTATATAACTCAGGTGCAATTTCTGTGTTTCATCGTCAATAAGAAGGTCAAAGGGATAGAGTAAACCTGAAGTGAAGCATCGGAATCTACAACTAGTGTCACAGGAATGGTTAATATCATAGTCAGTAAGAAGAGTCAGTCTTCTTGTCCTTAAGTCGGCATTGTGCCTTTTGTATTTAATTCCGATGCAATTTCTGTGTTTCATCGTCAATAAGAAGGTCCAAGGGATACAGTAAACCTGGAGTGAAGCACCGGAATCTATAACTAGTGTCACAGGAATGGTTCAAAACATAGACAGTAAGAAAATACAGACTTGTTGTACTTAAGTCGGCATTGTGCCTTTTGTATTTAATTCCGATGCAATTTCTGTGTTTCATCGACAATAAGAAGGTCCAATGGATACAGTAAACCTGAAGTGAAGCATCGGAATCTATAACTAGTGTCACTGGAATGGTTCAAAACATAGACAATAAGAGGACTCAGTCTTCTTGTCCATAAGTCGGCCTTGTGCCTTTTGTATTTAATTCCGATGCAATTTCAGTGTTTTATCGTCAATAATAAGGTCCAAAGGATACAGTAAACATGAAGTGAAGCATCGGAATCTATAGCTAGTGTCACAGGAATGGTTCAAAACATAGCCAGTAAGGAGAGTCAGTCTTCTTGTACTTAAGTCGGCATTGTGCCTTTTGTATTTCATTCCTGTGCAATTTCTGTTTTTCATCGTCAATAAGAGGGTCCAAGGGATACAGTAAACCTGAAGTGAAGCATCGGAATCTATAACTAGTGTCATAGGATTGGTTCTAAACATAGTCAGTAAGAAGTGTCAGTTTTCCTGTACTTAAGTCGGCATTGTGCCTTTTCTAGTTAATTCCGATGCAATTTCAGTGTTTCATCGTCAATAAGAAGGTCCAAGGGATACAGTAAACCTGGAGTGAAGCATCGGAATCTATAACTAGTGTCAATGGAATGGTTCAAAACATAGACAGTAAGAAGAGTCAGTCTTCTTGTACCTAAGTCGGCATTGTGCCTTTTGTATTTAATTGCGGTGCAATTTCTGTGTTACATCGTCAATAAGTAGGTCAGAGGGATACAATAAACCTGAAGTGAAGCATCGGAATCTATAACTAGTGTAACAGGAATGGTTCAAAACATAGTCAGTAAGAAGAGTCAGTCTTCTTGTCCATAAGTCGGCCTTGTGCCTTTTGTATTTAATTCCGATGCAATTTCAGTGTTTCATCGTCAATAAGAAGGTCCAAAGGATACAGTAAACCTGAAGTGAAGCATCGGAATCTATAACTAGTCACAGGAATGGTTCAAAACATAGTCAGTAGGAGGAGTCGGTCTTTGAGTACTTAAGTCAGCATTGTGCCTTTTGTATATAATTCCGGTGCAATTTCTGTGTTTCATCGTCAATAAGAAGGTCAGAGGGATAGAGTAAACCTGAAGTGAAGCATCGGAATCTATAACTAGTGTCACAGGAATGGTTCAAATCATAGACAGTAAGAAGATACAGTCTTCTTGTACTTAAGTCGGCATTGTGCCTTTTGTATTTAATTCCGATGCAATCTCTGTGTTTCATCGTCAATAAGAAGGTACAAGGGATACAGTAAACCTGAAGTGAATCATCGGAATCTATAACTAGTGTCACAGGAGAGGTTCAAAACATAGTCAGTAAGAAGAGTCGGTCTTCATGTACTTAAGTCAGCATTGTCCCTTTTGTATACAATTCCGGTGCAATTTCTGTGTTTCATCGTCAATAAGAAGGTCAGAGGGATAGAGTAAACCTGAAGTGAAGCATCGGAATCTATAACTAGTGTCACAGGAATGGTTAAAAACATAGTCAGTAAGAAGAGTCAGCCTTCTTGTCCTTAAGTCGGCATTGTGCCTTATCTATTTAATTCCGATGCAATTTCTGTGTTTCATCGTCAATGAGTAGGTACAAGGGATACAGTAAACCTGGAGTCAAGCATCGGAATCTATAACTAGTGTCACAGGAATGGTTCAAAACATAGACAATAAGAAGATTCAGTCTCTTTGTACTTAAGTCAGCATTGTGCCTTTTGTATTAAATTTCCGAGGTAGTTCCTGTAATTCATCGTCAATAAAAAGGTCCAAATGATACAGTAAACCTGAAGTGAAGCATCGGAATCTATAACTAGTGTCACAGGAATGGTTCAAACATAGACAGGAAGAAGAGTCAGTCTTCCTGTACTTGAGTCGGCATTCTCCCTTTTGTATTAAATTCCGATGCAATTTCGGTGTTTCATCGTCAATAAGAAGGTCCTAGCGATACAGTAATCCTGAAGTCAAGCATCGGAATCTATAACTAGTGTCACAGGAATGGTTCAAAACATAGACAATAAGAAGATTCAGTCTCTTTGTACTTAAGTCAGCATTGTGCCTTTTGTATTTAATTCCGATGTAGTTCCTGTAATTCATCGTCAATAAAAAGGTCCAAATGATACAGTAAACCTGAAGTGAAGCATCGGAATCTGTAACTAGTGTCAATGGAATGGTTCAAAACATAGTCAGAAAGAATAGTCAGTCTTCTTGTCCTTAAGTCAACATTGTGCGTTTTATATTTAACTCCGATGCAAATTCTGTGTTTCATCGTCAATAAGAAGGTCCTAATGATACAGTAACCCTGGAGTGTAGCATCGGAATCTATAACTAGTGTCACAGGATTGTTTTAAAACATGGTCAGTAAGAAGAGTCAGTCTTCATGTACATAAGTCGGCATTGTGTCTTTTGTATTTAATTCCGATGCAATTTCTGTGTTTCATCTTCAATAAGAAGGTCCAAGGGATACAGTAAACCTGAAGTGAAGCATCAGACTCTATAACTAGTGTCACAGGAATGGTTCTAAACATAGTCAGTAAGAAGAGTCAGTTTTCTTGTACTTAAGTCAGCATCGTGCATTTTCTATTTAATTCCGATGCAATTTCAGTGTTTCATCGTAAATAAGAAGGTCCAAGTGATACAGTAAACCTGGAGTGAAGCATCAGAATCTATAAGTAGTGTCAATGGAATGGTTCAAAACATAGACAGTAAGAAGAGTCAGTCTTCTAGTACCTAAGTCGGCATTGTGCCTATTGTACCTAATTCCGGTGCAATTTCTGTGTTTCATCGTCAATTAGAAGGTCAGAGGGATACAATAAACCTGAAGTGAAGCATCGGAATCTATAACTAGTGTAACAGAAATGGTTCAAAACATAGTCAGTAAGAAGAGTCAGTCTTCTTGTCCTTAAGTCGGACTTGTGCCTTTTGTATTTAATTCCGATGCAATATCAGTGTTTCATCGTCAATAGGTATTTCCCAGGGATACAGTAAACCTGGAGTGAAGCATCGGAAACTATAACTAGTGTAACAGGAATGGCTCAAAACATAGTCAGTAAGAAGAGTCACTCTTCTTGTCCTTAAGTCGGCCTTGTGCCTTTTGTATTTAATTCCGAAGCAATTTCTGTGTCTCATCGTCAATAAGGAGGTCCAAGGGATACAGTAAACCTGAAATGAAGCATCGGAATCTGTAACTAGTGTCACAGGAATGGTTCAAAACATAGTCAGTAAGAAGAGTCGGTCCTCATGCAGCTATGTCGGCATTGTGCATTTTGTATTTAATTCCGACGCAATTTCTGTGTTTCATCGTCAATAAGAAGGTCTAAGGGATAATGTAAACCTGAAATGAAGCATCGGAATCTATAACTAGAGTAACAGGAATGGTTCAAAGCATAGTCAGTAAGAAGAGTCAGTCTTCATGAACTTATGTCAGCATTGTGCCTTTACATTTAATTCCGATGCAAGTCCTGTGTTTAATCGTCAATAAGAAGGGCCAGGGGTTACAGTAAACATGAAGTGAAGCATCGGAATCTATAACTAGTGTCACAGGAATGGTTCAAAACATAGTCTGTGGGAAGAGTCAGTCTTCTTGTACTTAAGTCGGCATTTTCCCTAATCTATTTATTTCCGATGCAATTTCAGTGTTTCATCGTCAATAGGAAGGTCCAAATGACGCAGTAAACTTGGAGTGAAGCATCGGAATCTATAACTAGTGTCAATGGAATGGTTCAAAACATAGACAGTAAGCAGAGTCAGTCTTCTTGTACTTAAGTCAGCATTGTGCCTTTTGTATTTAATTCCGATGCACTTTCTGTGTTTGATCGTCAATAAGAAGGTCCAAGGGATACAGTAAACCTGAAGGGAGGCATCGGAATCTATAACTAGTGTCACAGGAATGGTTCAAAACATAGTCAGTAAGAAGAGTCTGTCTTCATGTAATTAAGTCTGCATTGTGCCTTTTGTATTTAATTCCGGTGCAATTTCTGTGTTTCATCGTCAATAAGAAGGTCAGAGGGATACAGTAAACCTGCAGTTTAGCGTCGGAATCTATAACTAGTGTCACAGGAATGGTTCAAAACATAGTCAGTAAGAAGTGTCAGTCTTCTTGTCCTTAAGTCGGCATTGTGCCTTTTGTATTTAATTCCGATGCAATTTCTGTGTTCATCGTCAATTAGAAGGTCCAAGAGATACAGTAATCCTGGAGTGAAGCAACGGAATCTATAACTAGTGTCACAGGAATTGTTCATAACATAGACAGTAAGAAGGGTCAGTTTTCTTGTACTTACGTCGGCATTGTGCCTAATCTATTTAATTCCGATGCAATTACAGTGTTTCATCGTCAATAAGAAGGTCCAGGGGATGCAGTAAACCTGCAGTGAAGCATCGGAATCAATAACTTGTGTCAATGGAATGGTTCAAAACATAGTCAGTAAGAAGAGTCAATCTTCATGTACTTAAGTCGGCATTGTGCCTTTTGTATTTAATTCCGGTGCAATTTCTGTTTTTTATCGTCAATAAGAAGGTCAGAGGGATACAGTAAACCTGAAGTGAAGCATCGGAATCTATAACTAGTGTCACAGGAATGTTTCAAAACATAGACAGTAAGAAGATACAGTCTTCTTGTACTTAAGTCGGCATTGTGAATTTTGTATTTAATTCCGATGCACTTTCTGTGTTTCATCGTCAATAAGAAGGTCCAAGGGATACAATAAACCTGAAGTGAAGCATCGGAATCTATAACTAGTGTCACAGGAGTGGTACAAAACATAGTCAGTAACAAGAGTCTGTCTTCATGTACTTAAGTCAGTATTGTGCCTTTTGTATTTAATTCCGGTGCAATTTCTGTGTTTCATCGTCTATATGAAGGTCAGAGGGATACATTTATCCTGAAGTGAAGCATCGGAATCTATAACTAGTGTCACAGGAATGATTCAAACCATAGTCAGTAAGAAAAGTCAGTCTTCTTGTCCTGAAGTCAACATTGCGCCTTTTGTATTTAATTCCGATGCAATTTCTGTGTTTCATCGTCAATAAGAAGGTCCAAGGGATGCAGTAAACCTGAAGTGAAGCATCGGAATCTATAACTAGTGTCACAGGAATGGTTGAAAACGTAGTCAGTAACAAGAGTCAGTCTTTTTGTACGTAAGTCAGCATTGCGCCTTTTGTATTTAATTTCGATGTAATTCCTGTGTTTCATCGTCAATAAGAAGGTCCAAATGATACAGTAAACCTGAAGTGAAGCATGGGAGTCTATCACTAGAGTCAATGGAAAGGTTCAGAACATAGACAGTAAGAGGAGTCAGTCTTCTTGTACTTAAGTCAGCATTGTGCCTTTTGTATTTAATTCCGGTGCAATTTCTGTGTTTCATCGTCAATAAGAATGTCCAAGGGATGCAGTAAACCTGGAGTGAAGCATCGGTATCTATAACTAGCTTTAATGGAATGGTTCAAGACATAGACAGTAAGAAGAGTCAGTCTTCTTGTACTTAAGTCGGCATTGTGCCTTTTGTATATAATTCCGGTGCAATT
This sequence comes from Schistocerca americana, assembly GCF_021461395.2. Lineage (NCBI taxonomy): Eukaryota > Metazoa > Arthropoda > Insecta > Orthoptera > Acrididae > Schistocerca > Schistocerca americana. Next base: position 12,863,899 of record NC_060121.1, on the reverse strand, counting down.
TCTGTGTTTCATCGTCAATAAGAAGGTCAGAGGGATAGAGTAAACATGAAGTGAAGCATCGGAATCTATAACTAGTGTCACAGGAATGGTTCAAAACATAGACAGTAATGAGATACAGTCTTCTTGTACTTAAGTCGGCATTGTGCCCTTGTTATTTAATTCCGATGCAATTTCTGTGTTTCATCGTCAGTAAGAAGGTCCAAGGGATACAGTATACCTGAAGTGAAGCATCGGAATTTATAACTAGTGTCACAGGAATGGATCAAAACATAGTCAGTAAGAAGAGTCGGTCTTCATGTACTTAAGTCAGCATTGTGAATTTGTATATAATTCAGGTGCAATTTCTGTGTTTCATCGTCAATAAGAAGGTCAGAGGGATAGAGTAAACCTGAAGTGAAGCATCGGAATCTATAACTAGTGTCACAGGAATGGTTAATAACATAGTCAGTAAGAAGAGTCAGTCTTCTTGTCCTTAAGTCGGTATTGTGCCTTTTGTATTTTATTCCGATGCAATTTTTGTGTTTCATCGTCTAGAAGAAGGTCCAAGGGATACAGTAAACCTGGAGTGAAGCATCGGAATCTATAACTAGTGCCACAGGAATGATTCAAAACATAGACAGTAAGAAGATACAGACTTGTTGTACTTAAGTCGGCATTGTGCCCTTGTTATTTAATTCCGATGCAATTTCTGTGTTTCATCGTCAGTAAGAAGGTCCAAGGGATACAGTATACCTGAAGTGAAGCATCGGAATCTATAACTAGTGTCACAGGAATGGATCAAAACATAGTCAGTAAGAAGAGTCGGTCTTCATGTACTTAAGTCAGCATTGTGAATTTGTATATAATTCAGGTGCAATTTCTGTGTTTCATCGTCAATAAGTAGGTCAGAGGAATACAGTAAACCTGAAGTGAAGCATCGGAATCTATAACTAGTGTCACTGGAATGGTTCAAAACATAGACAGGAACAAGAGTCAGTCTTCTTGTACTTGAGTCGGCATTCTGCATTTTGTATTAAATTCCGATGCAATTTCTGTGTTTCATCGTCAATAAGAAGGCCCTAGGGATAGAGTAAACCTGAAGTGAAGCATCGGAATCTATAACTAGTGTCACAGGAATGGTTAATAACATAGTCAGTAAGAAGAGTCAGTCTTCTTGTCCTTAAGTCGGTATTGTGCCTTTTGTATTTCATTCCGATGCAATTTCTATGTTTCATCGACAATAAGAAGGTGCCTTTTGTATTTAATTCCGATGCAATTTCTATGTTTCATCGACAATAAGAAGGTCCAAGGGATACAGTAAACCAGAAGTGAAGCATCGGAATCTATAACTAGTGTCACACGAATGGTTCAAAACATAGACAGTAAGGAGAGTCAGTCTTCTTGTACTTAAGTCGGCATTGTGCCTTTTGTATTTCATTCCGGTGCAATTTCTGTGTTTCATCGTCAATAAGTAGGTCAGAGGAATACAGTTAACCTGAAGTGAAGCATCGGAATCTATAACGAGTGTCACAGGAATGATTCAAAACATAGACAGTAAGAAGATACAGACTTGTTGTACTTAAGTCGGCATTCTGCATTTTGTATTAAATTCCGATGCAATTTCTGTGTTTCATCGTCAATAAGAAGGCCCTAGGGATACAGTAATCCTGAAGTCAAGCATCGGAATCTATAACTAGTGTCGCAGGAATGGTTCAAAACATAGACAATAAGGAGAGTCAGTCTTCTTGTACTTAAGTCGGCATTGTGCCTTTTGTATTTCATTCCGGTGCAATTTCTGTGTTTCATCGTCAATAAGAAGGTCAGAGGAATACAGTAAACCTGAAGTGAAGCTTTGGAATCTATAACTAGTGTCACTGGAATGGTTCAAAACATAGACAGGAACAAGAGTCAGTCTTCTTGTACTTGAGTCGGCATTCTGCATTTTGTATTAAATTCCGATGCAATTTCTGTGTTTCATCGTCAATAAGAAGGCCCTAGGGATACAGTAATCCTGAAGTCAAGCATCGGAATCTATACCTATTGTCACAGGAATGGTTCAAAACATAGACAGTAAGAGGACTCAGTCTTTTTGTACTTAAGTCGGCATTGTGCCTTTTGTATTTAATTCCGAAGTAGTTTCTGTGTTTCATCGTCAATAAGAAGGTCCAAATGATACAGTATACCTGAAGTGAAGCATCGGAATCTATAACTAGTGTCAATGGAATGGTTCAAAACATAGGCAGTAAGAAGAGTCAGTCTTCTTGTACTTAAGTCGGCATTGTACCTTTTGTATTTAATTCCGGTGCAATTTCTGTTTTTTATCGTCAATAAGAAGGTCAGAGGGATACAGTAAACCTGAAGTGAAGCATCGGAATCTATAACTAGTGTCACAGGAATGTTTCAAAACATAGACAGTAAGAAGATACAGTCTTCTTGTACTTAAGTCGGCATTGTGCCTTTTGTATTTAATTCCGATGCAATTTCTGTGTTTCATCGTCAATAAGAAGGTCCAAGGGATACAATAAACCTGAAGTGAAGCATCGGAATCTATAACTAGTGTCACAGGAGTGGTACAAAACATAGTCAGTAACAAGAGTCTGTCTTCATGTACTTAAGTCAGTATTGTGCCTTTTGTATTTAATTCCGGTGCAATTTCTGTGTTTCATCGTCTATATGAAGGTCAGAGGGATACATTTATCCTGAAGTGAAGCATCGGAATCTATAACTAGTGTCACAGGAATGATTCAAACCATAGTCAGTAAGAAAAGTCAGTCTTCTTGTCCTGAAGTCAACATTGCGCCTTTTGTATTTAATTCCGATGCAATTTCTGTGTTTCATCGTCAATAAGAAGGTCCAAGGGATGCAGTAAACCTGAAGTGAAGCATCGGAATCTATAACTAGTGTCACAGGAATGGTTGAAAACGTAGATAGTAACAAGAGTCAGTCTTTTTGTACGTAAGTCAGCATTGCGCCTTTTGTATTTAATTTCGATGTAATTCCTGTGTTTCATCGTCAATAAGAAGGTCCAAATGATACAGTAAACCTGAAGTGAAGCATGGGAGTCTATCACTAGAGTCAATGGAAAGGTTCAGAACATAGACAGTAAGAGGAGTCAGTCTTCTTGTACTTAAGTCAGCATTGTGCCTTTTGTATTTAATTCCGGTGCAATTTCTGTGTTTCATCGTCAATAAGAATGTCCAAGGGATGCAGTAAACCTGGAGTGAAGCATCGGTATCTATAACTAGCTTTAATGGAATGGTTCAAGACATAGACAGTAAGAAGAGTCAGTCTTCTTGTACTTAAGTCGGCATTGTGCCTTTTGTATATAATTCCGGTGCAATTTCTGTGTTTCATCGTCAATAAGAAGGTCAGAGGAATACAGTAAACCTGAAGTGAAGCTTTGGAATCTATAACTAGTGTCACTGGAATGGTTCAAAACATAGACAGGAACAAGAGTCAGTCTTCTTGTACTTGAGTCGGCATTCTGCATTTTGTATTAAATTCCGATGCAATTTCTGTGTTTCATCGTCAATAAGAAGGCCCTAGGGATACAGTAATCCTGAAGTCAAGCATCGGAATCTATACCTAGTGTCACAGGATTGGTTCAAAAAACATAGACAATAAGAGGACTCAGTCTTTTTGTACTTAAGTCGGCATTGTGCCTTTTGTATTTAATTCCGAAGTAGTTTCTGTGTTTCATCGTCAATAAGAAGGTCCAAATGATACAGTATACCTGAAGTGAAGCATCGGAATCTATAACTAGTGTCAATGGAATGGTTCAAAACACAGGCAGTAAGAAGAGTCAGTCTTCTTGTACTTAAGTCGGCATTGTGCCTTTTGTATTTAATTCCGGTGCAATTTTTGTGTTTCATCGTCAATAAGAGGGTCAGAGCGATACAGTAAACCTGATGTGAAGCATCGGAATCTGTAACTAGTGTCACAGGAATGGTTCAAAACATAGTCAGAAAGAATAGTCAGTCTTCTTGTCCTCAAGTCGGCATTGTGCCTTTTGTATTTAATTTCGATGCAAATTCTGTGTTTCATCGTCAATAAGAAGGTCCTAGGGATACATTAAACCTGGAGTGTAGCAACGGAATCTATAACTAGTGTCACAGGAATGGTTCAAAACATAGTCAGTAAGAGGAGTCAGTCTTCATGTACTTAAGTCGGCATTGTGCCTTTTGTATTTAATTCCGATGCAATTTCTGTGTTTCATCGTCAATAAGAAGGTCCAAGGGATACAGTAAACCTGAAGTGAAGCATCGGAATCTATAACTAGTGTCACAGGATTGGTTCTAAACATAGTCAGTAAGAAGAGTCAGTTTTCTTGTACTTGAGTCGGCATTGTGCCTTTTCTATTTAATTCCGATGCAATTTCAGTGTTTCATCGTCAATAAGAAGGTCCAAGGGATACAGTAAACCAGCAGTGAAGCATCGGAATCTATAACTAGTGTCAATGGAATGGTTCATAACATAGACAGTAAGAAGAGTCAGTCTTCTTGTACCTAAGTCAGCATTGTGCCTTTTGTATATAATTCCGGTGCAATTTCTGTGTTTCATCGTCAATAAGAAGGTCAGAGGGATAGAGTAAACCTGAAGTGAAGCATCGGAATCTATAACTAGTGTCACAGGAATGGTTCAAATCATAGACAGTAAGAAGATACAGTCTTCTTGTACTTAAGTCGGCATTGTGCTTTTTGTATTTAATTCCGATGCAATCTCTGTGTTTCATCGTCAATAAGAAGGTCCAAGGGATACAGTAAACCTGAAGTGAAGCATCGGAATCTATAACTAGTCTCACAGGAATGGTTCAAAACATAGTCAGTAAGAAGAGTCGGTCTTCATGTACTTAAGTCAGCATTGTGCCTTTTGTATACAATTCCGGTGCAATTTCTGTGTTTCATCGTCAATAAGAAGGTCAGAGGGATAGAGCAAACCTGAAGTGAAGCATCGGAATCTATAACTAGTGTCACAGGAATGGTTAAAAACATTGTCAGTAAGAATAGTCAGTCTTCTAGTCCTTAAGTCGGCATTGTGCCTTTAGGTATTTAATTCCGATGCAATTTCTGTGTTTCATCGTCAATAAGTAGGTCCAAGGAATGCAGTAAACCTGGAGTGAAGCATCGGAATCTATAACTAGTGTCACAGGAATGGTTCAAAACATAGACAGTAAGAAGATACAGACTTGATGTACTTAAGTCGGCATTGCTTCTTTCGTATTTAGTTCCGATACAATTTCTGTGTTTCATCGACAATAAGAAGGTCCCAGCTATACAGTAAACCTGAAGTGAAGCATCGGAATCTATAACTAGTGTCAATGGAATGGTTCAAAACATAGACAGTAAGAAGAGTCAGTCTTCTTGTACTTAAATCGGCATTGTGCCTTTTGTATTTAATTCCGGTGCAATTTCTGTGTTTCATCGTCAATAAGAAGGTCAGAGCGATACAGTAACCCTGAAGTGAAGCATCGGACTCTATAACTAGTGTCACAGGAATGGTTCAAAACATATTCAGAAAGAATAGTCAGTCTCCTTGTCCTTAAGTCAACATTGTGCCTTTTATATTAAACTCCGATGCAAATTCTGTGTTTCATCGTCAATAAGAAGGTCCTAGAGATACAGTAAACCTGGAGTGTAGCATCGGAATCTATAACTAGTGTCACAGGAATGGTTCAAAACATGGTCAGTAAGAAGAGTCAGTCTTCATGTACATAAGTCGGCATTGTGCCTTTTGTATTTAATTCCGATGCAATTTCTGCGTTTCATCGTCAATAAGAAGGTCAAAGGGATACAGTAAACCTGAAGTGAAGCATCAGAATCTGTAACTAGTGTCACAGGAATGGTTCTAAACATAGTCAGTAAGAAGAGTCAGTTTTCTTGTACTTAAGTCAGCATCGTGCCTTTTCTATTTACTTCCGATGCAATTTCAGTGTTTCATCGTCAATAAGAAGGTCCAAGTGATACAGTAAACCTGGAGTGAAGCATCGGAATCTATAACTAGTGTCAATGGAATGGTTCAAAACATAGACAGTAAGAAGAGTCAGTCTTCTTGTACCTAAGTCGTCATTGTGCCTACTGTATCTAATTCCGGTGCAATTTCTGTGTTTCATCGTCAATAAGAAGGTCAGAGGGATACAACAAACCTGAAGTGAAGCATCGGAGTCTATAACTAGTGTAACAGGAATGGTTCAAAACATAGTCAGTAAGAAGAGTAAGTCTTCTTGTCCTTAAGTCGGCCTTGTGCCTTTTGTATTTAATTTCGATACAATATCAGTGTTTCATCGTCAATAGGAAGGTCCCAGGGATACAGTAAACCTGGAGTGAAGCATCGGAATCTATAACTAGTGTAACAGGAATGGCCCAAAACATAGTCAGTAAGAAGAGTCAGTCTCCCTGTCCTTAAGTCGGCCTTGTGCCTTTTGTATATAATTCCGGTGCAATTTCTGTGTTTCATCGTCAATAAGAAGGTCAGAGGGATACGGTAAACGTGAAGTTTAGCGTCGAAATCTATAACTAGTGTCACAGGAATGGTTCAAAGCATAGTCAGTAAGAAGTGTTAGTCTTCTTTTCCATAAGTCAGCATTGTGCCTTTTGTATTTAATTCCGATGCAATTTCTGTGTTCATCGTCAATAAGAAGGTCCAAGGGATACAGTATTCCTGGAGTGAAGCATCGGAATCTATAACTAGTGTCACAGGAATGGTTCAAATCATAGACATTAAGGAAATACGGTCTTGTTGTACTTAAGTCGGCATTGTGCCTTTTCCATTTAATTCCGATGCAATTTCTGTGATTCATCGTCAATAAGAAGGTCCAAGGGATACAGTAAACCTGAAGTGAAGCAACGGAATCTATAACTAGTGTCACAGGAATGGTTCATATCATAGACTGTAAGAAGAGTCAGTCTTCTTGTACTTACGTCGGCATTGTGCCTTTTGTATTTAATTCCGATGCAGTTTCTGTGTTTCATCGTCAATAAGAAGGTCCAAGGGATACAGTAAACCTGAAGTGAAGCATCGGTATCTGTAACTAGTGTCACAGGAATGGTTCAAAACATAGACAGTAGGAAGAGTCAGTCTTCTTGTACTCATATCGGCATTGTGCCATTTGTATTTAATTCCGATGCAATTTCTGTGTTTCATCGTCAATAAGAAGGTCCAAGGGATACAGTAAACCTGAAGTGAAGCATCGGAATCTATAACTAGTGTCACAGGAATGGTAAAAACATAGACAGTAAGAGGACTCAGTCTTCTTGTGCTTAAGTCGTCATTGTGCGTTTTCTATTTAATTCCGATGCAATTTTTGAGTTTCATCGTCAATAAGAAGGTCAGAGGGATACAGTAAACCTGAAGTGAAGCATGGGAATCTATAACTAGTGTCACAGGAATGGTTCAAAACATAGACAGTAAGAAGTGTCAGTCTTCTTGTACTTAAGTCGGCATTGTGCCTTTTTTATACAATTTCGATGCAATTTCTGTGTTTCATCGTCAATAAGAAGGTCAGAGGGATACAGTAAACACGAAGTGAAGCATCGGAATCTATAACTAGTGTCACAGGAATGGTTCAAAACATAGTCAGTAAGAAAAGCTGGTCTTCACGTATTTAAGTCGGCATTGTGCCTTTTGTATTTAATTCCGGTGCAATTTCTGTGTTTCATCGTCAATAAGAAAGTCAAAGGGATACAGTATACCTGAAGTGAAGCATCGGAATCTATAACTAGTGTCACAGGAATGGTTAAAAGCATAGTCAGTAAGAACAGTCAGTATTCTTGTCCTTAAGTCGGCATTGTGCCTTTTGTATTTAATTCCTATTCAATTTCTGTGTTTCATCGTCAATAAGAAGGTCCAAGCGATACAGTAAACCTGAAGTGAAGCATCGGAATCTATAACTAGTGTCACAGGAATGGTTCAGAACATAGACAGTAAGAAGATACAGTCTTCTTGTACTTAAGTTGGCATTGTGCCTTTTGTATTTAATTCCGACGCAATTTCTGTGTTTCATCGTCAATAAGAAAGTCCAAGAGATACAGTAAACCAGAAGTGAAGCATCGGAATCTATAACTAGTGTCACAGGAATGGCTCAAATCATAGGCAGTAAGAAGAGCCAGTCTTCGTGTACGTAAGTCGGCATTGTGCCTTTTCTATTTAATTCCGATGGAACTTCAGTGTTTCATCGTCATTATGAAGGTCCAAGTGATTCAGTAAACCTGGAGTGAAGCATCGGAATCTATAACTAGTGACAATGGAATGGTTCAAAGCATAGACAGTAAGAAGAGTCAGTCTTCTTGTACTTAAGTCGGCATTGTGCCTTTTGTATTTAATTCCGGTGCAATTTCTGTGTTTCATCGTCAATAAGAAGGTCAGAGGGAAATAGTAAACCTGAAGTGAATCATCGGAATCTATAATTAGTGTCACAGAAATGGTTCAAAACATAGTCGGTAATAAGAGTCAGTCTTCTTTTCCTTAAGTAGGCCTTGTGCCTTTTGTATTTAATTCCGATGCAATTTCGGTGTTTGATCGTCAATAAGAAGGTCCAAGGGATACAGTACACCTGGAGTGAAGCATAGGAATTTATGACTAGTGCCACAGGAATGGTTCAAAACATAGTCAGTAAGATGAGTCAGTCTTCATGTACTTAAGTCCCCATTGTGCCTTTTGTATTTAATTCCGATGCAATTTCTGTGTTTCATCGTCAATAAGAAGGTCCAAGCGATACAGTAAACCTGAAGTGAAGCATCGGAATCTATAACTAGTGTCACAGGAATGGTTCAGAACATAGACAGTAAGAAGATACAGTCATCTTGTACTTAAGTTGGCATTGTGCCTTTTGTATTTAATTCCGACGCAATTTCTGTGTTTCATCGTCAATAAGAAAGTCCAAGGGATACAGTAAACCAGAAGTGAAGCATCGGAATCTATAACTAGTGTCACACGAATGGTTCAAAACATAGACAGTAAGGAGAGTCAGTCTTCTTGTACTTAAGTCGGCATTGTGCCTTTTGTATTTCATTCCGGTGCAATTTCTGTGTTTCATCGTCAATAAGAAGGTCCGAGGAATACAGTAAACCTGAAGTGAAGCTTTGGAATCTATAACTAGTGTCACTGGAATGGTTCAAAACATAGACAGGAACAAGAGTCAGTCTTCTTGTACTTGAGTCTCTCATTCTGCATTTTGTATTAAATTCCGATGCAATTTCTGTGTTTCATCGTCAATAAGAAGGCCCTAGGGATACAGTAATCCTGAAGTCAAGCATCGGAATCTATAACTAGTGTCACAGGAATGGTTCAAAACATAGACAATAAGAGGACTCAGACTTTTTGTACTTAAGTCGGCATTGTGCCTTTTGTATTTAATTCCGAAGTAGTTTCTGTGTTTCATCGTCAACAAGAAGGTCCAAATGATACAGTATACCTGAAGTGAAGCATCGGAATCTATAACTAGTGTCAATGGAATGGTTCAAAACATAGGCAGTAAGAAGAGTCAGTCTTCTTGTACTTAAGTCGGCATTGTGCCTTTTGTATTTAATTCCGGTGCAATTTTTGTGTTTTATCGTCAATAAGAATGTCAGAGCGATACAGTAAACCTGACGTGAAGCATCGGAATCTGTAACTAGTGTCACAGGAATGGTTCAAAACATAGTCAGAAAGAATAGACAGTCTTCTTGTCCTTAAGTCGGCGTTGTGCCTTTTGTATTTAATTTCGATGCAAATTCTGTGTTTCATCGTCAATACGAAGGTCCTAGGGATACATTAAACCTGGAGTGTAGCATCGGAATCTATAACTAGTGTCACAGGAATGGTTCAAAGCATAGTCAGTAAGAAGAGTCAGTCTTCATGTACTTAAGTCGCCATTGTGCCTTTGTATTTAATTCCGATGCAATTTCTGTGTTTCATCGTCAATAAGAAGGTCCAAGGGATACAGTAAACCTGAAGTTAAGCATCGGAATCTATAACTAGTGTCACAGGATTGGTTCTAAACATAGTCAGTAAGAAGAGTCAGTTTTCTTGTACTTAAGTCGGCATTGTGCCTTTTCTATTTAATTCCGATGCAATTTCAGTGTTTCATCGTCAATAAGAAGGTCCAAGGGATACAGTAAACCAGGAGTTAAGCATCGGAATCTATAACTAGTGTCAATGGAATGGTTCATAACATAGACAGTAAGAAGAGTCAGTCTTCTTGTACCTAAGTCAGCATTGTGCCTTTTGTATATAATTCCGGTGCAATTTCTGTGTTTCATCGTCAATAAGAAGGTCAGAGGGATAGAGTAAACCTGAAGTGAAGCATCGGAATCTATAACTAGTGTCACAGGAATGGTTCAAATCATAGACAGTAAGAAAATACAGTCTTCTTGTACTTAAGTCGGTATTGTGTTTTTTGTATTTAATTCCGATGCAATCTCTGTGTTTCATCGTCAATAAGAAGGTCCAAGGGATACAGTAAACCTGAAGTGAAGCATCGGAATCTATAACTAGTCTCACAGGAATGGTTCAAAACATAGTCAGTAAGAAGAGTCGGTCTTCATGTACTTAAGTCAGCATTGTGCCTTTCGTATACAATTCCGGTGCAATTTCTGTGTTTCATCGTCAATAAGACGGTCAGAGGGATAGAGTAAACCTGAAGGGAAGCATCGGAATCTATAACTAGTGTTACAGGAATGGTTAAAAACATTGTCAGTAAGAAGAGTCAGTCTTCTTGTCCTTAAGTCGGCATTGTGCCTTTAGGTATTTAATTCCGATGCAATTTCTGTGTTTCATCGTCAATAAGTAAGTCCAAGGAATGCAGTAAACCTGGAGTGAAGCATCGGAATCTATAACTAGTGTCAATGCAATGGTTCATAACATAGACAGTAGGAAGAGTCAGTCTTCTTGTACTCAAATCGGCATTGTGCCATTTGTATTTAATTCCGATGCAATTTCTGTGTTTCATCGTCAATAAGAAGGTCCAAGGGATACAGTAAACCTGAAGTGAAGCATCGGAATCTATAACTAGTGTCACAGGAATGGTAAAAACATAGACAGTAAGAGGACTCAGTCTTCTTGTACTTAAGTCGTCATTGTGCGTTTTCTATTTAATTCCGATGTAATTTTTGTGTTTCATCGTCAATAAGAAGGTCAGAGGGATACAGTAAACCTGAAGTGAAGCATGGGAATCTATAACTAGTGTCACAGGAATGGTTCAAAATATAGACAGTAAGAAGTGTCAGTCTTCTTGTACTTGAGTCGGCATTGTGCCTTTTGTATATAATTTCGATGCAATATCTGTGTTTCATCGTCAATAAGAAGGTCAGAGGGATACAGTAAACACGAAGTGAAGCATCGGAATCTATAACTAGTGTCACAGGAATGGTTCAAAACATAGTCAGTAAGAAAAGCTGGTCTTCACGTATTTAAGTCGGCATTGTGCCTTTTCTATTTAATTCCGATGGAACTTCAGTGTTTCATCGTCAATATGAAGGTCCAAGTGATTCAGTAAACCTGGAGTGAAGCATCGGAATCTGTAACTAGTGACAATGGAATGGTTCAAAGCATAGACAGTAAGAAGAGTCAGTCTTCTTGTACTTAAGTCGGCATTGTGCCTTTTGTATTTAATTCCGGTGCAATTTCTGTGTTTCATCGTCAATAAGAAGGTCAGAGGGATATAGTAAACCTGAAGTGAATCATCGGAATCTATAAATAGTGTCACAGAAATGGTTCAAAACATAGTCGGTAATAAGAGTCAGTCTTCTTGTCCTTAAGTCGGCCTTGTGCCTTTTGTATTTAATTCCGATGCAATTTCGGTGTTTGATCGTCAATAAGAAGGTCCAAGGGATACAGTACACCTGGAGTGAAGCATCGGAATCAATATCTAGTGTCACAGGAATGGTTCAAATCATAGTCAGTAAGAAGAGTCGGTCTTCATGTACTTAAGTCGGCATTGTGCCTTTTGTATTTAATTCCGATGCAATTTCTGTGTTTCATCGTCAATAAGAACGTCCAAGGGATACAGTAAACATGAAGTTAAGCATCGGAATCTATAACTAGTGCCACAGGAATGGTTCAAAACATAGTCAGTAAGATGAGTCGGTCTTCATGTACTTAAGTCGGCATTGTGCCTTTTGTATTTAATTCCGATGCAATTTCCGTGTTTCATCGTCAATAAGAAGGTCCAAGGGATACAGTAAACCTGGAGTGAAGCATAGGAATTTATAACTAGTGTCACAGGAATGGGTCAAACATAGTCAGTACTTAAGTCGGTATTGTGCCTTTTGTATTTAATTCCGATGCAATTTCTGTGTTTCATCGTCTAGAAGAAGGTCCAAGGGATACAGTAAACCTGGAGTGAAGCATCGGAATCTATAACGAGTGTCACAGGAATGATTCAAAACGTAGACAGTAAGAAGATACAGACTTGTTGTACTTAAGTCGGCATTGTGCCTTTTGTATTTAATTCCGATGCAATTTCTGTGTTTCATCGACAATAAGAAGGTCCAAGGGATACAGTAAACCAGAAGTGAAGCATCGGAATCTATAACTAGTGTCACACGAATGGTTCAAAACATAGACAGTAAGGAGAGTCAGTCTTCTTGTACTTAAGTCGGCATTGTGCCTTTTGTATTTCATTCCGGTGCAATTTCTGTGTTTCATCGTCAATAAGAAGGTCAGAGGAATACAGTAAACCTGAAGTGAAGCTTTGGAATCTATAACTAGTGTCACTGGAATGGTTCAAAACATAGACAGGAACAAGAGTCAGTCTTCTTGTACTTGAGTCGGCATTCTGCATTTTGTATTAAATTCCGATGCAATTTCTGTGTTTCATCGTCAATAAGAAGGCCCTAGGGATACAGTAATCCTGAAGTCAAGCATCGGAATCTATACCTAGTGTCACAGGAATGGTTCAAAACATAGACAATAAGAGGACTCAGTCTTTTTGTACTTAAGTCGGCATTGTGCCTTTTGTATTTAATTCCGATGTAGTTTCTGTGTTTCATCGTCAATAAGAAGGTCCAAATGATACAGTATACCTGAAGTGAAGCATCGGAATCTATAACTAGTGTCAATGGAATGGTTCAAAACATAGGCAGTAAGAAGAGTCAGTCTTCTTGTGCTTAAGTCGGCATTGTGCCTTTTGTATTTAATTCCGGTGCAATTTTTGTGTTTCATCGTCAATAAGAGGGTCAGAGCGATACAGTAAACCTGATGTGAAGCATCGGAATCTGTAACTAGTGTCACAGGAATGGTTCAAAACATAGTCAGAAAGAATAGTCAGTCTTCTTGTCCTTAAGTCGGCATTGTGCCTTTTGCATTTAATTTCGATGCAAATTCTGTGTTTCATCGTCAATAAGAAGGTCCTAGGGATACATTAAACCTGGAGTGTAGCAACGGAATCTATAACTAGTGTCACAGGAATGGTTCAAAACATAGTCAGTAAGAGGAGTCAGTCTTCATGTACTTAAGTCGGCATTGTGCCTTTTGTATTTAATTCCGATGCAATTTCTGTGTTTCATCGTCAATAAGAAGGTCCAAGGGATACAGTAAACCTGAAGTGAAGCATCGGAATCTATAACTAGTGTCACAGGATTGGTTCTAAACATAGTCAGTAAGAAGAGTCAGTTTTCTTGTACTTGAGTCGGCATTGTGCCTTTTCTATTTAATTCCGATGCAATTTCAGTGTTTCATCGTCAATAAGAAGGTCCAAGGGATACAGTAAACCAGCAGTGAAGCATCGGAATCTATAACTAGTGTCAATGGAATGGTTCATAACATAGACAGTAAGAAGAGTCAGTCTTCTTGTACCTAAGTCAGCATTGTGCCTTTTCTATATAATTCCGGTGCAATTTCTGTGTTTCATCGTCAATAAGAAGGTCAGAGGGATAGAGTAAACCTGAAGTGAAGCATCGGAATCTATAACTAGTGTCACAGGAATGGTTCAAATCATAGACAGTAAGAAGATACAGTCTTCTTGTACTTAAGTCGGCATTGTGCTTTTTGTATTTAATTCCGATGCAATCTCTGTGTTTCATCGTCAATAAGTGGGTCCAAGGGATACAGTAAACCTGAAGTGAAGCATCGGAATCTATAACTAGTCTCACAGGAATGGTTCAAAACATAGTCAGTAAGAAGAGTCGGTCTTCATGTACTTAAGTCAGCATTGTGCCTTTTGTATACAATTCCGGTGCAATTTCTGTGTTTCATCGTCAATAAGAAGGTCAGAGGGATAGAGCAAACCTGAAGTGAAGCATCGGAATCTATAACTAGTGTCACAGGAATGGTTAAAAACATTGTCAGTAAGAATAGTCAGTCTTCTAGTCCTTAAGTCGGCATTGTGCCTTTAGGTATTTAATTCCGATGCAATTTCTGTGTTTCATCGTCAATAAGTAGGTCCAAGGAATGCAGTAAACCTGGAGTGAAGCATCGGAATCTATAACTAGTGTCACAGGAATGGTTCAAAACATAGACAGTAAGAAGATACAGACTTGATGTACTTAAGTCGGCATTGTTTCTTTCGTATTTAGTTCCGATACAATTTCTGTGTTTCATCGACAATAAGAAGGTCCAAGGGATACAGTAAACCTGAAGTGAAGCATCGGAATCTATAACTAGTGTCAATGGAATGGTTCAAAACATAGACAGTAAGAAGAGTCAGTCTTCTTGTACTTAAATCGGCATTGTGCCTTTTGTATTTAATTCCGGTGCAATTTCTGTGTTTCATCGTCAATAAGAAGGTCAGAGCGATACAGTAAACCTGAAGTGAAGCATCGGACTCTATAACTAGTGTCACAGGAATGGTTCAAAACATATTCAGAAAGAATAGTCAGTCTCCTTGTCCTTAAGTCAACATTGTGCCTTTTATATTAAACTCCGATGCAAATTCTGTGTTTCATCGTCAATAAGAAGGTCCTAGAGATACAGTAAACCTGGAGTGTAGCATCGGAATCTATAACTAGTGTCACAGGAATGGTTCAAAACATGGTCAGTAAGAAGAGTCAGTCTTCATGTACATAAGTCGGCATTGTGCCTTTTGTATTTAATTCCGATGCAATTTCTGTGTTTCATCGTCAATAAGAAGGTCAAAGGGATACAGTAAACCTGAAGTGAAGCATCAGAATCTGTAACTAGTGTCACAGGAATGGTTCTAAACATAGTCAGTAAGAAGAGTCAGTTTTCTTGTACTTAAGTCAGCATCGTGCCTTTTCTATTTACTTCCGATGCAATTTCAGTGTTTCATCGTCAATAAGAAGGTCCAAGTGATACAGTAAACCTGGAGTGAAGCATCGGAATCTATAACTAGTGTCAATGGAATGGTTCAAAACATAGACAGTAAGAAGAGTCAGTCTTCTTGTACCTAAGTCGTCATTGTGCCTATTGTATCTAATTCCGGTGCAATTTCTGTGTTTCATCGTCAATAAGAAGGTCAGAGGGATACAATAAACCTGAAGTGAAGCATCGGAATCTATAACTAGTGTAACAGGAATGGTTCAAAACATAGTCAGTAAGAAGAGTAAGTCTTCTTGTCCTTAAGTCGGCCTTGTGCCTTTTGTATTTAATTCCGATACAATATCAGTGTTTCATCGTCAATAGGAAGGTCCCAGGGATACAGTAAACCTGGAGTGAAGCATCGGAATCTATAACTAGTGTAACAGGAATGGCCCAAAACATAGTCAGTAAGAAGAGTCAGTCTCCCTGTCCTTAAGTCGGCCTTGTGCCTTTTGTATTTAATTCCGAAGCAATTTCTGTGTTTCATCGTCAATAAGAAGGTCCAAGGGATTCAGTAAACCTGAAGTGAAGCATCGGAATCTATAACTAGCGTCACAGTAATGGTTCAAAACATAGTCAGTAAGAAGAGTCTGTCTTCATGTAATTAAGTCTGTATTGTGCCTTTTGTATTTAATTCCGGTGCAATTTCTGTGTTTCATCGTCAATAAGAAGGTCAGAGGGATACGGTAAACGTGAAGTTTAGCGTCGAAATCTATAACTAGTGTCACAGGAATGGTTCAAAGCATAGTCAGTAAGAAGTGTTAGTCTTCTTTTCCTTAAGTCAGCATTGTGCCTTTTGTATTTAATTCCGATGCAATTTCTGTGTTCATCGTCAATAAGAAGGTCCAAGGGATACAGTAATCCTGGAGTGAAGCATCGGAATCTATAACTAGTGTCATAGGAATGGTTCAAATCATAGACATTAAGGAAATACGGTCTTGTTGTACTTAAGTCGGCATTGTGCCTTTTCTATTTAATTCCGATGCAATTTCTGTGATTCATCGTCAATAAGAAGGTCCAAGGGATACAGTAATCCTGAAGTGAAGCAACGGAATCTATAACTAGTGTCACAGGAATGGTTCATAACATAGACTGTAAGAAGAGTCAGTCTTCTTGTACTTACGTCGGCATTGTGCCTTTTGTATTTAATTCCGATGCAGTTTCTGTGTTTCATCGTCAATAAGAAGGTCCAAGGGATACAGTAAACCTGAAGTGAAGCATCGGTATCTGTAACTAGTGTCACAGGAATGGTTCAAAACATAGACAGTAGGAAGAGTCAGTCTTCTTGTACTCAAATCGGCATTGTGCCGTTTGTATTTAATTCCAATGCAATTTCTGTGTTTCATCGTCAATAAGAAGGTCCAAGGGATACAGTAAACCTGAAGTGAAGCATCGGAATCTATAACTAGTGCCACAGGAATGGTAAAAACATAGACAGTAAGAGGACTCAGTCTTCTTGTACTTAAGTCGTCATTGTGCGTTTTCTATTTAATTCCGATGCAATTTTTGTGTTTCATCGCCAATAAGAAGGTCAGAGGGATACAGTAAACCTGAAGTGAAGCATGGGAATCTATAACTAGTGTCACAGGAATGGTTCAAAACATAGACAGTAAGAAGTGTCAGTCTTCTTGTACTTAAGTCGGCATTGTGCCTTTTTTATACAATTTCGATGCAATTTCTGTGTTTCATCGTCAATAAGAAGGTCAGAGGGATACAGTAAACACGAAGTGAAGCATCGGAATCTATAACTAGTGTCACAGGAATGGTTCAAAACATAGTCAGTAACAAAAGCTGGTCTTCACGTATTTAAGTCGGCATTGTGCCTTTTGTATTTAATTCCGGTGCAATTTCTGTGTTTCATCGTCAATAAGAAAGTCAAAGGGATACAGTATACCTGAAGTGAAGCATCGGAATCTATAACTAGTGTCACAGGAATGGTTAAAAGCATAGTCAGTAAGAACAGTCAGTATTCTTGTCCTTAAGTCGGCATTGTGCCTTTTGTATTTAATTCCTATGCAATTTCTGTGTTTCATCGTCAATAAGAAGGTCCAAGCGATACAGTAAACCTGAAGTGAAGCATCGGAATCTATAACTAGTGTCACAGGAATGGTTCAGAACATAGACAGTAAGAAGATACAGTCTTCTTTTACTTAAGTTGGCATTGTGCTTTTTGTATTTAATTCCGACGCAATTTCTGTGTTTCATCGTCAATAAGAAAGTCCAAGAGATACATTAAACCAGAAGTGAAGCATCGGAATCTATAACTAGTGTCACAGGAATGGCTCAAATCATAGGCAGTAAGAAGAGCCAGTCTTCGTGTACGTAAGTCGGCATTGTGCCTTTTCTATTTAATTCCGATGGAACTTCAGTGTTTCATCGTCATTATGAAGGTCCAAGTGATTCAGTAAACCTGGAGTGAAGCATCGGAATCTATAACTAGTGACAATGGAATGGTTTAAAGCATAGACAGTAAGAAGAGTCAGTCTTCTTGTACTTAAGTCGGCATTGTGCCTTTTGTATTTAATTCCGGTGCAATTTCTGTGTTTCATCGTCAATAAGAAGGTCAGAGGGAAATAGTAAACCTGAAGTGAATCATCGGAATCTATAATTAGTGTCACAGAAATGGTTCAAAACATAGTCGGTAATAAGAGTCAGTCTTCTTGTCCTTAAGTAGGCCTTGTGCCTTTTGTATTTAATTCCGATGCAATTTCGGTGTTTGATCGTCAATAAGAAGGTCCAAGGGATACAGTACACCTGGAGTGAAGCATCGGAATCAATAACTAGTGTCACAGGAATGGTTCAAATCATAGTCAGTAAGAAGAGTCGGTCTTCATGTACTTAAGTCGGCATTGTGTCTTTTGTATTTAATTCCGATGCAATTTCTTTGTTTCATCGTCAATAAGAAGGTCCAAGGGATACAGTAAACATGAAGTTAAGCATCGGAATCTATAACTAGTGCCACAGGAATGGTTCAAAACATAGTCAGTAAGATGAGTCAGTCTTCATGTACTTAAGTCCCCATTGTGCCTTTTGTATTTAATTCCGATGCAATTTCTGTGCTTCATCGTCAATAAGAAGGTCAGAGGGATACAGTAAACCTGAAGTGAAGCATCGGAATCAATAACTAGTGTCATAGGAATGGTTCAAGACATAGACAGTAAGAAGAGTCAGTCCTCTTGTACTTGAGTCGGCATTGTGCCTTTTGTATTAAATTCCGATGCAATTTCCGTGTTTCATCGTCAATAAGAAGGTCCAAGGGATACAGTAAACCTGGAGTGAAGCATAGGAATTTATAACTAGTGTCAAAGGAATGGGTCAAACATAGTCAGTACTTAAGTCGGCATTGTGCCTTTTGTATTTCATTCCGATGCAATTTCGGTGTTTCATCGTCTAGAAGAAGGTCCAAGGGATACAGTAAACCTGGAGTGAAGCATCGGAATCTATAACTAGTGTCACAGGAATGATTCAAAACATAGACAGTAAGAAGATACAGACTTGTTGTACTTAAGTCGGCATTGTGCCTTTTGTATTTAATTCCGATGCAATTTCTGTGTTTCATCGACAATAAGAAGGTCCAAGGGATACAGTAAACCAGAAGTGAAGCATCGGAATCTATAACTAGTGTCACACGAATGGTTCAAAACATAGACAGTAAGGAGAGTCAGTCTTCTTGTACTTAAGTCGGCATTGTGCCTTTTGTATTTCATTCCGATGCAATTTCTGTGTTTCATCGTCAATAAGAAGGTCAGAGGAATACAGTAAACCTGAAGTGAAGCTTTGGAATCTATAACTAGTGTCACTGGAATGGTTCAAAACATAGACAGGAACAAGAGTCAGTCTTCTTGTACTTGAGTCTGGCATTCTGCATTTTGTATTAAATTCCGTTGCAATTTCTGTGTTTCATCGTCAATAAGAAGGCCCTAGGGATACAGTAATCCTGAAGTCAAGCATCGGAATCTATAACTAGTGTCACAGGAATGGTTCAAAACATAGACAATAAGAGGACTCAGTCTTTTTGTACTTAAGTCGGCATTGTGCCTTTGTATTTAATTCCGATGCAATTTCTGTGTTTCATCGTCAATAAGAAGGTCCAAGGGATACAGTAAACCTGAAGTTAAGCATCGGAATCTATAACTAGTGTCACAGGATTGGTTCTAAACATAGTCAGTAAGAAGAGTCAGTTTTCTTGTACTTAAGTCGGCATTGTGCCTTTTCTATTTAATTCCGATGCAATTTCAGTGTTTCATCGTCAATAAGAAGGTCCAAGGGATACAGTAAACCAGGAGTTAAGCATCGGAATCTATAACTAGTGTCAATGGAATGGTTCATAACATAGACAGTAAGAAGAGTCAGTCTTCTTGTACCTAAGTCAGCATTGTGCCTTTTGTATATAATTCCGGTGCAATTTCTGTGTTTCATCGTCAATAAGAAGGTCAGAGGGATAGAGTAAACCTGAAGTGAAGCATCGGAATCTATAACTAGTGTCACAGGAATGGTTCAAATCATAGACAGTAAGAAAATACAGTCTTCTTGTACTTAAGTCGGCATTGTGTTTTTTGTATTTAATTCCGATGCAATCTCTGTGTTTCATCGTCAATAAGAAGGTCCAAGGGATACAGTAAACCTGAAGTGAAGCATCGGAATCTATAACTAGTCTCACAGGAATGGTTCAAAACATAGTCAGTAAGAAGAGTCGGTCTTCATGTACTTAAGTCAGCATTGTGCCTTTCGTATACAATTCCGGTGCAATTTCTGTGTTTCATCGTCAATAAGACGGTCAGAGGGATAGAGTAAACCTGAAGGGAAGCATCGGAATCTATAACTAGTGTTACAGGAATGGTTAAAAACATTGTCAGTAAGAAGAGTCAGTCTTCTTGTCCTTAAGTCGGCATTGTGCCTTTAGGTATTTAATTCCGATGCAATTTCTGTGTTTCATCGTCAATAAGTAAGTCCAAGGAATGCAGTAAACCTGGAGTGAAGCATCGGAATCTATAACTAGTGTCAATGCAATGGTTCATAACATAGACAGTAAGAAGAGTCAGTCCTCTTGTACCTAAGTCAGCATTGTGCCTTTTGTATATAATTCCGGTGCAATTTCTGTGTTTCATCGTCAATAAGAAGGTCAGAGGGATAGAGTAAACCTGAAGTGAAGCATCGGAATCTATAACTAGTGTCACAGGAATGGTTCAAATCATAGACGGTAAGAAAATACAGTCTTCTTGTACTTAAGTCGGCATTGTGCTTTTTGTATTTAATTCCGATGCAATCTCTGTGTTTCATCGTCAATAAGAAGGTCCAAGGGATACAGTAAACCTGAAGTGAAGCATCGGAATCTATAACTAGTCTCACAGGCTTGGTTCAAAACATAGTCAGTAAGAAGAGTCGGTCTTCATGTACTTAAGTCAGCATTGTGCCTTTCGTATACAATTCCGGTGCAATTTCTGTGTTTCATCGTCAATAAGAAGGTCAGAGGGATAGAGTAAACCTGAAGGGAAGCATCGGAATCTATAACTAGTGTCACAGGAATGGTTAAAAACATTGTCAGTAAGAAGAGTTAGTCTTCTTGTCCTTAAGTCGGCATTGTGCCTTTAGGTATTTAATTCCGATGCAATTTCTGTGTTTCATCGTCAATAAGTAAGTCCAAGGAATGCAGTAAACCTGGAGTGAAGCATCGGAATCTATAACTAGTGTCAATGGAATGGTTCATAACATAGACAGTAAGAAGAGTCAGTCTTCTTGTACCTAAGTCAGCATTGTGCCCTTTGTATATAATTCCGGTGCAATTTCTGTGTTTCATCGTCAATAAGAAGGTCAGAGGGATAGAGTAAACCTGAAGTGAAGCATCGGAATCTATAACTAGTGTCACAGGAATGGTTCAAAACATAGACAGGAAGAAGAGTCAGTCTTCTTGTACTTGAGTCGGCATTGTGCTTTTTGTATTACATTACGATGAAATTTCTGTGTTTCATCGTCAATAAGAAGGTCCTAGCGATACAGTAATCCTGAAGTCAAGCATCGGAATCTATAACTAGTGTCACAGGAATGGTTCAAAACATAGACAATAAGAAGATTCAGTCTTTTTGTACTTAAGTCAGCATTGTGCCTTTTGTATTTAATTCCGAAGCAATTTCTGTGTTTCATCGTCAATAAGAAGGTCCAAGGGATACAGTAAACCTGAAGTGAAGCATCGGTATCTGTAACTAGTGTCACAGGAATGGTTCAAAACATAGACAGTAGGAAGAGTCAGTCTTCTTGTACTCAAATCGGCATTGTGCCATTTGTATTTAATTCCGATGCAATTTCTGTGTTTCATCGTCAATAAGAAGGTCCAAGGGATACAGTAAACCTGAAGTGAAGCATCGGAATCTATAACTAGTGTCACAGGAATGGTAAAAACATAGACAGTAAGAGGACTCAGTCTTCTTGTACTTAAGTCGTCATTGTGCGTTTTCTATTTAATTCCGATGCAATTTTTGTGTTTCATCGTCAATAAGAAGGTCAGAGGGATACAGTAAACCTGAAGTGAAGCATGGGAATCTGTAACTAGTGTCACAGGAATGGTTCAAAATATAGACAGTAAGAAGTGTCAGTCTTCTTGTACTTAAGTCGGCATTGTGCCTTTTGTATATAATTTCGATGCAATATCTGTGTTTCATCGTCAATAAGAAGGTCAGAGGGATACAGTAAACACGAAGTGAAGCATCGGAATCTATAACTAGTGTCACAGGAATGGTTCAAAACATAGTCAGTAAGAAAAGCTGGTCTTCACGTATTTAAGTCGGCATTGTGCCTTTTCTATTTAATTCCGATGGAACTTCAGTGTTTCATCGTCAATATGAAGGTCCAAGTGATTCAGTAAACCTGGAATGAAGCATCGGAATCTATAACTAGTGACAATGGAATGGTTCAAAGCATAGACAGTAAGAAGAGTCAGTCTTCTTGTACTTAAGTCGGCATTGTGCCTTTTGTATTTAATTCCGGTGCAATTTCTGTGTTTCATCGTCAATAAGAAGGTCAGAGGGATATAGTAAACCTGAAGTGAATCATCGGAATCTATAAATAGTGTCACAGAAATGGTTCAAAACATAGTCGGTAATAAGAGTCAGTCTTCTTGTCCTTAAGTCGGCCTTGTGCCTTTTGTATTTAATTCCGATGCAATTTCGGTGTTTGATCGTCAATAAGAAGGACCAAGGGATACAGTACACCTGGAGTGAAGCATCGGAATCAATAACTAGTGTCACAGGAATGGTTCAAATCATAGTCAGTAAGAAGAGTCGGTCTTCATGTACTTAAGTCGGCATTGTGCCTTTTGTATTTAATTCCGATGCAATTTCTCTGTTTCATCGTCAATAAGAACGTCCAAGGGATACAGTAAACATGAAGTTAAGCATCGGAATCTATAACTAGTGCCACAGGAATGGTTCAAAACATAGTCAGTAAGATGAGTCAGTCTTCATGTACTTAAGTCCCCATTGTGCCTTTTGTATATAATTCCGTTGCAATTTCTGTGTTTCATCGTCAATAAGAAGGTCAGAGGGATACAGTAAACCTGAAGTGAAGCATCGGAATCAATAACTAGTGTCATAGGAATGGTTCAAGGCATAGACAGTAAGAAGAGTCAGTCTTCTTGTACTTGAGTCGGCTTTGTGCCTTTTGTATTAAATTCCGATACAATTTCCGTGTTTCATCGTCAATAAGAAGGTCCAAGGGATACAGTAAACCTGGAGTGAAGCATAGGAATTTATAACTAGTGTCACAGGAATGGGTCAAACATAGTCAGTACTTAAGTCGGCATTGTGCCTTTTGTATTTCATTCCGATGCAATTTCGGTGTTTCATCGTCTAGAAGAAGGTCCAAGGGATACAGTAAACCTGGAGTGAAGCATCGGAATCTGTAACTAGTGTCACAGGAATGGTTCAAAACATAGTCAGAAAGAATATTCAGTCCTCTTGTCCTTAAGTCGGCATTGTGCCTTTTGTATTTAATTTCGATGCAAATTCTGTGTTTCATCGTCAATAAGAAGGTCCTAGGGATACATTAAACCCGGAGTGTAGCATCGGAATCTATAACTAGTCTCACAGGAATGGTTCAAAAACATCGACAGTAAGAAGAGTCAGTCTTCATGTACTTAAGTCGGCATTGTGCCTTTTGTATTTAATTCCGATGCAATTTCTGTGTTTCATCGTCAATAAGAAGGTCCAAGGGATACAGTAAACCTGAAGTGAAGCATCGGAATCTATAACTAGTGTCACAGGATTGGTTCTAAACATAGTCAGTAAGAGGAGTCAGTTTTCTTGTACTTAAGTCGGCATTGTGCCTTTTCTATTTAATTCCGATGCAATTTCAGTGTTTCATCGTCAATAAGAACGTCCAAGGGATACAGTAAACCAGGAGTGAAGCATCGGAATCTATAACTAGTGTCAATGGAATGGTTCATAACATAGACAGTAAGAAGAGTCAGTCTTCTTGTACCTAAGTTAGCATTGTGCCTTTTGTATATAATTCCGGTGCAATTTCTGTGTTTCATCGTCAATAAGAAGGTCAGAGGGATAGAGTAAACCTGAAGTGAAGCATCGGAATCTATAACTAGTGTCACAGGAATGGTTCAAATCATAGACAGTAAGAAGATACAGTCTTCTTGTACTTAAGTCGGCATTGTGCTTTTTGTATTTAATTCCGATGCAATCTCTGTGTTTCATCGTCAATAAGAAGGTCCAAGGGATACAGTAAACCTGAAGTGAAGCATCGGAATCTATAACTAGTGTCAATGGAATGGTTCATAACATAGACAGTAAGAAGAGTCAGTCTTCTTGTACCTAAGTCAGCATTGTGCCTTTTGTATATAATTCCGGTGCAATTTCTGTGTTTCATCGCCAATAAGAAGGTCAGAGGGATAGAGTAAACCTGAAGTGAAGCATCGGAATCTATAACTAGTGTCACAGGAATGGTTCAAATCATAGACAATAAGAGGACTCAGTCTTTTTGTACTTAAGTCGGCATTGTGCCTTTTGTATTTAATTCCGAAGTAGTTTCTGTGTTTCATCGTCAATAAGAAGGTCCAAATGATACAGTATACCTGAAGTGAAGCATCGGAATCTATAACTAGTGTCAATGGAATGGTTCAAAACATAGGCAGTAAGAAGAGTCAGTCTTCTTGTACTTAAGTCGGCAATGTGCCTTTTGTATTTAATCCCGGTGCTATTTTTGTGTTTCATTGTCAATAAGAAGGTCAGAGCGATACAGTAAACCTGACGTGAAGCATCGGAATCTATAACTAGTGTCACAGGAATGGTTCAAATCATAGACAGTAAGAAGATACAGTCTTCTTGTACTTAAGTCGGCATTGTGCTTTTTCTATTTAATTCCGATGCAATCTCTGTGTTTCATCGTCAATAAGAAGGTCCAAGGGATACAGTAAACCTGAAGTGAAGCATCGGAATCTATAACTAGTCTCACAGGAATGGTTCAAAACTTAGTCAGTAAGAAGAGTCGGTCTTCATGTACTTAAGTCAGCATTGTGCCTTTTGTATACAATTCCGGTGCAATTTCTGTATTTCATCGTCAATAAGAAGGTCAGAGGGATAGAGTAAACCTGAAGTGAAGCATCGGAATCTTTAACTAGTGTCACAGGAATGGTTAAAAACATTGTCAGTAAGAAGAGTCAGTCTTCTTGTCCTTAAGTCGGCATTGTGCCTTTAGGTATTTAATTCCGATGCAATTTCTGTGTTTCATCGTCAATAAGTAGGTCCAAGGAATGCAGTAAACCTGGAGTGAAGCATCGGAATCTATAACTAGTGTCACAGGAATGGTTCAAAACATAGACAGTAAGAAGATACAGACTTGATGTACTTAAGTCGGCATTGTTTCTTTCGTATTTAGTTCCGATACAATTTCTGTGTTTCATCGACAATAAGAAGGTCCAAGGGATACAGTAAACCTGAAGTGAAGCATCGGAATCTATAACTAGTGTCACAGGAATGGCTCAAAGCATTGACAGTAAGGAAAGACAGTCTTCTTGTACTTAAGTCGGCATTGTGCCTTTTGTATTTCATTCCGGGGCAATTTCTGTGTTTCATCGTCAATAAGAAGGTCAGAGGAATAGAGTAAACCTGAAGTGAAGCATCGGAATCTATAACTAGTGTCACAGGAATGGTTCAAAGCATAGACAGGAAGAAGAGTCAGTCTTCTTGTACTTGAGTCGGCATTGTGCCTTTTGTATTAAATTACGATGCAATATCTGTGTTTCATCGTCAATAAGAAGGTCCTAGCGATACAGTAATCCTGAAGTCAAGCATCGGAATCTATAACTAGTGTCACAGGAATGGTTCAAAACATAGACAATAAGAAGATTCAGTCTTTTTGTACTTAAGTCAGCATTGTGCCTTTTGTATCTAATTCCGATGTAGTTTCTGTGTTTCATCGTCAATAAAAAGGTCCAAATGATACAGTAAACCTGAAGTGAAGCATCGGAATCTATAACTAGTGTCAATGGAATGGTTCAAAACATAGACAGTAAGAAGAGTCAGTCTTCTTGTACTTAAATCGGCATTGTGCCTTTTGTACTTCAATTCCGGTGCAATTTCTGTGTTTTTTCGTCAATAAGAAGGTCAGAGCGATACAGTAAACCTGAAGTGAAGCATCGGACTCCATAACTAGTGTCACAGGAATGGTTCAAATCATATTCAGAAAGAATAGTCAGTCTCCTTGTCCTTAAGTCAACATTGTGCCTTTTATATTAAACTCAGATGCAAATTCTGTGTTTCATCGTCAATAAGAAGGTCCTAGAGATACAGTAAACCTGGAGTGTAGCATCGGAATCTATAACTAGTGTCACAGGAATGGTTCAAAACATGGTCAGTAAGAAGAGTCAGTCTTCATGTACATAAGTCGGCATTGTGCCTTTTGTATTTAATTCCGATGCAATTTCTGTGTTTCATCGTCAATAAGAAGGTCAAAGGGATACAGTAAACCTGAAGTGAAGCATCAGAATCTATAACTAGTGTCACAGAAATGGTTCAAGACATAGACAGTAAGAAGAGTCAGTCTTCTTGTACCTAAGTCGTCATTGTGCCTATTGTATCTAATTCCGGTGCAATTTCTGTGTTTCATCGTCAATAAGAAGGTCAGAGGGATACAATAAACCTGAAGTGAAGCATCGGAATCTATAACTAGTGTAACAGGAATGGTTCAAAACATAGTCAGTAAGACGAGTAAGTCTTCTTGTCCCTAAGTCGGCCTTGTGCCTTTTGTATTTAATTCCGATGCAATATCAGTGTTTCATCGTCAATAGGAAGGTCCCAGGGATACAGTAAACCTGGAGTGAAGCATCGGAATCTATAACTAGTGTAACAGGACTGGCTCAAAACATAGTCAGTAAGAAGAGTCAGTCTTCCTGTCCTTAAGTCGGCCTTGTGCCTTTTGTATTTAATTCCGAAGCAATTTCTGTGTTTCATCGTCAATAAGAAGGTCCAAGGGATACAGTAAACCTGAAGTGAAGCATCGGAATCTGTAACTAGTGTCACAGGAATGGTTCAAAACATAGTCAGTAGGAAGAGTCGGTCTTCATGCAGATATGTCGGCATTGTCCTTTTGTATTTAATTCCGATGCAATTTCTGTGTTTCATGGTCAATAAGAAGGTCTAAGGGATAAAGTAAACCTGAAATGAAGCATCGGAATCTATAACTAGTGTAACAGGAATGGTTCAAAGCATAGTCAGTAAGAAGAGTCAGTCTTCATGTACTTATGTCGGCATTGTGCCTTTTGCATTTAATTCCGATGCAAGTTCTGTGTTTCATCGTCAATAAGAAGGGCCAAGGGTTACAGTAAACACGAAGTGAAGCATCGGAATCTATAACTAGTGTCACAGGAATGGTTAAAACATAGTCTGTAGGAAGAGTCAGTCTTCTTGTACTTAAGTCGGCATTTTCCCTAATCTATTTAATTCCGATGCAATTTCAGTGTTTCATCGTCAATAGGAAGGTCCAAATGACGCAGAAAACCTGGAGTGAAGCATCGGAATCTATTACTAGTGTCAATAGAACGGTTCAGAACATAGACAGTAAGCAGAGTCAGTCTTCTTGTACTTAAGTCGGCATTGTGCCTTTTGCATTTAACTCCAGTGCAATTTCTGTGTTTCATGGGCAATAAGAAGGTCAGAGGGATACAGTAAACCTGAAGTGAAGCATCGGAATCTATAACTAGTGTCACAGGAATGGTTCATAACATAGACTGTAAGAAGAGTCAGTCTTCTTGTACTTACGTCGGCATTGTGCCTTTT
The DNA here is from genome assembly GCF_021461395.2 of Schistocerca americana. Lineage (NCBI taxonomy): Eukaryota > Metazoa > Arthropoda > Insecta > Orthoptera > Acrididae > Schistocerca > Schistocerca americana. Next base: position 12,836,411 of record NC_060121.1, on the reverse strand, counting down.
GTATTTAATTCCGATGCAGTTTCTGTGTTTCATCGACAATAAGAAGGTCAGAGGGATACAGTAACCCTGAAGTGAAGCATCGGAAACTTGGGTGTCACAGGAATGGTTCAAATCATAGACAGTAAGAAGATACAGTCTTCTTGTACTTAAGTCGGCATTGTGCTTTTTGTATTTAATTCCGATGCAATCTCTGTGTTTCATCGTCAATAAGAAGGTCCAAGGGATACAGTAAACCTGAAGTGAAGCATCGGAATCTATAACTAGTGTCACAGGATTGGTTCTAAACATAGTCAGTAAGAGGAGTCAGTTTTCTTGTACTTAAGTCGGCATTGTGCCTTTTCTATTTAATTCCGATGCAATTTCAGTGTTTCATCGTCAATAAGAACGTCCAAGGGATACAGTAAACCAGGAGTGAAGCATCGGAATCTATAACTAGTGTCAATGGAATGGTTCATAACATAGACAGTAAGAAGAGTCAGTCTTCTTGTACCTAAGTTAGCATTGTGCCTTTTGTATATAATTCCGGTGCAATTTCTGTGTTTCATCGTCAATAAGAAGGTCAGAGGGATAGAGTAAACCTGAAGTGAAGCATCGGAATCTATAACTAGTGTCACAGGAATGGTTCAAATCATAGACAGTAAGAAGATACAGTCTTCTTGTACTTAAGTCGGCATTGTGCTTTTTGTATTTAATTCCGATGCAATCTCTGTGTTTCATCGTCAATAAGAAGGTCCAAGGGATACAGTAAACCTGAAGTGAAGCATCGGAATCTATAACTAGTGTCAATGGAATGGTTCATAACATAGACAGTAAGAAGAGTCAGTCTTCTTGTACCTAAGTCAGCATTGTGCCTTTTGTATATAATTCCGGTGCAATTTCTGTGTTTCATCGTCAATAAGAAGGTCAGAGGGATAGAGTAAACCTGAAGTGAAGCATCGGAATCTATAACTAGTGTCACAGGAATGGTTCAAATCATAGACAATAAGAGGACTCAGTCTTTTTGTACTTAAGTCGGCATTGTGCCTTTTGTATTTAATTCCGAAGTAGTTTCTGTGTTTCATCGTCAATAAGAAGGTCCAAATGATACAGTACACCTGAAGTGAAGCATCGGAATCTATAACTAGTGTCAATGGAATGGTTCAAAACATAGGCAGTAAGAAGAGTCAGTCTTCTTGTACTTAAGTCGGCATTGTGCCTTTTGTATTTAATTCCGGTGCTATTTTTGTGTTTCATCGTCAATAAGAAGGTCAGAGCGAGACAGTAAACCTGACGTGAAGCATCGCAATCTATAACTAGTGTCACAGGAATGGTTCAAATCATAGACAGTAAGAAGATACAGTCTTCTTGTACTTAAGTCGGCATTGTGCTTTTTCTATTTAATTCCAATGCAATCTCTGTGTTTCATCGTCAATAAGAAGGTCCAAGGGATACAGTAAACCTGAAGTGAAGCATCGGAATCTATAACTAGTCTCACAGGAATGGTTCAAAACATAGTCAGTAAGAAGAGTCGGTCTTCATGTACTTAAGTCAGCATTGTGCCTTTTGTATACAATTCCGGTGCAATTTCTGTATTTCATCGTCAATAAGAAGGTCAGAGGGATAGAGTAAACCTGAAGTGAAGCATCAGAATCTTTAACTAGTGTCACAGGAATGGTTAAAAACATTGTCAGTAAGAAGAGTCAGTCTTCTTGTCCTTAAGTCGGCATTGTGCCTTTAGGTATTTAATTCCGATGCAATTTCTGTGTTTCATCGTCAATAAGTAGGTCCAAGGAATGCAGTAAACCTGGAGTGAAGCATCGGAATCTATAACTAGTGTCACAGGAATGGTTCAAAACATAGACAGTAAGAAGATACAGACTTGATGTACTTAAGTCGGCATTGTTTCTTTCGTATTTAGTTCCGATGCAATTTCTGTGTTTCATCGACAATAAGAAGGTCCAAGGGATACAGTAAACCTGAAGTGAAGCATCGGAATCTATAACTAGTGTCACAGGAATGGCTCAAAACATTGACAGTAAGGAAAGACAGTCTTCTTGTACTTAAGTCGGCATTGTGCCTTTTGTATTTCATTCCGGTGCAATTTCTGTGTTTCATCGTCAATAAGAAGGTCAGAGGAATATAGTAAACCTGAAGTGAAGCATCGGAATCTACAACTAGTGTCACAGGAATGGTTCAAAACATAGACAGGAAGAAGAGTCAGTCTTCTTGTACTTGAGTCGGCATTGTGCCTTTTGTATTAAATTACGATGCAATATCTGTGTTTCATCGTCAATAAGAAGGTCCTAGCGATACAGTAATCCTGAAGTCAAGCATCGGAATCTATAACTAGTGTCACAGGAATGGTTCAAAACATAGACAATAAGAAGATTCAGTCTTTTTGTACTTAAGTCAGCATTGTGCCTTTTGTATCTAATTCCGATGTAGTTTCTGTGTTTCATCGTCAATAAAAAGGTCCAAATGATACAGTAAACCTGAAGTGAAGCATCGGAATCTATAACTAGTGTCAATGGAATGGTTCAAAACATAGACAGTAAGAAGAGTCAGTCTTCTTGTACTTAAATCGGCATTGTGCCTTTTGTATTTAATTCCGGTGCAATTTCTGTGTTTTTTCGTCAATAAGAAGGTCAGAGCGATACAGTAAACCTGAAGTGAAGCATCGGACTCTATAACTAGTGTCACAGGAATGGTTCAAATCATATTCAGAAAGAATAGTCAGTCTCCTTGTCCTTAAGTCAACATTGTGCCTTTTATATTAAACTCAGATGCAAATTCTGTGTTTCATCGTCAATAAGAAGGTCCTAGAGATACAGTAAACCTGGAGTGTAGCATCGGAATCTATAACTAGTGTCACAGGAATGGTTCAAAACATGGTCAGTAAGAAGAGTCAGTCTTCATGTACATAAGTCGGCATTGTGCCTTTTGTATTTAATTCCGATGCAATTTCTGTGTTTCATGGTCAATAAGAAGGTCTAAGGGATAAAGTAAACCTGAAATGAAGCATCGGAATCTATAACTAGTGTAACAGGAATGGTTCAAAGCATAGTCAGTAAGAAGAGTCAGTCTTCATGTACTTATGTCGGCATTGTGCCTTTTGCATTTAATTCCGATGCAAGTTCTGTGTTTCATCGTCAATAAGAAGGGCCAAGGGTTACAGTAAACACGAAGTGAAGCATCGGAATCTATAACTAGTGTCACAGGAATGGTTAAAACATAGTCTGTAGGAAGAGTCAGTCTTCTTGTACTTAAGTCGGCATTTTCCCTAATCTATTTAATTCCGATGCAATTTCAGTGTTTCATCGTCAATAGGAAGGTCCAAATGACGCAGAAAACCTGGAGTGAAGCATCGGAATCTATTACTAGTGTCAATAGAACGGTTCAGAACATAGACAGTAAGCAGAGTCAGTCTTCTTGTACTTAAGTCGGCATTGTGCCTTTTGCATTTAACTCCAGTGCAATTTCTGTGTTTCATGGGCAATAAGAAGGTCAGAGGGATACAGTAAACCTGAAGTGAAGCATCGGAATCTATAACTAGTGTCACAGGAATGGTTCATAACATAGACTGTAAGAAGAGTCAGTCTTCTTGTACTTACGTCGGCATTGTGCCTTTTGTATTTAATTCCGATGCAGTTTCTGTGTTTCATCGACAATAAGAAGGTCAGAGGGATACAGTAACCCTGAAGTGAAGCATCGGAAACTTGGGTGTCACAGGAATGGTTCAAATCATAGACAGTAAGAAGATACAGTCTTCTTGTACTTAAGTCGGCATTGTGCTTTTTGTATTTAATTCCGATGCAATCTCTGTGTTTCATCGTCAATAAGAAGGTCCAAGGGATACAGTAAACCTGAAGTGAAGCATCGGAATCTATAACTAGTGTCACAGGATTGGTTCTAAACATAGTCAGTAAGAGGAGTCAGTTTTCTTGTACTTAAGTCGGCATTGTGCCTTTTCTATTTAATTCCGATGCAATTTCAGTGTTTCATCGTCAATAAGAACGTCCAAGGGATACAGTAAACCAGGAGTGAAGCATCGGAATCTATAACTAGTGTCAATGGAATGGTTCATAACATAGACAGTAAGAAGAGTCAGTCTTCTTGTACCTAAGTTAGCATTGTGCCTTTTGTATATAATTCCGGTGCAATTTCTGTGTTTCATCGTCAATAAGAAGGTCAGAGGGATAGAGTAAACCTGAAGTGAAGCATCGGAATCTATAACTAGTGTCACAGGAATGGTTCAAATCATAGACAGTAAGAAGATACAGTCTTCTTGTACTTAAGTCGGCATTGTGCTTTTTGTATTTAATTCCGATGCAATCTCTGTGTTTCATCGTCAATAAGAAGGTCCAAGGGATACAGTAAACCTGAAGTGAAGCATCGGAATCTATAACTAGTGTCAATGGAATGGTTCATAACATAGACAGTAAGAAGAGTCAGTCTTCTTGTACCTAAGTCAGCATTGTGCCTTTTGTATATAATTCCGGTGCAATTTCTGTGTTTCATCGTCAATAAGAAGGTCAGAGGGATAGAGTAAACCTGAAGTGAAGCATCGGAATCTATAACTAGTGTCACAGGAATGGTTCAAATCATAGACAATAAGAGGACTCAGTCTTTTTGTACTTAAGTCGGCATTGTGCCTTTTGTATTTAATTCCGAAGTAGTTTCTGTGTTTCATCGTCAATAAGAAGGTCCAAATGATACAGTACACCTGAAGTGAAGCATCGGAATCTATAACTAGTGTCAATGGAATGGTTCAAAACATAGGCAGTAAGAAGAGTCAGTCTTCTTGTACTTAAGTCGGCATTGTGCCTTTTGTATTTAATTCCGGTGCTATTTTTGTGTTTCATCGTCAATAAGAAGGTCAGAGCGAGACAGTAAACCTGACGTGAAGCATCGCAATCTATAACTAGTGTCACAGGAATGGTTCAAATCATAGACAGTAAGAAGATACAGTCTTCTTGTACTTAAGTCGGCATTGTGCTTTTTCTATTTAATTCCAATGCAATCTCTGTGTTTCATCGTCAATAAGAAGGTCCAAGGGATACAGTAAACCTGAAGTGAAGCATCGGAATCTATAACTAGTCTCACAGGAATGGTTCAAAACATAGTCAGTAAGAAGAGTCGGTCTTCATGTACTTAAGTCAGCATTGTGCCTTTTGTATACAATTCCGGTGCAATTTCTGTATTTCATCGTCAATAAGAAGGTCAGAGGGATAGAGTAAACCTGAAGTGAAGCATCAGAATCTTTAACTAGTGTCACAGGAATGGTTAAAAACATTGTCAGTAAGAAGAGTCAGTCTTCTTGTCCTTAAGTCGGCATTGTGCCTTTAGGTATTTAATTCCGATGCAATTTCTGTGTTTCATCGTCAATAAGTAGGTCCAAGGAATGCAGTAAACCTGGAGTGAAGCATCGGAATCTATAACTAGTGTCACAGGAATGGTTCAAAACATAGACAGTAAGAAGATACAGACTTGATGTACTTAAGTCGGCATTGTTTCTTTCGTATTTAGTTCCGATGCAATTTCTGTGTTTCATCGACAATAAGAAGGTCCAAGGGATACAGTAAACCTGAAGTGAAGCATCGGAATCTATAACTAGTGTCACAGGAATGGCTCAAAACATTGACAGTAAGGAAAGACAGTCTTCTTGTACTTAAGTCGGCATTGTGCCTTTTGTATTTCATTCCGGTGCAATTTCTGTGTTTCATCGTCAATAAGAAGGTCAGAGGAATATAGTAAACCTGAAGTGAAGCATCGGAATCTACAACTAGTGTCACAGGAATGGTTCAAAACATAGACAGGAAGAAGAGTCAGTCTTCTTGTACTTGAGTCGGCATTGTGCCTTTTGTATTAAATTACGATGCAATATCTGTGTTTCATCGTCAATAAGAAGGTCCTAGCGATACAGTAATCCTGAAGTCAAGCATCGGAATCTATAACTAGTGTCACAGGAATGGTTCAAAACATAGACAATAAGAAGATTCAGTCTTTTTGTACTTAAGTCAGCATTGTGCCTTTTGTATCTAATTCCGATGTAGTTTCTGTGTTTCATCGTCAATAAAAAGGTCCAAATGATACAGTAAACCTGAAGTGAAGCATCGGAATCTATAACTAGTGTCAATGGAATGGTTCAAAACATAGACAGTAAGAAGAGTCAGTCTTCTTGTACTTAAATCGGCATTGTGCCTTTTGTATTTAATTCCGGTGCAATTTCTGTGTTTTTTCGTCAATAAGAAGGTCAGAGCGATACAGTAAACCTGAAGTGAAGCATCGGACTCTATAACTAGTGTCACAGGAATGGTTCAAATCATATTCAGAAAGAATAGTCAGTCTCCTTGTCCTTAAGTCAACATTGTGCCTTTTATATTAAACTCAGATGCAAATTCTGTGTTTCATCGTCAATAAGAAGGTCCTAGAGATACAGTAAACCTGGAGTGTAGCATCGGAATCTATAACTAGTGTCACAGGAATGGTTCAAAACATGGTCAGTAAGAAGAGTCAGTCTTCATGTACATAAGTCGGCATTGTGCCTTTTGTATTTAATTCCGATGCAATTTCTGTGTTTCATCGTCAATAAGAAGGTCAAAGGGATACAGTAAACCTGAAGTGAAGCATCAGAATCTATAACTAGTGTCACAGAAATGGTTCTAAACATAGTCAGTAAGAAGAGTCAGTTTTCTTGTACTTAAGTCAGCATCGTGCCTTTTCTATTTACTTCCGATGCAATTTCAGTGTTTCATCGTCAATAAGAAGGTCCAAGTGATACAGTAAACCTGGAGTGAAGCATCGGAATCTATAACTAGTGTCAATGGAATGGTTCAAGACATAGACAGTAAGAAGAGTCAGTCTTCTTGTACCTAAGTCGTCATTGTGCCTATTGTATCTAATTCCGGTGCAATTTCTGTGTTTCATCGTCAATAAGAAGGTCAGAGGGATACAATAAACCTGAAGTGAAGCATCGGAATCTATAACTAGTGTAACAGGAATGGTTCAAAACATAGTCAGTAAGACGAGTAAGCCTTCTTGTCCTTAAGTCGGCCTTGTGCCTTTTGTATTTAATTCCGATGCAATATCAGTGTTTCATCGGCAATAGGAAGGTCCCAGGGATACAGTAAACCTGGAGTGAAGCATCGGAATCTATAACTAGTGTAACAGGAATGGCTCAAAACATAGTCAGTAAGAAGAGTCAGTCTTCTTGTCCTTAAGTCGGCCTTGTGCCTTTTGTATTTAATTCCGAAGCAATTTCTGTGTTTCATCGTCAATAAGAAGGTCCAAGGGATACAGTAAACCTGAAGTGAAGCATCGGAATCTGTAACTAGTGTCACAGGAATGGTTCAAAACATAGTCAGTAAGAAGAGTCGGTCTTCATGCAGATATGTCGGCATTGTCCTTTTGTATTTAATTCCGATGCAATTTCTGTGTTTCATGGTCAATAAGAAGGTCTAAGGGATAAAGTAAACCTGAAATGAAGCATCGGAATCTATAACTAGTGTAACAGGAATGGTTCAAAGCATAGTCAGTAAGAAGAGTCAGTCTTCATGTACTTATGTCGGCATTGTGCCTTTTGCATTTAATTCCGATGCAAGTTCTGTGTTTCATCGTCAATAAGAAGGGCCAAGGGTTACAGTAAACACGAAGTGAAGCATCGGAATCTATAACTAGTGTCACAGGAATGGTTCAGAACATAGTCTGTAGGAAGAGTCAGTCTTCTTGTACTTAAGTCGGCATTTTCCCTAATCTATTTAATTCCGATGCAATTTCAGTGTTTCATCGTCAATAGGAAGGTCCAAATGACGCAGAAAACCTGGAGTGAAGCATCGGAATGTATTACTAGTGTCAATAGAACGGTTCAGAACATAGACAGTAAGCAGAGTCAGTCTTCTTGTACTTAAGTCGGCATTGTGCCTTTTGCATTTAACTCCAGTGCAATTTCTGTGTTTCATGGGCAATAAGAAGGTCAGAGGGATACAGTAAACCTGAAGTGAAGCATCGGAATCTATAACTAGTGTCACAGGAATGGTCAAATCATAGACAGTAAGAAGATACTGTCTTCTTGTACATAAGTCGGCATTGTGCCTTTTGTATTCAATTCCGATGCACTTTCTGTGTTTGATCGTCAATAAGAAGGTCCAAGGGATACAGTAAACCTGAAGTGAAGCATCGGAATCTATAACTAGTGTCACAGGAATGGTTCAAATCATAGACAATAAGAGGACTCAGTCTTTTTGTACTTAAGTCGGCATTGTGCCTTTTGTATTTAATTCCGAAGTAGTTTCTGTGTTTCATCGTCAATAAGAAGGTCCAAATGATACAGTATACCTGAAGTGAAGCATCGGAATCTATAACTAGTGTCACAGGAATGGTTCAAAACATAGTCAGAAAGAATAGTCAGTCTTCTTGTCCTTAAGTCGGCATTGTGCCTTTTGTATTTAATTTCGATGCAAATTCTGTGTTTCATCGTCAATAAGAAGGTCCTAGGGATACATTAAACCCGGAGTGTAGCATCGGAATCTATAACTAGTGTCACAGGAATGGTTCAAAACATCGACAGTAAGAAGAGTCAGTCTTCATGTACTTAAGTCGGCATTGTGCCTTTTGTATTTAATTCCGATGCAATTTCTGTGTTTCATCGTCATCAAGAAGGTCCAAGGGATACAGTAAACCTGAAGTGAAGCATCGGAATCTATAACTAGTGTCACAGGATTGGTTCTAAACATAGTCAGTAAGAGGAGTCAGTTTTCTTGTACTTAAGTCGGCATTGTGCCTTTTCTATTTAATTCCGATGCAATTTCAGTGTTTCATCGTCAATAAGAACGTCCAAGGGATACAGGAAACCAGGAGTGAAGCATCGGAATCTATAACTAGTGTCAATGGAATGGTTCATAATATAGACAGTAAGAAGAGTCAGTCTTCTTGTACCTAAGTTAGCATTGTGCCTTCTGTATATAATTCCGGTGCAATTTCTGTGTTTCATCGTCAATAAGAAGGTCAGAGGGATAGAGTAAACCTGAAGTGAAGCATCGGAATCTATAACTAGTGTCACAGGAATGGTTCAAATCATAGACAGTAAGAAGATACAGTCTTCTTGTACTTAAGTCGGCATTGTGCTTTTTGTATTTAATTCCGATGCAATCTCTGTGTTTCATCGTCAATAAGAAGGTCCAAGGGATACAGTAAACCTGAAGTGAAGCATCGGAATCTATAACTAGTGTCAATGGAATGGTTCATAACATAGACAGTAAGAAGAGTCAGTCTTCTTGTACCTAAGCCAGCATTGTCCCTTTTGTATATAATTCCGGTGCAATTTCTGTGTTTCATCGTCAATAAGAAGGTCAGAGGGATAGAGTAAACCTGAAGTGAAGCATCGGAATCTATAACTAGTGTCACAGGAATGGTTCAAATCATAGACAATAAGAGGACTCAGTCTTTTTGTACTTAAGTCGGCATTGTGCCTTTTGTATTTAATTCCGAAGTAGTTTCTGTGTTTCATCGTCAATAAGAAGGGCCAAATGATACAGTATACCTGAAGTGAAGCTTCGGAATCTATAACTAGTGTCAATGGAATGGTTCAAAACATAGGCAGTAAGAAGAGTCAGTCTTCTTGTACTTAAGTCGGCATTGTGCCTTTTGTATTTAATTCCGGTGCTATTTTTGTGTTTCATCGTCAATAAGAAGGTCAGAGCGATACAGTAAACCTGACGTGAAGCATCGGAATCTATAACTAGTGTCACAGGAATGGTTCAAATCATAGACAGTAAGAAGATACAGTCTTCTTGTACTTAAGTCGGCATTGTGCTTTTTCAATTTAATTCCGATGCAATCTCTGTGTTTCATCGTCAATAAGAAGGTCCAAGGGATACAGTAAACCTGAAGTGAAGCATCGGAATCTATAACTAGTCTCACAGGAATGGTTCAAAACATAGTCAGTAAGAAGAGTCGGTCTTCATGTACTTAAGTCAGCATTGTGCCTTTTGTATACAATTCCGGTGCAATTTCTGTATTTCATCGTCAATAAGAAGGTCAGTGGGATAGAGTAAACCTGAAGTGAAGCATCGGAATCTTTAACTAGTGTCACAGGAATGGTTAAAAACATTGTCAGTAAGAAGAGTCAGTCTTCTTGTCCTTAAGTCGGCATTGTGCCTTTAGGTATTTAATTCCGATGCAATTTCTGTGTTTCATCGTCAATAAGTAGGTCCAAGGAATGCAGTAAACCTGGAGTGAAGCATCGGAATCTATAACTAGTGTCACAGGAATGGTTCAAAACATAGACAGTAAGAAGATACAGACTTGATGTACTTAAGTCGGCATTGTTTCTTTCGTATTTAGTTCCGATACAATTTCTGTGTTTCATCGACAATAAGAAGGTCCAAGGGATACAGTAAACCTGAAGTGAAGCATCGGAATCTATAACTAGTGTCACAGGAATGGCTCAAAACATTGACAGTAAGAAAAGACAGTCTTCTTGTACTTAAGTCGGCATTGTGCCTTTTGTATTTCATTCCGGTGCAATTTCTGTGTTTCATCGTCAATAAGAAGGTCAGAGGAATAGAGTAAACCTGAAGTGAAGCATCGGAATCTATAACTAGTGTCACAGGAATGGTTCAAAACGTAGACAGGAAGAAGAGTCAGTCTTCTTGTACTTGAGTCGGCATTGTGCCTTTTGTATTAAATTACGATGCAATATCTGTGTTTCATCGTCAATAAGAAGGTCCTAGCGATACAGTAATCCTGAAGTCAAGCATCGGAATCTATAACTAGTGTCACAGGAATGGTTCAAAACATAGACAATAAGAAGATTCAGTCTTTTTGTACTTAAGTCAGCATTGTGCCTTTTGTATCTAATTCCGATGTAGTTTCTGTGTTTCATCGTCAATAAAAAGGTCCAAATGATACAGTAAACCTGAAGTGAAGCATCGGAATCTATAACTAGTGTCAATGGAACGGTTCAAAACATAGACAGTAAGAAGAGTCAGTCTTCTTGTACTTAAATCGGCATTGTGCCTTTTGTATTTAATTCCGGTGCAATTTCTGTGTTTTTTCGTCAATAAGAAGGTCAGAGCGATACAGTAAACCTGAAGTGAAGCATCGGACTCTATAACTAGTGTCACAGGAATGGTTCAAATCATATTCAGAAAGAATAGTCAGTCTCCTTCTCCTTAAGTCAACATTGTGCCTTTTATATTAAACTCAGATGCAAATTCTGTGTTTCATCGTCAATAAGAAGGTCCTAGAGATACAGTAAACCTGGAGTGTAGCATCGGAATCTATAACTAGTGTCACAGGAATGGTTCAAAACATGGTCAGTAAGAAGAGTCAGTCTTCATGTACATAAGTCGGCATTGTGCCTTTTGTATTTAATTCCGATGCAATTTCTGTGTTTCATCGTCAATAAGAAGGTCAAAGGGATACAGTAAACCAGAAGTGAAGCATCAGAATCTATAACTAGTGTCACAGAAATGGTTCTAAACATAGTCAGTAAGAAGAGTCAGTTTTGTTGTACTTAAGTCAGCATCGTGCCTTTTCTATTTACTTCCGATGCAATTTCAGTGTTTCATCGTCAATAAGAAGGTCCAAGTGATACAGTAAACCTGGAGTGAAGCATCGGAATCTATAACTAGTGTCAATGGAATGGTTCAAGACATAGACAGTAAGAAGAGTCAGTCTTCTTGTACCTAAGTCGTCATTGTGCCTATTGTATCTAATTCCGGTGCAATTTCTGTGTTTCATCGTCAATAAGAAGGTCAGAGGGATACAATAAACCTGAAGTGAAGCATCGGAATCTATAAGTAGTGTAACAGGAATGGTTCAAATCATAGTCAGTAAGACGAGTAAGTCTTCTTGTCCTGAAGTCGGTCTTGTGCCTTTTGTATTTAATTCCGATGCAATATCAGTGTTTCATCGTCAATAGGAAGGTCCCAGGGATACAGTAAACCTGGAGTGAAGCATCGGAATCTATAACTAGTGTAACAGGAATGGCTCAAAACATAGTCAGTAAGAAGAGTCAGTCTTCCTGTCCTTAAGTCGGCCTTGTGACTTTTGTATTTAATTCCGAAGCAATTTCTGTGTTTCATCGTCAATAAGAAGGTCCAAGGTATACAGTAAACCTGAAGTGAAGCATCGGAATCTGTAACTAGTGTCACAGGAATGGTTCAAAACATAGTCAGTAAGAAGAGTCGGTCTTCATGCAGATATGTCGGCATTGTCCTTTTGTATTTAATTCCGATGCAATTTCTGTGTTTCATGGTCAATAAGAAGGTCTAAGGGATAAAGTAAACCTGAAATGAAGCATCGGAATCTATAACTAGTGTAACAGGAATGGTTCAAAGCATAGTCAGTAAGAAGAGTCAGTCTTCATGTACTTATGTCGGCATTGTGCCTTTTGCATTTAACTCCGATGCAAGTTCTGTGTTTCATCGTCAATAACAAGGGCCAAGGGTTACAGTAAACACGAAGTGAAGCATCGGAATCTATAACTAGTGTCACAGGAATGGTTCAAAACATAGTCTGTAGGAAGAGTCAGTCTTCTTGTACTTAAGTCGGCATTTTCCCTAATCTATTTAATTCCGATGCAATTTCAGTGTTTCATCGTCAATAGGAAGGTCCAAATGACGCAGAAAACCTGGAGTGAAGCATCGGAATCTATTACTAGTGTCAATAGAACGGTTCAGAACATAGACAGTAAGCAGAGTCAGTCTTCTTGTACTTAAGTCGGCATTGTGCCTTTTGCATTTAACTCCAGTGCAATTTCTGTGTTTCATGGGCAATAAGAAGGTCAGAGGGATACAGTAAACCTGAAGTGAAGCATCGGAATCTATAACTAGTGTCACAGGAATGGACAAATCATAGACAGTAAGAAGATACTGTCTTCTTGTACATAAGTCGGCATTGTGCCTTTTGTATTCAATTCCGATGCACTTTCTGTGTTTGATCGTCAATAAGAAGGTCCAAGGGATACAGTAAACCTGAAGTGAAGCATCGGAATCTATAACTAGCGTCACAGTAATGGTTCAAAACATAGTCAGTAAGAAGAGTCTGTCTTCGTGTAATTAAGTCTGCATTGTGCCTTTTGTATTTAATTCCGGTGCAATTTCCTTGTTTCATCGTCAATAAGAAGGTCAGAGGGATACAGTAAACCTGAAGTTTAGCGTCGTAATCTATAACTAGTGTCACAGGAATGGTTCAAAGCATAGTCAGTAAGAAGTGTCAGTCTCCTTTTCCTTAAGTCAGCATTGTGCCTTTTGTATTTAATTCCGATGCAATTTCTGTGTTCATCGTCAATAAGAAGGTCCAAGGGATACAGTAATTTTGGAGTGAAGCATCGGAATCTATAACTAATGTCACAGGAATGGTTCAAATCATAGACATTAAGGAGATACGGTCTTGTTGTACTTAAGTCGGCATTGTGCCTTTTGTATTTAATTCCGATGCAATTTCTGTGATTCATCGTCAATAAGAAGGTCCAAGGGATACAGTAAACCTGAAGTGAAGCAACGGAATCTATAACTAGTGTCACAGGAATGGTTCATAACATAGACTGTAAGAAGAGTCAGTCTTCTTGTACTTACGTCGGCATTGTGCCTTTTGTATTTAATTCCGATGCAGTTTCTGTGTTTCATCGACAATAAGAAGGTCAGAGGGATACAGTAACCCTGAAGTGAAGCATCGGAAACTTTAACTAGTGTCACAGGAATGGTTCAAAACATTATCAGTAAGAAGAGTCGCTCTTCATGTACTTAAGTCGGCCTTGTGCCTTTTGTATTATTATTCCGAAGCAATTTCTGTGTTTCATCGTCAATAAGAAGGTCCAAGGGATACAGTAAACCTGAAGTGAAGCATCGGTATCTGTAACTAGTGTCACAGGAATGGTTCAAAACATAGACAGTAGGAAGAGTCAGTCTTCTTGTACTCAAATCGGCATTGTGCCATTTGTATTTAATTCCGAAGCTATTTCTGTGTTTCATCGTCAATAAGAAGGTCCAAGGGATACAGTAAACCTGAAGTGAAGCATCGGAATCTGTAACTAGTGTCACAGGAATGGTTCAAAACATAGTCAGTAAGAAGAGTCGGTCTTCATGCAGATATGTCGGCATTGTCCTTTTGTATTTAATTCCGATGCAATTTCTGTGTTTCATGGTCAATAAGAAGGTCTAAGGGATAAAGTAAACCAGAAATGAAGCATCGGAATCTATAACTAGTGTAACAGGAATGGTTCAAAGCATAGTCAGTAAGAAGAGTCAGTCTTCATGTACTTATGTCGGCATTGTGCCTTTTGCATTTAATTCCGATGCAAGTTCTGTGTTTCATCGTCAATAAGAAGGGCCAAGGGTTACAGTAAACACGAAGTGAACCATCGGAATCCATAACTAGTGTCACAGGAATGGTTCAAAACATAGTCTGTAGGAAGAGTCAGTCTTCCTGTACTTAAGTCGGCATTTTCCCTAATCTATTTAATTCCGATGCAATTTCAGTGTTTCATCGTCAATAGGAAGGTCCAAATGACGCAGAAAACCTGGAGTGAAGCATCGGAATCTATTACTAGTGTCAATAGAACGGTTCAGAACATAGACAGTAAGCAGAGTCAGTCTTCTTGTACTTAAGTCGGCATTGTGCCTTTTGCATTTAACTCCAGTGCAATTTCTGTGTTTCATGGGCAATACGAAGGTCAGAGGGATACAGTAAACCTGAAGTGAAGCATCGGAATCTATAACTAGTGTCACAGGAATGGTCAAATCATAGACAGTAAGAAGATACTGTCTTCTTGTACATAAGTCGGCATTGTGCCTTTTGTATTTAATTCCGATGCACTTTCTGTGTTTGATCGTCAATAAGAAGGTCCAAGGGATACAGTAAACCTGAAGTGAAGCATCGGAATCTATAACTAGCGTCACAGTAATGATTCAAAACATAGTCAGTAAGAAGAGTCTGTCTTCGTGTAATTAAGTCTGCATTGTGCCTTTTGTATTTAATTCCGGTGAAATTTCTGTGTTTCATCGTCAATAAGAAGGTCAGAGGGATACAGTAAACCTGAAGTTTAGCGTCGTAATCTATAACTAGTGCCACAGGAATGGTTCAAACCATAGTCAGTAAGAAGTGTCAGTCTCCTTTTCCTTAAGTCAGCATTGTGCCTTTTGTATTTAATTCCGATGCAATTTCTGTGTTCATCGTCAATAAGAAGGTCCAAGGGATACAGTAATTTTGGAGTGAAGCATCGGAATCTATAACTAGTGTCACAGGAATGGTTCAAATCATAGACATTAAGGAGATACGGTCTTGTTGTACTTAAGTCGGCATTGTGCCTTTTGTATTTAATTCCGATGCAATTTCTGTGATTCATCGTCAATAAGAAGGTCCAAGGGATACAGTAAACCTGAAGTGAAGCAACGGAATCTATAACTAGTGTCACAGGAATGGTTCAAAACATAGACTGTAAGAAGAGTCAGTCTTCTTGTACTTACGTCGGCATTGTGCCTTTTGTATTTAATTCCGATGCAGTTTCTGTGTTTCATCGTCAATAAGAAGGTCAGAGGGATACAGTAACCCTGAAGTGAAGCATCGGAAACTTTAACTAGTGTCACAGGAATGGTTCAAAACATTATCAGTAAGAAGAGTCGCTCTTCATGTACTTAAGTCGGCCTTGTGCCTTTTGTATTATTATTCCGTAGCAATTTCTGTGTTTCATCGTCAATAAGAAGGTCCAAGGGATACAGTAAACCTGAAGTGAAGCATCGGTATCTGTAACTAGTGTCACAGGAATGGTTCAAAACATAGACAGTAGGAAGAGTCAGTCTTCTTGTACTCAAATCGGCATTGTGCCATTTGAATTTAATTCCGATGCAATTTCTGTGTTTCATCGTCAATAAGAAGGTCCAAGGGATACAGTAAACCCGAAGTGAAGCATCGGAATCTATAACTAGTGTCACAGGAATGGTAAAAACATAGACAGTAAGAGGACTCAGTCTTCTTGTACTTAAGTCGTCATTGTGCGTTTTCTATTTAATTCCGATGCAATTTTTGTGTTTCATCGTCAATAAGAAGGTCAGAGGGATACAGTAAACCTGAAGTGAAGCATGGGAATCTATAACTAGTGTCACAGGAATGGTTCAAATCATAGACAGTAAGAAGTGTCAGTCTTCTTGTACTTAAGTCGGCATTGTGCCTTTTTTATATAATTTCGATGCAATATCTGTGTTTCATCGTCAATAAGAAGGTCAGAGGGATACAGGAAACACGAAGTAAAGCATCGGAATCTATAACTAGTGTCACAGGAATGGTTCAAAACATAGTCAGTAAGAAAAGCTGGTCTTCACGTATTTAAGTCAGCATTGTGCCTTTTGCATTTAATTCCGGTGCAATTTCTGTGTTTCATCGTCAATAAGAAAGTCAAAGGGATACAGTATACCTGAAGTGAAGCATCGGAATCTATAACTAGTGTCACAGGAATGGTTAAAAGCATAGTCAGTAAGAACAGTCAGTATTCTTGTCCTTAAGTCGGCATTGTGCCTTTTGTATTCAATTCCTATGCAATTTCTGTGTTTCATCGTCAATAAGAAGGTCCAAGCGATACAGTAAACCTGAAGTGAAGCATCGGAATGTATAACTAGTGTCACAGGAATGGTTCAGAACATAGACAGTAAGAAGATACAGTCTTCTTGTACTTAAGTTGGCATTGTGCCTTTTGTATTTAATTCCGACGCAATTTCTGTGTTTCATCGTCAATAAGAAGGTCCAAGAGATACAGTAAACCAGAAGTGAAGCATCGGAATCTATAACTAGTGTCACAGGAATGGCTCAAATCATAGGCAGTAAGAAGAGCCAGTCTTCGTGTACGTAAGTCGGCATTGTGCCATTTCTATTTAATTCCGATGGAACTTCAGTGTTTCATCGTCAATATGAAGGTCCAAGTGATTCAGTAAACCTGGAGTGAAGCATCGGAATCTATAACTAGTGACAATGGAATGGTTCAAAGCATAGACAGTAAGAAGAGTCAGTCTTCTTGTACTTAAGTCGGCATTGTGCCTTTTGTATTTAATTCCGGTGCAATTTCTGTGTTTCATCGTCAATAAGAAGGTCAGAGGGATATAGTAAACCTGAAGTGAATCATCGCAATCTATAATTAGTGTCACAGAAATGGTTCAAAACATAGTCGGTAATAAGAGTCAGTCTTCTTGTCCTTAAAACGGCCTTGTGCCTTTTGTATTTAATTCCGATGCAATTTCTGTGTTTGATCGTCAAATGAAGGTCCAAGGGATACAGTACACCTGGAGTGAAGCATCGGAATCAATAACTAGTGTCACAGGAGTGGTTCAAATCATAGTCAGTAAGAAGAGTCGGTCTTCATGTACTTAAGTTGGCATTGTGCCTTTTGTATTTAATTCCGATGCAATTTCTGTGTTTCATCGTCAATAAGAAGGTATAAGGGATACAGTAAACATGAAGTTAAGCATCGGAATCTATAACTAGTGCCACAGGAATGGTTCAAAACATAGTCAGTAAGATGAGTCAGTCTTCATGTACTTAAGTCCCCATTGTGCCTTTTGTATTTAATTCCGATGCAATTTCTGTGTGTCAGCGTCAATAAGAAGGTCAGAGGGATACAGTAAACCTGAAGTGAAGCATCGGAATCAATAACTAGTGTCACAGGAATGGTTCAAGACATAGACAGTAAGAAGAGTCAGTCTTCTTGTACTTGAGTCGGCATTGTGCCTTTTGTATTAAATTCCGATGCAATTTCCGTGTTTCATCGTCAATAAGAAGGTCCAAGGGATACAGTAAACCTGGAGTGAAGCATAGGAATTTATAACTAGTGTCACAGGAATGGGTCAAACATAGTCAGTACTTAAGTCGGCATTGTGCCTTTTGTATTTCATTCCGATGCAATTTCGGTGTTTCATCGTCAATAAGTAGGTCCAAGGGATACAGTAAACCTGAAGTGAAGTATCGGAATCTATAACTAGTGTCACAGGAATGGTTCAAAACATAAGCAGTAAGAAGAGTCAGTCTTCATGTACTTAAGTCGCCATTGTGCCTTTTGTATTTAATTCCGATGCAATTTCTGTGTTTCATCGTCAATTAGAAGGTCAGAGGGATACAGCAAAACTGAAGTGAAGCATCGGAATCAATAACTAGTGTCATAGGAATGGTTAAAAACATAGACAGTACGAAGAGTAAGTATTCTTGTACTTGAGTCGGCATTGTGCCTTTTGTTTTTAATTCCGATGCAACTTCTCTGTTTCATCGTCAATAAGAAGGTCCAAGGGAAACAGTATACCTGAAGTGAAGCATCGGAATCTATAACTAGTGCCATAGGAATGGTTCAATACATAGACAGTAAGAAGAGTCAGTCTTCTTGTACATGAGTTGACATTGTGCCTTTTGTATTTAATTCCGATGCAATTTCTGTGTTACATCGTCAATAAGAAGGTCAGAGGGATACAGTAAACCTGAAGTGAAGCATCGGAATCTGTAACTAGTGTCACAGGAATGGTTCAAAACATAGTCAGTAAGAAGAGTCGGTCTTCATGTGCTTATGTCGGCATTGTGCCTTTTGAATTTAATACCGGTGCATTTTCTGTGTTTCAACGTCAATGAGAAGGTGCAAGGGATACAGTACACCTGGAGTGAAGCATCGGAATCAATAACTAGTGTCACAGGAATCGTTCAAAACATAGTCAGTAAGAAGAGTCGCTGTTCATGTACTTATGTCGGCATTCTGCCTTTTCTATTTAATTCCGATGCAATTTCTGTGTTTCATCGTCAATAAGAAGGTCCAAGGGATACAGTAAACCTGAAGTGAAGCATCGGAATCTATAACTAGTGCCACAGGAATGGTTCAAAACATAGTCAGTAAGATGAGTCAGTCTTCATGTACTTAAGCCGCCATTGTGCCTTTTGTAATTAATTCCGATGCAATTTCTGTGTTTCAACGTCAATAAGAAGGTCAGAGGGATACAGTAAACCTGAAGTGAAGCATCGGAATCAATAACTAGTGTCATAGGAATGGTTCAAAACATAGACAGTAAGAAGAGTCGGTCTTCTTGTACTTGAGTCGGCACTGTGCCTTTTGTATTAAAGTCCGATGCAATTTCTGTGTTTCATCGTCAATAAGAAAGTCCAAGGGAAACAGTAAACCTGGAGTGAAGCACAGGAATTTGTAACTAGTGTCACAGGAATGGGTCAAAACATAGTCAGTACTTAAGTCGGCATTGTGCCTTTTGTATTTCATTCCGATGCAATTTCTTTGTTTCATCGTCAATAAGAAGGTCCAAGGGATACAGTAAACCTGAAGTGAAGTATCAGAATCTATAACTAGTGTCACAGGAATGGTTCAAAACATAGCCAGTAAGAAGAGTCAGTCATCATGTACTTAAGTCGCCATTGTGCCTTTTGTATTTAATTCCGATGCAATTTCTGTGTTTCATCGTCAACAAGAAGGTCAGAGGGATACAGTAAAACTGAAGTGAAGCATCGGAATCAATAACTAGTGTCATAGGAATGGTTAAAAACATAGACAGTAAGAAGAGTAAGTCTTCTTGTACCTGAGTCGGCATTGTGCATTTTGTATTTAATTCCGATGCAACTTCTGTGTTTCATCGTCAATAAGAAGGTCCAAGGGAAACAGTAAACCTAAAGTGAAGCATCGGAATCTATAACTAGTGTCATAGGAATGGTTCAAAACATAGACAGTAAGAAGAGTCAGTCTTCTTGTACTTGAGTCGGCATTGTGCATTTTGTATTTAATTCCGATGCAATTTCTGTGTTTCATCGTCAATAAGAAGGTCAGAGGGATACAGTAAACCAGAGGTGAAGCACAGGAATTTATAACTAGTGTCACAGGAATGGGTCAAAACATAGTCAGTACTTAAGTCGGCATTGTGCCTTTTGTATTTCATTCCGATGCAATTTCTTTGTTTCATCGTCAATAAGAAGGTGCAAGGGATACAGTAAACCTGAAGTGAAGTATCAGAATCTATAACTAGTGTCACAGGAATGGTTCAAAACATAGTCAGTAAGAAGAGTCAGTCTTCATGTACTTAAGTCGCCATTGTGCCTTTTGTATTTAATTCCGATGCAATTTCTGTGTTTCATCGTCAATAAGAAGGTCAGAGGGATACAGTAAACCTGAAGTGAAGCATCGGAATCTATAACTAGTAACACAGGAATGGTTCAAACAAAGTCAGTAAGATGAGTCAGTCTTCATGTACTTAAGCCGCCATTGTGCCTTTTGTATTTAATTCCGGTGAAATTTCAGTGTTTCAACGTCAATAAGAAAGTCAGAGGGATACAGTAAACCTGAAGTGATGCATCGGAATCTATAACTAGTGTCACAGGAATGGTTCAAAGCATAGTCAGTAAGAACAGTCAGTCTTCTTGTCCTTAAGTCGGCATTGTGCCTTTTGTATTTTATTCCGGTGCAATTTCTGTGTTTCATCGTCAATAAGAAGGTCAGAGGGATATAGTAAACCTGAAGTGAATCATCGCAATCTATAATTAGTGTCACAGAAATGGTTCAAAACATAGTCGGTAATAAGAGTCAGTCTTCTTGTCCTTAAAACGGCCTTGTGCCTTTTGTATTTAATTCCGATGCAATTTCTGTGTTTGATCGTCAAATGAAGGTCCAAGGGATACAGTACACCTGGAGTGAAGCATCGGAATCAATAACTAGTGTCACAGGAGTGGTTCAAATCATAGTCAGTAAGAAGAGTCGGTCTTCATGTACTTAAGTTGGCATTGTGCCTTTTGTATTTAATTCCGATGCAATTTCTGTGTTTCATCGTCAATAAGAAGGTCCAAGGGATACAGTAAACATGAAGTTAAGCATCGGAATCTATAACTAGTGCCACAGGAATGGTTCAAAACATAGTCAGTAAGATGAGTCAGTCTTCATGTACTTAAGTCCCCATTGTGCCTTTTGTATTTAATTCCGATGCAATTTCTGTGTGTCAGCGTCAATAAGAAGGTCAGAGGGATACAGTAAACCTGAAGTGAAGCATCGGAATCAATAACTAGTGTCATAGGAATGGTTCAAGACATAGACAGTAAGAAGAGTCAGTCTTCTTGTACTTGAGTCGGCATTGTGCCTTTTGTATTAAATTCCGATGCAATTTCCGTGTTTCATCGTCAATAAGAAGGTCCAAGGGATACAGTAAACCTGGAGTGAAGCATAGGAATTTATAACTAGTGTCACAGGAATGGGTCAAACATAGTCAGTACTTAAGTCGGCATTGTGCCTTTTGTATTTCATTCCGATGCAATTTCGGTGTTTCATCGTCAATAAGTAGGTCCAAGGGATACAGTAAACCCGAAGTGAAGTATCGGAATCTATAACTAGTGTCACAGGAATGGTTCAAAACATAAGCAGTAAGAAGAGTCAGTCTTCATGTACTTAAGTCGCCATTGTGCCTTTTGTATTTAATTCCGATGCAATTTCTGTGTTTCATCGTCAATTAGAAGGTCAGAGGGATACAGCAAGACTGAAGTGAAGCATCGGAATCAATAACTAGTGTCATAGGAATGGTTAAAAACATAGACAGTACGAAGAGTAAGTATTCTTGTACTTGAGTCGGCATTGTGCCTTTTGTTTTTAATTCCGATGCAACTTCTCTGTTTCATCGTCAATAAGAAGGTCCAAGGGAAACAGTATACCTGAAGTGAAGCATCGGAATCTATAACTAGTGCCATAGGAATGGTTCAATACATAGACAGTAAGAAGAGTCAGTCTTCTTGTACATGAGTTGACATTGTGCCTTTTGTATTTAATTCCGATGCAATTTCTGTGTTACATCGTCAATAAGAAGGTCAGAGGGATACAGTAAACCTGAAGTGAAGCATCGGAATCTGTAACTAGTGTCACAGGAATGGTTCAAAACATAGTCAGTAAGAAGAGTCGGTCTTCATGTACTTACGTCGGCATTGTGCCTTTTGAATTTAATACCGGTGCATTTTCTGTGTTTCAACGTCAATGAGAAGGTGCAAGGGATACAGTACACCTGGAGTGAAGCATCGGAATCAATAACTAGTGTCACAGGAATCGTTCAAAACATAGTCAGTAAGAAGAGTCGCTGTTCATGTACTTATGTCGGCATTTTGCCTTTTCTATTTAATTCCGATGCAATTTCTGTGTTTCATCGTCAATAAGAAGGTCCAAGGGATACAGTAAACCTGAAGTGAAGCATCGGAATCTATAACTAGTGCCACAGGAATGGTTCAAAACATAGTCAGTAAGATGAGTCAGTCTTCATGTACTTAAGCCGCCATTGTGCCTTTTGTATTTAATTCCGATGCAATTTCTGTGTTTCAACGTCAATAAGAAGGTCAGAGGGATACAGTAAACCTGAAGTGAAGCATCGGAATCAATAACTAGTGTCATAGGAATGGTTCAAAACATAGACAGTAAGAAGAGTCGGTCTTCTTGTACTTGAGTCGGCACTGTGCCTTTTGTATTAAAGTCCGATGCAATTTCTGTGTTTCATCGTCAATAAGAAGGTCCAAGGGATACAGTAAACCTGGAGTGAAGCACAGGAATTTGTAACTAGTGTCACAGGAATGGGTCAAAACATAGTCAGTACTTAAGTCGGCATTGTGCCTTTTGTATTTCATTCCGATGCAATTTCTTTGTTTCATCGTCAATAAGAAGGTATAAGGGATACAGTAAACCTGAAGTGAAGTATCAGAATCTATAACTAGTGTCACAGGAATGGTTCAAAACATAGCCAGTAAGAAGAGTCAGTCATCATGTACTTAAGTCGCCATTGTGCCTTTTGTATTTAATTCCGATGCAAAATCTGTGTTTCATCGTCAACAAGAAGGTCAGAGGGATACAGTAAAACTGAAGTGAAGCATCGGAATCAATAACTAGTGTCATAGGAATGGTTAAAAATTATAGACAGTAAGAAGAGTAAGTCTTCTTGTACCTGAGTCGGCATTGTGCATTTTGTATTTAATTCCGATGCAACTTCTGTGTTTCATCGTCAATAAGAAGGTCCAAGGGAAACAGTAAACCTGAAGTGAAGCATCGGAATCTATAACTAGTGTCATAGGAATGGTTCAAAACATAGACAGTAAGAAGAGTCAGTCTTCTTGTACTTGAGTCGGCATTGTGCATTTTGTATTTAATTCCGATGCAATTTCTGTGTTTCATCGTCAATAAGAAGGTCAGAGGGATACAGTAAACCTGAAGTGAAGCACAGGAATTTATAACTAGTGTCACAGGAATGGGTCAAAACATACTCAGTACTTAAGTCGGCATTTTGCCTTTTGTATTTCATTCCGATGCAATTTCTTTGTTTCATCGTCAATAAGAAGGTCCAAGGGATACAGTAAACCTGAAGTGAAGTATCAGAATCTATAACTAGTGTCACAGGAATGGTTCAAAACATAGTCAGTAAGAAGAGTCAGTCTTCATGTACTTAAGTCGCCATTGTGCCTTTTGTATTTAATTCCGATGCAATTTCTGTGTTTCATCGTCAATAAGAAGGTCAGAGGGATACAGTAAACCTGAAGTGAAGCATCGGAATCTATAACTAGTAACACAGGAATGGTTCAAACAAAGTCAGTAAGAAGAGTCGGTCTTCATGTACTTATGTCGGCATTGTGGCTTTTGTATTTAATTCCGGTGAAATTTCAGTGTTTCAACGTCAATAAGAAAGTCAGAGGGATACAGTAAACCTGAAGTGATGCATCGGAATCTATAACTAGTGTCACAAGAATGGTTCAAAGCATAGTCAGTAAGAACAGTCAGTCTTCTTGTCCTTAAGTCGGCATTGTGCCTTTTGTATTTAATTCCGATGCAATTTCTGTTTTTCATCGTCAATAAGAAGGTCCAAGGGATACAGTAAACCTGAAGTGAAGCATCGGCATCTATAACTAGTGTCATAGGAATGGTTCAAAACATAGACAGTAAGAAGAGTCAGTCTTCTTGTACTTGAGTCGGCATTGTGCCTTCTGTATTTAATTCCGATGCAATTTCTGAGTTTCATCGTCAATAAGAAGGTCCAAGGGATACAGTAAACCTGGAGTGAAGCATAGGAATTTATAACTAGTGCACAGGAATGGGTCAAAACATAGTCAGTACTTAAGTCGCCATTGTGCCTTTTGTATTTAATTCCGGTGCAATTTCTGTGTTTCATCGTCAACAAGAAGGTCAGAGGGATACAGTAAAACTGAAGTGAAGCATCGGAATCAATAACTAGTGTCATAGGAATGGTTAAAAACATAGACAGTAAGAAGAGTAAGTCTTCTTGTACCTGAGTCGGCATTGTGCATTTTGTATTTAATTCCGATGCAACTTCTGTGTTTCATCGTCAATAAGAAGGTCCATAGGAAACAGTAAACCTGATGTGAAGCATCGGAATCTATAACTAGTGTCATAGGAATGGTTCAAAACATAGACAGTAAGAAGAGTCAGTCTTCTTGTACATGAGTCGGCATTGTGCCTTTTGTATTTAATTCCGATGCAATTTCTGTGTTTCATCGTCAATAAGTAGGTCAGAGGGATACAGTGAACCTGAAGTGAAGCACAGGAATTTATAACTAGTGTCACAGGAATGGGTCAAAACATAGTCAGTAAGAAGAGTCAGTCTTCATGTTCTTAAATCGCCATTGTGCCGTTTGTATTTAATTGAGATGCAATTTCTGTGTTTCATCGTCAACAAGAAGGTCAGAGGAATACAGTAAAACTGAAGTGAAGCATCGGGATCAATAACTAGAGTCATAAGAATGGTTAAAAACATAGACAGTAAGAAGAGTAAGTCTTCTTGTACCTGAGTCGGCATTGTGCATTTTGTATTTAATTCCGATGCAATTTCTGTGTTTCATCGTCAATAAGAAGGTCAGAGGGATACAGTAAACCTGAAGCGAAGCACAGGAATTTATAACTAGTGTCACAGGAATGGGTCATATTATAGTCAGTACTTAAGTCGGCATTGTGCCCTTTGTATTTCATTCCGATGCAATTTCTTTGCTTCATCGTCAATAATAAGGTCCAAGGGATACAGTAAACCTGAAGTGAAGTATCAGAATCTATAACTAGTGTCACTGGAATGGTTCATACCATAGTCAGTAAGAAGAGTCAGTCTTTATGTACTTAAGTCGCCATTGTGCCTTTTGTATTTAATTCCAATGCAATTTCTGTGTTTCATCGTCAACAAGAAGGTCCAAGGGATACAGTAAAACTGAAGTGAAGCATCGCAATCAATAACTAGTGTCATAGGAATGGTTAAAATCATAGACAGTAAGAAGAGTAAGTCTTCTTGTACCTGAGTCGGCATTGTGCATTTTGTATTTAATTCCGATGCAACTTATGTGTTTCATCGTCAATAAGAAGTTCCAAGGGAAACAGTAAACCTGAAGTGAAGCATCGGAATCTATAACTAGTGTCATAGGAATGGTTCAAAACATAGACAGTAAGAAGAGTCAGTCTTCTTGTACTTGAATCGGCATTGTGCCTTTTGTATTTAATTCCGATGCAATTTCTGTGTTTCATCGTCAATAGGAAGGTCAGAGGGATACAGTAAACCTGAAGTGAAGCACAGGAATTTATAACTAGTGTCACAGGAATGGGTCAAAACATAGTCAGTACTTAAGTCGATATTGTGCCTTTTGTATTTCATTCCGATGCAATTTCTTTGTTTCATCGTCAATAAGAAGGTCCAAGGGATACAGTAAACCTGGAGTGAAGTATCAGAATCTATAACTAGTGTCACAGAATTGGTTCAAAACATAGGCAGTAAGAAGAGTCAGTCTACATGTACTTAAGTCGCCATTGTGCCTTTTGTATTTAATTCCGATGCAATTTCTGTGTTTCATCGTCAACAAGAAGGTCAGAGGGATACAGTAAAACTGAAGTGAAGCATCGGAATCAATAACTAGTGTCATAGGAATGGTTAAAAACATGGACAGTAAGAAGAGTAAGTCTTCTTGTACCTGAGTCGGCATTGTGCATTTTGTATTTAATTCCGATGCAACTTCTGTGTTTCATCGTGAATAAGAAGATCCAAGGGAAACAATAAACCTGAAGTGAAGCATCGGAATCTATAACTAGTATCACAGGAATGGTTCAAAACGTAGACAATAAGAAGAGTCAGTCTTCTTGTACTTGAGTCGCCATCGTGCCTTTTGTATTTAATTAAGATGCAATTTCTCTGTATCATCGTCAATAAAAAGGTCCAAGGGATACAGTAAACCTGAAGGAAGCATCGGAATCGATAACTAGTGTCATAGGAATGGTTCAAAACATAGTCATTACTTATGTCGGCATTGTGCCTTTTGTATTTCATTCCGATGCAATTTCTGTGTTTCATCGTCAATAAGAAGGTCCAAGGGATACAGTAAACCTGAACTGAAGCATCGGAATCTATAACTAGTGTCACAGGAATAGTTCAAAACATAGTTAGTAAGATGAGTCAGTCTTCATGTACTTAAGTCGCCATTGTGCCTTTTGTATTTAATTCCGACGCAAATTCTGTGTTTCATCGTCAATAAGAGAGTCAGAGGGACACAGTAAACCTGAACTGAAGCATCGGAATCTATAACTAGTGTCACAGGAATGGTTCAAAGCATAGTCAGTAAGAACAGTCAGTCTTCTTGTCCTTAAGTCGGCATTGTGCCTTTTGTATTTTATTCCGATGCAATTTCTGTGTTTCATCGTCAACAAGAAGGTGCAAGGGATACAGTAAATCTGAAGTGAAGCATCGGAATCTATAACTAGTGTCATAGGAATGGTTCAAAACATAGACTGTAAGAAGAGTCAGTCTTCTTGTACTTGAGTCGGCATTGTGCCTTTTGTATTTAATTCCGATGCAATTTCTGTGTTTCATCGTCAATAAGAAGGTCCAAGGGATACAGTAAACCTGGAGTGAAGCATCGGAATCTATAACAGGTGTCACAGGAGTGGTTCAAAACATATTCAGTAAGAAGAGTCGGTCTTCATGTACTTAAGTCGGCATTGTGTCTTTTGTATTTAATCCCGATGCAATTTCTGTGTTTCATCGTCAATAAGAAGGTCAAAGGGGGTACAGTAAACCTGAAGTGAAGCATCGGAATCTATAACTAGTGCCATAGGAATGGTTCAAAGCATAGACAGTAAGAAGAGTCCGTCTTCTTGTACTTGAGTCGGCATTGTAACTTTTGTATTAAATTCCGATGCAATTTCTGTTTTTCATCGTCAATAAGTAGGTCCAAGGGATACAGTAAACCTGGAGTGAAGCATAGGAATTTATAACTAGTGCACAGGAATGGGTCAAAACATAGTCAGTACTTAAGTCGGCATTGTGCCTTTTGTATTTCATTCCGATGCAATATCTGTGTTTCATCGTCAATAAGAAGGTCCAAGGGATACAGTAAACCTGAAGTGAAGCATCGGAATCTATAACTAGTGTCACAGGAATGGCTCAAAGCATATTCAGTAAGAAGAGTCAGTCTTCATGTACTTAAGTCGCCATTGTGCCTTTTGTATTTAATTGGGATGCAATTTCTGTGTTTCATCTTCAACAAGAAGGTCAGAGGGATACAGTAAAACTGAAGTGAAGCATCGGAATCAATAACTAGTGTCATAGGAATGGTTAAAAACATAGACAGTAAGAAGAGTAAGTCTTCTTGTACCTGAGTCGGCATTGTGCATTTTGTATTTAATTCCGATGCAACTTCTATGTTTCATCGTCAATAAGAAGGTCCAAGGGAAACAGTAAACCTGAAGTGAAGCATCGGAATCTATAACTAGTGTCATAGGAATGGATCAAATCATAGACAGTAAGAAGAGTCAGTCTTCTTGTACTTGAGTCGGCATTGTGCCTTTTGTATTTAATTCCGATGCAATTTCTGTGTTTCATCGTCAATAAGAAGGTCAGAGGGATACAGTAAACCTGAAGTGAAGCATCGGAATCTATAACTAGTATCACAGGAATGGTTCAAAACAAAGTCAGTAAGAAGAGTCGGTTTTCATGTACTTATATCGGCATTGTGCCTTTTGTATTTAATTCCGGTGCAATTTCTGTGTTTCAACGTCAATAAGGAAGTCAGAGGGATACAGTAAACCTGAAGTGAAGCATCGGAATCTATAACTAGTGTCACAGGAATGGTTCAAAGCATAGTCAGTAAGAACAGTCAGTCTTCTTGTCCTTAAGTCGGCATTGTGCCTTTTGTATTTAATTCCGATGCAATTTCTGTGTTTCATCGTCAATAAGAAGGTCCCAGGGATACAATAAAACTGAAGTGAAGCATCGGAATCTATAACTAGTGTCATAGGAATGGTTCAAAACATAGACAGTAAGAAGAGTCAGTCTTCTTGTACTTGAGTCGGCATTGTGCCTTTTGTATTTAATTCCGATGCAATTTCTGTGTTTCATCGTCAATAAGATGGTCCAAGGGATACAGTAAACCTGGAGTGAAGCATCGGAATCTATAACAGGTGTCACAGGAGTGGTTCAAAACATAGTCAGTAAGAAGAGTCGGTCTCCATGTACTTAAGTCGGCATTGTGTCTTTTGTATTTAATCCCGATGCAATTTCTGTGTTTCATTGTCAATGAGAGGGTCAAAGGGATACAGTAAACCTGAAGTGAAGCATCGGAATCTATAACTAGTGCCATAGGAATGGTTCAAAGCATAGACAGTAAGAAGAGTCAATCTTCTTGTACTTGAGTCGGCATTGTGCCTTTTGTATTAAATTCCGATGCAATTTCTGTGTTTCATCGTCAATAAGAAGGTCCAAGGGATACAGTAAACCTGGAGTGAAGCATAGGAATTTATAACTAGTGCACAGGAATGGGTCAAAACATAGTCAGTACTTAAGTCGGCATTGTGCCTTTTGTATTTCATTCCGATGCAATATCTGTGTTTCATCGTCAATAAGAAGGTCCAAGGGATACAGTAAACCTGAAGTCAAGCATCGGAATCTATAACTAGTGTCACAGGAATGGTTCAAAAATAGTCAGTACTTAAGTCGGCATTGTGCATTTTGTATTTCATTCCGATGCAATTTCTGTGTTTCATCGACAATAAGAAGGTCCAAGGTATACAGTAAACCTGAAGTGTAGCATCGCAATCTATAACTAGTCTCACAGGAATGATTCAAAACATAGTCAGAAAGAAGAGTCAGTCTTCTTGTACTGAAGTCGGCATTGTGCCTGTTGTATTTAATTACGATGCAACTTCTGTGTTTCATCGTTAATAAGAAAGTCCAAGGGAAACAGTAAACCTGAAGTGAAGCATCGGAATCTATAACTAGTGTCATAGGAATGGTTCAAAACATAGACAGGAAGAAGAGTCAGTATTCTTGTACTTGAGTCGGCATTGTGCCTTTTGTATTTAATTCCGATGCAATATCTGTGTTTCATCGTCAATAAGAAGGTCCACCGGATACAGTGAACCTAAAGTGAAGCATCGGAATCTATAACTAGTGTCACAGGAATGGTTCAAAACATAGTCAGTAAGATGAGTCAGTCTTCATGTACTTATATCGGCATTGTGCCTTTTGTATTTAATTCCGGTGCAATTTCTGTGTTTCAACGTCAATAAGGAAGTCAGAGGGATACATTAAACCTGACGTGAAGCATCGGAATCTATAACTAGTGTCACAGGAATGGTTCAAAGCATAGTCAGTAAGAACAGTCAGTCTTCTTGTCCTTAAGTCGGCATTGTCCCTTTTGTATTTAATTCCGATGCAATTTCTGTGTTTCATTGTCAATAAGAAGGTCCAAGGGATACAGTAAACCTGAAGTGAAACATCGGAATCTATAACTAGTGTCATAGGAATGGTTCAAAGCATAGACAGTAAGAAGAGTCAGTCTTCTTGTACTTCAGTCGGCATTGTGCCTTTTCTATCTAATTCCGATGCAATTTCTGTGTTTCATCGTCAATAAGAAGGTCCAAGGGATACAGTAAACCTGGAGTGAAGCATAGGAATTTATAACTAGTGCACAGGAATGGGTCAAAACATAGTCAGTACTTAAGTCGGCATTGTGCCTTTTGTATTTCATTCCGATGCAATATCAGTGTTTCATCGTCAATAAGAAGGTCCAAGGGATACAGTACACCTGAAGTCAAGCATCGGAATCTATAACTAGTGTCACAGGAATGGTTCAAAATATAGTCAGTACTTAAGTCGGCATTGTGCATTTTGTATTTCATTCCGATGCAATTTCTGTGTTTCATCGACAATAAGAAGGTCCAAGGTATACAGTAAACCTGAAGTGAAGCATCGAAATCTATAACTAGTGTCATAGGAATGGTTCAAAACATAGACAGGAAGAAGAGTCAGTATTCTTGTACTTGAGTCGGCATTGTGCCTTTTGTATTTAATTCCGATGCAATACCTGTGTTTCATCGTCAATAAGAAGGTCCAAGGGATACAGTAAACCTAAAGTGAAGCATCGGAATCTATAACTAGTGTCACAGGAATGGTTCAAAACATAGTCAGTACTTAAGTCGGCACTGTGCCTTTTGTATTTCATTCCGATGCAATTTCTGTGATTCATCGTAAATAAGAAGGTCCAAGGGATACAGTAAACCTGAACTGAAGCATCGGAATCTAAAACTAGTGTCACAGGAATGGTTCAAACATAGTCAGTAAGATGAGTCAGTCTTCATGTACTTGAGTCGGCATTGTGCCTTTTGTATTTAATTCCGATGCAACTTCTGTGTTTCATCGTCAATAAGAATTTCCAAGGGAAACAGTAAACCTGAAGTAATGCATCGGAATCTGTAACTAGTGTCATAGGAATGGTTCAAAACATAGACAGTAAGAAGAGTCAGTCTTCTTGTACTTGAGTCGGCATTGTGCTTTTTGTATTTAATTCCGATGCAATTTCTGTGTTTCATCGTCAATAAGAAGGTCAGAGGGATACAGTAAACCTGAAGTGAAGCATCGGAATCTATAACTAGTGTCACAGGAATGGTTCAAAACATAGTCAGTAAGAAGAGTCGGTCTTCACGTACTTATGTCGGCATTGTGCCTTTTGTATTTAGTTCCGGTGCAATTTCTGTGTTTCAACGTCAATAAGAAAGTCAGAGGGATACAGTAAACCTGAAGTGAAGCATCGGAATCTATAACTAGTGTCACAGGAATGGTTCAAAGCATATTCAGTAAGAACAGTCAGTATTCTTGTCCTTAAGTCGGCATTGTGCCTTTTGTATTTAATTCCGATGCAATTTCTGTGTTTCATCGTCAATAAGAAGGTCCAAGGGATACAGTAAACCTGAAGTGAAGCATGGGAATCTATAACTAGTGTCATAGGAATGGTTCAAAACATAGACAGTAAGAAGAGGCAGTCTTCTTGTGCTTGAGTTGGCATTGTGGATTTTGTATTTAATTCCGATGCAATTTCTGTGTTTCATCGTCAATAAGAAGGTCCAAGGGATACAGTAAACCTGAAGTGAAGCATCGGAATCTATAACTAGTGCCATTGGAATGGTTCAAAACATAGACAGTAAGAAGAGTCAGGCTTCTTGTACTTGAGTCGGCATTGTGCCTTTTGTATTTAATTCCGATGCAATTTCTCTGTTTCATCGTTAATAAGAAGGTCCAAGGGATACAGTAAACCTGAAGTGAAGCATCGGAATCTATAACTAATATCACAGGAATGGTTCAAAACATAGACAGGAAGAAGAGTCAGTCTTCTTGTACTTGAGTCGGCATTCTGAACTTTGTATTAAATTCCGATGCAATTTCTGTGTTTCATCGTCAATAAGAAGGTCCTAGGGATACAGTAATCCTAAAGTCAAGCATCGGAATCTATAACTAGTGTCACAGGAATGGTTCAAAACACAGACAATAAGAAGATTCAGTCTTTTTGTACTTAAGTCAGCATTGTGCCTTTTGTATTTAATTCCGATGTAGTTTCTGTGCTTCATCGTCAATAAAAAGGTCCAAATGATACAGTAAACCTGAAGTGAGGCATCGGAATCTATAACTGGTGTCAATGGAATGGTTCAAAACATAGACAGTAAGAAGAGTCAGTCTTCTTGTCCTTAAGTCGGCATTGTGCCTTTTGTATATAATTCCGTTGCAATTTCTGTGTTTCATCGTCAATAAGAAGGTCAGAGCGATACAGTACACATGAAGTGAAGCATCGGAATCTATAACTAGTGTCATAGGAATGGTTAAAAACATAGACAGTAAGAAGAGTAAGTCTTATTGTTCTTGAGTCGGCATTGTGCCTTTTGTATTTAATTCCGATGCAACTTCTGTGTTTCATCGTTAATAAGAATTTCCAAGGGATACAGTAAACCTGAAGTGAAGCATCGGAATCTATAACTAGTGTCATAGGAATGGTTCAAAACATAGACAGTAAGAAGAGTCAGTCTTCTTGTCCTTAAGTCGGCATTGTGCCTTTTGTATATAATTCCGGTGCAATTTCTGTGTTTCATCGTCAATAAGAAGGACAGAGGAATACAGTAAACCTGAAGTGAAGCATCGGAATCTATAACTAGTGTCACAGGAATGGTTAAAAACATAGTCAGTAAGAAGAGTCAGAATTCTTGTCCTTAAGTCGGCATTGTGCCTTTTTTATTTAATTCCGATGCAATTTCTGTGTTTCATCGTCAATAATAAGATCCAAGGGATACAGTAAACCTGGAGTGAAGCATAGGAATCTATAACTAGTGTCACAGGAATGGTTCAAAACATAGACAGTAAGAAGATACAGACTTGTTGTACTTAAGTCGGCACTGTTTCTTTTGTATTTAGTTCCGATACAATTTCTGTGTTTCATCGACAATAAGAAGGTCCAAGGGATACAGTAACCTGAAGTGAAGCATCGGAATCTATAACTAGTGTCACAGGAATGGTTCAAAACATAGACAGTAAGGAGGGTCAGTCTTCTTGTACTTAATTCGGCATTGTGCCTTTTGTATTTCATTCCGGTGCAATTTCTGTGTATCATCGTCAATACGAAGGTCCAAGGGATACAGTAAACCTAAAGTGAAGCATCGGAATCGATAACTAGTGTCAATGGAATGGTTCAAAGCATAGACAGTAAGAAGAGTCAGTCTTCTTGTACTTAATTCGGCATTGTGCGTTTTGTATTTTATTCCAGTGCAATTTCTGTGTTTCATCGTCATTAAGAAGGTCAGAGGGATACAGTAAACCTGAAGTGAAGCATCGGACTGTATAACTAATGTCACATGAATGGTTCAAAACATAGTCAGTAAGAAGAGTTAGTCTTCTTGTTCTTAAGTCGGCCTTGTGCCTTTTGTATTTAATTCCGATGCAATTTCTGTGTTTCATCGTAAATAAGAAGGTCCAAGGGATACAGTTAACCTGCAGTGAAGCATCGGAATCTATAACTAGTGTCATAGGAATGGTTAAAAACATAGACAGTAAGAAGAGTAAGTCTTATTGTTCTTGAGTCGGCATTGTGCCTTTTGTATTAAATTCCGATGCAACTTCTGTGTTTCATCGTTAATAAGAATTTCCAAGGGATACAGTAAACCTGAAGTGAAGCATCGGAATCTATAACTAGTGTCATAGGAATGGTTCAAAACATAGACAGTAAGAAGAGTCAGTCTTCTTGTCCTTAAGTCGGCATTGTGCCTTTTGTATATAATTCCGGTGCAATTTCTGTGTTTCATCGTCAATAAGAAGGACAGAGGAATACAGTAAACCTGAAGTGAAGCATCGGAATCTATAACTAGTGTCACAGGAATGGTTAAAAACATAGTCAGTAAGAAGAGTCAGTCTTCTTGTCCTTAAGTCGGCATTGTGCCTTTTTTATTTAATTCCGATGCAATTTCTGTGTTTCATCGTCAATAATAAGATCCAAGGGATACAGTAAACCTGGAGTGAAGCATAGGAATCTATAACTAGTGTCACAGGAATGGTTCAAAACATAGACAGTAAGAAGATACAGACTTGTTGTACTTAAGTCGGCACTGTTTCTTTTGTATTTAGTTCCGATACAATTTCTGTGTTTCATCGACAATAAGAAGGTCCAAGGGATACAGTAAACCTGAAGTGAAGCATCGGAATCTATAACTAGTGTCACAGGAATGGTTCAAAACATAGACAGTAAGGAGGGTCAGTCTTCTTGTACTTAATTCGGCATTGTGCCTTTTGTATTTCATTCCGGTGCAATTTCTGTGTATCATCGTCAATACGAAGGTCCAAGTGATACAGTAAACCTAAAGTGAAGCATCGGAATCGATAACTAGTGTCAATGGAATGGTTCAAAGCATAGACAGTAAGAAGAGTCAGTCTTCTTGTACTTCAGTCGGCATTGTGCGTTTTGTATATTATTCCAGTGCAATTTCTGTGTTTCATCGTCATTAAGAAGGTCAGAGGGATACAGTAAACCTGAAGTGAAGCATCGGACTGTATAACTAATGTCACATGAATGGTTCAAAACATAGTCAGTAAG
Organism: Schistocerca americana; assembly: GCF_021461395.2. NCBI lineage: Eukaryota > Metazoa > Arthropoda > Insecta > Orthoptera > Acrididae > Schistocerca > Schistocerca americana. Next base: position 12,802,070 of record NC_060121.1, on the reverse strand, counting down.
AAGAGTTAGTCTTCTTGTTCTTCAGTCGGCCTTGTGCCTTTTGTATTTAATTCCGATGCAATTTCTGTGTTTGATCGTAAATAAGAAGGTCCAAGGGATACAGTTAACCTGCAGTGAAGCATCGGAATCTATAACTAGTGTCACAGGAATGGTTCAAAACATAGTCAGTAAGAAGAGTCAGTCTTCTTGTCCCTAAGTCGGCATTGTGCCTTTTGTATTTAATTCCGATGCATTTTCTGTGTTTCATCGTCAATAAGAAGGTCCAAGGGATACAGTAAACCTGGAGTGAAGCATCGGAATCTATAACTAGTGTCACAGGAGTGGTTCAAAACAAAGACAGTAAGAAGATACAGTCTTGTTGTACTTAAGTCGGCATTGTTTCTTTTGTATTTAGTTCCGATACAATTTCTGTGTTTCATCGACAATAAGAAGGTCCAAGGGATACAGTAAACCTGAAGTGAAGCATCGGAATCTATAACTAGTGTCACAGGAATGGTTCAAAACATAGACAGTAAGGAGAGTCAGTCTTCTTGTACTTAAGTCGGCATTGTGCCTTTTGTATTTCATTCCGGTGCAATTTCTGTGTTTCATCGTCAATAAGAAGGTCAGAGGAATACAGTAAACCTGAAGTGAAGCATCGGAATCTATAACTAGTGTCACAGGAATGGTTCGAAACATAGACAGGAAGAAGAGTCAGTCTTCTTGTACTTAAGTCGGCATTGTGCGTTTTGTATTTAATTCCGATGCAACTTCTGTGTTTCATCGTTAATAAGAAAGTCCAAGGGACACAGTAAACCTGAAGTGAAGCATCGGAATCTATAACTAGTGTCATAGGAATGGTTCAAAACATAGACTCGAAGAAGAGTCAGTATTCTTGTACTTGAGTCGGCATTGTGCCTTTTGTATTTAATTCCGATGCAATATCTGTGTTTCATCGTCAATAAGAAGGTCCAAGGGATACAGTAAACCTAAAGTGAAGCATCGGAATCTATAACTAGTGTCACAGGAATGGTTCAAAACATAGTCAGTACTTAAGTCGGCACTGTGCCTTTAGTATTTCATTCCGATGCAATTTCTGTGATTCATCGTAAATAAGAAGGTCCAAGGGATACAGTAAACCTGAACTGAAGCATCGGAATCTAGAACTAGTGTCACAGGAACGGTTCAAAACATAGTCAGTAAGATGAGTCAGTCTTCATGTACTTGAGTCGGCATTGTGCCTTTTGTATTTAATTCCGATGCAACTTCTGTGTTTCATCGTAAATAAGAAGGTCCAAGGGAAACAGTAAACCTGAAGTAATGCATCGGAATCTGTAACTAGTGTCATAGGAATGGTTCAAAACATAGACAGTAAGAAGAGTCAGTCTTCTTGTACTTGAGTCGGCATTGTGCTTTTTGTATTTAATTCCCATGCAATTTCTGTGTTTCATCGTCAATAAGAAGGTCAGAGGGATACAGTAAACCTGAAGTGAAGCATCGGAATCTATAACTAGTGTCACAGGAATGGTACAAAACATAGTCAGTAGGAAGAGTCGGTCTTCACGTACTTATGTCGGCATTGTGCCTTTTGTATTTAGTTCCGGTGCAATTTCTGTGTTTCAACGTCAATAAGAAAGTGAGAGGGATACAGTAAACCTGAAGTGAAGCATTGGAATCTATAACTAGTGTCATAGGAATGAATCAAAACATAGACAGTAAGAAGAGGCAGTCTTCTTGTACTTGAGTTGGCATTGTGGATTTTGTATTTAATTCCGATGCAATTTCTGTGTTTCATCGTCAATAAGAAGGTCCAAGGGATACAGTAAACCTGGAGTGAAGCATCGGAATCTATAACTAGTGTCACAGGAATGGTTCAAAACATAGTCAGTAAGAAGAGTCGGTCTTCATGTACTTAAGTCGGCATTGTGCCTTTTGTATTTAATCCCGATGCAATTTCTTTGTTTCATCGTCAATAAGAAGGTCAAAGGGATACAGTAAACCTGAAGTCAAGCATCGGAATCTATAACTAGTGTCACAGGAATGGTTCAAAACATAGTCAGTACTTAGGTCGGCATTGTGCCTTTTGTATTTCATTCCGATGCAATTTCTGTGTTTCATCGTCATTAAGAAGTTCCAAGGTATACAGTAAACCTGAAGTGAAGCATTGAAATCTATAACTAGTGTCACAGGAATGGTTCAAAACATAGACAGTAAGTAGATACAGACTTGTTGTACTTAAGTCGGCATTATTTCTTTTGTATTTAGTTCCGATACAATTTCTGTGTTTCGTCGACAATAAGAAGGTCCAAGGGATACAGTAAACCTGAAGTGAAGCATCGGAATCTATAACTAGTGTCACAGGAATGGTTCAAAACATAGACAGTAAGGAGAGTCAGTCTTCTTGTACATAAGTCGGCATTGTGCCTTTTGTATTTCATTCCGGTCTAATTTCTGTGTTTCATCGTCAATAAGAAAGTCAGAGGAATACAGTAAACCTGAAGTGAAGCATCGGAATCTATAACTAGTGTCACAGGAATGGTTCGAAACATAGACAGGAAGAAGAGTCAGTCTTCTTGTACTTAAGTCGGCATTGTGCCTTTTGTATTTAATTCCGATGCAACTTCTGTGTTTCATCGTTAATAAGAAAGTCCAAGGGACACAGTAAACCTGAAGTGAAGCATCGGAATCTATAACTAGTGTCATAGGAATGGTTCAAAACATAGACTCGAAGAAGAGTCAGTATTCTTGTACTTGAGTCGGCATTGTGCCTTTTGTATTTAATTCCGATGCAATATCTGTGTTTCATCGTCAATAAGAAGGTCCAAGGGATACAGTAAACCTAAAGTGAAGCATCGGAATCTATAACTAGTGTCACAGGAATGGTTCAAAACATAGTCAGTACTTAAGTCGGCACTGTGCCTTTTGTATTTCATTCCGATGCAATTTCTGTGATTCATCGTAAATAAGAAGGTCCAAGGGATACAGTAAACCTGAACTGAAGCATCGGAATCTATAACTAGTGTCACAGGAACGGTTCAAAACATAGTCAGTAAGATGAGTCAGTCTTCATGTACTTGAGTCGGCATTGTGCCTTTTGTATTTAATTCCGATGCAACTTCTGTGTTTCATCGTAAATAAGAAGGTCCAAGGGAAACAGTAAACCTGAAGTAATGCATCGGAATCTGTAACTAGTGTCATAGGAATGGTTCAAAACATAGACAGTAAGAAGAGTCAGTCTTCTTGTACTTGAGTCGGCATTGTGCTTTTTGTATTTAATTCCCATGCAATTTCTGTGTTTCATCGTCAATAAGAAGGTCAGAGGGATACAGTAAACCTGAAGTGAAGCATCGGAATCTATAACTAGTGTCACAGGAATGGTACAAAACATAGTCAGTAGGAAGAGTCGGTCTTCACGTACTTATGTCGGCATTGTGCCTTTTGTATTTAGTTCCGGTGCAATTTCTGTGTTTCAACGTCAATAAGAAAGTGAGAGGGATACAGTAAACCTGAAGTGAAGCATTGGAATCTATAACTAGTGTCATAGGAATGAATCAAAACATAGACAGTAAGAAGAGGCAGTCTTCTTGTACTTGAGTTGGCATTGTGGATTTTGTATTTAATTCCGATGCAATTTCTGTGTTTCATCGTCAATAAGAAGGTCCAAGGGATACAGTAAACCTGGAGTGAAGCATCGGAATCTATAACTAGTGTCACAGGAATGGTTCAAAACATAGTCAGTAAGAAGAGTCGGTCTTCATGTACTTAAGTCGGCATTGTGCCTTTTGTATTTAATCCCGATGCAATTTCTTTGTTTCATCGTCAATAAGAAGGTCAAAGGGATACAGTAAACCTGAAGTGAAGCATCGGATTCTATAACTAGTGCCATAGGAATGGTTCAAAACATAGACAGTAAGAAGAGTCAGGCTTCTTGTACTTGAGTCGGCATTGTGCCTTTTGTATTTAATTCCGATGCAATTTTTGTGTTTCTTCGTCAATAAGAAGGTCCAAGGGATACAGTAAACCTGAAGTCAAGCATCGGAATCTATAACTAGTGTCACAGGAATGGTTCAAAACATAGTCAGTACTTAGGTCGGCATTGTGCCTTTTGTATTTCATTCCGATGCAATTTCTGTGTTTCATCGTCATTAAGAAGTTCCAAGGTATACAGTAAACCTGAAGTGAAGCATTGAAATCTATAACTAGTGTCACAGGAATGGTTCAAAACATTGACAGTAAGTAGATACAGACTTGTTGTACTTAAGTCGGCATTATTTCTTTTGTATTTAGTTCCGATACAATTTCTGTGTTTCGTCGACAATAAGAAGGTCCAAGGGATACAGTAAACCTGAAGTGAAGCATCGGAATCTATAACTAGTGTCACAGGAATGGTTCAAAACATAGACAGTAAGGAGAGTCAGTCTTCTTGTACATAAGTCGGCATTGTGCCTTTTGTATTTCATTCCGGTCTAATTTCTGTGTTTCATCGTCAATAAGAAGGTCAGAGGAATACAGTAAACCTGAAGTGAAGCATCGGAATCTATAACTAGTGTCACAGGAATGGTTCAAAACATAGACAGGAAGAAGAGTCAGTCTTCTTGTACTTGAGTCGGCATTCTGAATTTTGTATTAAATTCCGATGCAATTTCTGTGTTTCATCGTCAATAAGAAGGTCCTAGGGATACAGTAATCCTAAAGTCAAGCATCGGAATCTATAACTAGTGTCACAGGAATGGTTCAAAACACAGACAATAAGAAGATTCAGTCTTTTTGTACTTAAGTCAGCATTGTGCCTTTTGTATTTAATTCCGATGTAGTTTCTGTGCTTCATCGTTAATAAAAAGGTCCAAATGATACAGTAAACCTGAAGTGAAGCATTGGAATCTATAACTGGTGTCAATGGAATGGTTCAAAACATAGACAGTAAGAAGAGTCAGTCTTCTTGTACTTAAGTCGACATGGTGCCTTTTGTATTTAATTCTGGTGCAATTTCTGTGTTTCATCGTCAATAAGAAGGTCAGAGCGATACAGTACACCTGAAGCGAAGCATCGGAATCTATAACTAGTGTCATAGGAATGGTTAAAAACATAGACAGTAAGAAGAGTAAATCTTATTGTTCTTGAGTCGGCATTGTGCCTTTTGTATTTAATTCCGATGCAACTTCTGTGTTTCATCGTTAATAAGAATTTCCAAGGGATACAGTAAACCTGAAGTGAAGCATCGGAATCTATAACTGGTGTCATAGGAATGGTTCAAAACATAGACAGTAAGAAGAGTCAGTATTTTTGTAGTTGAGTCGGCATTGTGCCTTTTGTATTTTATCCGATGCAATTTCTGTGTTTCATCGTCAATAAGAAGGTCCAATTGATACAGTAAACCTAAAGTGAAGCATCGGAATCGATAACTAGTGTCAATGGAATGGTTCAAAGCATAGACAGTAAGAAGAGTCAGTCTTCTTGTACTTAAGTCGGCATTGTGCGTTTTGTATTTTATTCCTGTGCAATTTCTGTGTTTCATCGTCATTAAGAAGGTCAGAGGGATACAGTAAACCTGAAGTGAAGAATCGAAATCTATAACTAGTGTCACAGGAGTGGTTCAAAACATAGTCAGTAAGAAGAGTCGGTCTTCATGTACTTAAGTCAGCATTGTGCCTTTTGTATATAATTCCGGTGCTATTTCTGTGTTTCATCGTCAATAAGAAGGTCCAAGGGAAACAGTAAACCTGAAGTGAAGCATCGGAATCTTTAACTAGTGTCACAGGAATGGTTAAAAACATAGTCAGTAAGAAGAGTCGGTCTTCTTGTCCTTAAGTCGGCATTGTGCCTTTTTTATTTAATTCCGATGCAATTTCTGTGTTTCATCGTCAATAAGAAGGTCCAAGGGATACAGTAAACCTGGAGTGAAGCATCGGAATCTATAACTAGTGTCACAGGAATGGTTCAAAACATAGACAGTAAGAAGATACAGACTTGTTGTACTTAAGTCGGCACTGTTTCTTTTGTATTTAGTTCCGATACAATTTCTGTGTTTCATCGACAATAAGAAGGTCCAAGGGATACAGTAAACCTGAAGTGAAGCATCGGAATCTATAACTAGTGTCACAGGAATGGTTCAAAACATAGACAGTAAGGAGAGTCAGTCTTCTTGTACTTAAGTCGGCATTGTGCCTTTTGTATTTCATTCCGGTGCAATTTCTGTGTATCATCGTCAATAAGAAGGTCCAAGGGATACAGTAAACCTGAAGTGAAGCATCGGAATCAATAACTAGTGTCATAGGAATGGTTCAAAACATAGTCAGTACTTAGGTCGGCATTGTGCCTTTTGTATTTCATTCCGATGCAGTTTCTGTGTTTCATCGTCAATAAGAAGGTCGAAGGTATACAGTAAACCTGAAGTGAAGCATCGAAATCTATAACTAGTGTCACAGGAATGGTTCAAAACATAGTCAGAAAGAAGGGTCAGTCTTCCTGTACTGAAGTCGGCATTGTGCCTTTTGTATTTAATTCCGATGCAACTTCAGTGTTTCATCGTTAATAAGAAGGTCCAAGGGATACCGTAAACCTGACGTGAAGCATCGGAATATATAACTAGTGTCATAGGAATGGTTCAAAACATAGACAGTAAGAGGAGTCAGTATTCTTGTACATGAGTCGGCATTGTGCCTTTTGTATTTGATTCCGATGCAATTTCTGTGTTTCATCGTCAATAAGGATTTCCAAGGGATACAGTAAACCTAAAGTGAAGCATCGGAATCGATAACTAGTGTCAATGGAATGGTTCAAAACATAGACAGTAAGAAGAGTCAGTCTTCTTGTACTAAAGTCGGCATTGTGCTTTTTGTATTTAATTCCAGTGCAATTTCTGTGTTTCATCGTCATTAAGAAGGTCAGAGGGACACAGTGAACCTGGAGTGAAGCATCGGACTCTATAACTAATGTCACATGAATGGTACAAAACATAGTCAGTAAGAAGAGTCAGTCTTCTCGTTCTTAAGTCGGCCTTGTGCCTCTTGTATTTCATTCCGATGCAACTTCTGTGTTTCATCGTCAATAAGAAGGTCCAAGGGATACAGTATACCTGAACTGAAGCATCGGAATCTATAACTAGTGTCACAGGAATGGTTCAAACATAGTCAGTAAGATGGGTCAGTCTTCATATACTTAAGTCGGCCTTGTGCCTTTTGTATTTAATTCCGATGCAATGTCTATGTTTCATCGTCAATAAGATGGTACAAGGGATACAGTAAACCTGAAGTGAAGCATCGGAATCAATAACTAGTGTCATAGGAATGGTTCAAGTCATAGACAGTAAGAAGAGTCAGTCTTCTAGTACTTGAGACGGCATTGTGCCTTTTGTATTAAGTTCCGATGCAATTTCTGTGTTTCATCGTCAATAAGAAGGTCCAAGGGATACAGTAAAGCTGAAGTCAAGCATCGGAATCTATAACTAGTGTCACCGGAATGGTTCAAAACATAGTCAGTACTTAGGTCGGCATTGTGCCTTTTGTATTTCATTCCGATGCAATTTCTGTATTTCATCGTCAATAAGAAGGTCCAAGGTATACAGTAAACCTGAAGTGAAGCATCGAAATCTATAACTAGTGGCACAGGAATGGTTCAAAACATAGTCAGAAAGAAGAGTCAGTCTTCCTGTACTGAAGTCGGCATTGTGCCTTTTGTATTTAATTCCGATGCAACTTCTGTGTTTCATCGTTAATAAGAAGGTCCAAGGGATAAAGTAAACCTGAAGTGAAACATCGGAATCTATAACTAGTGTCATAGGAATGGTTCAAAACATAGACAGTAAGAAGAGTCAGTATTCTTGTACTTGAGTCGGCATTGTGCCTTTTGTATTTGATTCCGATGCAATTTCTGTGTTTCATCGTCAATAAGAAATTCCAAGGGATACAGTAAACCTAAAGTGAAGCATCGGAATCGATAACTAGTGTCAATGGAATGGTTCAAAACATAGACAGTAAGAAGAGTCAGTCTTCTTGTACTTAAGTCGGCATTGTGCGTTTTGTATTTGATTCCAGTGCAATTTCTGTGTTTCATCGTCATTAAGAAGGTCAGAGGGACACAGTGAACCTGGAGTGAAGCATCGGACTCTATAACTAATGTCACATGAACGGTACAAAACATAGTCAGTAAGAAGAGTCAGTCTTCTTGTTCTTAAGTCGGCCTTGTGCCTTTTGTATTTAATTCCGATGCAATGTCTATGTTTCATCGTCAATAAGATGGTACAAGGGATACAGTAAACCTGAAGTGAAGCATCGGAATCAATAACTAGTGTCATAGGAATGGTTCAAGACATAGACAGTAAGAAGAGTCAGTCTTCTAGTACTTGAGACGGCATTGTGCCTTTTGTATTAAATTCCGATGCAATTTCTGTGTTTCATCGTCAATAAGAAGGTCCAAGGGATACAGGAGACCTGAAGTCAAGCATCGGAATCTATAACTAGTGTCACAGGAATGGTTCAAAACATTGACAGTAAGAAGATACAGACTTGTTGTACTTAAGTCGGCATTGTTTCTTTTGTATTTAGTTTCGACACAATTTCTGTGCTTCATCGTCAATAAGAAGGTCAGAGGAATACAGTAAACCTGAAGTGAAGCATCGGAATCTATAACTAGTGTCACAGGAATGGTTCAAAACATAGACAGGAAGAGGAGTCAGTCTTCTTGTACTAGAGTCGGCATTCTGCCTTTTGTATTAAATTCCGATGCAATTTCTGTGTTTCATCGTCAATAAGAAGGTCCTAGGGATACAGTAATCCCAAAATCAAGCATCGGAATCTATAACTAGTGTCACAGGAATGGTTCAAAACATAGACAATAAGAAGATTCAGTCTTTTTGTACTTAAGTCAGCATTGTGCCTTTGTATTTAATTCCGATGTAGTTTCTGTGTTTCATCGTCAGTAAAAAGGTCCAAATGATACAATAAACCTGAAGTGAAGCATCGGAATCTATAACTAGTGTCATAGGAATGGTTCAAAACATTGTCAGTAAGATGAGTCAGTCTTCATGTACTTAAGTCGCCATTGTGCCTTTTGCATTTAATTCCAATGCAATTTCTGTGTTTCATCGTTAATAAGAAGGTCCAAGGGATACAGTAAACCTGTAGTCAAGCATCGGAATCTATAACTAGTGTCACAGGAATGGTTCAAAACATAGTCGATACTTAAGTCGGCATTGTGCATTTTGTATTTCATTGCGATGCAATTTCTGGGTTTCATCGTCAATAAGAAGGTCCAAGGCATACAGTAAACCTGAACTGAAGCATCGGAATATATAACTAGTGTCACAGGAATGTTTCAGAACATAGTCAGTAAGATGAGTCAGTCTTCATGTACTTAAGTCGCCATTGTGCCTTTTGTATTTAATTCCGACGCAATTTCTGTGTTTCATCGTCAATAAGAAGGTGAGAGGGATACAGTAAACCTGAAGTGAAGCATCGGAATCAATAACTAGTGTCATAGGAATGGTTCAAGGCATAGACAGTAAGACGAGTCAGTCTTCTAGTACTTGAGCCGGAATTGTGCGTTTTGTATTAAATTCCGATGTAATTTCTGTATTTCATCGTCAATAAGAAGGTTCAAGGGATACAGTAAAACTGAAGTCAAGCATCGGAATCTATAACTAGTGTCACAGGAATGGTTCAAATCATAGTCAGTACTTAAGTCGGCATTGTGCCTTTTGTATTTCATTCCGATGCAATTTCTGTGTTTCATCGTCAATAAGAAGGTCCAAGGTATACAGTAAACCTTAAGTAAAGCATCGAAATCTATAACTAGTGTCACAGGAATGGTTCAAAACATAGTCAGAAAGAAGAGTCAGTCTTCCTGTACTGAAGTCGGCATTATGTATTTTGTATTTAATTCCGATGCAACTTCTGTGTTTCATCGTTAATAAGAAGGTCCAAGGGATACAGTAAACCTGAAGTGAAGCATAGGAATCTATAACTAGTGTCATAGGAATGGTTCAAAACATAGACAGTAAGAAGAGTCAGTATTCTTGTACTTGAGTCGGCATTGTGCCTTTTGTATTTGATTCCGATGCAATTTCTGTGTTTCATCGTCAATAAGAAATTCCAAAGGATACAGTAAACCTAAAGTGAAGCATCGGAATCTTTACTAGTGTCAATGGAATGGTTCAAAACATAGACAATAAGAAGAGTCAGTCTTCTTGTACTTAAGTCGGCATTGTGCGTTTTGTATTTAATTCCAGTGCAATTTCTGTGTTTCATCGTCATTAAGAAGGTTAGAGGGACACAGTGAACCTGGAGTGAAGCATCGGACTCTATAACTAATGTCACATGAATGGTACAAAACATAGTCAGTAAGAAGAGTCAGTCTTCTTGTTCTTAAGTCGGCCTTGTGCCTTTTGTATTTCATTCCGATGCAATTTCTGTGTTTCATCGTCAATAAGAAGGTCCAAGGGATACAGTATACCTGAACTGAAGCATCGGAATCTATAACTAGTGTCACAGGAATGGTTCAAAACATAGTCAGTAAGATGAGTCAGTCTTCATGTACTTAAGTCGCCATTGTGCCTTTTGTATTTAATTAACACGCAATTTCTGTGTTTCATCCGCAATAAGACGGTCAGAGGGATACAGTTAACCTGAAGTGAGGCATCGGAATCAATAACTAGTGTCATAGGAATGGTTCAAGACATAGACAGTAAGAAGAGTCAGTCTTCTAGTACCTGAGCCGGCATTGTGCGTTTTGTATTAAATTCCGATGCAATTTCTGTGTTTCATCGTCAACAAGAAGGTCCAAGGGATACAGTAAACCTGAAGACAAGCATCGGAATCTATAACTAGTGCCACAGGAATGGTTCAAAACATAGTCAGTACTTAGGTCGGCATTGTGCCTTTTGTATTTCATTCCGATGCAATTTCTGTGTTTCATCGTCAATAAGAAGGTCCAAGGTATACAGTAAACCTGAAGTGAAGCATCGAAATCTATAACTAGTGTCACAGGAATGGTTCAAAACATAGTCAGAAAGAAGAGTCAGTCTTCCTGAACTGAAGTCGGCATTGTGCCTTTTGTATTTAATTCCGATGCAACTTCTGTGTTTCATCGTTAATAAGAAGGTCCAAGGGATACAGTAAACCTGAAGTGAAGCATCGGAATCTATAACTAGTGTCATAGGAATGGTTCAAGACATAGAAAGTAAGAAGAGTCAGTCTTCTAGTACTTGATCCGGCATTGTGCCTTTTGTATTAAATTCCGATGCAATTTCTGTGTTTCATCGTCACTAAGAAGGTCCAAGGGATACAGTAAAGCTGAAGTCAAGCATCGGAATCTATAACTAGTGTCACCGGAATGGTTCAAAACATAGTCAGTACTTAGGTCGGCATTGTGCCTTTTGTATTTCATTCCGATGCAATTTCTGTGTTTCAACGTCAATAAGAAGGTGCAAGGTATACAGTAAACCTGAAGTGAAGCATCGAAATCTATAACTAATGTCACAGGAATGGTTCAAAACATAGTCAGAAAGAAGAGTCAGTTTTCCTGTACTGAAGTCGTCATTGTGCCTTTTGTATTTAATTCCGATGCAACTTCTGTGTTTCATCGTTAATAAGAAGGTCCAAGGGATACAGTAAACCTGAAGTGAAACATCGGAATCTATAACTACTGTCATAGGAATGGTTCAAAACATAGACAGTAAGAAGAGTCAGTATTCTTGTACTTGAGTCGGCATTGTGCCTTTTGTATTTGATTCCGATGCAATTTCTGTGTTTCATCGTCAATAAGAAATTCCAAGGGATACAGTAAACCTAAAGTGAAGCATCGGAATCGATAACTAGTGTCAATGGAATGGTTCAAAACATAGACAGTAAGAAGAGTCAGTCTTCTTGTACTTAAGTCGGCATTGTGCGTTTTGTATTTAATTCCAGTGCAATTTCTGTGTTTCATCGTCATTAAGAAGGTCAGAGGGACACAGTGAACCTGAAGTCAAGCATCGGAAACTATAACTAGTGTCACAGGAATGGTTCAAAACATAGACAGTAAGAAGATACAGACTTGTTGTACTTAAGTCGGCATTGTTTCTTTTGTATTTAGTTTCCTCACAATTTCTGTGCCTCATCGACAATAAGAAGGTCCAAGGGATACAGTGAACCTGAAGTGAAGCATCGGAATCTATAACTAGTGTCACAGGAATGGTTCAAAGCATAGACAGTAAGGAGAGTCAGTCTTCTTGTACTTAAGTCGGCATTGTGCCCTTTGTATTTCATTCCGGTGCAATTTCTGTGTTTCATCGTCAATAAGAAGGTCAGAGGAATACAGTAAACCTGAAGTGAAGCATCGGAATCTATAACTAGTGTCACAGGAATGGTTCAAAACATAGACAGGAAGAAGAGTCAGTCTTCTTGTACTAGAGTCGGCATTCTGCCTTTTGTATTAAATTCCGATGCAATTTCTGTGTTTCATCGTCAATACGAAGGTCCTAGGGATACAGTAATCCCAAAGTCAAGCATCGGAATCTATAACTAGTGTCACAGGAATGGTTCAAAACATAGACAATAAGAAGATTCAGTCTTTTTGTACTTACGTCAGCATTGTGCCTTTGTATTTAATTCCGATGTAGTTTCTGTGTTTCATCGTCAGTAAAAAGGTCCAAATGATACAATGAACCTGAAGTGAAGCATCGGAATCTATAACTAGTGTCATAGGATTGGTTCAAAACATTGTCAGTAAGATGAGTCAGTCTTCATGTACTTAAGTCGCCATTGTGCCTTTGGATTTAATTCCGACGCAATTTCTGTGTTTCATCGTCAATAAGAAGGTCAGAGCGATACAGTAAACCTGAGGTGAAGCATCGGAATCAATAACTAGTGTCATAGGAATGGTTCAAGGCATAGACAGTAAGACGAGTCAGTCTTCTAGATCTTGAGCCGGAATTGTGCCTTTTGTATTAAATTCCGATGCAATTTCTGTGTTTCATCGTCAATAAGAAGGTTCAAGGGATACAGTAAAACTGAAGTCAAGCATCGGAATCTATAACTAGCGTCACAGGAATGGTTCAAAACATAGTCAGTACTTAAGTCGGCATTGGGCCTTTTGTATTTCATTCCGATGCAATTTCTGTGTTTCATCGTCAATAAGAAAGTCCAAGGTATACAGTAAACCTGAAGTGAAGCATCGAAATCTATAACTAGTGTCACAGGAATGGTTCAAAACATAGTCAGAATAAAGAGTCAGTCTTCCTGTACTGAAGTCGGCATTGTGCCTTTTGTATTTAATTCCGATGCAATTTCTGTGTTTCATCGTCAATAAGACGGTCAGAGGGATACAGTAAACCTGAAGTGAAGCATCTGAATCAATAACTAGTGTCATAGGAATGGTTCAAGACATAGACAGTATTTGAGCCGGCATTGTGCCTTTTGTATTAAATTTCGATGCAATTTCTGTGTTTCATCGTCAATAAGAAGGTCCAAGGGATGCAGTAAACCTGAAAACAAGCATCGGAATCTATAACTAGTGTCACAGGAATGGTTCAAAACATAGTAGGTACTTAGGTCGGCATTGTGCCTTTTGTATTTCATTCCGATGCAATTTCTGTGTTTCATCGTCAATAAGAAGGTCCAAGGTATACAGTAAACCTGAAGTAAAGCATCGAAATCTATAACTAGTGTCACAGGAATGGTTCAAAACATAGTCAGAAAGAAGAGTCAGTCTTCCTGTACTGAAGTCGGCATTATGCCTTTTGTATTTAATTCCGATGCAACTTCTGTGTTTCATCGTTAATAAGAAGGTCCAAGGGATACAGTAAACCTGGAGTGAAGCATCGGACTCTATAACTAATGTCACATGAATGGTACAAACATAGTCAGTAAGAAGAGTCAGTCTTCTTGTTCTTAAGTCGGCCTTGTGCCTTTTGTATTTCATTCCGATGCAATTTCTGTGTTTCATCGTCAATAAGAAGGTCCAAGGGATACAGTATACCTGAACTGAAGCATCGGAATCTATAACTAGTGTCACAGGAATGGTTCAAAACATAGTCAGTAAGATGAGTCAGTCTCCATGTACTTAAGTCGCCATTGTGCCTTTTGTATTTAATTAAGACGCAATTTCTGTGTTTCATCCGCAATAAGACGGTCAGAGGGATACAGTTAACCTGAAGTGAAGCATCGGAATCAATAACTAGTGTCATAGGAATGGTTCAAGACATAGACAGTAAGAAGAGTCAGTCTTCTAGTACTTGAGCCGGCATTGTGCCTTTTGTATTAAATTCCGATGCAATTTCTGTGTTTCATCGTCAATAAGAAGGTCCAAGGGATACAGTAAACCTGAAGACAAGCATCGGAATCTATAACTAGTGTCACAGGAATGGTTCAAAACATAGTCAGTACTTAGGTCGGCATTGTGCCTTTTGTACTTCATTCCGATGCAATTTCTGTGTTTCATCGTCAATAAGAAGGTCCAAGGTATACAGTAAACCTGAAGTGAAGCATCGAAATCTATAACTAGTGTCACAAGAATGGTTCAAAACACAGTCAGAAAGAAGAGTCAGTCTTCCTGTACTGAAGTCGGCATTGTGCCTTTTGTATTTAATTCCGATGCAACTTCTGTGTTTCATCGTTAATAAGAAGTTCCAAGGGATACAGTAAACCTGAAGTGAAGCATCGGAATCTATAACTAGTGTCATAGGAATGGTTCAAAACATAGCCAGTAAGAAGAGTCAGTATTCTTGTACTTGAGTCGGCATTGTGCCTTTTGTATATTATTCCGATGCAATTTCTGTGTTTCATCGTCAATAAGAAATTCCAAGGGATACAGTAAACCTAAAGTGAAGCATCGGAATCGATAACTAGTGTCAATGGAATGGTTCAAAACATAGACAGTAAGAAGAGTCAGTCATCTTGTACTTAAGTCGGCATTGTGCGTTTTGTATTTAATTCCAGTGCAATCTCTGTGTTTCATCGTCATTAAGAAGGTCAGAGGGACACAGTGAACCTGGAGTGAAGCATCGGACTCTATAACTAATGTCACATGAATGGTACAAAACATAGACGGTAAGAAGAATCAGTCTTCTTGTTCTTAAGTCGGCCTAGTGCCTTTTGTATTTCATTCCGATGCAATTTCTGTGTTTCATCGTCAATAAGAAGGTCCTAGGGATACAGTATACCTGAACTGAAGCATCGGAATCTATAACTAGTGTCACAGGAATGGTTCAAAACATAGTCAGTAAGATGGGTCAGTCTTCATGTACTTAAGTCGCCATTGTGCCTTTTGTATTTAATTCCGACGCAATTTCTGTGTTTCATCGTCAATAAGAAGGTCAGAGGGATACAGTAAACCTGAAGTGAAGCATCGGAATCAATAACTAGTGTCATAGGAATGGTTCAAGACATAGACAGTAAGAAGAGTCAGTCTACTAGTACTTGAGCCGGCATTGTGCCTTTTGTATTAAATTCCGATGCAATTTCTGTGTTTCATCGGCAATAAGAAGGTCCAAGGGATACAGTAAACCTGAAGACAAGCATCGGAATCTATAACTAGTGTCACAGGAATGGTTCAAAACATAGTCAATACTTAGGTCGGCATTGTGCCTTTTGTATTTCATTCCGATGCAATTTCTGTGTTTCATCGTCAATAAGTAGGTCCAAGGTACACAGTAAACCTGAAGTGAAGCATCGAAATCTATAACTAGTGTCACAGGAATGGTTCAAAACATAGTCAGAAAGAAGAGTCAGTCTTCCTGTACTGAAGTCGGCATTGTGCCTTTTGTATTTAATTCCGATGCAACTTCTGTGTTTCATCGTTAATAAGAAGGTCCAAGGGATACAGTAAACCTGAATTGAAGCATCGGAATCTATAACTAGTGTCATAGGAATGGTTCAAAACATAGACAGTGAGAGGAGTCAGTATTCTTGTACATGAGTCGGCAATGTGCCTTTTGTATTTGATTCCGATGCAGTTTCTGTGTTTCATCGTCAATAAGAAATTCCAAGGGATACAGTAAACCTAAAGTGAACCATCGGAATCGATAACTAGTGTCGATGGAATGGTTCAATACATAGACAGGAAGAAGAGTCAGTCTTCTTGTACTTAAGTCGGCATTGTGCGTTTTGTATTTAATTCCAGTGCAAATTCTGTGTTTCATCGTCATTAAGAAGGTCAGAGGGACACAGTGAACCTGGAGTGAAGCATCGGACTCTATAACTAATGTCACATGAATGGTACAAAACATAGTCAATAAGAAGAGTCAGTCTTCTTGTTCTTAAGTCGGCCTTGTGCCTTTTGTATTTAATTCCGATGCAATTTCTATGTTTCATCGTCAATAAGATGGTACAAGGGATACGGTATACCTGAAGTGAAGCATCGGAATCAATAACTAGTGTCATAGGAATGGTTCAAGACATAGACAGTAAGAAGAGTCAGTTTTCTAGTACTTGAGCCGGCAATGTGCTTTTTGTATTAAATTCCGATGCAATTTCTGTGTTTCATCGTCAATAAGAAGATCCAAGGGATACAGTAAACCTGAAATCAAGCATCGGAATCTATAACTAGTGTCACAGGAATGGTTCAAAGCATAGACAATAAGAAGATTCAGTGTTTTTGTACTTAAGTCAGCATTGTTCCGTTTGTATTTAATTCCGATGTAGTTTCTGTGTTTCATCGTCAATAAAAAGGTCCAAATGATACAGTAAACCTGAAGTGAAGCGTCGGAATCTATAACTTGTGTCATAGGAATGGTTCAAAACATTGTCAGTAAGATGAGTCAGTCTTCATGTACTTCTGTCGCCATTGTGCCTTTTGTATTTACTTCCAATGCAATTTCTGTGTTTCATCGTCAATAAGAAGGTCAGAGGGACACAGTAAAACCTGAAGTGAATCATCGGAATCAATAACTAGTGTCATAGGAATGGTTCAAAACATAGACAGTAAGAAGAGTCAGTCTACTTGTAGTTGAGTCGGCATTGTGCCTTTTGTATTAAATTTCCGATGCAATTTCTGTGTTTCATCGTCAATAAGAAGGTCCAAGGGATACAGTAAACCTGAAGTCAAGCATCGTAATCTATAACTAGTGTCACAGGAATTGCTCAAAACATAGTCAGTACTTAGGTCGGCATTGTGCCTTTTGTATTTCATTCCGATGCAATTTCTGTGTTTCATCGTCAATAAGAAGGTCCAAGGTATACAGTAAACCTGAAGTGAAGCATCGACATCTATAACTAGTGTCACAGGAATGGTTCAAAACATAGTCAGAAAGAAGAGTCAGTCTTCCTGTACTGAAGTCGGCATTGTGCCTTTTGTATTTGATTCCGATGCAATTTCTGTGTTTCATCGTCAATAAGAAATTCCAAGGGATACAGTAAACCTAAAGTGAAGCATCCGAACCGATAACTAGTGTCAATGGAATGGTTCAAAACATAGACAGTAAGAAGAGTCAGTCTTCTTGAACTTAAGTCGGCATTGTGCCTTTTGTATTTAATTCCGACGCAATTTCTGTGTTTCACCGTCAATAAGACGGTCAGAGGGATACAGTAAACCTGAAGTGAAGCATCGGTATCAATAACTAGTGTCATAGGAATGGTTCAAGACATAGACAGTAAGAAGAGTCAGTCTTCTAGTACTTGAGCCGGCATTGTGCCTTTTGTATTAAATTCTGATGCAATTTCTGTGTTTCATCGTCAATAAAAAGGTCCAAGGGGTACAGTAAACCTGAAGTCAAGCATCGGAATCTATAACTAGTGTCACAGGAATGGTTCAAAACATAGTCAGTACTTAGGTCGGAATTGTGCCTTTTGTATTTCATTCCGATGCAATTTCTGTGTTTCATCATCAATAAGAAGGTTCAAGGTATACAGTAAACCTGAAGTGAAGCATCGAAATCTATAACTAGCGTCACAGGAATGGTTCAAAACATAGTCAGGAAGAAGAGTCAGTCTTCCTGTACTGAAGTCGGCATTGTGCCTTTTGTATTTAATTCCGATGCAGCTTCTGTGTTTCATCGTTAATAAGAAGGTCCAAGGGATAAAGTAAACCTGAAGTGAAGCATCGGAATCTATAACTAGTGTCATAGGAATGGTTCAAAACATTGACAATAAGAAGAGTCAGTAATCTTGTACTTGAGTTGGAATTGTGCCTTTTGTATTTGATTCCGATGCAATTTCTGTGTTTCATCGTCAATAAGAAATTCCAAGGCATACAGTAAACCTAAAGTGAAGCATCGGAATCGATAACTAGTGTCAATGGAATGGTTCAAAACATAGACGGTAAGAAGAGTCAGTTTTCTTGTACTTAAGTCGGCATTTTGCGTTTTGTATTTAATTCCAGTGCAATTTCTGTGTTTCATCGTCATTAAGAAGGTCAGAGGGACACAGTGAACCTGGAGTGAAGCATCGGACTCTATAACTAATGTCACATGAATGGTACAAAACATAGTCAGTAAGAAGAGTCAGTCTTCTTGTTCTTAAGTCGGCCTTGGGCCTTTTGTATTTCATTCCGATGCAATTTCTGTGTTTCATCGTCAATAAGAAGGTCCGAAGGGATACAGTATACCTGAACTGAAGCATCGGAATCTATAACTAGTGTCACAGGAATGGTTCAAAATATAGTCAGTGAGATGAGTCAGTCTCATGTACTTAAGTCGCAATTGTGCCTTTTGTATTTAATTCCGACGCAATTTCTGTGTTTCATCGTCAATAAGAAGGTCAGAGGGATACAGTAAACCTGAAGTGAAGCATCGGAATCAATAACTAGTGTCATAGGAATGGTTCAAGACATAGACAGTAAGAAGAGTCAGTCTTCTAGCACTTGAGCCGGCATTGTGCCTTTTGTATTTCATTCCGATGCAATTTCTGTGTTTCATCGTCAATAAGAAGGTCCAAGGTATACAGTAAACCTGTAGTGAAGCATCGAAATCTATAACTAGTGTCACAGGAACGGTTCAAAACATAGTCAGAAAGAAGAGTCAGTCTTCCTGTACTGAAGTCGGCATTGTGCCTTTTGTTTTTAATTCCGATGCAACTTCTGTGTTTCATCGTTAATAAGAAGGTCCAAATGATACAGTAAACCTGAAGTGAAGCATCGGAATCTATAACTAGTGTCATAGGAATGGTTCAAAACATAGACAGTAAGAAAAGTCAGTATTCTTGTACTTGAGTCGGCATTGTGCCTTTTGTATTTGATTCCGATGCAATTTCTGTGTTTCATCATTAATAAGAAATTCCAAGGGATACAGTAAACCTAAAGTGAAGCATCGGAATCGATAACTAGTGTCAATGGAATGGTTCAAAACATAGACAGTAAGAAGAGTCAGTCTACTTGTTCTTAAGTCGGCCTTGTGCCTTTTGTATTTAATTCCGATGCAATTTCTGTGTTTCATCGTCAATAAGATGGTACAAGGGATACAGTTAACCTGGAGTGAAGAATCGGAATCTATAACTAGTGTCACAGGAATGGTTCAAAACATAGTCCGTAAGAAGAGTCGGTCTTTATGTACTTAAGTCAGCATTGTGCCTTTTGTATATAATTCCGATGCAATTTCTGTGTTTCATCGTCAATAAGAAGGTCCAAGGTATACAGTAAACCTGAAGTGAAGCATCGAAATCTATAACTAGTGGCACAGGAATGGTTCAAAACATAGTCAGAAAGAAGAGTCAGTCTTCCTGTACTGAAGTCGGCATTGTGCCTTTTGTATTTAATTCCGATGCAACTTCTGTGTTTCATCGTTAATAAGAAGGTCCAAGGGATAAAGTAAACCTGAAGTGAAACATCGGAATCTATAACTAGTGTCATAGGAATGGTTCAAAACATAGACAGTAAGAAGAGTCAGTCTTCTTGTACTTAAGTCGGCATTGTGCCTTTTGTATTTAATTCCGGTGCAATTTCTGTGTTTCATCGTCAATAAGAAGGTCAGGGCGATACAGTAAACCTGAAGTGAAGCATCGTAATCTATAACTAGTGTCATAGGAATGGTTAAAAACATAGACAGTAAGAAGAGTCAGTCTTCTTGTTCTTGAGTCGGTATTGCGCCTTTTGTATTTATTTCCGATGCGACTTCTGTGTTTCATCGTTAATAAGAAGGTCCAAGAGATACAGTAAACCTGAAGTGAAGCATCGGAATCTATAACTAGTGTCATAGGAATGGTTCAAAACATAGACAGTAAGAAGAGTCAGTATTCTTGTACTTGAGTCGGCATTGTGCCTTTTGTATTTGATTCCGATGCAATTTCTGTGTTTCATCGTCAATAAGAAGGTCCAAGGGATACGGTAAACCTAAAGTGAAGCATCGGAATCAATAACTAGTGTCATAGGAATGGTTCAAGACACAGACAGTAAGAAGAGTCAGTGTTCTAGTACTTGAGCCGGCATTGTGGCTTTTGTATTAAATTCCGATGCATTTTCTGTGTTTCATCGTCAATAAGAAGGTCCAAGGGATACAGTAAACCTGAAGGCAAGCATCGGAATCTATAACTAGTGTCACAGGAATGGTTCAAAACATAGTCAGTACTTAGGTCGGCATTGTGCCTTTTGTACTTAATTCCGATGCAATTTCTGTGTTTCATCGTCAATAAGATGGTACAAGGAATACAGTTAACCTGGAGTGAGGAATCGGAATCTATAACTAGTGTCACAGGTATGGTTCAAAACATAGTCAGTAAGAAGAGTCGGTCTTCATGTACTTAAGTCAGCATTGTGCCTTTTGTATATAATTCCGGTGCAATTTCTGTGTTTCATCGTCAATAAGAAGGTCCAAGGGATACAGTAAACCTGAAGTGAAGCATCGGAATCTATAACTAGTGTCAGAGGAATGGTTCAAAACATAGACAGTAAGGAGAGTCAGTCTTCTTGTACTTAAGTCGGCATTGTGCCTTTTGGATTTCATTCCGATCTAATTTCTGTGTTTCATCGTCAATAAGACGGTCAGTGGAATACAGTAAACCTGAGGTGAAGCATCGGAATCTATAACTAATGTCACAGGAATGGTTCAAAACATAGCTAGGAAGAAGAGTCAGTCTTCTTGTACTTGAGTCGGCATCTGCCTTTTGTATTAAATTCCGATGCAATTTCTGTGTTTCATCGTCAATAAGAAGGTCCTAGGGATACAGTAATCCTGAAGTCAAGTATCGGAATTTATAACTAGTGTCACAGGAATGGTTCAAAACATAGACAATAATAAGATTCAGTCTTTTTGTACTTAAGTCAGCATTGTGCCTTTTGTATTTAATTCCGATATAGTTTCTGTGTTTCATCGTCAATAAAAAGGTCCAAATGATACAGTAAACCTGAAGTGAAGCATCGGAATCTATAACTGGTGTCAATGGAATGGTTCAAAACATAGACAGTAAGAAGAGTCAGTCTTCTTGTACTTAAGTCGGCATTGTGCCTTTTGTATTTAATTCTGGTGCACTTTCTGTGTTTCATCGTCAATAAGAAGGTCAGAGCGATACAGTAAACCTGAAGTGAAGCATGGGAATCTATAACTACTGTCATAGGAATGGTTCAAAACATAGACAGTAAGAAAAGTCAGTATTCTTGTACTTGAGTCGGCATTGTGCCTTTTGTATTTGATTCCGATGCAATTTCTGTGTTTCATCGTTAATAAGAAATTCCAAGGGATACAGTAAACCTAAAGTGAAGCATCGGAATCGATAACTAGTGCCAATGGAATGGTTCAAAACATAGACAGTAAGAAGAGTCTGTCTTCTTGTTCTTAAGTCAATAAGAGGGTCCAAGGGATACAGTAAACCTGAAGGCAAGCATCGGAATCTATAACTAGTGTCACAGGAATGGTTCAAAACATAGTCAGTACTTAGGTCGGCATTGTGCCTTTTGTATTTAATTCCGATGCAATTTCTGTGTTTCATCGTCGATAAGAAGGTCCAAGGGATACAGTAAACCTGAAGTGAAGCATCGGAATCTATAACTAGTGTCAGAGGAATGGTTCAAAACATAGACAGTAAGGAGAGTCAGTCTTCTTGTACTTAAGTCGGCATTGTGCCTTTTGTATTTCATTCCGATCTAATTTCTGTGTTTCATCGTCAATAAGAAGGTCAGTGGAATACAGTAAACCTGAGGTGAAGCATCGGAATCTATAACTAATGTCACAGGAATGGTTCAAAACATAGCTAGGAAGAAGAGTCAGTCTTCTTGTACATGAGTCGGCATCTGCCTTTTGTATTAAATTCCGATGCAGTTTCTGTGTTTCATCGTCAATAAGAAGGTCCTAGGGATACAGTAATCCTGAAGTCAAGTATCGGAATTTATAACTAGTGTCACAGGAATGGTTCAAAACATAGACAATAAGAAGATTCAGTCTTTTTGTACTTAAATAAACATTGTGCCGTTTGTATGTAATTCCGATGTAGTTTCTGTGTTTCATCGTCAATAAAAAGGTCCAAATGATACAGTAAACCTGAAGTGAAGCATCAGAATCTATAACTGGTGTCAATGGAATGGTTCAAAACATAGACAGTAGGAAGAGTCAGTCTTCTTGTACTTAAGTCGGCATTGTGCCTTTTGTATTTAATTCCGGTGCACTTTCTGTGTTTCATCGTCAATAAGAAGGTCAGAGCGATACAGTAAACCTGAAGTGAAGCATCGGAATCTATAACTTGTGTCATAGGAATGGTTAAAAGCATAGACAGTAAGAAGAGTCAGTCTTCTTGTTCTTGAGCCGGTATTGTGCCTTTTGTATTTAATTCCGATGCAACTTCTGTGTTTCATCGTTAATAAGAAGGTCCAAGAGATACAGTAAACCTGAAGTGAAGCATCGGAATCTATAACTAATGTCACAGGAATGGTTCAAAACATAGCTAGGAAGAAGAGTCAGTCTTCTTGTACTTGAGTCGGCATCTGCCTTTTGTATTAAATTCCGATGCAATTTCTGTGTTTCATCGTCAATAAGAAGGTCCTAGGGATACAGTAATCCTGAAGTCAAGCATCGGAATTTATAACTAGTGTCACAGGAATGGTTCAAAACATAGACAATAAGAAGATTCAGTCTTTTTGTACTTAAGACAGCATTGTGCCTTTTATATTTAATACCGATGTAGTTTCTGTGTTTCATCGTCAATAAAAAGGTCCAAATGATACAGTAAACCTGAAGTGAAGCATCGGAATCTATAACTGGTGTCAATGGAATGGTTCAAAACATAGACAGTAAGAAGAGTCAGTCTTCTTGTACTTAAGTCGGCATTGTGCCTTTTGTATTTAATTCCGGTGCACTTTCTGTGTTTCATCGTCAATAAGAAGGTCACAGCGATACAGTAAACGTGAAGTGAAGCATCGGAATCTGTAACGTGTGTCGAAGGAATGGTTAAAAACATAGACAGTAAGAAGAGTCAGTCTTATTGTTCTTGAGTCGGTATTGTGCCTTTTGTATTTAATTCCGATGCAACTTCTGTGTTTCATCGTTAATAAGAAGGTCCAAGAGATACAGTAAACCTGAAGTGAAGCATCGGAATCTATAACTAGTGTCATAGGAATGGTTCAAAACATAGACAGTAAGAAGAGTCAGTGTTCTTGTACTTGTGTCGGCATTGTGCCTTTTGTATTTGATTCCGATGCAATTTCTGTGTTTCATCGTCAATAAGAAGGTCCAAGGGATACAGTAAACCTAAAGTGAATCATCGGAATCGATAACTAGTGTCAATGGAATGGTTCAAAGCATAGACTGTAAGAAGAGTCAGTCTTCTTGTACTTAAGTCGGCATTGTGCGTTTTGTATTTTATTCCAGTGCAATTTCTGTGTTTCATCGTCATTAAGAAGGTCAGAGGGATACAGGAAACCTGAAGTGAAGCATCGGACTCTTTAACTAATGTCACATGAATGGTTCAAAACATAGTCAGTAAGAAGAGTCAGTCTTCTTGTTCATAAGTCGGCCTTGTGCCTTTTGTATTTATTTCCGGTGCAATTTCTGTGTTTCATCGTCAATAAGAAGGTCCAAGGGATACAGTGAACCTGGAGTGAAGCATCGGAATCTATAACTAGTGTCACAGGAATGGTTCAAATCATAGTCAGTAAGAAGAGTCGGTCTTCATGTACTTAAGACAGCATTGTGCCTTTTGTATATAATTCCGGTGCAATTTCTGTGTTTCATCGTCAATAAGAAGGTCCAAGGGAAACAGTAAACCTGAAGTGAAGCATCGGAATCTATAACTAGTGTCACAGGAATGGTTAAAACATAGTCAGTAAGAAGAGTCAGTCTTTTTGTACTTAAGTCAGCATTGTGCCTTTTGTATTTTATTCCGATGTAGTTTCTGTGTTTCATCGTCAATAAAAAGGTCCAAATGATACAGTAAACCTGATGTGAAGCATCGGAATCTATAACTAGTGTCATAGGAATGGTTCAAAACATTGTCAGTAAGATGAGTCAGTCTTCATGTACTTAAGTCGCCATTGTGCCTTTTGTATTTAATTTCAATGCAATTTCTGTGTTTCATCGTCAATAAGAAGGTCGGAGGGATACAGTAAAACCTGAAGTGAAGCATCGGAAACAATAACTAGTGTCATAGGAATGGTTCAAAATATAGACAGTAAGAAGAGTCAGTCTTCTTGTACTTGAGTCGGCATTGTGCCTTTTGTATTAAATTCCGATGCATTTTCTGTGTTTCATCGTCAATAAGAAGGTCCAAGGGATACAGTAAACCTGAAGTCAAGCATCAGAATCTATAACTAGTGTCACAGGAATGGTTCAAAACATAGTCAGTACTTAAGTCGGCATTGTGCCTTTTGTATTTCATTGCGATGCAATTTCTGTGTTTCATCGTCAATAAGAAGGTCCAAGGGATACAGTAAACCTGAAGTGAAGCATCGGAATCTATAACTACTGTCACAGGAATGGTTCAAATCATAGTCAGTAAGATGAGTCAGTCTTCATGTACTTAAGTCGCCATTGTGCCTTTTGTATTTAATTCCGACGCAATTTCTGTGTTTCATCGTCAATAAGAAGGTCAGAGGGATACAGTAAACCTGAAGTGAAGCATCGGAATCAATAACTAGTGTCATAGGAGTGGTTCAAGACATAGGCAGTAAGAAGAGTCAGTCTTCTAGTACTTGAGTCGCCATTCTGCCTTTTGTATTAAATTCCGATGCAATTTCTGTGTTTCATCGTCAATAAGAAGGTCCTAGGGATACAGTAATCCTGAAGTCAAGCATCGGAATCTATAACTAGTGTCACAGGAATGGTTTAAAACATAGACAATAAGAAGATTCAGTCTTTTTGTACTTAAGTCAGCATTGTGCCTTTTGTATTTTATTCCGATGTAGTTTCTGTGTTTCATCGTCAATAAAAAGGTCCAAATGATACAGTAAACCTGATGTGAAGCATCGGAATCTATAACTAGTGTCATAGGAATGGTTCAAAGCATTGTCAGTAAGATGAGTCAGTCTTCATGTACTTAATTCGCCATTGTGCCTTTTGTAATTAATTTCAATGCAATTTCTGTGTTTCATCGTCAATAAGAAGGTCGGAGGGATACAGTAAAACCTGAAGTGAAGCATCGGAATCAATAACTAGTGTCATAGGAATGGTTCAAAATATAGACAGTAAGAAGAGTCAGTCTTCTTGTACTTGAGTCGGCATTGTGCCTTTTGTATTAAATTCCGATGCATTTTCTGTGTTTCATCGTCAATAAGAAGGTCCAAGGGATACAGTAAACTTGAAGTCAAGCATCGGAATCTATAACTAGTGTCACAGGAATGGTTCAAAACATAGTCAGTACTTAAGTCGGCATTGTGCCTTTTGTATTTCATTGCGATGCAATTTCTGTGTTTCATCGTCAATAAGAAGGTCCAAGGGATACAGTAAACCTGAACTAAAGCATCGGAAACAATAACTAGTGTCATAGGAATGGTTCAAAATATAGACAGTAAGAAGAGTCAGTCTTCTAGTACTTGAGCCGGCATTGTGCCTTTTGTATTAAACTCCGATGCAACTTCTGTGTTTCATCGTTAATAAGAAGGTCCAAGGGATACAGTAAAATTGAAGTGAAGCATCGGAATCTATAACTAGTGTCATAGGAATGGTTCAAAACATAGACAGTAAGAAGAGTCAGTATTCTTGTGGTTGA
Organism: Schistocerca americana; assembly: GCF_021461395.2. Taxonomy (NCBI): domain Eukaryota; kingdom Metazoa; phylum Arthropoda; class Insecta; order Orthoptera; family Acrididae; genus Schistocerca; species Schistocerca americana. The sequence continues at coordinate 12,776,058 of NC_060121.1, read as the reverse complement.
GTCGGCATTGTGCCTTTTGTATTTGATTCCGATGCAATTTCTGTGTTTCATCGTCAATAAGAAGGTCCAAGGGATACAGTAAACTTAAAGTGAAGCATCGGAATCGATAACTAGTGTCAGTGGAATGGTTCAAAGCATAGACAGTAAGAAGAGTCAGTCTTTTTGTACTTAAGTCGGCATTGTGCGTTTTGTATTTTATTCCAGTGCAATTTCTGTGTTTCATCGTCATTAAGAAGGTCAGAGGGATACAGAAACCTGAAGTGAAGCATCGGACTCTATAACTAATGTCACATGAATGGTTCAAAACATAGTCAGTAAGAAGAGTCAGTCTTTTTGTTCTTAAGTCGGCCTTGTGCCTTTTGTTTTTAATTCCGATGCAATTTCTGTGTTTCATCGTCAATAAGAAGGTCCAAGGAATACAGTTAACCTGGAGTGAAGCATCGGAATCTATAACTAGTGTCACAGCAATGGTTCAAAACATAGTCAGTAAGAAGAGTCGGTCTTCATGTACTTAAGTCAGCATTGTGCCTTTTGTATATAATTCCGGTGCAATTTCTGTGTTTCATCGTCAATAAGAAGGTCCAAGGGGAACAGTAAACCTGAAGTGAAGCATCGGAATCTATAACTAGTGTCACAGGAATGGTTCAAAACATAGTCAGTAAGAAGAGTCAGTCTTCTTGTCCTTAAGTCGGCATTGTGCCTTTTGTATTTAATTCCGATGCATTTTCTGTGTTTCATCGTCAATAAGAAGGTCCAACTGATACAGTAAACCTGGAGTGAAGCACCGGAATCTATAACTAGTGTCACAGGAATCGTTCAAAACATAGACAGTAAGAAGATACAGACTTGTTGTACTTAAGTCGGCATTGTTTCTTTTGTATTTAGTTCCGATACTATTTCTGTGTTTCATCGACAATAAGAAGGTCCAAGGGATACAGTAAACTTGAAGTGAAGCATCGGAATCTATAACTAGTGTCACAGGAATGGTTCAAAACATAGACAGTAAGGAGAGTCAGTCTTCTTGTACATAAGTCGGCATTGTGCCTTTTGTATTTCATTCCGGTGCAATTTCTGTGTTTCATCGTCAATAAGAAGGACAGAGGAATACAGTAAACCTGAAGTGAAGCATCGGAATCTATAACTAGTGTCGCAGGAATGGTTCAAAACATAGACAGTAAGGAGAGTCAGTCTTCTTGTCCTTAAGTCGGCATTCTGCCTTTTGTATTAAATTCCGATGCAATTTCTGTGTTTCATCGTCAATAAGAAGGTCCTAGGGATGCAGTAATCCTGAAGTCAAGCATCGGAATCTATAACTAGTGTCACAGAAATGGTTCAAAACATAGACAATATGAAGGTTCAGTCTTTTTGTACTTAAGTCAGCATTGTGCCTTTTGTATTTAATTCCGATGTAGTTTCTGTGATTCATCGTCAATAAAAAGGTCCAAATGATACAGTAAACCTGAAGTGAAGCATCGGAATCTATAACTAGTGTCATAGGAATGGTTCAAAACATTGTCAGTAAGATGAGTCAGTCTTCATGTACTTAAGTCGCCATTGTGCCTTTTTTTATTTAATTCCAATGCAATTTCTGTGTTTCATCGTCAATAAGAAGGTCAGAGGGATACAGTAAAACCTGAAGTGAAGCATCGGAATCAATAACTAGTGTCATAGCAATGGTTCAAAACATAGACAGTAAGAAGAGTCAGTCTTCTTGTACTTGAGTCGGCATTGTGCCTATTGTATTAAATTCCTATTCAATTTCTGTGTTTCATCGTCAATAATAAGGTCCAAGGAATTCAGTAAACCTGAAGTCAAGCATCGGAATCTATAACTAGTGTCACAGGAATGGTTCAAAACATAGTCAGTACTTAAGTCTGCATTGCACATTTTGTATTTCATTCTGATGCAATTCCTGTGTTTCATCGTCAATAAGAAGGTCCAAGGGATACAGTAAACCTGAACTAAAGCATCGGAATCTATAACTAGTGTCACAGGAATGGTTCAAAACATAGTCAGTAAGATGAGTCAGTCATCGTGTACTTAAGTCGCCATTGTGCCTTTTGTATTTAATTCCGACGCAATTTCTGTGTTTCATCGTCAATAAGAAGGTCAGAGGGATACAGTAAACCTGAAGTGAAGCATCGGAATCAATAACTAGTGTCATAGGAATGGTTCAAGACATAGACAGTAAGAAGAGTCAGTCTTCTAGTACTTGAGCCGGCATTGTGCCTTTTGTATTAAATTCCGATGCAATTTCTGTGTTTCATCGTCAATAAGAAGGTCCAAGGGATACAGTAAACCTGAAGTCAAGCATCGGAATCTATAACTAGTGTCACAGGAATGGTTCAAAACATAGTCAGTACTTAGGTCGAAATTGTGCTTTTGTATTTCATTCCGATGCAATTTCTGTGTTTCATCGTCAATAAGAAGGTCCAAGGTATACAGTAAACCTGACGTGAGGCATCGGACTCTATAACTAATGTCACATGAATGGTTCAAAACATAGTCAGTAAGAAGAGTCAGTCTTCTTGTTCTTAAGTCGGCCTTGTGCCTTTTGTATTTAATTCCGATGCAATTTCTGTGTTTCATCGTCAATAAGAAGGTCCCAGGGATACAGTTAACCTGGAGTGAAGCATCGGAATCTATAACTAGTGTCACAGGATTGGTTCAAAACATAGTCAGTAAGAAGGGTCGGTCTTCATGTACTTAAGTCAGCATTGTGCCTATTGTATATAATTCAGGTGCAATTTCTGTGTTTCATCGTCAATAATAAGGTCCAAGGGAAACACTAAACCTGAAGTGAAGCATCGGAATCTATAACTAGTGTCACAGGAATGGTTCAAAACATAGTCAGTAAGAAGAGTCGGTCTTCATGTACTTATGTCGGCATTGTGTCTTTTGTATTTAATTCCAGTGCAATTTCTGTGTTTCAACGTCAATAAGAAGGTCCAAGGGATACAGTACACCTGGAGTGAAGCATTGGAATCAATAACTAGTGTCACAGGAATCGTTCAAAACATAGTCAGTAAGAAGAGTCGGTCGTCATGTACTTAAGTCGGCATTGTGCCTTTTGTATTTAATTCCGATGCAATTTCTGTGTTCCTTCGACAATAAGAAGGTCCAAGGGATACAGTAAACCTGAAGTGAAGCATCGGAATCAGTATCTAGTGTCATAGGAATGGTTCAAAACATAGACCGTAAGAAGAGTCAGTCTTCTTGTACTTGAGTCGGCATTGTGCCTTTTGTATTAACTTCCGATGCAATTTCTGCGTTTCATCGTCAATAAGAAGGTCCAAGGGATACAGTAAACCTGGAGTGAAGCATAGGAATTTATAACTAGTGTCAGAAAAATGGGTCAAATCATAGTCAGTACTTAAGTCGGCATTGTGCCTTTTGTATTTCATTCCGATGCAAATGCTTTGTTTCATCGTCAATAAGAAGGTCCAAGGGATACAGTAAACCTGAAGTGAAGTATCGGAATCTATAACTAGTGTCACAGGAATGGGTCAAAACATAGTCAGTAAGAACAGTCAGTCTTCTTGTTCTTAAGTCGGCCTTGTGCCTTTTGTATTTCATTCCGATGCAATTTCTGTGTTTCATCGTCAATAAGAAGGTCCAAGGGATACAGTATACCTGAACTGAAGCATCGGAATCTATAACTAGTGTCACAGGAATGGTTCAAAACATAGTCAGTAAGATGAGTCAGTCTCCATGTACTTAAGTCGCCATTGTGCCTTTTGTATTTAATTAAGACGCAATTTCTGTGTTTCATCCGCAATAAGACGGTCAGAGGGATACAGTTAACCTGAAGTGAAGCATCGGAATCAATAACTAGTGTCATAGGAATGGTTCAAGACATAGACAGTAAGAAGAGTCAGTCTTCTAGTACTTGAGCCGGCATTGTGCCTTTTGTATTAAATTCCGATGCAATTTCTGTGTTTCATCGTCAATAAGAAGGTCCAAGGGATACAGTAAACCTGAAGACAAGCATCGGAATCTATAACTAGTGTCACAGGAATGGTTCAAAACATAGTCAGTACTTAGGTCGGCATTGTGCCTTTTGTACTTCATTCCGATGCAATTTCTGTGTTTCATCGTCAATAAGAAGGTCCAAGGTATACAGTAAACCTGAAGTGAAGCATCGAAATCTATAACTAGTGTCACAAGAATGGTTCAAAACACAGTCAGAAAGAAGAGTCAGTCTTCCTGTACTGAAGTCGGCATTGTGCCTTTTGTATTTAATTCCGATGCAACTTCTGTGTTTCATCGTTAATAAGAAGTTCCAAGGGATACAGTAAACCTGAAGTGAAGCATCGGAATCTATAACTAGTGTCATAGGAATGGTTCAAAACATAGCCAGTAAGAAGAGTCAGTATTCTTGTACTTGAGTCGGCATTGTGCCTTTTGTATATTATTCCGATGCAATTTCTGTGTTTCATCGTCAATAAGAAATTCCAAGGGATACAGTAAACCTAAAGTGAAGCATCGGAATCGATAACTAGTGTCAATGGAATGGTTCAAGACATAGACAGTAAGAAGAGTCAGTCTTCTAGTACTTGAGCCGGCATTGTGCCTTTTGTATTAAATTCCGATGCAATTTCTGTGTTTCATCGTCAATAAGAAGGTCCAAGGGATACAGTAAACCTGAAGACAAGCATCGGAATCTATAACTAGTGTCACAGGAATGGTTCAAAACATAGTCAGTACTTAGATCGGCATTGTGCCTTTTGTACTTCATTCCGATGCAATTTCTGTGTTTCATCGTCAATAAGAAGGTCCAAGGTATACAGTAAACCTGAAGTGAAGCATCGAAATCTATAACTAGTGTCACAAGAATGGTTCAAAACACAGTCAGAAAGAAGAGTCAGTCTTCCTGTACTGAAGTCGGCATTGTGCCTTTTGTATTTAATTCCGATGCAACTTCTGTGTTTCATCGTTAATAAGAAGTTCCAAGGGATACAGTAAACCTGAAGTGAAGCATCGGAATCTATAACTAGTGTCATAGGAATGGTTCAAAACATAGCCAGTAAGAAGAGTCAGTATTCTTGTACTTGAGTCGGCATTGTGCCTTTTGTATATTATTCCGATGCAATTTCTGTGTTTCATCGTCAATAAGAAATTCCAAGGGATACAGTAAACCTAAAGTGAAGCATCGGAATCGATAACTAGTGTCAATGGAATGGTTCAAAACATAGACAGTAAGAAGAGTCAGTCATCTTGTACTTAAGTCGGCATTTTGCGTTTTGTATTTAATTCCAGTGCAATCTCTGTGTTTCATCGTCATTAAGGTCAGAGGGACACAGTGAACCTGGAGTGAAGCATCGGACTCTATAACTAATGTCACATGAATGGTACAAAACATAGTCGGTAAGAAGAATCAGTCTTCTTGTTCTTAAGTCGGCCTAGTGCATTTTGTATTTCATTCCGATGCAATTTCTGTGTTTCATCGTCAATAAGAAGGTCCTAGGGATACAGTATACCTGAACTGAAGCATCGGAATCTATAACTAGTGTCACAGGAATGGTTCAAAACATAGTCAGTAAGATGGGTCAGTCTTCATGTACTTAAGTCGCCATTGTGCCTTTTGTATTTAATTCCGACGCAATTTCTGTGTTTCATCGTCAATAAGAAGGTCAGAGGGATACAGTAAACCTGAAGTGAAGCATCGGAATCAATAACTAGTGTCATAGGAATGGTTCAAGACATAGACAGTAAGAAGAGTCAGTCTACTAGTACTTGAGCCGGCATTGTGAATTTTGTATTAAATTCCGATGCAATTTCTGTGTTTCATCGGCAATAAGAAGGTCCAAGGGATACAGTAAACCTGAAGACAAGCATCGGAATCTATAACTAGTGTCACAGGAATGGTTCAAAACATAGTCAATACTTAGGTCGGCATTGTGCCTTTTGTATTTCATTCCGATGCAACTTCTGTGTTTCATCGTCAATAAGTAGGTCCAAGGTACACAGTAAACCTGAAGTGAAGCATCGAAATCTATAACTAGTGTCACAGGAATGGTTCAAAACATAGTCAGAAAGAAGAGTCAGTCTTCCTGTACTGAAGTCGGCATTGTGCCTTTTGTATTTAATTCCGATGCAACTTCTGTGTTTCATCGTTAATAAGAAGGTCCAAGGGATACAGTAAACCTGAATTGAAGCATCGGAATCTATAACTAGTGTCATAGGAATGGTTCAAAGCATAGACAGTGAGAGGAGTCAGTATTCTTGTACTTGAGTCGGCATTGTGCCTTTTGTATTTGTTTCCGATGCAATTTCTGTGTTTCATCGTCAATAAGAAATTCCAAGGGATACAGTAAACCTAAAGTGAACCATCGGAATCGATAACTAGTGTCAATGGAATGGTTCAATACATAGACAGGAAGAAGAGTCAGTCTTCTTGTACTTAAGTCGGCATTGTGCGTTTTGTATTTAATTCCAGTGCAAATTCTGTGTTTCATCGTCATTAAGAAGGTCAGAGGGACACAGTGAACCTGGAGTGAAGCATCGGACTCTATAACTAATGTCACATGAATGGTACAAAACATAGTCAATAAGAAGAGTCAGTCTTCTTGTTCTTAAGTCGGCCTTGTGCCTTTTGTATTTAATTCCGATGCAATTTCTATGTTTCATCGTCAATAAGATGGTACAAGGGATACGGTATACCTGAAGTGAAGCATCGGAATCAATAACTAGTGTCATAGGAATGGTTCAAGACATAGACAGTAAGAAGAGTCAGTTTTCTAGTACTTGAGCTGGCAATGTGCTTTTTGTATTAAATTCCGATGCAATTTCTGTGTTTCATCGTCAATAAGAAGATCCAAGGGATACAGTAAACCTGATATCAAGCATCGGAATCTATAACTAGTGTCACAGGAATGGTTCAAAGCATAGACAATAAGAAGATTCAGTGTTTTTGTACTTAAGTCAGCATTGTTCCGTTTGTATTTAATTCCGATGTAGTTTCTGTGTTTCATCGTCAATAAAAAGGTCCAAATGATACAGTAAACCTGAAGTGAAGCGTCGGAATCTATAACTTGTGTCATAGGAATGGTTCAAAACATTGTCAGTAAGATGAGAAGTCTTCATGTACTTCTGTCGCCATTGTGCCTTTTGTATTTACTTCCAATGCAATTTCTGTGTTTCATCGTCAATAAGAAGGTCAGAGGGACACAGTAAAACCTGAAGTGAATCATCGGAATCAATAACTAGTGTCATAGGAATGGTTCAAAACATAGACAGTAAGAAGAGTCAGTCTACTTGTACTTGAGTCGGCATTGTGCCTTTTGTATTAAATTTCCGATGCAATTTCTGTGTTTCATCGTCAATAAGAAGGTCCAAGGGATACAGTAAACCTGAAGTCAAGCATCGTAATCTATAACTAGTGTCACAGGAATTGCTCAAAACATAGTCAGTACTTAGGTCGGCATTGTGCCTTTTGTATTTCATTCCGATGCAATTTCTGTGTTTCATCGTCAATAAGAAGGTCCAAGGTATACAGTAAACCTGAAGTGAAGCATCGACATCTATAACTAGTGTCACAGGAACGGTTCAAAACATAGTCAGAAAGAAGAGTCAGTCTTCCTGTACTGAAGTCGGCATTGTGCCTTTTGTATTTGATTCCGATGCAATTTCTGTGTTTCATCGTCAATAAGAAATTCCAAGGGATACAGTAAACCTAAAGTGAAGCATCCGAACCGATAACTAGTGTCAATGGAATGGTTCAAAACATAGACAGTAAGAAGAGTCAGTCTTCTTGAACTTAAGTCGGCATTGTGCCTTTTGTATTTAATTCCGACGCAATTTCTGTGTTTCACCGTCAATAAGACGGTCAGAGGGATACAGTAAACCTGAAGTGAAGCATCGGTATTAATAACTAGTGTCATAGGAATGGTTCAAGACATAGACAGTAAGAAGAGTCAGTCTTCTAGTACTTGAGCCGGCATTGTGCCTTTTGTATTAAATTCTGATGCAATTTCTGTGTTTCATCGTCAATAAAAAGGTCCAAGGGATACAGTAAACCTGAAGTCAAGCATCGGAATCTATAACTAGTGTCACAGGAATGGTTCAAAACATAGTCAGTACTTAGGTCGGAATTGTGCCTTTTGTATTTCATTCCGATGCAATTTCTGTGTTTCATCATCAATAAGAAGGTTCAAGGTATACAGTAAACCTGAAGTGAAGCATCGAAATCTATAACTAGCGTCACAGGAATGGTTCAAAACATAGTCAGGAAGAAGAGTCAGTCTTCCTGTACTGAAGTCGGCATTGTGCCTTTTGTATTTAATTCCGATGCAGCTTCTGTGTTTCATCGTTAATAAGAAGGTCCAAGGGATAAAGTAAACCTGAAGTGAAGCATCGGAATCTATAACTAGTGTCATAGGAATGGTTCAAAACATTGACAATAAGAAGAGTCAGTAATCTTGTACTTGAGTTGGAATTGTGCCTTTTGTATTTGATTCCGATGCAATTTCTGTGTTTCATCGTCAATAAGAAATTCCAAGGCATACAGTAAACCTAAAGTGAAGCATCGGAATCGATAACTAGTGTCAATGGAATGGTTCAAAACATAGACGGTAAGAAGAGTCAGTTTTCTTGTACTTAAGTCGGCATTGTGCGTTTTGTATTTAATTCCAGTGCAATTTCTGTGTTTCATCGTCATTAAGAAGGTCAGAGGGACACAGTGAACCTGGAGTGAAGCATCGGACTCTATAACTAATGTCACATGAATGGTACAAAACATAGTCAGTAAGAAGAGTCAGTCTTCTTGTACTTAAGTCGGCCTTGGGCCTTTTGTATTTCATTCCGATGCAATTTCTGTGTTTCATCGTCAATAAGAAGGTCCAAGGGATACAGTATACCTGAACTGAAGCATCGGAATCTATAACTAGTGTCACAGGAATGGTTCAAAATATAGTCAGTGAGATGAGTCAGTCTCATGTACTTAAGTCGCAATTGTGCCTTTTGTATTTAATTCCGACGCAATTTCTGTGTTTCATCGTCAATAAGAAGGTCAGAGGGATACAGTAAACCTGAAGTGAAGCATCGGAATCAATAACTAGTGTCATAGGAATGGTTCAAGACATAGACAGTAAGAAGAGTCAGTCTTCTAGCACTTGAGCCGGCATTGTGCCTTTTGTATTTCATTCCGATGCAATTTCTGTGTTTCATCGTCAATAAGAAGGTCCAAGGTATACAGTAAACCTGTAGTGAAGCATCGAAATCTATAACTAGTGTCACAGGAACGGTTCAAAACATAGTCAGAAAGAAGAGTCAGTCTTCCTGTACTGAAGTCGGCATTGTGCCTTTTGTTTTTAATTCCGATGCAACTTCTGTGTTTCATCGTTAATAAGAAGGTCCAAATGATACAGTAAACCTGAAGTGAAGCATCGGAATCTATAACTAGTGTCATAGGAATGGTTCAAAACATAGACAGTAAGAAAAGTCAGTATTCTTGTACTTGAGTCGGCATTGTGCCTTTTGTATTTGATTCCGATGCAATTTCTGTGTTTCATCATTAATAAGAAATTCCAAGGGATACAGTAAACCTAAAGTGAAGCATCGGAATCGATAACTAGTGTCAATGGAATGGTTCAAAACATAGACAGTAAGAAGAGTCAGTCTACTTGTTCTTAAGTCGGCCTTGTGCCTTTTGTATTTAATTCCGATGCAATTTCTGTGTTTCATCGTCAATAAGATGGTACAAGGGGTACAGTTAACCTGGAGTGAAGAATCGGAATCTATAACTAGTGTCACAGGAATGGTTCAAAACATAGTCCGTAAGAAGAGTCGGTCTTTATGTACTTAAGTCAGCATTGTGCCTTTTGTATATAATTCCGATGCAATTTCTGTGTTTCATCGTCAATAAGAAGGTCCAAGGGATACGGTAAACCTGAAGTGCAGCATCGGAATCTATAACTAGTGTCACAGGAATGGTTCAAAACATAGACAGTAAGGAGAGTCAGTCTTCTTGTACTTAAGTCGGCATTGTGCCTTTTGTATTTCATTCCGGTCTAATTTCTGTGTTTCATCGTCAATAAGAAGGTCAGTGGAATACAGTAAACCTGAGGTGATGCATCGGAATCTATAACTAATGTCACAGGAATGGTTCAAAACATAGCTAGGAAGAAGAGTCAGTCTTCTTGTACTTGAGTCGGCATCTGGCTTTTGTATTAAATTCCGATGTAATTTCTGTGTTTCATCATCAATAAGAAGGTCCTAGGGATACAGTAATCCTGAAGTCAAGCATCGGAATTTATAACTAGTGTTACAGGAATGGTTCAAAACATAGACAATAAGAAGATTCAGTCTTTTTGTACTTAAGTCAGCATTGTGCCTTTTGTATTTAATTCCGATGTAGTTTCTGTGTTTCATCGTTAATGAAAAGGTCCAAATGATACAGTAAACCTGAAGTGAAGCATCGGAATCTATAACTGGTGTCAATGGAATGGTTCAAAACATAGACAGTAAGAAGAGTCAGTCTTCTTGTACTTAAGTCGGCATTGTGCCTTTTGTATTTAATTCCGGTGCAATTTCTGTGTTTCATCGTCAATAAGAAGGTCAGGGCGATACAGTAAACCTGAAGTGAAGCATCGGAATCTATAACTAGTGTCATAGGAATGGTTCAAAACATAGACAGTAAGAAGAGTCAGTATTCTTGTACTTGAGTCGGCATTGTGCCTTTTGTATTTGATTCCGATGCAATTTCTGTGTTTCATCGTCAATAAGAAGGTCCAAGGGATACGGTAAACCTAAAGTGAAGCATCGGAATCAATAACTAGTGTCATAGGAATGGTTCAAGACACAGACAGTAAGAAGAGTCAGTGTTCTAGTACTTGAGCCGGCATTGTGGCTTTTGTATTAAATTCCGATGCATTTTCTGTGTTTCATCGTCAATAAGAAGGTCCAAGGGATACAGTAAACCTGAAGGCAAGCATCGGAATCTATAACTAGTGTCACAGGAATGGTTCAAAACATAGTCAGTAAGAAGAGTCGGTCTTCATGTACTTAAGTCAGCATTGTGCCTTTTGTATATAATTCCGGTGCAATTTCTGTGTTTCATCGTCAATAAGAAGGTCCAAGGGATACAGTAAACCTGAAGTGAAGCATCGGAATCTATAACTAGTGTCAGAGGAATGGTTCAAAACATAGACAGTAAGGAGAGTCAGTCTTCTTGTACTTAAGTCGGCATTGTGCCTTTTGTATTTCATTCCGATCTAATTTCTGTGTTTCATCGTCAATAAGACGGTCAGTGGAATACAGTAAACCTGAGGTGAAGCATCGGAATCTATAACTAATGTCACAGGAATGGTTCAAAACATAGCTAGGAAGAAGAGTCAGTCTTCTTGTACTTGAGTCGGCATCTGCCTTTTGTATTAAATTCCGATGCAATTTCTGTGTTTCATCGTCAATAAGAAGGTCCTAGGGATACAGTAATCCTGAAGTCAAGTATCTGAATTTATAACTAGTGTCACAGGACTGGTTCAAAACATAGACAATAATAAGATTCAGTCTTTTTGTACTTAAGTCAGCATTGCGCCTTTTGTATTTAATTCCGATATAGTTTCTGTGTTTCATCGTCAATAAAAAGGTCCAAATGATACAGTTAACCTGAAGTGAAGCATCGGAATCTATAACTGGTGTCAATGGAATGGTTCAAAACATAGACAGTAAGAAGAGTCAGTCTTCTTGTACTTAAGTCGGCATTGTGCCTTTTGTATTTAATTCCGGTGCACTTTCTGTGTTTCATCGTCAATAAGAAGGTCAGAGCGATACAGTAAACCTGAAGTGAAGCATGGGAATCTATAACTACTGTCATAGGAATGGTTCAAAACATAGACAGTAAGAAAAGTCAGTATTCTTGTACTTGAGTCGGCATTGTGCCCTTTGTATTTGATTCCGATGCAATTTCTGTGTTTCATCGTTAATAAGAAATTCCAAGGGATACAGTAAACCTAAAGTGAAGCATCGGAATCGATAACTAGTGCCAATGGAGTGGTTCAAAACATAGACAGTAAGAAGAGTCTGTCTTCTTGTTCTTAAGTCAATAAGAAGGTCCAAGGGATACAGTAAACCTGAAGGCAAGCATCGGAATCTATAACTAGTGTCAGAGGAATGGTTCAAAACATAGACAGTAAGGAGAGTCAGTCTTCTTGTACTTAAGTCGGCATTGTGCCTTTTGTATTTCATTCCGATCTAATTTCTGTGTTTCATCGTCAATAAGAAGGTCAGTGGAATACAGTAAACCTGAGGTGAAGCATCGGAATCTATAACTAATGTCACAGGAATGGTTCAAAACATAGCTAGGAAGAAGAGTCAGTCTTCTTGTACTTGAGTCGGCATCTGCCTTTTGTATTAAATTCCGATGCAATTTCTGTGTTTCATCGTCAATAAGAAGGTCCTAGGGATACAGTAATCCTGAAGTCAAGTATCGGAATTTATAACTAGTGTCACAGGAATGGTTCAAACCATAGACAATAAGAAGATTCAGTCTTTTTGTACTTAAATAAGCATTGTGCCTTTTGTATGTAATTCCGATGTAGTTTCTGTGTTTCATCGTCAATAAAAAGGTCCAAATGATACAGTAAACCTGAAGTGAAGCATCAGAATCTATAACTGGTGTCAATGGAATGGTTCAAAACATAGACAGTAGGAAGAGTCAGTCTTCTTGTACTTAAGTCGGCATTGTGCCTTTTGTATTTAATTCCGGTGCACTTTCTGTGTTTCATCGTCAATAAGAAGGTCAGAGCGATACAGTAAACCTGAAGTGAAGCATCGGAATCTATAACTTGTGTCATAGGAATGGTTAAAAACATAGACAGTAAGAAGAGTCAGTCTTCTTGTCCTTGAGCCGGTATTGTGCCTTTTGTATTTAATTCCGATGCAACTTCTGTGTTTCATCGTTAATAAGAAGGTCCAAGAGATACAGTAAACCTGAAGTGAAGCATCGGAATCTATAACTAATGTCACAGGAATGGTTCAAAACATAGCTAGGAAGAAGAGTCAGTCTTCTTGTACTTGAGTCGGCATCTGCCTTTTGTATTAAATTCCGATGCAATTTCTGTGTTTCATCGTCAATAAGAAGGTCCTAGGGATACAGTAATCCTGAAGTCAAGCATCGGAATTTATAACTAGTGTCACAGGAATGGTTCAAAACATAGACAATAAGAAGATTCAGTCTTTTTGTACTTAAGACAGCATTGTGCCTTTTATATTTAATACCGATGTAGTTTCTGTGCTTCATCGTCAATAAAAAGGTCCAAATGATACAGTAAACCTGAAGTGAAGCATCGGAATCTATAACTGGTGTCAATGGAATGGTTCAAAACATAGACAGTAAGAAGAGTCAGTCTTCTTGTACTTAAGTCGGCATTGTGCCTTTTGTATTTAATTCCGGTGCACTTTCTGTGTTTCATCGTCAATAAGAAGGTCAGAGCGATACAGTAAACGTGAAGTGAAGCATCGGAATCTGTAACTTGTGTCGAAGGAATGGTTAAAAACATAGACAGTAAGAAGAGTCAGTCTTCTTGTTCTTGAGTCGGTATTGTGCCTTTTGTATTTAATTCCGATGCAACTTCTGTGTTTCATCGTTAATAAGAAGGTCCAAGAGATACAGTAAACCTGAAGTGAAGCATCGGAATCTATAACTAGTGTCATAGGAATGGTTCAAAACATAGACAGTAAGAAGAGTCAGTGTTCTTGTACTTGCGTCGGCATTGTGCCTTTTGTATTTGATTCCGATGCAATTTCTGTGTTTCATCGTCAATAAGAAGGTCCAAGGGATACAGTAAACCTAAAGTGAAGCATCGGAATCGATAACTAGTGTCAATGGAATGGTTCAAAGCATAGACTGTAAGAAGAGTCAGTCTTCTTGTACTTAAGTCGGCATTGTGCGTTTTGTATTTTATTCCAGTGCAATTTCTGTGTTTCATCGTCATTAAGAAGGTCAGAGGGATACAGTAAACCTGAAGTGAAGCATCGGACTCTTTAACTAATGTCACATGAATGGTTCAAAACATAGTCAGTAAGAAGAGTCAGTCTTCTTGTTCATAAGTCGGCCTTGTGCCTTTTGTATTTATTTCCGATGCAATTTCTGTGTTTCATCGTCAATAAGAAGGTCCAAGGGATACAGTGAACCTGGAGTGAAGCATCGGAATCTATAACTAGTGTCACAGGAATGGTTCAAATCATAGTCAGTAAGAAGAGTCGGTCTTCATGTACTTAAGACAGCATTGTGCCTTTTGTATATAATTCCGGTGCAATTTCTGTGTTTCATCGTCAATAAGAAGGTCCAAGGGAAACAGTAAACCTGAAGTGAAGCATCGGAATCTATAACTAGTGTCACAGGAATGGTTAAAACATAGTCAGTAAGAAGAGTCAGTCTTTTTGCACTTAAGTCAGCATTGTGCCTTTTGTATTTTATTCCGATGTAGTTTCTGTGTTTCATCGTCAATAAAAAGGTCCAAATGATACAGTAAACCTGATGTGAAGCATCGGAATCTATAACTAGTGTCATAGGAATGGTTCAAAACATTGTCAGTAAGATGAGTCAGTCTTCATGTACTTAAGTCGCCATTGTGCCTTTTGTATTTAATTTCAATGCAATTTCTGTGTTTCATCGTCAATAAGAAGGTCGGAGGGATACAGTAAAACCTGAAGTGAAGCATCGGAAACAATAACTAGTGTCATAGGAATGGTTCAAAATATAGACAGTAAGAAGAGTCAGTCTTCTTGTACTTGAGTCGGCATTGTGCCTTTTGTATTAAATTCCGATGCATTTTCTGTGTTTCATCGTCAATAAGAAGGTCCAAGGGATACAGTAAACCTGAAGTCAGGCATCAGAATCTATAACTAGTGTCACAGGAATGGTTCAAAACATAGTCAGTACTTAAGTCGGCATTGTGCCTTTTGTATTTCATTGCGATGCAATTTCTGTGTTTCATCGTCAATAAGAAGGTCCAAGGGATACAGTAAACCTGAAGTGAAGCATCGGAATCTATAACTACTGTCACAGGAATGGTTCAAATCACAGTCAGTAAGATGAGTCAGTCTTCATGTACTTAAGTCGCCATTGTGCCTTTTGTATTTAATTCCGACGCAATTTCTGTGTTTCATCGTCAATAAGAAGGTCAGAGGGATACAGTAAACCTGAAGTGAAGCATCGGAATCAATAACTAGTGTCATAGGACTGGTTCAAGACATAGGCAGTAAGAAGAGTCAGTCTTCTAGTACTTGAGTCGCCATTCTGCCTTTTGTATTAAATTCCGATGCAATTTCTGTGTTTCATCGTCAATAAGAAGGTCCTAGGGATACAGTAATCCTGAAGTCAAGCATCGGAATCTATAACTAGTGTCACAGGAATGGTTTAAAACATAGACAATAAGAAGATTCAGTCTTTTTGTACTTAAGTCAGCATTGTGCCTTTTGAATTTTATTCCGATGTAGTTTCTGTGTTTCATCGTCAATAAAAAGGTCCAAATGATACAGTAAACCTGATGTGAAGCATCGGAATCTATAACTAGTGTCATAGGAATGGTTCAAAGCATTGTCAGTAAGATGAGTCAGTCTTCATGTACTTAATTCGCCATTGTGCCTTTTGTAATTAATTTCAATGCAATTTCTGTGTTTCATCGTCAATAAGAAGGTCGGAGGGATACAGTAAAACCTGAAGTGAAGCATCGGAATCAATAACTAGTGTCATAGGAATGGTTCAAAATATAGACAGTAAGAAGAGTCAGTCTTCTTGTACTTGAGTCGGCATTGTGCCTTTTGTATTAAATTCCGATGCATTTTCTGTGTTTCATCGTCAATAAGAAGGTCCAAGGGATACAGTAAACTTGAAGTCAAGCATCGGAATCTATAACTAGTGTCACAGGAATGGTTCAAAACATAGTCAGTACTTAAGTCGGCATTGTGCCTTTTGTATTTCATTGCGATGCAATTTCTGTGTTTCATCGTCAATAAGAAGGTCCAAGGGATACAGTAAACCTGAACTAAAGCATCGGAAACAATAACTAGTGTCATAGGAATGGTTCAAAATATAGACAGTAAGAAGAGTCAGTCTTCTAGTACTTGAGCCGGCATTGTGCCTTTTGTATTAAACTCCGATGCAACTTCTGTGTTTCATCGTTAATAAGAAGGTCCAAGGGATACAGTAAAAATGAAGTGAAGCATCGGAATCTATAACTAGTGTCATAGGAATGGTTCAAAACATAGACAGTAAGAAGAGTCAGTATTCTTGTGGTTGAGTCGGCATTGTGCCTTTTGTATTTGATTCCGATGCAATTTCTGTGTTTCATCGTCAATAAGAAGGTCCAAGGGATACAGTAAACTTAAAGTGAAGCATCGGAATCGATAACTAGTGTCAGTGGAATGGTTCAAAGCATAGACAGTAAGAAGAGTCAGTCTTTTTGTACTTAAGTCGGCATTGTGCGTTTTGTATTTTATTCCAGTGCAATTTCTGTGTTTCATCGTCATTAAGAAGGTCAGAGGGATACAGAAACCTGAAGTGAAGCATCGGACTCTATAACTAATGTCACATGAATGGTTCAAAACATAGTCAGTAAGAAGAGTCAGTCTTTTTGTTCTTAAGTCGGCCTTGTGCCTTTTGTTTTTAATTCCGATGCAATTTCTGTGTTTCATCGTCAATAAGAAGGTCCAAGGAATACAGTTAACCTGGAGTGAAGCATCGGAATCTATAACTAGTGTCACAGCAATGGTTCAAAACATAGTCAGTAAGAGGAGTCGGTCTTCATGTACTTAAGTCAGCATTGTGCCTTTTGTATATAATTCCGGTGCAATTTCTGTGTTTCATCGTCAATAAGAAGGTCCAAGGGGAACAGTAAACCTGAAGTGAAGCATCGGAATCTATAACTAGTGTCACAGGAATGGTTCAAAACATAGTCAGTAAGAAGAGTCAGTCTTCTTGTCCTTAAGTCGGCATTGTGCCTTTTGTATTTAATTCCGATGCATTTTCTGTGTTTCATCGTCAATAAGAAGGTCCAACTGATACAGTAAACCTGGAGTGAAGCACCGGAATCTATAACTAGTGTCACAGGAATCGTTCAAAACATAGACAGTAAGAAGATACAGACTTGTTGTACTTAAGTCGGCATTGTTTCTTTTGTATTTAGTTCCGATACTATTTCTGTGTTTCATCGACAATAAGAAGGTCCAAGGGATACAGTAAACTTGAAGTGAAGCATCGGAATCTATAACTAGTGTCACAGGAATGGTTCAAAACATAGACAGTAAGGAGAGTCAGTCTTCTTGTACATAAGTCGGCATTGTGCCTTTTGTATTTCATTCCGGTGCAATTTCTGTGTTTCATCGTCAATAAGAAGGACAGAGGAATACAGTAAACCTGAAGTGAAGCATCGGAATCTATAACTAGTGTCGCAGGAATGGTTCAAAACATAGACAGTAAGGAGAGTCAGTCTTCTTGTCCTTAAGTCGGCATTCTGCCTTTTGTATTAAATTCCGATGCAATTTCTGTGTTTCATCGTCAATAAGAAGGTCCTAGGGATGCAGTAATCCTGAAGTCAAGCATCGGAATCTATAACTAGTGTCACAGAAATGGTTCAAAACATAGACAATATGAAGGTTCAGTCTTTTTGTACTTAAGTCAGCATTGTGCCTTTTGTATTTAGTTCCGATACTATTTCTGTGTTTCATCGTCAATAAGAAGGTCAGAGATATACAGTAAAACCTGAAGTGAAGCATCGGAATCAATAACTAGTGTCATAGCAATGGTTCAAAACATAGACAGTAAGAAGAGTCAGTCTTCTTGTACTTGAGTCGGCATTGTGCCTATTGTATTAAATTCCTATTCAATTTCTGTGTTTCATCGTCAATAATAAGGTCCAAGGAATTCAGTAAACCTGAAGTCAAGCATCGGAATCTATAACTAGTGTCACAGGAATGGTTCAAAACATAGTCAGTACTTAAGTCTGCATTGCACCTTTTGTATTTCATTCCGATGCAATTCCTGTGTTTCATCGTCAATAAGAAGGTCCAAGGGATACAGTAAACCTGAACTAAAGCATCGGAATCTATAACTAGTGTCACAGGAATGGTTCAAAACATAGTCAGTAAGATGAGTCAGTCTTCGTGTACTTAAGTCGCCATTGTGCCTTTTGTATTTAATTCCGACGCAATTTCTGTGTTTCATCGTCAATAAGAAGGTCAGAGGGATACAGTAAACCTGAAGTGAAGCATCGGAATCAATAACTAGTGTCACAGGAATGGTTCAAGACATAGACAGTAAGAAGAGTCAGTCTTCAAGTACTTGAGCCGGCATTGTGCCTTTTGTATTAAATTCCGATGCAATTTCTGTGTTTCATCGTCAATAAGAAGGTCCAAGGGATACAGTAAACCTGAAGTCAAGCATCGGAATCTATAACTAGTGTCACAGGAATGGTTCAAAACATAGTCAGTACTTAGGTCGAAATTGTGCTTTTGTATTTCATTCCGATGCAATTTCTGGGTTTCATCGTCAATAAGAAGGTCCAAGGTATACAGTAAACCTGACGTGAGGCATCGGACTCTATAACTAATGTCACATGAATGGTTCAAAACATAGTCAGTAAGAAGAGTCAGTCTTCTTGTTCTTAAGTCGGCCTTGTGCCTTTTGTATTTAATTCCGATGCAATTTCTGTGTTTCATCGTCAATAAGAAGGTCCCAGGGATACAGTTAACCTGGAGTGAAGCATCGGAATCTATAACTAGTGTCACAGGATTGGTTCAAAACATAGTCAGTAAGAAGGGTCGGTCTTCATGTACTTAAGTCAGCATTGTGCCTATTGTATATAATTCAGGTGCAATTTCTGTGTTTCATCGTCAATAATAAGGTCCAAGGGAAACACTAAACCTGAAGTGAAGCATCGGAATCTATAACTAGTGTCACAGGAATGGTTCAAAACATAGTCAGTAAGAAGAGTCGGTCTTCATGTACTTATGTCGGCATTGTGTCTTTTGTATTTAATTCCAGTGCAATTTCTGTGTTTCAACGTCAATAAGAAGGTCCAAGGGATACAGTACACCTGGAGTGAAGCATTGGAATCAATAACTAGTGTCACAGGAATCGTTCAAAACATAGTCAGTAAGAAGAGTCGGTCGTCATGTACTTAAGTCGGCATTGTGCCTTTTGTATTTAATTCCGATGCAATTTCTGTGTTCCTTCGACAATAAGAAGGTCCAAGGGATACAGTAAACCTGAAGTGAAGCATCGGAATCAGTATCTAGTGTCATAGGAATGGTTCAAAACATAGACCGTAAGAAGAGTCAGTCTTCTTGTACTTGAGTCGGCATTGTGCCTTTTGTATTAACTTCCGATGCAATTTCTGCGTTTCATCGTCAATAAGAAGGTCCAAGGGATACAGTAAACCTGGAGTGAAGCATAGGAATTTATAACTAGTGTCAGAGGAATGGGTCAAATCATAGTCAGTACTTAAGTCGGCATTGTGCCTTTTGTATTTCATTCCGATGCAAATGCTTTGTTTCATCGTCAATAAGAAGGTCCAAGGGATACAGTAAACCTGAAGTGAAGTATCGGAATCTATAACTAGTGTCACAGGAATGGGTCAAAACATAGTCAGTAAGAAGAGTCAGTGTTCATGTAATTAAGTCGCCATTGTGCCTTTTGTATTTAATTCCGCTGCAATTTCTGTGTTTCATCGTCAACAAGAAGGTCAGGCGGATACAGTAAAACTGAAGTGAAGCATCGGAATCAATAAGTAGTGTCATAGGAATGGTTAAAAACATTGACAGTAAGAAGAGTAAGCCATCTTGTACATGAGTCGGCATTGTGCCTTTTGTATTTAATACCGATGCAACTTCCGTGTTTTATCTTAAATAAGAAGGTCCAAGGGAAACAGTAAACCTGAAGTGAAGCATCGGAATCTATAACTAGTGTCATAGGAATGGTTCAAAACATAGACAGTAAGAAGAGTCAGTCTTCTTGTACTTGAGTCGGCATTGTGCCTTTTGTATTAAATTCCGATGCAATTTCTGTGTTTCATCGTCAACAAGAAGGTCAGAGGGATACAGTAAAACTGAAGTGAAGCATCGGAATCAATAACTAGTGTCATAGGAATGGTTAAAAACAGAGACAGTAAGAAGAGTAAGTCTTCTTGTACTTGTGTCGGCATTGTGCCTTTTGTATTTAATTCCGATGCAACTTCTGTGTTTCATCGTCAATAAGAAGGTCCAAGGGAAACAGTAAACCTGTAGTGAAGCATCGGAATCTATAACTAGTGTCATAGGAATGGTTCAAAACATAGACAGTAAGAAGAGAGAGTCTTCTTGTACTTGAGGCGGCATTGTGCCTTTTGTATTTAATTCCGATGCAATTTCTGTGTTTCATCGTCAATAAGAAGGTCAGAGGGATACAGTAAACCTGAGGTGAAGCTTCGGAATCTATAACTAGTGTCACAGAAATGGTTCAAAACACAGTCAGTAAGAAGAGTCGGTCTTCATATACTTATGTCGGCATTGTGTCTTTTGTATTTAATTCCGTTGCAATTTCTGTGTTTCAACGTCAATAAGAAAGTCAGGGGGATACAGTAAACCTGAAGTGTAGCATCGGAATCTATAACTAGTGTCACAGGTATGGTTCAAAGCATAGTCAGTAAGAACAGTCAGTCTTCTTGTCCTTAAGTCGGCATTGTGCCTTTTGTATTTAATTCCGATGCAATTTCTGTGTTTCATCGTCAATAAAAAGGTCCAAGGGATACAGTAAACCTGAAGTGAAGCATCGGAATCTATAACTAGTGTCATAGGAATGGTTCAAAACGTAGACAGTAAGAAGAGTCAGTCTTCTTGTACTTGAGTCAGCATTGTGCCTATTGTATATAATTCAGGTGCAATTTCTGTGTTTCATCGTCAATAATAAGGTCCAAGGGAAACACTAAACCTGAAGTGAAGCATCGGAATCTATAACTAGTGTCACAGGAATGGTTCAAAACATAGTCAGTAAGAAGAGTCGGTCTTCATGTACTTATGTCGGCATTGTGTCTTTTGTATTTAATTCCAGTGCAATTTCTGTGTTTCAACGTCAATAAGAAGGTCCAAGGGATACAGTACACCTGGAGTGAAGCATTGGAATCAATAACTAGTGTCACAGGAATCGTTCAAAACATAGTCAGTAAGAAGAGTCGGTCGTCATGTACTTAAGTCGGCATTGTGCCTTTTGTATTTAATTCCGATGCAATTTCTGTGTTCCATCGACAATAAGAAGGTCCAAGGAATACAGTAAACCTGAAGTGAAGTATCGGAATCTATAACTAGTGCCACAGGAATGGTTCAAAAGATAGTCAGTAAGATGAGTCAGTCTTCTTGTACTTAAGCCGCCATTGTTCCTTTTATATTTAATTCCGATGCAATTTCTGTATTTCGTCGTCAATAAGAAGGTCAGAGGGATACAGTAAACCTGAAGTGAAGCATCGGAATCAGTATCTAGTGTCATAGGAATGGTTCAAAACATAGACCGTAAGAAGAGTCAGTCTTCTTGTACTTGAGTCGGCATTGTGCCTTTTGTATTAACTTCCGATGCAATTTCTGCGTTTCATCGTCAATAAGAAGGTCCAAAGGATACAGTAAACCTGGAGTGAAGCATAGGAATTTATAACTAGTGTCAGAGGAATGGGTCAAATCATAGTCAGTACTTAAGTCGGCATTGTGCCTTTTGTATTTCATTCCGATGCAAATGCTTTGTTTCATCGTCAATAAGAAGGTACAAGGGATACAGTAAACCTGAAGTGAAGTATCGGAATCTATAACTAGTGTCACAGGAATGGGTCAAAACATAGTCAGTAAGAATAGTCAGTCTTCTTGTCCTTAAGTCGGCATTGTGCCTTTTGTATTTAATTCCGATGCAATTTCTGTGTTTCATCATCAATAAGAAGGTCCAAGGGATACAGTAAACCTGAAGTGAAGCATCGGAATCTATAACTAGTGTCATAGGAATGGTTCAAACATAGTCAGTAAGAAGAGTCAGTCTTCTTGAACTTGAGTCGGCATTGTGCCTTTTGTATTTAATTCCGATGCAATTTCTGTGTTTCATCGTCGATAAGAAGGTCCAAGGGATACAGTAAACCTGAAGTGAAGCATCGGAATCAATAACTAGTGTCACAGGAATCGTTCAAAGCATAGTCAGTAAGAAGAGTCGGTCTTCATGTACTTAAATCGGCATTGCGATTTGTATTTAATTCCGACGCAATTTCTGTGTTTCATCGTCAATAAGAAGGTCCAAGGGATACAGTAAACATGAAATGAAGCATCGGAATCTATAACTAGAGCCACAGGAATGGTTCAAAACATAGTCAGTAAGATGAGTCAGTCTTCATGTACTTAAGTCGCCATTGTGCGTTTTGTATTTAATTCCGATGCAATTTCTGTGTGTCATCGTCAATAAGAAGGTCAGAGGGATACAGTAAACCTGAAGTGAAGCATCGGAATCAATAACAAGTGTCATAGGAATGGTTCAAAACATAGAAAGTAAGAAGAGTCAGTCTTCTTGTACTTGAGTCGGCATTGTGCCTTTTGTATTAAATTCCGATGCAATTTGTGTGTTTCATCGTCACTAAGAAGGTCCAAGGGATACAGTAAACTTGGAGTGAAGCATAGGAATTTATAACTAGTGTCACAGGAATGGGTCAAAACATAGTCAGTAAGAAGAGTCAGTCTTCATGTACTTAAGTCGCCATTGTGCCTTTTGTATTTAATTCCGATGCAATTTCTGTGTTTCATCGTCAACAAGAAGGTCAGAGGGATACAGTAAAACTGAAGTGAAGCATCGGAATCAATAACTAGTGTCATAGGAATGGTTAAAAACAGAGACAGTAAGAAGAGTATGTCTTCTTGTACTTGTGTCGGCATTGTGCATTTTTTATTTAATTCCGATGCAACTTCTGTGTTTCATCGTCAATAAGAAGGTCCAAGGGAAACAGTAAACCTGAAGTGAAGCATCGGAATCTATAACTAGTGTCATAGGAATGGTTCAAAACATAGACAGCAAGAAGAGTCAGTCTTCTTGTACTTGAGGCGGCATTGTGCCTTTTGTATTTAATTCCGATGCAATTTCTGTGTTTCATCGTCAATAAGAAGGTCAGAGGGATACAGTAAACCTGAGGTGAAGCTTCAGAATCTATAACTAGTGTCACAGAAATGGTTCAAAACACAGTCAGTAAGAAGAGTCGGTCTTCATATACTTATGTCGGCATTGTGTCTTTTGTATTTAATTCCGGTGCAGTTTCTGTGTTTCAACGTCAATAAGAAAGTCAGGGGGATACAGTAAACCTGAAGTGTAGCATCGGAATCTATAACTAGTGTCACAGGAATGGTTCAAAGCATAGTCAGTAAGAACAGTCAGTCTTCTTGTCCTTAAGTCGGCATTGTGCCTTTTTTATTTAATTCCGATGCAATTTCTGTGTTTCATCGTCAATAAAAAGGTCCAAGGGATACAGTAAACCTGAAGTGAAGCATCGGAATCTATAACTAGTGTCATAGGAATGGTTCAAAACATAGACAGTAAGAAGAGTCAGTCTTCTTGTACTTGAGTCGGCATTGTGCCTTTTGTATTTAATTCCGATGCAATTTCTGTGTTTCATCGTCAATAAGAAGGTCCAAGGGATACAGTAAACCTGAAGTGAAGCATCGGAATCTATAACTAGTGCCATGGGCATGGTTCAAACATAGAGAGTAAGAAGAATCAGTCTTCTTGTACTTGAGTCGCCATTGTGACTTTTGTATTTAATTCCGATGCTATTTCTGTGTTTCATCGTCAATAAGAAGGTCCAAGGGATACAGTAAACCTGAAGTGAAGCATCAGAATCTATAACTAGTGTCATAGGAGTGGTTCAAAACATCGTCAGTAAGATGAGTCAGTCTTCATGTACTTAAGTCGCCATTGTGCCTTTTGTATTTCATTCCGATGCAATTTCTGTGTTTCATCGTCAATAAGAAGGTCGGAGGGATACAGTAAACCTGAAGTGAAGCATCGGAATCAATAACTAGTGTCATAGGAATGGTTCAAAACATAGACAGTAAGAAGAGTCAGTCTTCTTGTACTTGAGTCGGCATTGTGCCTTGTGTATTAAATTCCGATGCAATTTCTGTGTTTCAGCGTCAATAAGAAGGTTTAAGGGATACAGTAAACCTGAAGTAAAGCATCGGAATCTATAACTAGTGTCACAGGAATGGTTCAAATCATAGTCAGTACTTAAGTCGGCATTGTGCCTTTTGTATTTCATTCCGATGCAATTCCTGTGTTTCATCGTCAATAAGAAGGTCAGAGGGATACAGTAAACCTGAAGTGAAGCATCGGAATCAATAACTAGTGTCACAGGAATGGTTCAAGACATAGACAGTAAGAAGAGTCAGTCTTCTAGTACTTGAGCCGGCATTGTGCCTTTTGTATTAAATTCCGATGCAATTTCTGTGTTTCATCGTCAATAAGAAGGTCCAAGGGATACAGTAAACCTGAAGTCAAGCATCGGAATCTATAACTAGTGTCACAGGAATGGTTCAAAACATAGTCAGTACTTATGTCGGCATTGTGCCTTTTGTATTTCACTCCGATGCAATTTCTGTGTTTCATCGTCAATAAGAAGGTCCAAGGTATACAGTAAACCTGAAGTGAAGCGTCGAAATCTATAACTAGTGTCACAGGAATGGTTCAAAACATAGTCAGAAAGTAGAGTCAGTCTTCTTGTACTGAAGTCGGCATTGTGCCTTTTGTATTTAATTCCGATGCAACTTCTGTGTTTCATCGTTAATAAGAAGGTCCAAGGGATACAGTAAACCTGAAGTGAAGCATCGGAATCTATAACTAGTGTCATAGGAATGGTTCAAAACATAGACAGTAAGAAGAGTCAGTATTCTTGTACTTGTGTCGGCATTTTGCCGTTTGTATTTAATTCCGATGCAATTTCTGTGTTTCATCGTCAATAAGAAGGTCCAAGGGATACAGTAAACCTAAAGTGAAGCATCGGAATCTATAACTAGTGTCACAGGAATGGTTCAAAACATAGTCAGTACTTAAGTCGGCATTGTGCCTTTTGTGTTTCATTCCGATGCAATTTCTGTGTTTTATCGTCAATAAGAAGGTCCAAGGGATACAGTAAAATTGAAGTGAAGCATCGGAATCTATAACTAGTGTCATAGGAATGGTTCAAAACATAGTCAGTAAGATGAGTCAGTCTTCATGTACTTAAGTCGCCATTGTGCATTTTGTATTTAATTCCGACGCAATTTCAGTGTTTTATCGTCAATAAGAAGGTCAGAGGGATACAGTAAACCTGAAGTGAAGCATCGGAATCAATAACTAGTGTCACAGGAATGGTTCAAGACATAGACAGTAAGAAGAGTCAGTCTTCTAGTACTTGAGCCGGCATTGTGCCTTTTGTATTAAATTCCGATGCAATTTCTGTGTTTCATCGTCAATAAGAAGGTCCAAGGGATACAGTAAACCTAAAGTCAAGCATCGGAATCTATAACTAGTGTCACAGGAATGGTTCAAAACATAGTCAGTACTTATGTCGGCATTGTGCCTTTTGTATTTCATTCCGATGCTATTTCTGTGTTTCATCGTCAATAAGAAGGTCCAAGGTATACAGT
The DNA here is from genome assembly GCF_021461395.2 of Schistocerca americana. Lineage (NCBI taxonomy): Eukaryota > Metazoa > Arthropoda > Insecta > Orthoptera > Acrididae > Schistocerca > Schistocerca americana. The sequence continues at coordinate 12,750,447 of NC_060121.1, read as the reverse complement.
AAACCTGAAGTGAAGCATCGAAATCTATAACTAGTGTCACAGGAATGGTTCAAAACATAGTCAGAAAGTAGAGTCAGTCTTCTTGTACTGAAGTCGGCATTGTGCCTTTTGTATTTAATTCCGATGCAACTTCTGTGTTTCTTCGTCAACAAGATGGTCCAAGGGAAACAGTAAACCTGAAGTGAAGCATCGGAATCTATAACTAATGTCATAGGAATGGTTCAAAACATAGACAGTAAGATGAGTCAGTCTTCTTGTACTTGAGTCGGCATTGTGCCTTTTGTATTTAATTCCGATGCAATTTCTGTGTTTCTTCGTCAATAAAATGGTCCAAGGGAAACAGTAAACCTGAAGTGAAGCATCGGAATCTATAACTAGTGTCATAGGAATGGTTCAAAACATAGACAGTAAGATGAGTCAGTCTTCTTGTACTTGAGTCGGCATTGTGCCTTTTGTATTTAATTCCGATGCAATTTCTGTGTTTCATCGTCAATAAGAAGGTCTGAGGGATACAGTAAACCTGAAGTGAAGCATCGGAATCTATAACTAGTGTCACAGGAATGGTTCAAAACATAGTCAGTAAGAAGAGTCGGTCATCATGTACTTATTTCGGCATTGTGCCTTTTGTATTTAATTCCGATGTAGTTTCTGTGTTTCATCGTCATTAAAAAGGTCCAAATGATACAATAAACCTGAAGTGAAGCATCGGAAACTATAACTAGTGTCAATGAAATGGGTCAAAACATAGACAGTAAGAAGAGTCAGTCTTCTTGTACTTGAGTCGGCATTGTGCCTTTTGTATTACATTCCGATGCAATTTCTGTGTTTCATCGTCAATAAGAAGGTCCAAGGGATACAGTAAACCTGAACTGAAGCAGCGGAATCTATAACTAGTGTCACAGGAATGGTTCTAAACATAGTCAGTAACATGATTCAGTCTTCATGTACTTGAGTCGGCATTGTGCCTTTTGTATTTAATTCCGATGCAACTTCTGTGTTTCTTCGTCAATAAGAAGGTCCAAGGGAAACAGTAAACCTGAAGTGAAGCATCGGAATCTATAACCAGTGTCATAGGAATGGTTCAAAACATAGACAGTAAGATGAGTCAGTCTTCTTGTACTTGAGTCGGCATTGTGCCTTTTGTATTTAATTCCGATGCAATTTCTGTGTTTCATCTTCAATAAGAAGGTCTGAGGGATACAGTAAACTTGAAGTGAAGCATCGGAATCTATAACTAGTGTCACAGGAATGGTTCAAAACATAGTCAGTAAGAAGAGTCGTTCTTCATGTACTTATGTCGGCATTGTGCCTTATGTATTTAATTCCGGTGCAATTTCTGTGTTTCAACGTCAATAAGAAAGTCAGAGGGATACAGTAAACCTGAAGTGAAGCATCGGAATCTATAACTAGTGCCACAGGAATGGTTCAAAACATAGACAGGAAGAAGAGTCAGTCTTCTTGTACTTGAGTCGGCATTCTGCCTTTTGTATTAAATTCCGATGCAATTTCTGTGTTTCATCGTCAATATGAAGGTCCTAGGGATACAGTAATCCTGAAGTCAAGCATCGGAATCTATAACTAGTGTCACAGGAATGGTTCAAAACATAGACATTAAGAAGATTCAGTCTTTTTGTACTTAAGTCAGCATTGTGCCATTTGTATTTAATTCCGATGTAGTTTCTGTGTTTCATCGTCAATAAAAAGGTCCAAATGATACAATAAACCTGAGGTGAAGCATCGGAATCTATAACTAGTGTCAATGAAATGGTTCAAAACATAGACAGTAAGAAGAGTCAGTCTTCTTGTACTTGAGTCGGCATTGTGCCTTTTGTATTTAATTCCGATGCAATTTCTGTGTTTCATCGTCAATAAGAAGGTCCAAGGGATACAGTAAACCTGAAGTGAAGCATCGGAATCTATAACTAGTGCCATGGGCATGGTACAAAACATAGAGAGTATGAAGAGTCAGTCTTCTTGTACTTGAGTCGGCATTGTGCCTTTTGTTTTTAATTCCGATGCAATTTCTGTGTTTCATCGTCAATAAGAAGGTCCAAGGGATACAGTAAACCTGAAGTGAAGCATCGGAATCTATAACTAGTGTCATAGGAGTGGTTCAAAACATCGTCAGTAAGATGAGTCAGTCTTCATGTACTTAAGTCGCCATTGTGCCTTTTGTATTTCATTCCGATGCAATTTCTGTGTTTCATCGTCAATAAGAAGGTCGGAGGGATACAGTAAACCTGAAGTGAAGCATCGGAATCAATAACTAGTGTCATAGGAATGGTTCAAAACATAGACAGTAAGAAGAGTCAGTCTTCTTGTACTTGAGTCGGCATTGTGCCTTTTGTATTTAATTCCGATGCAACTTCTGTGTTTCATCGTTAATAAGAAGGTCCAAGGGATACAGTAAACCTGAAGTGAAACATCGGAATCTATAACTAGTGTCATAGGAATGGTTCTAAACATAGACAGTAAGAAGAGTCAGTATTCTTGTACTTGTGTCGGCATTTTGCCTTTTGTATTTAATTCCGATGCAATTTCAGTGTTTCATCGTCAATAAGAAGGTCCAAGGGATACAGAAAACCTAAAGTGAAGCATCGGAATCTATAACTAGTGTCACAGGAATGGTTCAAAACATAGTCAGTACTTAAGTCGGCATTGTGCCTTTTGTATTTCATTCCGATGCAATTTCTGTGTTTCATCGTCAATAAGAAGGTCCAAGGGATACAGTAAAATTGAAGTGAAGCATCGGAATCTATAACTAGTGTCATAGGAATGGTTCAAAACATAGTCAGTAAGATGAGTCAGTCTTCATGTACTTAAGTCGCCATTGTGCATTTTGTATTTAATTCCGACGCAATTTCAGTGTTTCATCGTCAATAAGAAGGTCAGAGGGATACAGTAAACCTGAAGTGAAGCATCGGAATCAATAACTAGTGTCATAGGAATGGTTCAAGACATAGACAGTAAGAAGAGTCAGTCTTCTAGTACTTGAGCCGGCATTGTGCCTTTTGTATTAAATTCCGATGCAATTTCTGTGTTTCATCGTCAATAAGAAGGTCCAAGGGATACAGTAAACCTGAAGTCAAGCATCGGAATCTATAACTAGTGTCACAGGAATGGTTCAAAACATAGTCAGTACTTATGTCGGCATTGTGCCTTTTGTATTTCATTCCGATGCAATTTCTGTGTTTCATCGTCAATAAGAAGGTCCAAGGTATACAGTAAACCTGAAGTGAAGCATCGAAATCTATAACTATTGTCACAGGAATGGTTCAAAACATAGTCAGAAAGTAGAGTCAGTCTTCTTGTACTAAAGTCGGCATTGTGCCTTTTGTATTTAATTCCGATGCAACTTCTGTGTTTCTTCGTCAATAAGATGGTCCAAGGGAAACAGTAAACCTGAAGTGAAGCATCGGAATCTATAACTAATGTCATAGGATTGGTTCAAAACATAGACAGTAAGATGAGTCAGTCTTCTTGTACTTGAGTCGGCATTGTGCCTTTTGTATTTAATTCCGATGCAATTTCTGTGTTTCATCGTCAATAAGAAGGTCTGAGGGATACAGTAAACCTGAAGTGAAGCATCGGAATCTATAACTAGTGTCACAGGAAAGGTTCAAAACATAATCAGTAAGAAGAGTCGGTCTTCATGTACTTATGTCGGCATTGTGCCTTTTGTATTTAATTCCGATGTAGTTTCTGTGTTTCATCGTCATTAAAAAGGTCCAAATGATACAATAAACCTGAAGTGAAGCATCGGAATCTATAACTAGTGTCAATGAAATGGGTCAAAACATAGACAGTAAGAAGAGTCAGTCTTCTTGTACTTAAGTCGGCATTGTGCCTCTTGTATTTAATTCCGATGCAATTTCTGTGTTTCATCGTCAATAAGAAGGTCAGAGGGATACAGTAAACCTGAGGTGAAGCATCGGAATCTATAACTAGTGTCACAGGAAAGGTTCAAAACATAGTTAGTAAGAAGAGTCGGTCTTCATGTACTTATGTCGGCAATGTGCTTTTGTATTTAATTCCAGCGCAATTTCTGTGTTTCAACGTCAATAAGAAGGTCCAAGGGATACAGTACACCTGACGTGAAGCATCGGAATCGATAACTAGTGTCACAGGAAATGTTCAAAACATAGTCAGAAAGAAGAGTCAGTCTTCATGTACTTAAGTCGGCATTGTGCGTTTTGTATTTAATTCCGATGCAATTTCTGTGTTTCATCGTCAATAAGAAGGTCCAAGGGATACAGTAAACCTGAAGTGAAGCATCGGAATCTATAACTAGTGCCACAGGAATGGTTCAAAGCATAGTCAGTAAGATGAGTCAGTTTCATGTACTTAAGCCGCCATTGTGCCTTTTATATTTAATTCCGATGCTATTTCTGTGTTTCATCGTCAATTAGAAGGTCAGAGGGATACAGTAAACCTGAAGTGAAGCATCGGAATCAATATCTAGTGTCATAGGAATGGTTCAAAACATAGACAGTAAGAAGAGTCAGTCTTCTTGTACTTGAGTCGGCATTGTGCCTTTTGTATTACATTCCGATGCAATTTCTGTGTTTCATCGTCAATAAGAAGGTCCAAGGGATACAGTAAACCTGAACTGAAGCAGCGGAATCTATAACTAGTGTCACAGGAATGGTTCTAAACATAGTCAGTAACATGATTCAGTCTTCATGTACTTGAGTCGGCATTGTGCCTTTTGTATTTAATTCCGATGCAACTTCTGTGTTTCTTCGTCAATAAGAAGGTCCAAGGGAAACAGTAAACCTGAAGTGAAGCATCGGAATCTATAACCAGTGTCATAGGAATGGTTCAAAACATAGACAGTAAGATGAGTCAGTCTTCTTGTACTTGAGTCGGCATTGTGCCTTTTGTATTTAATTCCGATGCAATTTCTGTGTTTCATCTTCAATAAGAAGGTCTGAGGGATACAGTAAACTTGAAGTGAAGCATCGGAATCTATAACTAGTGTCACAGGAATGGTTCAAAACATAGTCAGTAAGAAGAGTCGTTCTTCATGTACTTATGTCGGCATTGTGCCTTTTGTATTTAATTCCGGTGCAATTTCTGTGTTTCAACGTCAATAAGAAAGTCAGAGGGATACAGTAAACCTGAAGTGAAGCATCGGAATCTATAACTAGTGTCACAGGAATGGTTCAAAACATAGACAGGAAGAAGAGTCAGTCTTCTTGTACTTGAGTCGGCATTCTGCCTTTTGTATTAAATTCCGATGCAATTTCTGTGTTTCATCGTCAATATGAAGGTCCTAGGGATACAGTAATCCTGAAGTCAAGCATCGGAATCTATAACTAGTAGCACAGGAATGGTTCAAAACATAGACATTAAGAAGATTCAGTCTTTTTGTACTTAAGTCAGCATTGTGCCATTTGTATTTAATTCCGATGTAGTTTCTGTGTTTCATCGTCAATAAAAAGGTCCAAATGATACAATAAACCTCAGGTGAAGCATCGGAATCTATAACTAGTGTCAATGAAATGGTTCAAAACATAGACAGTAAGAAGAGTCAGTCTTCTTGTACTTGAGTCGGCATTGTGCCTTTTGTATTTAATTCCGATGCAATTTCTGTGTTTCATCGTCAATAAGAAGGTCCAAGGGATACAGTAAACCTGAAGTGAAGCATCGGAATCTATAACTAGTGCCATGGGCATGGTTCAAAACATAGAGAGTATGTAGAGTCAGTCTTCTTGTACTTGAGTCGGCATTGTGCCTTTTGTATTTAATTCCGATGCAATTTCTGTGTTTCATCTTCAATAAGAAGGTCTGAGGGATACAGTAAACTTGAAGTGAAGCATCGGAATCTATAACTAGTGTCACAGGAATGGTTCAAAACATAGTCAGTAAGAAGAGTCGTTCTTCATGTACTTATGTCGGCATTGTGCCTTTTGTATTTAATTCCGGTGCAATTTCTGTGTTTCAACGTCAATAAGAAAGTCAGAGGGATACAGTAAACCTGAAGTGAAGCATCGGAATCTATAACTAGTGTCACAGGAATGGTTCAAAACATAGACAGGAAGAAGAGTCAGTCTTCTTGTACTTGAGTCGGCATTCTGCCTTTTGTATTAAATTCCGATGCAATTTCTGTGTTTCATCGTCAATATGAAGGTCCTAGGGATACAGTAATCCTGAAGTCAAGCATCGGAATCTATAACTAGTAGCACAGGAATGGTTCAAAACATAGACATTAAGAAGATTCAGTCTTTTTGTACTTAAGTCAGCATTGTGCCATTTGTATTTAATTCCGATGTAGTTTCTGTGTTTCATCGTCAATAAAAAGGTCCAAATGATACAATAAACCTCAGGTGAAGCATCGGAATCTATAACTAGTGTCAATGAAATGGTTCAAAACATAGACAGTAAGAAGAGTCAGTCTTCTTGTACTTGAGTCGGCATTGTGCCTTTTGTATTTAATTCCGATGCAATTTCTGTGTTTCATCGTCAATAAGAAGGTCCAAGGGATACAGTAAACCTGAAGTGAAGCATCGGAATCTATAACTAGTGCCATGGGCATGGTTCAAAACATAGAGAGTATGTAGAGTCAGTCTTCTTGTACTTGAGTCGGCATTGTGCCTTTTGTATTTAATTCCGATGCAATTTCTGTGTTTCATCGTCAATAAGAAAGTCCAAGGGATACAGTAAACCTGAAGCTAAGCATCGGAATCTATAACTAGTGTCATAGGAGTGGTTCAAAACATCGTCAGCAAGATGAGTCAGTCTTCATGTACTTAAGTCGCCATTGTGCCTTTTGTATTTCATTCCGATGCAATTTCTGTGTTTCATCGTCAATAAGAAGGTCGGAGGGATACAGTAAACCTGAAGTGAAGCATCGGAATCAATAACTAGTGTCATAGGAATGGTTCAAAACATAGACGGTAAGAAGAGTCAGTCTTCTTGAACTTGAGTCGGCATTGTGCCTTTTGTATTAAATTCCGATGCAATTTCTGTGTTTCATCGTCAATAAGAAGGTTTAAGGGATACAGTAAACCTGAAGTCAAGCATCAGAATCTATAACTAGTGTCACAGGAATGGTTCAAAACATAGTCAGTACTTAAGTCGGCATTGTGCCTTTTGTATTTCATTCCGATGCAATTCCTGTGTTTCATCGTCAATAAGAAGGTCCAAGGGATACAGTAAACCTGAACTGAAGCATCGGAATCTATAACTAGTGTCACAGGAATGGTTCAAAACATAGTCAGTAAGATGAGTCAGTCTTCATATACTTAAGTCGCCATTGTGCCTTTTGTATTTAATTCCGTTGCAATTTCTGCGTTTCATCGTCAATAAGAAGGTCAGAGGGATACAGTAAACCTGAAGTGAAGCATCGGAATCAATAACTAGTGTCATAGGAATGGTTCGAGACATAGACAGTAAGAAGAGTCAGTCTTCTAGTACTTGAGCCGGCATTGTGCCTTTTGTATTAAATTCCGATGCAATTTCTGTATTTCATCGTCAATAAGAAGGTCCAAGGGATGCAGTAAACCTGAAGTCAAGCATTGGAATCTATAACTAGTGTCACAGGAATGGTTCAAAACATAGTCTGTACTTATGTCGGCATTGTGCCTTTTTTATTTCATTCCGATGCAATATCTGTGTTTCATCGTCAATAAGAAGGTCCAAGGTATACTGTAAACCTGAAGTGAAGCATCGAAATCTATAACTAGTGTGACAGGAATGGTTCAAAACATAGTCAGAAAGAAAAGTCTTCTTCTACTGAAGTCGGCATTGTGCCTTTTGTATTTAATTCCGATGCAACTTCTGTGTTTCATCGTTAATAAGAAGGTCCAAGGGATACAGTAAACCTGAAGTGAAGCATCGGAATCTATAACTAGTGTCACAGGAATGGTTCAAAACATAGTCAGTAAGATGAGTCAGTCTTCATGTACTTGAGTCGGCATTGTGCCTTTTGTATTTAATTCCGATGCAACTTCTGTGTTTCTTCGTCAATAAGATGGTCCAAGGGAAACAGTAAACCTGAACTGAAGCATCGGAATCTCTAACTAGTGTCACAGGAATGGTTCAAAACATACACAATAAGAAGATTCAGTCTTTTTGTACTTAAGTCAGCATTGTGCATTTTGTATTTAATTCCGATGTAGTTTCTGTGTTTCATCGTTAATAAAAAGGTCCAAATGATACAATAAACCTGAAGTGAAGCATCGGAATCTATAACTAGTGTCAATGAAATGGGTCAAAACATACACAATAAGAAGAGTCAGTCTCCTTGTACTTAAGTCGGCATTGTGCCTCTTGTATTTAATTCCGATGCAATTTCTGTGTTTCATCGTCAATAAGAAGGTTTGAGGGATACAGTAAACTTGAAGTGAAGCATCGGAATCTATAACTAGTGTCACAGGAATGGTTCAAAACATAGTCAGTAAGAAGAGTCGTTCTTCATGTACTTATGCCGGCATTGTGCCTTTTGTATTTAATTCCGGTGCAATTTCTGTGTTTCAACGTCAATAAGAAAGTCAGAGGGATACAGTAAACCTGAAGTGAAGCATCGGAATCTATAACTAGTGTCACAGGAATGGTTCAAAACATAGACAGGAAGAAGAGTCAGTCTTCTTGTACTTGAGTCGGCATTCTGCCCTTTGTATTAAATTCCGATGCATTTTCTGTGTTTCATCGTCAATATGAAGGTCCTAGGGATACAGTAATCCTGAACTCAAGCATCGGAATCTATAACTAGTGTCACAGGAATGGTTCAAAACATAGACATTAAGAAGATTCAGTCTTTTTGTACTTAAGTCAGCATTGTGCCTTTGTATTAAATTCCGATGTAGTTTCTGTGTTTCATCGTCAATAAAAAGGTCCAAATGATATAATAAACCTGAAGTGAAGCATTGGAATCTATAACTAGTGTCAATGAAATTGTTCAAAACATAGTCAGTAAGAAGAGTCGGTCTTCATGTACTTAAGTCGGCATTGTGCCTTTTGAATTTAATTCCGATGCAATTTCTGTGTTTCATCGTCAATAAGAAGGTCCAAGGATACAGTAAACCTGAAGTGAAGCATCGGAATCTATAACTAGTGCCACAGGAATGGTTCAAAACATAGTCAGTAAGATGAGTCAGTCTTCATGTACTTAAGCCGCCATTGTGCCTTTTGTATTTAATTCCGATGCAATTTCTGTGTTTCATCGTCAATAAGAAGGTCAGAGGGATACAGTAAACCTGAAGTGAAGCATCGGAATCAATATCTAAAGTCATAGGAATGGTTCAAAACATAGACAGTAAAAAGAGTCAGTCTTCTTGTACTTGAGTCGGCATTGTGCCTTTTGTATCAAATTCCGATGCAATTTCTGTGTTTCATCGTCAATAAGAAAGTCCAGGGGATACAGTAAACCTGAAGTGAAGCATCGGAATCTATAACTAGTTTCACAGGAATGGTTCAAAGCATAGTCTGTAAGAACAGTCAGTCTTCTTGTCCTTAAGTCGGCATTGTGCCTTTTGTATTTAATTCCGATGCAATTTCTGTGTTTCATCGTCAATAAGAAGGTCCAAGGGATACAGTAAACCTGAAGTGAAGCATCGGAATCTATAACTAGTGTCATAGGAATGGTTCAAAGCACAGTCAGTAAGAAGAGTCAGTCTTCTTGTACTTGAGTCGGCATTATGCCTTTTGTATTTAATTCCGATGCAATATCTGTGTTTCATCGTCAATAAGAAGGTCCAAGGGATACAGTAAACCTGAAGTGAAGCATCGGAATCTATAACTAGTGTCACAGGAATGGTTCAAAACATAGTCAGTAAGAAGAGTCGGTCTTCATGTACTTAAGTCGGCATTGTGCCTTTTGTATTTAATACCGATGAAATTTCTGTGTTTCATCGTCAATAAGAAGGTCAAAGGGATACAGTAAACCTGAAGTGAAGCATCGGAATCTATAACTAGTGCCATAGGAATGGTTCAAAGCATAGACAGTAAGAAGAGTCAGTCTTCTTGTACTTGAGTCGGGATTGTGCCTTTTGTATTTCATTCCGATGCAATTTCTGTGTTTCATCGTCAATAAGAAGGTCCAAGGGATACAGCAAACCTGGAATGAAGCATCGGAATCAATAACTAGTGTCACAGGAATCGTTCAAAACATAGTCAGTAAGAAGAGTCGGTCCTCATGTACTTAAGTCGGCATTGTGCCTTTTGTATTTAATTCCGATGCAATTTCTGTGTTTCATCGTCAATAAGAAGGTCCAAGGGATACAGTAAACCTGAAGTGAAGCATCGGAATCTATAACTAGTGCCACAGGAATGGTTCAAAACATAGTCAGTAAGATGAGTCAGTCTTCATGTACTTAAGTCGCCGTGGTGCCTTTTGTATTTAATTCCGATGCTATTTCTGTGTTTCATCGTCAATAAGAAGGTCAGAGGGATACAGTAAACCTGAAGTGAATCATCGGAATCAATAACTAGTGTCATGGGAATGGTTCAAAACATAGACAGTAAGAAGAGTCAGTCTTCTTGTACTTCAGTCGGCATTGTGCCTTTTGTATTTAATTCCGAAGCAATTTCTGTGTTTCATCGTCAATAAGAAGGTCAAAGGGATACAGTAAATCTGAAGCGAAGCATCGGAATCTATAACTAGTGCCATAGGAATAGTTCAAAACATAGACAGTAAGAAGAGTCAGTCTTCTAGTACTTGAGTCGGCATTGTGCCTTTTGTATTTAATTCCGATGCAATTTCTGTGTTTCATCGTCAATAAGAAGGTCCAAGTGATACAGTAAACCTGAAGTGAAGCATCGGAATCAATAACTAGTGTCATGGGAATGGTTCAAAACATTGACAGTAAGAAGAGTCAGTCTACTTGTACTTGAGTCGGCATTGTGCCTTTTGTATTAAATTCCGATGCAATTTCTGTGTTTCATCGTCAATAAGAAGGTTTAAGGGATACAGTAAACCTGAAATCAAGCATCGGAATCTATAACTAGTGTCACAGGAATGGTTCAAAACATAGTCAGTACTTAAGTCGGCATTGTGCCTTTTGTATTTCATTCCGGTGCAATTTCTGTGTTTCATCGTCAATAAGAAGGTCCAAGGGATACAGTAAACCTGAGATGAAGCATCGGAATCTATAACTAGTGTCACAGGAATGGTTCAAAACATAGTCAGAAAGAAGAGTCAGTCTTCTTGTCCTGAAGTCAGCATTGTGCCTTTTGTATTTAAGTCCGATGCAACTTCTGTGTTTCATCGTTAATAAGAAGGTCCAAGGGATATAGTAAACCTGAAGTGAAGCATCGGAATCTATAACTAGTGTCATAGGAATGGTTCAAATCATAGACAGTAAGAAGAGTCAGTATTCTTGTACTTGTGTCGGCATTGTGCCTTTTGTATTTAATTCCGATGCAATTTCTGTGTTTCATCGTCAATAAGAAGGTCCAAGGGATACAGTAAACCTTAAGTGAAGCATCGGAATCTATAACTAGTGTCACAGGAATGGTTCAAATCATAGTCGGTAAGATGAGTCAGTCTTCATGTACTTGAGTCGGCATTGTGCCTTTTGTATTTAATTCCGATGCAACTTCTGTGTTTCATCGTCAATAAGAAGGTCCAAGGGAAACAGTAAACCTGAAGTGAAGCATCGGAATCAATAACTAGTGTCATAGGAATGGTTCAATACATAGACAGTAAGATGAGTCAGTCTTCTTGTACTTGAGTCGGCATTGTGCCTTTTGTATTTAATTCCGATGCAATTTCTGTGTTTCATCGTCCATAAGAAGGTCTGAGGGATACAGTAAACCTGAAGTGAAGCATCGGAATCTATAACTAGTGTCACAGGAATGGTTCAAAGCATAGTCAATGAGATGAGTCAGTCTTCATGTACTTAAGTCGCCATTCTGCCTTTTGTATTTAATTCCGACGCAATTTCTGTGTTTCATTGTCAATGAGATTGTCAGAGGGATACAGTAAACCTGAAGTGAAACATCGGAATCAATAACTAGTGTCATAGGAATGGTTCAAGACATAGACAGTAAGAGGATTCAGTCTTCTAGTACTTGAGCCTCCATTGTGCCTTTTGTATTAAATTCCGATGCCATTTCTGTGTTTCATCGTCAATAAGAAGGTCCAAGGGATACAGTAAACCTGAAGTCAAGCATCGGAATCTATAACTAGTGTCACAGGAATGGTTCAAAACATAGTCAGTACCTATGTCGGCATTGTGCCTTTTGTATTTAATTCCGATGCAATTTCTGTGTTTCATCGTCAATAAGAAGTTCCAAGGGATACAGTAAACCTTAAGTGAAGCATCGGAATCTATAACTAGTGTCACAGGAATGGTTCAAATCATAGTCAGTAAGATGAGTCAGTCTTCATGTACTTGAGTCGGCATTGTGCCTTTTGTATTTAATTCCGATGCAACTTCTGTGTTTCATCGTCAATAAGAAGGTCCAAGGGAAACAGTAAACCTGAAGTGAAGCATCGGAATCTATAACTAGTGTCATAGGAATGGTTCAAAACATAGACAGTAAGAATAGTCAGTATTCTTGTACTTGTGTCGGCATTTTGCCTTTTGTATTTAATTCCGATGCAATTTCTGTGTTTCATCGTCAATAATAAGGTCCAAGGGATACAGTAAACCTAAAGTGAAGCATCGGAATCTATAACTAGTGTCACAGAAATGGTTCAAAACATAGTCAGTACTTAAGTCGGCATTGTGCCTTTTGTATTTCATTCCGATGCAAATTCTGTGTCTCATCGTCAATAAGAAGGTCCAAGGGATACAGTAAAATTGAAGTGAAGCATCGGAATCTATAACTAGTGTCATAGGAATGGTTCAAAACATAGTCAGTAAGATGAGTCAGTCTTCATGTACTTAAGTCGCCATTGTGCCCTTTGTATTTCATTCCGATGCAATTTCTGTGTTTTATCGTCAATAAGAAGGTCGGAGGGATACAGTGAACCTGAAGTGAAGCATCGGAATCAATAACTAGTGTCATAGGAATGGTTCAAAACATAGACAGTAAGAAGAGTCAGTCTTCTTGTACTTGAGTCGGCATTGTGCCTTTTGTATTAAATTCCGATTGCAATTTCTGTGTTTCATCGTCAATAAGAAGGTTTAAGGGATACAGTAAACCTGAAGTCAAGCATCGGAATCTATTACTAGTGTCACAGGAATGGTTCAAAACATAGTCAGTATTTAAGTCGGCATTGTGCCTTTTGTATTTCATTCCGATGCAATTTCTGTGTTTCATCGTCAATAAGAAGGTCCAAGGGATACAGTAAAACTGAACTGAAACATCGGAATCTATAACTAGTGTCACAGGAATGGTTCAAAACGTAGTCAGTAAGATGAGTCAGTCATCATGTACTTAAGTCGCCATTGTGGCTTTTGTATTTAATTCCGACGCAATTTCAGTGTTTCATCGTCAATAAGAAGGTCAGAGGGATACAGTAAACCTGAAGTGAAGCATCGGAATCAATAACTAGTGCCATGGGAATGGTTCAAGACATAGACAGTAAGAAGAGTCAGTCTTCTAGTACTTGAGCCGGCATTGTGCCTTTTGTATTAAATTCCGATGCAATTTCTGTGTTTCATCGTCAATAAGAAGGTCCAAGGGATACAGTAAACCTGAAGTCAAGCATCGGAATCTATAACTAGTGTCACAGGAATGGTTCAAAACATAGTCAGTACTTATGTCAGCATTGTGCCATTTGTATTTCATTCCGATGCAATTTCTGTGTTTCAACGTCAATAAGAAGGTCCAAGGTATACAGTAAACCTTAAGTGAAGCTCCGAAATCTATAACAAGTGTCACAGGAATGGTTCAAAACATAGTCAGAATGTAAAGTCAGTCTTCTTGTCCTGAAGTCGGCATTGTGCCTTTTGTATTTAATTCCGATGCAACTTCTGTGTTTCATCGTTAATAAGAAGGTCCAAGGGATACAGTAAACCTGAAGTGAAGCGTCGGAATCTATAACTAGTGTCATAGGAATGGTTCAAAACATAGTCAGTAAGATGAGTCAGTCTTCATGTACTTGAGTCGGCATTGTGCCTTTTGTATTTAATTCCGATGCAACTTCTGTGTTTCTTCGTCAATAAGAAGGTCCAAGGGAAACAGTAAACCAGAAGTGAAGCATCGGAATCTATAACTAGTGTCATAGAAATGGTTCAAAACATAGACAGTAAAATGAGTCAGTCTTCTTGTACTTGAGTCGGCATTGTGCCTTTTGTATTTAATTCCGATGAAATTTCTGTGTTTCATCGTCAATAAAAAGGTCCAAATGATACAATAAACCTGAAGTGAAGCATCGGAATCTATAACTAGTGTCAATGAAACAGTTCAAAACATAGACAGTAAGAAGAGTCAGTCTTCTTGTACTTAAGTCGGCATTGTGCCTCTTGTATTTAATTCCGATGCAATTTCTGTGTTTCATCGTCAATACGAAGGTCAGAGGGATACAGTAAACCTGAGGTGAAGCATCGGAATCTATAACTGGTGTCACAGGAATGGTTCAAAACATAGTCAGTAAGAAGAGTCGGTCTTCATGTACTTATGTCGGCAATGTGCCTTTTGTATTTAATTCCAGCGCAATTTCTGTTTTTCAACGTCAATAAGAAGGTCCAAGGGATACAGTACACCTGACGTGAAGCATCGGAATCAATAACTAGTGTCACAGGAATCGTTCAAAACATAGTCAGTAAGAAGAGTCAGTCTTCATGTACTTAAGTCGGCATTGTGCCTTTTGTATTTAATTCCGATGCAATTTCTGTGTTTCGTCGTCAATAAGGAGGTCCAAGGGATACAGTAAACCTGAAGTGAAGCATCGGAATCTATAACTAATGCCACAGGAATGGTTCAAAACATAGTCAGTAAGATGAGTCAGTCTTCATGTACTTAAGCCGCCATTGTGCCTTTTGTATTTAATTTCGATGTAATTTCTGTGTTTCATCGTCAATAAGAAGGTCAGAGGGATACAGTAAACCTGAAGTGAACCATCGGAATCAATATCTAGTGTCATAGGAATGGTTCAAAACATAGACAGTAAGAAGAGTCAGTCTTCTTGTACTTGAGTCGGCATTGTGCCTTTTGTATTTCATTCCGATGCAATTTCTGTGTTTCATCGTCAATAAGAAGGTCCAAGGGATACAGTAAACCTGAACTGAAGCATCGGAATCTATAACTAGTGTCACAGGAATGGTTCAAAACATAGTCAGTAAGATGAGTCAGTCTTCATGTACTTGAGTCGGCATTGTGCCTTTTGTATTTAATTCCGATGCAACTTCTGTGTTTCTTCGTCAATAAGAAGGTCCAAGGGAAACAGTAAACCTGAAGTGAAGCATCGGAATCTATAACTAGTGTCAATGAAATGGTTCAAAACATAGGTAGTAAGAAGAGTCAGTTTTCTTGTACTTAAGTCGGCATTGTGCCTCTTGTATTTAATTCCGGTGCAATTTCTGTGTTTCATCGTCAATAAGAAGGTCAGAGCGATACAGTAAAACTGAAGTGAAGCATCGGAATCTATAACTAGTGTCATAGGAATGGTTAAAAACATAGACAGTAAGAAGAGTAAGTCTTCTTGTACTTGAGTCGGCATTGTGCCTTTTGTATTTAATTCCGATGCAAATTCTGTGTTTCATAGTCAATAATAAGGTAAGTGGGATACAGTAAACCTGAGGTGAAGCATCGGAATATATAACTAGTGTCACAGGAATGGTTCAAACATGGTCAGTAAGAAGAGTCGGTCTGGATGTACTTATGTCGGCATTGTGCTTTTGTATTTAATTCCAGTGCAATTGCTGTGTTTCAACGTCAATAAGAAGGTCGAAGGGATACAGTACTCCTGAAGTGAAGCATCGGAATCAATAACTAGTGTCACAGGAATCGTTCAAAACATAGTCAGTAAGAAGAGTCGGTCTTCATGTACTTAAGTCGGCATTGTGCCTTTTGTATTTAATTCCGATGCAATTTCTGTCTTTCATCGTCAATAAGAAGGTCCAAGGGATACAGTAAACATGAAGTGAAGCATCGGAATCTATAACTAGTGCCACAGGAATGGTTCAAAACATAGTCAGTAAGATGAGTCAGTCTTCATGTACTTAAGCCGCCATTGTGCCTCTTGTATTTAATTCCGATGCAATTTCTGTGTTTCATCGTCAATAAGAAGGTCAGAGGAATACAGTAAACCTGAAGTGAAGCATCGGAATCAATATCTGGTGTCATAGGAATGGTTCAAAACATAGACAGTAAAAAGAGTCAGTCTTCTTGTACTTGAGTCGGCATTGTGCCTTTTGTAGTAAATTCCGATGCAATTTCTGTGTTTCATCGTCAATAAGAAGGCCCAAGGGATATAGTAAACCTGAAGTGAAGCCTCGGAATCTATAACTAGTGTCACAGGAATGGTTCAAAACATAGTCAGCAAGAAGAGTCGGTCTTCATAAACTTATGTCGGCATTGTGCCTTTTGTATTTAATTCCGGTGCAAGTTTTGTGTTTCAACGTCAATAAGAAAGTCAGAGGGATACAGCAAACCTGAAGTGAAGCATCGGAATCTATAACTAGTGTCACAGGAATGGTTCAAAGCATAGTCTGTAAGAACAGTCAGTCTTCTTGTCCTTAAGTCGGCATTGTGCCTTCTGTATTTAATTCCGATGCAATTTCTGTGTTTCATCGTCAATAAGAAGGTCCAAGGGATACAGTAAACCTGAAGTGAAGCATCGGAATCTATAACTAGTGTCATTGGAATGGTTCAAAACATAGTCAGTAAGAGGAGTCAGTCTTCTTGTACTTGAGTCGGCATTGTGCCTTTTGTATTTAATTCCGATGCAATATCTGTGTTTCATCGTCAATTAGAAGGTCCAAGGGATACAGTAAACCTGAAGTGAAGCATCGGAATCTATAACTAGTGTCACAGGAATGGTTCAAAACATAGTCAGTAAGAAGAGTCGGTCTTCATGTACTTACGTCGGCATTGTGCCTTTTGTATTTAATACCGATGAAATTTCTGTGTTTCATCGTCAATAAGAAGGTCAAAGGGATACAATAAACCTGAAGTGAAGCATCTGAATCTATAACTAGTGCCATAAGAATGGTTCATAGCATAGACAGTAAGAAGAGTCAGTCTTCTTGTACTTGAGTCAGCATTGTGCCATTTGTATTAAATTCCGATGCAATTTCTGTGTTTCATCGTCAATATGAAGGTCCAAGGGATACAGTAAACCTGGAGTGAAGCATAGGAATTTATAACTAGTGTCCCAGCAATGGGTCAAAACATAGTCAGTAAGAAGATTCAGTCTTCATGTACTTAAGTCGCCATTGTGCCTTTTGTATTTCATTCCGATGCAATTTCTGTTTCATCGTCAACAAGAAGGTCAGAGGGATACAGTAAAACTGAAGTGAAGCATCGGAATCAATAACTAGTGTCATAGGCATGGTTAAAAACATAGACAGTAAGAAGAGTAAGTCTTCTTGTACTTGAGTCGGCATTGTGCCTTTTGTATTTAATTCCGATGCAACATCTGTGTTTCATTGTCAATAAGAAGGTCCAAGGAAAACAGTAAACCTGAAGTGAAGCATCGGAATCTATAACTAGTGTCATAGGAATGGTTCAAAACATAGACCGTAAGAAGAGGCAGTCTTCTTGTACTTGAGTCGGCATTGTGCCTCTTGTATTTAATTCCGATGCAATTTCTGTGTTTCATCGTCAATAAGAAGGTCAGAGGGATACAGTAAACCTGAAATGAAGCATCGGAATCTATAACTAGTGTCACAGGAATGGTTCAAAACATAGTCAGTAAGAAGAGTCGGTCTTCATGTACTTATGTCGGCATTCTGCCTTTTGTATTTAATTCCCATGCAATTTGTGTTTTTCAACGTCAATAAAAAAGTCAGAGGGATACAGTAAACCTGAAGTGAAGCATCGGAATCTATAACTAGTGTCATAGGAATGGTTAAAAACATAGACAGTAAGAAGAGTATGTCTTCTTGTACTTGAGTCGGCATTGTGCCTTTTGTATTTAATTCCGATGCAAATTCTGTGTTTCATAGTCAATAATAAGGTCAGTGGGATACAGTAAACCTGAGGTGAAGCATCAAAATATATAACTAGTGTCACAGGAATGGTTCAAAACATAGTCAGTAAGAAGAGTCGGTCTGGATGTACTTATGTCGGCATTGTGCCTTTTGTATTTAATTCCAGTGCAATTGCTGTGATTCAACGTCAATAAGAAGGTCCAAGGGATACAGTACACCTGAAGTGAAGCATCGGAATCAATAACTAGTGTCACAGGAATCGTTCAAAACATAGTCAGTAAGAAGAGTCGGTCTTCATGTACTTAAGCCGCCATTGTGCCTCTTGTATTTAATTCCGATGCAATTTCTGTGTTTCATCGTCAATAAGAAGGTCAGAGGAATACAGTAAACCTGAAGTGAAGCATCGGAATCAATATCTGGTGTCATAGGAATGGTTCAAAACATAGACAGTAAAAAGAGTCAGTCTTCTTGTACTTGAGTCGGCATTGTGCCTTTTGTATTAAATTCCGATGCAATTTCTGTGTTTCATCGTCAATAAGAAGGCCCAAGGGATACAGTAAACCTGAAGTGAAGCATCGGAATCTATAACTAGTGTCACAGGAATGGTTCAAAACATAGTCAGTAAGAAGAGTCGGTCTTCATGTACTTATGTCGGCATTGTGCCTTTTGTATTTAATTCCGGTGCAATTTCTGTGTTTCAACGTCAATAAGAAAGTCAGAGGGATACAGTAAACCTGAAGTGAAGCATCGGAATCTATAACTAGTGTCACAGGAATGGTTCAAAGCATAGTCTGTAAGAACAGTCAGTCTTCTTGTCCTTAAGTCGGCATTGTGCCTTTTGTATTTAATTCCGATGCAATTTCTGTGTTTCATCGTCAATAAGAAGGTCCAAGGGATACAGTAAACCTGAAGTGAAGCATCGGAATCTATAACTAGTGTCATTGGAATGGTTCAAAACATAGTCAGTAAGAAGAGTCAGTCTTCTTGTACTTGAGTCGGCATTGTGCCTTTTGTATTTAATTCCGATGCAATATCTGTGTTTCATCGTCAATTAGAAGGTCCAAGGGATACAGTAAACCTGAAGTGAAGCATCGGAATCTATAACTAGTGTCACAGGAATGGTTCAAAACATAGTCAGTAAGAAGAGTCGGTCTTCATGTACTTAAGTCGGCATTGTGCCTTTTGTATTTAATACCGATGCAATATCTGTGTTTCATCGTCAATTAGAAGGTCCAAGGGATACAGTAAACCTGAAGTGAAGCATCGGAATCTATAACTAGTGTCACAGGAATGGTTCAAAACATAGTCAGTAAGAAGAGTCGGTCTTCATGTACTTAAGTCGGCATTGTGCATTTTGTATTTAATACCGATGAAATTTCTGTGTTTCATCGTCAATAAGAAGGTCAAAGGGATACAGTAAACCTGAAGTAAAGCATCGGAATCTATAACTAGTGCCATTGGAATGGTTCAAAGCATAGACAGTAAGAAGAGTCAGTCTTCTTGTACTTGAGTCGGCATTGTGCCTTTTGTATTAAATTCCGATGCAATTTCTGTGTTTCATCGTCAATAAGAAGGTCAGAGGAATACAGTAAACCTGAAGTGAAGCATCGGAATCAATATCTGGTGTCATAGGAATGGTTCAAAACATAGACAGTAAAAAGAGTCAGTCTTCATGTACTTGAGTCGGCATTGTGCCTTTTGTATTAAATTCCGATGCAATTTCTGTGTTTCATCGTCAATAAGAAGGCCCAAGGGATACAGTAAACCTGAAGTGAAGCATCGGAATCTATAACTAGTGTCACAGGAATGGTTCAAAACATAGTCAGTAAGAAGAGTCGGTCTTCATGTACTTAAGTCGGCATTGTGCCTTTTGTATTTAATACCGATGCAATATCTGTGTTTCATCGTCAATTAGAAGGTCCAAGGGATACAGTAAACCTGAAGTGAAGCATCGGAATCTATAACTAGTGTCACAGGAATGGTTCAAAACATAGTCAGTAAGAAGAGTCGGTCTTCATGTACTTAAGTCGGCATTGTGCCTTTTGTATTTAATACCGATGAAATTTCTGTGTTTCATCGTCAATAAGAAGGGCAAAGGGATACAGTAAACCTGAAGTAAAGCATCGGAATCTATAACTAGTGCCATAGGAATGGTTCAAAGCATAGACAGTAAGAAGAGTCAGTCTTCTTGTACTTGAGTCGGCATTGTGCCTTTTGTATTAAATTCCGATGCAATTTCTGTGTTTCATCGTCAATAAGAAGGTCCAAGGAAATCAGTAAACCTGAAGTGAAACATCGGAATCAATAACTAGTGTCATAGGAATGGTTAAAAACATGGACAGTAAGAAGAGTAAGTCTTCTTGTACTTGAGTCTGCATTGTGCATTTTGTATTTAATTTTGATGCAACTTCTGTGTTTCATCGTCAATAAGAAGGTCCAAGGAAAACAGTAAACCTGAAGTGAAGCATCGGAATCTATAACTAGTGTCGTAGGAATGGTTCAAAACATAGACCGTAAGAAGAGGCTGTCTTCTTGTACTTGGGTCGGCATTGTGCCTTTTGTATTTAATTCCGATGCAATTTCTGTGTTTCATCGTCAATAAGAAGGTCAGAGGGATACAGTAAACCTGAAGTGAAGCATCGGAATCTATAACTAGTGTCACAGGAATGGTTCAAAGCATAGTCAGTAAGAAGAGTCGGTCTTCATGTACTTATGTCGGCATTCTGCCTTTTGTATTTAATTCCGGTGCAATTTGTGTGTTTCAACGTCAATAAGAAAGAAAGAGGGATACAGTAAACCTGAAGTGAAGCATCGGAATCTATAACTAGTGTCACAGGAATGGTTCAAAGCATAGTCAGAAAGAACAGTCAGTCTTCTTGTCCTTAAGTCAGCATTGTGCATTTTGTATTTAATTCCGATGCAATTTCTGTGTTTCATCGTCTATAAGAAGGTCCAAGGGATACAGTAAACCTGAAGTGAAGCATCGGAATCTATATCTAGTGTCATAGGAATGGTTCAAAGCATAGACAGTAAGAAGAGTCAGTCTTCTTGTACTTGAGTCGGCATTGTGCCTTTTGTATTTAATTCCGATGCAATTTCTGTGTTTCAACGTCAATAAGAAAGTCAGAGGGATACAGTAAACCTGAAGTGAAGCATCGGAATCAATATCTAGTGTCATAGGAATGGTTCAAAACATAGACAGTATAAAGAGTCAGTCTTCTTGTACTTGAGTCGGCATTGTGCCTTTTGTATTAAATTCCGATGCAATTTCTGTGTTTCATCGTCAATAAGAAGGCCCAAGGGATACAGTAAACCTGAAGTGAAGCATGGGAATCTATAACTAGTGTCATAGGAATGGTTCAAAACATAGACAGTAAAAAGAGTCAGTCTTCTTGTACTTGAGTCGGCATTGTGCCTTTTGTACTAAATTCCGATGCAATTTCTGTGTTTCATCGTCAATAAGAAGGCCCAAGGGATACAGTAAACCTGAAGTGATTCATCGGAATCTATAACTAGTGTCACAGGAATGGTTCAAAACATAGTCAGTAAGAAGAGTCGGTCTTCTTGTACTTGAGTCGGCATTGTGCCTTTTGTATTTAATTCCGATGCAATATCTGTGTTTCATCGTCAATTAGAAGGTCCAAGGGATACAGTAAACCTGAAGTGAAGCATCGGAATCTATAAGTAGTGTCACAGGAATGGTTCAAAACATAGTCAGTAAGAAGAGTCAGTCTTCATGTACTTAAGTCGGCATTGTGCCTTTTGTATTTAATACCGATGAAATTTCTGTGTTTCATCGTCAATAAGAAGGTGAAAGGGATACTGTAAACCTGAAGTGAAGCATCGGAATCTATAACTAGTGCCATAGGAATGGTTCAAAGCATAGACAGTAAGAAGAGTCAGTCTTCTTGTACTTGAGTCGGCATTGTGCCTTTTTTATTAAACTCCGATGCAATTTCTGTGTTTCATCGTCAATAAGAAGGTCCAAGGAAAACAGTAAACCTGAAGTGAAGCATCGGAATCTATAACTAGTGTCATAGGAATGGTTCAAAACATAGACCGTAAGAAGAGGCAGTCTTCTTGTACTTGAGTCGGCATTGTGCCTTTTGTATTTAATTCCGATGCAATTTCTGTGGTTCATCGTCAATAAGAAGGTCAGAGGGATACAGTAAACCTGAAGTGAAGCATCGGAATCTATAACTAGTGTCACAGGAATGGTCCCAAAACATATTCAGTAAGAAGAGTCGGTCTTCATGTACTTATGTCGGCATTCTGCCTTTTGTATTTATTTCCGGTGCAATTTGTGTGTTTCAACGTCAATAAGAAAGTCAGAGGGATACAGTAAACCTGAAGTGAAGCATCGGAATCTATAACTAGTGTCACAGGAATGGTTCAAAGCATAGTCAGTAAGAACAGTCAGCCTTCTTGTCCTTAAGTCGGCATTGTGCATTTTGTATTTAATTCCGATGCAATTTCTGTGTTTCATCGTCTACAAGAAGGTCCAAGGGATACAGTAAACCTGAAGTGAAGCATCGGAATCTATAACTACTGTCATAGGAATGGTTCAAAACATAGTCAGTAAGAAGAGTCAGTCTTCTTGTACTTGGGTCGACATTGTGCCTTTTGTATTTAATACCGATGCAATATCTGTGTTTCATCGTCAATAAGAAGGTCCAAGGGATACAGTAAACTTCATGTGACGCATCGGAATCTATAACTAGTGTCACAGGAATGGTTCAAAACATAGTCAGTAAGAAGAGTCGGTCTTCATGTACTTAAGTCGGCATTGTTTCTTTTGTATTTAATCCCGATGCAATTTCTGTGTTTCATCGTAAATAAGAAGGTCAAAGGTATACAGTAAACCTGAAGTGAAGCATCGGAATCTATAACTAGTGCCATTGGAATGGTTCAAAGCATAGACAGTAAGAAGAGTCAGTCTTCTTGTACTTGAGTCGGCATTGTGCCTTTTGTATTTAATTCCGATGCAATTTCTGTGTTTCATCGTCAATAAGAAGGTCCATAGGGTTACAGTAAACCTGGAGTGATGCATAGGAATTTATAACTAGTGTCACAGGAATGGGTCAAAACATAGTCAGTACTTAAGTCGTCATTGTGCCTTTTGTATTTCATTCCGATGCAATTTCTGTGTTTCGTCGTCAATAAGAAGGTCCAAGGGATACAGCAATCCTGGAGTGAAGCATCGGAATCAATAACTAGTGTCACAGGAATCATTCAAAGCATAGTCAGTAAGAAGAGTCGGTCTTCATGTACTTAAGTCGGCATGGTGCCTTTTGTATTTAATTCCGATGCAATTTCTGTGTTTCATCGTCAATAAGAAGGTCCAAGGGATACAGTAAACCTGAAGTGAAGCATCGGAATCTATAACTAGTGCAACAGGAATGTTTCAAAAAATAGTCAGTAAGATGAGTCAGTCTTCATGTACTTATGTCGCTATTGTGCCTTTTGTATTTAATTCCGATGCAACTTCTGTGTTTCATCGTCAATAAGAAGGTCCAAGGGAAACAGTAAACCTGAAGTGAAGCATCGGAATCTATAACTAGTGTCATAGGAATGGTTCAAATCATAGACAGTAAGAAGAGTCAGTCTTCTTGTACTTGAGTCTGCATTGTGCCTTTTGTATTTCATTCCGATGCACTTTCTGTGTTTTATCGTCAATAAGAACTTCAGAGGGATACAATAAACCTGAAGTGAAGCATCGGAATCTATAACTAGTGTCACAGGAATGTATCAAAACATAGTCAGTAAGAAGAGTCGGTCTTCATATACTTATGTCGGCATTGTGCCTTTTGTATTTAATTCCGGTGCAATTTCTGTGTTTCAACGTCAATAAGAAAGTCAGAGGGCTACAGTAAACCTGAAGTGAAGCATCGGAATCTATAACTAGTGTCATAGGAATGGTTCAAAACATAGACTGCAAGAAGAGTCAGTCTTCTTGTACTTGAGTCGGCATTGTGCCTTTTGTATTTAATTCCCATGCAATTTCTGTGTTTCATCGTCAATAAGAAGGTCAAAGGGATACAGTAAATCTGAAGTGAAGCATCGGAATCTACAACTAGTGCCATAGGAATTGTTCAAAACATAGACAGTAAGAAGAGTCAGTATTCTTGTACTTGTGTGGGCATTGTGCCTTTTGTATTTAACTCCGATGCAATTTCTGTGTTTCACGGTCAATACGAAGGTCCAAGGGATACAGTAAACCTTAAGTGGAGCATCGTAATCTATAACTAATGACACAGGAATGGTTCAAAACATAGTCAGTACTTAAGTCTGCATTTTGCCTTTTGTATTTCATTCCGATGCAATCTCTGTGTTTCATCGTCAGTAAGAAGGTGCAAGGGATACAGTAAACCCGAACTGAAGCATCAGAATCTATAACTAGTGTCACAGGAATGGTTCAAAGCATAGTCAGTAAGATGAGTCAGTCTTCATGTACTTGAGTGGGCATTGTGCCTTTTGTATTTAATTCCGATGCAACTTCTGTGTTTCATCGTCAATAAGAAGGTCCAAGGGAAACAGTAAACCTGAAGTGAAGCATCGGAATCTGTAACTAGTGTCATAGGAATGGTTCAATACATAGACAGTAAGATGAGTCAGTCTTCTTGTACTTGAGTCGCCATTGTGCCTTTTGTATTTAATTCCGATGCAATTTCTGTGTTTCACCGTCAATAAGAAGGTCTGAGGGATACAGTAAACCTGAAGTGAAGCATTGGAATCTATAACTAGTGTCACAGGAATGGTTCAAAACATAGCCAGTAAGAAGAGTCGGTCTTCATGTACTTATGTCGGCATTGTGCCTTTTGTACTTAATTCCGGTGCAATTTCTGTGTTTCAACGTCAATAAGAAAGACAGAGGGATACAGTGAACCTGAAGTGAAGCATCGGAATCTATAACTAGTGTCACAGGAATGGTTCAAAGCATAGTCAGTAAGAACAGTCAGTCTTCTCGTCTTTAAGTCGGCATTGTGGCTTTTGTATTTAATTCCGATGCAATTTCTGTGTTTCATCGTCAATAAGAATGTCCAAGGGATACAGTAAACCTGAAGTGAAGCATCGGAATCTATAACTAGTGTCATAGGAATGGTTCAAAACAAAGACAGTAAGAAGAGTCAGTCTTCTTGTACTTGAGTCGGCATTGTGACTTTTGTATTTAATTCCGATGCAATTTCTGTGTTCCATCGTCAATAAGAAGGTCCAAGGGATACAGTAAACCTGAAGTGAAGCGTCGGAATCTATAACTAGTGTCACAGGAATGGTTCAAATCATAGTCAGTAAGAAGAGTCGGTCTTCATGTACTTAAGTCGTCATTGTGCCTTTTGTATTTAATACCGATGCAATTTCTGTGTTTCATCGTCAATAAGAAGGTCAAAGGGGTACGGTAAACCTGAAGTGAAGCATCGGAATCTCTAGCTAGTGCCATAGGAATGGTTCAAAACATAGACAGTAAGAAGAGTCAGTCTTCTTGTACTTTGAGTCGGCATTGGGCCTTTTGTATTTAATTCCGATGCAATTTCTGTGTTTCATCGTCAATAAGAAGGTCCAAGGGATACAGTAAACCTGAAGTGAAGCATCGGAATCTATAACTAGTGTCATAAGAATGGTTCAAAACATAGTCAGTAAGATGAGTCGGTCTTCATGTACTTAAGTCGCCATTGTGCCTTTTGTATTTAATTCCGATGCAATTTCTGTGTTTCATCGTCAATAAGAAGGTCAGAGGGATACAGTAAACCTGAAGTCAAGCATCGGAATCTATAACTACTGTCACAGGAATGGTTCAAATCATAGTCAGTACTTAAGTCGGCATTGTGCCTTTTGTATTTCATTCCGATGCAATTTCTGTGTTTCATCGTCAATTAGAAGGTCCAAGGGATACAGTAAACCTGAAGTGAAGCATCGGAATCTATAACTAGTGTCACAGGAATGGTTCAAAACATAGTCAGTAAGAAGAGTCGGTCTTCATGTACTTAAGTCGGCATTGTGCCTTTTGTATTTAATACCGATGAAATTTCTGTGTTTCATCGTCAATAAGAAGGGCAAAGGGATACAGTAAACCTGAAGTAAAGCATCGGAATCTATAACTAGTGCCATAGGAATGGTTCAAAGCATAGACAGTAAGAAGAGTCAGTCTTCTTGTACTTGAGTCGGCATTGTGCCTTTTGTATTAAATTCCGATGCAATTTCTGTGTTTCATCGTCAATAAGAAGGTCCAAGGAAATCAGTAAACCTGAAGTGAAACATCGGAATCAATAACTAGTGTCATAGGAATGGTTAAAAACATGGACAGTAAGAAGAGTAAGTCTTCTTGTACTTGAGTCTGCATTGTGCATTTTGTATTTAATTTTGATGCAACTTCTGTGTTTCATCGTCAATAAGAAGGTCCAAGGAAAACAGTAAACCTGAAGTGAAGCATCGGAATCTATAACTAGTGTCGTAGGAATGGTTCAAAACATAGACCGTAAGAAGAGGCTGTCTTCTTGTACTTGGGTCGGCATTGTGCCTTTTGTATTTAATTCCGATGCAATTTCTGTGTTTCATCGTCAATAAGAAGGTCAGAGGGATACAGTAAACCTGAAGTGAAGCATCGGAATCTATAACTAGTGTCACAGGAATGGTTCAAAGCATAGTCAGTAAGAAGAGTCGGTCTTCATGTACTTATGTCGGCATTCTGCCTTTTGTATTTAATTCCGGTGCAATTTGTGTGTTTCAACGTCAATAAGAAAGAAAGAGGGATACAGTAAACCTGAAGTGAAGCATCGGAATCTATAACTAGTGTCACAGGAATGGTTCAAAGCATAGTCAGTAAGAACAGTCAGTCTTCTTGTCCTTAAGTCAGCATTGTGCATTTTGTATTTAATTCCGATGCAATTTCTGTGTTTCATCGTCTATAAGAAGGTCCAAGGGATACAGTAAACCTGAAGTGAAGCATCGGAATCTATATCTAGTGTCATAGGAATGGTTCAAAGCATAGACAGTAAGAAGAGTCAGTCTTCTTGTACTTGAGTCGGCATTGTGCCTTTTGTATTTAATTCCGATGCAATTTCTGTGTTTCAACGTCAATAAGAAAGTCAGAGGGATACAGTAAACCTGAAGTGAAGCATCGGAATCAATATCTAGTGTCATAGGAATGGTTCAAAACATAGACAGTATAAAGAGTCAGTCTTCTTGTACTTGAGTCGGCATTGTGCCTTTTGTATTAAATTCCGATGCAATTTCTGTGTTTCATCGTCAATAAGAAGGCCCAAGGGATACAGTAAACCTGAAGTGAAGCATGGGAATCTATAACTAGTGCCACAGGAATGGTTCAAAACATAGTCAGTAATATGAGTCAGTCTTCATGTACTTAAGCCGCCATTGTGCCTTTTGTATTTAATTCCGATGCAATTTCTGTGTTTCATCGTCAGTAAGAAGGTCAGAGGGATACAGTAAACCTGAAGTGAAGCATCGGAATCAATATCTAGTGTCATAGGAATGGTTCAAAACATAGACAGTAAAAAGAGTCAGTCTTCTTGTACTTGAGTCGGCATTGTGCCTTTTGTACTAAATTCCGATGCAATTTCTGTGTTTCATCGTCAATAAGAAGGCCCAAGGGATACAGTAAACCTGAAGTGATTCATCGGAATCTATAACTAGTGTCACAGGAATGGTTCAAATCATAGTCAGTAAGAAGAGTCGGTCTTCTTGTACTTGAGTCGGCATTGTGCCTTTTGTATTTAATTCCGATGCAATATCTGTGTTTCATCGTCAATTAGAAGGTCCAAGGGATACAGTAAACCTGAAGTGAAGCATCGGAATCTATAAGTAGTGTCACAGGAATGGTTCAAAACATAGCCAGTAAGAAGAGTCGGTCTTCATGTACTTATGTCGGCATTGTGCCTTTTGTACTTAATTCCGGTGCAATTTCTGTGTTTCAACGTCAATAAGAAAGACAGAGGGATACAGTGAACCTGAAGTGAAGCATCGGAATCTATAACTAGTGTCACAGGAATGGTTCAAAGCATAGTCAGTAAGAACAGTCAGTCTTCTCGTCTTTAAGTCGGCATTGTGGCTTTTGTATTTAATTCCGATGCAATTTCTGTGTTTCATCGTCAATAAGAATGTCCAAGGGATACAGTAAACCTGAAGTGAAGCATCGGAATCTATAACTAGTGTCATAGGAATGGTTCAAAACAAAGACAGTAAGAAGAGTCAGTCTTCTTGTACTTGAGTCGGCATTGTGACTTTTGTATTTAATTCCGATGCAATTTCTGTGTTCCATCGTCAATAAGAAGGTCCAAGGGATACAGTAAACCTGAAGTGAAGCGTCGGAATCTATAACTAGTGTCACAGGAATGGTTCAAATCATAGTCAGTAAGAAGAGTCGGTCTTCATGTACTTAAGTCGTCATTGTGCCTTTTGTATTTAATACCGATGCAATTTCTGTGTTTCATCGTCAATAAGAAGGTCAAAGGGGTACGGTAAACCTGAAGTGAAGCATCGGAATCTCTAGCTAGTGCCATAGGAATGGTTCAAAACATAGACAGTAAGAAGAGTCAGTCTTCTTGTACTTTGAGTCGGCATTGGGCCTTTTGTATTTAATTCCGATGCAATTTCTGTGTTTCATCGTCAATAAGAAGGTCCAAGGGATACAGTAAACCTGAAGTGAAGCATCGGAATCTATAACTAGTGTCATAAGAATGGTTCAAAACATAGTCAGTAAGATGAGTCGGTCTTCATGTACTTAAGTCGCCATTGTGCCTTTTGTATTTAATTCCGATGCAATTTCTGTGTTTCATCGTCAATAAGAAGGTCAGAGGGATACAGTAAACCTGAAGTCAAGCATCGGAATCTATAACTACTGTCACAGGAATGGTTCAAATCATAGTCAGTACTTAAGTCGGCATTGTGCCTTTTGTATTTCATTCCGATGCAATTTCTGTGTTTCATCGTCAATAAGAAGCTCCAAGGGATACAGTAAACCTGAACTGAAGCATCGGAATCTATAACTAGTGTCACAGGAATGGTTCAAAACATAGTCAGTAAGATGAGTCAGTCTTCATGTACTTAAGTCGCCATTCTGCCTTTTGTATTTAATTCCGACGCAATTTCTGTGTTTCATCGTCAATAAGAAGGTCAAAAGGATACAGTAAACCTGAAGTGAAGCATCGGAATCTATAACTAGTGCCATAGGAATGGTTCAAAACATAGACAGTAAGAAGAGTCAGTCTTCTTGTACTTTGAGTCGGCATTGTGCCTTTTGTATTTAATTCCGATGCAATTTCCATGTTTCATCGTCAATAAGAAGGTCCAAGGTATACAGTAAACCTAAAGTGAAGCATCGAATCCTATAACTAGTGTCACAGGAATGGTTCAAAACATAGTCAGAAAGAAGAGTCAGTCTTCTTCTACTTAAGTCGGCATTGTGCCTTTTGTATTTAATTCCAGTGCAATTTCTGTGTTTCATCGTCATTAAGAAGCCCAGAGGGATACAGTAAACCTGAAGTGAAGCATCGGACTCTATAACTAATGTCACATGAATGGTTCAAAACGTAGTCAGTAAGAAGAGTCAGTCTTCTTGTATTTAAGTCGGCCTTGTGCCTTTTGTATTTAATTCCGATGCAATTACTGTGTTTCATCGTCAATAAGAAGGTCCAAGGGATACAGTTAACCTGGAGTGAAGCATCGGAATCTATAACTAGTGTCACAGGAATGGTTCAAAACATAGTCAGTAAGAAGAGTCGGTCTTCATGTACTTAAGTCAGCATTGTGCCTTTTGTATATCATTCCGGAGCAATATCTGTGTTTCATCGTCAATAAGAAGGTCAGAGGGATAGAGTAAACCTGAAGTGAAGAATCGGAATCTATAACTAGTGTCACAGGAATGGTTAAAAACATAGTCAGTAAGAAGAGTCAGTCTTCTTGTCCTTAAGTCGGCATTGTGCCTTTTGTATTTAATTCCGATGCAATTTCTGTGTTTCATCGTCAATAAGAAGGTCCAAGGGATACAGTAAACCTAGAGTGAAGCATCGGAATCTATAACTAGTGTCACAGGAATGGTTCAAAACATAGACAGTAAGAAGATACAGACTTCTTGTACTTAAGTCGGCATTGTTTCTTTTGTATTTAGTTCCGATACAATTTCTGTGTAACATCGACACTAATAAGGTCCAAGGGATACAGTAAACCTGAAGTGAAGCATCGGAATCTATAACTAGTGTCACAGGAATGGTTCAAAACATAGACAGTAAGGAGAGTCAGTCTTCTTGTACTTAAGTCGGCATTGAGCCTTTTGTATTTCATTCCGGTGCAATTTCTGTGTTTCATCGTCAATAAGAAGGTCAGAGGAATGCAGTGAACCTGAAGTGAAGCATCGGAATCTATAACTAGTGTCACAGGAATGGTTCAAAACATAGACAGGAAGAAGAGGCAGTCTTCTTGTACTTGAGTCGGCATTCTGCCTTTTGTATTAAATTCCGATGCAATTTCTGTGTTTCATCGTCAATAAGAAGGTCCTAGAAATACAGAAATCCTGAAGTCAAGCATCGGAATCTATAACTAGTGTCACAGGAACGGTTCAGAACATAGACAATAATAAGATTCAGTCTTTTTGTACTTAAGTCAGCATTGTGCCCTTTTGTATTTAATTCCGATGTAGTTTCTGTGTTTCATCGTCAATAAAAAGGTCCAAATGATACAGTAAACCTGAAGTGATGCATCGGAATCTATAACTAGTGTCAATGGAATGGTTCAAAACATAGACAGTAAAAAGAGTCAGTCTTCTTGTACTTAAGTCGGCATTGTGCCTTTTGTATTTAATTCCGATGCAATTTCTGTGTTTCATCGTCAATACGAAGGTCTGAGCGATACAGTAAACCTGAAGTGAAGCATCGGAATCTATAACTAGTGTCACAGGAATGGTTCAAAACATAGTCAGAAAGGATAGTCAGTCTTCTTGTTCTTAAGTCAACATTGTGCCTTTTGTATTTAACTCCGATGCAAATTCTGTGTACATAGTCAATAAGAAGGTCCTAGGGATACAGTAGACCTGGAGTGTGGCATCGGAATCTATAACTAGTGTCACAGGAATTTTTCAAAACATAGTAAGAGGAGTCAGTCTTCATGTACTTAAGACGGCATTGTGCCTTTTGTATTTAATTCCGATGCAATTTCGGTGTTTCATCGTCAATAAGATGGTCCAAGGGATACAGTAAACCTGAAGTGAAGCATCGGAATCTATAACTAGTGTCAATGGAATGGTTCAAAACATAGACAGTAAGAAGAGTCAGTCTTCTTGTACTTAAGTCGGCATTGTGCCTATTGTATTTAATTCCGGTGCAATTTCTGTGTTTCATCGTCAATAAGAAGGTCAGAGGGATACAATAAACCTGAAGTGAAGCATCGGAATCTGTAACTAGTGTAATAGGAATAGTTCAAACCATAGTCAGTGAGAAGAGTCAGTCTTATTGTCCTTAAGTCGGCCTTGTGCCTTTTGTATTTAATTCCGATGCAATATCAGTGTTTCATCGTCAATAGGAAGGTCCCAGGGATACAGTAAACCTGGAGTGAAGCATCGGAATCTATAACTAGTGTAACAGGAATGGTTCAAAGCATAGTCAGTAAGAAGAGTCAGTCTTCTTGTCCGTAAGTCGGCCTTGTGCCTTTTGTATTAATTTCCGAACCAATTTCTGTGTTTCATCGTCATTAAGAAGGTGCAAGGGTTACAGTAAACATGTATTGAAGCATCGGAATCTATAACTAGTGTCACAGGAATGGTTCAAACATAGTCTGTAGGAAGAGTCAGTCTTCTTGTACTTAAGTCGGCATTTTCCCTAATCTATTTAATTCCCATGCAATTTCAGTGTCTCATCGTCAATAGGAAGGTCCAAATGACGCAGTAAACCTGGAGTGAAGCTTCGGAATCTATAACAAGTGTCAATTGAATGGTTCAAAACGTAGACAGTAAGCAGAGTCAGTCTTCTTGTACTTACGTCGGCATTGTGCCTTTTGTATTTAATTCCGATGCAATTACTGTGTTTCATCGTCAATAAGAAGGTCAGAGGGATACAGTAACCCTGAAGTGAAGCATCGGAATCTTTAACTAGTGTCACAGGAATGGTTCAAAACATTGTCAGTAAGAAGAGTCGCTCTTCATGTACTTAAGTCGGCATTGTGCCTTTTGTATTTAATTCCGATGCAATTTCTGTGTTTCATCGTCAATAAGAAGGGCCGAGGGATACAGTAAACCTGAAGTGAAGCATCGGAATCAATAACTAGTGTCACAGGAATGGTTCAAAATATAGTCAGTAACAACAGTCGGTCTTCATGTACTGAAATCGGCATTGTGCCTTTTGGATTTAATTCCGATGCAATTTCTGTGTTTCATCGTCAATAAGAAGGTCCAAGGGATACACTAAACCTGATATGAAGCATCGGAATCTATAACTAGTCTCACAGGAATGGTTCAAAACATAGACAGTAGGAAGAGTCAGTCTTCTTGTACTTAAATCGGCATTGTGCCATTTGTATTTAATTCCGATGCAATTTCTGTGTTTCATCGTCAATAAGAAGGTCCAAGGGATACAGTAAACCTGAAGTGAAGTATCGGAATCTATAACTAGTGTCACAGGAATGGTAAAAACATAGACAGTAAGAAGAGTCAGTCTTCTTGTACTTAAGTCGTCACTGTGCCTTTTCGATTTAATTTCGATGCAATTTCTGTGTTTCATCGTCAATAAGAAGGTCAGAGGGATACAGTAAACCTGAAGTGAAGCATGGGAATCTATAACTAGTGTCACAGGAATGGTTCAAAACATAGACAGTGAGAAGAGTCAGTCTTCTTGTACTTAAGTCGGCATTGTGCCTTTTCTATTTAATTCCGGTGCAATTTCTGTGTTTCATCGTCAATAAGAAGATCAGAGGGATACAGTAAACATGAAGTGAAGCATCTGAATCTATAACTAGTGTCACAGGAATGGTTCAAATATAGTCAGTAAGAAGAGTCACCCTTCACGTATTTAAGTCGGCATTGTGCCCTTTGTATTTAATTCCGGTGCAATTTCTGTGTTTCATCGTCAATACGAAAGTCAGAGGGATACAGTAAACCTGAAGTGAAGCATCGGAATCTATAACTAGTGTCACAGGAATTGTTAAAAACATAGTCAGTAAGAACAGTCAGTATTCCTGTCCTTAAGTCGGCATTGTGCCTTTTGTATTTAATTCCTATGCAATTTCTGTGTTTCGTCGTCAATAAGAAGGTCCAAGCGATACAGTAAACCTGAAGTGAAGCATCGGAATCTATAACTAGTGTCACAGGAATGGTTCAGAACTTAGACAGTAAGAAGATACAGTCATCTTGTACTTAGGTTGGCATTGTGTCTTTTGTATTTAATTCCGATGCAATTTCTGTGTTTCATCGTCAATAAGAAGGTCCAAGGGATACAGTAAACCAGAAAAGAAGCATCGGAATCTATAACTAGTGTCACAGGAATGGCTCAAATCATAGACTGTATGAAGAGTCAGTCTTCTTGTACTTGAGTCGGCATTGTGCCTTTTGTATTTAATTCCGAAGCAATTTCTGTGTTTCATCGTCAATAAGAAGGTCAGAGGGATACAGTAAACCTGAAGTGAAGCATCGGAATCTATAACTAGTGTCACAGGAATGGTTCAAAAGATAGTCAGTAAGAAGAGTCGGTCTTCATGTACTTATGTCGGCATTGTGCATTTTGTATTCAATTCCGGTGCAATTTCTGTGTTTCAACGTCAATAAGAAGGTCCAAGGGATACAGTACACCTCGCGTGAAGCATCGGAATCAATAACTAGTGTCACAGGAATCGTTCAAAACATAGTCAGTAACAAGAGTCGGTCTTCATGTACTTAAGTCGGCATTCTGCCTTTTGTATTTAATTCCGATGCAATTTCTGTGTTTCATCGTCAATAAGAAGGTCAGAGGAATGCAGTAAAACTGAAGTGAAGCATTGGCATCAATAACTAGTGTCATAGGAATGGTTCAAAACATAGACAGTAAGAAGTGTAAGTCTTCTTGTACTTGAGTCGGCATTGTGCCTTTTGTATTTAATTCCGATGCAACTTCTGTGCTTCATCGTCAATAAGAAGGTCCAAGGGAAACAGTAAACCTGAAGTGAAGCATCGGAATCTATAACTAGTGTCATAGGAATGGTTCAAAACATAGACGTAAGAAGAGTCAGTCTTCTTGTACTTGAGTCGGCATTGTGCCTTTTGTATTTAATTCCGAAGCAATTTCTGTGTTTCATCGTCAATAAGAAGGTCAGAGGGATACAGTAAACCTGAAGTGAAGCATCGGAATCTATAACTAGTGTCACAGGAATGGTTCAAAAGATAGTCAGTAAGAAGAGTCGGTCTTCATGTACTTATGTCGGCATTGTGCATTTTGTATTTAATTCCGGTGCAATTTCTGTGTTTCAACGTCAATAAGAAGGTCCAAGGGATACAGTACACCTCGCGTGAAGCATCGGAATCAATAACTAGTGTCACAGGAATCGTTCAAAACATAGTCAGTAACAAGAGTCGGTCTTCATGTACTTAAGTCGGCATTCTGCCTTTTGTATTTAATTCCGATGCAATTTCTGTGTTTCATCGTCAATAAGAAGGTCCAAGGGATACAGTAAACCTGAAGTGAAGCATCGGAATCTATAACTAGTGCCACAGGAATGGTTCAAAACATAGTCAGTAAGATGAGTCAGTCTTCATGTACTTAAGTCGCCATTGTGCCGTTTGTACCCAATTCCGATGCAATATCTGTGTTTCATCGTCAATAAGAAGGTCAGAGGGATACAGTAAACCTGAAGTGAAGCATCGGAATCAATAACTAGTGTCATAGGACTGGTTCAAAACATAGACAGTAAGAAGAGTCAGTCTTCTTGTACTTGAGACGGCACTGTGCCTTTTGTATTCAATTCCGATGCAATTTCTGTGTTACATCGTCAATACGAAGGTCCAAGGGATTCAGTAAACCTGGAGTGAAGCATAGGAATTTATAACTAGTGTCACAGGAATGGGTCAAAACATAGTCAGTACTTAAGTCGGCATTGTCCCTTTTGTATTTAATTCCGATGCAACTTCTGTGTTTCATCGTCAATAAGAAGGTCCAAGGGAAACAGTAAACCTGAAGTGAAGCATCGGAATCTATAACTAGTGTCATAGGAATGGTTGAAAACATAGACAGTACGAAGAGTCCGCCTTTTTGTACTTGAGTCGGCATTGTGCCATTTGTATTTAATTCCGATGCAATTTCTGTGTTTCATCGTCAATAAGAAGGTCAGAGGGATACAGTAAACCTGAAGTGAAGCATCGGAAAGTATAACTAGTGTCACAGGAATGGTTCAAACATTGTCAGTGAGAAGAGTCGGTCTTCATGTACTTATGTCGGCATGGTGCCTTTTGTATTTAATTCCGGTGCAATTTCTGTGTTTCAACGTCTATAAGAAAGTCAGAGGGATACAGTAAACCTGAAGTGAAGCATCGGAATCTATAACTAGTGTCACAGGAATGGTTCAAAGCATAGTCAGTAAGAACAGTCAGTCTTCTTGTCCTTAAGTCGGCATTGTGCCTTTTGTATTTAATTCCGATGCAATTTCTGTGTTTCATCGTCAATAAGACGGTACAAGGGATACAGTAAACCTGAAGTGAAGCATCGGAATCTATAACTAGTGTCATAGGAATGGTTCAAAACATAGACAGTAGGAAGAGTCAGTCTTCTTGTACTTGAGTCGGCATTGTTCCTTTTGTATTTAATTCCGATGCAATTTCTGTGATTCATCGTCAATAAGAAGGTCCAGGGGATACAGTAAACCTGAAGTGAAGCATCTTAATCTATGACTAGTGTAACAGGAATGGTTCAAAACATAGTCAGTAAGAAGAGTCAGTCTTCTTGTCCTTAAGTCGGCCTTGTGCCTTTTGTATTTAATTCCGATGCAATATCAGTGTTTCATCGTCAATAGGAAGGTCCCAGGGATACAGTAAACATGGAGTGAAGCATCGGAATCTATAACTAGTGTAACAGGAATGGTTCAAAACATAGTCAGTAAGAAGAGTCAGTCTTCTTGTCCTTAAGTCGGCCTTGTGCCATTTGTATTTAATTCCGATGCAATTTCTGTGTTTCATCGTCAATAAGAAGGTCCAAGGGATACAGTAAACCTGAAGTGAAGTATCGGAATCTATAACTAGTGTCACAGGAATGGTAAAAACATAGACAGTAAGAAGAGTCAGTCTTCTTGTACTTAAGTCGTCACTGTGCCTTTTCGATTTAATTTCGATGCAATTTCTGTGTTTCATCGTCAATAAGAAGGTCAGAGGGATACAGTAAACCTGAAGTGAAGCATGGGAATCTATAACTAGTGTCACAGGAATGGTTCAAAACATAGACAGTAAGAAGAGACAGTCTTCTTGTACTTAAGTCGGCATTGTGCCTTTTCTAGTTAATTCCGATGCAATTTCTGTGTTTCATCGTCAATAAGAAGATCAGAGGGATACAGTAAACATGAAGTGAAGCATCTGAATCTATAACTAGTGTCACAGGAATGGTTCAAACATAGTCAGATGGAAGAGTCACCCTTCACGTATTTAAGTCGGCATTGTGCCCTTTGTATTTAATTCCGGTGCAATTTCTGTGTTTCATCGTCAATACGAAAGTCAGAGGGATACAGTAAACCTGAAGTGAAGCATCGGAATCTATAACTAGTGTCACAGGAATGGTTAAAAACATAGTCAGTAAGAACAGTCAGTATTCCTGTCCTTAAGTCGGCATTGTGCCTTTTGTATTTAATTCCTATGCAATTTCTGTGTTTCATCGTCAATAAGAAGGTCCAAGCGATACAGTAAACCTGAAGTGAAGCATCGGAATCTATAACTAGTGTCACAGGAATGGTTCAGAACTTAGACAGTAAGTAGATACAGTCATCTTGTACTTAAGTTGGCATTGTGCCTTTTGTATTTATTTCCGATGCAATTTCTGTGTTTCATCGTCAATAAGAAGGTCCAAGGGATACAGTAAACCTGAAGTGAAGCATCGGAATCTATAACTAGTGTCACAGGAATGGCTCAAATCATAGACTGTATGAAGAGTCAGTCTTCGTGTACTTCAGTCGGCATTGTGCCTTTTCTATTTAATTCCGATGGAACTTCAGTGTTTCATTGTCAGTATGAAGGTCCAAGTGATTCAGTAAACCTGGAGTGAAGCATCGGAATCTATAACTAGTGACAATGGATTGGTTCAAAACATAGTCAGTAAGAACAGTCGGTCTTCATGTACTTAAGTCGGCATTGTGCATTTTGTATTTAATTCCGATGCAATTTCTGTGTTTCATCGTCAATAAGAAGGTCAGAGGAATGCAGTAAAACTGAAGTGAAGCATCGGCATCAATAACTAGTGTCATAGGAATGGTTCAAAACATAGACAGTAAAAAGTGTAAGTCTTCTTGTACTTGAGTCGGCATTGTGCCTTTTGTATTTAATTCCGATGCAACTTCTGTGCTTCATCGTCAATAAGAAGGTCGAAGGGAAACAGTAAACCTGAAGTGAAGCATCGGAATCTATAACTAGTGTCATAGGAATGGTTCAAAACATAGACAGTAAGAAGAGTCAGTCTTCTTGTACTTGAGTCGGCATTGTGCCTTTTGTATTTAATTCCGAAGCAATTTCTGTGTTTCATCGTCAATAAGAGGGTCAGAGGGATACAGTAAACCTGAAGTGAAGCACCGGAATCTATAACTAGTGTCACAGGAATGGTTCAAAAGATATTCAGTAAGAAGAGTCGGTCTTCATGTACTTATGTCGGCATTGTGCATTTTGTATTTAATTCCGGTGCAATTTCTGTGTTTCGACGTCAATAAGAAGGTCCAAGGGATACAGTACACCTGGCGTGAAGCATCGGAATCAATAACTAGTGTCACTGGAATCGTTCAAAACATAGTCAGTAACAAGAGTCGGTCTTCATGTACTTAAGTCGGCATTCTGCCTTTTGTATTTAATTCCGATGCAATTTCTGTGTTTCATCGTCAATAAGAAGGTCCAAGGGATACAGTAAACCTGAAGTGAAGCATCAGAATCTATAACTAGTGCCACAGGAATGGTTCAAAACATAGTCAGTAAGAAGAGTCGGTCTTCATGTACTTAAGTCGGCATTGTGCCTTTTGTATTTAATACCGATGAAATTTCTGTGTTTCATCGTCAATAAGAAGGGCAAAGGGATACAGTAAACCTGAAGTGAAGCATCGGAATCTATAACTAGTGCCATAGGAATGGTTCAAAGCATAGACAGTAAGAAGAGTCAGTCTTCTTGTACTTGAGTCGGCATTGTGCCTTTTGTATTAAATTCCGATGCAATTTCTGTGTTTCATCGTCTATAAGAAGGTCCAAGGAAATCAGTAAACCTGAACTGAAGCATCGGAATCTATAACTAGTGCCATAGGAATGGTTCAAAGCATAGACAGTAAGAAGAGTCAGTCTGCTTGTACTTGAGTCGGCACTGTGCCTTTTGTATTTAATTCCGAAGCAATTTCTGTGTTTCATCGTCAATAAGAAGGTCAGAGGGATACAGTAAACCTGAAGTGAAGCATCGGAATCTATAACTAGTGTCACAGGAATGGTTCAAAAGATATTCAGTAAGAAGAGTCGGTCTTCATGTACTTATGTCGGCATTGTGCATTTTGTATTTAATTCCGGTGCAATTTCTGTGTTTCAACGTCAATAAGAAGGTCCAAGGGATACAGTACACCTGGCGTGAAGCATCGGAATCAATAACTAGTGTCACTGGAATCGTTCAAAACATAGTCAGTAACAAGAGTCGGTCTTCATGTACTTAAGTCGGCATTCTGCCTTTTGTATTTAATTCCGATGCAATTTCTGTGTTTCATCGTCAATAAGAAGGTCCAAGGGATACAGTAAACCTGAAGTGAAGCATCAGAATCTATAACTAGTGCCACAGGAATGGTTCAAAACATAGTCAGTAAGAAGAGTCGGTCTTCATGTACTTAAGTCGGCATTGTGCCTTTTGTATTTAATACCGATGAAATTTCTGTGTTTCATCGTCAATAAGAAGGGCAAAGGGATACAGTAAACCTGAAGTGAAGCATCGGAATCTATAACTAGTGCCATAGGAATGGTTCAAAGCATAGACAGTAAGAAGAGTCAGTCTTCTTGTACTTGAGACGGCACTGTGCCTTTTGTATTCAATTCCGATGCAATTTCTGTGTTTCATCGTCAATACGAAGGTCCAAGGGATTCAGTAAACCTGGAGTGAAGCATAGGAATTTATAACTAGTGTCACAGGAATGGGTCAAAACATAGTCAGTACTGAAGGCGGCATTGTGCCTTTTGTATTTAATTCCGATGCAACTTCTGTGTTTCATCGTCAATAAGAAGGTCCAAGGGAAACAGTAAACCTGAAGTGAAGCATCGGAATCTATAACTAGTGTCATAGGAATGGTTCAAAACATAGACAGTACGAAGAGTCCGCCTTCTTGTACTTGAGTCGGCATTGTGCCATTTGTATTTAATTCCGATGCAATTTCTGAGTTTCATCGTCAATAAGAAGGTCAGAGGGATACAGTAAACCTGAAGTGAAGCATCGGAAAGTATAACTAGTGTCACAGGAATGGTTCAAAACATAGTCAGTGAGAAGAGTCGGTCTTCATGTACTTATAACGGCATTGTGCCTCTTGTATTTAATTCCGGTGCAATTTCTGTGTTTCAACGTCTATAAGAAAGACAGAGGGATACAGTAAACCTGAAGTGAAGCATCGGAATCTATAACTAGTGTCACAGGAATGGTTCAAAGCATAGTCAGTAAGAACAGTCAGTCTTCTTGTCCTTAAGTCGGCATTGTGCGTTTTGTATTTAATTCCGATGCAATTTCTGAGTTTCGTCGTCAATAAGAAGGTCCAAGGGATACAGTAAACCTGAAGTGAAGCATCGGAATCTATAACTTGTGTCGTAGGAATGGTTCAAAAAATAGACAGTAAGAAGAGTCAGTCTTCTTGTACTTGAGTCGGCATTGTTCCTTTCGTATTTAATTCCGATACAATTTCTGTGATTCATCGTCAATAAGAAGGTCCAAGGGATACAGTAAACCTGAAGTGAAGCATCTGAATCTATGACTAGTGTAACAGGAATGGTTCAAAACATAGTCAGTAAGAAGAGTCAGTCTTCTTGTCCTTAAGTCGGCCTTGTGCCTTTTGTATTTAATTCCGAAGCAATTTCTGTGTTTCATCGTCAATAAGAAGGTCCAAGGGATACAGTAAACCGGAAGTGAAGCATCGGAATCTATAACTAGTGTCACAGGAATGGTTCAAAACATAGTCAGTAAGAAGAGTCGGTTTTCATGCTCTTATGTCGGCATTGTGCCTTTTGTATTTAATTCCGATGCAATTTCTGTGTTTCATCGTCAATAAGAAGGTCTAAGGGATAAAGTAAACCGGAAGTGAAGCATCGGAATCTATAACTAGTGTAACAGGAATGGTTCAAAACATAGTCAGTACGAAGAGTCAGTCTTCATGTACTTATGTCGGCATTGTGCCTTTTGTATTTATTTCGGATGGAATTTCTGTGTTTCATCGTCAATAAGAAGGTCCAAAGGTTACAGTAAACATGAAGTGAAGCATCGGAATCTATAACTAGTGTCACAGGAATGGTTGATAACATAGTCTGTAGGAAGAGTCAGTCTTCTTGTACTTAAGTCGGCATTTTCCCTAATCTGTTTAATTCCAATGCATTTTCAGTGTTTCACCGTCAATAGGAAGGTCCAAATGATAATGTAAACCTGGAGTGAAGCATCGGAATCTATAACTAGTGTCAATGGAATGGTTCAAAACATAGACAGTAATCAGAGTCAGTCTTCTTGTACTTAAGTCGGCATTGTGCCTTTAGTATTTAATTCCGATGCAATTTCTGTGTTTCATCGTCAATAAGAAGGTCCAAGAGATACAGTAAACCTGAAGTGAAGCAACGGAATCTATAACTAGTGTCACTGGAATGGTTCATAACATAGTCAGTAAGAAGAGTCAGTCTTCTTGTACTTACGTCGGCATTGTGCCTTTTGTATTTAATTCCGATGCAATTTCTGTGTTTCATCGTCAATAAGAAGGTCAGAGGGATACAGTAACCCTGAAGTGAAGCATCGGAATCTTTAACTAGTGTCACAGGAATAGTTCAAAACATTGTCAGTAAGAAGAGTCGCTCTTCATGTACTTAAATCGGCATTGTGCCTTTTGTATTTAATTCCGATGCAATTTCTGTGTTTCATCGTCAATAAGAAGGTCCAAGGGATACACTAAACCTGAAATGAGGCATCGGAATCTATAACTAGTGTCACAGGAATGGTTCAAAACATAGACAGTAGGAAGAGTCAGTCTTGTTGTACTTTAATCGGCATTGTGCCATTTGTATTTAATTCCGATGCAATTTCTGTGTTTCATCGTCAATAAGAGGGTCCAAGGGATACAGTAAACCTGAAGTGAAGCATCGGAATCTATAACTAGTGTCACAGGAATGGTTCAAAACATAGACAGTAGGAAGAGTCAGTCTTCTTGTACTTAAGTCTGCATTGTGCCTTTTCCATTTAATTCCGATGCAATTTCTGTGTTTCATCGTCAATAAGAAGGTCAGAGGGATACAGTAAACATGAAGTGAAGCATCGGAAAGTATAACTAGTGTCACAGGAATGGTTCAAA
This sequence comes from Schistocerca americana, assembly GCF_021461395.2. Lineage (NCBI taxonomy): Eukaryota > Metazoa > Arthropoda > Insecta > Orthoptera > Acrididae > Schistocerca > Schistocerca americana. The sequence goes on along the minus strand of NC_060121.1, from coordinate 12,708,757 downwards.
ACATAGTCAGTGAGAAGAGTCGGTCTTCATGTACTTATGTCGGCATTGTGCCTTTTGTATTTAATTCCGGTGCAATTTCTGTGTTTCAACGTCTATAAGAAAGACAGAGGGATACAGTAAACCTGAAGTGAAGCATCGGAATCTATAACTAGTGTCACAGGAATGGTTCAAAGCATAGTCAGTAAGAACAGTCAGTCTTCTTGTCCTTAAGTCGGCATTGTGCGTTTTGTATTTAATTCCGATGCAATTTCTGAGTTTCGTCGTCAATAAGAAGGTCCAAGGGATACAGTAAACCTGAAGTGAAGCATCGGAATCTATAACTAGTGTCGTAGGAATGGTTCAAAAAATAGACAGTAAGAAGAGTCAGTCTTCTTGTACTTGAGTCGGCATTGTTCCTTTCGTATTTAATTCCGATACAATTTCTGTGATTCATCGTCAATAAGAAGGTCCAAGGGATACAGTAAACCTGAAGTGAAGCATCTGAATCTATGACTAGTGTAACAGGAATGGTTCAAAACATAGTCAGTAAGAAGAGTCAGTCTTCTTGTCCTTAAGTCGGCCTTGTGCCTTTTGTATTTAATTCCGAAGCAATTTCTGTGTTTCATCGTCAATAAGAAGGTCCAAGGGATACAGTAAACCGGAAGTGAAGCATCGGAATCTATAACTAGTGCCACAGGAATGGTTCAAAACATAGTCAGTAAGAAGAGTCGGTTTTCATGCTCTTATGTCGGCATTGTGCCTTTTGTATTTAATTCCGATGCAATTTCTGTGTTTCATCGTCAATAAGAAGGTCTAAGGGATAAAGTAAACCTGAAGTGAAGCATCGGAATCTATAACTAGTGTAACAGGAATGGTTCAAAACATAGTCAGTACGAAGAGTCAGTCTTCATGTACTTATGTCGGCATTGTGCCTTTTGTATTTATTTCGGATGCAATTTCTGTGTTTCATCGTCAATAAGAAGGTCCAAAGGTTACAGTAAACATGAAGTGAAGCATCGGAATCTATAACTAGTGTCACAGGAATGGTTGATAACATAGTCTGTAGGAAGAGTCAGTCTTCTTGTACTTAAGTCGGCATTTTCCCTAATCTGTTTAATTCCAATGCATTTTCAGTGTTTCACCGTCAATAGGAAGGTCAAAATGATAATGTAAACCTGGAGTGAAGCATCGGAATCTATAACTAGTGTCAATGGAATGGTTCAAAACATAGACAGTAATCAGAGTCAGTCTTCTTGTACTTAAGTCGGCATTGTGCCTTTAGTATTTAATTCCGATGCAATTTCTGTGTTTCATCGTCAATAAGAAGGTCCAAGAGATACAGTAAACCTGAAGTGAAGCAACGGAATCTATAACTAGTGTCACAGGAATGGTTCATAACATAGTCAGTAAGAAGAGTCAGTCTTCTTGTACTTACGTCGGCATTGTGCCTTTTGTATTTAATTCCGATGCAATTTCTGTGTTTCATCGTCAATAAGAAGGTCAGAGGGATACAGTAACCCTGAAGTGAAGCATCGGAATCTTTAACTAGTGTCACAGGAATAGTTCAAAACATTGTCAGTAAGAAGAGTCGCTCTTCATGTACTTAAATCGGCATTGTGCCTTTTGTATTTAATTCCGATGCAATTTCTGTGTTTCATCGTCAATAAGAAGGTCCAAGGGATACACTAAACCTGAAATGAGGCATCGGAATCTATAACTAGTGTCACAGGAATGGTTCAAAACATAGACAGTAGGAAGAGTCAGTCTTGTTGTACTTTAATCGGCATTGTGCCATTTGTATTTAATTCCGATGCAATTTCTGTGTTTCATCGTCAATAAGAGGGTCCAAGGGATACAGTAAACCTGAAGTGAAGCATCGGAATCTATAACTAGTGTCACAGGAATGGTTCAAAACATAGACAGTAGGAAGAGTCAGTCTTCTTGTACTTAAGTCTGCATTGTGCCTTTTCCATTTAATTCCGATGCAATTTCTGTGTTTCATCGTCAATAAGAAGGTCAGAGGGATACAGTAAACATGAAGTGAAGCATCGGAAAGTATAACTAGTGTCACAGGAATGGTTCAAAACATAGTCAGTGAGAAGAGTCGGTCTTCATGTACTTATGTCGGCATTGTGCCTTTTGTATTTAATTCCGGTGCAATTTCTGTGTTTCAACGTCTATAAGAAAGACAGAGGGATACAGTAAACCTGAAGTGAAGCATCGGAATCTATAACTAGTGTCACAGGAATGGTTCAAAGCATAGTCAGTAAGAACAGTCAGTCTTCTTGTCCTTAAGTCGGCATTGTGCGTTTTGTATTTAATTCCGATGCAATTTCTGAGTTTCGTCGTCAATAAGAAGGTCCAAGGGATACAGTAAACCTGAAGTGAAGCATCGGAATCTATAACTAGTGTCGTAGGAATGGTTCAAAAAATAGACAGTAAGAAGAGTCAGTCTTCTTGTACTTGAGTCGGCATTGTTCCTTTCGTATTTAATTCCGATACAATTTCTGTGATTCATCGTCAATAAGAAGGTCCAAGGGATACAGTAAACCTGAAGTGAAGCATCTGAATCTATGACTAGTGTAACAGGAATGGTTCAAAACATAGTCAGTAAGAAGAGTCAGTCTTCTTGTCCTTAAGTCGGCCTTGTGCCTTTTGTATTTAATTCCGAAGCAATTTCTGTGTTTCATCGTCAATAAGAAGGTCCAAGGGATACAGTAAACCGGAAGTGAAGCATCGGAATCTATAACTAGTGCCACAGGAATGGTTCAAAACATAGTCAGTAAGAAGAGTCGGTTTTCATGCTCTTATGTCGGCATTGTGCCTTTTGTATTTAATTCCGATGCAATTTCTGTGTTTCATCGTCAATAAGAAGGTCTAAGGGATAAAGTAAACCTGAAGTGAAGCATCGGAATCTATAACTAGTGTAACAGGAATGGTTCAAAACATAGTCAGTACGAAGAGTCAGTCTTCATGTACTTATGTCGGCATTGTGCCTTTTGTATTTATTTCGGATGCAATTTCTGTGTTTCATCGTCAATAAGAAGGTCCAAAGGTTACAGTAAACATGAAGTGAAGCATCGGAATCTATAACTAGTGTCACAGGAATGGTTGATAACATAGTCTGTAGGAAGAGTCAGTCTTCTTGTACTTAAGTCGGCATTTTCCCTAATCTGTTTAATTCCAATGCATTTTCAGTGTTTCACCGTCAATAGGAAGGTCAAAATGATAATGTAAACCTGGAGTGAAGCATCGGAATCTATAACTAGTGTCAATGGAATGGTTCAAAACATAGACAGTAATCAGAGTCAGTCTTCTTGTACTTAAGTCGGCATTGTGCCTTTAGTATTTAATTCCGATGCAATTTCTGTGTTTCATCGTCAATAAGAAGGTCCAAGAGATACAGTAAACCTGAAGTGAAGCAACGGAATCTATAACTAGTGTCACAGGAATGGTTCATAACATAGTCAGTAAGAAGAGTCAGTCTTCTTGTACTTACGTCGGCATTGTGCCTTTTGTATTTAATTCCGATGCAATTTCTGTGTTTCATCGTCAATAAGAAGGTCAGAGGGATACAGTAACCCTGAAGTGAAGCATCGGAATCTTTAACTAGTGTCACAGGAATAGTTCAAAACATTGTCAGTAAGAAGAGTCGCTCTTCATGTACTTAAATCGGCATTGTGCCTTTTGTATTTAATTCCGATGCAATTTCTGTGTTTCATCGTCAATAAGAAGGTCCAAGGGATACACTAAACCTGAAATGAGGCATCGGAATCTATAACTAGTGTCACAGGAATGGTTCAAAACATAGACAGTAGGAAGAGTCAGTCTTGTTGTACTTTAATCGGCATTGTGCCATTTGTATTTAATTCCGATGCAATTTCTGTGTTTCATCGTCAATAAGAGGGTCCAAGGGATACAGTAAACCTGAAGTGAAGCATCGGAATCTATAACTAGTGTCACAGGAATGGTTCAAAACATAGACAGTAGGAAGAGTCAGTCTTCTTGTACTTAAGTCTACATTGTGCCTTTTCTATTTAATTCCGATGCAATTTCTGTGTTTCATCGTCAATAAGAAAGTCAGAGGGATACAGTAAACCTGAAGTGAAGCATCGGAATCTATAACTAGTGTCACAGGAATGGTTAAAAACATAGTCAGTAAGAACAGTCAGTATTCCTGACCTTAAGTCGGCATTGTGCCTTTTGTATTTAATGCCTATGCAATTTCTGTGTTTCATCGTCAATAAGAAGGTCCAAGCGATACAGTAAACCTGAAGTGAAGCATCGGTATCTATAACTAGTGTCATAGGAATGGTTCAGAACATAGACAGTAAGAAGATACAGTCATCTTGTACTTAAGTTGGCATTGTGATTTTTGTATTTAATTCCGATGCAATTTCTGTGTTTTATCGTCAATAAGAAGGTCCAAGGGATTCAGTAAACCAGAAGTGAAGCATCGGAATCTATAACTAGTGTCACAGGAATGGCTCACATCATAGACAGTATGAAGAGTCAGTCTTCGTGTACTTAAGTCGGCATTGTGCCTTTTCTATTTAATTCCGATGGAACTTCAGTGTTTCATCGTCAGTATGAAGGTCCAAGTAATTCAGTAAACATGGAGTTAAGCATCGGAATCTATGACTAGTGACAATGGAATGGTTCAAAACATAGTCAGTAAGAAGAGTCGGTCTTCATGTACTTAAGTCGGCATTGTGCCTTCTGTATTTAATTCCGATGCAAATTCTGTGTTTCATCGTCAATAAGAAGGTCAGAGGAATACAGTAAAACTGAAGTGAAGCATCGGCACCAATAACTAGTGTCATAGGAATGGTTCAAAACATAGACAGTAAGAAGAGTAAGTCTTCTTGTACTTGAGTCGGCATTGTGCCTTTTGTATTTAATTCCGATGCAACTTCTGTGTTTCAACGTCAATAAGAAGGTCCAAAGGAAACAGCAAACCTGAAGTGAAGCATCGGAAACTATAACTAGTGTCATAGGAATGGTTCAAAAGATAGTCAGTAAGAGGAGTCGGTCTTCATGTACTTATGTCGGCATTGTGCCTTTTGTATTTAATTCCGGAGCAATTTCTGTGTTTCAACGTCTATAAGAAAGTCAGAGGGATACAGTAAACCGGAAGTGAAGCATCGGAATCTATAACTAGTGTCACAGGAATGGTTCAAAGCATAGTCAGTAAGAACAGTAAGTCTTCTTGTCCTTAAGTCGACATTGTGCCTTTTGTATTTAATTCCGATGCAATTTCTGTGTTTCATCGTCAATAAGAAGGTCCAAGGGATACAGTAAACCTGAAGTGAAGCATCGGAATCTGTAACTAGTGTCATAGGAATGGTTCAAAACATAGACAGTAAGAAGAGTCAGTCTTCTTGTACTTGAGTCGGCATTGTTCCGTTTGTATTTAATTCCGATGCAATTTCTGTGTTTCATCGTCAATAAGAAGGTCCAAGGGATACAGTAATCCTGGAGTGAAGCATCGGAATCTATAACTAGTGTCACAGGAATGGTTCAAAACATAGACATTAAGAAGATACGGTCTTGTTGTACTTAAGTCGGCATTGTGCCTTTTGTATTTAATTCCAATGCAATTTCTGTGTTTCATCGTCAATAAGAAGGTCAGAGGGATACAGTAAACCTGAAGTGAAGCATCGGAATCTATAACTAGTGTCACAGGAATGGTTCAAAACATAGACATTAAGAAGATACGGTCTTGTTGTACTTAAGTCGGCATTGTGCCTTTTGTATTAAATTCCGATGCAATTTCTGTGTTTCATCGTCAATAAGAAGGTCGAAGGGATACAGTAAACCTGGAGTGAAGCATAGGAATTTATAACTAATGTCACAGGAATGGGTCAAAACATAGTCAGTACTTAAGTCGGCATTGTGCCTTTTGCATTTCATTCCGATGCAATTTCTGTGTTTCATCGTCAATATGAAGGTCCAAGGCATACAGTAAACCTGAAGTGAAGTATCGGAATCTATAACTAGTGTCACAGTAATGGTTCAAAACATAGTCAGTATGAAGAGTCAGTCTTGATGTACTTAAGTCGGCATTGTGCCTTTTGTATTTAATTCCGATGCAACTTCTGTGTTTCATCGCCTATAAGAAGGTCCAAGGGAAACAGTAAACGTGAAGTGAAGAATCGGAATCTATCACTAGTGTCATAGGAATGGTTCAAAACATAGACAGTACGAAGAGTCCGTCTTCTTGTACTTGAGTCAGCATTGTGCCATCTGTATTTAATTCCAATGCAATATCTGTGTTTCATCGTCAATAAGAAGGTCAGAGGGATACAGTAAACCTGAAGTGAAGCATCGGAATCTATAACTAGTGTCACAGGAATGTTTCAAAACATAGTCAGTAAGAAGACTCGGTCTTCATGTACTTAAGTCGGCATTCTGCCTTTTGTATTTATTTCCGGTGCAATTTCTGTGTTTCAACGTCTATAAGAAAGTCAGAGGGATACTGTAAACCTGAAGTGAAGCATCGGAATCTGTAACTAGTGTCATAGGAATGGTTCAAAACATAGACAGTAAGAAGAGTCAGTCTTCTTGTACTTGAGTCGGCATTGTTCCGTTTGTATTTAATTCCGATGCAATTTCTGTGTTCCATCGTCAATAAGAAGGTCCAAGGGATACAGTAAACCTGAAGTGAAGCATCGGAATCTATAACTAGTGTAACAGGAATGGTTCAAAACATAGTCAGTAAGAAAAGTCAGTCTTCTTGTCCTTAAGTCGGCCTTGTGCCTTTTGTATTTAATTCCGATGCAATATCACTGTTTCATCGTCAATAGGAAGGTCCCAGGGATACAGTAAACCTGGAGTGAAGCATCGGAATCTATAACTAGTGTAACAGGAATGGTTCAAAACATAGTCAGTAAGAAGAGTCAGTCTTCTTGTCCTTAAGTCGGCATTGTGACTTTTGTATTTAATTCCGAAGCAATTTCTGTGTTTCATCGTCAATAAGAAGGTCCAAGGGATACAGTAAACCTGAAGTGAAGCATCGGAATCTATAACTAGTGTCACAGGAATGGTTCAAAACATAGTCAGTAAGAAGAGTCGGTCTTCATGCACTTATGTCGGCATTGTGCCTTTTGTATTTAATTCCGATGCAATTTCTGTGTTTCATCGTCCATAAGAAGGTCTAAGGGATAAACTAAACCTGAAGTGAAGCATCGGAATCTGTAACTAGTGTCACAGGAATGGTTCAAAACATAGACAGTAAGAAGATACAGTTCTTGTACATAAGTCGGCATTGTGCCTTTTGTATTTAATTCCGATGCACTTTCTGTGTTTCATCGTCAATAAGAAGGTCCAAGGGATACAGTAAACCTGAAGTGAAGCATCGGAATCTATAACTAGTGTTACAGGAATGGTTCAAAACATAGTCAGTAACAAGAGTCTGTCTTCATGTAATTAAATCAGCATTGGGCCTTTTGTATTTAATTCCGGTGCTATTTCTGTGTTTCATCGTCAATATGAAGGTCAGAGGGATACAGTAAACCTGAAGTGAAGCGCGGAATCTATAACTAGTGTCACAGGAATGGTTCAAATCATAGTCAGTAAAAAGAGTCAGTCGTCTTGTCCTTAAGTCGGCATTGTGCCTTTTGTATTTAATTCCGATGCAATTTCTGTGTTCATCGTCAATAAGAAGGTCCAAGGGATACAGTAATCCTGGAGTGAAGCATCGGAATCGATAACTAGTGTCACAGGAATGGTTCAAAACATAGACATTAAGAAGATACGGTCTTGTTGTACGTAAGTCGGCATTGTGCCTTTTGTATTTAATTCCGATGCAATTTCTGTGTTTCATCGTCAATAAGAAGGTCAGAGTGATACAGTAACCCTGAAGTGAAGCATCGGAATCTTTAACTAGTGTCACAGGAATCGATCATAACATAGTCAGTAAGAAGAGTCGGTCTTCATGTACTTAAGTCGGCATTGTGCCTTTTGTATTTAATTCCGATGCAATTTCTGTGTTTCATCGTCAATAAGAAGGTCCAAGGGATACAGTAAACCAGAAGTGAAGCATCGGAATCTATAACTAGTGCCACAGGAATGGTTCAAAACATAGTCAGTAAGAAGAGTCAGTCTTCTTGTACTTGAGTCGGCATTGTGCCTTTTGTATTAAATTCCGATGCAATTTCTGTGTTTCATCGTCAATAAGAAGGTCGAAGGGATACAGTAAACCTGGAGTGAAGCATAGGAATTTATAACTAATGTCACAGGAATGGGTCAAAACATAGTCAGTACTTAAGTCGGCATTGTGCCTTTTGCATTTCATTCCGATGCAATTTCTGTGTTTCATCGTCAATATGAAGGTCCAAGGCATACAGTAAACCTGAAGTGAAGTATCGGAAAATATAACTAGTGTCACAGTAATGGTTCAAAACATAGTCAGTATGAAGAGTCAGTCTTGATGTACTTAAGTCAGCATTGTGCCTTTTGTATTTAATTCCGATGCAACTTCTGTGTTTCATCGCCTATAAGAAGGTCCAAGGGAAACAGTAAACGTGAAGTGAAGAATCGGAATCTATCACTAGTGTCATAGGAATGGTTCAAAACATAAACAGTACGAAGAGTCCGTCTTCTTGTACTTGAGTCAGCATTGTGCCATCTGTATTTAATTCCAATGCAATATCTGTGTTTCATCGTCAATAAGAAGGTCAGAGGGATACAGTAAACCTGAAGTGAAGCATCGGAATCTATAACTAGTGTCACAGGAATGGTTCAAAACATAGTCAGTAAGAAGACTCGGTCTTCATGTACTTATGTCGGCATTGTGCCTTTTGTATTTATTTCCGGTGCAATTTCTGTGTTTCAACGTCTATAAGAAAGTCAGAGGGATACAGTAAACCTGAAGTGAAGCATCGGAATCTGTAACTAGTGTCACAGGAATGGTTCAGAGCATAGTCAGTAAGAACAGTCAGTCTTCTTGTCCTTAAGTCGGCATTGTGCCTTTTGTATTTAATTCCGATGCAATTTCTGTGTTTCATCGTCAATAAGAAGGTCCAAGGGATACAGTAAACCTGAAGTGAAGCATCGGAATTTATAACTAGTGTCACAGGAATGGTTCAAAACATAGTCAGTAACAAGAGTCTGTCTTCATGTAATTAAATCAGCATTGGGCCTTTTGTATTTAATTCCGGTGCTATTTCTGTGTTTCATCGTCAATATGAAGGTCAGAGGGATACAGTAAACCTGAAGTGAAGCGTCGGAATCTATAACTAGTGTCACAGGAATGGTTCAAAACATAGTCAGTAAGAAGACTCGGTCTTCATGTACTTATGTCGGCATTGTGCCTTTTGTATTTATTTCCGGTGCAATTTCTGTGTTTCAACGTCTATAAGAAAGTCAGAGGGATACAGTAAACCGGAAGTGAAGCATCGGAATCTATAACTAGTGTCACAGGAATGGTTCAAAGCATAGTCAGTAAGAACAGTAAGTCTTCTTGTCCTTAAGTCGACATTGTGCCTTTTGTATTTAATTCCGATGCAATTTCTGTGTTTCATCGTCAATAAGAAGGTCCAAGGGATACAGTAAACCTGAAGTGAAGCATCGGAATCTGTAACTAGTGTCATAGGAATGGTTCAAAACATAGACAGTAAGAAGAGTCAGTCTTCTTGTACTTGAGTCGGCATTGTTCCGTTTGTATTTAATTCCGATGCAATTTCTGTGTTTCATCGTCAATAAGAAGGTCCAAGGGATACAGTAATTCTGGAGTGAAGCATCGGAATCTATAACTAGTGTCACAGGAATGGTTTAAAACATAGACATTAAGAAGATACGGTCTTGTTGTACTTAAGTCGGCATTGTGCCTTTTGTATTTAATTCCGATGCAATTTCTGTGTTTCATCGTCAATAAGAAGGTCAGAGGGATACAGTAAACCTGAAGTGAAGCATCGGAATATTTAACTAGTGTCACAGGAATCGTTCATAACATAGTCAGTAAGAAGAGTCGGTCTTCATGTACTTAAGTCGGCATTGTGCCTTTTGTATTTAATTCCGATGCAATTTCTGTGTTTCATCGTCAATAAGAAGGTCCAAGGGATACAGTAAACCAGAAGTGAAGCATCGGAATCTATAACTAGTGCCACAGGAATGGTTCAAAACATAGACAGTAAGAAGAGTCAGTCTTCTTGTACTTGAGTCGGCATTGTGCCTTTTGTATTAAATTCCGATGCAATTTCTGTGTTTCATCGTCAATAAGAAGGTCGAAGGGATACAGTAAACCTGGAGTGAAGCATAGGAATTTATAACTAATGTCACAGGAATGGGTCAAAACATAGTCAGTACTTAAGTCGGCATTGTGCCTTTTGCATTTCATTCCGATGCAATTTCTGTGTTTCATCGTCAATATGAAGGTCCAAGGCATACAGTAAACCTGAAGTGAAGTATCGGAATCTATAACTAGTGTCACAGTAATGGTTCAAAACATAGTCAGTATGAAGAGTCAGTCTTGATGTACTTAAGTCGGCATTGTGCCTTTTGTATTTAATTCCGATGCAACTTCTGTGTTTCATCGCCTATAAGAAGGTCCAAGGGAAACAGTAAACGTGAAGTGAAGAATCGGAATCTATCACTAGTGTCATAGGAATGGTTCAAAACATAGACAGTACGAAGAGTCCGTCTTCTTGTACTTGAGTCAGCATTGTGCCATCTGTATTTAATTCCAATGCAATGTCTGTGTTTCATCGTCAATAAGAAGGTCAGAGGGATACAGTAAACCTGAAGTGAAGCATCGGAATCTATAACTAGTGTCACAGGAATGTTTCAAAACATAGTCAGTAAGAAGACTCGGTCTTCATGTACTTAAGTCGGCATTCTGCCTTTTGTATTTATTTCCGGTGCAATTTCTGTGTTTCAACGTCTATAAGAAAGTCAGAGGGATACTGTAAACCTGAAGTGAAGCATCGGAATCTGTAACTAGTGTCACAGGAATGGTTCAGAGCATAGTCAGTAAGAACAGTCAGTCTTCTTGTCCGTAAGTCGGCATTGTGCCTTTTGTATTTAATTCCGATGCAATTTCTGTGTTTCATCGTCAATAAGAAGGTCCAAGGGATACAGTAAACCTGAAGTGAAGCATCGGAATCTGTAACTAGTGTCATAGGAATGGTTCAAAACATAGACAGTAAGAAGAGTCAGTCTTCTTGTACTTGAGTCGGCATTGTTCCGTTTGTATTTAATTCCGATGCAATTTCTGTGTTCCATCGTCAATAAGAAGGTCCAAGGGATACAGTAAACCTGAAGTGAAGCATCGGAATCTATAACTAGTGTAACAGGAATGGTTCAAAACATAGTCAGTAAGAAAAGTCAGTCTTCTTGTCCTTAAGTCGGCCTTGTGCCTTTTGTATTTAATTCCGATGCAATATCACTGTTTCATCGTCAATAGGAAGGTCCCAGGGATACAGTAAACCTGGAGTGAAGCATCGGAATCTATAACTAGTGTAACAGGAATGGTTCAAAACATAGTCAGTAAGAAGAGTCAGTCTTCTTGTCCTTAAGTCGGCATTGTGACTTTTGTATTTAATTCCGAAGCAATTTCTGTGTTTCATCGTCAATAAGAAGGTCCAAGGGATACAGTAAACCTGAAGTGAAGCATCGGAATCTATAACTAGTGTCACAGGAATGGTTCAAAACATAGTCAGTAAGAAGAGTCGGTCTTCATGCACTTATGTCGGCATTGTGCCTTTTGTATTTAATTCCGATGCAATTTCTGTGTTTCATCGTCCATAAGAAGGTCTAAGGGATAAACTAAACCTGAAGTGAAGCATCGGAATCTGTAACTAGTGTCACAGGAATGGTTCAAAACATAGACAGTAAGAAGATACAGTTCTTGTACATAAGTCGGCATTGTGCCTTTTGTATTTAATTCCGATGCACTTTCTGTGTTTCATCGTCAATAAGAAGGTCCAAGGGATACAGTAAACCTGAAGTGAAGCATCGGAATCTATAACTAGTGTTACAGGAATGGTTCAAAACATAGTCAGTAACAAGAGTCTGTCTTCATGTAATTAAATCAGCATTGGGCCTTTTGTATTTAATTCCGGTGCTATTTCTGTGTTTCATCGTCAATATGAAGGTCAGAGGGATACAGTAAACCTGAAGTGAAGCGTGGAATCTATAACTAGTGTCACAGGAATGGTTCAAATCATAGTCAGTAAAAAGAGTCAGTCGTCTTGTCCTTAAGTCGGCATTGTGCCTTTTGTATTTAATTCCGATGCAATTTCTGTGTTCATCGTCAATAAGAAGGTCCAAGGGATACAGTAATCCTGGAGTGAAGCATCGGAATCGATAACTAGTGTCACAGGAATGGTTCAAAACATAGACATTAAGAAGATACGGTCTTGTTGTACTTAAGTCGGCATTGTGCCTTTTGTATTTAATTCCGATGCAATTTCTGTGTTTCATCGTCAATAAGAAGGTCAGAGTGATACAGTAACCCTGAAGTGAAGCATCGGAATCTTTAACTAGTGTCACAGGAATCGATCATAACATAGTCAGTAAGAAGAGTCGGTCTTCATGTACTTAAGTCGGCATTGTGCCTTTTGTATTTAATTCCGATGCAATTTCTGTGTTTCATCGTCAATAAGAAGGTCCAAGGGATACAGTAAACCAGAAGTGAAGCATCGGAATCTATAACTAGTGCCACAGGAATGGTTCAAAACATAGACAGTAAGAAGAGTCAGTCTTCTTGTACTTGAGTCGGCATTGTGCCTTTTGTATTAAATTCCGATGCAATTTCTGTGTTTCATCGTCAATAAGAAGGTCGAAGGGATACAGTAAACCTGGAGTGAAGCATAGGAATTTATAACTAATGTCACAGGAATGGGTCAAAACATAGTCAGTACTTAAGTCGGCATTGTGCCTTTTGCATTTCATTCCGATGCAATTTCTGTGTTTCATCGTCAATATGAAGGTCCAAGGCATACAGTAAACCTGAAGTGAAGTATCGGAAAATATAACTAGTGTCACAGTAATGGTTCAAAACATAGTCAGTATGAAGAGTCAGTCTTGATGTACTTAAGTCAGCATTGTGCCTTTTGTATTTAATTCCGATGCAACTTCTGTGTTTCATCGCCTATAAGAAGGTCCAAGGGAAACAGTAAACGTGAAGTGAAGAATCGGAATCTATCACTAGTGTCATAGGAATGGTTCAAAACATAAACAGTACGAAGAGTCCGTCTTCTTGTACTTGAGTCAGCATTGTGCCATCTGTATTTAATTCCAATGCAATATCTGTGTTTCATCGTCAATAAGAAGGTCAGAGGGATACAGTAAACCTGAAGTGAAGCATCGGAATCTATAACTAGTGTCACAGGAATGGTTCAAAACATAGTCAGTAAGAAGACTCGGTCTTCATGTACTTATGTCGGCATTGTGCCTTTTGTATTTATTTCCGGTGCAATTTCTGTGTTTCAACGTCTATAAGAAAGTCAGAGGGATACAGTAAACCTGAAGTGAAGCATCGGAATCTGTAACTAGTGTCACAGGAATGGTTCAGAGCATAGTCAGTAAGAACAGTCAGTCTTCTTGTCCTTAAGTCGGCATTGTGCCTTTTGTATTTAATTCCGATGCAATTTCTGTGTTTCATCGTCAATAAGAAGGTCCAAGGGATACAGTAAACCTGAAGTGAAGCATCGGAATTTATAACTAGTGTCACAGGAATGGTTCAAAACATAGTCAGTAACAAGAGTCTGTCTTCATGTAATTAAATCAGCATTGGGCCTTTTGTATTTAATTCCGGTGCTATTTCTGTGTTTCATCGTCAATATGAAGGTCAGAGGGATACAGTAAACCTGAAGTGAAGCGTCGGAATCTATAACTAGTGTCACAGGAATGGTTCAAAACATAGTCAGTAAAAACAGTCAGTCTTCTTGTCCTTAAGTCGGCATTGTGCCTTTTGTATTTAATTCCGATGCTATTTCTGTGTTCATCGTCAATAAAAAGGTCCAAGGGAAACAGTAAACCAGAAGTGAAGCATCGGAATCTATAACTAGTGTCATATTAATGGTTCAAAACATAGACAGTAAGAAGACTCAGTCTTCTTGTACTTTAGTCTTCAAAGTGCCTTTTGTATTTAATTCCGATGCAATTTCTATGTTTCAACGTCAATAAGAAGGTCAGAGGGATACAGTAAAACTGAAGTGAAGCATCGGAATCCTTAACTAGTGTCACAGGAATGGTTCAAAACATAGTCAGTAAGAAGAGTCGGTCTTCATGTACTTAAGTCGGCATTGTGCCTTTTGTATTTAATCCCGATGCAATTTCTGTGTTTCATCGTCAATAAGAAGGTCCAAGGGATACAGTAAACCTGAAGTGAAACATCGGAATCTATAACTAGCGCCATAGGAATGGTTCAAAACATAGACAGTAAGAAGAGTCAGTCTTCTTGTACTTGAGTCGGCATTGTTCCTTTTGTATTTAATTCCGATGCAATTTCTGTGTTTTATCGTCAATAAGAAGGTCCAAGGGATACAGTAAACCTGAAGTGAAGCATCGTAATCTATAACTAGTGTCATAGGAATGGTTCAAAACATAGTCAGTAAGATGAGTCAGACTTCATGTACTTAGGTCGCCATTGTGCCTTTTGTATTTAATTCCGATGCAATTTCTGTGTTTCATCGTCAATAAGAAGGTCAGAGGGATACAGTTAACCTGAAGTGAAGCATCGGAATCAATAACTAGTGTCATAGGAATGGTTCAAAACATAGACAGTAAGAAGAGTCAGTCTCCTTGTACTTGAGTCGGCATTGTGCCTTTTGTATTAAATTCCGATGCAATTTCTGTGTTTCATCGTCAATAAGAAGGGCCAAGGGATACAGTAAACCTGAAGTGAAGCATCGGAATCTATAACTAATGTCACAGGAATGGTTCAAAACATAGTCAGTACTTAAGTCGGCATTGTGCCTTTTGTATTTCATTCCGATGCAATTTCTGTGTTTCATCGCCAATAAGAAGGTCCAAGAGATACAGTAAACCTGAACTGAAGCATCGGAATCTATAACTAGTGTCACAGGAATGGTTCAAAACATAGTCAGTAAGATGAGTCAGTCTTCATGTACTTAAGTCGCCATTGTGCCTTTTGTATTTAATTCCGACGCAATTTCTGTGTTTCATCGTCAATAAGAAAATCAGAGGGATACAGTAAACCTTAAGTGAAGCATCGGAATCAATAACTAGTGTCATAGGAATGGTTCAAGGCATAGACAGTAAGTAGAGTCAGTCTTCTAGTACTTGAGCCGGCATTGTGCCTTTTGTATTAAATTCCGATGCAATATCTGTGTTTCATCGTCAATAAGAAGGTCCAAGGGATACAGTAAACCTGAAGTCAAGCATCGGAATCTATAACTAGTGTCACAGGAATGGTTCAAAACATAGTCAGTACTTAAGTCCTCATTGTGCCTTTTGTATTTAATTCCGATGCAATTTCTGTGTTTCATCGTCAATAAGAAGGTCCAAGGGATACAGTAAACCTGAAGTGAAGCATCGGAATCTATAACTAGAGTCACAGGAATGGTTCAAAACATGACAGTAGGAAGAGTCAGTCTTCCTGTACTTAAGTCGGCATTGTGCCTTTTCTATTTTATTCCGATGCAATTTCTGTGTTTCGTCGTCAATAAGAAGGTCAGAGGGATACAGTAATTCTGAAGTGAAGCATCGGAATCTATAACTAGTGTCACAGGAATGGTTCAAATCATACACAGCAAGAAGAGTCAGTCTTGTTGTACTTAAGTCGGCATTGTGCCTTTTGTATTTAGTTCCGATGCAATTTCTGTGTTTCATCGTCAATAAGAAGGTCCAAGGGATACAGTAAACCTGAAGTGATGCATCGGAATCCATAACTAGTGTCACAAGAATGGTTCAATACATAGACAGTAAGAATTGTCAGTCTTCTTGTACTTAAGTCTGCATTGTGCCTTTTGTATTTAATTCCGATGCAATTTCTGTGTTTCATCGTCAATAAGAAGGTCCAAGGGATACATTCAACCTGAAGTGAAGCATCGGAATCTATAACTAGTGTCATAGGAATGGTTCAAAACATAGTCAGTAAGATGAGTCAGACTTCATGTACTTAGGTCGCCTTTGTGCCTTTTGTATTTAATTCCGATGCAATTTCTGTGTTTCATCGTCAATAAGAAGGTCAGAGGGATACAGTAAACCTGAAGTGAAGCATCGGAATCAATAACTAGTGTCATAGGAATGGTTCAAAACATAGACAGTAAGAAGAGTCAGTCTTCTTGTACTTGAGTCGGCATTGTGCCTTTTGTATTAAATTCCGATGCAATTTCTGTGTTTCATCGTCAATACGAAGGTCCAAGGGATACAGTAAACCTGAAGTCAAGCATCGGAATATATAACTAGTGTCACAGGAATGGTTGAAAACATAGTCAGTACTTAAGTCGGCATTGTGCCTTTTGTATTTCATTCCGATGCAATTTCTGTGTTTCATCGTCAATAAGAAGGTCCAAGGGATACAGGAAACCTGAAGTGAAGCATCGGAATCTATAACTAGTGTCACAGGAATGGTTCAAAACATAGTCAGTAAGAAGAGTCGGTCTTCATGTGCTTAAGTCCGCATTGTGCCTTTTGTATTTAATCCCGATGCAATTTCTGTGTTTCATCGTCAATAAGAAGGTCCAAGGGATACAGTAAACCTGAAGTGAAGCATCGTAATCTATAACTAGTGTCATAGGAATGGTTCAAAACATAGACAGTAAGAAGAGTCAGTCTTCTTGTACTTGAGTCGGCATTGTGCCTTTTGTATTAAATTCCGATGCAATTTCTGTGTTTCATCGTTAATAAGAAGGTCCAAGGGATACAGTAAACCTGAAGTGAAGCATCGGAATCTATAACTAGTGTCATAGGAATGGTTCAAAACATAGTCAGTAAGATGAGTCAGACTTCATGTACTTAGGTCGCCATTGTGCCTTTTGTATTTAATTCCGATGCAATTTCTGTGTTTCATCGTCAATAAGAAGGTCAGAAGGATACAGTAAACCTGAAGTGAAGCATCGGAATCAATAACTAGTGTCATAGGAATGGTTCAAAACATAGACAGTAAGAAGAGTCAGTCTTCTTGTACTTGAGTCGGCATTGTGCCTTTTGTATTAAATTCCGATGCAATTTCTGTGTTTCATCGTCAATAAGAAGGTCCAAGGGATACAGTAACCCTGAAGTGAAGCATCGTAATCTATAACTAGTGACTCAGGAATGGTTCAAAACATAGTCAGTACTTAAGTCGGCATTGTGCCTTTTGTATTTCATTCCAATGCAATTTCTGTGTTTCATCGCCAATAAGAAGGTCCAAGGGATACAGTAAACCTGAACTGAAGCATCGGAATCTATAACTAGTGTCACAGGAATGGTTCAAAACATAGTCAGTAAGATGAGTCAGTCTTCATGTACTTAAGTCGCCATTGTGCCTTTTGTATTTAATTCCGACGCAATTTCTGTGTTTCATCGTCAATAAGAAAATCAGAGGGATACAGTAAACCTGAAGTGAAGCATCGGAATCAATAACTAGTGTCATAGGAATGGTTCAAGGCATAGACAGTAAGAAGAGTCAGTCTTCTAGTACTTGAGCCGGCATTGTGCATTTTGTATTAAATTCCGATGCAATTTCTGTGTTTCATCGTCAATAAGAAGGTCCAAGGGATACAGTAAACCTGAAGTCACGCATCGGAATCTATAACTAGTGTCACGAGAATGGTTCAAAACATAGTCAGTACTTAAGTCCTCATTGTGCCTTTTGTATTTAATTCCGATGCAATTTCTGTGTTTCATCGTCAATAAGAAGGTCCAAGGGATACAGTAAACCTGAAGTGAAGCATCGGAATCTATAACTAGAGTCACAGGAATGGTTCAAAACATGACAGTAGGAAGAGTCAGTCTTCCTGTACTTAAAAGGTTTTCAGAAATTACTGCAACCAGTCGCCTTTTATGTAGATGTATTTTATTTAACCATGACCGGTTTCGAGCTGCCTAGCAACTCATCATCAGATGGTATATACATTTAGTGCTTTTTTGTACCCATTGTGTGGGTGGTTGAGTATCTGTGGCTAGACAGAAACGAGAACAAATAATCGCTACATGTGGTACAGTAACACGAAATATTTACAGCATAATTTATGTTTAACGTATAAGAACAAATAATCACTACATGTGGTACAGTTACACGAAATATTTACAGTTTAATTTACGTTTTGAGGTGTTACTTACAGATAAATCTTTCTGCAGGTATATATATATCTCTTTTAGGACGTATTTTTGAAACCATTGTGTCTTGTTTTTCACAATTTCACAAGTTAAAACTTTCACTAGATGTATATTACTTTTATGAGGCACTGTTGGAAACATATATCTTGTTTTTCGTAAACATCGCTGAACACACTTAGCCACAGATACGAATACAGGATTTACACATTATAAACAAACCAAAGATTGCAATATAATTAGATAAAAACATTATATCTAACAAAGCAAAACCAGTAAGCCAGACCTCAGTAGCAGAAGAAACCAAATTCGTTTGTATGCCGTTTCTCGGCAATATCTCATACAAACTTGCTAAGCTATTCAAACCACATGATGTCAAAATAAGTTTTCACACTAACAACAAAATACAGAACAAAATAGTCCACAACACCAAAAGAGCCAGCACACCCTACCAAAATTCTGGTATATATAAATTAAGATGTGACAGCTGCTCCTGCTACTACATAGGGCAAACAGGTAGAAATTTTGAGATCCGATACAAAGAGCACACTGATGCACTTCGCCTAAACAACTTAAATAGATCCACTTTTGCTACCCATCTAGCAGATAATAAACATTCCATAACAGACATTAAAACTAACCTTCAAATCCTACACACTGTAGACAAGGGATTCAAGATGGATCTTCTCGAACAATTAGAGATTTTTACCCACAAACATAATTCCCCACATACCATTTTAAATGAGCAGACAGAATTGGCGAATAACTCCTTCTTTCAGAATTTTAAGGATTCTTTGAACTTAAAAAACTAAACAGTCATTCAGAAACAAAATGCCCCCCCCCCTCTTCTCTCTCCACATCACCCTCTCAACCCCCCCCTCCCTTTTCCCCCCTTTTTCCTATACACCCCCCCCCAACCCCCCCCCCCCACCGCCAACTCCTTTTCCACACCCTTTCAAGTATCAGCATCACTTATTATTTCAAGTTAACCATCAACCTCTCATCCCAGACATCATATGCCAAGATCAGCCAATGGAAGGAGCAAGAAATTAGCTGTCATAATACTCTCAATACCAATTATCTTAAATGTAACTGAAATATAATGTAAAAAATCTAGTTTTTTATATACCTGTTAAAATTGCACAGTTAATTTATAAATAAACATTTTACTAGTTTAAGCTAATTTACATTTATTTTCTATGTAATAAAGACAAATCTCTTGTCAGTGTGTGTGATGACTAATAATGCCTCTGGTCAACTTGAAATCTTTGATACTGTAGTTATATTGCAATCTTTGGCTTGTTTATAATGTGTAAATCCTGTATTCGTATCTGTGGCTAAGTGTGTTCAGCGATGTTTACGAAAAACAAGATATATGTTTCCAACAGTGCCTCACAAAAGTAATATACATCTAGTGAAAGTTTTAACTTGTGAAATTGTGAAAAACAAGACACAATGGTTTCAAAAATACGTCCTAAAAGAGATATATATATACCTGCAGAAAGATTTATCTGTAAGTAATACCTCAAAACGTAAATTAAACTGTAAATATTTCGTGTAACTGTACCACATGTAGTGATTATTTGTTCTTATACGTTAAACATAAATTATGCTGTAAATATTTCGTGTTACTGTACCACATGTAGCGATTATTTGTTCTCGTTTCTGTCTAGCCACAGATACTCAACCACCCACACAATGGGTACAAAAAAGCACTAAATGTATATACCATCTGATGATGAGTTGCTAGGCAGCACGAAACCGGTCATGGTTAAATAAAATGCATCTACATAAAAGGCGACTGGTGGCAGTAATTTCTGAAAACCTTTTCACACCACAGTCGCAGTGTTCCACATCCACAATGGATAAAAGTCTTCCTATACTTAAGTCGGCATTGTGCCTTTTCTACTTTATTCCGATGCAATTTCTGTGTTTCGTCGTCAATAAGAAGGTCAGAGGGATACAGTAATTCTGAAGTGAAGCATCGGAATCTATAACTAGTGTCACAGGAATGGTTCAAATCATACACAGCAAGAAGAGTCAGTCTTGTTGTACTTAAGTCGGCATTGTGCCTTTTGCATTCCATTCCGATGCACTTTCTATGTTTCATCATCAGTAAGAAGGTCCAAGGGATACAGTAAACATTTAGTGAAGCATCGGAATCTAAAACCGGTCTCACAGGAAATGTTTACAACATTGTCAGTAAGAAGTGTCAGTCTTCTTCTACTTAAGTCGGCACTGTGCCGTTTGTATTTAATTCCGATGCAATTTCTGTGTTTCATCGTCAACAAGAAGGTCAGAGGGATACAGTAAACCTGAAGTGAAGCATCGGAATCTCTAACTAGTGCCACAGGAATGGTTCAAAACATAGACAGTTGGAAGTGTCAGTCTTCTTGTACTTAAGTCGGCATTGTGCCTTTTCTATTTAATTCCGATGCTATTTCAGTGTTTCGTCGTCAATAAGAAGGTAAGAGGGATACAATAAACCTGAAGTGAAGCAACGGAATCTATATCTAGTGTCACAGGAAAGGTTCAAAACATTGACAGTAAGAAGAGTCAGTCTTCTTGTACATGAGTAGGCATTGTGCCTTTTGTGTTTAATTCCGATGCAATTACTGTGTTTCATCGTCAATAAGAAGGTTAGAGGGATACAGTAAACCTGATGTCAAGCATCGGAATCTATAAATAGTGTCACAGGAATGGTTCAAAACATACACAGCAAGAAGAGTCAGTCTTCTTGTACTTAAGTCAGAATTGTGCTTTTGTATTTAATTCCGATGCAATTTCTGTGTTTCATCGTCAAAAAGAAGGTCCAAGGGATACAGTAAACATATAGAGAAGCATCGGAATCTAAAACTGGTCTCACAGGAAAGGTTCAAAACATAGCAAGTAAGAAGAGCCACTCATCATGTATTTGAGTCAGCATTGTGCCTTTTGTATTTAATTCCGATGCTATTTCTGTGTTTCATCGTCAATAAGAATGTCAGAGGGATATAGTAAACCTGAAGTGAAGCATCGGAATCTATAACTTGTGTCACAGGAATGGTTAAAACATAGACAGTAGGAAGAGTCAGTCTTCTTGTACTTAAGTCGGCATTGTGCCTTTTGTATTTAATCGCCATGAAATTTCTGTGTTTCGTCGTCAATAAGAAGGTCCAAGGGATACAGTAAACCTGAAGTGAAG
This sequence comes from Schistocerca americana, assembly GCF_021461395.2. Taxonomy (NCBI): domain Eukaryota; kingdom Metazoa; phylum Arthropoda; class Insecta; order Orthoptera; family Acrididae; genus Schistocerca; species Schistocerca americana. The sequence goes on along the minus strand of NC_060121.1, from coordinate 12,687,366 downwards.
CATCGGAATCTGTATCTAGTGTCACAGGAAAGGTTCAAAACATAGACAGTGAGAAGAGTCAGTCTTCTTGTACATGAGTCCGCATTGTGCATTTTGTATTTAATTCCGATGCCATTACTGTGTTTCATCGTCAATAGGATGGTCAGAGGAATACAGTAAACCTAAAGTGAAGCATCGGAATCTATAACTAGTGTCACAGGAATGGTTCAAAACACACACAGCAAGAAGAGTCAGTCTTCTTGTACTTAAGGCTTCATTGTGCCTTTTGTATGTAATTCCGATGCAATTTCTGTGCTTCATCGTCAACAAGGAGGTCCAAGTGATACAGTAAACATATAGTGAAGCGTCGGAATCTAAAACTGGTCTCACAGGAAATGTTCAAATCATAGTCAGTAAGAAGAGTCAGTCTTCTTGTACTTATGTCGGCATTGTGCCTTTTCTATTTAATTCCGATGCATTTTCTGTGTTTCGTCGTCAATAAGGAGGTCCAAGGGATAGAGTAATCCTGAAGTGAAGCATCGGAATCTAAAACCGGTCTCTCAGGAAAGGTTCAAAACATAGAGAGTAAGAAGAGCCAGTCATCTTGTATTTGAGTCGGCATTGTGCCTTTTGTATTTAATTGCGATGCTATTTCTGTGTTTCATCGTCGATAAGAAGGTCCAAAGGATACAGTAAACCTGAAGTGAAGCATCGGAATCTATAACTAGTGTCAATGGAATTGCTCAAAACATAGACAGTAGGAAGAGTCAGTCCTCTTGTACTTAAGTCGGCATTGTACCTTTTGCATTTAATTCCGATGCAAATTCTGTATTTCATCGTCAATAAGAAGGTCCAAAGGATACAGTAAACCTGATGTGAAGCTTCGGAATCTATAACAAGTGTCACAGGAATGGTTCAAAACATATACAGTAAGAAGAGTGAGTCTTCTTGTACTTAAGTCGGCATTGTGCCTTTTGTATTTAATTCCGATGCAATTTTTGTGTTTCATCGTCCATAAGAGTGTCAGAGGGATACAGTAAAACTGAAGTGGAGCATCGGAATCTATAACTAGTGTCACAGGAATGGTTCAAAACATAGACATTTGGAAGAGTCAGTATTCTTGTACTTAAGTCGGCATTGTGCCTTTTGTATTTAATCCCGATGCAATTTCTGTGTTTCGTCGTCAATAAGAAGGTCCAAGGGATACAGTAAACCTGAAGTGAAGCATCAGAATCTATATCAAGTGTCACAGGAATGGTTCAAAACATAGGCACGGAAGAGTCAGTCTTCTTGTACTTAAGTCAGCATTGTGCCTTTTCTATTTAATTCCGATGCTATTTCTTTGTTTCGTCGTCAATAAGAAGGTCCAAGGGATACAGTAAACCTGAAGTGAAGCATCGGAATCTATAACTAGAGTCACAGGAATGGTTCAAAACATGACAGTAGGAAGAGTCAGTCTTCCTGTACTTAAGTCGGCATTGTGCCTTTTTTATTTTATTCCGATGCAATTTCTGTGTTTCTTCGTCATTAAGAAGGTCAGAGGGATACAGTAAACCTAAAGTGAAGCATCGGAATCTATAACCAGTGTCACAGGAATTGTTCAAAACATACACAGCAAGACAAGTCAGTCTTGTTGTACTTAAGTTGGCATTGTGCCTTTTGTATTTAATTCCGATGCAATTTCAGTGTTTCATCGTCAATAACAAGGTCCAGGGGATACAGTAAACCTCAAGAGAAGCATCGTAATCTATAACTAGCGTCACAGAAACGGTTCAAAACATAGACAGTAAGAAGAGTCAGTCTTCTTGTACTTAAGTCTGCATTGTGCCTTTTGTATTTAATTCCGATGCAATTTCTGTGTATCTTCGTCAATATGAAGGTCCAAGGGATACAGTAAACATATAGTGAAACATCGGAATCTAAAACTGGTCTCACAGGAAATGTTCAAATCATAGTCAGTAAGAAGAGTCAGTCTTCTTATACTTAAGTCGGCATTGTGCCTTTTGTATTTAATTCCGATGCACTTTCTGTGTCTCATCATCAATACGAAGGTCCAAGGGATACAGTAAACATTTAGTGAAGCATCGGAATCTAGAACTTGTCTCACAGGAAATGTTTACAACATAGTCAGTAAGAAGAGTCAGTCTTCTTGTACTTAAGGCGGCACTGTGCCGTTTGTATTTAATTCCGATGCAATTTCTGTGTTTCATCGTCAACAACAAGGTCACAGGGATACAGTAAACCTGAAGTGAAGCATTGGAATCTATAACTAGTGTCACAGGAATGGTTAATACATAGACAGTAGGAAGAGTCAGTCTTCTTGTACTTAAGTCGGCATTGTGCCTTTTGTATTTAATCCCGATTCAATTTCTGTGTTTCGTCGTCAATAAGAAGGTCCAAGGGATACAGTAAACCTGAAGTGGAGCATCGGAATCTATAACTAGTGACACAGGAATGGTTAAAACATAGACAGTAAGAAGAGTCATTCTTCTTGTACTTAAGTCGGCATTGTGCCATTTGTATTTAATTCCGATGCTATTTCTGTGTTTCATCGTCGATAAGAAGGTCCAAAGGATACAGTAAACCTGAAGTGACGCATCGGAATCTATAACTAGTGTCAATGGAATTGCTCAAAACATAGACAGTAGGAAGAGTCAGTCTTCTTGTACTTAAGTCAGAATTGTACTTTTTTGTATTGAATTCCGATGCAAATTCTGTGATTCATCGTCAATAAGAAGGTCCAAAGGATACAGTAAGGCTGAAGTGAAGCTTCGGAATCTATAACTAGTGTCACAGGAAAGGTTCAAAACATAGGCAGTAAGAAGTGTCAGTCTTCTTGAACATGAGTCGGCATTGTGCCTTTTGTATTTCATTACGATGCAATTACTGTGTTTCATCGTCAATAAGAAGGTCAGAGGGATACAGTAAACCTGAAGTTAAGCATCGGAATCTATAACTAGTGTCACAGGAATGGTTCAAAACATACACAGCAAGAAGAGTCAGTCTTCTTGTACTTAAGTCGGCATTGTGCCTTTTGTATTTAATTCCGATGCAATTTCTGTGTTTCATCGTCAACAAGAAGGTCCAAGGGATACAGTAAACATATAGTGTTGCATCGGAATCTAAAACTGGTCTCACAGGAAATGTTCAAATCATAGTCAGTAAGAAGAGTCAGTCTTCTTGTACTTACGTCGGCATTGTGCCTTTTCTAGTTAATTCCGATGCAATTTCTGTGTTTCGTCGTCAATAAGATGGTCCAAGGGATACAGTAAACCTGAAGTGAAGCATCGGAATCTAAAACCGGTCTCACAGGAAAGGTTCAAAACATAGAGAGTAAGAAGAGCCAGTCATCTTGTATTTGAGTCAACATTGTGCCTTTTGTATTTTATTCCGATGCAATTTCTTTGTTTCGTCGTCAATAAGAAGGTCCAAGGGATACAGTAAACCTGAAGTGAAGCATCGGAATCTATATCAAGTGTCACAGGAATGGTTCTAAACATAGACACGGAAGAGTCAGTCTCCTTGTACTGATGTCGGCATTGTGCCTTTTCTATTTAATTCCGATGCTATTTCTTTGTTTCGTCGTCAATAGGAAGGTCCAAGGGATACAGTAAACCTGAAGTGAAGCATCGGAATCTATATCAAGTGTCACAGGAATGGTTCTAAACATAGACACGGAAGAGTCAGTCTTCTTGTACTGATGTCGGCATTGTGCCTTTTCTATTTAATTCCGAAGCTATTTCTTTGTTTCGTCGTCAATAAGAAGGTCAAAAGGATACAGTAAACCTGAAGTGACGCATCGGAATCCAAAACTAGTGTCACAAGAATGGTTCAAAACATAGACAGTGGGCTAGAGTCAGTCTTCTTGTACTTAAGTCGGCATTGTGCCTTTTGTATTTAATTCCGATGCAATTTCTGTGTTTCATCGTCAATAACAAGGTCGAAGGGATACAGTAAACCTCAAGAGAAGCATCGTAATCTATAACTAGGGTCACAGAAACGGTTCAAAACATAGACAGTAAGAAGAGTCAGTCTTCTTGTACTTAGGTCTGCATTGTACCTTTTGTATTTAATTCCGATGCAATTTCTGTGTATCTTCGTCAATATGAAGGGCCAAGGGATACAGTAAACATATAGTGAAACATCGGAATCTAAAACTGGTCTCACAGGAAATGTTCAAATCATAGTCAGTAAGAAGAGACAGTCTTCTTATACTTAAGTCGGCATTGTGCCTTTTGTATTTAATTCCGATGCACTTTCTGTTTCTCATCATCAATACGAAGGTCAAAGGGATACAGTAAACATTTAGTGAAGCATCGGAATCTAGAACTTGTCTCACAGGAAATGTTTACAACATAGTCAGTAAGAAGGGTCAGTCTTCTTGTACTTAAGGCGGCACTGTGCCGTTTGTATTTAATTCCGATGCAATTTCTGTGTTTCATCGTCAACAACAAAGTCACAAGGATACAGTAAACCTGAAGTGAAGCATCGGAATCCATAACTAGTGTCACAGGAATGGTTAATACATAGACAGTAGGAAGAGTCAGTCTTCTTGTACTTCAGTCGGCATTGTGCCTTTTGTATTTAATCCCGATTCAATTTCTGTGTTTCGTCGTCAATAAGAAGGTCCAAGGGATACAGTAAACCTGAAGAGAAGCATCGGAATCTATAACTAGTGACACAGGAATGGTTCAAAACATAGACAGTAAGAAGAGTCAGTCTTCTTCTACTTAAGTCGGCATTGTGCCATTTGTATTTAATTCCGATGCTATTTCTGTGTTTCATCGTCGAGAAAGAAGGTCCAAAGGATACAGTAAACCTGAAGTGACGCATCGGAATCCATAACTAGTGTCAATGGAATTGCTCAAAACATAGACAGTAGGAAGAGTCAGTCTTCTTGTACTTAAGTCGGCATTGTACTTTTTTGTATTGAATTCCGATGCAAATTCTGTGATTCATCGTCAATAAGAAGGTCCAAAGGATACAGTAAGCCTGAAGTGAAGCTTCGGAATCTATAACTAGTGTCACAGGAAAGGTTCAAAACATAGGCAGTAAGAAGAGTCAGTCTTCTTGAACATGAGTCGGCATTGTGCCTTTTGTATTTAATTCCGATGCAATTACTGTGTTTCATCGTCAATAAGAAGGTCAGAGGGATACAGTAAACCTGAAGTTAAGCATCGGAATCTATAGCTAGTGTCACAGGAATGGTTCAAAACATACACAACAAGAAGAGTCAGTCTTCTTGTACTTAAGTCGGCATTGTGCCTTTTGTATTTAATTCCGATGCAGTTTTTGTGTTTCATCGTCAATAACAAGGTCCAAGGGATACAGTAAACCTGAAGTGAAGCATCGGAATCTATAACTAGTGTCACAGAAATGGTTCAAATCATAGACAGTAAGAAGTGTTAATCTTCTTGTACTTAAGTCTGCATTGTGCCTTTTGTATTTAATTCCGATGCAATTTCTGTGTTTCTTCGTCAATAAGAAGGTCCAAGGTAGACAGTAAACATATATTGAAACATCGGAATCTAAAACTGGTCTCACAGGAAATGTTCAAATCATAGTCAGTAAGAAGAGTCAGTCTTCTTATACTTAAGTCGGCATTGTGAATTTTGTATATAATTCCGATGCACTTTCTGTGTTTCATCATCAATAAGAAGGTCCAAGGGATACAGTAAACATATAGTGAAGCATCGGAATCTAAAACTGGTGTCACAGGTAATGTTCACAACATAGTCAGTAAGAAGAATCAGTCATCTTGTACTTAAGTCGGCACTGTGCCGTTTGTATTTAATTCCGATACAATTTCTGTGTTTCATCGTCAGTAAGAATGTCAGAGGGTTACAGTGAACCTGAAGTGAAGCATCGGAATCTATAACTAGTGTCACAGGAATGGTTCAAAACATAGACAGTAGGAAGAGTCAATCTTTTTGTGCTTAAGTCGGCATTGTGCTTTTTCTATTTAATTCCGATGCAATTTCTGTGTTTCATCGTCAATAAGAATGTCAGAGGGATACAGTAAACCTGAAGTGAAGCATCGGAATCTATAACTAGTGTCACAGGAATTTTTCAAAACATACAAAGCAAGAAGAGTCAGTCTTCTTGTAGTTAAGTCGGCATTGTGCCTTTTGTATTCAATTCCGATGCTATTTCTGTGTTTCGTCGTCAATAAGGAGGTCAAAGGGATACAGTTATCCTGAAGTGAAGCATCGGCATCTAAAACCGGTCTCACAGGAAAGGTTCAAAGCATAGAGAGTAAGAAGAGCCAGTCATCTTGTATTTGAGTCGGCATTGTACCTTTTGTATTTAATTCCGATGCAATTTCTGTTTTTCATCGTCAATAAGAAGGTCAGAGGGATACAGTAAACCTGAAGTGATGCATCGGAATCCAAAACTAGTGTCACAAGAATGGTTCAAAACATAGACAGTAGGAAGAGTCAGTCTTCTTGTACTTAAGTCGGCATTGTGCCTTTTATATTTAATTCCGATGGAATTTCTGTGTTTCATCGTCAATAACACGGTCCAAGGGATACAGTAAACCTCAAGAGAAGCATCGTAATCTGTAACTAGCGTCACAGAAACGGTTCAAAACATAGACAGTAAGAAGAGTCAGCCTTCTTGTACTTAAGTCTGCATTGTGCCTTTTGTATTTAATTCCGATGCAATTTCTGTGTATCTTCGTCAATATGAAAGTCCAAGGGATACAGTAAACATATAGTGAAACATCGGAATCTAAAACTGGTCTCACAGGAAATGTTCAAATCATAGTCAGTAAGAAGAGACAGTCTTCTTATACTTAAGTCGGCATTGTGCCTTTTGTATTTAATTCCGATGCACTTTCTGTGTCTCATCATCAATACGAAGGTCAAAGGGATACAGTAAACATTTAGTGAAGCATCGGAATCTAGAACTTGTCTCACAGGAAATGTTTACAACATAGTCAGTAAGAAGAGTCAGTCTTCTTGTACTTAAGGCGGCACTGTGCCGTTTGTATTTAATTCCGATGCAATTTCTGTGTTTCATCGTCAACAACAAGGTCACAAGGATACAGTAAACCTGAAGTGAAGCATCGGAATCTATAACTAGTGTCACAGGAATGGTTAATACATAGACAGTAGGAAGAGTCAGTCTTCTTGTACTTAAGTCGGCATTGTGCCTTTTGTATTTAATCCCGATTCATTTTCTGTGTTTCGTCGTCAATAAGAAGGTCCAAGGGATACAGTAAACCTGAAGAGAAGCATCGGAATCTATAACTAGTGACACAGGAATGGTTCAAAACATAGACAGTAAGAAGAGTCAGTCTTCTTGTACTTAAGTCGGCATTGTGCCATTTGTATTTAATTCCGATGCTATTTCTGTGTTTCATCGTCGAGAAAGAAGGTCCAAAGGATACAGTAAACCTGAAGTGACGCATCGGAATCTATAACTAGTGTCAATGGAATTGCTCAAAACATAGACAGTAGGAAGAGTCAGTCTTCTTGTACTTAAGTCGGCATTGTACTTTTTTGTATTGAATTCCGATGCAAATTCTGTGATTCATCGTCAATAAGAAGGTCCAAAGGATACAGTAAGCCTGAAGTGAAGCTTCGGAATCTATAACTGGTGTCACAGGAAACGTTCAAAACTTAGGCAGTAAGAAGAGTCAGTCTTCTTGAACATGAGTCGGCATTGTGCCTTTTGTATTTAATTCCGATGCAATTACTGTGTTTCATCGTCAATAAGAAGGTCAGAGGGATACAGTAAACCTGAAGTTAAGCATCGGAATCTATAACTAGTGTCACAGGAATGGTTCAAAACATACACAACAAGAAGAGTCAGTCATCTTGTACTTAAGTCGGCATTGTGCCTTTTGTATTTAATTCCGATGCAATTTCTGTGTTTCTTCGTCAATAAGAAGGTCCAAGGTATACAGTAAACATATAGTGAAACATCGGAATCTAAAACTGGTCTCACAGGAAATGTTCAAATCATAGTCAGTAAGAAGAGTCAGTCTTCTTATACTTAAGTCGGCATTGTGAATTTTGTATATAATTCCGATGCACTTTCTGTGTTTCATCATCAATAAGAAGGTCCAAGGGATACAGTAAACATATAGTGAAGCATCGGAATCTAAAACTGGTCTCACAGGTAATGTTTACAACATAGTCAGTAAGAAGAATCAGTCATCTTGTACTTAAGTCGGCACTGTGCCGTTTGTATTTAATTCCGATGCAATTTCTGTGTTTCATCGTCAGTAAGAATGTCAGAGGGTTACAGTGAACCTGAAGTGAAGCATCGGAATCTATAACGAGTGTCACAGGAATGGTTCAAAACATAGACAGTAGGAAGAGTCAATCTTTTTGTACTTAAGTCGGCATTGTGCCTTTTGTATTTAATTCCGATGCAATTTCTGTGTTTCATCGTCAATAAGAAGGTCAGAGGGATACAGTAAACCTGAAGTGAAACATCTGAATCTATAACTAGCGTCACAGGAATGGTTAATACATAGACAGTAGGAAGAGTCAGTCTACTTGTACATAAGCCGGCATTGTGCCTCTTCTATTTCATTCCGATGCAATTTCTGTGTTTCGTCGTCAATAAGATGGTCCGTAGGATACAGTAAACCTGAAGTGAAGCATCGGAATCTATAACTAGAGTCACAGGAATGGTTCAAAACATACACAGCAAGAAGAGTCAGTCTTCTTGTACTTAAGTCGGCTTTGTGCCTTTTGTATTTAATTCCGATGCAATTTCTGTGTTTCATCGTCAATAAGAGTGTCAGAGGGATACAGTAAACCTGAAGTGAAGCATCGGAATCTATAACTAGTGTCACAGGAATGGTTCAAAGCATAGACAGTAATAAGAGTCAGTCTTCTTGTACTTAAGTCGGCATTGTGCCTCTTGTATTAATTTCCAATGCAATTTCTGTGTTTCATCGTCAATAAGAGTGTCAGAGGGATACAGTTCACCTGAAGTGAGGCATCGGAATCTATGACTAGTGTCACAGGAATGGTTCAAAACATAGACATTTGAAAGAGTCAGTCTTCTTGCACTGAAGTCGGCATTGTGCCTTTTGTATTTAATTCCGATGCAATTTCTGAGTTTCATCGTCAATAAGAGTGTCAGAGGGATACAGTAAACCTGAAGTGAAGCATCGTTATCTATAACTAGTGTCACGGGAATGGTTCAAAACATAGACACGGACGAGTCAGTCTTCTTGTACTGAAGTCGGCATTGTGCCTCCTCTATTTAATTCCGATGCAATTTCTGTGTTTCGTCGTCAATAAGATGGTCCAAGGGATACAGTAAACCTGAAGTGAAGCATCGGAATCTAAAACTAGTGTCACAGGAATGGTTCAAATCATACACAGCAGGAACAGTCAGTCTTCTTGTACTTAAGTCGGCATTGTGCCTTTTGTATTTAATTCCGATGCAATTTCTGTGTTTCATCGTCAATAACAAGGTCCAAGGGATACAGTAAACCTGAAGTGAAGCATCGGAATCTATAACTAGTGTCACTGGAATGGTTCAAAACATAGACAGTAATAGGAGTCAGTCTTCTTGTACTTAAGTCGGCATTGTGCCTTTTGTATTTAATTCCGATACAATTTCTGTGTTTCATCGTCAATAAGAAGGTCAAAGGGATACAGTAAACATATAGTGAAGCATCGGAATCTATAACTAGAGTCACAGGAATGGTTCAAAACATAGACAGTAGGAAGAGTCAGTCTTCTTGTACTTAAGTCGGCATTGTGCCTTTTGTATTTTTATTCCGATGCAATTTCTGTGTTTCATCGTCAATAAGAGTGTCAGAGGGATACAGTAAACCTGAAGTGAAGCATCGGAATCTATAACTTGTGTCACAGGAATGGTTCAAAGCATAGACAGTAATAAGAGTCAGTCTTCTTGTACTTAAGTCGGTATTGTGCCTCTTGTATTTATTTCCAATGCAATTTCTGTGTCTCATCGTCAATAAGAGTGTCAGAGGGATACAGTTCACCTGAAGTGAGGCATCGGAATCTATGACTAGTGTCACAGGAATGGTTCAAAACATAGACATTTGAAAGAGTCAGTCTTCTTGTACTGAAGTCGGCATTGTGCCTCTTGTATTTAATTCCGATGCAATTTCTGTGTTTCATCGTCAATAAGAGTGTCAGAGGGATACAGTAAACCTGAAGTGAAGCATCGGAATCTATAACTAGTGTCACGGGAATGGTTCAAAACATAGACACGGACGAGTCAGTCTTCTTGTACTGAAGTCGGCATTGTGCCTCTTCTATTTAATTCCGATGCAATTTCTGTGTTTCGTCGTCAATAATATGGTCCAAGGGATACAGTAAACCTGAAGTGAAGCATCGGAATCTATAACTAGTGTCACAGGAATGGTTCAAAACATACACAGCAGGAACAGTCAGTCTTCTTGTACTTAAGTCGGCATTGTGCCTTTTGTATTTAATTCCGATGCAATTTCTGTGTTTCATCGTCAATAACAAGGTCCAAGGGATACAGTAAACCTGAAGTGAAGCATCGGAATCTATAACTAGTGTCACTGGAATGGTTCAAAACATAGACAGTAAGAGGAGTCAGTCTTCTTGTACTTAAGTCGGCATTGTGCCTTTTGTATTTAACTCCGATACAATTTCTGTGTTTCATCGTCAATAAGAAGGTCCAAGGGATACAGTAAACATATAGTGAAGCATCGGAATCTAAAACTGGTGTCACAGGAAATGTTCAAATCATAGTCAGTAAGAAGAGTCAGTCTTCTTATACTTAAGTCGGCATTGTGAATTTTGTATATAATTCCGATGCACTTTCTGTGTTTCATCATCAACAAGAAGGTCCAAGGGATACAGTAAACATATAGTAAAGCATCGGAATCTAAAACTGGTCTCACAGGTAATGTTTACAACATAGTCAGTAAGAAGAATCAGTCATCTTGTACTTAAGTCGGCACTGTGCCGTTTGTATTTAATTCCGATGCAGTTTCTGTGTTTCATCGTCAGTAAGAATGTCAGAGGGTTACAGTGAACCTGAAGTGTTGTTGTTGTTGTGGTCTTCAGTCCTGAGACTGGTTTGATGCAGCTCTCCATGCTACTCTATCCTGTGCAAGCTTTTTCATCTCCCAGTACCTACTGCAACCTACATCCTTCTGAATCTGCTTAGTGTATTCATCTCTTGGTCTCCCTCTACGATTTTTACCCTCCACGCTGCCCTCCAATACTAAATTGGTGATCCCTTGATGCCTCAGAACATGTCCTACCAACCGATCCCTTCTTCTGGTCAAGTTGTGCCACAAACTTCTCTTCTCCCCAATCCTATTCAATACTTCCTCATTAGTTATGTGATCCACCCATCTAATCTTCAGCATTCTTCTGTAGCACCACATTTCGAAAGCTTCTATTCTCTTCTTGTCCAAACTATTTATCGTCCATGTTTCACTTCCATACATGGCTACACTCCATACGAATACTTTCAGAAATGACTTCCTGACACTTAAATCAATACTGGATGTTAACAAATTTCTCTTCTTCAGAAACGCTTTCCTTGCCATTGCCAGCCTACATTTTATATCCTCTCTACTTCGACCATCATCAGTTATTTTGCTCCCCAAATAGCAAAACTCCTTTACTACTTTAAGTGCCTCATTTCCTAATCTAATTCCCTCAGCATCACCCGACTTAATTAGACTACATTCCATTATCCTTGTTTTGCTTTTGTTGATGTTCATCTTATATCCTCCTTTCAAGACACTGTCCATTCCATTCAACTGCTCTTCTAAGTCCTTTGCTGTCTCTGACAGAATTACAATGTCATCGGCGAACCTCAAAGTTTTTATTTCTTCTCCATGAATTTTAATACCTACTCCAAATTTTTCTTTTGTTTCCTTTACTGCTTGCTCAATATACAGATTGAACAACATCGGGGAGAGGCTACAACCCTGTCTTACTCCCTTCCCAACCACTGCTTCCCTTTCATGTCCCTCGACTCTTATAACTGCCATCTGGTTTCTGTACAAATTGTAAATAGCCTTTCGCTCCCTGTATTTTACCCCTGCCACCTTTAGAATTTGAAAGAGAGTATTCCAGTCAACATTGTCAAAAGCTTTCTCTAAGTCTACAAATGCTAGAAACGTAGGTTTGCCTTTCCTTAATCTTTCTTCTAAGATAAGTCGTAAGGTCAGTATTGCTTCACGTGTTCCAGTGTTTCTACGGAATCCAAACTGATCTTCCCCGAGGTTGGCTTCTACTAGTTTTTCCATTCGTCTGTAAAGAATTCGTGTTAGTATTTTGCAGCTGTGACTTATTAAGCTGATAGTTCGGTAATTTTCACATCTGTCAACACCTGCTTTCTTTGGGATTGGAATTATTATATTCTTCTTGAAGTCTGAGGGTATTTCGCCTGTCTCATACATCTTGCTCACCAGATGGTAGAGTTTTGTCAGGACTGGCTCTCCCACTGCCGTCAGTAGTTCCAATGGAATATTGTCTACTCCGGGGGCTTTGTTTCGACTCAGGTCTTTCAGTGCTCTGTCAAACTCTTCACGCAGTATCATATCTCCCATTTCATCTTCATCTACATCCTCTTCTATTTCCATAATATTGTCCTCAAGTACATCGCCCTTGTATAGACCCTCTATATACTCCTTCCACCTTTCTGCTTTCCCTTCTTTGCTTAGAACTGGGTTTCCATCTGAGCTCTTGATATTCATACAAGTCGTTCTCTTATCTCCAAAGGTCTCTTTAATTTTCCTGTAGGCGGTATCTATCTTACCCCTAGTGAGATAGGCCTCTACATCCTTACATTTGTCCTCTAGCCATCCCTGCTTAGCCATTTTGCACTTCCTGTCAATCTCATTTTTGAGACGTTTGTATTCCTTTTTGCCTGTTTCACTTACTGCATTTTTATATTTTCTCCTTTCATCAATTAAATTCAATATTTCTTCTGTTACCCAAGGATTTCTACTAGCCCTCGTCTTTTTACCTACTTGATCCTCTGCTGCCTTCACTACTTCATCCCTCAAAGCTACCCATTCTTCTTCTACTGTATTTATTTCCCCCATTCCTGTCAATTGCTCCCTTATGCTCTCCCTGAATCTCTGTACAACCTCTGGTTCTTTTAGTTTATCCAGGTCCCATCTCCTTAAATTCCCACCTTTTTGCAGTTTCTTCAGTTTTAATCTACAGGTCATAACCAATAGATTGTGGTCAGAGTCCACATCTGCCCCTGGAAATGTCTTACAATTTAAAACCTGGTTCCTAAATCTCTGTCTTACCATTATATAATCTATCTGATACCTTTTAGTATCTCCAGGGTTCTTCCATGTATACAACCTTCTTTCATGATTCTTAAACCAAGTGTTCGTTATGATTATGTTGTGCTCTGTGCAAAATTCTACCAGGCGGCTTCCTCTTTCATTTCTGTCCCCCAATCCATATTCACCTACTATGTTTCCTTCTCTCCCTTTTCCTACACTCGAATTCCAGTCACCCATGACTATTAAATTTTCGTCTCCCTTCACAATCTGAATAATTTCTTTTATTTCATCATACATTTCTTCAATTTCTTCGTCATCTGCAGAGCTAGTTGGCATATAAACTTGTACTACTGTAGTAGGTGTGGGCTTCGTATCTATCTTGGCCACAATAATGCGTTCACTATGCTGTTTGTAGTAGCTTACCCGCATTCCTATTTTCCTATTCATTATTAAACCTACTCCTGCATTACCCCTATTTGATTTTGTGTTTATAACCCTGTAGTCACCTGACCAGAAGTCTTGTTCCTCCTGCCACCGAACTTCACTAATTCCCACTATATCTAACTTCAACCTATCCATTTCCCTTTTTAAATTTTCTAACCTACCTGCCCGATTAAGGGATCTGACATTCCACGCTCCGATCCGTAGAACGCCAGTTTTCATTCTCCTGATAACGACATCCTCTTGAGTAGTCCCCGCCCGGAGATCCGAATGGGGGACTATTTTACCTCCGGAATATTTTACCCAAGAGGACGCCATCATCATGTAATCATACAGTAAAGCTGCATGCCCTCGGGAAAAATTACGGCTGTAGTTTCCCCTTGCTTTCAGCCGTTCACAGTACCGGCACGGCAATGCCGTTTTGGTTATTGTTACAAGGCCAGATCAGTCAATCATCCAGACTGTTGCCCCTGCAACTACTGAAAAGGCTGCTGCCCCTCTTCAGGAACCACACGTTTGTCTGGCCTCTCAACAGATACCCCTCCGTTGTGGTTGCACCTACGGTACGGCTATCTGTATCGCTGAGGCACGCAAGCCTCCCCACCAACGGCAAGGTCCATGGTTCATGGGGGGGAGTGAAGCATCGGAATCTATAACAAGTGTCACAGGAATGGTTCAAAACATAGACAGTAGGAAGAGTCAATCTTTTTGTACTTAAGTCGGCATTGTGCTTTTTCTATTTAATTCCGATGCAATTTCTGTGTTTCATCGTCAATAAGAATGTCAGAGGGATACAGTAAACCTGAAGTGAAGCGTCGGAATCTATAACTAGTGTCACAGGAATTTTTCAAAACATACACAGCAAGAAGAGTCAGTCTTCTTGTAGTTAAGTCGGCATTGTGCCTTTTGTATTTAATTCCGATGCAATTTCTGTGTTTCGTCGTCAATAAGGAGGTCCAAGGGATACAGTTATCCTGAAGTGAAGCATCGGCATCTAAAACCGGTCTCACAGGAAAGGTTCAAAGCATAGAGAGTAAGAAGAGCCAGTCATCTTGTATTTGAGTCGGCATTGTACCTTTTGTATTTAATTCTGATGCAATTTCTGTGTTTCATCGTCAATAAGAAAGTCAGAGGGATACAGTAAACCTGAAGTGAAACATCTGAATCTATAACTAGCGTCACAGGAATGGTTAATACATAGACAGTAGGAAGAGTCAGTCTTCTTGTACTTAAGTCGGCATTTTGCCTTTTGTATTTAATCCCGATTCAATTTCTGTGTTTCGTCGTCAATAAGAAATGTTCAAGGGATACAGTAAACCTGAAGTGAAGCATCGGAATCTGTAACTAGTGTCAATGGAATTGCTCAAATCATAGACAGTAAGAAGAGTCAGTCTTCTTGTACATAAGCCGGCATTGTACCTTTTGTATTTAATTCCGATGCAAATTCTGTGTTTCATCGTCAATAAGAAGGTCCAAAGGATACAGTAAACCTGAAGTGAAGCATCGGAATCTATTACTAGTGTCACGGGAATGGTTCAAACATAGACACGGACGAGTCAGTCTTCTTGTACTTAAGTCGGCATTGTGCCTCTTCTATTTCATTCCGATGCAATTTCTGTGTTTTGTCGTCAATAAGATGGTCCATAGGATACAGTAATCCTGAAGTGAAGCATCGGAATCTATAACTAGAGTCACAGGAATGGTTCAAAACATAGACAGTAGGAAGAGTCAGTCTTCTTGTACTTAAGTCGGCATTGTGCCTTTTGTATTTAATTCCGATGCAATTTCTGTGTTTCATCGTCAATAAGAGTGTCAGAGGGATACAGTAAACCTGAAGTGAAGCATCGGAATCTATAACTAGTGTCACAGGAATGGTTCAAAGCATAGACAGTAATAAGAGTCAGTCTTCTTGTACTTAAGTCGGCATTGTGCCTCTTGTATTTAGTTCCAATGCAATTTCTGTGTTTCATCGTCAATAAGAGTGTCAGAGGGATACAGTTCACCTGAGCTGAGGCATCGGAATCTATGACTAGTGTCACAGGAATGGTTAAAACATAGACATTTGAAAGAGTCAGTCTTCTTGTACTTAAGTCGGCATTGTGCCTTTTGTATTTAATTCCGATGCAATTTCTGTGTTTCATCGTCAATAAGAGTGTCAGAGGGATACAGTAAACCTGAAGTGAAGCATCGGAATCTATAACTAGTGTCACGGGAATGGTTCAAAACATAGACACGGACGAGTCAGTCTTCTTGTACTGAAGTCGGCATTGTGCCTCTTCTATTTAATTCCGATGCAATTTCTGTGTTTCGTCGTCAATAAGATGGTCCAAGGGATACAGTAAACATATAGTGAAGCATCGGAATCTAAAACTGGTGTCACAGGAAATGTTCAAATCATTGTCAGTAAGAAGAGACAGTCTTCTTATACTTAAATCGGCTTTGTGCCTTTTGTATTTAATTCCCGTGCAATATCTGTGTTTCATCGTCAAAAAGAAGGTCCAAGGGATACAGTAAATATATAGTGATGCATCGGAATCTAAAACTAGTCTCACAGGAAATGTTCAAATCATAATCAGTAAGAAGAGTCAGTCTTCTTGTACTTATGTCGGCATTGTGCCTTTTCTAGTTAATTCCGATGCAATTTCTGTGTTTCTTCGTCAATAAGATGGTCCAAGGGATACAGTAAACCTGAAGTGAAGCATCGGAATCTAAAACTGGTCTCACAGGAAAGGTTCAAAACATAGAGAGTAAGAAGAGCCAGTCATCTTGTATTTGAGTCAACATTGTGCCTTTTGTATTTAATTCCGATGCAATGTCCGTGTTTCATCGTCAATAAGAAGGTCATAAGGATACAGTAAACCTGAAGTGAAGCATCGGAATCTATAACTAGTGTCACAGAAATGTTTCTAAACATAGACACGGAAGAGTCAGTCTTCTTCTACTGATGTCGGCATTATGCCTTTTCTATTTAATTCCGATGCTATTTCTTTGTTTCCTCGTCAATAAGAAGGTCCAAGGGATACAGTAAACCTGAAGTGAAGCATCGGAATCTATATCAAGTGTCACAGGAATGGTTCTAAACATAGACACGGAAGAGTCAGTCTTCTTGTACTGATGTCGGCATTGTGCCTGTTGTATTTAATTCCGATGCAATTTCTGTGTTTCATCGTCAATAAGAGTGTCAGAGGGATACAGTAAACCTGAAGTGAAGCATCGGAAACTATAACCAGTGTCACGGGAATGGTTCAAACATAGACACGGACGAGTCAGTTTTCTTGTACTTAAGTCGGCATTGTGCCTCTTCTATTTCATTCCGATGCAATTTCTGTGTTTCATCGTCAATAACAAGGTCCAAGGGATACAGTAAACCTGAAGAGAAGCATCGGAATCCATAACTAGTGTCACAGGAATGGTTCAAAACATAGACAGTAAGAGGAGTCAGTCTCCTTGTACTTAAGTCGGCATTGTGCCTTTTGTATTTAATTCCGATGCAATTTCTGTGTTTCTTCGTCAATAAGAAGGTCCAAGGTATACATTAAACATATAGTGAAACATCGGAATCTAAAACTGGTCTCACAGGAAATGTTCAAATCATAGTCAGTAAGAAGAGTCAGTCTTCTTACACTTAAGTCGGCAGTGTGAATTTTGTATATAATTCCGATGCACTTTCTGTGTTTCATCATCAATAAGAAGGTCCAAGGGATACAGTAAACATATAGTGAAGCATCGGAATTTAAACTGGTCTCACAGGTAATGTTTACAACATAGTCAGTAAGAAGAATCAGTCTTCTTGTACTTAAGTCGGCACTGTGCCGTTTGTATTTAATTCCGATGCAATTTCTGTGTTTCATCGTCAGTAAGAATGTCAGAGGGTTACAGTGAACCTGAAGTGAAGCATCGGAATCTATAACTAGTGTCACAGGAATGGTTCAAAACATAGACAGTAGGAAGAGTCAATCTTTTTGTACTTAAGTCGGCATTGTGCTTTTTCTATTTAATTCCGATGCAATTTCTGTGTTTCATCGTCAATAAGAAAGTCAGAGGGATACAGTAAACCTGAAGTGAAGCATCGGAATCTATAACTAGTGTCACAGGAATGGTTCAAACATACACAGCAAGAAGAGTCAGTCTTCTTGTAGTTAAGTCGGCATTGTGCCTTTTGTATTTAATCCCGATTCAATTTCTGTGTTTCGTCGTCAATAAGAAATGTTCAAGGGATACAGTAAACCTGAAGTGAAGCATCGGAATCTGTAACTAGTGTCAATGGAATTGCTCAAATCATAGACAGTAAGAAGAGTCAGTCTTCTTGTACATAGGCCGGCATTGTACCTTTTGTATTTAATTCCGATGCAAATTCTGCGTTTCATCGTCAATAAGAAGGTCCAAAGGATACAGTAAACCTGAAGTGAAGCTTCGGAATCTATAACTAGTGTCACAGGAATGGTTCAAACATACACAGCAAGAAGAGTCAGTCTTCTTGTACTTAAGTCGGCATTGTGCCTTTGTATTTCATTCCGATGCAATTTCTGTGTTTCATCGTCAATAAGAGTGTCAGAGGGATACAGTAAACCTGAAGTGAAGCATCGGAATCTATAACTAGTGTCACAGGAATGGTTCAAAATATAGACAGTAGGAAGAGTCAGTCTTTGTACTTAAGTCGGCATTGTGCCTTTTGTATTTAATTCCGATGCAATTTCTGTGCTTCATCGTCAATAAGAGTGTCAGAGGGATACAGTAAACCTGAAGTGAAGCATCGGAGTCTATAACTAGTGTCACAGGAACGGTTCAAAACATAGGCATTTGGAAGAGTCAGTCTTCTTGTACTTAAGTCGGCATTGTGCCTGTTGTATTTAATTCCGATGCAATTTCTGTGTTTCATCGTCAATAAGAGTGTCAGAGGGATACAGTAAACCTGAAGTGAAGCATCGGAATCTATAACTAGTGTCACGGGAATGGTTAAAAACATAGACACGGACGAGTCAGTCTTCTTGTACTCAAGTCGGCATTGTGCTTCTTCTATTTCATTCCGATGCAATTTCTGTGTTTCATCGTCAACAACAAGGTCCAAGGGATACAGTAAACCTGAAGTGAAGCATCGGAATCTATAACTAGTGTCACAGAAATGGTTCAAATCATAGACAGTAAGAAGTGTCAATCTTCTTGTACTTAAGACTGCATTGTGCCTTTTGTATTTAATTCCGATGCAATTTCTGTGTTTCTTCGTCAATAAGAAGTTCCAAGGTATACAGTAAACATATAGTGAAACATCGGAATCTAAAACTGGTCTCACAGAAATGTTCAAATCATAGTCAGTAAGAAGAGTCAGTCTTGTTATACTTAAGTCGGCATTGTGAATTTTGTATATAATTCCGATGCACTTTCTGTGTTTCATCATCAATAAGAAGGTCCAAGGGATACAGTAAACATATAGTGAAGCATCGGAATCTAAAACTGGTCTCACAGGTAATGTTTACAACATAGTCAGTAAGAAGAATCAGTCTTCTTGTACTTAAGTAGGCACTGTGCCGTTTGTATTTAATTCAGATGCAATTTCTGTGTTTCATCGTCAGTAAGAATGTCAGAGGGTTACAGTGAACCTGAAGTGAAGCATCGGAATCTATAACTAGTGTCACAGGAATGGTTCAAAACATACACAGCAAGAAGAGTCAGTCTTCTTGTAGTTAAGTCGGCATTGTGCCTTTTGTATTAATTTCCGATGCAATTTCTGTGTTTCGTCGTTAATAAGGAGGTCCAAGGGATACAGTTATCCTGAAGTGAAGCATCGGCATCTAAAACCGGTCTCACAGGAAAGGTTCAAAGCATAGAGAGTAGGAAGAGCCAGTTATCTTGTATTTAAGTCGGCATTGTACCTTTTGTATTTAATTCCGATGCAATTTCTGTGTTTCATCGTCAAAAAGAAGGTCCAAGGGATACAGTAAACATATAGTGATGCATCGGAATCTAAAACTAGTCTCACAGGAAATGTTCAAATCATAATCAGTAAGAAGAGTCAGTCTTCTTGTACTTATGTCGGCATTGTGCCTTTTCTAGTTAATTCCGATGCAATTTCTGTGTTTCTTCGTCAATAAAATGGTCCAAGGGATACAGTAAACCTGAAGTGAAGCATCGGAATCTAAAACCGGTCTCACAGGAAAGGTTCAAAACATAGAGAGTAAGAAGAGCCAGTCATCTTGTATTTGAGTCAACATTGTGCCTTTTGTATTTAATTTCGATGCAATGTCCGTGTTTCACCGTCAATAAGAAGGTCATAAGGATACAGTAAACCTGAAGTGAAGCATCGGAATCTATAACTAGTGTCACAGAAATGTTTCTAAACATAGACACGGAAGAGTCAGTCTTCTTCTACTGATGTCGGCATTATGCCTTTTCTATTTAATTCCGATGCTATTTCTTTGTTTCCTCGTCAATAAGAAGGTCCAAGGGATACAGTAAACCTGAAGTGAAGCATCGGAATCTATATCAAGTGTCACAGGAATGGTTCTAAACATAGACACGGAAGAGTCAGTCTTCTTGTACTGATGTCGGCATTGTGCCTTTTCTATTTAATTCCGATGCTATTTCTTTGTTTCGTCGTCAATAAGAAGGTCAGAGGGATACAGTAAACCTGAAGTGAAGCATCGGAATCTATAACTAGTGACACAGGAATAGTTCAAAACATACACAGCAAGAAGTGTCAGTCTTGTTGTACTTAAGTCGGCATTGTGCCTTTTGTATTTAATTCCGATGCAATTTCAGTGTTTCATCGGCAATAAGAAGGTAGAAGGGATACAGTAAACCTGAAGTTTTGCATCGGAATCCATAACTAGTGTCACAGGAATGGGTCAAAACATAGACAGTAGGAAGAGTCAGTCTTCTTGTACTTAAGTCGGCATTGTGCCTTTTGTATTTAATTCCGATGCAATTTCTGTGTTTCATCGTCAATAACAAGGTCCAAGGGATACAGTAAACCTGAAGTGAAGCATCAGAATCTATAACTAGTGTCACAGATATGGTTCAAATCATAGACAGTTAGAAGTGTCAATCTTCTTGTACTTAAGTCTGCATTGTGCCCTTTGTATTTAATTCCGATGCAATTTATGTGTTTCTTCGTCAATAAGAGGGTCCAAGGTATACAGTAAACATATAGTGAAACATCGGAATCTAAAACTGGTCTCACAGGAAATGTTCAAATCATAGTCAGTAAGAAGAGTCAGTCTTCTTATACTTAAGTCGGCATTGTGAATTTTGTATATAATTCCGATGCACTTTCTGTGTTTCATCGTCAATAAGAAGGTCCAAGGGATACAGTAAACATATAGTGAAGCATCGGAATCTAAAACTGGTCTCACAGGTAATGGTTACAACATAGTCAGTAAGAAGAATCAGTCATCTTGTACTTAAGTCGGCACTGTGCCGTTTGTATTTAATTCCGATGCAATTTCTGTGTTTCATCGTCAGTAAGAATGTCAGAGGGTTACAGTGAACCTGAAGTGAAGCATCGGAATCTATAACTAGTGTCACAGGAATGGTTCAAAACATAGGCATTTGGAAGAGTCAGTCTTCTTGTAGTTAAGTCGGCATTGTGCCTGTTGTATTTAATTCCGATGAAATTTCTGTGTTTCATCGTCAATAAGAGTGTCAGAGGGATATAGTAAACCTGAAGTGAAGCATCGGAATCTATAACTAGAATCACAGGAATGGTTCTAAACATAGACAGTAGGAAGAGTCAGTCTTCTTGTACTTAAGTCGGCATTGTGCCTTTTGTATTTAATTCCGATGCAATTTCTGTGTTTCATCGTCAATAACAAGGTCCAAGGGATACAGTAAACCTGAAGTGAAGCATCGGAATCTATAACTAGAGTCACAGGAATGGTTCAAATCATAGACAGTAATAAGTGTCAATCTTCTTGTACTTAAGTCTGCATTGTGCCTTTTGTATTTAATACCGATGCAATTTATGTGTTTCTTCGTCAATAAGAAGGTCCAAGGTATACAGTAAACATATAGTGAAACATCGGAATCTAAAACTGGTCTCACAGGAAATGTTCAAATCATAGTCAGTAAGAAGAGTCAGTCTTCTTATACTTAAGTCGGCATTGTGAATTTTGTATATAATTCCGATGCACTTTCTGTGTTTCATCATCAATAAGAAGGTCCAAGGGATACAGTAAACATATAGTGAAGCATCGGAATCTAAAACTGGTCTCACAGGCAATGTTTACAACATAGTCAGTAAGAAGAATCAGTCATCTTGTACTTAAGTCGGCACTGTGCCGTTTGTATTTAATTCCGATGCAGTTTCTGTGTTTCATCGTCAGTAAGAATGTCAGAGGGTTACAGTGAACCTGTAGTGAAGCATCGGAATCTGTAACTAGTGTCACAGGAATGGTTCAAAACATAGACAGTAGGAAGAGTCAATCTTTTTGTACTTAAGTCGGCATTGTGCTTTTTCTATTTAATTCCAATGCAATTTCTGTGTTTCATCGTCAATAAGAATGTCAGAGGGATACAGTAAACCTCAAGTGAAGCATCGGAATCTATAACTAGTGTCACAGGAATGGTTCAAAACATACACAGCAAGAAGAGTCAGTCTTCTTGTACTTAAGTCGGCATTGTGCCATTTTATTTAATCCCGATTTAATTTCTGTGTTTCGTCGTCAATAAGAAATGTTCAAGGGATACAGTAAGTCTGAAGTGAAGCATCGGAATCTGTAACTAGTGTCAATGGAATTGCTCAAATCATAGACAGTAAGAAGAGTCAGTCTTCTTGTACATAAGCCGGCATTCTACCTTTTGTATTTAATTCCGATGCAAATTCTGTGTTTCATCGTCAATAAGAAGGTCCAAAGGATACAGTAAACCTGAAGTGAAGCTTCGGAATCTATAACTAGTGTCACAGGAATGGTTCAAAGCATGGACAGTAATAAGAGTCAGTCTTCTTGTACTTAAGTCGGCATTGTGCGTTTTGTACTTAATTCCGATGCAATTTCTGTGTTTCATCGTCAATAAGAGTGTCAGAGGGATACAGTAAACCCGAAGTGAAGCATCGGAATCTATAACTAGTGTCACAGGAATGGTTCAAAACATACACAGCAAGAAGAGTCAGTCTTCTTGTACTTAAGTCGGCATTGTTTCTTTTGTATTTCGTTCCGATGCAATTTCTGTGTTTCATCGTCAATAAGAGTGTCAGAGGGATACAGTAAACCTGAAGTGAAGCATCGGAATCTATAACTAGTGTCACAGGAATGGTTCAAAATATAGACAGTAGGAAGAGTCAGTCTTTTATACTTAAGTCGGCATTGTGCCTTTTGTATTTAATTCCGATGCAATTTCTGTGCTTCATCGTCAATAAGAGTGTCAGAGGGATACAGTAAACCCGAAGTGAAGCATCGGAATCTATAACTAGTGTCACAGGAATGGTTCAAAACATAGACATTTGGAAGAGTCAGTCTTCTTGTACTTAAGTCGGCATTGTGCCTGTTGTATTTAATTCCGATGCAATTTCTGTGTTTCATCGTCAATAAGAGTGTCAGAGGGATACAGTAAACCTGAAGTGAAGCATCGGAAACTATAACCAGTGTCACGGGAATGGTTCAAACATAGACACGGACGAGTCAGTTTTCTTGTACTTAAGTCGGCATTGTGCCTCTTCTATTTCATTCCGATTCAATTTCTGTGTTTCATCGTCAATAACAAGGTCCAAGGGATACAGTAAACCTGAAGAGAAGCATCGGAATCCATAACTAGTGTCACAGGAATGGTTCAAAACATAGACAGTAAGAGGAGTCAGTCTCCTTGTACTTAAGTCGGCATTGTGCCTTTTGTATTTAATTCCGATGCAATTTCTGTGTTTCTTCGTCAATAAGAAGGTCCAAGGTATACATTAAACATATAGTGAAACATCGGAATCTAAAACCGGTCTCACAGGAAATGTTCAAATCATAGTCAGTAAGAAGAGTCAGTCTTCTTACACTTAAGTCGGCAGTGTGAATTTTGTATATAATTCCGATGCACTTTCTGTGTTTCATCATCAATAAGAAGGTCCAAGGGATACAGTAAACATATAGTGAAGCATCGGAATTTAAACTGGTCTCACAGGTAATGTTTACAACATAGTCAGTAAGAAGAATCAGTCTTCTTGTACTTAAGTCGGCACTGTGCCGTTTGTATTTAATTCCGATGCAATTTCTGTGTTTCATCGTCAGTAAGAATGTCAGAGGGTTACAGTGAACCTGAAGTGAAGCATCGGAATCTATAACTAGTGTCACAGGAATGGTTCAAAACATAGACAGTAGGAAGAGTCAATCTTTTTGTACTTAAGTCGGCATTGTGCTTTTTCTATTTAATTCCGATGCAATTTCTGTGTTTCATCGTCAATAAGAAAGTTAGAGGGATACAGTAAACCTGAAGTGAAGCATCGGAATCTATAACTAGTGTCACAGGAATGGTTCAAAACATAGACAGTAGGAAGAGTCAATCTTTTTGTACTTAAGTCGGCATTGTGCTTTTTCTATTTAATTCCGATGCAATTTCTGTGTTTCATCGTCAATAAGAAAGTTAGAGGGATACAGTAAACCTGAAGTGAAGCATCGGAATCTATAACTAGTGTCACAGGAATGGTTCAAACATACACAGCAAGAAGAGTCAGTCTTCTTGTAGTTAAGTCGGCATTGTGCCTTTTGTATTTAATCCCGATTCAATTTCTGTGTTTCGTCGTCAACAAGAAATGTTCAAGGGATACAGTAAACCTGAAGTGAAGCATCGGAATCTGTAACTAGTGTCAATGGAATTGCTCAAATCATAGACAGTAAGAAGAGTCAGTCTTCTTGTACATAGGCCGGCATTGTACCTTTTGTATTTAATTCCGATGCAAATTCTGTGTTTCATCGTCAATAAGAAGGTCCAAAGGATACAGTAAACCTGAAGTGAAGCTTCGGAATCTATAACTAGTGTCACAGGAATGGTTCAAAACATACACAGCAAGAAGAGTCAGTCTTCTTGTACTTAAGTCTCCATTGTGCCTTTGTATTTCATTCCGATGCAATTTCTGTGTTTCATCGTCAATAAGAGTGTCAGAGGGATACAGTAAACCTGAAGTGAAGCATCGGAATCTATAACTAGTGTCACAGGAATGGTTCAAAATATAGACAGTAGGAAGAGTCAGTCTTTGTACTTAAGTCGGCATTGTGCCTTTTGTATTTAATTCCGATGCAATTTCTGTGCTTCATCGTCAATAAGAGTGTCAGAGGGATACAGTAAACCTGAAGTGAAGCATCGGAGTCTATAACTAGTGTCACAGGAACGGTTCAAAACATAGGCATTTGGAAGAGTCAGTCTTCTTGTACTTAAGTCGGCATTGTGCCTTTTGTATTTAATTCCGATGCAATTTCTGTGCTTCATCGTCAATAAGAGTGTCAGAGGGATACAGTAAACCTGAAGTGAAGCATCGGAATCTATAACTAGTGTCACAGGAATGGTTCAAAATATAGACAGTAGGAAGAGTCAGTCTTTTGTACTTAAGTCGGCATTGTGCCTTTTGTATTTAATTCCGATGCAATTTCTGTGCTTCATCGTCAATAAGAGTGTCAGAGGGATACAGTAAACCTGAAGTGAAGCATCGGAATCTATAACTAGTGTCACAGGAATGGTTCAAAACATAGGCATTTGGAAGAGTCAGTCTTCTTGTACTTAAGTCGGCATTGTGCCTGTTGTATTTAATTCCGATGCAATTTCTGTGTTTCATCGTCAATAAGAGTGTGAGAGGGATACAGTAAACCTGAAGTGAAGCATCGGAATCTATAACTAGTGTCACGGGAATGGTTAAAAACATAGACACGGACGAGTCAGTCTTCTTGTACTTATGTCGGCATTGTGCCTCTTCTATTTCATTCCGATGCAATTTCTGTGTTTTGTCGTCAATAAGGTGGTCCATAGCATACAGTAAACCTGAAGTGAAGCATCGGAATCTATAACTACAGTCACAGGAGTGGTTCAAAACATAGACAGTAGGAAGAGTTAGTCTTCTTGTACTTAAGTCGGCATTGTGCCTTTTGTATTTAATTCCGATGCAATTTCTGTGTTTCATCGTCAATAAGAGTGTCAGAGGGATACAGTAAACCTGAAGTGAAGCATCGGAATCTGTAACTAGTGTCACAGGAATGGTTCAAAGCATAGACAGTAATAAGAGTCAGACTTCTTGTACTTAAGTCGGCATTGTGCCTCTTGTATTTATTTCCAATGCAATTTCTGTATTTCATCGTCAATAAGAGTGTCAGAGGGATACAGTACACCTGAAGTGAAGAATCGGAACCTATGACTAGTGTCACAGGAATGGTTCAAAACATAGATATTTGAAAGAGTCAGTCTTCTTGTACTTAAGTCGGCATTGTGCCTTTTGTATTTAATTCCGATGCAATTTCTGTGTTTCATCGTCAATAAGAGTGTCAGAGGGATACAGTAAACCTGAAGTGAAGCAACTAGTGTCACGGGAATGGTTCAAAACATAGACACGGACGAGTCAGTCCTCTTGTACTGAAGTCGGCATTGTGCCTCTTCTATTTAATTCCGATGCAATTTCTGTGTTTCGTCGTCAATAAGATGGTATAAGGGATACAGTAAACCTGAAGTGAAGCATCGGAATCTATAACTAGTGTCACAGGAATGGTTCAAAACATACACAGCAGGAACAGTCAGTCTCCTTGTACTCAAGTCGGCATTGTGACTTTTGTATTTAATTCCGATGCAATTTCTGTGTTTCATCGTCAATAAGAAGGTCCTAGGGATACAGTAAACCTGATGTGATGCATCGGAATTTATAACTAGTGTCACAGGAATGGTTCAAAACATAGACAGTAGGAAGAGTCAGTCTTCTTGTACTTAAGTCGGCACTGTGCCGTTTGTATTTAATTCCGATGCAATTTCTGTGTTTCATCGTCAATAAGAATGTCAGAGATATACAGTAAACCTTAATTGAAGCATCGGAATCTATAACTAGTGTCACAGAAATGGATCAAAACATAGACAGTAGGAAGAGTCAGTCTTCTTGTACTGAAGTCGGCACTGTGCCTCTTCCATTTAATTCCGATGCAAATTCTGTGTTTCGTCGTCAATAAGATGGTCCAAGGGATACAGTAAACCTGAAGTGAAGCATTGGAATCTATAACTAGTGTCACAGGAATGGTTCAAACATACACAGCAGGAACAGTCAGTCTCCTTGTACTCAAGTCGGCTTTGTGCCTTTTGTATTTAATTCCGATGCAATTTCTGTGTTTCATCGTAAACAAGAAGGTCCAAGGGATACAGTAAACATATAGTGAAGCATCGGAATCTAAATATGGTCTCACAGGAAATGTTCAATTCATAGTCAGTAAGAAGAGTCAGTCTTCTTGTACTTATGTCGGCATTGTGCCTTTTATATTTAATTCCGATGCAATTTCTGCGTTTCGTCGTCAATAAGAATGACCAAGGGATACAGTAAACCTGTAGTGAAGCATCGGAATCAAAAACCGGTCTGACAGGACAGGTTCTAAACATAGAGAGTAAGAAGAGCCTGTCATTTTGTATTTGAATCGGCATTGTGCCTTTTGTATTTAATTCCGATGCAATTTCTATGTTCCATCGTCAATAAGAAGGTCAGAGGGATACAGTAAACCTGAAGTGAAGCATCGGAATCTATAACTAGTGTCACAGGAATGGTTAAAACATAGACAGTAGGAAGGGTCAGTCTTCTTGTACTTTAGTCGGTATTGTGCCTTTTGTATTTAATCCTGATTCAATTTCTGTGTTTCGTCGTCAATATGAAGGTCCAAGGAATACAGTAAACCTGAAGTGAAGCATCGGAATCTATAACTAGTGTCACAGGAATTGCTCAAAACATAGACAGTAACAAGAGTCAGTCTTCTTGTACTTAAGTCGTCATTGTGCTTTTTGTATTTAATTCCGATGCAATTTCTGTGTTTCATCGTCAATACGAAGGTCAGAGGGATACAGTAAACTTGAAGTGAAGCATCGGAATCTATAACTAGAGTTTTAGGAATGGTTCAAAACATAGACAGTAGGAAGAGTCAGTCTTCTTGTACTTAAGTCGGCATTGTGCTTTTTCAATTTAATTCCGATGCAATTTCTGTGCTTCATCGTCAATAAGAAGGTCCAAGGGATACAGTAAACCTGAAGTGAAGCATCGGAATCTATAACTAGTGTCACAGGAATGGTTCAAAACATAGACAGTCGGAAGACTCAGTCTCCTTGTACTTAAGTCGGCATTGTGCCTTTTGTATTTAATTCCGATGCAAATTCTGTGTTTCATCGTCAATAAGAAGGTCAGAGGGATACAGTAAACCTGAAGTGAAGCATCGGAATCTACAACTAGTTTCACAGGAACGGCTCAAAACATACACAGCAAGAAGAGTCAGTCTTCTTGTACTTAAGTCGGCATTGCGCATTTTGTATTTTATTCCGATGCAATCTCTGTGTTTCATCGTCAATAAGAAGGTCCAAGGGATACAGTAAACCTGAAGTGAAGCATCGGAATCTATAACTAGTGTCACAGGAATGGTTCAAAACATAGACAGTCGGAAGACTCAGTCTCCTTGTACTTAAGTCGGCATTGTGCCTTTTGTATTTAATTCCGATGCAAATTCTGTGTTTCATCGTCAATATGAAGGTCCAAGGGATACAGTAAACATATAGTGAAGCATCGGAATCTAAAACTGGTCTCACAGGAAATGTTCAAATCATACTCAGTAAGAAGAGTCAGTCTTCTTATACTTAAGTCGGCAATGTGCCTTTTCTACTTAATTCCGATGCAATTTCTGTGTTTCGTCGTCAATAAGAAGGTCCACGGGTTGCAGTAAACCTGAAGTGAAGCATCGGAATCTAAAACCGGGCTCACAGGAAAGGTTCAAAACATAGAGAGTAAGAAGAGCCAGTCATCATGTATATGAGTCGGCATTGTGCCTTTTGTATTTAATTCCGATGCAATTTCTGTGTTTCATCGTCAATAACAAGGTCCAAGGGGTACAGTAAACCTGAAGTGAAGCATCGGTATCTATAACAAGTGTCACAGGAATGGTTCAAAACATAGACAGTAAGAAGAGTCAGTCTTCTTGTACTTAAGTCGGCGTTGTGCCTTTTGTATTTAATTCCGATGCAATTTCTGTGTTTCATCGTCAATAAGAAGGTCCAAGGGATACAGTAAACATATAGTGAATCTTCGGAATCTAAAACTGGTCTCACAGGAGATGTTCAAATCATAGTCAGTAAGAAGAGTCAGTCTTCATATACTTAAGTCGGCTTTGTGCCTTTTGTATTTAATTCCGATGCCATTTCTGTGTTTCATCCACATTAAGAAGGTCCAAGGGATACTGTAAACATATAGTGAAGCATCGGAATCTAAAAGTGGTCTCACATTAAATGTTCACAACATAGTTAGTAAGAAGAGTCAGTCTTCTTGTACTTAAGTCGGCACTGTGCCGTTTGTATTTAATTCCGATGCAATGTCTGTGTTTCATCGTTAATAAGAATGTCAAAGGGATACAGTAAAACCTGAGGTGAAACATCGGAATCTATAACTAGTGTCACAGGAATGGTTCAATACATAGACAGTAGGACGAGTCAGTCTTCTTGTACTTATGTCTGCATTGTGCCCTTTCTATTTAATTCCGATGCAATTTCTGTGTTTTGTCGTCAATAAGAAGGTCCTAGGGATACAGTAAACCTGAAGTGAAGCATCTGAATCTATATCTAGTGTCACAGGAAAGGTTTAAAACATAGACAGTAAGAAGAGACAGTCTTCTTGTGCATGAGTCGGCATTGTGCCTTTTGTATTTAATTCCGATGCAATTACTGTGTTTCATCGTCAATATGAAGGTCAGAGGGATACAGTAAACCTGAAGTGAAGCATCGGAATCTAAAACTAATGTCACAGGAATGGTTCAAAACATACACAGCAAACAGAATCAGTCTTCTTGTACTTAAGTCGGCTTTGTGCCTTTTGTATGTAATTCCGATGCTATTTCTGTGTTTCATCGTCGATAAGAAGGTCCAAGGGTTACAGTCAACCTGAAGTGAAGCATCGGAATCTATAACTAGTGTCACAGGAATGGTTCAAAACATAGACAGTAAGAAGAGTCAGTCCTCTTGTACTTAAGTCGGCATTGTGCCTTTTGTATTTAAATCCGATGCAATTTCTGTGTTTCATCGTCAATAAGAGTGTCAGAGGGATACAGTAAACATTAAGTGAAGCATCGGAATCTATAACTAGTGTCACGGGAATAGTTCAAATCATAGACACGGACGAGTCAGTCTTCTTGTACTTAAGTCGGCATTGTGCCACTTCTATTTATTTCCGATGCAATTTCTGTGTTTCGTCGTCAATAAGATGGTCCAAGGGATACAGTAAACCTGAAGTGAAGCATCGGAATCTATAACTAGAGTCACAGGAATGGTTCAAAACGTAGACAGGAGGAAGAGTCAGTCTTCTTGTACTTAAGTCGGCATTGTGCCTTTTGTATTTAAGTCCGATGCAATTTCTGTGTTTCATCGTCAATACGAGTGTCAGAGGGATACAGTAAACCTGAAGTGAAGCATCGGAATCTATAACTAGTGTCACAGGAATGGTTCACAGCATAGACAGTAATAAGAGTCAGTCTTCTTGTACTTAAGTCGGCATTGTGCCCTTTGTATTTAATTCCGATGCAATTTCTGTGTTTCATCGTCAATAACAAGGTCCAAGGGATACAGTAAACCTGAAGTGAAGCATCGGAATCTATAACTAGTGTCACAGGAATGGCTCAAAACATAGACAGTAAGAAGAGTCAGTCTTCTTGTACTTAAGTCGGCATTGTGCCTTTTGTATTTAATTCCGATACAATTTCTGTGTTCCATCGTCAACAAAAAGGTCCCAGGGATACAGTAAACATATAGTGAAGCATCGGAATCTAAAACTGGTCTCACAGGAAATGTTCACAACATAGTCAGTAAGAAGAGTCAGTCTTCTTGTACTTAAGTCAGCACTGTGCCGTTTGTATTTAATTCCGATGCAATACTGTGTTTCATCGTCAATAAAGGTGTCAGAGGGATACAGTAAACCTGAAGTGAAGCATCGAAATCTATAACTAGTGTCATATTAATGGTTCAAAACATAGACAGTTGGAAGAGTCAGTCTTCTTGTACTTGAATCAGCATTGTGCCTTTTCTATTTAATTCCGATGCAATTTCTGTGTTTCGTCGTCAATAAGAAGGTCCAAGGGATACAGTAAAAATGAAGTGAAGCATCGGAATCAAAAACCGGTCTCACAGGAGAGTTTCAAAACATAGAGAGTAAGTAGAGCCAGTCATCTTGTATTTGAGTCGGCATTGTGCCTTTTGTATTTAATTCCGATGCAATTTCTGTGTTTCATCGTCAATAAGAAGGTCAGAGGGATACCGTAAACGTGAAGTGAGGCATCGGAATCTATAACTAGTGTCACAGGAATGGTTAAAACATAGAGAGTATGAAGAGTCAGTCTTCTTGTACTTAAGTCGGCATTGTGCCTTTTCTATTTAATTCCGATGCAATTTCTGTGTTTCGTCGTCAATAAGAAGGTCCAAGGGATACAGTAAACCTGAAGTGGAGCATCGGAAACAACATATAGTGTCACAGGAATGGTTGAAAACATAAACACGGTATAGTCAGTCTTCTTGTACTTATGTCGGCATTGTGCCTTTTGTATTTAATTCCGATACAATTTCTGTGTTCCATCGTCAACAAAAAGGTCCCAGGGATACAGTAAACATATAGTGAAGCATCGGAATCTAAAACTGGTCTCACAGGAAATGTTCACAACATAGTCAGTAAGAAGAGTCAGTCTTCTTGTACTTAAGTCAGCACTGTGCCGTTTGTATTTAATTCCGATGCAATTTCTGTGTTTCATCGTCAATAAGAGTGTCAGAGGGATACAGTAAACCTGAAGTGAAGCATCGGAATCTATAACTAGTGTCACAGAAATGGTTCAAAACATAGTCAGTAGGAACAGTCAGTCTTCTTCTACTTAAGTCGGCATTGTGCCTTTTCTATTTAATTCCGATGCAATTTCTGTGTTTCGTCTTCAATAAGAAGGTCCAAGGGATACAGTAAACCTGAAGTGAAGCATCGGAATCTATATCTAGTGTCACAGGAAAGGTTCAAAACATAGACAGTTAGAAGAGTCAGTCTTCTTGTACATGAGTCGGCATTGTGCCTTTTGTATTTAATTCCGATGCAATTTCTGTGTTTCATCGTAAACAAGAAGGTCCAAGGGATACAGTAAACATATAGTGAAGCATCGGAATCTAAATATGGTCTCACAGGAAATGTTTAAATCATAGTCAGTAAGAAGAGTCAGTCTTCTTGTACTTATGTCGGCATTGTGCCTTTTGTATTTAACTCTGATGCTATTTCCGTGTTTCATCGTCGATCAGAAGGTCCAAGGTATACAGTAAACCTAAAGTGAAGCATCGGAATCTATAACTAGCGTCACAGGAATTGCTCACAACATAGACAGTAACAAGAGTCAGTCTTCTTGTACTTAAGTAGTCATTGTGCCTTTTGTATTTAATTCCGATGCAAATTCTGTGCTCCATCGTCAATAAGATGGTCCAAAGGATACAGTAAACCTGAAGGGAATCTTCGGAATCCATAACTAGTGTCACATTAATTGTTCAAAAATTAGACAGTAAGAAGAGTCAGTCTTCTTGTACTTAAGTCGGCATTGTGCCTTTTGTATTTAATTCCGATGCAATTTCTGTGTTTCATCGTCAATAAGAGTGTCAGAGGGATACAGTAAACCTGAAGTGAAGCATCGGAAACTATAACTAGTATCACAGGGATGGTTCAAAACATAGGCAGTTGGAAGAGTCAGTCTTCTTCTACTTAAGTCGGCATTGTGCCTTTTCTATTTAATTCCCATGCAATTTCTGTGTTTCGTCGTCAATAAGAAGGTCAGAGGGCTACAGTAAACCTGAAGTGAAGCATCGGAATCTAAAACCCGTCTCACAGGAAAAGTTCAAAACATAGAGAGTAAGAAGAGCCAGTCATTTTGTATTTGAGTCGGCATTGTGCCTTTTGTATTTAATTCCGATGCAATCTCTGTGTTTCATCGTCAACAAGAAGGTCAGAGGGATACAGTAAACCTTTAGTGAAGCATCGGATTCTATAACTAGTGCCACAGAAATGGTTAAAACATAGACAGTAGGAAGGGTCAGTCTTCTTGTACTTAAGTCGGAATTGTGCCTTTTGTATTTAATCCTGATTCAATTTCTGTGTTTCGTCGTCAATAAGATGGTCCAAGGGATACAGCAAACCGGAAGTGAAGCATCGGAATCTATAACTAGTGTCACAGGAATGGTTCAAAACATAGACAGTAAGAAGAGTCAGTCGTCTTGTACTTAATTCGGCTTTGTGCCTTTTGTATTTAATTCCGATGATATTTCTCTGTTTCATCGTCGATAAGAAGGTCCAAGGGATACAGTAAACCTGAAGTGAAGCATCGGAATCTACAACTAGTGTCACAGAAATTGCTCAAAACATAGGCAGTAAGAAGAGTCAGTCTTCTTGTACTTAAGTCGACATTGTGCCTTTTGTGTATAATTCCGATGCAAATTCTTTGTTTCATCGTCAATAAGAAGGTCCAAAGGATACAGTAAACCTGAAGTGAAGCTTCGGAATCTATAACTAGTGTCACAGGAATGGTTCAAAACATAGACAGTAAGAAGAGTCAGTCTTCTTGTACTTAAGTCGGCTTTGTGCCTTTTGTATTTAAATCCGATGCAATTTCTGGGTTTCATCGTCAGTAAGAGTTTTAGAGGGATACAGTAAACCTGAGGTGAAGCATCTTAAACTATAACTAGTGTCACAGGAATGGTTCAAAACATAGAATGTTGGAAGAGTCAGTCTTCTTGTACTTAAGTCAGCATTGTGCCTTTCCTCTTTAATTCCGTTGCAATTTCTGTGTTTCGTCGTCAATAAGAAGGTCCAAGAGATACAGTAAACCTGAAGTGAAGCATCGGAATCGAAAACCGGTCTCACAGGAAAGTTTCAAAACATAGAGAGTAAAAAGAGCCAGTAATTTTGTATTTGAGTCGGCATTGTGCCTTTTGTATTTAATTCCGATGCAATTTCTGTATTTTATCGTCAATAAGAAGGTAAGAGGAATACAGTAAACGTGAAGTGAAGCATCGGAATCTATTACTAGTGTCACAGGAATGGTTCAAAACATAGACAGTAAGAAGAGTCAGTCGTCTTGTACTTAATTCGGCTTTGTGCCTTTTGTATTTAATTCCGATGATATTTCTCTGTTTCATCGTCGATAAGAAGGTCCAAGGGATACAGTAAACCTGAAGTGAAGCATCGGAATCTACAACTAGTGTCACAGAAATTGCTCAAAACATAGGCAGTAAGAAGAGTCAGTCTTCTTGTACTTAAGTCGACATTGTGCCTTTTGTGTATAATTCCGATGCAAATTCTTTGTTTCATCGTCAATAAGAAGGTCCAAAGGATACAGTAAACCTGAAGTGAAGCTTCGGAATCCATGACTAGTGTCACAGAATGGTTCAAAACATAGACAGTAAGCAGAGTCAGCCTTCTTGTACTTAAACCGGCATTGTGATTTTTGTATTTAATTCCGATGTAATTTCTGTGTTTCATAGTCAATAAGAGTGGCAGAGGGATACAGTAAACCTGAAGTGAAGCATCGGAATCTATAACTAGTGTCACACAATAGGTTCAAAACATAGACAGAAAGAAGAGTCAGTCTTCTTGTACTTAAGTCGGCATTTTGCCTTTTGTGTTTATTTCCGATGCCATTTCTGTGTTTCATCGTCAATAAGAAGGA
The DNA here is from genome assembly GCF_021461395.2 of Schistocerca americana. Taxonomy (NCBI): domain Eukaryota; kingdom Metazoa; phylum Arthropoda; class Insecta; order Orthoptera; family Acrididae; genus Schistocerca; species Schistocerca americana. Next base: position 12,652,863 of record NC_060121.1, on the reverse strand, counting down.
TAGAGGGATACAGTAAACGTGAAGTGAAGCATCGGAATCTATAACTAGTGTCACAGGAATGGTTCAATACATAGACAGTAAGAAGAGTCAGTCTTCTTGTACTTAAGTCGGCATTGTGCCTTTAGTATTTCATTCCGATGCAATTTCTGTGTTTAATCGTCAATAAAGGTGTCAGAGGGATACAGTAAACCTGAAGTGAAGCATCGAAATCTATAACTAGTGTCACATTAATGGTTCAAAACATAGACAGTTGGAAGAGTCAGTCTTCTTGTACTTGAGTCAGCATTGTGCCTTTTCTATTTAATTCCGATGCAATTTCTGTGTTTCGTCGTCAATAAGAAGGTCCAAGGGATACAGTAAACCTGAAGTGAAGCATCGGAATCTAAAACTGGTCTCACAGGAGAGTTTCAAAACATAGAGAGTAAGTAGAGCCAGTCATCTTGTATTTGAGTCGGCATTGTGCCTTTTGTATTTAATTCCGATGCAATTTCTGTGTTTCATCGTCAATAAGAAGGTCAGAGGGATACCGTGAACGTGAAGTGAAGCATCGGAATCTATAACTAGTGTCACAGGAATGTATTAAACAAAGAGAGTATGAAGAGTCAGTCTTGTTGTACTTAAGTCGGCATTGTGCCTTTTCTATTTAATTCCGATGCAATTTCTGTGCTTCGTCGTCAATAAGAAGGTCCAAGGGATACAGTAAACCTGAAGTGGAGCATCGGAAACAACATATAGTGTCACAGGAATGGTTGAAAACATAAACACGGAAGAGTCTGTCATCTTGTACTTATGTCGGCATTGTGCATTTCGTATTTAATTCAGATGCAATTTCTGTGTTTCATCGTCAATAACAAGGTCCAAGGGATACAGTAAACCTGAAGTGAAGCATCGGAATCTATAACTAGTGTCACAGGAATGGTTAAAACATAGACAGTAGGAAGAGTCAGTCTTCTTGTACTTAAGTCGGCATAGTGCCTTTTGTATTAATTTCCGATGCAATTTCTGTGTTTCATCGTCAATAAGAAGGTCAGAGGGATACAGTAAACGTGAAGTGCAGCATCGTAATCTATAACTAGTGTCACAGGAATGGTTCAAAACATAGACAGTAGAAAGAGTCAGTCTTCTTGTACTTAAGTCGGCATTGTGCCTTTTCTATTTAATTCCGATGCAATTTCTGTGTTTCGTAGTCAATAAGAAGGTCAGAGGGATACAGTAAACCTGAAGTTAAGCATCGGAATCTATAACTAGTTTCACAGGAATGGTTCAAAACATACAGAGCAAGAAGAGTCAGTCTTCTTGTACTTAGGTCGGCATTGTGCATTTTGTATTTAATTCCGATGCAATTTCTGTGTTTCATCGTCAATACGAAGGTCCAAGGGATTCAGTAAACCTAAAGTGATGCATCGTAATCTATAACTAGTGTCACAGGAATGGTTCAAAACATAGACAGTCGGAAGAGTCAGACTTCTTGTACTTAAGTCGGCATTGTGCCCGTTGTATTTAATTCCGATGCAATTTCTGAGTTTCATCGTCAATAACAAGGTCCAAGGGATACGGTAAACCTGAAGTGAAACATCGGAATCTATAACTAGTGTCACAGGAATGGCTCAGAACACAGACAGTAAGAAGAGTCCGTCTTCTTGTACTTAAGTCGGCCTTGTGCCTTTTGTATTTAAATCCGATGCAAATTCTGTGTTTCATCGTCAATAAGAAGGGCCAAGGGATACAGTAAACATATAGTGAAGCATCGGAATCTAAAACTGGTCTCACAGGAAATGTTTAAATCATAGTCAGTAAGAAGTCAGTCTTCTTATACTTAAGTCGGCATTGTGCCTTTTCTACTTAATTCCAATGCAATTTCTGTGTTTCGTCGTCAATAAGAAGGTCCACGGGATACAGTAAACCTGAAGTGAAGCATCGGAATCTAAAACCGGTCTCACAGGAAAGATTCAAACATAGAGAGTGAGAAGAGCCAGTCATCATGTATTTGAGTCGGCATTATGCCTTTTGTATTTAATTCGGATGCAATTTCTGTGTTTCATCGTCAATAACAAGGTCCAAAGGATACAGTAAACGTGAAGTGAAGCATCGGAATCTATAACTAGTGTCACAGGTATGGTTCAAAACATAGACAGTAAGAAGAGTCAGTCTTCTTGTACTTAAGTCGGCATTGTGCCTTTTGTATTTAATTCCGATGCAATTTCTGTTTTTCATAGTCAATAAGAAGGTCCAAGGGATACAGTAAACATATAGTGAAGCATCGGAATCTAAAACTGGTCTCACAGGAAATGTTCAAATCATAGTCTGTAAGAAGAGTCAGTCCTCTTGTACTTAAGTCGGCATTTTGCCTTTTGTATTTATTTCCGATGCAATTTCTGTGTTTCATCGTCAATAAGAAGGTCACAGGGATACAGTAAACGTGAAGTGAAGCATCGGAATCTATAACTAGTGTCACAGGAATGGTTCAAAACATAGACAGTAAGAAGAGTCAGTCTTCTTGTACTTAAATCGGCATTGTGATTTTTGTATTTAATTCCGATGTAATTTCTGTGTTTCATAGTCAATAAGAGTGGCAGAGGGATACAGTAAACCTGAAGTGAAGCATCGGAATCTATAACTAGTGTCACAGGAATGGTTCAAAACATACACAACAAGAAGAGTCAGTCATCTTGTACTTAAGTCGGCATTGTGCCTTTTGGATTTAATTCCGATGCAATTTCTGTGTTTCATCGTCAATAACAAGGTCCAAGGGATACAGTAAACCTGAAGTAAAGCATCGGAATCTATAACTAGTGTCACAGGAATGGTTCAAATCATAGACAGTACGATGAGTCAGTCTTCTTGTACTTAAGTCGGCATTGTGCCTTATATATTAAATCCGATGCAATTTCTGTGTTTCATCGTCAATAAGAACGTCCAAGGGATACAGTAAACATGTAGTGAAGCATCGGAATCTAATACTGGACTCACAGGAAATGTTCAAATCATGGTCATTAAGAAGAGTCAGTCATCTTGTACTTATGTCTGCATTGTGCCTTTTCTATTTAATTCCGATGCAATTTCTGTGTTTCGTCGTCAATAACAAGGTCCAAGGGATACAGTAAACCGAAAGTGAAGCATCGGAATCTGAAACCCGTCTCACAGGAAAAGTTCAAAGCATAGAGAGTAAGAAGAGCCAGTCATCTTGTATTTGAGTCGGCATTGTGCCTTTTCTATTTAATTCCGATGCAATTTCTGTGTTTCGTCGTCAATAAGAAGGTCCAAGGGATACAGTAAACCTGAAGTGAAGCATCGGAATCTAAAACCGGTCTCACAGGAGAGTTTCAAAACATAGAGAGTAAGAAGAGCCAGTCATCTTGTATTTGAGTCGGCATTGTGCCTTTTGTATTTAATTCCGATGCAATTTCTGTGTTTCATCGTCAATAAGAAGGTCAGAGGGATACAGTAAACGTGAAGTGAAGCATCGGAATCTATAACTAGTGTCACAGGAATGGTTAAAACATAGAGAGTATGAAGAGTCAGTCTTCTTGTACTTAAGTCGGCATTGTGCCTTTTCTATTTAATTCCGATGCAATTTCTGTATTTCGTCGTCAATAAGAAGGTCCAAGGGATACAGTAAACCTGAAGTGGAGCATCGGAATCAACATATAGTGTCACAGGAATGGTTGAAAACATAAACACGGAAGAGTCAGTCTTCTTGTACTTATGTCGGCATTGTGCATTTTGTATTTAATTCAGATGCAATTCCTGTGTTTCATCGTCAATACCAAGGTCCAAGGGATACTGTAAACCTAAAGTGAAGCATCGGAATCTACAACTAGTGTCACAGGAATGGTTAAAACATAGACCGTTGGAAGAGTCAGTCTCCTTGTACTTAAGTCGGCATAGTGCCTTTTGTATTTAATTCCGATGCAATTTCTGTGTTTCATCGTCAATAAGAAGGTCAGAGGGATACAGTAAACGTGAAGTGTAGCATCGGAATCTATAACTAGTGTCACAGGAATGGTTCAAAACATAGACAGTAGAAAGAGTCAGTCTTCTTGTACTTAAGTCGGCATTAAGCCTTTTCTATTTAATTCCGATGCAATTTCTGTGTTTCGTAGTCAATAAGAAGGTCAGAGGGATACAGTAAACCTGAAGTTAAGCATCGTAATCTATAACTAGTGTCACAGGAATGGTTCAAAACTTAGACAGTCGGAAGAGTCAGACTTCTTGTACTTAAGTCGGCATTGTGCCCGTTGTATTCAATTCCGATGCAATTTCTGTGTTTCATCGTCAATAACAAGGTCCAAGGGATAAAGTAAACCTGAAGTGAAACATCGGAATCTATAACTAGTGTCACAGGAATGGCTCAGAACACAGACAGTAAGAAGGGTCAGTCTTCTTGTACTTAAGTCGGCATTGTGCCTTTTGTATTTAAATCCGATGCAAATTCTGTGTTTCATCGTCAATAAGAAGGGCCAAGGGATACAGTAAACAAATAGTGAAGCATCGGAATCTAAAACTGGTCTCACAGGAAATGTTTAAATCATAGTCAGTAAGAAGAGTCAGTCTTCTTATACTTAAGTCGGCATTGTGCCTTTTCTACTTAATTCCAATGCAATTTCTGTGTTTCGTCGTCAATAAGAAGGTCCACGGGATACAGTAAACCTGAAGTGAAGCATCGGAATCTAAGACCGGTCTCACAGGAAAGATTCAAACATAGAGAGTAAGAAGAGCCAGTCATCATGTATTTGAGTCGGCATTGTGCCTTTTGGATTTAATTCCGATGCAATTTCTGTGTTTCATCGTCAATAACAAGGTCCAAGGGATACAGTAAACCTGAAGTGAAGCATCGGAATCTATAACTAGTGTCACAGGAATGGTTCAAATCATAGACAGTAGGAAGGGTCAGTCTTCTTGTACTTAAGTCGGCATTGTGCCTTTTGTATTTAATTCCGATGCAATCTCTGTGTTTCATCGTCAATAAGAAGGTCCAAGGGATACAGTAAACCAGAAGTGAAGCATCGGAATCTATAACTAGTGTCACAGGAATTGCTCAAAGCATAGACAGTAAGAAGAGTCAGCCTTCTTGTACTTAAGTCGGCATTGTGCATTTTGTATTTAATTCCGATGCAAATTTTTTCTTTCATCGTCACAAAGAAGGTCCAAAGGATACAGTAAACCTGAGGTGAAGCTTCGGAATCTATAACTAGTGTCACAGGAATGGTTCAAAACATAGACAGTAAGAATAGTCAGTCTTCTTGTACTTAAGTCGGCATTGTGCCTTTTGTATTTAATTCCGATGCATTTCTGTGTTTCATCGTCAATAACAAGGTCCAAGGGGTACAGTTAACCTGAAGTGAAGCATCGGAATCTATAACAAGTGTCACAGGAATGGTTCAAAACATAGACAGTAAGAAGAGTCAGTCTTCTTGTACTTAAGTCGGCATTGTGCCTTTTGTATTTAATTCCGATACAATTTCTGTGTTTCATCGTCAATAAGAAGGTCCAAGGGATACAGTAAACGTATAGTGAATCATCGGAATCTGAAACTGGTCTCACAGGAGATGTTCAAATCATAGTCAGTAAGAAGAGTCAGTCCTCTTATACTTAAGTCGGCTTTGTGCCTTTTGTATTTAATTCCGATGCAATTTCTGTGTTTTATCCTCATTAAGAAGGTCCAAGGGATACAGTAAACATATAGTGAAGAATCGGAATCTAAAAGTGGTCTCACAGGAAATGTTCACAACATAGTCAGTAAGAAGAGTCACTCTTCTTTTACTTATGTCGGCACTGTGCCGTTTGTATTTAATTCCAATGCAATTTCTGTGTTTCATCGTCAATAATAATGTCAGAGGGATAGAGTAAAACCTGAAGTGAAGCATCGGAATCTATAACTTGTGTCACAGGAATGGTTCAAAACATAGACTGTAGGAAGTGTCAGTCTTCTTGTACATAAGTCTGCATTGTGCCCTTTCTATTTAATTCCGATGCAATTTCTGTGTTTCTTCGTCAATAAGAAGGTCCAAGGGATACAGTAAACCTGAAGAGAAGCATCGGAATCTATATCTAGTGTCACAGGAAAGGTTCAAAACATAGACAGTAAGAAGAGACAGTCTTCTTGTACATGAGTCGGCATTGTGCCTTTTGTATTTAATTGCGAAGCAATTACTGTGTTTCATCGTCAATAAGAAGGTCAGAGGGATACAGTAAACCTGAAGTGAAGCTTCGGAATCTATAACTAATGTCACAGGAATGGTTCAAAACATACACAGCAAACAGAATCAGTCGTCTTGTACTTAAGTCGGCATTGTGCCTTTTGTATTTAATTCCGATGCGATTTCTGTGTTTCATCGTCAACAAGAAGGTCAAAGGGATACAGTAAACGTATAGTGAAGCGTCGGAATGTAATACTGGTCTCACAGGAAATGTTCAAATCATAGTCAGTAAGAAGAGTCAGTCTTCTTGTACTTATGTCGGCATTGTGCCTTTTCTATTTAATTCCGATGCAATTTCTGTGTTTCGTCGTCAATATGAAGGTCAGAGGTCTACAGTAAACCTGAAGTGAAGCATCGGAATCCAAAACCCGTCTCACAGGAAAAGTTCAAAGCATAGAGAGTAAGAAGAGCCAGTCATTTTGTATTTGAGTCGGCATTGTGCCTTTTGTATTTAATTCCGATGCAATTTCTGTGTTTCATCGTCAACAAGAAGGTCAGAGGGATACCGTAAACCTTTAGTGAAGCATCAGAATCTATAACTAGTGCCACAGGAATGGTTAAAACATAGACAGTAGGAAGGGTCAGTCGTCTTGTACTTAAGTCGGCTTTGTGCCTTTTGTATTTAATTCCGATGCTATTTCTGTGTTTCATCGTCGATAAGAAGGTCCAAGGGATACAGTAAACCTGAAGTGAAGCATCGGAATCTACAACTAGTGTCACAGGAATTGCTCAAAACATACACAGTAAGAAGAGTCAGTCTTCTTGTACTTAAGTCGACATTGTGCCTTTTGTATATAATTCCGATGCAAATTCTTTGTTTCATCGTCAATAAGAAGGTCCAAAGGATACAGTAAACCTGAAGTGAAGCTTCGGAATCTATAACTAGTGTCACAGGAATGGTTCAAAACATAGACAGTAAGAAGAGTCAGTCTTCTTGTACTTAAGTCGGCATTGTGCCTTTTGTATTTAAATCCGAAGCAATTTCTGTGTTCCATCGTCAATAAGAGTGTCAGAGGGATACAGTAAACCTGAAGTGAAGCATCTTAATCTATAACTAGTGTCACGGGAATGGTTCAAAACATAGAATGTTGGAAGAGTGAGTCTTCTTGTACTTAAGTCAGCATTGTGCCTTTTCGATTTTATTCCGATGCAATTTCTGTGTTTCGTCGTCATTAAGAAGGTCCAAGGGATGCAGTAAACCTGAAGTGAAGCATCGGAATCGAAAACCGGTCTCACAGGAAAGTTTCAAAAGATAGAGTGTAAAAGAGCCAGTAATCTTGTATTTGAGTCGGCATTGTGCCTTTTGTATTTAATTCCAATGCAATTTCTGTATTTTATCGTCAATAAGAGTAACAGAGGGATACAGTAAACGTGAAGTGAGGCATCGGAATCTGTAACTAGTGCCACAGGAATGGTTAAAACATAGAGAGTAGGGAGAGTCAGTCATCATGTATTTGAGTCAGCATTGTGCCTTTTGTATTTAAATCCGATGCAATTTCTGTGTTTCATCGTTAATAACAAGGTCCAAGGGATACAGAAACCTGAAGTGAAGCATCGGAATCTATAACTAGTGTCACAGGAATGGTTCAAAACATAGACAGTAAGAAGAGTCAGTCTTCTTGTACTTAAGTCGGCATTGTGCCTTTTGTATTTAATTCCGATGCAATTTCAGTTTTTCATCGTCAATAAGAAGGTTCAACGGATACAGTAAACATATAGTGAAGCATCGGAATCTAAAACTGGTCCCACAGGAAATTTTCAAATCATAGTCAGTAAGAAGAGTCAGTCTTCTTGTACTTGAGTCGGCATTGTGCCTTTAGTATTTAATTCCGATGCAATTTCTGTTTTTCATCGTCAATAAGAAGGTCCAACTGATACAGTAAACCTGAAGTGAAGCTTCGGAATCCATGACTAGTGTCACAGAATGGTTCAAAACATAGACAGTAAGAAGAGTCAGTCTTCTTGTACTTAAATCGGCATTGTGATTTTTGTATTTAATTCCGACGTAATTTCTGTGTTTCATAGTCAATAAGAGTGGCAGAGGGATACAGTAAACCTGAAGTGAAGCATCGGAATCTATAACTAGTGTCACACAATAGGTTCAAAACATAGACACAAAGAAGAGTCTGTCTTCTTGTACTTAAGTCGGCATTTTGCCTTTTGTATTTATTTCCGATGCAATTTCTGTGTTTCATCGTCAATAAGAAGGTCAGAGGGATACAGTAAACGTGAAGTGAAGCATCGGAAACTATAACTAATGTCACAGGAATGGTTCAAAACTTAGACAGTAATAAGAGTCAGTCTTCTTGTACTTAAGTCGGCATTGTGCCTTTAGTATTTAATTCCGAAGCAATTTCTGTGTTTAATAGTCAATAAAGGTGTCAGAGGGATACAGTAAACCTGAAGTGAAGCATCGGAATCTATAACTAGTGTCACAGGAATGGTTAAAACGTAGAGAGTATGAAGAGTCAGTCTTCTTGCACTTATGTCGGCATTGTGCCTTTTCTATTTAATTCCGATGCAATTTCTGTGTTTCGTCGTCAATAAGAAGGTCCAAGGGATACAGTAAACCTGAAGTGGAGCATCGGAATCAACATATAGTGTCACAGGAATGGTTGAAAACATAAACTCGGAAGAGTCAGTCTTCTTGTACTTATGTCGGCATAGTGCCTTTTGTATTTAATTCAGATGCAATTTCTGTGTTTCATCGTCAATAACAAGGTCCAAGGGATACAGTAAACCTGAAGTGAAGCATCGGAATCTATAACTAGTGTCACAGGAATGGTTAAAACATAGACAGTAGGAAGAGTCAGTCTTCTTGTACTTAAGTCGGCATTGTGCCTTTTCTATTTAATTCCGATGCAATTTCTGTGTTTCGTAGTCAACAAGAAGGTCAGAGGGATACAGTAAACCTGAATTGAAGCATCGGAATCTATAACTAGTTTCACAGGAATGGTTCAAAACATACAGAGCAAGAAGAGTCAGTCTTCTTGTACTTAAGTCGGCATTGTGCATTTTGTATTTAATTCCGATGCAATTTCTTTGTTTCATCGTCAATAAGAAGGTCCAAGGATTTCAGTAAACCTAAAGTGATGCATCGGAATCTATAACTAGTGTCACAGGAATGGTTCAAAGCATAGACAGTCGGAAGAGTCAGACTTCTTGTACTTAAGTCGGCATTGTGCCCGTTGTATTTAATTCCGATGCAATTTCTGTGTTTCATCGTCAATAACAAGGTCCAAGGGATACAGGAAACCTGAAGTGAAACATCGGAATCTATAACTAGTGTCACAGGAATGGCTCAGAACACAGACAGTAAGAAGAGTCAGTCTTCTTGTACTTAAGTCGGCCTTGTGCCTTTTGTATTTAAATCCGATGCAAATTCTGTGTTTCATCGTCAATAAGAAGGGCCAAGGGACACAGTAAACATATAGTGAAGCATCGGAATCTAAAACTGGTCTCACAGGAAATGTTTAAATCATAGTCAGGAAGAAGAGTCAGTCTTCTTATACTTAAGTCGGCATTGTGCCTTTTCTACTTAATTCCGATGCAAATTCTGTGTTTCGTCGTCAATAAGAAGCCCACGGGATACAGTAAACCTGCAGTGAAGCATCGGAATCTAAAACCGGTCTCACAGGAAAGATTCAAACATAGAGAGTGAGAAGAGCCAGTCATCATGTATTTGAGTCGGCATTATGCCTTTTGTATTTAATTCGGATGCAATTTCTGTGTTTCATCGTCAATAACAAGGTCCAAGGGATACAGTAAACGTGAAGTGAAGCATCGGAATCTATAACTAGTGTCACAGGAATGGTTCAAAACATAGACAGTAAGAAGAGTCAGTCTTCTTGTACTTAAGTCGGCATTGTGCCTTTTGTATTTAATTCCGATGCAATTTCTGTTTTTCATCGTCAATAAGAAGGTCCAAGGGATACAGTAAACATATAGTGATGCATCGGAATCTAAAACTGGTCTCACAGGAAATGTTCAAATCATAGTCTGTAAGAAGAGTCAGTCCTCTTGTACTTAAGTCGGCATTTTGACTTTTTTGTTTATTTCCGATGCAATTTCTGTGTTTCATCGTCAATAAGAAGGTCACAGGGATACAGTAAACGTGAAGTGAAGCATCGGAATCTATAACTAGTGTCACAGGAATGGTTCAAAACATAGACAGTGAGAAGAGTCAGTCTTCTTGTACTAAAGTCGGCATTGTGCCTTTTGTATTTAATTCCGATGCAATTTCTGTTTTTCATCGTCAATAAGAAGGTCCAACTGATACAGTAAACCTGAAGTGAAGCTTCGGAATCCATGACTAGTGTCACAGAATGGTTCAAAACATAGACAGTAAGTAGAGTCAGTCTTCTTGTAGTTAAATCGGCATTGTGATTTTTGTATTTAATTCCGATGTAATTTCTGTGTTTCATAGTCAATAAGAGTGGCAGAGGGATACAGTAAACCTGAAGTGAAGCATCGGAATCTATAACTAGTGTCACAGGAATGGTTCAAAACATACACAACAAGAAGAGTCAGTCATCTTGTACTTAAGTCGGCATTGTGCCCTTTGGATTTAATTCCGATGCAATTTCTGTGTTTCATCGTCAATAACAAGGTCCAAGGGATACAGTAAACCTGAAGTAAAGCATCGGAATCTATAACTAGTGTCACAGGAATGGTTCAAATCATAGACAGTACGATGAGTCAGTCTTCTTGTACTTACGTCTGCATTGTGCCTTTTCTATTTAATTCCGATGCAATTTCTGTGTTTCGTCGTCAATAACAAGGTCCAAGGGATACAGTAAACTGAAAGTGAAGCATCGGAATCTGAAACCCGTCTCACAGGAAAAGTTCAAAGCATAGAGAGTAAGAAGAGCCAGTCATCTTGTATTTGAGTCGGCATTGTGCCTTTTCTATTTAATTCCGATGCAATTTCTGTGGTTCGTCGTCAATAAGAAGGTCCAAGGGATACAGTAAACCTGAAGTGAAGCATCGGAATCTAAAACCGGTCTCACAGGAGAGTTTCAAAACATAGAGAGTAAGAAGAGCCAGTCATCTTGTATTTGAGTCGGCATTGTGCGTTTTGTATTTAATTCCGATGCAATTTCTGTGTTTCATCGTCAATAAGAAGGTCAGAGGGATACAGTAAACGTGAAGTGAAGCATCGGAATCTATAACTAGTGTCACAGGAATGGTTAAAACATAGAGAGTATGAAGAGTCAGTCTTCTTGTACTCAAGTCGGCATTGTGCCTTTTCTATTTAATTCTGATGCAATTTCTGTATTTCGTCGTCAATAAGAAGGTCCAAGGGATGCAGTAAACCTGAAGTGGAGCATCGGAATCGCCATATAGTGTCACAGGAATGGTTGAAAACATAAACACGGAAGAGTCAGTCTTCTTGTACTTATGTCGGCATTGTGCATTTTGTATTTGATTCAGATGCAATTTCTGTGTTTCATCGTCAATACCAAGGTCCAAGGGATACAGTAAACCTGAAGTGAAGCATAGGAATCTATAACTAGTGTCACAGGAATGGTTAAAACATAGACCGTTGGAAGAGTCAGTCTTCTTGTACTTAAGTCGGCATAGTGCCTTTTGTATTTATTTCCGATGCAATTTCTGTGTTTCATCGTCAATAAGAAGGTCAGAGGGATACAGTAAACGTGAAGTGTAGCATCGGAATCTATAACTAGTGTCACAGGAATGGTTCTAAACATAGACAGTAGAAAGAGTCAGTCTTCTTGTACTTAAGTCGGCATTAAGCCTTTTCTATTTAATTCCGATGCAATTTCTGTGTTTCGTAGTCAGTAAGAAGGTCAGAGGGATACAGTAAACCTGAAGTGAAGCATCGTAATCAATAACTAGTGTCACAGGAATGGTTCAAAACTTAGACAGTCGGAAGAGTCAGACTTCTTGTACTTAAGTCGGCATTGTGCCCGTTGTATTTAATTCCGATGCAATTTCTGTGTTTCATCGTCAATAACAAGGTCCAAGGGATAAAGTAAACCTGAAGTGAAACATCGGAATCTATAACTAGTGTCACAGGAATGGCTCAGAACACAGACAGTAAGATGGGTCAGTCTTCTTGTACTTAAGTCGGCCTTGTGCCTTTTGTATTTAAATCCGATGCAAATTCTGTGTTTCATCGTCAATAAGAAGGGCCAAGGGATACAGTAAACATATAGTGAAGCATCGGAATCTAAAACTGGTCTCACAGGAAATGTTTAAATCATAGTCAGTAAGAAGAGTCAGTCTTCTTATACTTAAGTCGGCATTGTGCCTTTTCTACTTAATTCCAATGCAATTTCTGTGTTTCGTCGTCAATAAGAAGGTCCACGGGATACAGTAAACCTGAAGTGAAGCATCGGAATCTAAGACCGGTCTCACAGGAAAGATTCAAACATAGAGAGTAAGAAGAGCCAGTCATCATGTATTTGAGTCGGCATTGTGCCTTTTGGATTTAATTCCGATGCAATTTCTGTGTTTCATCGTCAATAACAAGGTCCAAGGGATGCAGTAAACCTGAAGTGAAGCATCGGAATCTATAACTAGTGTCACAGGATTGGTTCAAATCATAGACAGTACGATGAGTCAGTCTTCTTGTACTTAAGTCGGCATTGTGCCTTTTGTATTTAATTCCGATGCAATTTCTGTGTTTCATCGTCAAAAAGAACGTCCAAGGGATACAGTAAACATATAGTGAAGCATCGGCATCTAAAACTGGTCTCACAGGAAATGTTCAAATCATAGTCAGTAAGAAGAGTCAGTCTTCTTGTACTTATGTCTGCATTGTGCCTTTTCTATTTAATTCCGATGCAATTTCTGTGTTTCGTCGTCAATAAGAAGGTCCAAGGGATACAGTAAACCGAAAGTGAAGCATCGGAATCTGAAACCCGTCTCACAGGAAAAGGTCAAAGCATAGAGAGTAAGAAGAGCCAGTCATCTTGTATTTGAGTCGGCATTGTGCCTTTTCTATTTAATTACGATGCAATTTCTGTGTTTCGTCGTCAATAAGAAGGTCCAAGGGATACAGTAAACCTGAAGTGAAGCATCGGAATCTAAAACCGGTCTCACAGGAGAGTTTCAAAACATAGAGAGTAAGAAGAGCCAGTCATCTTGTATTTGAGTCGGCATTGTGCCTTTTGTATTTAATTCCGATGCAATTTCTGTGTTTCATCGTCAATAAGAAGGTCAGAGGGATACAGTAAACGTGAAGTGAAGCATCGGAATCTATAACTAGTGTCACAGGAATGGTTAAAACATAGAGAGTATGAAGAGTCAGTCTTCTTGTACTTAAGTCGGCATTGTGCCTTTTCTATTTAATTCCGATGCAATTTCTGTATTTCGTCGTCCATAAGAAGGTCCAAGGGATACAGTAAACCTGAAGTGGAGCATCGGAATCAACATATAGTGTCACAGGAATGGTAGAAAACATAAACACGGAAGAGTCAGTCTTCTTGTACTTATGTCGGCATTGTGCATTTTGTATTTAATTCAGATGCAATTTCTGTGTTTCATCGTCAATACCAAGGTCCAAGGGATACAGTAAACCTGAAGTGAAGCATCGGAATCTATAACTAGTGTCACAGGAATGGTTAAAACATAGACCGTTGGAAGAGTCAGTCTTCTTGTAGTTAAGTCGGCATAGTGCCTTTTGTATTTAATTCCGATGCAATTTCTGTGTTTCATCGTCAATAAGAAGGTCAGAGGGATACAGTAAACGTGAAGTGTAGCATCGGAATCTATAACTAGTGTCACAGGAATGGTTAGAAACATAGACAGTAGAAAGAGTCAGTCTTCTTGTACTTAAGTCGGCATTAAGCCTTTTCTATTTAATTCCGATGCAATTTCTGTGTTTCGTCGTCAATAAGAAGGTCCAAGGGATACAGTAAACCGAAAGTGAAGCATCGGAATCTGAAACCCGTCTCACAGGAAAAGTTCAAAGCATAGAGAGTAAGAAGAGCCAGTCATCTTGTATTTGAGTCGGCATTGTGCCTTTTGTACTTAATTCCGATGCAATTTTTGTGTTTCATCGTCAATAAGAAAGTCAGAGGGATACAGTAAACCTGTAGTGAAGCATCGGAATCTATAACTAGTGTCACAGGAATGGTTAAAACATAGACAGTAGGAAGGGTCAGTCTTCTTGTACTTAAGTCGGCATTGTGCCTTTTGTATTTAATTCCGATGCAATCTCTGTGTTTCATCGTCAATAAGAAGGTCCAAGGGATACAGTAAACCAGAAGTGAAGCATCGGAATCTATAACTAGTGTCACAGGAATTGCTCAAAGCATAGACAGTAAGAACAGTCAGCCTTCTTGTACTTAAGTCGGCATTGTGCATTTTGTATTTAATTCCGATGCAAATTTTTTCTTTCATCGTCACAAAGAAGGTCCAAAGGATACAGTAAACCTGAGGTGAAGCTTCGGAATCTATAACTAGTGTCACAGGAATGGTTCAAAACATAGACGGTAAGAATAGTCAGTCTTCTTGTACTTAAGTCGGCATTGTGCCTTTTGTATTTGATTCCGATGCATTTCTGTGTTTCATCGTCAATAACAAGGTCCAAGGGGTACAGTTAACCTGAAGTGAAGCATCGGAATCTATAACAAGTGTCACAGGAATGGTTCAAAACATAGACAGTAAGAAGAGTCAGTCTTCTTGTACTTAAGTCGGCATTGTGCCTTTTGTATTTAATTCCGATGCAATTTCTGTGTTTCATCGTCAATAAGAAGGTCCAAGGGATACAGTAAACGTATAGTGAATCATCGGAATCTAAAACTGGTCTCACAGGAGATGTTCAAATCATAGTCAGTAAGAAGAGTTAGTCCTCTTATACTTAAGTCGGCTTTGTGCCTTTTGTATTTAATTCCGATGCAATTTCTGTGTTTTATCCTCATTAAGAAGGTCCAAGGGATACAGTAAACATATAGTGAAGAATCGGAGTCTAAAAGTGGTCCCACAGGAAATGTTCACAACATAGTCAGTAAGAAGAGTCAGTCTTCTTTTACTTAAGTCGGCACTGTGCCGTTTGTATTTAATTCCAATGCAATTTCTGTGTTTCATCGTCATTAAGAATGTCAGAGGGATAGAGTAAAACCTGAAGTGAAGCATCGGAATCTATAACTTGTGTCACAGGAATGGTTCAAAACATAGACTGTAGGAAGTGTCAGTCTTCTTGTACATAAGTCTGCATTGTGCCCTTTCTATTTAATTCCGATGCAATTTCTGTGTTTCTTCGTAAATAAGAAGGTCCAAGGGATACAGTAAACCTGAAGTGAAGCATCGGAATCTATATCTAGTGTCACAGGAAAGGTTCAAAACATAGACAGTAAGAAGAGACAGTCTTCTTGTACATGAGTCGGCATTGTGCCTTTTGTATTTAATTCCGAAGCAATTACTGTGTTTCATCGTCAATAAGAAGGTCAGAGGGATACAGTAAACCTGAAGTGAAGCATCGGAATCTATAACTAATGTCACAGGAATGGTTCAAAACATACACAGCAAACAGAATCAGTCGTCTTGTACTTAAGTCGGCATTGTGCCTTTTCTATTTAATTCCGATGCGATTTCTGTGTTGCATCGTCAACAAGAAGGTCAAAGGGATACAGTAAACATATAGTGAAGCGTCGGAATGTAAAACTGGTGTCACAGGAAATGTTCAATTCATAGTCAGTAAGAAGAGTCAGTCTTCTTGTACTTATGTAGGCATTGTGCCTTTTCTATTTAATTCCGATGCAATTTCTGTGTTTCGTCGTCAATATGAAGGTCAGAGGGCTACAGTAAACCTGAAGTGAAGCATCGGAATCTAAAACCCGACTCACAGGAAAAGTTCAAAGCATAGAGAGTAAGAAGAGCCAGTCATTTTGTATTTGAGTCGGCATTGTGCCTTTTGTATTTAATTCCGATGCAATTTCTGTGTTTCATCGTCAACAAGAAGGTCAGAGGGATACCGTAAACCTTTAGTGAAGCATCGGAATCTATAACTAGTGCCACAGGAATGGTTAAAACATAGACAGTAGGAAGGGTCAGTCGTCTTGTACTTAAGTCGGCTTTGTGCCTTTTGTATTTAATTCCGATGCTATTTCTGTGTTTCATCGTCGATAAGAAGGTCCAAGGGATACAGTAAACCTGAAGTGAAGCATCGGAATCTACAACTAGTGTCACAGGAATTGTCAAAACATACACAGTAAGAAGAGTCAGTCTTCTTGTACTTAAGTCGACATTGTGCCTTTTGTATATAATTCCGATGCAAATTCTTTGTTTCATCGTCAATAAGAAGGTCCAAAGGATACAGTAAACCTGAAGTGAAGCTTCGGAATCTATAACTAGTGTCACAGGAATGGTTCAAAACATAGACAGTAAGAAGAGTCAGTCTTCTTGTACTTAAGTCGGCATTGTGCCTTTTGTATTTAAATCCGAAGCAATTTCTGTGTTTCATCGTCAATAAGAGTGTCAGAGGGATACAGTAAACCTGAAGTGAAGCATCTTAATCTATAACTAGTGTCACAGGAATGGCTCAAAACATAGAATGTTGGAAGAGTGAGTCTTCTTGTACTTAAGTCAGCATTGTGCCTTTTCGATTTTATTCCGATGCAATTTCTGTGTTTCGTCGTCATTAAGAAGGTCCAAGAGATGCAGTAAACCTGAAGTGAAGCATCGGAATCGAAAACCGGTCTCACAGGTAAGTTTCAAAACATAGAGTGTACAAAGAGCCAGTAATCTTGTATTTGAGTCGGCATTGTGCCTTTTGTATTTAATTCCAATGCAATTTCTGTATTTTGTCGTCAATAAGAGTGTCAGAGGGATACAGTAAACGTGAAGTGATTCATCGGAATCTGTAACTAGTGCCACAGGAATGGTTAAAACATAGAGAGTAGGGAGAGTCAGTCATCATGTATTTGAGTCAGCATTGTGCCTTTTGTATTTAAATCCGATGCAATTTCTGTGTTTCATCGTTAATAACAAGGTCCAAGGGATACAGAAACCTGAAGTGAAGCATCGGAATCTATAACTAGTGTCACAGGAATGGTTCAAAACATAGACAGTAAGAAGAGTCAGTCTTCTTGTACTTAAGTCGGCATTGTGCCTTTTGTATTTAATTCCGATGCAATATCTGTTTTTCATCGTCAATAAGAAGGTTCGACGGATACAGTAAACATATAGTGAAGCATCGGAATCTAAAACTGGTCTCACAGGAAATGTTCAAATCATAGTCAGTAAGAAGAGTCAGTCTTCTTGTACTTGAGTCGGCATTGTGCCTTTAGTATTTAAGTCCGATGCAATTTCTGTTTTTCATCGTCAATAAGATGGTCCAACTGATACAGTAAACCTGAAGTGAAGCTTCGGAATCCATGACTAGTGTCACAGAATGGTTCAAAACATAGACAGTAAGAAGAGTCGGTCTTCTTGTACTTAAATCGGCATTGTGATTTTTGTATTTAATTCCGACGTAATTTCTGTGTTTCACAGTCAATAAGAGTGGCAGAGGGATACAGTAAACCTGAAGTGAAGCATCGGAATCTATAACTAGTGTCACACAATAGGTTCAAAACATAGACACAAAGAAGAGTCAGTCTTCTTGTACTTAAGTCGGCATTTTGCCTTTTGTATTTATTTCCGATGCAATTTCTGTGTTTCATCGTCAATAAGAAGGTCAGAGGGATACAGTAAACGTGAAGTGAAGCATCGGAATCTATAACTAATGTCACAGGAATGGTTCAAAACATAGACAGTAATAAGAGTCAGTCTTCTTGTACTTAAGTCGGCATTGTGCCTTTAGTATTTAATTCCGAAGCAATTTCTGTGTTTAATAGTCAATAAAGGTGTCAGAGGGATACAGTAAACCTAAAGTGAAGCATCGGAATCTATAACTAGTGTCACATTAATGATTCAAAACATAGACAGTTGGAAGAGTCAGTCTTCTTGTACTTGAGTCAGCATTGTGCCTTTTATAATTAATTCCGATGCAATTTCTGTGTTTCGTCGTCAATAAGAAGGTCCAAGGGATACAGTAAACCTGAAGTGAAGCATCGGAATCTAAAACCGGTCTCACAGGAAAGTTTCAAAACATAGAGAGTAAGAAGAGCCGGTCGTCTTGAATTTGAGTCGGCATTGTGCCTTTTGTATTTAATTCCGATGCAATTTCTGTGTTTCATCGTCAATAAGAAGGTCAGAGGGATACAGTAAACGTGAAGTGAAGCATCGGAATCTATAACTAGTGTCACAGGAATGGTTAAAACATAGAGAGTATGAAGAGTCAGTCTTCTTGCACTTAAGTCGGCATTGTGCCTTTTCTATTTAAGTCCGATGCAATTTCTGTGTTTCGTCGTCAATAAGAAGGTCCAAGGGATACAGTAAACCTGAAGTGGAGCATCGGAATCAACATATAGTGTCACAGGAATGGTTGAAAACATAAACTCGGAAGAGTCAGTCTTCTTGTACTTATGTCGGCATAGTGCCTTTTGTATTTAATTCCGATGCAGTTTCTGTGTTTCTTCGTCAATAAGAAGGTCCAAGGGATACAGTAAACCTGAAGTGAAGCATCGGAATCTATATCTAGTGTCACAGGAAAGGTTCAAAACATAGACAGTAAGAAGAGACAGTCTTCTTGTACATGAGT
Source organism: Schistocerca americana (assembly GCF_021461395.2). Lineage (NCBI taxonomy): Eukaryota > Metazoa > Arthropoda > Insecta > Orthoptera > Acrididae > Schistocerca > Schistocerca americana. The sequence continues at coordinate 12,634,050 of NC_060121.1, read as the reverse complement.
CGGCATTGTGCCTTTTGTATTTAATTCCGAAGCAATTACTGTGTCTCATCGTCAATAAGAAGGTCAGAGGGATACAGTAAACCTGAAGTGAAGCATCGGAATCTATAACTAATGTCACAGGAATGGTTCAAAACATACACAGCAAACAGAAACAGTCGTCTTGTACTTAAGTCGGCATTGTGCCTTTTGTATTTAATTCCGATGCGATTTCTGTGTTTCAACGTCAACAAGAAGGTCAAAGGGATACAGTAAACATATAGTGAAGCTTCGGAATGTAAAACTGGTCTCACAGGAAATGTTCAAATCATAGTCAGTAAGAAGAGTCAGTCTTCTTGTACTTATGTCGGCATTGTGCCTTTTCTATTTAATTCCGATGCAATTTCTGTGTTTCGTAGTCAATATGAAGGTCAGAGGGCTACAGTAAACCTGAAGTGAAGCATCGGAATCTAAAACCCGTCTCACAGGAAAAGTTCAAAGCATAGAGAGTAAGAAGAGCCAGTCATTTTGTATTTGAGTCGGCATTGTGCCTTTTGTATTTAATTCCGATGCAATTTCTGTGTTTCATCGTCAACAAGAAGGTCAGAGGGATACCGTAAACCTTTAGTGAAGCATCGGAATCTATAACTAGTGTCACAGGAATTGGTGAAAACATAAACACGGAAGAGTCAGTCTTCTTGTACTTATGTCGGCATTGTTCCTTTTGTATTTAATTCCGATGCAATTTCTGTGTTTCGTCGTCAATAAGAAGGTCCAAGGGATACAGTAAACCTGAAGTGAAGCATCGGAATCTATAACTAGTGTCACAGAATAGGTTCAAAACATAGACAGTAAGAAGGGTCAGTCCTTTTGTACTTATGTCGGCAATTTGCCTTTTGTATTTAATTCCGATGCAATTTCTGTGTTTTATCGTCAATAAGAATGTCAGAGGGATAGAATAAAAGTGAAGTGAAGCATCGGAATCTATAACTAGAGTCACAGGAATGGTTCAAAACATAGACAATGGGAAGAGTCAGTCTTCTTGTACTTAGGTTGGCATTGTGCACTTTCTATTCAATTCAGATGCAGTTTCTGTATTTCGTCGTCAATAAGAAGGCCAGAGGGATTCAGTAAACCTGAAGTGAAGCATCGGAATCTATAACTAGTTTCACAGGAATGGTTCAAAACATACACAGTGAAGTGAAGCATCGGAATCTATAACTAGAGTCACAGGAATGGTTCAAAACATAGACAATGGGAAGAGTCAGTCTTCTTGTACTAAAGTCGGCATTGTGCATTTTGTATTTAATTCCGATGGAATTTCTGTGTTTCATCGTCAATAAGAAGGTCCAAGGGATACAGTAAACCTGAAGTGATGCATCGGAATCTATAACTAGTGTCACAGGAATGGTTCAAAGCATAGACAGTCGGAAGAGTCAGTCTTCTTGTACTTAAGTCGGCATTGTGCCTTTTGTAATTAATTCCGATGCAATTTCTGTGTTTCATCGTCAATAACAAGGTCCATGGGATACAGTAAACCTGAAGTGAAGCATCGGAATCTACAACTAGTGTCGCAGGAATGGTTCAAAACATAGACAGTTAGAAGAGTCAGTCTTCTTGTACCTAAGTCGGCCTTGTGCCTTTTGTATTTAATTCCGATGCAATTTCTGTGTTTCATCGACAATAAGAAGGTTCAAGGGATACAGTAAACATATAGTGAAGCATCGGCATCTAAGACTGGTCTCACAGGAAATGTTCAAATCATAGTCAGTAAGAAGAGTCAGTCTTCTTATACTTAAGTCGGCTTTGTCCCTTTTCTACACAATTCCGATGTAATTTCTGCGTTTCGTCGTCAATTAGAAGGTCAAAGGGATACAGTAAACCTGAAGTGAAGCATCGGAATCTATAACTAGTGTCACAGGAATGGTTAAAACATAGACAGTAGGAAGAGTCAGTCTTCTTGTACTTAAGTCGGCATAGTGCCTTTTGTATTTAATTCCGATGCAATTTCTGTGTTTCATCGTCAATAAGAAGGTCAGAGGGATACAGTAAACGTGAAGTGTAGCATCGGAATCTATAACTAGTGTCACAGGAATGGTTCAAAACATAGACAGTAGAAAGAGTCAGTCTTCTTGTACTTAAGTCGGCATTGTGCCTTTTCTATTTAATTCCGATGCAATTTCTGTGTTTCGTAGTCAACAAGAAGGTCAGAGGGATACAGTAAACCTGAAGTGAAGCATCGGAATCTATAACTAGTGCCACAGGAATGGTTAAAACATAGACAGTAGGAAGGGTCAGTCGTCTTGTACTTAAGTCGGCTTTGTGCCTTTTGTATTTAATTCCGATGCTATTTCTGTGTTTCATCGTCGATAAGAAGGTCCAAGGGATACAGTAAACCTGAAGTGAAGCATCGGAATCTACAGTTAGTGTCACAGGAATTGCTCAAAACATACACAGTAAGAAGAGTCAGTCTTCTTGTACTTAAGTCGACATTGTGCCTTTTGTATATAATTCCGATGCAAATTCTTTGTTTCATCGTCAATAAGAAGGTCCAAAGGATACAGTAAACCTGAAGTGAAGCTTCGGAATCTATAACTAGTGTGACAGGAATGGTTCAAAACATAGACAGTAAGAAGAGTCAGTCTTCTTGTACTTAAGTCGGCATTGTGCCTTTTGTATTTAAATCCGAAGCAATTTCTGTGTTTCATCGTCAATAAGAGTGTCAGAGGGATACAGTAAACCTGAAGTGAAGCATCTTAATCTATAACTAGTGTCACAGGAATGGTTCAAAACATAGAATGTTGGAAGAGTGAGTCTTCTTGTACTTAAGTCGGCATTGTGCCTTTTCGATTTAATTCCGATGCAATTTCTGTGTTTCGTTGTCATTAAAAAGGTCCAAGAGATGCAGTAAACCTGAAGTGAAGCATCGGAATCGAAAACCGGTCTCACAGGAAAGTTTCAAAACATAGAGAGTAAAAAGAGCCAGTAATCTTGTATTTGAGTCGGCATTGTGCCTTTTGTACTTAATTCCAATGCAATTTCTGTATTTTATCGTCAATAAGAGTGTCAGAGGGATACAGTAAACGTGAAGTGAGGCATCGGAATCTGTAACTAGTGCCACAGGAATGGTTAAAACATAGAGAGTAGGGAGAGTCAGTCATCATGTATTTGAGTCAGCATTGTGCCTTTTGTATTTAAATCCGATGCAATTTCTGTGTTTCATCGTTAATAACAAGGTCCAAGGGATACAGAAACCTGAAGTGAAGCATCGGAATCTATAACTAGTGTCACAGGAATGGTTCAAAACATAGACAGTAAGAAGAGTCAGTCTTCTTGTACTTAAGTCGGCATTGTGCCTTTTGTATTTAATTCCGATGCAATTTCTGTTTTTCATCGTCAATAAGAAGGTTCAACGGATACAGTAAACATATAGTGAAGCATCGGAATCTAAAACTGGTCTGACAGGAAATGTTCAAATCATAGTCAGTAAGGAGAATCAGTCTTCTTGTACTTAAGTCGGCATTGTCCCTTTAGTATTTAATTCCGATGCAATTTCTGTTTTTCATCGTCAATAAGAAGGTCCAAACTGATACAGTAAACCTGAAGTGAAGCTTCGGAATCCATGACTAGTGTCACAGAATGGTTCAAAACATAGACAGTAAGAAGAGTCAGTCTTCTTGTACTTAAATCGGCATTGTGATTTTTGTATTTAATTCCGACGTAATTTCTGTGTTTCATAGTCAATAAGAGTGGCAGAGGGATACAGTAAACCTGAAGTGAAGCATCGGAATCTATAACTAGTGTCACACAATAGGTTCAAAACATAGACACAAAGAAGAGTCAGTCTTCTTGTACTTAAGTCGGCATTTTGCCTTTTGTATTTATTTCCGATGCAATTTCTGTGTTTCATCGTCAATAAGAAGGTCAGAGGGATACAGTAAACGTGAAGTGAAGCATCGGGATCTATAACTAATGTCACAGGAATGGTTCAAAACATAGACAGTAATAAGAGTCAGTCTTCTTGTACTTAAGTCGGCATTGTGCCTTTAGTATTTAATTCCGAAGCAATTTCTGTGTTTAATAGTCAATAAAGGTGTCAGAGGGATACAGTAAACCTGAAGTGAAGCATCGGAATCTATAACTAGTGTCACATTAATGATTCAAAACATAGACAGTTGGAAGAGTCAGTCTTCTTGTACTTGAGCCAGCATTGTGCCTTTTATAATTAATTCCGATGCAATTTCTGTGTTTCGTCGTCAATAAGAAGGTCCAAGGGATACAGTAAACCTGAAGTGAAGCATCGGAATCTAAAACCGGTCTCACAGGAAAGTCTCAAAACATAGAGAGTAAGAAGAGCCGGTCATCTTGTATTTGAGTCGGCATTGTGCCTTTTGTATTTAATTCCGATGCAATTTCTGTGTTTCATCGTCAATAAAAAGGTCAGAGGGATACAGTAAACGTGAAGTGAAGCATCGGAATCTATAACTAGTGTCACAGGAATGGTTAAAACATAGAGAGTATGAAGAGTCAGTCTTCTTGCACTTAAGTCGGCCTTGTGCCTTTTCTATTTAATTCCGATGCAATTTCTGTGTTTCGTCGTCAATAAGAAGGTCCAAGGGATACAGTAAACCTGAAGTGGAGCATCGGAATCAACATATAGCGTCACAGGAATGGTTGAAAACACAAACTCGGAAGAGTCAGTCTTCTTGTACTTATGTCGGCATTGTGCATTTTGTATTTAATTCAGATGCAATTTCTGTGTTTCATCGTCAATAACAAGGTCCAAGAGATACAGTAAACCTGAAGTAAAGCATCGGAATCTATAACTATTGTCACAGGAATGGTTAAAACATAGACAGTAGGAAGAGTCAGTCTTCTTGTACTTAAGTCGGCATAGTGCCTTTTGTATTTAATTCCGATGCAATTTCTGTGTTTCATCGTCAATAAGAAGGTCAGAGGGATACAGTAAACGTGAAGTGTAGCATCGGAATCTATAACTAGTGTCACAGGAATGGTTCAAAACATAGACAGTAGAAAGAGTCAGTCTTCTTGTACTTAAGTCGGCATAGTGCCTTTTGTATTTAATTCCGATGCAATTTCTGTGTTTCATCGTCAATAAGAAGGTCAGAGGGATACAGTAAACGTGAAGTGTAGCATCGGAATCTATAACTAGTGTCACAGGAATGGTTCAAAACATAGACAGTAGAAAGAGTCAGTCTTCTTGTACTTAAGTCGGCATTGTGCCTTTTCTATTTAATTCCGATGCAATTTCTGTGTTTCGTAGTCAACAAGAGGTCAGAGGGATACAGTAAACCTGAAGTGAAGCATCGGAATCTATAACTAGTGCCACAGGAATGGTTAAAACATAGACAGTAGGAAGGGTCAGTCGTCTTGTACTTAAGTCGGCTTTGTGCCTTTTGTATTTAATTCCGATGCTATTTCTGTGTTTCATCGTCGATAAGAACGTCCAAGGGATACAGTAAACCTGAAGTGAAGCATCGGAATCTATAACTAGTGTCACAGGAATTGCTCAAAACATACACAGTAAGAAGAGTCGGTCTTCTTGTACTTAAGTCGACATTGTGCCTTTTGTATATAATTCCGATGCAAATTCTTTGTTTCATCGTCAATAAGAAGGTCCAAAGGATACAGTAAACCTGAAGTGAAGCTTCGGAATCTATAACTAGTGTCACAGGAATGGTTCAAAACATAGACAGTAAGAAGAGTCAGTCTTCTTGTACTTAAGTCGGCATTGTGCCTTTTGTATTTAAATCCGAAGCAATTTCTGTGTTTCATCGTCAATAAGAGTGTCAGAGGGATACAGTAAACCTGAAGTGAAGCATCTTAATCTATAACTAGTGTCACAGGAATGGTTCAAAACATAGAATATTGGAAGAGTGAGTCTTCTTGTACTTAAGTCAGCATTGTGCCTTTTCGATTTAATTCCGATGCAATTTCTGTGTTTCGTCGTCATTAAGAAGGTCCAAGAGATGCAGTAAACCTGAAGTGAAGCATCGGAATCGAAAACCGGTCTCACAGGAAAGTTTCAAAACATAGAGAGTAAAAAGAGCCAGTAATCTTGTATTTGAGTCGGCATTGTGCCTTTTGTATTTAATTCCAATGCAATTTCTGTATTTTATCGTCAATAAGAGTGGCAGAGGGATACAGTAAACCTGAAGTGAAGCATCGGAATCTGTAACTAGTGTCACACAATAGGTTCAAAACATAGACACAAAGAAGAGTCAGTCTTCTTGTACTTAAGTCGGCATTTTGCCTTTTGTATTTATTTCCGATGCAATTTCTGTGTTTCATCGTCAATAAGAAGGTCAGAGGGATACAGTAAACGTGAAGTGAAGCATCGGAATCTATAACTAATGTCACAGGAATGGTTCAAAACATAGACAGTAATTAGAGTCAGTCTTCTTGTACTTAAGTCGGCATTGTGCCTTTAGTATTTAATTCCGAAGCAATTTCTGTGTTTCATAGTCAATAAAGGTGTCAGAGGGATACAGTAAACCTGAAGTGAAGCATCGGAATCTATAACTAGTGTCACATTAATGATTCAAAACATAGACAGTTGGAAGAGTCAGTCTTCTTGTACTTGAGTCAGCATTGTGCTTTTATAATTAATTCCGATGCAATTTCTGTGTTTCGTCGTCAATAAGAAGGTCCAAGGGATACAGTAAACCTGAAGTGAAGCATCGGAATCTAAAACCGGTCTCACAGGAAAGTCTCAAGACATAGAGAGTAAGAAGAGCCGGTCATCTTGTATTTGAGTCGGCATTGTGCCTTTTCTATTTAATTCCGATGCAATTTCTGTGTTTCGTCGTCAATAAGAGGGTCCAAGGGATACAGTAAACCTGAAGTGGAGCATCGGAATCAACATATAGTGTCACAGGAATGGTTGAAAACATAAACTCGGAAGAGTCAGTCTTCTTGTACTTATGTCGGCATTGTGCATTTTGAATTTAATTCAGATGCAATTTCTGTGTTTCATCGTCAATAACAAGGTCCAAGGGATACAGTAAACCTGAAGTGAAGCATCGGAATCTATAACTATTGTCACAGGAATGGTTAAAACATAGACAGTAGGAAGAGTCAGTCTTCTTGTACTTAAGTCGGCATAGTGCCTTTTGTATTTAATTCCGATGCAATTTCTGTGTTTCATCGTCAATAAGAAGGTCAGAGGGATACAGTAAACGTGAAGTGTAGCATCGGAATCTATAACTAGTGTCACAGGAATGGTTCAAAACATAGACAGTAGAAAGAGTCAGTCTTCTTGTACTTAAGTCGGCATAGTGCCTTTTGTATTTAATTCCGATGCAATTTCTTTGTTTCATCGTCAATAAGAGTGTCAGAGGGATACAGTAAACCTGAAGTGAAGCATCTTAATCTATAACTAGTGTCACAGGAATGGTTCAAAACATAGAATGTTGAAAGAGTGAGTCTTCTTGTACTTAAGTCAGCATTGTGCCTTTTCGATTTAATTCCGATGCAATTTCTGTGTTTCGTCGTCATTAAGAAGGTCCAAGAGATGCAGTAAACCGGAAGTGAAGCATCGGAATCGAAAACCGGTCTCACAGGAAAGTTTCAAAACATAGAGAGTAAAAAGAGCCAGTAATCTTGTATTTGAGTCGGCATTGTGCCTTTTGTATTTAAATCCGATGCAATTTCTGTGTTTCATCGTTAATAACAAGGTCCAAGGGATACAGAAACCTGAAGTGAAGCATCGGAATCTATAACTAGTGTCACAGGAATGGTTCAAAACATAGACAGTAAGAAGAGTCAGTCTTCTTGTACTTAAGTCGGCATTGTGCCTTTTGTATTTAATTCCGATGCAATTTCTGTTTTTCATCGTCAATAAGAAGGTTCAACGGATACAGTAAACATATAGTGAAGCATCGGAATCTAAAACTGGTCTGACAGGAAATGTTCAAATCATAGTCAGTAAGGAGAATCAGTCTTCTTGTACTTAAGTCGGCATTGTGCCTTTAGTATTTAATTCCGATGCAATTTCTGTTTTTCATCGTCAATAAGAAGGTCCAACTGATACAGTAAACCTGAAGTGAAGCTTCGGAATCCATGACTAGTGTCACAGAATGGTTCAAAACATAGACAGTAAGAAGAGTCAGTCTTCTTGTACTTAAATCGGCATTGTGATTTTTGTATTTAATTCCGACGTAATTTCTGTGTTTCATCGTCAATAAGAAGGTCCAAGGGATTCAGTAAACCTGAAGTGAAGCATCGGAATCTATGACTAGTGTCGCAGGAATGGTTCAAAACATGGACAGTTAGAAGAGTCAGTCTTCTTGTACCTAAGTCGGCCTTGTGCCTTTTGTATTTAATTCCGATGCAATTTCTGTGTTTCATCGACAATAAGAAGGTCCAAGGGATACAGTAAACATATAGTGAAGCATCGGCATCTAAGACTGGTCTCACAGGTAATGTTCAAATCATAGTCAGTAAGAAGAGTCAGTCTTCTTATACTTAAGTCGGCTTTGTCCCTTTTCTACACAATTCCGATGTAATTTCTGCGTTTCGTCGTCAATAAGAAGGTCAAAGGGATACAGTAAACCTGAAGTGAAGCATCGGAATCTATAACTAGTGTCACAGGAATGGTTAAAACATAGACAGTAGGAAGAGGCAGTCTTCTTGTACTTAAGTCGGCATTGTGCCTTTAGTATTTAATTCCGAAGCAATTTCTGTGTTTCATAGTCAATAAAGGTGTCAGAGGGATACAGTAAACCTGAAGTGAAGCATCGGAATCTATAACTAGTGTCACATTAATGATTCAAAACATAGACAGTTGGAAGAGTCAGTCTTCTTGTACTTGAGTCAGCATTGTGCCTTTTATAATTAATTCCGATGCAATTTCTGTGTTTCGTCGTCAATAAGAAGGTCCAAGGGATACAGTAAACCTGAAGTGAAGCATCGGAATCTAAAACCGGTCTCACAGGAAAGTCTCAAAACATAGAGAGTAAGAAGAGCCGGTCATCTTGTATTTGAGTCGGCATTGTGCCTTTTGTATTTAATTCCGATGCAATTTCTGTGTTTCATCGTCAATAAAAAGGTCAGAGGGATACAGTAAACGTGAAGTGAAGCATCGGAATCTATAACTAGTGTCACAGGAATGGTTAAAACATAGAGAGTATGAAGAGTCAGTCTTCTTGCACTTAAGTCGGCATTGTGCCTTTTCTATTTAATTCCGATGCAATTTCTGTGTTTCGTCGTCAATAAGAAGGTCCAAGGGATACAGTAAACCTGAAGTGGAGCATCGGAATCAACATATAGTGTCACAGGAATGGTTGAAAACATAAACTCGGAAGAGTCAGTCTTCTTGTACTTATGTCGGCATTGTGCATTTTGTATTTAATTCAGATGCAATTTCTGTGTGTCATCGTCAATAACAAGGTCCAAGGGATACAGTAAACCTGAAGTGAAGCATCGGAATCTATAACTAGTGTCACACGAATGGTTCAAAACATAGGCAGTAGAAAGAGTCAGTCTTCTTGTACTTAAGTCGGCATTGTGCCTTTTCTATTTAATTCCGATGCAATTTCTGTGTTTCGTAGTCAACAAGAAGGTCAGAGGGATACAGTAAACCTGAAGTGAAGCATCGGAATCTATAACTAGTTTCACAGGAATGGTTCAAAACATACAGAGCAAGAAGAGTCAGTCTTCTTGTACTTAAGTCGGCATTGTGCATTTTGTATTTAATTCCGATGCAATTTCTTTGTTTCATCGTCAATAAGAAGGTCCAAGGGATTCAGTAAACCTAAAGTGATGCATCGGAATCTATAACTAGTTTCACAGGAATGGTTCAAAGCATAGACAGTCGGAAGAGTCAGACTTCTTGTACTTAAGTCTGCATTGTGCCCGTTGTATTTAATTCCGATGCAATTTCTGTGTTTCATCGTCAATAACAAGGTCCAAGGGATACAGTAAACCTGAAGTGAAACATCGGAATCTATAACTAGTGTCACAGGAATGGCTCAGAACACAGACAGTAAGAAGAGTCAGTCTTCTTGTACTTAAGTCGGCCTTGTGCCTTTTGTATTTAAATCCGATGCAAATTCTGTGTTTCATCGTCAATAAGAAGGGCCAAGGGATACAGTAAACATATAGTGAAGCATCGGAATCTAAAACTGGTCTCACAGGAAATGTTTAAATCATAGTCAGTAAGAAGAGTCAGTCTTCTTATACTTAAGTCGGCATTGTGCCTTTTCTACTTAATTCCGATGCAAATTCTGTGTTTCGTCGTCAATAAGAAGGTCCACGGGATACAGTAAACCTGAAGTGAAGCATCGGAATCTAAAACCGGTCTCACAGGAAAGATTCAAAACATAGAGAGTAAGAAGAGCCAGTCATCATGTATTTGAGTCGGCATTGTGCCTTTTGTATTTAATTCCGATGCAATTTCTGTGTTTCATCGTCAATAACAAGGTCCAAGGGATACAGTAAACCTGAAGTGAAGCATCGGAATCTATAACTAGTGTCACAGGAATGGTTCAAATCATAGACAGTTAGATGAGTCAGTCTTCTTGTACTTAAGTCGGCATTGTGCCTTTTGTATTTAATTCCGATGCAATTTCTGTGTTTCATCGTCAATAAGAACGTCCAAGGGATAGAGTAAACATATAGTGAAGCATCGGAATCTAAAACTGGTCTCACAGGAAATGTTCAAATCATAGTCAGTAAGAAGAGTCAGTCTTCTTGTACTTATGTCTGCATTGTGCCTTTTCTATTTAATTCCGATGCAATTTCTGTGTTTCGTCGTCAATAAGAAGGTCCAAGGGATACAGTAAACCTGAAGTGAAGCATCGGAATCTATAACTAGTGTCACAGGAATTGCTCAAAGCATAGACAGTAAGAAGAGTCAGCCTTCTTGTACTTAAGTCGGCATTGTGCATTTTGTATTTAATTCCGATGCAAATTTTTTGTTTCATCGTCAAAACGAAGGTCCAAAGGATACAGTAAACATGAGGTGAAGCTTCGGAATCTATAACTAGTGTCACAGGAATGGTTCAAAACATAGACAGTAAGAGCAGTCAGTCTTCTTGTACTTAAGTCGGCATTGTTCCTTTTGTATTTAATTCCGATGCAATTTCTGTGTTTCATAGTCAATAAGAGTGGCAGAGGGATACAGTAAACCTGAAGTGAAGCATTGGAATCTATAACTAGTGTCACAGGAATGATTCAAAACATAGACAGTTGGAAGAGTCAGTCTTCTTGTACTTAATTCGGCATTGTGCATTTTCTATTTAATTCCGATGCAATTTCTGTGTTTCGTCGTCAATAAGAACGTCCAAGGGATACAGTAAACCTGAAGTGGAGCATTGTAATCTATATCTAGTGTCACAGGAATTGGTGAAAACATAAACACGGAAGAGTCAGTCTTCTTGTACTTATGTCGGCATTGTGCCTTTTGTATTTAATTCCGATGCAATTTCTGTGTTTCGTCGTCAATAAGAAGGTGCAAGGGATACAGTAAACCTGAAGTGAAGCATGGGAATCTATAACTAGTGTCACAGAATAGGTTCAAAACATAGACAGTAAGAAGGGTCAGTCCTCTTGTACTTATGTCGGCAATTTGCCTTTTGTATTTAATTCCGATGCAATTTCTGTGTTTTATCGTCAATAAGAATGTCAGAGGGATACAATAAAAGTGAAGTGAAGCATCGGAATCTATAACTAGAGTCACAGGAATGGTTCAAAACATAGACAATGGGAAGAGTCAGTCTTCTTGTACTTAGGTTGGCATTGTGCCCTTTCTATTCAATTCAGATGCAGTTTCTGTATTTCGTCGTCAATAAGAAGGCCAGAGGGATACAGTAAACCTGAAGTGAAGCATCGGAATCTATAACTAGTTTCACAGGAATGGTTCAAAACATACACAGCTAGAAGAGTCAGTCTTCTTGTACTAAAGTCGGCATTGTGCATTTTGTATTTAATTCCGATGGAATTTCTGTGTTTCATCGTCAATAAGAAGGTCCAAGGGATACAGTAAACCTGAAGTGATGCATCGGAATGTATAACTAGTGTCACAGGAATGGTTCAAAACATAGACAGTCGGAAGAGTCAGTCTTCTTGTACTTAAGTCGGCATTGTGCCTTTTGTAATTAATTCCGATGCAATTTCTGTGTTTCATCGTCAATAACAAGGTCCAAGGGATACAGTAAACCTGAAGTGAAACATCGAAATCTATAACTAGTGTCGCAGGAATGGTTCAAAACATAGACAGTTAGAAGAGTCAGTCTACTTGTACCTAAGTCGGCCTTGTGCCTTTTGTATCTAATTCCGATGCAATTTCTGTGTTTCATCGACAATAAGAAGGTCCAAGGGATACAGTAAACATATAGTGAAGCATCGGCATCTAAGACTGGTCTCACAGGAAATGTTCCAATCATAGTCAGCAAGAGGAGTCAGTCTTCTTATACTTAAGTCGGCTTTGTCCCTTTTCTACACAATTCCGATGTAATTTCTGCGTTTCGTCGTCAATAAGAAGGTCAAAGGGATACAGTAAACCTGAAGTGAAGCATCGGAATTTATAACTAATTTCACAGGAATGGTTCAAAACATACACAGCAATAAGAATCAGTCTTCTTGTACTTAAGTCGGCATTGTGCATTTTTTATTTACTTCCGATGCAATTTCTGTGTTTCATCGTCAATAAGAAGGTCCAAGGGATACAGTAAACATATAGTGAAGCATCGGAATCTAAAACTGGTCTCACAGGAAATGTTCAAATCTTAGTCAGTAAGAAGAGTCAGTTTTGTTATACTTAAGTCGGCTTTGTGCCTTTTGTATTTGATTCTGAAGCAATTTCTGTGTTTCATCGTCAATAAGAAGGTCCAAAGGATACAGTAAACCTGAAGCGAAGCATCGGAATCTATAACTAGTGTCACAGGAATGGTTCAAAACATAGAGAGTAAGAAGAGTCAGTCTTCTTGTACTTAACTCGGCATTGAGCCTTTTGTTTTAAATTCCGATGCTATTTCTGTTTCATCGTCGATAAGAAGGTCCAAGGGATACAGTGAACCTGAAGTGAAGCAACGTAATCTATAACTAGTGTCACAGGAATTGCTCAAAACATAGACAGTAATAAGAGTCATTCTTCTTGTACTTATGTCGGCATTCTGCCTTTTTTATGTAATTCAGATGCAAATTCTGTATTTTCATCGTCAATAAGAAGGTCCAAAGGATACAGAAAACCTGAAGTGAAGCTTCGGAATCTATAACTAGTGTCACAGGAATGGTTCAAAACATAGACACTAAGAAGAGTCAGTCTACTTGTACTTAAGTCGGCATTGTGCCTTTTGTATTTAATTCCGATGCAATTTCTGTGTTTCATCGTCAATACGAGTGTCAGAGGGATACAGTAAACCTGAAGTGAAGCATCGGAATCTATAACTAGTATCACAGGAATGGATCAAAACATAGACAGTTGGAAGACTCACTCTTCTTGTACTTAAGTCGGCATTGTGCCTTTTGCATTTAATTCCGATGCAAAATCTGTGTTTCATCGTCAATAAGAAGGTCCAAAGGATACAGTAAACCTGAAGTAAAGCTTCGGAATCTGTAACTAGTGTCACAGGAATGGTTCAAATCATAGACAGTAAGAAGAGTCAGTCTTCTTGTACTTAAGTCGGCATTGTGCCTTTTGTATTTAATTCCGATGCAATTTCTGTGTTTCATCCTCAATAAGAAGGTCAGAGGGATACAGTAAACGTTTATTGAAGCATCAGAATCTATAACTAGAGTCACAGGAATGGTTCAAAACATAGACAATAGGAAGAGTCAGTCTTCTTGTACTTAAGTCGGCATTGTGCCTTTTCTATTTAATTCCGATGCAATTTCTGTGTTTCGTCGTCAATAAGAGGGTCAGAGGGATACAGTAAACCTGAAGTGAAGCATCGGAATCTATAACTAGTGTCACAGGAATGGTTCAAAACATACACAGCAAGAAGAGTCAGTCTTCTTGTACTTAAATCGGCATTGTGCCATTTGCATTTAAATCCGATGCAATTTCTGTGTTTCATCGTCAATAACAAGGTCCAAGGGGTACAGTAAATCTGAAGTGAAGCATCGTAATCTATAACTAGTGTCACAGGAATGGTTCAAAACATAGACACCAAGAATAGTCAGTCTTCTTGTACTTCTGTCGGCCTTGTGCCTTTTGTATTTAATTCCGATGCATTTTCTGTGTTTCATCGTCAATAGGAAGATACAAGGGATAGAGTACACTTATAGTGAAGCATCAGACTCTAAAACTGGTCTCACAGGTAATGATCAAATCATAGTCAGTAAGAAGAGTCAGTCTTGTCATACTTAAGTCGGCTTTGTGCCTTTTGTATTTAATTCCGATGCAAATTCTGTGCTTTATCGTCAATAAGATGGTGCAAAGGATACAGTAAACCTGAAGTGAAGCTTCGGAATCTATAACTAGTGACACAGGAATGGTTCAAAACATAGACAGTAAGAAGAGTCAGTCTTCTTGTCCTTAAGTCGGCATTGTGTCTTTTGTATTTAATTCCGATGCAATTTCTGTGTTTCATCGTCAGTAAGAGTGTCAGAGGGATACAGTAAACTTGAAGTGAAGCATCGGAATCTAAAACCGGTCTCACAGGAAAGGTTCAAAACATAGAGAGTAAGAAGGGCCATTCATCTTGCATGTGAGTCGGCATTGTGCCTTTTGTATTTAATTCCGATGCAATTTCTGTGTTTCATCGTCAATAAGAAGGTCAGAGGGATACAGTAAACCTGAAGTGAAGCATCGGAATCTATAACTAGTATCACAGGAATGGTTCAATACATAGACAGTTGGAAGAGTCAGTCTTTATGTACTTAAGTCAGCATTGTGCCTTTTCTATTTAATTCCAATGCAATTTCTTTGTTTCGTCGTCAATACGAAGAACCAAGGGATACAGTAAACCTCAAGTGAAGCATTGGAATCTATATCTAGTGTCACAGGAATGGTTGAAAACATAGACACGGAAGAGTCAGTCTTTTTGTGCTTAAGTCGGCATTGTGCATTTGTATTTAATTCCGATGCAATTTCTGTGTTTCGTCGTCAATATGAAGGTCCAAGGGATACAGTAAACCTGAAGTGAAACATCGGAATCTATAACTAGTGTCACAGAAAAGGTTCAAAACATAGACAGTTAGAAGAGTCAGTCTTCTTGTACTTCAGTCGGCATTGTGCCCTTTGTATTTAATTCCGATGCAATTTCTGTGTTTCATCGTCAATAAGACGGTCAGCGGTAAACAGTAAACCTGAAGTGATGCATCGGAATCTATAACTAGTGTCACAGGAATGGTTCAAAACATAGACAGTCGGAAGAGTCAGTCTTCTTGTACTTAAGTCGGCATTGTGCCTTTTGTATTTAATTCCGATGCAATTTCTGTGTTTCATCGACATTAACAAGGTCCAAGGGATACAGTAAACCTGAAGTAAAGCATCGGAATCTATAACTAGTGTCACAGGAATTGTTCAAAACATAGACAGTAGGAAGTGTCAGTCTTCTTGTACCTAAGTCGGCCTTGTGCCTTTTGTATTTAATTACGATGCAATTTCTGTGTTTCATCGTCAATAAGAAGGTCCAAGGGATACAGTAAACATATAGTGAAGCATCGGAATCTAAAACTTTTCTCACAGGAAATGTTCAAATCATAGTCAGTAAGAAGAGTCAGTCTTCTTATACTCACGTCGGCTTTGTGCCTTTTCTACATAATTCCGATCCTATTTCTGTGTTTCGTCGTCAATAAGAAGGTCAGAGGGATACAGTAATAGTGAAGTGAAGCATCGGAATCTATAACTAGATTCACAGGAAGGTTCAAAGCATACACAGCAATAAGAGTCAGTCTTCTTGTACTTAAGTCGGCATTGTGCCTTTTGTATTCAATTCCGAAGTACTTTCTGTGTTTCATCGTCAATAAGAAGGTCCAAGGGATACAGTAAACGTATTGTGAAGCATCGGAATCTAAAACTGGTCTCACTGGAAATGTTCACAACATAGTCAGTAAGAAGAGTCAGTCTTCTTGTACTTAAGTCGGCACTGTGCCGTTTGCATTTAATTCCGATGCAATTTCTGTGTTTCATCGTCAATAAGAAGTCAGAGGGATACAGTTAACCTGAAGTGAAGCATCGGAATCTATAACTAGTGTCACAGGAATGGTTCAAAACATAGACATTAAGAAGAGTCAGTCTTCTTGTACTTAAGTCGGCATTGTGCCTTTTGTATTTAATTCCGATGCTATTTCTGTGTTTCATCGTCGATAAGAAGGTCCAAGGGATACAGTAAACCTGAAGTGTAGCATCGGAATCTATAACTAGTGTCACAGGAATTTTTCAAAACATAGACAGTTGGAAGTGTCAGTCTTCTTGTACTTAAGTTCGCATTTGGCCTTTTCTATTTAATTCCAATGCAATTTCTGTGTTTCGTCGTAAATAAGAAGGTCACAGGGATACAGTAAACCTGAAGTGAAGCATCGGAAGCTATAACTAGTGTCACAGGAATGGTTCAAAACATACACAGCAAGAAGAGTCAGTCTTCTTGTACTTAAGTCGGAATTGTGCCTTTTGTATTCAATTCCGATGCAATTTCTGTGTTTCATCGTCAATAGGAAGGTACAAGGGATACAGTACACTTATAGTGAAGCATCGGAATCTAAAACTGGTCTCACAGGAAATGTTCAAATCATAGTCAGTAAGAAGAGTTAGACTTCTTATACTTAAGTCGGCATTGTGCATTTTGTATTTAAGTCCGATGCAATTTCTGTGTTTCATCGTCAATAACAAGGCCCAAGGGATACAGTAAATCTGAAGTGAAGCATCGTAATCTATAACTAGTGACTCAGGAATGGTTCAAAACATAGACTGTAAGAAGAGTCAGTCTTCTTGTACTTAAGTCGGCCTTGTGCCTTATGTATTTAATTCCGATGCAATTTCTGTGTTTCATCGTCAATAGGAAGGTACAAGGGATACAGTACACTTATAGTCAAACATCGGAATCTAAAACTGGTCTAACAGGAAATGTTCAAATCATAGTCAGTAAGAAGAGTTAGACTTCTTATACTTAAGTCGGCATTGTGCATTTTGTATTTAAGTCCGATGCAATTTCTGTGTTTCATCGTCAATAACAAGGCCCAAATGATACAGTAAACCTGAAGGGAAGCATCGGAATCTATAACTAGTGTCACAGGTATGGTTCAAAACATAGACAGTAAGGAGAGTCAGTCTTCTTGTACTTAAGTCGGCACTGTGCCTTTTGTATTTAATTCCGATGCAATTTCTGTGTTTTATCGTCAATAAGAAGGTCCAAGGGATACAGTAAACCTCAAGTGAAGCATCGGATTCTAAAACCGATCTCACAGGAAATATTCAAAACATAGAGAGTAAGAAGAGCCAGTCAACTTGTATGTGAGTCGGCATTGTGCCCTTTGTATTTAATTCAGGAACCATTTCTGTGTTTCACCGTCAATAAGAAGGTCCAAGGGATACAGTAAACCTTAAGTGACGCATCGGAATCGATAAGTAGTGTCACAGGAATTGCTAAAAACATAGACAGTGAGAAGGGTCATTCTTCTTGTACTTAAGTCGGCATTGTGCCTTTTTTATATAATTCAGATGCAAATTCTGTGTTTCATCGTCAATAAGAAGGTACAAAGGATACGGTAAAATTGAAGTGAAGCCTCGGAATCTATAACTAGTATCACAGGAATGGTACAAAACATAGACAGTAAGAAGAGTCAGTCTTCTTGTACTTAAGTCGGCATTGTGCCTTTTGTATTTAATTCCGATGCAATTTCTATGTTTCATCGTCAATAAGAGTGTCAGAGGGATAGAGTAAACCTGAAGTGCAGCATCGGAATCTATAACTAGTATCACAGGAATGGTTCAAAACATAGACAGTTGGAAGACTCACTCTTCTTGTACTTAAGTCGGCATTGTCCCTTTTGTATTTAATTCCGATGCAAATTCTGTGTTTCATCGTCAATAACAAGGCCCAAGGGATACAGTAAACCTGAAGTGAAGCATCGGAATCTATAACTAGAGTCACAGGAACGTTTCAAAACATAGATAGTAAGAAGAGTCAGTCTTCTTGTACGTAAGTCGGCATTGTGCCTTTTGCATTTAATTCCGATGCAATTTCTGTGTTTCATCGTCGATAAGAAGGTCCAAAGGATACATGAAACCTGAACTGAAGCATCGGAATCTATAACTAGTGCCACAGGAATGGATCAAAACATAGACAATAAGAAGAGTCAGTCTTCTTGTACTTAAGTCGGCATTGTGCAATTTGTATTTGATTCCGATGCAATTACTGTGTTTCATCGTCAATATGAAGGTCAGAGGGATACAGTAAATTTGAAGTGAAGCATCGGAATCTGTAAGTATTATTACAGGAATTTTTCAAAACATAGACTGTACGAAGAGTCAGTCTTCTTGTACTTAATACGGCATTGTGCCTTTTCTATTTAATTCCGATGCAATTTCTGTGTTTCATCGACAATAAGAATGTCAGAGGGATACAGTAAAACTGAAGTGAAGCATCGGAGTCTGTAACTAGTGTCACAGGAACGGTTCAAAACATAGACACTAGGAAGAGTCAGTCTTCTTGTACTTATGTCGGCATTGTGCCTTTTCTTTTTGATTCCGTTGCAATTTCTGTGTTTCATCGTCAATAAGAAGGGCGAAAGGACACAGTTAACTTGAAGTGAAGCTTCGGAATCTATAACTAATGTCACAGGAATGGTTCAAAACATAGACAGTTGGAAGAGTCAGTCTTCTTGTACTTAAGTCGGCATTGTGCCTTTTCTATTTAATTCCGATGCAATTTCTGTGTTTCGTCGTCAATACGAAGGTCCAAGGGATACAGCAAACCTGAAGTGAAGCATTGGAATCTATATCTAGTGTCACAGGAATAGTTGAAATCATAGACACGGAAGAGTCAGTCTTCTTGTGCTTAAGTCGGGATTGTGCCTTTGTATT
This sequence comes from Schistocerca americana, assembly GCF_021461395.2. NCBI lineage: Eukaryota > Metazoa > Arthropoda > Insecta > Orthoptera > Acrididae > Schistocerca > Schistocerca americana. The sequence continues at coordinate 12,615,083 of NC_060121.1, read as the reverse complement.
TAATTCCGATGCTATTTCTGTGTTTCGTCGTCAATATGAAGGTCCAAGGGATACAGTTAACCTGAAGTGAAGCATCGGAATCTATAACTAGTGCCACAGAAAAGGTTCAAAACATAGACAGTAAGAAGTGTCACTCTTCCTGTACTTAAGTCGGCATTGTGCCCTTTGTATTTAATTCCGATGCAATTTCTGTGTTTCATCGTCAATAAGAAGTCAGAGGGATACAGTTAACCTGAAGTGAAGCATCGGAATCTATAACTAGTGTCACAGGAATGGTTCAAAACATAGACATTAAGAAGAGTCAGTCTTCTTGTACTTAAGTTCGCATTTGGCCTTTTCTATTTAATTCCAATGCAATTTCTGTGTTTCGTCGTAAATAAGAAGGTCACAGGGATACAGTAAACCTGAAGTGAAGCATCGGAAGCTATAACTAGTGTCACAGGAATGGTTCAAAACATACACAGCAAGAAGAGTCAGTCTTCTTGTACTTAAGTCGGAATTGTGCCTTTTGTATTCAATTCCGATGCAATTTCTGTGTTTCATCGTCAATAGGAAGGTACAAGGGATACAGTACACTTATAGTGAAGCATCGGAATCTAAAACTGGTCTCACAGGAAATGTTCAAATCATAGTCAGTAAGAAGAGTTAGACTTCTTATACTTAAGTCGGCATTGTGCATTTTGTATTTAAGTCCGATGCAATTTCTGTGTTTCATCGTCAATAACAAGGCCCAAGGGATACAGTAAATCTGAAGTGAAGCATCGGAATCTATAACTAGTGACTCAGGAATGGTTCAAAACATAGACTGTAAGAAGAGTCAGTCTTCTTGTACTTAAGTCGGCCTTGTGCCTTATGTATTTAATTCCGATGCAATTTCTGTGTTTCATCGTCAATAGGAAGGTACAAGGGATACAGTACACTTATAGTGAAACATCGGAATCTAAAACTGGTCTAACAGGAAATGTTCAAATCATAGTCAGTAAGAAGAGTTAGACTTCTTATACTTAAGTCGGCATTGTGCATTTTGTATTTAAGTCCGATGCAATTTCTGTGTTTCATCGTCAATAACAAGGCCCAAGGGATACAGTAAACCTGAAGGGAAGCATCGGAATCTATAACTAGTGTCACAGGTATGGTTCAAAACATAGACAGTAAGGAGAGTCAGTCTTCTTGTACTTAAGTCGGCACTGTGCCTTTTGTATTTAAGTCCGATGCAATTTCTGTGTTTCAACGTCAATAACAAGGCCCAAGGGATACAGTAAACCTGAAGGGAAGCATCGGAATCTATAACTAGTGTCATATTAATGGTTCAAAACATAGACAGTAAGAAGAGTCAGTCTTCTTGTACTTAAGTCGGCATTGTGCCTTTTGCATTTAATTCCGATGCAATTTCTGTGTTTCATCGTCGATAAGAAGGTCCAAGGGATACAGGAAACCTGAACTGAAGCATCGGAATCTATAACTAGTGCCACAGGAATGGTTCAAAACATAGACAATAAGATGAGTCAGTCTTCTTGTACTTAAGTCGGCATTGTGCCTTTTGTATTTAATTCCGATGCAATTGCTGTGTTTCATCGTCAATATGAAGGTCAGAGGGATACAGTAAATTTGAAGTGAAGCATCGGAATCTATAACTATTGTTACAGGAATTTTTCAAATCATAGACTGTAAGAAGAGTCAGTCTTCTTGTACTTAATACGGCATTGTGCCTTTTCTATCTAATTCCGATGCAATTTCTGTGTTTCATCGACATTAAGAATGTCAGAGGGATACAGTAAACCCGAAGTGAAGCATCGGAATCTGTAACTAGTGTCACAGGAACGGTTCAAACATAGACACTAGAAAGAATCAGTCTTCTTGTACTAATGTCGGCATTGTGCCTTTTCTTTTTGTTTCCGATGCAAATTCTGTGTTTCACCGCCAATAAGAAGGTCCAAAGGACACAGTAAACCTGAAGTGAAACTTCGGAATCTATACCTAGTGTCACAGGAATGGTTCAAATCATCGAAAGTAAGAAGAGTCAGTCTTCTTGTACTTAAGTCGGCACTGTGCCTTTTGTATTTAATTCCGATGCAATTTCTGTGTTTCATCGTCAGTAAGAGTGTCAGAGGGATACAGTAAACCTGAAGTGTAGCATCGGAATCTAAAACCGGTCTCACAGGAAAGGTTCAAAACATAGAGAGTAAGAAGAGCCAGTCATCTTGCATGTGAGTCGGCATTGTGCCTTTTGTATTTAATTCCGATGCAATTTCTGTGTTTCATCGTCAATAAGAAGGTCAGAGGGATACAGTAAACCTGAAGTGAAGCATCGGAATCTATAACTAGTATCACAGGAATGGTTCAAAACATAGACAGTTGGAAGAGTCAGTCTTCTTGTACTTAAGTCGGCATTGTGCCTTCTCTATTTAATTACGATGCAATATCTGTGTTTCGTCGTCAATACGAAGGTCACAGGGATACAGTAAACCTGAAGTGATGCATCGGAATCTATAACTAGTGTCACAGGAATGGTTCAAAACATAGACAGTCGGAAGAGTCAGCCTTCTTGTACTTAAGTCGGCATTGTGCCTTTTGTATTAAATTCCGATGCAATTTCTGTGTTTCATCGACAATAACAAGGTCCAAGGGATACAGTAAACCTAAAGTAAAGCATCGGAATCTATAACTAGTGTCACAGGAATGGTTCAAGGCATGGACCATAAGAAGTGTCAGTCTTCTTGTACCTAAGTCGGCCTTGTGCCTTTTGTATTAAGTTCCGATGCAATTTCTGTGTTTCATCGTCAATAAGAAGGTCCAAGTTATACAGTAAACATATAGTGAAGCATCGGAATCTAAAACTGGTCTCACAGGAAATGTTCAAATCATAGTCAGTAAGAAGAGTCAGTCTTCTTATACTTAAGTCGGCTTTGTGCATTTTCTACATAATTCCGATGCAATTCCTGTGTTTCGTCGTCAATAAGAAGGTCAGAGGGATACAGTAATCCTGAAGTGAAGCATCGGAATCTATAACTAGATTCACAGGAACTGTTCAAATCATACACAGCAATAAGAGTCAGTCTTCTTGTACTTAAGTCGGCACTGTGCCGTTTGCATTTAATTCCGATGGAATTTCTGTGTTTTATCGTCAATAAGAAGTCAGAGGGATACAGTTAACCTGAAGTGAAGCATCGGAATCTATAACTAGTGTCACAGGAATGGTTCAAAACATAGACAGTAAGAAGAGTCAGTCTTCTTGTACATAATACGGCATTGTGCCTTTTCTATCTAATTCCGATGCAATTTCTGTGTTTCATCGACATTAAGAATGTCAAACCCGAAGTAAAGCATCGGAATCTATAACTAGTGTCACAGGAACGGTTCAAAACATAGACACTAGAAAGAGTCAGTCTTCTTGTACTTATGTCGGCATTGCGCCTTTTCTTTTTGTTTCCGATGCAATTTCTGTGTTTCATCGTCAATAACAAGGTCCAAGGGATACAGTAAATCTGAAGTGAAGCATCGTAATGTATAGCTAGTGTCTCAGGAATGGTTCAAAACATAGACTGTAAGAAGAGTCAGTCTTCTTGTACTTAAGTCGGCCTTGTGCCTTATGTATTTAATTCCGATGCAATTTCTGTGTTTCATCGTCAATAGGAAGGTACAAGGGATACAGTACACTTATAGTGAAGCATCAGAATCTAAAACTGGTCTCACAGGAAATGTTCAAATCATAGTCAGTAAGAAGAGTTAGACTTCTTATACTTAAGTCGGCATTGTGCCTTTTTGTATTTAAGTCCGATGCAATTTCTAAGTTTCATCGTCAATAACAAGGCCCAAGGGATACAGTAAACCTGAAGGGAAGCATCGGAATCTATAACTAGTGTCATAGGAATGGTTCAAAACATAGACAGTAAGAAGAGTCAGTCTTCTTGTACTTAAGTCGGCATTGTGCCTTTTGCCTTTAATTCCGATGCAATTTCTGTGTTTCATCGTCGATAAGAAGGTCCAAGGGATACAGGAAACCTGAACTGAAGCATCGGAATCTGTAACTAGTGCCACAGGAATGGTTCAAAACATAGACAATAAGAAGAGTCAGTCTTCTTGTACTTAATACGGCATTGTGCCTTTTCTATCTAATTCCGATGCAATTTCTGTGTTTCATCGACATTAAGAATGTCAGAGGGATACAGTAAACCCGAAGTAAAGCATCGGAATCTATAACTAGTGTCACAGGAACGGTTCAAAACATAGACACTAGAAAGAGTCAGTCTTCTTGTACTTATGTCGGCATTGTGCCTTTTCTTTTTGTTTCCGATGCAATTTCTGTGTTTCATCGTCAATAAGAGTGTCCAAAGGACACAGTAACCCTGAGGTGAAGCTTCGGAATCTATAACTAGTGTCACAGGAATGGTTCAAAACATAGGCAGTGAGAAGAGTTAGTCTTCTTGTACTTAAGTCGTCACTGGGCTTTTTGTATTTAATTCCGATGCAATTTCTGTGTTTCATCGTCAATAAGAAGGTCGGTGGGATACAGTAAACCTAAAGTGAAGAATCGGAATCTATAACTAGTGTCACAGGAATGGTTTAAACATAGACAGTAGGAAGAGTCAGTCTTCTTGTACTTAAGTCCGCATTGTGCCTTTTGTATTTAATAGCGATGAAATTTCCGTGTTTCGTCGTCAATAAGAAGGTCCAAGGGATAAAGTAAACCTGAAGTGCAGCATCGGAATCTATAACTAGTGTCACAGGAATGGTTCAAAACATAGAGAGTAAGAAGAGTCAGTCTTCATGTACTTAAGTTGGCATTGTGCCTTTTGTATTAAATTCCGATCCTATTTCTGTTTCATCGTAGATAAGAAGGTCCAAGGGATACAGTAAACCTGAAGTGAAGCATCGGAATCTATAAGTAGTGTCACATGAATTGCTCAAAACGTAGACAGTAAGAAGAGTCATTCTTCTTGTACTTAAGTCGGCATTGTGCCTTTTTTATATAATTCAGATGCAAATTCTGTGTTTCATCGTCAATAAGAAGCTCCAAAGGATACGGTAAACCTGAAGTGTAGCCTCGTAATCTGTAACTAGTAACACAGGAATGGTTCAAAACATAGACAGTAGGAAGAGTCAGTCTTCTTGTACTTAAGTCGACATTGTGCCTTTTGTATTTAATTCCGATGCAATTTCTGTGTTTCATCGACAATAAGAGTGTCAGGGGATACAGTAAACCTGAAGTGCAGCATCGGAATCTATAACTAGTATCACAGGAATGGTTCAAAACATAGACAGTTGGAAGACTCACTCTTCTTGTACTTAAGTCGGCATTGTCCCTTTTGTATTTAATTCCGATGCAAATTCTGTGTTTCATCGTCAATAACAAGGCCCAAGGGATACAGTAAACCTGAAGTGAAGCATCGGAATCTATAACTAGTGACATAGGAATGGTTCAAAACATAGACAGTAAGAAGAGTCAGTCTTCTTGTACATAAGTCGGCATTGTGCCTTTTGCATTTAATTCCGATGCAATTTCTGTGTTTCATCGTCGATAAGAAGGTCCAAGTGATACAGGAAACCTGAACTGCAGCATCGGAATCTATAACTAGTGCCACAGGAATGGTTCAAAACATAGAGAATAAGAAGAGTCAGTCTTCTTGTACTTAAGTCGGCATTGTGCCATTTGTATTTAATTCCGATGCAATTACTGTGTTTATCGTCAATATGAAGGTCAGAGGGATACAGTAAATTTGAAGTGAAGCATCGGAATCTATAACTATTATTACAGGAATTTTTCAAAACATAGACTGTAAGAAGAGTCAGTCTTCTTGTACTTAATACGGCATTGTGACTTTTCTAGCTAATTCCGATGCAATTTCTATGTTTCATCGACAATAAGAATGTCAGAGGGATACAGTAAACCTGAAGTGAAGCATCGGAATCTGTAACTAGTGTCACAGGAACGGTTCAAAACATAGACACTAGGAAGAGTGAGTCTTCTTGTACTTATGTCGGCATTGTGCCTTTTCTTTTTTATTCCGTTGCATTTTCTGTGTTTCATCGTCAATTAGAAGGTCCAAAGGACACAGTAAACCTGAAGTGTAGCTTCGGAATCTATAACTAGTGTCACAGGTATGGTTCAAAACATATACAGTAAGAAGAGTCAGTCTTCTTGTACTTAAGTCGGCATTGTGCCTTTTGTATTTAATTCCGATGCAATTTCTGTGCTTCATCGTCAATAAGAGTGTCAGAGGGATACAGTAAACCTGAAGTGAAGCATCGGAATCTATAACTAGTATCACAGGAATGGTTCAAAACATAAACAGTAGGAAGATTCAGTCTTCTTGTACTTAAGTCGGCATTGTGCCTTTTCTATTTAATTCCGATGCAACTTCTGTGTTTCTTCGTCAATACGAAGGTACAAGGGATACAGCAAACCTGAAGTGAAGCATTGGAATCTATATCTAGTGTCACAGGAATGGTTGAAAACATAGGCACGGAAGAGTCAGTCTTCTTGTGCTTACGTCGGGAATGTGCATTTGTATTCAATTCCGATGCAATTTCTGTGTTTCGTCGTCAATATGATGGTCCAAGAGATACACTAAACTTGAAGTGAAGCTTCGGAATCTATAACTAGTGTCACAGAAAAGGTACAAAACATAGTCAGTATGAAGAGTCACTCTTCCTGTACTTAAGTCGGAATTGTGCCCTTTGTATTTCATTCCGATGCAATTTCCGTGTTTTATCGTCAATAGGAAGGTCAGAGGGATACAGTAAATGTGAAGTGAAGCATCGGAATCTATAACTAGAGTTTCAGGAATGGTTCAAAACATAGACAGTAGGAAGAGTCAGTCTTCTTGTACTTAAGTCGGCATTGTGCCTTTTCTACTTAATTCCGATGCAATTTCTGTGTTTCGTCGTCAATAAGAAGGTCCACGGGATACAGTAAACCTGAAGTCAAGCATCGGAATGTAAAACCGGTCTCACAGGAAAGGTTCAAAACATAGAGAGTAGGAAGAGCCAGCCATCTTGTATTTGAGTCGGCATTGGGCCTTTTGTATTTAATTCCGATCAAATTCTGTGTTTCATCGTCAATAATAAGGTCAGAGGGATACAGTAAACCTGAAGTGAAGCATCGGAATCTATAACTAGTGTCACAGGAATGGTTCACATCACAGACAGTAAGAAGAGTCAGTCTTCTTGTACTTAAGTCGGCATTGTGCCTTTTGTATTTAATTCCGATCCAATCTCTGCGTTTCATCGTCGATAAGAAGGTCCAAGGGATACAGTAAACCTGAAGTGAAGCATCGGAATCTATAACTAGTGTCACAGGAATGGTTCACATCATAGACAGTAAGAAGAGTCAGTCTTCTTGTGCTTAAGTCGGAATTGTGCCTTTTTATTTAATTCCGATGCAATTACTGTGTTTCATCGTCAATACGCAGGTCAGAGGGATACAGTAAATTTGAAGTGAAGCATCGGAATCTATAACTATTGTTACAGGAATTTTTCAAAACATATTCTGTAAGAAGAGTCAGTCGTCTTGTGCTTAATACGGCATTGTGCATTTTCTATTTATTTCCGATGCAATTTCTGTGTTTCATCGACAATAAGAATGTCAGAGGGATACAGTAAACCTGGAGTGAAGCATCGGATTCTATAACTAGTGTCACAGGAACGGTTCAAACATAGATCCTAGGAAGAGTCAGTCTTCTTGCACTTAAACCGGCATTGTACCTTTTCCATTTAATTCCGATGCAATTTCTGTGTTTCATCGTCAATAAGAGTGTCAGAGGGATACAGTAAACCTCAAGTGAAGCATCAGAAACTATAACTAGTATCACAGGAATGGTTCAAAACATAGACAGTTGGAAGAGTCAGTCTTCTTGTACTTAAGTCGGCATTGTGTCTATTCTATTTAATTCCGATGGAATTTCTGTGTTTCGTCGTCAATAAGAATGTCCAAGGGATACAGTAAACCTGAAGTGAAGCATCGGAATCTATACCTAGTGTCACAGGAATGGTTGAAAACATAGACCCGGAAGAGTCAGTCTTCTTGTAGTTAAGTCGGCATTGGGCCTTTTGTATTTAATTCCGATGCAATTTCTTTGTTTCGTTGTCAATAAGAAGGTCCAAGGGATGCAGTAAACCTGAAGTGAAGCATCGGAATCTAAAACCGGTCTCACAGGAAAGGTTCAAGACATAGAGAGTAAGAAGAGCCAGCCATCTTGTAATAGAGTCCGCATTGTGCCTTTTGTATTTAATTCCGATGCAATTTCTGTGTTTCATCGTCAATAAGATGGTCAGAGGGATACAGTAAACCTGAAGTGAAGCATCGGAATCTATAACTAGTGTCACAGGAATGGTTCAAAACATAGACAGTAAGGTAAGTCAGTCTTCTTGTACTTAAGTCGGCATTGCGCATTTTGTATTTAATTCCGATGCTATTTCTGTGTTTCATCGTCGATAAGAAGTTCCAAGGGATACAGTAAACCTGAAGTGAAGCATTGGAATCTATATCTAGTGTCACAGGAATGGTTGAAAACAAAGACACGGAAGAGTCAGTCTTCTTGTGCTTAAGTTGGGATTGTGCATTTGTATTTAATTCCGATGCAATTTCTGTGTTTCGTCGTCATTATGAAGGTCCAAGGGATACAGTAAACCTTCAGTGAAGCATCGGAATCTATAACTAGTGTCACAGAAAAGGTTCAAAACATAGACAGTAAGAAGAGTCACTCTTCTTGTACTTAAGTCAGCATTGTGCCCTTTGTATTCAATTCCAATGCAATTTCTGTGTTTCATCGTCAATAAGAAGGTCAGAGGGATACAGTAAACGTGAAGTGAAGCATCGGAATCTATAACTAGAGACTCAGGAATGGTTCAAAACATAGACAGTAGGAAGAGTCAGTCTTCTTCTACTTAACTCGGCATTATGCCTTTGCTATTTAATTCCGATGCAATTTCTGTGTTTCGGCGACAAATAAGAAGGTCAGAGGGATACAGTAAACCTGAAGTGAAGCATCGGAATCTATAACTAGTGTCACAGGAATGAATCAAAACATACACAGCAAGAAGAGTCATTCTTCTTGTACTTAAGTCGGCATTTTGCCTTTTGTATTTAATTCCAATGCGATTTCTGTGTTTCATCGTCAATAACAAGGTCCAAGGGATACAGTAAACCTGAAGTGAAGCATCGGAATCTATAACTAGTGTCGCAGGAATGGTTCAAAACATAGAGCGTAAGAAGAGTCAGTCTTCTTGTGCTTATGTCGGCCTTGTGCCTTTTGTATTTAATTCCGATGCAATTTCTGTGTTTCATCGTCAATAAGAAGGTCCAAGGGATACAGTAATCATATAGTGAAGCATCTGAATCTAAAACTGGTCTCACAGGAAATGTTCAAATCATAGTCAGTAAGAAGAGTCAGTCTTCTTATACTTAAGTCGATATTGTGCCTTTTCTACTTAATTCCGATGCAATTTCTGTGTTTCGTCGTCAATAAGAAGGTCCACGGGATACAGTAAACCTGAAGTGAAGCATCGGAATCTAAAACCGGTCTCACAGAAAGGTTCAAAACATAGAGAGTAAGTAGAGCCAGTCATCCCTTACTTAAGTTGGCATTGTGCCTTTTCTATTTAATTCCGATGCAACTTCTTTGTTTCATCGTCAATAAGAAGGTCCAAATGATACAGTAAACCTGAAGTGAAGCATCGGAATCTATAACTAGTGTCACAGGAATTTTTCAAATCATAGACAGTTGGATGGGTCAGTCTTCTTGTACTTAAGTCGGCATTGTGCCTTTTCTATTTAATTCCGATGCAATTTCTGTGTTTAGTCGTCATTAAGAAGGTCCAAGGGATACAGTAAACCTGAAGTGAAGCATCGGAATCTAAAACCGGTCTCACAGTAAAGGTTCAAAACATAGAGAGTAAGAAGAGCCTGTCATCTTGTATTTGAGTCGGAATTGTGCCTTTTTTATTTAATTCCGATGCAATTTCTGTGTTTCATCGTCAATAAGAAGGTAAGAGGGATACAGTAAATTTGAAGTGAAGCATCGGAGTCTATAACTATTGTTACAGGAATTTTTCAAAGCATAGGCTGTAAGAAGAGTCAGTCGTCTTGTGCTTAATACAGCATTGTGCATTTTCTATTTATTTCCGATGCAATTTCTGTGTTTCATCGACAATAAGAATGTCAGAGGGATACAGTAAACCTGGAGTGAAGCATCGGAATCTATAACTAGTGTCACAGGAACGGTTCAAACATAGACACTAGGAAGAGTCAGTCTTCTTGCACTTAAGTCGGCATTGTACCTTTTCCATTTAATTCCGATGCAATTTCTGTGTTTCATCGTCAATAAGAGTGTCAGAGGGATACAGTAAACCTGAAGTGAAGCATCAGAATCTATAACTAGTATGACAGGAATGGTTTAAATCATAGACTGTTGGAAGAGTCAGTCTTCTTGTACTTAAGTCGGCATTGTGTCTATTCTATTTAATTCCGATGGAATTTCTGTGTTTCGTCGTCAATAAGAATGTCCAAGGGATACAGATAACCTGAAGTGAAGCATCGGAATCTATACCTAGAGTCACAGGAATGGTTGAAAACATAGACTCGGAAGAGTCAGTCTTCTTGTAGTTAAGTCGGCATTGGGCCTTTTGTATTTAATTCCGATGCAATTTCTGTGTTTCGTTGTCAATAAGAAGGTCCAAGGGATGCAGTAAACCTGAAGTGAAGCATCGGAATCTAAAACCGGTCTCACAGGAAAGGTTCAAATCATAGAGAGTAAGAAGAGCCAGCCATCTTGTAATTGTGTCGGCATTGTGCCTTTTGTATTTAATTCCGATGCAATTTCTGTGTTTCGTCGTCCATAAGAAGGTCCAAGGGATACAGTAAACCAGAAGTGAAGCATCGGAATCTATAACTAGTGTCACATTAGTGTTTCAAAACACACACAGCAAGAAGAATCAATCTTCTTGTACTTAAGTCGGCCTTGTGCCTTTTGTATTTAATTCCGATGCAATTTCTGTGTTTCATCGTCAATAAGAGAGTCCAAGGGATACAGTAAACATATAGTGAAGCATCGGAATCTAAAACTGGTCTCACTGGAAATGTTCAAATCATAGTCAGTAAGAAGAGTCAGTCTTCTTATACTTAAGTCGGCATTGTGCCGTTTCTACTTAATTCCGATGCAATTTCTGTGTGTCGTCGTCAATAAGAAGGTCCACGGGATACCGTAAACCTGAAGTGAAGCATCGGAATCTAAAACCGGTCTCACAGGAAAGGTTCAAAACATAGGGAGTAAGAAGAGCCAGTCATCTTATATTTGAGTCGGCATTGTGCCTTTTGTATTTAATTCCGATGCAATTTCTGTGTTTCATCGTCAATAAGAAGGTCAGAGGGATACAATAAACCTAAAGTGAAGCATCGGAATTTATAACTAGTGTCACAAGAATGGTTCAAAACATAGACAATAGGAAGAGTCAGTCGTCTTGTACTTAAGTCGGGATTGTGCCTTTTGTATTTAATTCCAAAGCAATTTCTGTGTTTCATCGTCAATAAGAAGGTCCAAGGGATAGAGTAAACCTGAAGTGAAGCATCGGAATCTATAACTAGTGTCACAGGAATGGTTCACATCATAGACAGTAAGAAGAGTCAGTCTTCTTGTACTTAAGTCGGAATTGTGCCTCTTGTATTTAATTCCGATGCAATTACTGTGTTTCATCGTCAATACGCAGGTCAGAGGGATACAGTAAATTTGAAGTGAAGCATCGGAATCTATAACTATTGTTACAGGAATTTTTCAAAACATAGGCTGTAAGAAGAGTCAGTCGTCTTGTGCTTAATACGGCTTGTGCATTTTCTATTTATTTCCGATGCAATTTCTGTGTTTCATCGACAATAAGAATGTCAGAGGGATACAGTAAACCTGGAGTGAAGCATCGGAATCTATAACTAGTGTCACAGGAACGGTTCAAACATAGACCCTAGGAAGAGTCAGATTCTTGCACTTAAACCGGCATTGTACCTTTTCCATTTAATTCCGATGCAATTTCTGTGTTTCATCGTCAATAAGAGTGTCAGAGGGATACAGTAAACCTGAAGTGAAGCATCAGATTCTATAACTAGTATCACAGGAATGGTTCAAAACATAGACAGTTGGAAGGGTCAGTCTTCTTGTACTTAAGTCGGCATTGTGCATTTTGTATTTCATTCCGATGCAATTTCTGTGTTTCATCGTCGATAAGAAGGTCCAAGGGATACAGTAAACCTGAAGTGAAGCATCGGAATCTATAACAAGTGTCACAGGAATTGCTCAAAACATAGACAGTAAGAAGAGTCGGTCTTCTTGTATTTAAGTCGGCATTGTGCCTTTTGTATTTAATTCCGATGCAAATTCTGTGTTTTATCGTCAATACGAAGGTCCAAAGGATACAGTAAACCTGAAGTGATGCTTCGGAATCTATGAGTTGTGTCACAGGAATGGTTCAAAACATAGACAGTACGAAGAGTCGGCCTTCTTGTACTTTAGTCGGCATTGTGCCGTTTGTATTTAATACCGATGCAATTTCTGTGTTTCATCGTCAATAAGAGTGTCAGAGGGATACAGTAAACCTGAAGTGAAGCATCGGAATCTATAAGTAGTATCCCAGGAATGGTACAAAACATAGACAGTTGGAAGAGTCAGTCTTCTTGTACTTATGTCGGCATTGTGCCTTTTCTATTTAATTCCGATGCAATTTCTGTGTTTCGTCGTCCATAAGAAGGGCCAAGGGATACATTAAACCAGAAGTGAAGCATCGGAGTCTATAACTAGTGTCACAGGAGTGGTTCAAAACACACACAGCAAGAAGAATCAATCTTCTTGTACTTAAGTCGGCCTTGTGCCTTTTGTATTTAATTCCGATGCAATTTCTGTGTTTCATCGTCAATAAGAAGGTCCAACAGATACAGTAAACCTGAAGTGAAGCATCGGAAACTATAACTAGTATGACCGGAATGGTTCAAAACATAGACAGTAGGAAGAGTCAGTCTTCTTGTACTTTAGTCGGCATTGTGCCTTATGTATTTAATTCCAAAGCAATTTCTGTGTTTCATCGTCAATAAGAAGGTCCAAGGGAAACAGTAAACCTGAAGTAAAGCATCGGAATCTGTAACTAGTGTCACAGGAATGGTTCAAAACATAGACAGTAAGAAGAGTCAGTCTTCTTAACTTATGTCGGCAGTGTGCCTTTTGTATTTAATCCCGATGCAATTTCTGTGTTTCATCGTCAATAAGAAGGTCCAAGGGATACAGTACACCTGAAGTGAAGCATCGGAATCTATAACTAGTGTCACAGGAATGGTTCAAAACATAGACAATAAGAAGAGTCACTCTTCTTGTACTTAAGTCGGCATTGTGCCTTTTCTTTTTAATTCCGATGCAATTTCTGTGTTTCATCGTCAATAAGAAGGTCAGAGAGATACAGTAAAACTGAAGTGAAGTATCGGAATCTATAACTAGTGTCACAGGAATGGTTCAAAACATAGACAATTGGAAGAGTCAGTCTTCTTGTACTTAAGTCGGCATTGTGAATTTTGTATTTAATTCCGATGCAATTTCTGTGTTTCATCGTCAATATTAAGGTCATAGGGATACAGTAAACCTGAAGTTAAGCATCGGAATCTATAACTAGTGTCACGGGAATGGTTCAAAACATAGAGAGTCGGAAGAGTCAGTCTTCTTATACTTAAGTCGGCACTGTGCCTTTTTTATTTCATTCCGAAGAAATTTCTGTGTTTCATCTTCAGTAAGAAGGTCAGAGGGATACAGTGAACCTGAAGTGAAGCATCGGAATCTATAAGTAGTGTCACAGGAATGGTTCAAAACACAGTCAGTAAGAAGAGTCACTCTTCTTGTACTGAAGTCGGCATTGTGCCTTTTTATTAAATCCCGATGCAATTTCCATGTTTCATCGTCAATAAGAAGGTTCAAGGGATACAGTAAACCTGAGATGAGGCATCGGAATGTATTACTAGGGTCACAGGAAAGGTTCAAAACACAGACAGTTGGAAGAGTCAGTCTTCTTGTATTTGAGTCGGCATTGTGCCTTTTGTATTTATTTCCGATGCAATTTCTGTGTTTCATCGTCAATAAGAAGGTCAGAGGGATACAGTAAACCTGAAGTGAAGCATCGGAATCTATAACTAGTGTCAGAAGAATGGTTCAAAACATAGACAGTAGGAAGAGTCAGTCTTCTAGTACTTATGTCGGCATTGTGCCCTTTCTATTTATTTCCGATGCAATTTCTGTGTTTCTTCGTCAATAAGAGGGTCAGAGGGATACCGTAAACCTGAAGTGAAGCATCAGAATGTATAACTAGTGTCACAAGAATGGTTCAAAACATAGACAGTAGGAAGAGTCAGTCTTCTTGTACTCAAGTCGTCATTGTGCCTTATGTATTTAATTCCAAAGCAATTTCTGTGTTTCATCGTCAATAAAAAAGTCCAAGGGAAACAGTAAACCTGAAGTAAAGCATCGGAATCTATAACTAGTGTCACAGGAATGGTTCAAAACATAGTTAGTAAGAAGAGTCAGTCCTTTTGTACTTAAGTCGGCATTGTGCCTATTCTATTTAATTCCGATGCAATTTCTGTGTTTCATCGTCAATAAGAAGGTCAGAGGGATACAGTAAACCTGAAGTGAAGCATCGGAATCTCTAACTAGTATCACAGGGATGGTTCAAAACATAGACAGTAGGAAGAGTCAGTCTTCTTGTACTTAAGTCGTCATTGTGCCTTTTGTATTTAATCCCGATGCAATTTCTGTGTTTCATCGTCAATAAGAAGGTCCAAGGAATACAGTACACCTGAAGTGAAGCATCGGAATCTGTAACTAGTGTCACAGGAATGGTTCAAATCATAGAGAGTAAGAAGTGTCAGTCTTCTTGTACTTAAGTCGGCAATGTGCCTTTTCTATTTAGTTCCGATGCAATTTCTGTGTTACGTCATCAATAAGAAGGTCAGAGGGATACAGTAAACCTGAAGTGAAGCATCGGAATCCATAACTAGTGTCACAGGAATGGTCAAAACATACACAGCAAGAAGAGTCAGTCTTCTTGTACTTAAGTCGGCATTGTGCCTTTTGTATTTAATTCCGATGCAATTTCTGTGTTTCATCGTCAATAAGAAGGTCAGAGGGATACAGTAAACCTGAAGTGAAGCATCGGAATATATAACTAGAGTCACGGGAATGGTTCAAAACATAGAGAGTCGGAAGAGTCAGTCTTCTTATACTTAAGTCGGCACTGTGCCTTTTTTATTTCATTCCGAAGAAATTTCTGTGTTTCATTTTCAGTAAGAAGGTCAGAGGGATAGAGTGAACCTGAAGTGAAGCATCGGAATCTATAAGTAGTGTCACAGGAATGGTTCAAAACATAGTCAGTAAGAAGAGTCACCCTTCTTGTACTGAAGTCGGCATCGTGCCTTTTTATTAAATCCCGATGCAATTTCCATGTTTCATCGTCAATAAGAAGGTTCAAGGGATACAGTAAACCTGAGGTGAGGCATCGGAATGTATTACTAGGGTCACAGGAAAGGTTCAAAACACAGACAGTTGGAAGAGTCAGTCTTCTTGTATTTGAGTCGGCATTGTGCCTTTTGTATTTATTTCCGATGCAATTTCTGTGTTTCATCGTCAATAAGAAGGTCAGAGGGATACAGTAAACCTGAAGTGAAGCATCGGAATCTATAACTAGTGTCAGATGAATGGTTCAAAACATAGACAGTAGGAAGAGTCAGTCTTCTAGTACTTAAGTCGGCATTGTGCCCTTTCTATTTATTTTAGATGCAATTTCTGTGTTTCATCGTCAATAAGAAGGTCAGGGGGATACAGTAAACCTGAAGTAAAGCATCGGAATCTATAACTAGTGTCACAGGAATGGTTCAAAACATAGTTAGTAAGAAGAGTCAGTCCTTTTGTACTTAAGTCGGCATTGTGCCTATGCTATTTAATTCCGATGCAATTTCTGTGTTTCATCGTCAATAAGAAGGTCTAAGGGATACAGTAAACCTGAAGTGATGCATCGGAATCTATAACTAGTGTCACAGGAGCGGTTCAAAACATAGTTAGTAAGAAGAGTCAGTCTTCTTGTACTTAAGTCGGCAGTGTGCCTATTCTATTTAATTCCGATGCAATTTCTGTGTTTCATCGTCAATATGAAGGTCAGAAAGATACAGTAAACTTGAGGTGAAGCATCGGAATCTCTAACTAGTTTCACAGGAGTGGTTCAAAACATAGACAGTAGGAAGAGTCAGTCTTCTTGTACTTAAGTCGTCATTGTGCCTTTTGTATTTAATCCCGATGCAATTTCTGTGTTTCTTCGTTAATAAGAAGGTCCAAGGAATACAGTACACCTGAAGTGAAGCATCGGAATCTGTAACTAGTGTCACAGGAATGGTTCAAATCATAGACAGTAAGAAGTGTCAGTCTTCTTGTACTTAAGTCGGCAATGTGCCTTTTCTATTTAGTTCCGATGCAATTTCTGTGTTTCATCGTCAATAAGAAGGTCAGAGGGATACAGTAAACCTGAAGTGAAGCATCGGAATCTGTAACTAGTGTCACAGGGATGGTTCAAAACATAGACAGTAGGAAGAGTCAGTCTTCTTGTACTTAAGTCGGCATTGTGCATTTTGTATTTAATTCAGATGCAATTTCTGTGTTTCATCATCAATAAGAATGTCAGAGGGATACAGTAAACCTGAAGTGAAGCATCGGAATCTATAACTAGTGTCACAGGAGCTGTTTAAAACATAGTTAGTAAGAAGAGTCAGTCTTCTTGTACTTAAGTCAGCATTGTCCCTATTCTATTTAATTCCGATGCAATTTCTGTGTTTCGTCGTCAATAAGAAGGTCCAAGGGATACCGTAAACCTGAAGTGAAGCATCAGAATGTATAACTAGTGTCACAAGAATGGTTCAAAACATAGACAGTAGGAAGAGACAGTCTTCTTGTACTCAAGTCGTCATTGTGCCTTATGTATTTAATTCCAAAGCAATTTCTGTGTTTCATCGTCAATAAAAAGGTCCAAGGGAAACAGTAAACCTGAAGTAAAGCATCGGAATCTCTAATTAGTATCACAGGGATGGTGCAATATATAGACAGTAGGAAGAGTCAGTCTTCTTGTACTTAAGTCGTCATTGTGCCTTTTGTATGTAATCCCGATGCAATTTCTGTGTTTCATCGTCAATAAGAAGGTCCAAGGAATACGGTACACCTGAAGTGAAGCATCGGAATCTGTAACTAGTGTCACAGGAATGGTTCAAATCATACACAGTAAGAAGTGTCAGTCTTCTTGTACTTAAGTCGGCAATGTGCCTTTTATATTTAGTTCCGATGCAATTTCTGTGTTTCGTCATCAATAAGAAGGTCAGAGATATACAGTAAACCTGAAG
Organism: Schistocerca americana; assembly: GCF_021461395.2. Lineage (NCBI taxonomy): Eukaryota > Metazoa > Arthropoda > Insecta > Orthoptera > Acrididae > Schistocerca > Schistocerca americana. The sequence goes on along the minus strand of NC_060121.1, from coordinate 12,597,685 downwards.
TGAAGCATCGGAATCCATAACTAGTGTCACAGGAATGGATCAAAACATACACAGCAAGAAGAGTCAGTCTTCTTGTACTTAAGTCGGCATTGTGCCTTTTGTATTTAATTCCGATTCAATTTCTGTGTTTCATCGTCAATAAGAAGGTCTAAGGGATTCAGTAAACCTGAAGTGATGCATCGGAATCTATAACTAGGGTCTCAGGAATAGTTCAGAGCATAGACAGTTGGAAGAGTCAGTCTTCTTGTACTTAAGTCGGCATTGTGCCTTTTGTATTTAATTCCGATGCAATTTCAGTGCTTCATCGTCAATAAGAAGGTCCAAGGGATACAGTAAACTCATAGTGAAGCATCGCAATCTTAAACTGGTATCACAGGAAGTGTTCAAATCATTGTCAGTAAGAAGAGCCAGTCTTCTTCTACTTAAGTCGCCATTGTGACTTTTCTAATTAATTCTGATGCAGTATCAGTGTATCATCGTCAATAAGAAGGTCCAAGGGATACAGTAATCATATAGTGAAGCATCGGAATCTAAAACTGGTCTCACAGGAAATGTTCACAACATAGTCAGTAAGATGAGTCAGTCTTCTTGTACTTAAGTCGGCATTGTGCATTTTGTATTTAATTCAGATGCAATTTCTGTGTTTCATCATCAATAAGAATGTCAGAGGGATACAGTAAACCTGAAGTGAAGCATCGGAATCTATAACTAGTGTCACAGGTGCGGTTTAAAACATAGTTAGTAAGAAGAGTCAGTCTTCTTGTACTTAAGTCGGCATTGTGCCTATTCTGTTTAATCCCGATGCAATTTCTGTGTTTCATCGTCAATAAGAAGGTCCAAGGGATACTGTAAACCTGAAGTGAAGCATCAGAATGTATAACTAGTGTCACAGGAATGGTTCAAAACATAGACAGTAGGAAGAGTCAGTCTTCTTGTACTTAAGTCGGCATTGTGCCTTATGTATTTAATTCCAAAGCGATTTCTGTGTTTCATCGTCAATAAGAAAGTCCAAGGGAAACAGTAAACCTGAAGTAAAGCATCGGAATGTATAACTAGTGTCACAGGAATGGTTCAAATCATAGTTAGTAAGAAGAGTCAGTCTTGTTGTACTTAAGTCGGCATTGTGCCTATTCTATTTAATTCCGATGCAATTTCTGTGTTTCATCGTCAATAAGAAGGGCCAAGGGATATAGTAAACCTGAAGTGAAGTATCGGAATCTATAACTAGTGTCACAGGAATGGTTCAAAACATAGACAGTAAGAAGAGTCAGTCTTCTTGTACTTATGTCGGCATTGTGCCTTTTGTATTTATTTCCAATGCAATTTGTGGGTTTCATCATCAATAAGAAGGTCCAAGGGATACAGTAAACCTGAAGTGATGCATCGGAATCTATAACTAGGGTCACAGGAATGGTTCAAAACGTAGACCGTAGGAAGAGTCAGTCTTCTTGTACTTAAGTCGGCATTGTGCCTTATGTATTTAATTCAAATGCAATTTCTGTGTTTCATCGTAAATATGAAGGTCAGAGGGATACAGTAAACCTGAAGTGAAGCATCGGAATCTATAACTAGTGTCACAGGAGCGGTTCTAAACATAGACAGTAGGTAGAGTCAGTCTTCTTGTACTTAAGTCGGCATTGTGCTTTTGTATTTACTTGCGATGCAATTTCTGTGTTTCATCGTCAAAAAGAAGGTCCAAGGGATACAATAAACTTATAGTGAAGCATCGTAATCTAAAACTGGTCTCACAGGAAATGTTCACAACATAGTCAGAAAGAAGAGGCAGTCTTATTGTACTTAAGTGGGCATTGTGCCTTTTGTATTTAATTCCGATGCAATTTCTGTGTTTCATCGTCAATAAGAAGGTCAGAGGGATACAGTAAACACATAGTGAAGCATCGGAATCTAAGACTGGTCTCACAGGAAATGATGAAATCATAGTAAGTAAGAGGAGTCAGTCTTCTTTTACTTAAGTCGGCATTGTGCCTTTTCTATGTAATTTTGAAGCAATTTCTGTGTTTCATCGTCGATAAGAAGGTCAAAGGGATACAGTAAACCTGAAGTGAGGCATCGGAATCTATAACTAGTATCACAGGAATTGTTCAAAACATAGACAGTTAGAAGAGTCAGTCTTCTTGTACTTAATTCGGCATTGTGCCTTTTGTATTTGATTCCGATGCAATTTCTGTGTTTCATCGTCAATAAGAAGGTCCAAGTGATACAGTAAACCTGAAGTGAAGCATCGGAAACTATAACTAGTGTCACCGGAATGGTTCAAAACATAGACAGTAAGAAGTGTCAGTCTTCTTGTACTTAAGTCGGCATTGTGCCTTTTCTATTTGATTTCGATGCAATTTCTGTGTTTCATCGTCAATACGAAGGTCCAAGGGATACAGTAAACACATAGTGAAGCATCGGAATCTAAGACTGGTCTCACAGGAAATGATCAAATCATAGTAAGTAAGAGGAGTCAGTCTTCTTTTACTTAAGTCGGCATTGTGCCTTTTCTATGTAATTTTGATGCAATTTCTGTGTTTCGTCGTCAATAAGAAGGTCCAAGGGATACAGTGAACCAGAAGTGAAGCACCGGAATCTAAAACCGGTCTTTCAGGAAAGGGCAAAACATAAAGAGTAAGAAGAGCCAGTCATCTTGTATTTGAGTCGGCATTGTGCCTTTTGTATTTAATTCCGATGCAGTTTCTGTGTTTCATCGTCAATAAGAAGGTCAGAGGGGATCTGTAAACCTGAAGTGAAGCATCGGAATCTATAACTAGTGTCACAGGAATGCGTAAAACATAGACAGTAGGAAGAGTCTGTGTTCTTGTACTTAAGCCGGCATTGTTCCTTTTCTATTTAATTCCGATGCAATGTATGTGTTTCATCGTCAATAAGAAGGTCCAAGGGATACAGTGAACATATAGTGAAGCATCGGAATCTAAAACTGGTCTCACAGGAAATGTTCACAACATAGTCAGTAAGAAGAGTCAGTCTTCTTGTACTTAAGTCGGCATTGTGCATTTTGTATTTAATTCCGATGCAATTTCTGTGTTTCATCATCAATGAGAAGGTCAGAGGGATACAGTAAACCTGAAGTGAAGCTACGGAATCTATAACTAGTGTCACAGGAATGGTTCAAAACATAGACAGTAGGAAGAGTCAGTCTTCTTGTACTTAAGTCGGCATTGTGCCTTTTCTATTTAATTCCGATGCAATTTCTGTGTTTCGTCGTCAATAAGAAGGTCAAAAGGATATAGTAAACCTAAAATGAAGCATCGGAATCTATAACTAGTGTCACAGGAATGGTTCAAAACATAGACAGTAAGAAGAGTCAGTCTTCTTGTACTTATGTCATCATTGTGCCTCTTGTATTTTATTCCGATGCAATTTCTGTGTTTCATCGTCGATAAGAAGGTCCAAGGGATACAGTAAACCTGAAGTGAAGCATCGGAATCCATAACTAGTATCACAGGAATTGTTCAAAACATAGACAGTAAGAAGAGTCAGTCTTCTTGTACTTAAGTCGGCATTGTGCCTTTTTTATTTAATTCCGATGCAATTTCTGTGTTTTATCGTCAATAAGAAGGTCCAAGTGATACAGTAAACCTGAAGTGAAGCATCGGAAACTATAACTAGTGTCACCGGAATGGTTCAAACGTAGACAGTAAGAAGTGTCAGTCTTCTTGTACTTAAGTCGGCATTGTGCCTTTTGTATTTAATTCCGATGCAATTTCTGTGTTTCATCGTAAATAAAAAGGTCAGAGGGATACAGGAAACCTGAAGTGAAGCATCGGAATCTATAACTAGTGTCACAGGAATGGTTCAAAACAGAGACAGTTGGAAGAGTCAGTCTTTTTGTACTTAAGTCGGCATTGTGCCCTTTCTATTTAATTCCGATGCAAATTCTGTGTTTCGTCGTCAATAAGAAGATCCAAGGGATACAATAAACCTGAAGTGAAGCATCGGAATCTATAACTAGTGTCACAGTAATGGTTCAAAACATAGACAGTAAGAAGAGTCAGTCTTCTTGTACTTAAGTCGGCATTGTGCTTTTTCTATTTGATTTCGATGCAATTTCTGTGTTTCATCGTGAATAAGAGGGTCAGAGGGATACAGTAAACCTGAAGTGAAGCATCGGAATCTATAACTAGTGTCACAGGAATCGTTCAAAACATAGATAATAGGAAGGGTCAGTCTTCTTGTACGTAAGTCGGCATTGTGCCTTTTGTATTTAATTCCGATGCAATTTCTGTGTTTCATCGTCAATAAGGTCAGAAAGATACAGTAAACCTGAAGTGAAGCATCGGAATCTATAACTAGTGTCACAGGAATGTGAACCATAGAGATTAGAAAGAGTCAGTCTTCTTATACTTAAATCGGCACTGTGCCTTTTGTATTTAATTCCGATGCTATTTATGTGTTTCATCGTCAATACGATGGTCATAGGGATACACTAAACCTTAAGTGAAGCATCGGGATGTATAACTAGTGTCACAGGAATGGTTCAAAACATATTCAGTAGGAAGAGTCAGTCTTCTTGTACTTAAGTCGGCATTGTGCCTTTTCTATTTAATTCCGATGCAATTTCTGTGTTTCGTCGCCAATAAGACGGTCAAAAGGATACAGTAAACCTAAAATGAAGCATCGGAATCTATAACTAGTGTCACAGGAATGGTTCAAAACATAGACAGTAAGAAGAGTCAGTCTTCCTGTACTTAAGTCAGCATTGAGTTTTTTGTATTTAATTCCGATGCTATTTCTGTGTTTCATCGTCAATAAGAAGGTCCAAGTGATACAGGAAACCTGAAGTGAAGCATCTGAAACTATAACTAGTGTCACCGGAATGGTTCAAAACATAGACAGTAAGAAGTGTCAGTCTTCTTGTACTTATCTTCTTGTACTTATGTCGGCGTTGTGCTTTTTGTATTTAATTCCGATGCAATTTCTGTGTTTCATCGTCAACAAGAGGGTCAGAGGGACACAGTAAACCTGAAGTGAAGCATCGGAATCTATAACTAGTGTCACAGGAATCGTTCAAAACATAGACAATAGGAAGGGTCAGTCTTCTTGTACTTAAGTCGGCATTGTGCCTTTCCTATTTTATTCCGATGCAATTTCTGTGTTTCGTCGTCAATAAGAAGGTCAAAGGGATGCAGTAAACCTGAAGTGAAGCATCGGAATCTATAACTAGTGTCACAGGAATGGTTCAAAAAATAGACAGTAAGATGAGTCAGTCTTCTTGTACGTAAGTCGGCATTGTGCCTTTTGTATTTAATTCCGATGCATTTTCTGTGTTTCATCGTCAATAAGGTCAGAGGGATACAGTAAACCTGAAGTGAAGCATCGGAATCTATAACTAGTGTCACAGGAATGGTTCAAATCATAGAGATTAGAAAGAGTAAGTCTTCTTATACTTAAATCGGCACTGTGCCTTTTGTATTTAATTCCGATGCAATTTCTGTGTTTCATCGTCAATAAAAAGGTCATAGGGATACAGAAAACCTTAAGTGAAGCATCGGATTGTATAACTAGTGTCACAGGAATGTTTCAAAACATAGATAGTAGGAAGAGTCAGTCTTCTTGTGCTTGAGTCGGCATTATGTATTTTGTATTTATTTCCGATTCCATTTCTGTGTTTCATCGTCAGTAAGAAGGTCAGAGGGATACAGTAAACCTGAAGTGAAGCATCGGAATCTATAACTAGTGTAACAGGAATGGTTCAAAACATAGACAGTAGGAAGAGTCATTCTTCTTGTACTTAAGTCGGAATAGTGCCTTTTCTATTTAATTCCGATGCAATTTCTGTGTTTCATCATCAAGAAGAAGGTCAGAGCGATACTGAAAACCTGAAGTGAAGCATCAGACTGTATAACTAGTGTCACAGAAATGTTTCAAACATAGACAGTAGGAAGAGTCAGTCTTCTTGTACATGTGTCGGCATTGTGCCATTTGTATTCAATTCCGATGCAATTTCTGAGTTTCATCGTCAATAAATAGGTCAGAGGGATGCAGTAAACCCAAAGTGAAGCATCGGAATCTATAGCTAGTGTCACAGGAATGGTTCAAAACACAGACAGTGGGGAGAGTCAGTATTCTTGTTCTTAAGTCGGCATTGTGCCTTTTGTATTTGATTCCGATGCAATTTCTGTGTTTTATCGTCAATAAGAAGGTCCAAGTGATACAGTAAACCTGAAGTGAAGCATCGGAAACTATAACTAGTGTCACCGGAATGGTTCAAAACATAGACAGTAAGAAGTGTCAGTCTTCTTGTACTTAAGTCGGCATTGTGCGTTTTCTATTTAATTCCGATGCAATTTCTGTGTTTCATCGTAAGTAAGAAGGTCAGAGGGATACAGAAAACCTGAAGTGAAGCATCGGAATCTATAACTAGTGTCACAGGAATGGTTCTAAACTTAGACAGTAAGTAGAGTCAGTCTTCTTGTACTTAAGTCGGCATTGTGCTTTTGTATTTAATTGCGATGCAATTTCTGTGATTCATCGTCAATAAGAAGGTCCAAGGGATACAATAAACATATAGTGAAGCATCGGAATCTAAAACTGGTCTCACAGGAAATGTTCACAACATAGTCAGAAAGAAGAGACAGTCTTCTTGTACTTAAGTCGGCATTGTGCCTTTTGTATTTAATTCCGATGCAATTTCCGTGTTTCATCGTCAATAAGAAGGTCAGAGGGATACAGTAAACCTGAAGTCAAGCATCGGAATGTATAACTAGTGTCACAGGATGGTTCAAAACATAGACAGTAGGAAGAGTCAGTCTTCTTGTACTTGAGTCGGCAATGTGCATTTTGTATTTAATTCCGATGCAATTTCTGTTTTTCATCGTCAATAAGAAGGTCCAAGTGATACAGTAAACCTGAAGTGAAGCATCGGAAACTATAACTAGTGTCACCGGAATGGTTCAAAACATAGACAGTAAGAAGAGTCAGTCTTCTTGTACTTTAGTCGGCATTGTGCCTTTTCTATTTAATTCCGATGCAATTTCTGTGTTTCATCGTGAATAAGAATGTCAGAGGGATACAGTAAACCTGAAGTGAAGCATCGGAATCTATAACTAGTGTCACAGGACTGGTTTTAATCATAGACAGTAAGAAGAGTCAGTCTACTTCTACTAAAGTCGGCATTGTGCCCTTTGTATTTAATTCCGATGCAATTTCTGTGTTTCATCGTCAATAAGAAGGTCCAAGGGATACAATAAACATATAGTGAAGCATCGGAATGTAAAACTGCTCTCACAGGAAATGTTCACAACATAGTCAGATAGAAGAAGCAGTCTTCTTGTACTTAAGTGGGCATTGTGCCTTTTGTATTTAATTCCGATGCAATTTCTGTGTTTCATCGTCAATAAGAAGGTCAGAGGGATACAGTAAACCTGAAGTGAAGCATCGGAATCTAAAACTTGTGTCACAGGAATGGTTCAAAACAGAGACAGTAGGAAGAGTCAGTCTTTTTGTACTTAAGTCGGCGTTGTGCCTTTTCTATTTAATTCCGATGCAAATTCTGTGTTTCGTCGTCAATAAGAAGATCCAAGAGATACAATAAACCTGAAGTGAAGCATCGGAATCTATAACTAGTGTCACAGTAATGGTTCAAAACATAGACAGTAAGAAGAGTCAGTCGTCTTGTACTTAAGTCTGCATTGTGCTTTTTCTATTTGATTTCGATGCAATTTCTGTGTTTCATCGTCAATAAGAGGGTCAGACGGATACAGTAAACCTGAAGTGAAGCATCGGAATCTATAACTAGTGTCACAGGAATCGTTCAAAACATAGACAATAGGAAGGGTCAGTCTTCTTGTACGTAAGTCGGCATTGTGCCTTTTCTATTTTATTCCGATGCAATTTCTGTGTTTCGTTGTCAATAAGAAGGTCAAAAGGATGCAGTAAACCTGAAGTGAAGCATCGGAATCTATAACTAGTGTCACAGGAATGGTTCAAAAAATAGACAGTAAGATGAGTCAGTCTTCTAGTACGTAAGTCGGCATTGTGCCTTTTGTATTTAATTCCGATGCAATTTCTGTGTTTCATCGTCAATAAGGTCAGAGGGATACAGTAAACCTGAAGTGAAGCATCGGAATCTATAACTAGTGTCACAGGAATGGTTCATATCATAGAGATTAGAAAGAGTCAGTCTTCTTATACTTAAATCGGCACTGTGAGTTTTGTATTTAATTCCGATGCAATTTCAGTGTTTCATCGTCAATAAGAAGGTCATAGGGATACAGTAAACCTTAAGTGAAGCATCGGAATGTATAACTAGTGTTACAGGAATGGTTCAAAACATATTCAGTAGGAAGAGTCAGTCTTCTTGTACTTAAGTCGGCATTGTGCCTTTTGTATTTAATTCCGATGCAATTTCTGTGTTTCATCGTCAATAAGAGGGTCCAAGTGATACAGTAAACCTGAAGTGAAGCATCTGAAACTATAACTAGTGCCACCGGAATGGTTCAAGACATAGACAGTAAGAAGAGTCAGTCTTCTTGTACTTATGTCTACATTGTGCCTTTTGTATTTGATTCCGATGCAATTTCTGTGTTTCATCGTCAATACGAAGGTCCAAGTGATACAGTAAACCTGAAGTGAAGCATCGGAAACTATAACTAGTGTCACCGGAATGGTTCAAATCATAGACAGTAAGAAGTGTCAGTCTTCTTGTACTTAAGTCGGCATTGTGCCCTTTGTATTTAATTCCGATGCAATTTCTGTGTTTCATCGTAAATAAGAAAGTCAGAGGGATACAGTAAACCTAAAGTGAAGCATCGGAACCTATAACTAGTGTCACAGGAACGGTTCTAAACATAGACAGTAAGTAGAGTCAGTCTTCTTGTACTTAAGTCGGCATTGTGCTTTTGTATTTAATTGCGATGCAATTTCTGTGTTTCATCGTCAATAAGGTCAGAGGGATACAGTAAACCTGAAGTGAAGCATCGGAATCTATAACTAGTGTCACAGGAATGGTTCAAATCATAGAGATTAGAAAGAGTCAGTCTTCTTATACTTAAATCGGCACTGTGCCTTTTGTATTTAATTCCGATGCAATTTCTGTGTTTCATCAACAAGAAGAAGGTCAGAGCGATACTGTAAACCTGAAGTGAAGCATCGGAATGTATAACTAGTGTCACAGGAATGTTTCAAACATAGACAGTAGGAAGAGTCAGTCTTCTTGTACTTGTGTCGGCATTGTGCCATTTGTATTTAATTCCGATGCAATTTCTGAGTTTCATCGTCAATAATAAGGTCAGAGGGATGCAGTAAACCTGAAGTGAAGCATCGGAATCTGTAACTAGTGTCACAGGAATGGTTCAAAACACAGACAGTAGGAAGAGTCAGTATTCTTGTACGTAATTCGGCATTGTGCCTTATGTGTTTGATTCCGATGCAAATTCTGTGTTTCATCGTCAATAAGGACGTCCAAGTGATACAGTAAACCTGAAGTGAAGCATCGGAAACTATAACTAGTGTCACCGGAATGGTTCAAAACATAGACAGTAAGAAGTGTCAGTCTTCTTGTACTTAAGTCGGCATTGTGCCTTTTCTATTTAATTCCGATGCAATTTCTGTGTTTCATCGTAAATAAGAAGGTCATAGGGATACAGTAAACCTGAAGTGAAGCATCGGAATCTATAACTAGTCTCACAGGAATGGTTCTAAACTTAGACAGTAAGTAGAGTCAGTCTTCTTGTACTTAAGTCGGCATGGTGCTTTTGTATTTAATTGCGATGCAATTTCTGCGTTTCATCGTCAATAAGAAGGTCCAAGGGATACAATAAACATATAGTGAAGCATCGGAATCTAAAACTGGTCTCACAGGAAATGTTCACATCATAGTCAGACAGAAGAGACAGTCTTCTTGTACTTAAGTCGGCATTGTGCCTTTTGTATTTATTTCCGATGCAATTTCCGTGTTTCATCGTCAATAAGAAGGTCAGAGGGATACAGTAAACCTGAAGTGAAGCATCGGAAACTATAACTAGTGTCACCGGAATGGTTCAAAACATAGACAGTAAGAAGAGTCAGTCTTCTTGTACTTAAGTCGGCATTGTGCCTTTTCTATTTAATTCCGATGCAATTTCTGTGTTTCATCGTGAATAAGAGTGTCAGAGGGATACAGTAAACCTGAAGTGAAGCATCGGAATCTATAACTAGTGTCACAGGAATTGTTTTAATCATAGACAGTAAGAAGAGTCAGTCTACTTGTACTAAAGTCGGCATTGTGCCCATTGGATTTAATTCCGATGCAATTTCTGTGTTTCATCGTCAATAAGAAGGTCCAAGGGATACAATAAACATATAGTCAAGCATCGCAATGTAAAACTGGTCTCACAGGAAATGTTCACAACATAGTCAGAAAGAAGAAACAGTCTTCTTGTACTTAAGTGGGCATTGTGCCTTTTGTATTTAATTCCGAAGCAAATTCTGAGTTTCATCGTCAATAAGAAGGTCAAAGGGATACAGTAAACGTTAAGTGAATCATCGGAATCTATAACTATTGTCACAGGAATGGTTCAAAACATAGACAGTAGGAAGAGTCAGTCCTCTTGTACTTAAGTCGGCATTGTGCCTTTTGTATTTAATTCCGATGCAATTTTTGTGTTTCATCGTCAACAAGAAGGTATAAGGGATACAGTAAACCTGAAGTAAAGCATCGGAATCTATAACTAGTGTCACAGGGATGGTTCAAAGCATAGTCAGTAGGATGAGTCAGTCTTGTTGTACTTAAGTCGGCATTGTGCGTTTTGTATTTAATTCCGATGCTATTTCTGTGTTTCAACGGCAATGAGAAGGTCGGAGGGATACAGTGAGACTGATGTGAAGCATCAGAATCTATAACTAGTGTCACAGGAATGGTTCAAAACATAGACAGTAAGAAGAGTCAGTCTACCTGTACTAAAGTCGGCATTGTGCCTTTTGTATTTAATCCCGATGCAATTTCTGTGTTTCATCGTCAATAAGAAGGTCCAAGGGATACACTACACCTGAAGTGAAGCATCGGAATCTATAACTAGTGTCACAAGAATGGTTCAAATCATAGACAGTAAGAAGAGTCAGTCTTCTTGTACTTAAGTCTGCATAGTGCCTTTTCTATTTAATTCCGATGAAATTTCTGTGTTTCATCATCAAGAAGAAGGTCAGAGCGATACTGTAAACCTGAAGTGAGGATCGGAATGTATAACTAGTGTCACAGGAATGTTTCAAACATAGACAGTAGGAAGAGTCAGTCTTCTTGTACTTGTGTTGGCATTGTGCCATTTGTATTTAATTCAGATGCAATTTCTGAGTTTCATCGTCAATAAGATGGTCAGAGGGATGCAGTAAACCTGAAGTGAAGCATCGGAATCTATAACTAGTGTCACAGGAATGGTCAATAACACAGACAGTAGGAAGTGTCAGTATTCTTGTACTTAAGTCGGCATTGTACCTTTTGTATTTAATTCCGATGCAATTTCTCTGTTTCATCGTCAATAAGAAAGTCAGAGGGATACAGTAAACCTGAAGTGAAGCATCGGAATCTAAAACTGGTCTCACAGGAAAGGTTCAAAGCATAGAGAGTAAGAAGAGCCAATCATCTATTATTTGAGTCAGCATTGTGCCTTTTGTATTTAATTCCGATGCAATTTCTAAGTTTCATCGTCAATAAGAAGGTCAGAGGGATACAGTAAACCTGAAGTGAAGCATCGGAAACTATAACTAGTGTCACAGGAATGGTTAAAAACATTGACTGTAAGAAGAGTCAGTCTTCTTGTACTTAAGTCGGCACTGTGAATTTTGTATTTAATTCCGATGCAATTTCTGTGTTTCATCGTCAATAAAAAGATCCAAGTGATACAGTAAACCCAAAGTGTAGCATCGGAATCTATAACTAGTGTCTCAGGAATAGTTCAAAACATAGTGAGTAAGAAGAGTCAGTCTGCTTGTACTTAAGTCAGCATTGTGCCTTTTCTATTTAATTCCGATGCATTTTCTGTGTTTTAACGTCAATAAGAAGGTCAGAGGGATACAATAAACCTGAAGTGAAGCGTCGGAATCTAAAACTAGTGTCACAGGGATGGTTCAAAGCGTAGACAGTAGGAAGAGTCATTCTTCTTGTACTTAAGTCAGCATTGTGCGTTTTGTATTTAATTCCGATGCAATTTCTGTGTTTCATCGTAAATAAGAAGGTCAGAGGGATACAGTAAACCTGAATTGAAGCATGGAATGTATAACTAGTGTTACAGGGATGATTCAAAACATAGACAGTAGGAAGAGTCAGTGTTCCTGTACTTGAGTCGTTATTGTGCCTTTTCTATTTAATTCCGATGCAAATTCTGTGTTTCGTCGACAATAAGAAGGTCCAAGGGATACAGTAAACCTGAAGTGAAGAATCGTAATCTATAACTAGTGTCACAGGAATGGTTCAAAACATAGACAGTTGGAAGAGTCAGTGTCCTTGTACTTAAGTCGGCATTGTGCCTTTTGTATTTAATTCCGATGCAATTTCTCTGTTTCATCGTCAATATAAATGGCAGAGGGATACAGTAAACCTGAAGTGAAGCATCGGAATCTAAAACTGGTCCCACAGGAAAGGTTCAAAGCATAGAGAGTAAGAAGACCCAGTCATCTATTATTTGAGTCGGCATTGTGCCTTTTGCACTTAATTCCGATACAATTTCTAAGTTTCATCGTCAATAAGAAGGTCAGAGGGATACAGTAAACCTGAAGTGAAGCATCGGAATCTATAACTAGTGTCACAGGAATCGATCAAATCATAGACAGTAAGGAGAGTCAGTCTTCTTGTACTTAAGTCGGCATTGTGCCTTTTCTATTTAATTCCGATGCAAATTCTGTGTTTCGTCGACAATAAGAAGGTCCAAGGGATACAGTAAACCTGAAGTGAAGAATCGGAATCTATAACTAGTGTCACAGGAATGGTTCAAAACATAGACAGTTGGAAGAGTCAGTGTCCTTGTACTTAAGTCGGCATTGTGCCTTTTGTATTTAATTCCGATGCAATTTCTCTGTTTCATCGTCAATATAAATGTCAGAGGGATACAGTGAACCTGAAGTGAAGCATCGGAATCTAAAACTGGTCCCACAGGAAAGGTTCAAAGCATAGAGAGTAAGAAGAGCCAGTCAACTATTATTTGAGTCGGCATTGTGCCTTTTGTATTTAATTCCGATGCAATTTCTGTGTTTCATCGCCAATAAGAAGGTCAGAGGGATACAGTAAACCTCAATTGAAGCATCGGAATGTATAACTAGTGTTACAGGAGTGATTCAAAACATAGACAGTACGAAGAGTCAGTGTTCTTGTACTTGAGTCGGCATTGTGCCTTTTCTATTTAATTCCGATGCAAATACTGTGTTTCGTCGACAATAAGAAGGTCCAACTGATACAGTAAACCTGAAGTGAAGAATCGGAATCTATAACTAGTGTCACAGGAATGGTTCAAAACATAGACAGTGGGAAGAGTCAGTCTTCTTGTACATAAGTCGGCATTGTGCCTTTTCTATTTAATTACGATGCAATTTCTGTGTTTCGTCGTCAATAAGAAGGTCAGAGGGATACAGTACACCTGAAGTGAAGCATCGGAATCTATAACTAGTGTCACAGGAATGGTTCAAAACATAGACAGTAAGAAGAGTCAGTCTTCTTGTACTTAAGTCGGCATTGTTCATTTTCTATTTAATTCCGATGCAATTTCTGTGTGTCATCGTCAATAATAAAGTCCAAGGGATATAGTAAACCTGAAGTGAAGAATCGGAATCTATAACTAGTGTTACAGGAATCGTTCAAAACATAGACAGTAGGAAGAGTCAGTCTTCTTGTACTTAAGTCGGCATTGTGCATTTTGTATTTAATTCCGATGCAACTTCTGTGTTTCATCGTCAAGAAGAAGGTCCAAGGGATACAGTACACCTGAAATGAAGCATCGGAATCTATAACTAGTGTCACAGGAATCGTTCAAATCATAGACAGTAAGGAGAGTCAGTCTTCTTGTACTTAAGTCGGCATTGTGCCTTTTCTATTTAATTCCGATGCAATTTCTGTGTTTGATCATCAAGAAGAAGGTCAGAGGGATACAGTAAACATGAAGTGAAGCATCGGAATGTATAACTAGTGTCACAGGAATTGTTAAAAACGTAGCCAGTAGGAAGTGTCAGTCTTCTTGTACTTGAGTCGGCATTGTGCCTTTTGTATTTAATTCCGATGCAATTTCTGTGTTTCATCGTCAATAAGAAGGTCAGAGGGATACAGTAAACATGAAGTGAAGCATCGGAATCTAAAACCGGTCTCACAGGAAAGGATCAAAACATAGAGTGTAAGAAGAGCCAGTCATCTTGTATTTGAGTCGGCATTGTGCCTTTTGTATTTAATTCCGATGCAATTTCTAAGTTTCATCGTCAATAGGAAGGTCAGAGGGATACAGTAAATCTGAAGTGAAGCACAGGAATCTATAACTAGTGTCACAGGAATGGTTAAAAACATTGACAATAATTCGAGTCAGTCTTCTTGTACTTAGGTCGGCATTGTGCCTTTTGTATTTAATTCCGATGCAATTTCTGTGTTTCATCGTCTAGAAGATGGTCCAAGTGATACAGTAAACCCAAAGTGAAGCATCGGAATCTATAACTAGTGTCACAGGAATGGTTCAAAACATAGACAGTAAGAAGAGTCAGTCTTCTTGTACTTATGTGAGCATTGTGCCTTTCCTATTTAACTCCGGTGCATTTCCTGTGTTTCGTCGTCAAGAAGAAGGTCCAAAGGATGCAGTAAACCTGAAGTGAAGCATCGGAATCTATAACTAGTGTCACAGGAATGGTTCAAATCATTGACAGTAAGAAGAGTCAGTCTACTTGTACTTAAGTCGGCATTGTGCCTTTTGTATATAATCCCGATGCAATTTCTGTGTTTCATCGTACATAAGAAGGTCCAAGGGATACAGTAAACCTGAAGTGAATCATCGGAATCCATAACTAGTGTCACAGGAATGGTTCAAAGCATAGTCTGTAAGAAGAGTCAGTCTTCTTGTACTTATGTCGACATTGTGCCTTTTCTGTTTAATTCCTATGCAATTTCTGTGTTTCATCGTCAATAACAAGGTCAAAGGGATACAGTAAACCTGGAGTGAACCATCGGAATCTATAACTAGTGTCAATGGAATGGTTCACATCATAGACAGTAAGAAGAGTCAGTTTTCTCGTACTTAAATCAGCATTGTGCCTTTTGTATTTAATTCTGATGCAATTTCTGTGTTTCATCGTCAATAAGAAGGTCCAAGGGATACAGTAACCCTGAAGTGAAGCATAGGAATCCATAACAAGTGTCACAGGAATGGTTCAAAAAATAGACAGTAGGAAGAGTCAGTCTTCTTGTACTTAAGTCAGCATTGTGCCTTTTGTATTTAATTTCGATGCAATTTCTGTGTTTCATCGTCAATAATAAGGTCCAAGGGATACAGTAAACCAGAAGTGAGGCATCGGAATCTATAACTAGCGTCACAGGAATGCTTCAAATCATAGACAGTAGGAAGAGTCAGTCTTCTTGTACTTAAGTCGGCATTGTGCCTTTTCTATTTAATTCCGATGCAAATTCTGTGTTTCGTCGACAATAAGAAGGTCCAAGGGATACAGTAAACCTGAAGTGAAGAATCGGAATCTATAACTAGTGTCACAGGAATGGTTCAAAACATAGACAGTTGGAAGAGTCAGTGTCCTTTACTTAAGTCGGCATTGTGCCTTTTGTATTTAATTCCGATGCAATTTCTCTGTTTCATCGTCAATATAAATGTCAGAGGGATACAGTGAACCTGAAGTGAAGCATCGGAATCTAAAACTGGTCCCACAGGAAAGGTTCAAAGCATAGAGAGTAAGAAGAGCCAGTCATCTATTGTTTGAGTCGGCATTGTGCCTTTTGTATTTAATTCCGATGCAATTTCTGTGTTTCATGGCCAATAAGAAGGTCAGAGGGATACAGTAAACCTGAATTGAAGCATCGGAATGTATAACTAGTGTTACAGGAATGATTCAAAACATAGACAGTACGAAGAGTCAGTGTTCTTGTACTTGAGTCGGCATTGTGCCTTTTCTATTTAATTCCGATGCAAATACTGTGTTTCGTCGACAATAAGAAGGTCCAACTGATACAGTAAACCTGAAGTGAAGAATCGGAATCTATAACTAGTGTCACAGGAATGGTTCAAAACATAGACAGTGGGAAGAGTCAGTCTCCTTGTACATAAGTCGGCATTGTGCCTTTTCTATTTAATTACGATGCAATTTCTGTGTTTCGTCGTCAATAAGAAGGTCAGAGGGATACAGTACACCTGAAGTGAAGCATCGGAATCTATAACTAGTGTCACAGGAATGGTTCAAAACATAGACAGTAAGAAGAGTCAGTCTTCTTGTACTTAAGTCGGCATTGTTCATTTTCTATTTAATTCCGATGCAATTTCTGTGTGTCATCGTCAATAATAAAGTCCAAGGGATATAGTAAACCTGAAGTGAAGAATCGGAATCTATAACTAGTGTTACAGGAATGGTTCAAAACATAGACAGTAGGAAGAGTCAGTCTTCTTGTACTTAAGTCGGCATTGTGCATTTTGTATTTAATTCCGATGCAACTTCTGTGTTTCATCGTCAAGAAGAAGGTCCAAGGGATACAGTACACCTGAAATGAAGCATCGGAATCTATAACTAGTGTCACAGGAATCGTTCAAATCATAGACAGTAAGGAGAGTCAGTCTTCTTGTACTTAAGTCGGCATTGTGCCTTATCTATTTAATTCCGATGCAATTTCAGTGTTTGATCATCAAGAAGAAGGTCAGAGGGATACAGTAAACATGAAGTGAAGCATCGGAATGTATAACTAGTGTCACAGGAATTGTTAAAAACGTAGCCAGTAGGAAGTGTCAGTCTTCTTGTACTTGAATCGGCATTGTGCCTTTTGTATTTAATTCCGATGCAATTTCTGTGCTTCATCGTCAATAAGAAGGTCAGAGGGATACAGTAAACATGAAGTGAAGCATCGGAATCTAAAACCGGTCTCACAGGAAAGGATCAAAGCATAGTGTGTAAGAAGAGCCAGTCATCTTGTATTTGAGTCGGCATTGTGCCTTTTGTATTTAATTCCGATGCAATTTCTAAGTTTCATCGTCAATAGGAAGGTCAGAGGGATACAGTAAATCTGAAGTGAAGCACAGGAATCTATAACTAGTGTCACAGGAATGGTTAAAAACATTGACAATAAGTCGAGTCAGTCTTCTTGTACTTAGGTCGGCATTGTGCCTTTTGTATTTAATTCCGACGCAATTTCTGTGTTTCATCGTCTAGAAGATGGTCCAAGTGATACAGTAAACCCAAAGTGAAGCATCGGAATCTATAACTAGTGTCACAGGAATGGTTCAAAACATAGACAGTAAGAAGAGTCAGTCTTCTTGTACTTAAGTGAGCATTGTGCCTTTCCTATTTAATTCCGGTTTATTTTCTGTGTTTCGTCGTCAAGAAGAAGGTCCAAAGGATGCAGTAAACCTGAAGTGAAGCATCGGAATCTATAACTAGTGTCACAGGAATGGTTCAAATCATTGACAGTAAGAAGAGTCAGTCTACTTGTACTTAAGTCGGCATTGTGCCTTTTGTATATAATCCCGATGCAATTTCTGTGTTTCATCGTAAATAAGAAGGTCCAAGGGATACAGTTAACCTGAAGTGAATCATCGGAATCCATAACTAGTGTTACAGGAATGGTTCAAAGCATAGTCAGTAAGAAGAGTCAGTCTTCTTGTACTTATGTCGACATTGTGCCTTTTCTTATTAATTCCTATGCAATTTCTGTGTTTCATCGTCAATAACAAGGTCAAAGGGATACAGTAAACCTGGAGTGAACCATCGGAATCTATAACTAGTGTCAATGGAATGGTTCACATCATAGACAGTAAGAAGAGTCAGTTTTCTCGTACTTAAATCAGCATTGTGCCTTTTGTATTTAATTCTGATGCAATTTCTGTGTTTCATCGTCAATAAGAAGGTCCAAGGGATACAGTAACCCTGAAGTGAAGCATAGGAATCCATAACAAGTGTCACAGGAATGGTTCAAAAAATAGACAGTAGGAAGAGTCAGTCTTCTTGTACTTAAGTCAGCATTGTGCCTTTTGTATTTAATTTCGATGCAATTTCTGTGTTTCATCGTCAATAATAAGGTCCAAGGGATACAGTAAACCAGAAGTGAGGCATCGGAATCTATAACTAGCGTCACAGGAATGCTTAAAATCATAGACAGTAGGAAGAGTCAGTCTTCTTGTACTTAAGTCGGCATAGTGCCTTTTCTATTTAATTCCGATGCAATTTCTGTGTTTCATCATCAAGAAGAAGGTCAGAGCGATACTGTAAACCTGAAGTGAGCATCGGAATGTATAACTAGTGTCACAGGAATGTTTCAAACATAGACAGTAGGAAGAGTCAGTCTTCTTGTACTTGTGTTGGCATTGTGCCATTTGTATTTAATTCAGATGCAATTTCTGAGTTTCATCGTCAATAAGATGGTCAGAGGGATGCAGTAAACCTGAAGTGAAGCATCGGAATCTATAACTAGTGTCACAGGAATGGTCCATAACACAGACAGTAGGAAGTGTCAGTATTCTTGTACTTAAGTCGGCATTGTACCTTTTGTATTTAATTCCGATGCAATTTCTCTGTTTCATCGTCAATAAGAAAGTCAGAACGATACAGTAAACCTGAAGTGAAGCATCGGAATCTAAAACTGGTCTCACAGGAAAGGTTCAAAGCATAGAGAGTAAGAAGAGCCAATCATCTATTATTTGAGTCAGCATTGTGCCTTTTGTATTTAATTCCGATGCAATTTCTAAGTTTCATCGTCAATAAGAAGGTCAGAGGGATACAGTAAACCTGAAGTGAAGCATCGGAAACTATAACTAGTGTCACAGGAATGGTTAAAAACATTGACAGTAAGAAGAGTCAGTCTTCTTGTACTTAAGTCGGCACTGTGCCTTTTGTATTTAATTCCGATGGAATTTCTGTGTTTCATCGTCAATAAAAAGATCCAAGTGATACAGTAAACCCAAAGTGTAGCATCGGAATCTATAACTAGTGTCTCAGGAATAGTTCAAAACATAGTGAGTAAGAAGAGTCAATCTGCTTGTACTTAAGTCAGCATTGTGCCTTTTCTATTTAATTCCGATGCAATTTCTGTGTTTTAACGTCAATAAGAAGGTCAGAGGGATACAATAAACCTGAAGTGAAGCGTCGGAATCTAAAACTAGTGTCACAGGGATGGTTCAAAGCGTAGACAGTAGGAAGAGTCAGTCTTCTTGTACGTAAGTCAGCATTGTGCGTTTTGTATTTAATTCCGATGCAATTTCTGTGTTTCATCGCCAATAAGAAGGTCAGAGGGATACAGTAAACCTGAATTGAAGCATCGGAATGTATAACTAGTGTTACAGGGATGATTCAAAACATAGACAGTAGGAAGAGTCAGTGTTCTTGTACTTGAGTCGGCATTGTGCCTTTTCTATTTAATTCCGATGCAAATTCTGTGTTTCGTCGACAATAAGAAGGTCCAAGGGATACAGTAAACCTGAAGTGAAGAATCGGAATCTATAACTAGTGTCACAGGAATGGTTCAAAACATAGACAGTTGGAAGAGTCAGTGTCCTTGTACTTAAGTCGGCATTGTGCCTTTTGTATTTAATTCCGATGCAATTTCTCTGTTTCATCGTCAATATAAATGGCAGAGGGATACAGTAAACCTGAAGTGAAGCATCGGAATCTAAAACTGGTCCCACAGGAAAGGTTCAAAGCATAGAGAGTAAGAAGAGCCAGTCATCTATTATTTGAGTCGGCATTGTGCCTTTTGCACTCAATTCCGATACAATTTCTAAGTTTTATCGTCAATAAGAAGGTCAGAGGGATACAGTAAACCTGAAGTGAAGCATCGGAATTTATAACTAGTGTCACAGGAATCGTTCAAATCATAGACAGTAAGGAGAGTCAGTCTTCTTGTACTTAAGTCGGCATTGTGCCTTTTCTATTTAATTCCGATGCAAATTCTGTGTTTCGTCGACAATAAGAAGGTCCAAGGGATACAGTAAACCTGAAGTGAAGAATCGGAATCTATAACTAGTGTCACAGGAATGGTTCAAAACATAGACAGTTGGAAGAGTCAGTGTCCTTGTACTTAAGTCGGCATTGTGCCTTTTGTATTTATTTCCGATGCAATTTCTCTGTTTCATCGTCAATATAAATGTCAGAGGGATACAGTAAACCTGAAGTGAAGCATCGGAATCTAAAACTGGTCCCACAGGAAAGGTTCAAAGCATAGAGAGTAAGAAGAGCCAGTCATCTATTATTTGAGTCGGCATTGTGCCTTTTGTATTTAATTCCGATGCAATTTCTGTGTTTCATCGCCAATAAGAAGGTCAGAGGGATACAGTAAACCTGAATTGAAGCATCGGAATGTATAACTAGTGTTACAGGAATGATTCAAAACATAGACAGTACGAAGAGTCAGTGTTCTTGTACTTGAGTCGGCATTGTGCCTTTTCTATTTAATTCCGATGCAAATACTGTGTTTCGTCGACAATAAGAAGGTCCAACTGATACAGTAAACCTGAAGTGAAGAATCGGAATCTATAACTAGTGTCACAGGAATGGTTCAAAACATAGACAGTGGGAAGAGTCAGTCTCCTTGTACATAAGTCGGCATTGTGCCTTTTCTATTTAATTACGATGCAATTTCTGTGTTTCGTCGTCAATAAGAAGGTCAGAGGGATACAGTACACCTGAAGTGAAGCATCGGAATCTATAACTAGTGTCACAGGAATGGTTCAAAACATAGACAGTAAGAAGAGTCAGTCTTCTTGTACTTAAGTCGGCATTGTTCATTTTCTATTTAATTCCGATGCAATTTCTGTGTGTCATCGTCAATAATAAAGTCCATGGGATATAGTAAACCTGAAGTGAAGAATCGGAATCTATAACTAGTGTTACAGGAATGGTTCAAAACATAGACAGTAGGAAGAGTCAGTCTTCTTGTACTTAAGTCGGCATTGTGCATTTTGTATTTAATTCCGATGCAACTTCTGTGTTTCATCGTCAAGAAGAAGGTCCAAGGGATACAGTACACCTGAAATGAAGCATCAGAATCTATAACTAGTGTCACAGGAATCGTTCAAATCATAGACAGTAAGGAGAGTCAGTCTTCTTGTACTTAAGTCGGCATTGTGCCTTTTCTATTTAATTCCGATGCAATTTCTGTGTTTGATCATCAAGAAGAAGGTCAGAGGGATACAGTAAACATGAAGTGAAGCATCGGAATGTATAACTAGTGTCACAGGAATTGTTAAAAACGTAGCCAGTAGGAAGTATCAGTCTTCTTGTACTTGGGTCGGCATTGTGCCTTTTGTATTTAATTCCGATGCAATTTCTGTGTTTCATCGTCAATAAGAATGTCAGAGGGATACAGTAAACATGAAATGAAGCATCGGAATCTAAAACCGGTCTCACAGGAAAGGATCAAAACATAGAGTGTAAGAGGAGCCAGTCATCTTGTATTTGAGTCGGCATTGTGCCTTTTGTATTTAATTCCGATGCAATTTCTAAGTTTCATCGTCAATAGGAAGGTCAGAGGGATACAGTAAATCTGAAGTGAAGCACAGGAATCTATAACTAGTGTCACAGGAATGGTTAAAAACATTGACAATAAGTCGAGTCAGTCTTCTTGTACTTAGGTCGGCGTTGTGCCTTTTGTATTTAATTCCGATGCAATTTCTGTGTTTCATCGTCTAGAATATGGTCCAAGTGATACAGTAAACCCAAAGTGAAGCATCGGAATCTATAACTAGTGTCACAGGAATGGTTCAAAACATAGACAGTAAGAAGAGTCAGTCTTCTTGTACTTAAGTGAGAATTGTGCCTTTCCTATCTAATTCCGGTGCATTTTCTGTGTTTCGTCGTCAAGAAGAAGGTCCAAAGGATGCAGTAAACCTGAAGTGAAGCATCGGAATCTATAACTAGTGTCACTGGAATGGTTCAAATCATTGACAGTAAGAAGAGTCAGTCTACTTGTACTTAAGTCGGCATTGTCCTTTTGTATATAATCCCGATGCAATTTCTGTGTTTCATCGTAAATAAGAAGGTCCAAGGGATACAGTAAACCTGAAGTGAATCATCGAAATCCATAACTAGTGTCACAGGAATGGTTTCCAAGCATAGTCAGTAAGAACAGTCAGTCTTCTTGTACTTATGTCGACATTGTGCCTTTTGTATTTAATTCTGATGCAATTTCTGTGTTTCATCGTCAATAAGAAGGTCCAAGGGATACAGTAACCCTGAAGTGAAGGATAGGAATCCATAACAAGTGTCACAGGAATGGTTCACATCATAGACAGTAGGAAGAGTCAGTCTTCTTGTACTTAAGTCAGCATTGTGCCTTTTGTATTTATTTTCGATGCAATTTCTGTGTTTCATCGTCAATAATAAGGTCCAAGGGATACAGTAAACCAGAAGTGAGGCATCGGAATCTATAACTAGCGTCACAGGAATGCTTCAAATCATAGACAGTAGGAAGAGTCAGTCTTCTTGTACTTAAGTCGGCATTGTGCCTTTTCTATTTAATTCCGATGCAAATTCTGTGTTTCGTCGACAATAAGAAGGTCCAAGGGATACAGTAAACCTGAAGTGAAGAATCGGAATCTATAACTAGTGTCACAGGAATGGTACAAAACATAGACAGTTGGAAGAGTCAGTGTCCTTGTACTTAAGTCGGCATTGTGCCTTTTGTATTTAATTCCGATGCAATTTCTCTGTTTCAAGGTCAATATAAATGTCAGAGGGATATAGTGAACCTGAAGTGAAGCATCGGAATCTAAAACTGGTCCCACAGGAAAGGTTCAAAGCATAGAGAGTAAGAAGAGCCAGTCATCTATTATTTGAGTCGGCATTGTGCCTTTTGTATTTAATTCCGTTGCAATTTCTGTGTTTCATCGCCAATAAGAAGGTCAGAGGGATACAGTAAACCTGAATTGAAGCATCGGAATGTATAACTAGTGTTACAGGAATGATTCAAAACATAGACAGTACGAAGAGTCAGTGTTCTTGTACTTGAGTCGGCATTGTGCCTTTTCTATTTAATTCCGATGCAAATACTGTGTTTCGTCGACAATAAGAAGGTCCAACTGATACAGTAAACCTGAAGTGAAGAATCGGAATCTATAACTAGTGTCACAGGAATGGTTCAAAACATAGACAGTGGGAAGAGTCAGTCTCCTTGTACATAAGTCGGCATTGTGCCTTTTCTATTTAATTACGATGCAATTTCTGTGTTTCGTCGTCAATAAGAAGGTCAGAGGGATACAGTACACCTGAAGTGAAGCATCGGAATCTATAACTAGTGTCACAGGAATGGTTCAAAACATAGACAGTAAGAAGAGTCAGTCTTCTTGTACTTAAGTCGGCATTGTGCATTTTGTATTTAATTCCGATGCAACTTCTGTGTTTCATCGTCAAGAAGAAGGTCAGAGGGATACAGTACACCTGAAGTGAAGCATCGGAATCTATAACTAGTGTCACAGGAATGGTTCAAAACATAGACAGTAAGAAGAGTCAGTCTTCTTGTACTTAAGTCGGCATTGTTCATTTTCTATTTAATTCCGATGCAATTTCTGTGTGTCATCGTCAATAATAAAGTCCAAGGGATATAGTAAACCTGAAGTGAAGAATCGGAATCTATAACTAGTGTTACAGGAATGGTTCAAAACATAGACAGTAGGAAGAGTCAGTCTTCTTGTACTTAAGTCGGCATTGTGCATTTTGTATTTAATTCCGATGCAACTTCTGTGTTTCATCGTCAAGAAGAAGGTCCAAGGGATACAGTACACCTGAAATGAAGCATCGGAATCTATAACTAGTGTCACAGGAATCGTTCAAATCATAGACAGTAAGGAGAGTCAGTCTTCTTGTACTTAAGTCGGCATTGTGCCTTTTCTATTTAATTCCGATGCAATTTCTGTGTTTGATCATCAAGAAGAAGGTCAGAGGGATACAGTAAACATGAAGTGAAGCATCGGAATGTATAACTAGTGTCACAGGAATTGTTAAAAACGTAGCCAGTAGGAAGTGTCAGTCTTCTTGTACTTGAGTCGGCATTGTGCCTTTTGTATTTAATTCCGATGCAATTTCTGCGTTTCATCGTCAATAAGAAGGTCAGAGGGATACAGTAAACATGAAGTGAAGCATCGGAATCTAAAACCGGTCTCACAGGAAAGGATCAAAACATAGAGTGTAAGAAGAGCCAGTCATCTTGTATTTGAGTCGGCATTGTGCCTTTTGTATTTAATTCCGATGCAATTTCTAAGTTTCATCGTCAATAGGAAGGTCAGAGGGATACAGTAAATCTGAAGTGAAGCACAGGAATCTATAACTAGTGTCACAGGAATGGTTAAAAACATTGACAATAAGTCGAGTCAGTCTTCTTGTACTTAGGTCGGCATTGTGCCTTTTGTATTTAATTCCGATGCAATTTCTGTGTTTCATCGTCTAGAAGATGGTCCAAGTGATACAGTAAACCCAAAGTGAAGCATCGGAATCTATAACTAGTGTCACAGGAATGGTTCAAAACATAGACAGTAAGAAGAGTCAGTCTTCTTGTACTTAAGTGAGCATTGTGCCTTTCCTATGTAATTCGGGTGCATTTTCTGTGTTTCGTCGTCAAGAAGAAGGTCCAAAGGATGCAGTAAACCTGAAGTGAAGCATCGGAATCTATAACTAGTGTCACAGGAATGGTTCAAATCATTGACAGTAAGAAGAGTCAGTCTACTTGTACTTAAGTCGGCATTGTGCTTTTTGTATATAATCTCGATGCAATTTCTGTGTTTCATCGTAAATAAGAAGGTCCAAGGGATACAGTAAACCTGAAGTGAATCATCGGAATCCATAACTAGTGTCACAGGAATGGTTCAAAGCATAGTCAGTAAGAAGAGTCAGTCTTCTTGTACTTATGTCGACATTGTGCCTTTTCTGTTTAATTCCTATGCAATTTCTGTGTTTCATCGTCAATAACAAGGTCAAAGGGATACAGTAAACCTGGAGTGAACCATCGGAATCTATAACTAGTGTCAATGGAATGGTTCACATCATAGACAGTAAGAAGAGTCAGTTTTCTCGTACTTAAATCAGCATTGTGCCTTTTGTATTTAATTCTGATGCAATTTCTGTGTTTCATCGTCAATAAGAAGGTCCAAGGGATACAGTAACCCTGAAGTGAAGCATAGGAATCCATAACAAGTGTCACAGGAATGGTTCAAAAAATCGACAGTAGGAAGAGTCAGTCTTCTTGTACTTAAGTCAGCATTGTGCCTTTTGTATTTAATTTCGATGCAATTTCTGTGTTTCATCATCAATAAGAAGGTCCAAGGGATACAGTAAACCTGAAGTGAGGCATCGGAATCTATAACTAGTGTCACAGGAATGGTTCAAAACATAGACAGTAAGAAGAGTCAGTCTTCTTGTACTTAAGCCGGCATTGTGCATTTTCTATTTAATTCCGATGCAATTTCCAAGTTTCATCGTCAATAAGAAGGTCAGAGGGATACAGTAAACCTGAAGTGAAGCATCGGAATCTATAACTCGTGTCACACGAATGGTTAATAACTTTTACAGTAATAAGAGTCAGTCTTCTTGTACGTAAGTCGGCATTGTGACTTTTGTATTTAATTCCGATGCAACTTCTGTGTTTCATCGTCAATAAGAAGGTCCAAGTGATACAGTAAACCTAAAGTGAAGCATCGGAATCTGTAACTAGTGTCACAGGAATGGTTCAAAACATAGACAGTAAGAAGAGTCAGTCTTCTTGTACTTAATTCGGCATTGTGCCTTTTGTATTTAATTCCGATGCAATTTCTGTGTTTCATCGTCAATAAGAAGGTCCAAGTGATACAGTAAACCTGAAGTGAAGCATCTGAAACTATAACTAGTGTCACCGGAATGGTTCAAAACATAGACAGTAAGAAGAGTCAGTCTTCTTGTACTTAAGTCGGCATTGTGCCTTTTGTATTTAATTCCGATGCAATTTCTGTGATTCATCGTCAATAAGAAGGTCCATGGGATACAATAAACATATAGTGCAGCATCGGAATCTAAAACTGGCCTCACAGGAAATGTTCACAACATAGTCAGAAAGAAGAGACAGTCTTATTGTACTTAAGTGGGCATTGTGCCTTTTGTATTTAATTCCGATGCAATTTCTGTGTTTCGTCGTCAATAAGAAGGTCAGAGGGATACAGGAAACCTGAAGTGAAGCATCGGAATCTATAACTAGTGTCGCCGGAATGGTTCAAAACAGAGACAGTAAGAAGAGTCAGTCTATTTGTACTTAAGTCGGCATTGTGCCTTTTCTATTTAATTACGATGCAAATTCTGTGTTTCGTCGTCAATAAGAAGATCCAAGGGATACAATAAACCTGAAGTGAAGCATCGGAATCTATAACTAGTGTCACAGTAATGGTTCAAAACATAGACAGTAAGAAGAGTCACTCTTCTTGTACTTAAGTCGGCATTGTGCTGTTTCTATTTGATTTCGATGCAATTTCTGTGTTTCATCGTCAACAAGAGGGTCAGAGGGATACACTAAACCTGAAGTGAAGCATCGGAATCCATAACTAGTGTCACAGGAATCGTTCAAAACATAGACAATAGGAAGGGCCAGTCTTCTTGTACTTAAGTCGGCATTGTGCCTTTCCTATTTTATTCCGATGCAATTTCTGTGTTTCGTCGTCAATAAGAAGGTCAAAGGGATGCAGTAAACCTGAAATGAAGCATCGGAATCTATAACTAGTGTCACAGGAATGGTTCATAAAATAGACAGTAAGATGAGTCAGTCTTCTTGTACGTAAGTCGGCATTGTGCCTTTTCTATTTAATTCCGATGCAATTTCTGTGTTTCATCGTAAATAAGAAGGTCAGAGGGATACAGTAAACCTGAAGTGAAGAATCGGAATCTATAACTAGTGTCACAGGAATGGTTCTAAACTTAGACAGTAAGTAGAGTCAGTCTTCTTGTACTTAAATCGGCATTGTGCTTTTGTATTTAATTGCGACGCAATTTCTGTGATTCATCGTCAATAAGAATGTCCAAGGGATACAATAAACATATAGTGAAGCATCGGAATCTAAAACTGGTCTCACAGGAAATGTTCACAACATAGTCAGAAAGAAGAGACAGTCTTCTTGTACTTAAGTCGGCATTGTGCCTTTTGTATTTAATTCCGATGCAATTTCCGTATTTCATCGTCAATAAGAAGGTCAGAGGGATACAGTAAACCTGAAGTGAAGCATCGGAATGTATAACTAGTGTCACAGGATGGTTCAAAACATAGACAGTAGGAAGAGTCAGTCTTCTTGTACTTGAGTCGGCATTGTGCATTTTGTATTTAATTCCGATGCAATTTCTGTATTTCATCGTCAATAAGAAGGTCCAAGTGATACAGTAAACCTGAAGTGAAGCATCGGAAACTATAACTTGTGTCACCGGAATGGATCTAACATAGACAGTAGGAAGAGTCAGTCTTCTTGTACTTAAGTCGGCATTGTGCCTTTTCTATTTACTTCCGATGCAATTTCTGTGTTTCATCGTGAATAAGACTGTCAGAGGGATACAGTAAACCTGAAGTGAAGCATCGGAATCTATAACTAGTGACACAGGAATGGTTTTAATCATAGACAGTAAGAAGAGTCAGTCTACTTGTACTAAAGTCGGCATTGTGCCCTTTGTATTTAATTCCGATGCAATTTCTGTGTTTCATCGTCAATAAGAAGGTAAAAGGGATACAATAAACATATAGTGAAGCATCGGAATGCAAAACTGGTCTCACAGGAAATGTTAACAACATAGTCAGAAAGAAGAAACAGTCTTCTTGTACTTAGGTGGGCATTGAGCCTTTTGTATTTAATTCCGATGCAATTTCTGTGTTTCATCGTCAATAAGAAGGTCAGAGGGATACAGTAAACCTGAAGTGAAGCATCGGAATCTATAACTAGTGTCACAGCAATGGTTCAAAGCAGAGACAGTAGGAAGACTCAGGCTTCTTGTACTTAAGTCGGCATTGTGCCTTTTCTATTTAATTCCGATGCAATTTCTGTGTTTCATCGTCAATAAGAAGTTCAAAGGGATACAGTAAACGTAAAGTGAATCATCGGAATCTATAACTAGTGTCACAGGAATGGTTCAAAACATAGACAGTAAGAGGAGTCAGCCTACCTGTACTTAAGTCGGCATTGTGCCTTTTGTATTTAATTCCGATGCAATTTCTGTGTGTCATCGTCAATAATAAAGTCCAAGGAATATAGTAAACCTGAAGTGATGAATCGGAATTTATAACTAGTGTCACAGGAATGGTTCAAAACATAGACAGTAGGAAGAGTCAGTCTTCTTGTACTTAAGTCCGAATTGTGCATTTTGTATTTAATTCCGATGCAACTTCTGTGTTTCATCGTCAATAAGAAGGTCAAAGGGATACAGTACACCTGAAATGAAGCATCGGAATCTATAACTAGTGTCACAGGAATCGTTCAATTCATAGACAGTAAGGAGAGTCAGTCTTCTAGTACTTAAGTCGGCATTGTGCCTTTTCTATTTAATTCCGATGCAATTTCTGTGTTTGATCATCAAGAAGAAGGTCAGAGGGATACAGTAAACCTGAAGTGAAGCATCGGAATGTATAAATAGTGTCACAGGAATTGTTCAAAACATAGCCAATAGGAAGAGTCAGTCTTCTTGTACTTGAGTCGGCATTGTGCCTTTTGTATTTAATTCCGATGCAATTTCTGTGTTTCATCATCAATAAGAAGGTCAGAGGGATACAGTAAACATGAAGCGAAGGATCGGAATCTAAAACCTGTCCACACAGGAAAGGATCAAAACATAGAGTGTAAGAAGAGCCAGTCATCTTGTATTTGAGTCGGCATTGTGCCTTTTGTATTTAATTCCGATGCAATTTCTAAGTTTCACCGTCTATAAGAAGGTCAGAGGGATACAGTAAACCTGAAGTGAAGCACAGGAATCATTAACTAGTGTCACAGTAATGGTTAAAAATATTGACAATAAGATGAGTCAGTCTAATTGTACTTAAGTCATCATTGTGCCTTTTGTATTTAATTCCGATGCAATTTCTGTGTTTCATCGTCAAGAAGAAGGTCCAATTGATACAGTAAACCTAAAGTGAAGCATCGGAATCTATAACTAGTGTCACAGGAATGGTTCAAAACATAGACAGTAAGAAGAGTCAGTCTTCTTGTACTTAAGTCGGCATTGTGCCTTTCCTATTTAATTCCGGTGCATTTTCTGTGTTTCGTCGTCAATAAGAATGTCCAAGGGATGCAGTAAACCTGAAGTGAAGCATCGGAATCTATAACTAGTGTCACAGGAATGGTTCAAATCATTGACAGTAAGAAGAGTCAGTCTACTAGTACTTATGTCGGCATTGTGCCTTTTGTATTTAACCCCGATGCAATTTCTGTGTTTCATCGTAAATAAGGAGGTCCAAGGGATACAGTAAACCTGAAGTGAATCATCGGAATCCATAACTAGTGTCACAGGAATGGTTCAAAACATAGTCAGTAAGAAGAGTCAGTCTTCTTGTACTTATGTCGACATTGTGCCTTTTCTATTTAATTCCGATGCAATTTCTGTGTTTCATTGTCAATAACAAGGTCAAAGGGATACAGAAAACCTGGAGTGTACCATCGGAATCTATAACTAGTGTCAATGGAATGGTTCAAATCATAGACAGTAAGACGTCTCAGTTTTCTTGTACTTAAGCCAGCATTGTGCCTTTTGTATTTAATTCTGATGCAATTTCTGTGTTTCATCGTCAATAAGAAGGTCCAAGGGATACAGCAAACCTGAATTGAAGCATAGGAATCTATAACAAGTGTCACAGGAATGGTTCAAAAAATAGACAGTAGGAAGAGTCAGTGTTCTTGTACTTAAGTCAGCATTGTGCCTTTTGTATTTAATTCCGATGCAATTTCCAAGTTTCATCGTCAATAAGAAGGTCAGAGGGTTACAGTTAACCTGAAGTGAAGCATCGGAATCTATAACTCGTGTCACACATTGACAGTAAGAAGAGTCAGTCTTCTTGTACGTAAGTCGGCATTGTGCCTTTCGTATTTAATTCCGATGCATTTTCTGTGTTTCATCCTCAATAAGAAAGTGCAAGTGATACAGTAAACCTAAAGTGAAGCATCGGAATCTATAACTAGTGTCACAGGAATGGTTCAAAACATAGACAGTAAGAAGAGTCAGTCTTCTTGTACTGAAGTCGGAATTGTGACTTTCCTAAGTAATTCCGATGCAATTTCTGTGTTTCGTCGTCAATAAGAATTTCCAAGGGATGCAGTAAACCTGAAGTGAAGCATCGGAATCTATAACTACTGTCACAGGAATGGTTCAAAACATAGACAGTAAGAAGAGTCAGTCTTCTTGTACTTAAATCGGCATTGTGCATTTTCTATTTAATTCCGATGCAATTTCTGTGTGTCATCGTCAATAATAAAGTCCAAGGGATATAGTAAACCTGAAGTGAAGAATCGGAATCTATAACTAGTGTCACAGGAATGGTTCAAAACATAGACAGGTGGAAGAGTCAGTCTTCTTGTACTTAAGTCGGCATTGTGCATTTTGTATTTAATTCCGATGCAACTTCTGTGTTTCATCGTCAATAAGAAGGTCCAAGGGATACAGTACACCTGAAATGAAGCATCGGAATCTATAACTAGTGTCACAGGAAAAGTTCAAAGCATAGTCAGTAAGTAGAGTCAGTCTACTTGTACTCAAGTCGGCATTGTGCATTTTGTATTTAATTCCGATGCAATTTCTAAGTTTCATCGTCAATAAGAAGGTCAGAGGGATACAGTAAACCTGAAGTGAAGCATCGGAATCTATAACTAGTGTCACAGGAATGGTTAAAAACATTGATAGTAAGAAGAGTCAGTCTTCTTGTACTTAAGTTGGCACTGTGCCTTTTGTATTTAATTCCGATGTAATTTCTGTGTTTCGTCGTCAATAAGAAGTTCCAAGTGATACAGTAAACCCAAAGTGTAGTATCGGAATCTATAACTAGTGTCTCAGGAATAGTTCAATGCATAGTGAGTAAGAAGAGTCAGTCTTCTTGTACTTAAGTCGGCATTGTGCATTTTCTATTTAATTCCGATGCAATTTCTGTGTTTCATTGTTAATAACAAGGTCAAAGGGATACAGAAAACCTGGAGTGAACCATCGGAATCTATAACTGGTGTCAATGGAATGGTTCAAATCATAGACAGTAAGAAGTCTCAGTTTTCTTGTACTTAAGTCAGCATTGTGCCTTTTGTATTTAATTCTGATGCAATTTCTGTGTTTCATCGTCAATAAGAAGGCCAAGGGATACAGTAAACCTGAAGTGAAGCATAGGAATCTATAACAAGTGTCACAGGAATGGTTCAAAAAATAGACAGTAGGAAGAGTCAGTCTTCTTGTACTTAAGTCAGCATTGTGCCTTTTGTATTTAATTCCGATGCAATTTCCAAGTTTCATCGTCAATAAGAAGGTCAGAGGGATACAGTTAACCTGAAGTGAAGCATCGGAATCTATAACTCGTGTCACACGAATGGTTAATAACATTGACAGTAAGAAGAGTCAGTCTTCTTGTACGTAAGTCGGTATTGTGCCTTTTGTATTTAATTCCGATGCATTTTCTGTGTTTCATCGTCAATAAGAAGGTCCAAGGGATGCAGTAAACCTGAAGTGAAGCATTGGAATCTATAACTACTGTCACAAGAGTGGTTCAAAACATAGACAGTAAGAAGAGTCAGTCTTCTTGTACTTAAGTCGGCATTGTGCATTTTCTATTTAATTCCGATGCAATTTCTGTGTGTCATCGTCAATTATAAAGTCCAAGGGATATAGTAAACCTGAAGTGAAGAATCGGAATCTATAACTGAAGTCACAGGAATGGTTCAAAACATAGACAGTAGGAAGAGTCAGTCTTCTTGTACTTAAGTCAGCATTGTGCATTTTGCATTTAATTCCGATGCAATTTCTAAGTTTCATCGTCAATAAGAAGGTCAGAGGGATACAGTAAACCTGAAGTGAAGCATCGGAATCTATAACTAGTGTCACAGGAATGGTTAAAAACATTGATAGTAAGAAGAGTCAGTCTTCTTGTACTTAAGTCGGCACTGTGCCTTTTGTATTTAATTCCGATGGAATTTCTGTGTTTCGTCGTCAATAAGAAGTTCCAAGTGATACAGTAAACCCAATGTGTAGCATCGTAATCTATAACTAGTGTCTCAGGAATAGTTCAAAACATAGTGAGTATGAAGCGTCAGTCTGCTTGTACTTAAGTAGGCATTGTGCATTTTCTAATTAATTCCGATGCAATTTCTGTGTGTCATCGTCAATAATAAAGTCCAAGGGATATAGTAAACCTGAAGCGAAGAATCGGAATCTATAACTAGTGTCACAGGAATGGTTCAAAACATAGACAGTAGGAAGAGTCAGTCTTCTTGTACTAAAGCCGGCATTGTGCCTTTTCTATTTAATTCCGATGCAATTTCTGTGTTTGATCATCACGAAGGAGGTCAGAGGGATACAGTAAACCTGAAGTGAAGCACAGGAATCATTAACTAGTGTCACAGTAATGGTTAAAAACATTGACAATAAGAAGAGTCAGTCTTCTTGTACTTAAGTCGGCATTGTGCCTTTCCTATTTAATTCCGGTGCATTTTCTGTGTGTCGTCGTCAATAAGAAGGTCCAAGGGATGCAGTAAACCTAAAGTGAAGCATCGGAATCTATAACTAGTGTCACAGGAATGGTTCAAATCATTGACAGTAAGAAGAGTCAGTCTACTTGTACTTAAGTCGGCTTTGTTCCTTTTGTATTTAATCCCGATGCAATTTCTGTGTTTCATCGTAAATAAGAAGGTCCAAGGGATACAGTAAACCTGAAGTGAATCATCGAAATCGATAACTAGTGTCACAGGAGTGGTTCAAAACATAGTCAGTAAGAAGCGTCAGTCTCCTTGTACTTATGTCGACATTGTGCCTTTTCTATTTAATTCCGATGCAATTTCTGTGTTTCATCGTCAATAACAAGGTCAAAGGGAAACAGTAAACCTCGAGTGAACCATCGGAATCTATAACTAGTGTCAATGGAATGGTTCAAATCATAGACAGTAAGAAGAGTCAGTCTTCTTGTACTTAAGACGGCATTGTACCTTTTGTATTTAATTCTGATTCAATTTCTGTGTTTCATCGTCAATAAGAAGGTCCAAGGGATACAGTAAACCTGAAGTGAAGCATCGGAATCTATAACAAGTGTCACAGGAATGGTTCAAAAAATAGACAGTAGGAAGAGTCAGTCTTCTTGTACTTAAGTCAGCATTGTGCCTTTTGTATGTAATTCCGATGCAATTTCTGTGTTTCATCGTCAATAAGAAGGTCCAAGGGATACAATAAACCTGAAGTGAGGCATCGGAATCTATAACTAGCGTCACAGGAATGCTTCAAAATATAGACAGTAGGAAGAGTCAGTCTTCTTGTACTTAAATCGGCATTGTGCCTTTTGTATTTAATTCCGATGCAATTTCTGTGTTTCATCATCTATAAGAAGGTCCAAGGGATACAGTAAATTTGAAGTGAGGCATCGGAATCTATAACTAGTGTCACAGGAATGGTTCAAAACACAGTCAGTAAGAGGAGTCAGTCTTCTTGTACTTAAGTCGGCATTGTGCCTTTCCTAAGTAATTCCGATGCAATTTCTGTGTTTCGTCTTCAATAAGAAGGTCCAAGGGATACAGTAAACCTGAAGTGAAGCATCGGAATCTATAACTAGTCTCACAGGAATGGTTCAAAACATAGACAGGAGGATGAGTCAGTCTTCTTGTACGCAAGTCGGCATTGTGCCTTTTGTATTTAATTCCGATGCAATTTCTGTGTTTCATCGTCAATAAGAAGGTCCAAGGGATACAGTAAACATATAGCGAAGCATCGGAATCTAAAACTGGTCTCACAGGAAAAGTTCAAAGCATAGTCAGTAAGAAGAGTCAGTCTACTTGTACTTAAGTCGGCATTGTGCCATTTCTATTTAATTCCGATGCAATTTCTAAGTTTCATCGTCAATAAGAAGGTCAGAGGGATACAGTAAACCTGAAGTGAAGCATCGGAATCTATAACTAGTGTCACACGAATGGTTAATAACATTGACAGTAAGAAGAGTCAGTCATCTTGTACTTTAGTCGGCATTGTGCCTTTTGTATTTAGTTCTGATGCAATTTTTGTGTTTCATCGTCAATAAGAAGGTCCAAGTGATACAGTAAACCTAAAGTGAAGCATCGGAATCTATAACTAGTATCACAGGAATGGTTCAAAACTTAGACAGTTTGAAGAGTCAGTCTTCTTGTACTTAAGTCGGCATTGTGCCTTTTCTATTTAATTCAGATGCAGTTTCTGTGTTTCGTCGTCAATGAGAAGGTCCAAGGGATACAGTAAACCTGAAGTGAAGCATCGGAATCTATAACTAGTGTCACAGGAATGGTTCAAAACATAGACAGTAAGAAGAGTCAGTCTTCTTGTACTTAAGTCGGCATTGTGCCTCTCCTAAGTAATTCCGATGCAATTTCTGTGTTTCGTCGTCAATAAGAAGGTCCAAGGGATGCAGTAAACCTGAAGTGAAGCATCGGAATCTATAACTACTGTCACAGGAATGGTTCAAAACATAGACAGTAAGAAGAGTCAGTCTTCTTCTACTTAAGTCGGCATTGTGCATTTTCTATTTAATTCCGATGCAATTTCTGTGTGTCATCGTCAATAATAAAGTCCAAGGGATATAGTAAACCTGAAGTAAAGAATCGGAATCTATAACTAGTGTCACAGGAATGGTTCAAAACATAGACAGTAGGAAGAGTCAGTCTTCTTGTACTTAAGTCGGCATTGTGCATTTTGTATTTAATTCCGATGCAATTTCTAAGTTTCATCGTCAATAAGAAGGTCATAGGGATACAGTAAACCTGAAGTGAAGCATCGGAATCTATAACTAGTGTCACACGAATGGTTAATAACATTTACAGTAAGAAGAGTCAGTCTTCTTGTACTTAAGTCGGCATTGTGCCTTTTGTATTTAATTCCGATGCAAATTCTGTGTTTCATCGTCAATAAGAAGGTCCAAGTGATACAGTAAACCTGAAGTGAAGCATCGGAATCTATAACTAGTGTCACAGGAATGGTTCAAAACATAGACAGTAAGCAGAGTCAGTCTTCTTGTACTTAAGTCGGCATTGTGCCTTTCCTAAGTAATTCCGATGCAATTTCTGTGTTTCGTCGTCAATAAGAAGGTCCAAGGGATACAGTAAACCTGAAGTGAAGCATCGGAATCTATACCTAGTGTCACAGGAATGGTTCAAAACATAGACAGAAGGATGAGTCAGTCTTCTTGTACGTAAGTCGTCATTGTGCCTTTTGTATTTAATTCCGATGCAATTTCTGTGTTTCATCGTCAATAAGAAGGTCCAAGGGATACAGTAAACATATAGCGAAGCATCGGAATCTAAAACTGGTCTCACAGGAAAAGTTCAAAGCATAGTCAGTAAGAAGAGTCAGTCTACTTGTACTTAAGTCGGCATTGTGCCATTTCTATTTAATTCCGATGCAATTTCTAAGTTTCATCGTCAATAAGAAGGTCAGAGGGATACAGTAAACCTGAAGTGAAGCATCGGAATCTATAACTAGTGTCACACGAATGGTTAATAACATTGACAGTAAGAAGAGTCAGTCTTCTTGTACTTTAGTCGGCATTGTGCCTTTTGTATTTAGTTCCGATGCAATTTTTGTGTTTCATCGTCAATAAGAAGGTCCAAGTGATACAGTAAACCTAAAGTGAAGCATCGGAATCTATAACTAGTATCACAGGAATGGTTCAAAACTTAGACAGTTTGAAGAGTCAGTCTTCTTGTACTTAAGTCGGCATTGTGCCTTTTCTATTTAATTCAGATGCAGTTTCTGTGTTTCGTCGTCAATGAGAAGGTCCAAGGTATGCAGTAAACCTGAAGTGAAGCATCGGAATCTATAACTAGTGTCACAGGAATGGTTCAAAACATAGACAGTAAGAAGAGTCAGTCTTCTTGTACTTAAGTCGTCATTGTGCCTTTCCTAAGTAATTCCGATGCAATTTCTGTGTTTCGTCGTCAATAAGAAGGTCCAAGGGATGCAGTAAACCTGAAGTGAAGCATCGGAATCTATAACTACTGTCACAGGAATGGTTCAAAACATAGACAGTAAGAAGAGTCAGTCTTCTTCTACTTAAGTCGGCATTGTGCATTTTCTATTTAATTCCGATGCAATTTCTGTGTGTCATCGTCAATAATAAAGTCCAAGGGATATAGTAAACCTAAAGTGAAGAATCGGAATCTATAACTAGTGTCACAGGAATGGTTCAAAACATAGACAGTAGGAAGAGTCAGTCTTCTTGTACTTAAGTCGGCATTGTGCATTTTGTATTTAATTCCGATGCAATTTCTAAGTTTCATCGTCAATAAGAAGGTCAGAGGGATACAGTAAACCTGAAGTGAAGCATCGGAATCTATAACTAGTGTCACAGGAATGGTTAAAAACATTGATAGTAAGAAGAGTCAGTCTTCTTGTACTTAAGTCGGCACTGTGCCTTCTGTATTTAATTCCGATGTAATTTCTGTGTTTCGTCGTCAATAAGAAGTTCCAAGTGATACAGTAAACCCAAAGTGTAGCATCGGAATCTATAACTAGTGTCTCAGGAATAGTTCAAAACATAGTGAGTAAGAAGAGTCAGTCTGCTTGTACTTAAGTCAGCGTTGTGCCTTTTCTATTTAATTCCGATGCTATTACTGTGTTTTAACGTCAATAAGAAGGTCAGAGGGATACAATAAACCTGATGTGAAGCGTCGGAATCTATAACTAGTTTCACAATCATGGTACAAAACGTAGACAGTAGGAAGAGTCAAACCTCTTGTACTTGATTCGGCATTGTGCATTTTGTATTTAATTCCGATGCAATTTCTGTTTTTCATCGTCAATAAGAAGGTCCAAGTGATACAGTAAACCTGAAGTGAAGCATCGGAAACTATAACTAGTGCCACCGGAATGGTTCAAAACATAGACAGTAAGAAGAGTCAGTCTTCTTGTACTTAAGTCGGCATTGTGCCTTTTCTACTTAATTCCGATGCAATTTCTGTGTTTCATCGTGAATAAGAATGTCAGAGGGATACATAAACCTGAAGTGAAGCATCGGAATCTATAACTAGTGTCACAGGAATGGTTTTAATCATAGACAGTAGGAAGAGTCAGTCTACTTTTACTAAAGTCGGCATTGTGCCCTTTGTATTTAATTCCGATGCAATTTCTGTGTTTCAAAGTCAATAAGAAGGTCCAAGGGATACAATAAACATATAGTGAAGCATCGGAATGTAAAACTGGTCTCACAGGAAATGTTCACAACATAGTCAGAAAGAAGAAACAGTCTTCTTGTACTTAGGTGGGCATTTAGCTTTTTGTATTTGATTCCGAAGCAGTTTCTGTGTTTCATCGTCAATAAGAAGGTCAGAGGGATACAGTAAACCTGAAGTGAACCATCGGAATCTATAACTAGAGTCACAGGAATGGTTCATAACAGAAACAGTAGGAAGAGTCAGTCTTCTTGTACTTAAGTCGGCATTGTGCATTTTCTACTTAATTCCGATGAAAATTCTGTGTTTCATCGTCAATAAGAAGATCCAAGGGATACAATAAACCTGAAGTGAAGCGTCGGAATCTATAACTAGTGGCACAGGCATGGTTCAAAACGTAGACAGTAGGAAGAGTCAGTCTTCTTGTACTTGAGTCGTCATTGTGCATTTTGTATTTAATTCCGATGCAATTTCTGTTTATCATCGTCAATAAGAAGGTCCAAGTGATACAGTACACCTCAAGTGAAGCATCGGAAACTACAACTAGTGTCACCGGAATGGTTCAAAACATAGACAGTAAGAAGAGTCAGTCTTCTTGTACTTAAGTCGGCATTGTGCCTTGTCTATTTAATTCCGATGCAATTTCTGTGTTTCATCGTGAATAAGAAAGTCAGAGGGATACAGTAAACCTGAAGTGAAGCATCGGAATCTAAAACTGGTCTCACAGGAAAGGTTCAAATCATAGAGAGTAAGAAGAGCCAGTCATCTATTATTTAAGTCGGCGTTGTGCCTTTTGTATTTAATTCCGATGCAATTTCTAAGTTTCATCGTCAATAAGAAGGTCAGAGGGATACAGTAAACCTGAAGTGAAGCATCATAATCTATAACTAGTGTCACACAAATGGTTAAAAACATTGACAGTAAGAAGAGTCAGTCTTCTTGTACTTAAGTCGGCACTGTGCCTTTTGCATTTTATTCCGATGCAATTTCTGTGTTTCGTCGTCTATAAGAAGTTCCAAGTGATACAGTAAACCCAAAGTGTAGCATCGGAATCTATAACTAGTGTCTCAGGAATAGTTCAAAAAGTAGTGAGTAAGAAGAGTCAGTCTGCTTGTACTTAAGACAGCATTGTGCCTTTTCTATTTAATTCCGATGCAATTTCTGTGTTTTAACGGCAATAAGAAGGTCAGACGGATACAATAAACCTGAAGTGAAGCGTCGGAATCTATAACTAGTGTCACAGGCATGGTTCAAAACGTAGACAGTAGGAAGAGTCAGTCTTCTTGTACTTAAGTCGGCATTGTGCGTTTTGTATTTAATTCCGATGCAATTTCTGTGTTTCATCGCCAATATGAAGGTCAGAGGGATACAGTAAACCTGAATTGAAGCATCGGAATGTGTAACTAGTGTTACAGGAATGATTCAAATCATAGACAGTAGGAAGAGTCAGTGTTCTCGTACTTGAGTCGGCATTGTGCCTTTTCTATTTAATTCCGATGCAAATTCTGTGTTTCGTCGACAATAAGAAGGTCCAAGGAATATAGTAAACCTGAAGTGAAGAATCGTAATTTATAAGTAGTGTCACAGGAATGGTTCAAATCATAGACAGTAGGAAGAGTCAGTCTTCTTGTGCTTAAGTCCGCATTGTGCATTTTGTATTTAATTCCGATGCAACTTCTGTGTTTCATCGTCAATAAGGAGGTCCAAGGGATACAGTACACCTGAAATGAAGCTTCGGAATCTATAACTAGTGTCACAGGAATAGTTCAATTCATATACAGTAAGGAGAGTCAGACTTCTAGTACTTAAGTCGGCATTGTGCCTTTTCTATTTAATTCCGATGCAATTTCTGTGTTTGATCATCAAGAAGAAGGTCAGAGGGATACAGTAAACCTGTAGTGAAGCATCGGAATGTATAAATAGTGTCACAGGAATTGTTCAAAACATAGCCAGTAGGAAGAGTCAGTCTTCTTGTACTTGAGTCGGCATTGTGCCTTTTGTATTTAATTCCGATGCAATTTCTGTGTTTCATCATCAATAAGAAGGTCAGAGGGATACAGTAAACATGAAGTGAAGCATCGGAATCTAAAACCGGTCTCACAGGAAAGGATCAAAACATAGAGTGTAAGAAGAGCCAGTCATCTTGTATTTGAGTCGACATTGTGCCTTTTCTATTTAATTCCGATGCAATTTCTGTGTTTCATTGTCAATAACAAGGTCAATGGGATAGAGAAAACCTGGAGTGAACCATCGGAATCTATAACTAGTGTCAATGGAATGGTTCAAATCATAGACAGTAAGAAGTCTCAGTTTGCTTGTACTTAAGTCAGCATTGTGTCTTTTGTATTTAATTCTGATGCAATTTCTGTGTTTCATCGCCAATAAGAAGGTCCAAGGGATACAGTAAACCTGAAGTGAAGCATAGGAATCTATAACAAGTGTCACAGGAATGGTTCAAAAAATAGACAGTAGGAAGAGTCAGTCTTCTTGTACTTAAGTCAGCATTGTGCCTTTTGTATTTAATTCCGATGCAATTTGCAAGTTTCATCGTCAATAAGAAGGTCAGAGGGATACAGTTAACCTGAAGTGAAGCATCGGAATCTATAACTCGTGTCACACGAATGGTTAATAACATTGACAGTAAGAAGAGTGAGTCTTCTTGTACGTAAGTCGGCATTGTGCCTTTTGTATTTAATTCCGATGCAATTTCTGTGTTTCATCGTCAATAAGAAGGTCCAAGTGATACAGTAAACCTAAAGTGAAGCATCGGAATCTATAACTAGTGTCACAGGAATGGTTCAAAACATAGACAGTAAGAAGAGTCAGTCTTCTTGTACTTAAGTCGGCATTGTGCCTTTTCTATTTAATTCCGATGCAATTTCTGTGTTTCATCGTGAATAAGAATGTCAGAGGGATACAGTAAACGTGAAGTGAATCATCGGAATCTAAAACTGGTCTCACAGGAAAGGTTCAAAGCATAGAGAGTAAGAAGAGCCAGTCATCTATTATTTGAGTCGGCATTGTGCCTTTTGTATTTAATTCCGATGCAATTTCTAAGTTTCATCGTCAATAAGAAGGCCAGAGGAATACAGTAAACCTGAAGTGAAGCATCGGAATCTAAAACTGGTCTCACAGGAAAGGTTCAAAGCATAGAGAGTAAGAAGAGCCAGTCATATATTATTTGAGTCGGCATTGTGCCTTTTGTATTTAATTCCGATGCAATTTCTAAGTTTCATCGTCAATAAGAAGGTCAGAGGGATACAGTAAACCTGAAGTGAAGCATCGGAATCTATAACTAGTGTCACACGAATGGTTAAAAACATTGACAGTAAGAAGAGTCAGTCTTCTTGTACTTAAGTCGACACTGTGCCTTTTGTATTTAATTCCGATGCAATTTCTGTGTTTCGTCGTCAATAAGAAGTTCCAAGTGATACAGTAAACCCAAAGTGTAGCATCGGAATCTATAACTAGTGTCTCAGGAATAGTTCAAAACACAGTGAGTAAGAAGAGTCAGTCGTCTTGTACTTAAGTCAGCATTGTGCCTTTTCTATTTGATTCCGATGCAATTACTGTGTTTTAACGTCAATAAGAAGGTCAGAGGGATACAATAAACCTGATGTGAAGCGTCGGAATCTATGACTAGTTTCACAGGCATGGTACAAAACGTAGACAGTAGGAAGAGTCAGTCCTCTTGTACTTGGTTCGGCATTGTGCATTTTGTATTTAATTCCGATGCAATTTCTGTTTTCCATCGTCAATAAGAAGGTCCAAGTGATACAGTAAACCTGAAGTGAAGCATCGGAAACTATAACTAGTGCCACCGGAATGGTTCAAAACATAGACAGTAAGAAGAGTCAGTCTTCTTGTACTTAAGTCGGCATTGTGCCTTTTCTATTTAATTCCGATGCAATTTCTGTGTTTCATCGTGAATAAGAATGTCAGAGGGATACAGTAAACCTGAAGTGAAGCATCGGAATCTATAACTAGTGTCACAGGAATGGTTTTAATCATAGACAGTAGGAAGAGTCAGTCTACTTTTACTAAAGTCGGCATTGTGCCCTTTGTATTTAATTTCGATGCAATTTCTGTCTTTCATCGTCAATAAGAAGGTCCAAGGGATACAATAAACCTAAAGTGAAGCATCGGAATCTATAACTAGTGTCACAGGAATGGTTCAAAACATAGACAGTAAGAAGAGTCAGTCTTCTTGTACTTAAGTCGGCATTGTGCCTTTTCTATTTATTTCCGATGCAATTTCTGTGTTTCATCGTGAATAAGAATGTCAGAGGGATACAGTAAACCTGAAGTGAAGCATCGGAATCTAAAACTGGTCTCACAGGAAAGGTTCAAAGCATAGAGAGTAAGAAGAGCCAGTCATCTATTATTTGAGTCGGCAATGTGCCTTTTGTATTTAATTCCGATGCAATTTCTAAGTTTCATCGTCAATAAGAAGGTCCAAGTGATACAATAAACATATAGTGAAGCATCGAAATGTCAAACTGGTCTCACAGGAAATGTTCACAACATAGTCAGAAAGAAGAAACAGTCTTCTTGTACTTAGGTGGGCATTGAGCCTTTTGTATTTAATTCCGATGCAGTTTCTGTGTTTCATCGTCAATAAGAAGGTCAGAGGGATACAGTAAACCTGAAGTGAAGCATCGGAATCTATAAATAGTGTCACAGGAATGGTTCAAAACAGAGACAGTAGGAAGAGTCAGTCTTCTTGTACTTAAGTCGGCATTGTGCATTTTCTATTTAATTCCGATGCAAATTCTGTGTTTCATCGTCAATAAGAAGATCCAAGGGATACAATAAACCTGAAGTGAAGCGTCGGAATCTATAACTAGTGTCACAGGCATGGTTCAAAACGTAGACTGTAGGAAGAGTCAGTCTTCTTGTACTTGAGTCGGCATTGTGCATTTTGTATTTAATTCCGATGCAATTTCTGTTTTTCATCGTCAATAAGAAGGTCCAAGTGATACAGTACACCTCAAGTGAAGCATCGGAAACTACAACTAGTGTCACCGGAATGGTTCAAAACATAGACAGTAAGAAGAGTCAGTTTTATTGTTCTTAAGTCGGCATTGTGCCGTTTCTATTTAATTCCGATGCAATTTCTGTGTTTCATCGTGAATAAGAATGTCAGAGGGATACAGTAAACCTGAAGTGAAGCATCGGAATCTAAAACTGGTCTCACAGGAAAGGTTCAAAGCATAGAGAGTAAGAAGAGCCAGTCATCTATTATTTGAGTCGGCATTGTGCCTTTTGTATTTAATTCCGATGCAATTTCTAAGTTTCATCATCAATAAGAAGGTCAGAGGGATACAGTAAACCTGAAGTGAAGCATCGGAATCTATAACTAGTGTCACAGGCATGGTTCAAAACGTAGACATTAGGAAGAGTCAGTATTCTTGTACTTAAGTCGGCATTGTGCGTTTTGTATTTAATTTCGATGCAATTTCTGTGTTTCATCGCCAATATGAAGGTCAGAGGGATACAGTAAACCTGAATTGAAGCATCGGATTGTATAACTAGTGTTACAGGAATGATTCAAATCATAGACAGTAGGAAGAGTCAGTGTTCTCGTACTTGAGTCGGCATTGTGCCTTTTCTATTTAATTCCGATGCAAATTCTGTGTTTCGTCGACAATAAGAAGGTCCAAGGGATACAGTAAACGTGAAGTGAAGGATCGGAATCTGTAACTAGTGTCACAGGAATGGTTCAAAACATAGACAGTGGGAAGGGTCAGTCTCCTTGTACATAAGTCGGCATTGTGCCTTTTCTATTTAATTACGATGCAATTTCTGTGTTTCATCGTCAATAAGAAGGTCAGTGGGATACAGTACACCTGAAGTGAAGCATCGGAATCTATAACTAGTGTCACAGGAATGGTTCAAATCATAGACAGTAAGAAGACTCAGTCTTCTTGTACTTAAGTCGGCATTGTGCTTTTTCTATTTAATTCCGATGCAATTTCTGTGTGTCATCGTCAACAATAAAGTCCAAGGAATATAGTAAACCTGAAGTGAAGAATCGGAATTTATAAGTAGTGCCACAGGAATGGTTCAAAGCGTAGACAGTAGGAAGAGTCAGTCTTCTTGTACTTAAGTGCGCATTGTGCATTTTGTATTTAATTCCGATGCAAATTCTGTGTTTCATCGTCAGTAAGAAGGTCCAAGGGATACAGTACACCTGAAATGAAGCATCGGAATCTATAACTAGTGTCACAGGAATCGTTCAATTCATAGACAGTAAGGAGAGTCAGACTTCTAGTACTTAAGTCGGCATTGTGCCTTTTCTATTTAATTCCGATGCAATTTCTAAGTTTCATCGTCAATAAGAAGGTCAGAGGGATACAGTAAACCTGAAGTGAAGCACAGGAATCATTAACTAGTGTCACAGTAATGGTTAAAAACATTGACAACAAGATGAGTCAGTCATCTTGTACTTAAGTCATCATTGTGCCTTTTGTATTTAAGTCCGATGCAATTTCTGTGTTTCATCGTCAAGAAGAAGGTCCAAGTGATACAGTAAACCTAAAGTGAAGCATCGGAATCTATAACTAGTGTCACAGGAATGGTTCAAAACATAGACAGTGAGAAGAGTCAGTCTTCTTGTACGTAAGTCGGCATTGAGCCTTTCCTATTTAATTCCGGTGCCTTTTCTGTGTTTCGTCGTCAATAAGAAGGTCCAAAGGATGCTGTAAACCTGAAGTGAAGCATCGGACTCTATAACTAGTGTAACAGGAATGGTTCAAATCATTGACAGTAAGAAGAGTCAGTCTACTTGTACTTATGTCTGCATTGTGCCTTTTGTATTTAATCCCGATGCAATTTCTGTGTTACATCGTAAATAAGAAGGTCCAAGGGATACAGTAAACCTGAAGTGAATCATCGGAATCCATAACTAGTGTCACAGGAATGGTTCAAAACATAGTCAGTAAGAAGAGTCAGTCTTCTTGTACTAATGACGACATTGTGCCTTTTCTATTTAATTCCGATGCAATTTCTGTGTTTCATTGTCAATAACAAGGTCAAAGGGATACAGAAAACCTGGAGTGAACCATCGGAATCTATAACTAGTGTCAATGGAATGGTTCAAATCATAGACAGTAAGAAGTCTCAGTTTTCTTGTTTCTAAGTCAGCATTGTGCCTTTTGTATTTAATTCTTATGCAATTTCTGTGTTTCATCGTCAATAAGAATGTCCAAGGGGTACAGTAAACCTGAAGTGAAGCATAGGAATCTATAACAAGTGTCACAGGAATGGTTCAAAAAATAGACAGTAGGAAGAGTCAGTCTTCTTGTACTTAAGTCAGCATTGTGCCTTTTGTATTTAATTCCGATGCAATTTCCAAGTTTCATCGTCAATAAGAAGGTCAGAGGGATACAGTTAACCTGAAGTGAAGCATCGGAATCTATAACTCGTGTCACACGAATGGTTAATAACATTGACAGTAAGAAGAGTCAGTCT
This sequence comes from Schistocerca americana, assembly GCF_021461395.2. Classification (NCBI taxonomy): domain Eukaryota; kingdom Metazoa; phylum Arthropoda; class Insecta; order Orthoptera; family Acrididae; genus Schistocerca; species Schistocerca americana. The sequence continues at coordinate 12,552,758 of NC_060121.1, read as the reverse complement.
TCTTGTACGTAAGTCGGCATTGTGCCTTTCCTAAGTAATTCCGATGCAATTTCTGTGTTTCGTCGCCATTAAGAAGGTCCAAGGGATGCAGTAAACCTGAAGTGAAGCATCGGAATCTATAACTACTGTCACAGGAATGGTTCAAAACATAGACAGTAAGAAGAGTTAGTCTTCTTGTACTTAAGACGGCATTGTGCATTTTCTATTTAATTCCGATGCAATTTCTGTGTTTCATCGTGAATAATAATGTCAGAGGGATACAGTAAACCTGAAGTGAAGCATCGGAATATATAACTAGTGTCACAGGAATGGTTCAAAACATAGACAGTAGGAAGAGTCAGTCTTCTTGTACTTAAGTCGGCATTGTGCATTTTGTATTTAATTCCGATGCAACTTCTGTGTTTCATCGTCAATAAGAAGGTCCAAGGGATACAGTACACCTGAAATGAAGCATCGGAATCTATAACTAGTGTCACAGGAATCGTTCAAATCATAGACAGTAAGGAGAGTCAGTCTTCTTGCACTTAAGTCGGCATTGTGCCTTTTCTATTTAATTCCGATGCAATTTCTGTGTTTGATCATCACGAAGAAGGTCAGCGGGATACAGTAAACCTGAAGTGAAGCACAGGAATCATTACCTAGTGTCACAGTAATAGTTAAAAACATTGACAATAAGATGAGTCAGTCTTCTTGTACTTAAGTCGGCATTGTGCCTTTTGTATTTAATTCCGATGCAATTTCTGTGTTTCATCGTCAGGAAGAAGGTCCAAGTGATACAGTAAACCTAAAGTGAAGCATCGGAATCTATAACTAGTGTCACAGGAATGGTTCAAAACATAGATAGTAAGAAGAGTCAGTCTTCTTGTACTTAAGTCGGCATTGTGCCTTTCCTATTTATTTCCGGTGCATTTTCTGTGTGACGTCGTCAATAAGAAGGTCCAAGGGATGCAGTAAACCTAAAGTGAAGCATCGGAATCTATAACTAGTGTCACAGGAATGGTTCAAATCATTGACAGTAAGAAGAGTCAGTCTACCTGTACTTAAGTCGGCATTGTGCCTTTTGTATTTAATCCCGATGCAATTTCTGTGTTTCATCGTCAATAAGAAGGTCCAAGGGATACAGTAAACCTGAAGTGAAGCATCGGAATCTATAACAAGTGTCACAGGAATGGTTCAAAAAATAGACAGTAGGAAGAGTCAGTCTTCTTGTACTTAAGTCAGCATTGTGCCTTTTGTATTTAATTCCGATGCAATTTCTGTGTTTCATCGTCAATAAGAAGGTCCAAGGGATACAGTAAACCTGAAGTGAGGCATCGGAATCTATAACTAGCGTCACAGGAATGCTTCAAAATATATACAGTAGGAAGAGTCAGTCTTCTTGTACTTAAGTCGGCATTGTGCCTTTTGTATTTAATTCCGATGCAATTTCTGTGTTTCATCATCTATAAGAAGGTCCAAGGGATACAGTAAATTTGAAGTGAGGCATCGGAATCTATAACTAGTGTCACAGGAATGGTTCAAAGCACAGTCAGTAAGAGGAGTCAGTCTTCTTGTACTTAAGTCGGCATGGTGCCTTTTGTATTTAATTCCGATGCAATTTCTAAGTTTCATCGTCAATAAGAAGGTCAGAGGGATACAGTAAACCTGAAGTGAAGCACAGGAATCATTAACTAGTGTCACAGTAATGGTTAAAAACATTGACAATAAGATGAGTCAGTCTTCTTGTACTTAAGTCATCATTGTGCCTTTTGTATTTAAGTCCGATGCAATTTCTGTGTTTCATCGTCAAGAAGAAGGTCCTAGTGATACAGTAAACCTAAAGTGAAGCATCGGAATCTATAACTAGTGTCACAGGAATGGTTCAAAACATAGACAGTAAGAAGAGTCAGTCTTCTTGTACTTAAGTCGGCATTGTGCCTTTCCTATTTAATTCCGGTGCATTTTCTGTGTTTCGTCGTCAATAAGAAGGTCCAAGGGATGCTGTAAACCTGAGGTGAAGCATCGGACTCTATAACTAGTGTCACAGGAATGGTTCAAATCATTGACAGTAAGAAGAGTCAGTCTACTTGTACTTATGTCGGCATTGTGACTTTTGTATTTAATCTCGATGCAATTTCTGTGTTTCATCGTAAATAAGAAGGTCCAAGCGATACAGTAAACCTGAAGTGAACCATCGGAATCTATAACTAGTGTCAATGGAATGGTTCACATCATAGACAGTAAGAAGTCTCAGTTTTCTTGTACTTAAGTCAGCATTGTGCCTTTTGTATTTAATTCTGATGCAATTTCTGTGTTTCATCGTCAATAAGAAGGTCCAAGGGATACAGTAAACCTGAAGTGAAGCATAGGAATCTATAACAAGTGTCACAGGAATGGTTCAAAAAATAGACAGTAGGAAGAGTCAGTCTTCTTGTACTTAAGTCAGCATTGTGCCTTTTGTATTTAATTCCGATGCAATTTCCAAGTTTCATCGTCAATAAGACGGTCAGAGGGATACAGTTAACCTGAAGTGAAGCATCGGAATCTATAACTCGTGTCACACGAATGGTTAATAACATTGACAGTAAGAAGAGTCAGTCTTCTTGTACGTAAGTCGGCATTGTGCCTTTTGTATTTAATTCCGATGCAATTTCTGTGTTTCATCGTCAATAAGAAGGTCCAAGTGATACAGTAAACCTAAAGTGAAGCATCGGAATCTATAACTAGTGTCACAGGAGTGGTTCAAAAGCATAGACAGTAAGAAGAGTCAGTCTTCTTGTACTTAAGTCGGCATTGTGCCTTTCCTAAGTAATTCCGATGCAATTTCTGTGTTTCGTCGCCATTAAGAAGGTCCAAGGGATGCAGTAAACCTGAAGTGAAGCATCGGAATCTATAACTACTGTCACAGGAATGGTTCAAAACATAGACAGTAAGAAGAGTCAGTCTTCTTGTACTTAAGTCGGCATTGTGCATTTTCTATTTAATTCCGATGCAATTTCTGTGTGTCATCGTCAATAATAAAGTCGAAGGGATATAGTAAACCTGAAGTGAAGAATCGGAATCTATAACTAGTGTCACAGGAATGGTTCAAAACATAGACAGTAGGAAGAGTCAGTCTTCTTGTACTTAAGTCGGCATTGTGCATTTTGTATTTAATTCCGATGCAACTTCTGTGTTTCATCGTCAATAAGAAGGTCCAAGGGATACAGTACACCTGAAATGAAGCATCGGAATCTATAACTAGTGTCACAGGAATCGTTCAAATCATAGACAGTAAGGAGAGTCAGTCTTCTTGTACTTAAGTCGGCATTGTACCTTTTCTATTTAATTCCGATGCAATTTCTGTGTTTGATCATCACGAAGAAGGTCAGAGGGATACAGTAAGCCTGAAGTGAAGCACAGGAATCATTACCTAGTGTCACAGTAATGGTTAAAAACATTGACAATAAGATGAGTCAGTCTTCTTGTACTTAAGTCGGGATTGTGCCTTTTGTATTTAATTCCGTTGCAATTTCTGAGTTTCATCGTCAGGAAGAAGGTCCAAGTGATACAGTAAACCTAAAGTGAAGCATCGGAATCTATAACTAGTGTCACAGGAATGGTTCAAAACATAGATAGCAAGAAGAGTCAGTCTTCTTGTACTTAAGTCGGCATTGTGCCTTTCCTATTTAATTCCGGTGCATTTTCTGTGTGTCGTCGTCAATAAGAAGGTCCAAGGGATGCAGTAAACCTAAAGTGAAGCATCGGAATCTATAACTAGTGTCACAGGAATGGTTCAAATCATTGACAGTAAGAAGAGTCAGTCTACTTGTACTTAAGTCGGCTTTAATCCTTTTGTATTTAATCCCGATGCAATTTCTGTGTTTCATCGTAAATAAGAAGGTCCAAGGGATACAGTAAACCTGAAGTGAATCATCGGAATCCATAACTAGTGTCACAGGAGTGGTTCAAAACATAGTCAGTAAGAAGAGTCAGTCTCCTTGTACTTATGTCGACATTGTGCCTTTTCTATTTAATTCCGATGCAATTTCTGTGTTTCATCGTCAATAACAAGGTCAAAGGGAAACAGTAAACCTCGAGTGAACCATCGGAATCTATAACTATTGTCAATGGAATGGTTCAAATCATAGACAGTAAGAAGAGTCAGTCTTCTTGTACTTAAGTCGGCATTGTGCCTTTTGTATTTAATTCTGATGCAATTTCTGTCTTTCATCGTCAATAAGAAGGTCCAAGGGATACAGTACACCTGAAATGAAGCATCGGAATCTATAATTAGTGTCACAGGAATCGTTCAAATCATAGACAGTAAGGAGAGTCAGTCTTCTTGTACTTAAGTCGGCATTGTGCCTTTTCTATTTAATTCCGATGCAATTTCTGTGTTTGATCATCACGAAGAAGGTCAGAGGGATACAGTAAACCTGAAGTGAAGCACAGGAATCATTACCTAGTGTCACAGTAATGGTTAAAAACATTGACAATAAGATGAGTCAGTCTTCTTGTACTTAAGTCGGCATTGTGCATTTTGTATTTAATTCCGATGCAATTTCTGTGTTTCATCGTCAGGAAGAAGGTCCAAGTGATACAGTAAACCTAAAGTGAAGCATCGGAATCTATAACTAGTGTCACAGGAATGGTTCAAAACATAGATAGCAAGAAGAGTCAGTCTTCTTGTACTTATGTCGACATTGTGCCTTTTCTATTTAATTCCGATGCAATTTCTGTGTTTCATCGTCAATAACAAGGTCAAAGGGAAACAGTAAACCTCGAGTGAACCATCGGAATCTATAACTAGTGTCAATGGAATGGTTCAAATCATAGACAGTAAGAAGAGTCAGTCTTCTTGTACTCAAGTCGGCATTGTGCCATTTGTATTTAATTCTGATGCAATTTCTGTGTTTCATCGTCAATAAGAAGGTCCAAGGGATACAGTACACCTGAAATGAAGCATCGGAATCTATAACTAGTGTCACAGGAATGGTTCAAATCATTGATAGTAAGAAGAGTCAGTCTACTTGTACTTAAGTCGGCTTTGTTCCTTTTGTATTTAATCCCGATGCAATTTCTGTGTTTCATCGTACTTAAGAAGGTCCAAGGGATACAGTAAACCTGAAGTGAATCATCGGAATCCATAACTAGTGTCACAGGAGTGGTTCAAAACATAGTCAGTAAGAAGAGTCAGTCTCCTTGTACTTATGTCGACATTGTGCCTTTTCTATTTAATTCCGATGCAATTTCTGTGTTTCATCGTCAATAACAAGGTCAAAGGGAAACAGTAAACCTCGAGTGAACCATCGGAATCTATAACTAGTGTCAATGGAATGGTTCAAATCATAGACAGTAAGAAGAGTCTGTCTTCTTGTACTTAAGTCGGCATTGTGCCTTTTGTATTTAATTCTGATGCAATTTCTGTGTTTCATCGTCAATAAGAAGGTCCAAGGGATACAGTAAACCTGAAGTGAAGCATCGGAATCTATAACAAGTGTCACAGGAATGGTTCAGAAAATAGACAGTAGGAAGAGTCAGTCTTCTTGTACTTAAGTCAGCATTGTGCCTTTTGTATTTAATTCCGATGCAATTTCTGTGTTTCATCGTCAATAACAAGGTCCAAGGGATACAGTAAACCTGAAGTGAGGCATCGGAATCTATAACTAGCGTCACAGGAATGCTTCAAAATATACACAGTAGAAAGAGTCAGTCTTCTTGTACTTAAGTCGGCATTGTGCCTTTTGTATTTAATTCCGATGCAATTTCTGTGTTTCATCATCTATAAGAAGGTCCAAGGGATACAGTAAACTTGAAGTGAGGCATCGGAATCTATAACTAGTGTCACAGGAATGGTTCAAAACACAGTCAGTAAGAGGAGTCAGTCTTCTTGTACTTAAGTCGGCATGGTGCCTTTTGTATTTAATTCCGATGCAATTTCTGTGTTACATCGTCAATAAGAAGGTCCAAGGGATACAGTAAACATATAGCGAAGCATCGGAATCTAAAACTGGTCTCACAGGAAAAGTTCAACGCATAGTCAGTAAGAAGAGTCAGTCTACTTGTACTTAAGTCGGCATTGTGCCTTTTCTATTTAATTCCGATGCAATTTCTAAGTTTCATCGTCAATAAGAAGGTCAGAGGGATACAGTAAAAATGAAGTGAAGCATCGGAATCTATAACTAGTGTCACACGAATGGTTAATAACATTGACAGTAAGAAGAGTCAGTCTTCTTGTACTTAAGTCGGCATTGTGCCTTTTGTATTTAATTCCGATGCAATTTCTGTGTTTCATCGTCAATAAGAAGGTCCAAGTGACACAGTAAACCTAAAGTGAAGCATCGGAATCTATAACTAGTGTCACAGGAATGGTTCAAAACGTAGACAGTAAGAAGAGTCAGTCTTCTTGTACTTAAGTCGGCATTGTGCCTTTCCTAAGTAATTCCGATGCAATTTCTGTGTTTCCTCGTCAATAAGAAGGTCCAAGGGATACAGTAAACCTGAAGTGAAGCATCGGAATCTATAACTAGTGTCACAGGAATGGTTCAAAACATAGACAGAAGGATGAGTCAGTCTTCTTGTACAAAAGTCGGCATTGTGCCTTTTGCATTTAATTCCGATGCAATTTCTGTGTTTCACCGTCAATAAGAAGGTCCAAGGGATACAGTAAACATATAGCGAAGCATCGGAATCGAAAACTGGTCTCACAGGAAAAGTTCAAAGCATGGTCAGTAAGAAAAGTCAGTCTACTTGTACTTAAGTTCTGTTTAATTCCGATGCAATTTCTAAGTTTCATCGTCAATAAGAAGGTCAGGGGGATACAGTAAACCTGAAGTGAAGCATCGGAATCTATAACTAGTGTCACACGAATGGTTAATAACATTGACAGTAAGAAGAGTCAGTCTTCTTGTACTTTAGTCGGCATTGTGCCTTTTGTATTTAGTTCCGATGCAATTTTTGTGTTCCATCGTCAATAAGAAGGTCCAAGTGATACAGTAAACCTAACGTGAAGCATCGGAATCTATAACTAGTATCACAGGAATGGTTCAAAACATAGACAGTTTGAAGAGTCAGTCTTCTTGTACTTAAGTCGGCATTGTGCCTTTTCTATTTAATTCCGATGCAGTTTCTGTGTTTCGTCGTCAATGAGAAGGTCCCAGGGATACAGTAAACCTGAAGTGAAGCATCGGAATCTATAACTTGTGTCACAGGAATGGTTCAAAACATAGACAGTACGAAGAGACATTCTTCTTGTACTTAAGTCGGCATTGTGCCTTTCCTAAGTAATTCCGATGCAATTTCTGAGTTTCGTCGTCAATAAGAAGGTCCAAGGGATGCAGTAAACCTGAAGTGAAGCATCGGAATCTATAACTACTATCACAGGAATGGTTCAAAACATAGACAGTAAGAAGAGTCAGTCTTCTTGTACTTAAGTCGGCATTGTGCATTTACTATTTAATTCCGATGCAATTTCTGTGTGTCATTGTCAATAATAAAGTCCAAGGGATATAGTAAACCTAAAGTGAAGTATCGGAATCTATAACTAGTGTCACAGGAATGGTTCAAAACATAGACAGTAGGAAGAGTCAGTCTTTTTGTACTTAAGTCGGCATTGTGCATATTGTATTTAATTCCGACGCAACTTCTGTGTTTCATCGTCAATAAGAAGGTCCAAGGGATACAGTAAACCTAAAGTGAAGCATCGGAATCTATAACTAGTGTCACAGGAATGGTTCAAAACATAGACAGTAAGAAGAGTCAGTCTTCTTGTACTTAAGTCGGCATTGTGCCTTTCCTATTTAATTCCGGTGCATTTTCTGTGTTTCGTCGTCAATAAGAAGGTCCAAGGGATGCTGTAAACCTGAGGTGAAGCATCGGACTCTATAACTAGTGTCACAGGAATGGTTCAAATCATTGACAGTAAGAAGAGTCAGTCTACTTGTACTTATGACGGCATTGTGCCTTTTGTATTTAATCTCGATGCAATTTCTGTGTTTCATCGTAAATAAGAAGGTCCAAGGGATACAGTAAACCTGAAGTGAACCATCGGAATCTATAACTAGTGTCAATGGAATGGTTCACATCATAGACAGTAAGAAGTCTCAGTTTTCTTGTACTTAAGTCAGCATTGTGCCTTTTGTATTTAATTCTGATGCAATTTCTGTGTTTCATCGTCAATAAGAAGGTCCAAGGGATACAGTAAACCTGAAGTGAAGCATAGGAATCTATAACAAGTGTCACAGGAATGGTTCAAAAAATAGACAGTAGGAAGAGTCAGTCTTCTTGTACTTAAGTCAGCATTGTGCCTTTTGTATTTAATTCCGATGCAATTTCCAAGTTTCATCGTCAATAAGAAGGTCAGAGGGATACAGTTAACCTGAAGTGAAGCATCGGAATCTATAACTCGTGTCACACGAATGGTTAATAACATTGACAGTAAGAAGAGTCAGTCTTCTTGTACGTAAGTCGGCATTGTGCCTTTTGTATTTAATTCCGATGCAATTTCTGTGTTTCATCGTCAATAAGAAGGTGCAAGTGATACAGTAAACCTAAAGTGAAGCATCGGAATCTATAACTAGTGTCACAGGAATGGTTCAAAAGCATAGACAGTAAGAAGAGTCAGTCTTCTTGTACTTAAGTCGGCATTGTGCCTTTCCTAAGTAATTCCGATGCAATTTCTGTGTTTCGTCGCCATTAAGAAGGTCCAAGGGATTCAGTAAACCTGAACTGAAGCATCGGAATCTATAACTACTGTCACAGGAATGGTTCAAAACATAGACAGTAAGAAGAGTTAGTCTTCTTGTACTTAAGTCGGCATTGTGCATTTTCTATTTAATTCCGATGCAATTTCTGTGTGTCATCGTCAATAATAAAGTCGAAGGGATATAGTAAACCTGAAGTGAAGAATCGGAATCTATAACTAGTGTCACAGGAATGGTTCAAAACATAGACAGTAGGAATAGTCAGTCTTCTTGTACTTAAGTCGGCATTGTGCATTTTGTATTTAATTCCGATGCAACTTCTGTGTTTCATCGTCAATAAGAAGGTCCAAGGGATACAGTACACCTGAAATGAAGCATCGGAATCTATAACTAGTGTCACAGGAATGGTTCAAAAAATAGACAGTAGGAAGAGTCAGTCTTCTTGCACTTAAGTCAGCATTGTGCCTTTTGTATTTAATTCCGATGCAATTTCTGTGTTTCATCGTCAATAAGAAGGTCCAAGGGATACAGTAAACCTGAAGTGAGGCATCGGAATCTATAACTAGCGTCACAGGAATGCTTCAAAATATATACAGTAGGAAGAGTCAGTCTTCTTGTACTTAAGTCGGCATTGTGCCTTTTGTATTTAATTCTGATGCAATTTCTGTGTTCCATCGTCAATAAGAAGGTCCAAGGGATACAGTAAACCTGAAGTGAAGCATCGGAATCTATAACAAGTGTCACAGGAATGGTTCAAAAAATAGACAGTAGGAAGAGTCAGTCTTCTTGTACTTAAGTCAGCATTGTGCCTTTTGTATTTAATTCCGATGCAATTTCTGTGTTTCATCGTCAATAAGAAGGTCCAAGGGATACAGTAAACCTGAAGTGAGGCATCGGAATCTATAACTAGCGTCACAGGAATGCTTCAAAATATATACAGTAGGAAGAGTCAGTCTTCTTGTACTTAAGTCGGCATTGTGCCTTTTGCATTTAATTCCGATGCAATTTCTGTGTTTCATCATCTATAAGAAGGTCCAAGGGATACAGTAAATTTGAAGTGAGGCATCGGAATCTATAACTAGTGTCACAGGAATGGTTCAAAGCACAGTCAGTAAGAGGAGTCAGTCTTCTTGTACTTAAGTCGGCATGGTGCCTTTTGTATTTAATTCCGATGCAATTTCTAAGTTTCATCGTCAATAAGAAGGTCAGAGGGATACAGTAAACCTGAAGTGAAGCACAGGAATCATTAACTAGTGTCACAGTAATGGTTAAAGACATTGACAATAAGATGAGTCAGTCTTCTTGTACTTAAGTCATCATTGTGCCTTCTGTATTTAAGTCCGATGCAATTTCTGTGTTTCATCGTCAAGAAGAAGGTCCTAGTGATACAGTAAACCTAAAGTGAAGCATCGGAATCTATAACTAGTGTCACAGGAATGGTTCAAAACATAGACAGTAAGAAGAGTCAGTCTTCTTGTACTTAAGTCGGCATTGTGCCTTTCCTATTTAATTCCGGTGCATTTTCTGTGTTTCGTCGTCAATAAGAAGGTCCAAGGGATGCTGTAAACCTGAGGTGAAGCATCGGACTCTATAACTAGTATCACAGGAATGGTTCAAATCATTGACAGTAAGAAGAGTCAGTCTACTTGTACTTATGTCGGCATTGTGCCTTTTGTATTTAATCTCGATGCAATTTCTGTGTTTCATCGTAAATAAGAAGGTCCAAGGGATACAGTAAACCTGAAGTGAACCATCGGAATCTATAACTAGTGTCAATGGAATGGTTCACATCATAGACAGTAAGAAGTCTCAGTTTTCTTGTACTTAAGTCAGCATTGTGCCTTTTGTATTTAATTCTGATGCAATTTCTGTGTTTCATCGTCAATAAGAAGGTCCAAGGGATACAGTAAACCTGAAGTGAAGCATAGGAATCTATAACAAGTGTCACAGGAATGGTTCAAAAAATAGACAGTAGGAAGAGTCAGTCTTCTTGTACTTAAGTCAGCATTGTGCCTTTTGTATTTAATTCCGATGCAATTTCCAAGTTTCATCGTCAATAAGAAGGTCAGAGGGATACAGTTAACCTGAAGTGAAGCATCGGAATCTATAACTCGTGTCACACGAATGGTTAATAACATTGACAGTAAGAAGAGTCAGTCTTCTTGTACGTAAGTCGGCATTGTGCCTTTTGTATTTAATTCCGATGCAATTTCTGTGTTTCATCGTCAATAAGAAGGTCCAAGTGATACAGTAAACCTAAAGTGAAGCATCGGAATCTATAACTAGTGTCACAGGAATGGTTCAAAAGCATAGACAGTAAGAAGAGTCAGTCTTCTTGTACTTAAGTCGGCATTGTGCCTTTCCTAAGTAATTCCGATGCAATTTCTGTGTTTCGTCGCCATTAAGAAGGTCCAAGGGATGCAGTAAACCTGAAGTGAAGCATCGGAATCTATAACTACTGTCACAGGAATGGTTCAAAACATAGACAGTAAGAAGAGTCAGTCTTCTTGTACTTAAGTGGGCATTGTGCATTTTCTATTTAATTCCGATGCAATTTCTGTGTGTCATCGTCAATAATAAAGTCGAAGGGATATAGTAAACCTGAAGTGAAGAATCGGAATCTATAACTAGTGTCACAGGAATGGTTCAAAACATAGACAGTAGGAAGAGTCAGTCTTCTTGTACTTAAGTCGGCATTGTGCATTTTGTATTTAATTCCGATGCAACTTCTGTGTTTCATCGTCAATAAGAAGGTCCAAGGGATACAGTACACCTGAAATGAAGCATCGGAATCTATAACTAGTGTCACAGGAATCGTTCAAATCATAGACAGTAAGGAGAGTCAGTCTTCTTGTACTTAAGTCGGCATTGTACCTTTTCTATTTAATTCCGATGCAATTTCTGTGTTTGATCATCACGAAGAAGGTCAGAGGGATACAGTAAGCCTGAAGTGAAGCACAGGAATCATTACCTAGTGTCACAGTAATGGTTAAAAACATTGACAATAAGATGAGTCAGTCTTCTTGTACTTAAGTCGGCATTGTGCCTTTTGTATTTAATTCCGTTGCAATTTCTGAGTTTCATCGTCAGGAAGAAGGTCCAAGTGATACAGTAAACCTAACGTGAAGCATCGGAATCTATAACTAGTGTCACAGGAATGGTTCAAAACATAGATAGCAAGAAGAGTCAGTCTTCTTGTACTTAAGTCGGCATTGTGCCTTTCCTATTTAATTCCGGTGCATTTTCTGTGTGTCGTCGTCAATAAGAAGGTCCAAGGGATGCAGTAAACCTAAAGTGAAGCATCGGAATTTATAACTAGTGTCACAGGAATGGTTCAAATCATTGACAGTAAGAAGAGTCAGTCTACTTGTACTTAAGTCGGCTTTAATGCTTTTGTATTTAATCCCGATGCAATTTCTGTGTTTCATCGTAAATAAGAAGGTCCAAGGGATACAGTAAACCTGAAGTGAATCATCGGAATCCGTAACTAGTGTCACAGGAGTGGTTCAAAACATAGTCAGTAAGAAGAGTCAGTCTCCTTGTACTTATGTCGACATTGTGCCTTTTCTATTTAATTCCGATGCAATTTCTGTGTTTCATCGTCAATAACAAGGTCAAAGGGAAACAGTAAACCTCGAGTGAACCATCGGAATCTATAACTAGTGTCAATGGAATGGTTCAAATCATAGACAGTAAGAAGAGTCAGTCTTCTTGTACTTAAGTCGGCATTGTGCCTTTTGTATTTAATTCTGATGCAATTTCTGTGTTTCATCGTCAATAAGAAGGTCCAAGGGATACAGTACACCTGAAATGAAGCATCGGAATCTATAACTAGTGTCACAGGAATCGTTCAAATCATAGACAGTAAGGAGAGTCAGTCTTCTTGTACTTAAGTCGGCATTGTGCCTTTTCTATTTAATTCCGATGCAATTTCTGTGTTTGATCATCACGAAGAAGGTCAGAGGGATACAGTAAACCTGAAGTGAAGCACAGGAATCATTACCTAGTGTCACAGTAATGGTTAAAAACATTGACAATAAGATGAGTCAGTCTTCTTGTACTTAAGTCGGCATTGTGCATTTTGTATTTAATTCCGATGCAATTTCTGTGTTTCATCGTCAGGAAGAAGGTCCAAGTGATACAGTAAACCTAAAGTGAAGCATCGGAATCTATAACTAGTGTCACAGGAATGGTTCAAAACATAGATAGCAAGAAGAGTCAGTCTTCTTGTACTTATGTCGACATTGTGCCTTTTCTATTTAATTCCGATGCAATTTCTGTGTTTCATCGTCAATAACAAGGTCAAAGGGAAACAGTAAACCTCGAGTGAACCATCGGAATCTATAACTAGTGTCAATGGAATGGTTCAAATCATAGACAGTAAGAAGAGTCAGTCTTCTTGTACTCAAGTCGGCATTGTGCCTTTTGTATTTAATTCTGATGCAGTTTCTGTGTTTCATCGTCAATAAGAAGGTCCAAGGGATACAGTACACCTGAAATGAAGATTCGGAATCTATAACTAGTGTCACAGGAATGGTTCAAATCATTGACAGTAAGAAGAGTCAGTCTACTTGTACTTAAGTCGGCTTTGTTCCTTTTGTATTTAATCCCGATGCAATTTCTGTGTTTCATCGTACTTAAGAAGGTCCAAGGGATACAGTAAACCTGAAGTGAATCATCGGAATCGATAACTAGTGTCACAGGAGTGGTTCAAAACATAGTCAGTAAGAAGAGTCAGTCTCCTTGTACTTATGTCGACATTGTGCCTTTTCTATTTAATTCCGATGCAATTTCTGTGTTTCATCGTCAATAACAAGGTCAAAGGGAAACAGTAAACCTCGAGTGAACCATCGGAATCTATAACTAGTGTCAATGGAATGGTTCAAATCATAGACAGTTAGAAGAGTCTGTCTTCTTGTACTTAAGTCGGCATTGTGCCTTTTGTATTTAATTCTGATGCAATTTCTGTGTTTCATCGTCAATAAGAAGGTCCAAGGGATACAGTAAACCTGAAGTGAAGCATCGGAATCTATAACAAGTGTCACAGGACTGGTTCAGAAAATAGACAGTAGGAAGAGTCAGTCTTCTTGTACTTAAGTCAGCATTGTGCCTTTTGTATTTAATTCCGATGCAATTTCTGTGTTTCATCGTCAATAAGAAGGTCCTAGGGATACAGTAAACCTGAAGTGAGGCATCGGAATCTATAACTAGCGTCACAGGAATGCTTCAAAATATATACAGTAGGGAGAGTCAGTCTTCTTGTACTTAAGTCGGCATTGTGCCTTTTGTATTTAATTCCGATGCAATTTCTGTGTTTCATCATCTATAAGAAGGTCCAAGGGATACAGTAAACTTGAAGTGAGGCATCGGAATCTATAACTAGTGTCACAGGAATGGTTCAAAACACAGTCAGTAAGAGGTGTCAGTCTTCTTGTACTTAAGTCGGCATGGTGCCTTTTGTATTTAATTCCGATGCAATTTCTGTGTTACATCGTCAATAAGAAGGTCCAAGGGATACAGTAAACATATAGCGAAGCATCGGAATCTAAAACTGGTCTCACAGGAAAAGTTCAAAGCATAGTCAGTAAGAAGAGTCAGTCTACTTGTACTTAAGTCGGCATTGTGCCTTTTCTATTTAATTCCGATGCAATTTCTAAGTTTCATCGTCAATAAGAAGGTCAGAGGGATACAGTAAAAATGAAGTGAAGCATCGGAATCTATAACTAGTGTCACACGAATGGTTAATAACATTGACAGTAAGAAGAGTCAGTCTTCTTGTACTTAAGTCGGCATTGTGCCTTTTGTATTTAATTCCGATGCAATTTCTGTGTTTCATCGTCAATAAGAAGGTCCAAGTGATACAGTAAACCTAAAGTGAAGCATCGGATACTATAACTAGTGTCACAGGAATGGTTCAAAACGTAGACAGTAAGAAGAGTCAGTCTTCTTGTACTTAAATCGGCATTGTGCCTTTCCTAAGTAATTCCGATGCAATTTCTGTGTTTCCTCGTCAATAAGAAGGTCCAAGGGATACAGTAAACCTGAAGTGAAGCATCGGAATCTATAACTAGTGTCACAGGAATGGTTCAAAACATAGACAGAAGGATGAGTCAGTCTTCTTGTACGTAAGTCGGCATTGTGCCTTTTGTATTTAATTCCGATGCAATTTCTGTGTTTCATCGTCAATAAGAAGGTCCAAGGGATACAGTAAACATATAGCGAAGCATCGGAATCGAAAACTGGTCTCACAGGAAAAGTTCAAAGCATGGTCAGTAAGAAAAGTCAGTCTACTTGTACTTAAGTTCTGTTTAATTCCGATGCAATTTCTAAGTTTCATCGTCAATAAGAAGGTCAGGGGGATACAGTAAACCTGAAGTGAAGCATCGGAATCTATAACTAGTGTCACACGAATGGTTAATAACATTGACAGTAAGAAGAGTCAGTCTTCTTGTACTTTAGTCGGCATTGTGCCTTTTGTATTTAGTTCCGATGCAATTTTTGTGTTCCATCGTCAATAAGAAGGTCCAAGTGATACAGTAAACCTAAAGTGAAGCATCGGAATCTATAACTAGTATCACAGGAATGGTTCAAAACATAGACGGTTTGAAGATTCAGTCTTCTTGTACTTAAGTCGGCATTGTGCCTTTTCTATTTAATTCCGATGCAGTTTCTGTGTTTCGTCGTCAATGAGAAGGTCCCAGGGATACAGTAAACCTGAAGTGAAGCATCGGAATCTATAACTTGTGTCACAGGAATGGTTCAAATCATAGACAGTAAGAAGAGACATTCTTCTTGTACTTAAGTCGGCATTGTGCCTTTCCTAAGTAATTCCGATGCAATTTCTGAGTTTCGTCGTCAATAAGAAGGTCCAAGGGATGCAGTAAACCTGAAGTGAAGCATCGGAATCTATAACTACTATCAAAGGAATGGTTCAAAACATAGACAGTAAGAAGAGTCAGTCTTCTTGTACTTAAGTCGGCATTGTGCATTTTCTATTTAATTCCGATGCAATTTCTGTGTGTCATCGTCAATAATAAAGTCCAAGGGATATAGTAAACCTAAAGTGAAGTATCGGAATCTATAACTAGTGTCACAGGAATGGTTCAAAAAATAGACAGTAGGAAGAGTCAGTCTTCTTGTACTTAAGTCGGCATTGTGCATTTTGTATTTAATTCCGACGCAACTTCTGTGTTTCATCGTCAATAAGAAGGTCCAAGGGATACAGTACACCTGAAATGAAGCATCGGAATCTATAACTAGTGTCACAGGAATCGTTCAAATCATAGACAGTAAGGAGAGTCAGTCTTCTTGTACTTAAGTCGGCATTGTGCCTTTTCTATTTAATTCCGATGCAATTTCTGTGTTTGATCATCACGAAGAAGGTCAGAGGGATACAGTAATCCTGAAGTGAAGCACAGGAATCATTAACTAGTGTCACAGTAATGGTTAAAAACATTGACAATAAGATGAGTCAGTCTTCTTGTACTTAAGTCGGCATTGTGCCTTTTGTATTTAATTCCGATGCAATTTCTGTGTTTCGTCGTCAATAAGAAGGTCCAAGGGATACAGTAAACCTGAAGTGAAGCATCGGAATCTATAACTAGTGTCACAGGAATGGTTCAAAACATAGACAGAAGGATGAGTCAGTCTTCTTGTACGTAAGTCCGCATTGTGCCTTTTGTATTTAATTGCGATGCAATTTCTGTGTTTCATCGTCAATAAGAAGGTCCAAGGGGTACAGTAAACATATAGCAAAGCATCGGAATCTAAAACTGGTCACACAGGAAAAGTTCAAAGCATGGTCAGTAAGAAGAGTCAGTCTACTTGTACTTAAGTTCTATTTAATTCCGATGCAATTTCTAAGTTTCATCGTCAATAAGAAGGTCAGAGGGATACAGTAA
Organism: Schistocerca americana; assembly: GCF_021461395.2. Classification (NCBI taxonomy): domain Eukaryota; kingdom Metazoa; phylum Arthropoda; class Insecta; order Orthoptera; family Acrididae; genus Schistocerca; species Schistocerca americana. Next base: position 12,536,194 of record NC_060121.1, on the reverse strand, counting down.
ACCTGAAGTGAAGCATCGGAATCTATAACTAGTGTCACACGAATGGTTAATAACATTGACAGTAAGAACAGTCAGTCTTCTTGTACTTTAGTCAGCATTGTGCCTTTTGTATTTAGTTCCGATGCAATTTTTGTGTTTGATCGTCAATAAGAAGGTCCAAGTGATACAGTAAACCTAAAGTGAAGCATCGGAATCTATAACTAGTATCACAGGAATGGTTCAAAACATAGACAGTTTGAAGAGTCAGTCTTCTTGTACTTAAGTCGGCAATGTGCCTTTTCTATTTAATTCCGATGCAGTTTCTGTGTTTCGTCGTCAATGAGAAGGTCCAAGGGATACAGTAAACCTGAAGTGAAGTATCGGAATCCATAACTAGTGTCACAGGAATGGTTCAAAACATAGACAGTAAGAAGAGTCAGTCTCCTTGTACTTATGTCGACATTGTGCCTTTTCTATTTAATTCCGATGCAAGTTCTGTGTTTCATCGTCAATAACAAGGTCAAAGGAAAACAGTAAACCTCGAGTGAACCATCGGAATCTATAACTAGTGTCAACGGAATGGTTCAAATCATAGACAGTAAGAAGAGTCAGTCTTCTTGTACTTAAGTCGGCATTGTGCCTTTTGTATTTAATTCTAATGCAATTTCTGTGATTCATCGTCAATAGGAAGGTCCAAGGGATACAGTAAACCTGAAGTGAAGCATCGTAATCTATAACAAGTGTCACAGGAATGGTTCAAAAAATAGACAGTAGGAAGAGTCAGTCTTCTTGTACTTAAGTCAGCATTGTGCCTTTTGTATTTAATTCCGATGCAATTTCTGTGTTTCATCGTCAATAAGAAGGTCCAAGGGATACAGTAAACCTGAAGTGTGGCATCGGAATCTATAACTAGCGTCACAGGAATGCTTCAAAATAAAGACAGTAGGAAGAGTCAGTCTTCTTGTACTTAAGTCGGCATTGTGCCTTTTGTATTTAATTCCGATGCAATTTCTGTGTTTCGTCATCTATAAGAAGGTCCAAGGGATACAGTAAATTTGAAGTGAGGCATCGGAATCTATAACTAGTGTCACAGGAATGGATCAAAACTCAGTCAGTAAGAGGAGTCAGTCTTCTTGTACGTAAGTCGGCATGGTGCCTTTTGTATTTAATTCCGATGCAATTTCTGTGTTTCATCGTCAATAAGAAGGTCCAAGGGATACAGTAAACATATAGCGAAGCATCGGAATCTAAAACTGGTCTCACAGGAAAAGTTCAAAGCATAGTCAGTAAGAAGAGTCAGTCTACTTGTACTTAAGTCGGCATTGTGCCTTTTCTATTTAATTCCGATGTAATTTCTAAGTTTCATCGTCAATAAGATGGTCAGAGGGATACAGTAAACCTGAAGTGAAGCATCGGAATCTATAACTAGTGTCACACGAATGGTTAATAACATTGACAGTAAGAAGAGTCAGTCTTCCTGTACTTAAGTCGGCATTGTGCCTTTTGTATTTAATTCCGATGCAATTTCTGTGTTTCATCGTCAATAAGAGGGTCCAAATGATACAGTAAACCTAAAGTGAAGCATCGGAATCTATAACTAGTGTCACAGGAATGGTTCAAAACATAGACAGTAAGAAGAGTCAGTCTTCTTGTACTTAAGTCGGCATTGTGCCTTTCCTAAGTAATTCCGATGTAATTTCTAAGTTTCATCGTCAATAAGAAGGTCCGAGGGATACAGTAAACCTGAAGTGAAGCATCGGAATCCATAACTAGTGTCACACGAATGGCTAATAACATTGACAGTAAGAAGAGTCAGTCTTCTTGTACTTAAGTCGGCACTGTGCCTTTTCTATTTAATTCCGATGCAGTTTCTGTGTTTCGTCGTCAATGAGAAGTCCAAGGGATACAGTAAACCTGATGTGAAGCATCGGAATCAATAACTAGTGTCACTGGAATGGTTCAAAACATAGACAAAAGGATGAGTCAGTCTTCTTGTACGTAAGTCGGCATTGTGCCATTTCTATTTAATTCCGATGCAATTTCTGTGTTTCATCGTCAATAAGAAGGTCAGAGGGATACCGTAAACCTGAAGTGAAGCATCGGAATCTATAACTAGTGTCACGGGAATGGTTCAAAACATAGATATTAGGAAGAGTCAGTCTTCTTATACTTAAGTCGGCACTGTGCCTTTTGTATTTAATTTCGAAGCAATTTCTGTGTTTCATCGTCAATTAGAAGATCAGAGGGATACAGTAAACCTGAAGTGAATGTTCGGAAAGTATAACTAGTGTCACAGGAATGGTTCAAAACATAGACAGAAGGATGAGTCAGTCTTCTTGTACGTAAGTCGGCATTGTGCCTTTTGTATTTAATTCCGATGCAATTTCTGTGTTTCATCGTCAATACGAAGGTCAGAGGGATACAGTAAACTTCAAGTGAAGCATCGGAATCTATAACTAGTGTCACGGGAATGGTTCAAAACATAGAGATTAGGAAGAGTCCGTCTTCTTATACTTAAGTCGGCACTGTGCCTTTTGTATTTAATTCCGATGCAACTTCTGTGTTTCATCGTCAATAAGAAGGTCCAAGGGATACAGTACACTTCAAATGAAGCATCGGAATCTATAACTAGTGTCACAGGAATCGCTCAAATCATAGACAGTAAGGAGAGCCAGTCTTCTTGTACTTAAATCGGCATTGTGCCTTTTCTATTTAATTCCGATGCAATTTCTGTGTTTGATCATCACGAAGAAGGTCAGAGGGATACAGTAAACCTGAAGTGAAGCACAGGAATCATTAACTAGTGTCACAGTAATGGTTAAAAACATTGACAATAAGATGAGTCAGTCTTCTTGTACTTAAGTCGGCATTGTGCCTTTTGTATTTAGTTCCGATGCAATTTCTGTGTTTCATCGACAAGAAGAAGGTCCAAGTGATACAGTAAACCTAAAGTGAAGCATCGGAATCTATAACTAGTGTCTCAGGAATGGTTCAAACCATAGACAGTAAGAAGAGTCAGTCTTCTTGTACTTAAGTCGGCATTGTGCCTTTCCTATTTAATTCCGGTGCATTTTCTGTGTTTCGTCGTCAATAAGACGGTTCAAGGGATGCAGCAAACCAGAAGTGAAGCATCGGAATCTATAACTAGTGTCACAGGAATGGTTCAAATCATTGACAGTAAGAAGAGTCAGTCTACTTGTACTTAAATCAGCTTCGTTCCTTTTGTATTTAATCCCGATGCAATTTCTGTGTTTCATCGTAAATAAGAAGGTACAAGGGATTCAGTAAAAATGAAGTGAATCAGCGGAATCCATAACTAGTGTCACAGGAGTGGTTCAAAACATAGTCAGTAAGAAGAGTTAGTCTCCTTGTACTTATGTCGACATTGTGCCTTTTCTATTTAATTCCGATGCAATTTCTGTGTTTCATCGTCAATAACAAGGTCAAAGGGAAACAGTAAACCTGGAGTGAACCATCGGAATCTATAACTAGTGTCAATGGAATGGTTCAAATCATAGACAGTAAGAAGAGTCAGTCTTCTTGTACTTAAGTCGGCATTGTGCCTTTTGTATTTAATTCCGATGCAATTTCTGTGTTTCATCGTCAATAAGAAGGTCCAAGGGATACTGTAAACCTGAAGTGAGGCATCGGAATCTATAACTAGCGTCACAGGAATGCTTCAAAATATAGACAGTAAGAAGAGTCAGTCTTCTTGTACTTAAGTCGGCATTGTGCCTTTTGTATTTAATTCCGATGCAATTTCTGTGTTTCATCATCTATAAGAAGGTCCAAGGGATACAGTAAATTTGAAGTGAGGCATCGGAATCTATAACTAGTGTCACAAGAATGGTTCAAAACACAGTCAGTAAGAGGAGTCAGTCTTCTTGTACTTAAGTTGGCATGGTGCCTTTTGTATTTAATTCCGATGCAATTTCTGTGTTTCATCGTCAATAAGAAGGTCCAAGGGATACAGTAAACCTAAAGTGAAGCATCGGAATCTATAACTAGTGTCACACAAATGGTTAATAACATTGACAGTAAGAAGAGTCAGTCTTCTTGTACTTAAGTCGGCGTTGTGCCTTTTGTATTTAATTCCGATGCAATTTCTGTGTTTCATCGTCAATAAGAAGGTCCAAGTGATACAGTAAACCTAAAGTGAAGCATCGGAATCTATAACTAGTGTCACAGGAATGGTTCAAAACATAGACAGTAAGAAGAGTCAGTCTTCTTGTTCTTAAGTCGGCATTGTGCCTTTCCTAAGTAATTCCGATGCAATTTCTGTGTTTCGTCGTCAATAAGAAGGTCCAAGGGATACAGTAAACCTAAAGTGAAGCATCGGAATCTATAACTAGTATCACAGGAATGGTTCAAATCATAGACAGTTTGAAGAGTCAGTCTTCTTGTACTTAAGTCGGCATTGTGCCTTTTCTATTTAATTCCGATGCAGTTTCTGTGTTTCGTCGTCAATGAGAAGGTCCAAGGGATACAGTAAACCTGAGGTGAGGCATCGGAATCTATAAGTAGTGTCACAGGAATGGTTCAAAACATAGACAGAAGGATGAGTCAGTCTTCTTGTACTTAAGTCGGCATTGTGCCTTTTGTATTTAATTCCGATGCAATTTCTGAGTTTCATCGTCAATAAGAAGGTCCAAGTGATACAGTAAACCTAAAGTGAAGCATCGGAATCTATAACTAGTATCACAGGAATGGTTCAAAACATAGACAGTTTGAAAAGTCAGTCTTCTTGTACTTAAGTCGGCATTGTGCCTTTTCTATTTAATTCCGATGCAGTTTCTGTGTTTCGTCGTCAATGAGAAGGTCCAAGGGATACAGTAAACCTAAAGTGAAGCATCGGAATCTATAACTAGTGTCACAGGAATGGTTCAAAACATAGACAGAAGGATGAGTCAGTCTTCTTGTACGTAAGTTGGCATGGTGCCTTTTGTATTTAATTCCGATGCAATTTCTGTGTTTCATCGTCATTAAGAAGGTCAGAGGGATACCGTAAACCTGAAGTGAAGCATCGGAATCTATAACTAGTGTCACGGGAATGGTTCAAAACATAGATATTAGGAAGAGTCAGTCTTCTTATACTTAAGTCGGCACTGTGCCTTTTGTATTTAATTTCGAAGCAATTTCTGTGTTTCATCGTCAATTAGAAGATCAAAGGGATACAGTAAACCTGAAGTGAAGCATCGGAAAGTATAACTAGTGTCACAGGAATGGTTCAAAACATAGACAGAAGGATGAGTCAGTCTACTTGTACGTAAGTCGGCATTGTGCCTTTTGTATTTAATTCCGATGCAATTTCTGTGTTTCATCGTCAATATGAAGGTCAGAGGGATACAGTAAACATCAAGTGAAGCAACGGAATCTATAATTAGTGTCACGGGAATGGTTCAAAACATAGAGATTAAGAAGAGTCAGTCTTCTTATACTTAAGTCGGCACTGTGCCTTTTGTATTTAATTTCGATGCAATTTCTGTCTTTCATCGTCAATTAGAAGCTCAGAGGGATACAGTAAACCTGAAGTGAAGCATAGGAATGTATAACTAGTGTCACAGGAATGGTTCAAATCATAGACAGTAGGAAGAGTCAGATCTCATGTACTTGAGTCGGCATTGTACCTTTTGTATTTAATTTTGACGCAATTTCTGTGTTTCATCGTCAATAAGAAGGTCCAAGGGATACAGTAAACATATTGTGAAGCATCCGAATCTAAAACTGGTCTCACAGGAAATGTTCAAAACATAGACAGTAAGAACAGCGAGTTCTCTTGTACTTAAGTCGGCATTGTGCCTTTTCTTTTTAATTCCGATGCAATTTCTGTGTTTCATCGTCAATAAGAAGGTCCAAGGGATACAGTAAACCTGAAGTGAAGCATCGGAATCTATTAGTAGTGTCACAGGAATGGTTCAAAACATAGACAGTATTAAGAGTAAGTCTTCTTGTACTTAAGTCGGCATTGTGCCCATTGTATTTAATTCCGATGCAATTTCTGTGTTTCAACATCAATAAGAAGGTCAGAGGGATACAATAAACCTGAAGTGAAGCATCGGAATCTAATACCGGTCTCACAGGAAAGGTTCATAGCATAGAGAGTAAGAAGAGCCAGTCATCTTGTATTTGAGTCGGCATTGTGCCTTTTGTATTAATTCCGATGAAATTTCTGTGTTTCATCGTCAATAAGAAGGTCAGAGGGCTACTGTAAACCTAAGTGAAGCTTCGGAATCTATAGCTAGTGTCACAGGAATGGTTCAAAACATAGTCAGTAAAAAGAGTCAGTCCTCTTGTACTTAAGTCGGCATTGCGCCTTTTGTATTTAATTCCGATGCAGTTTCTGTGTTTCGTCGCCAATGAGAGGGTCCAAGGGATACAGTAAACCTGAAGTGAGGCATCGGAATCTATAAGTAGTGTCACAGGAATGGTTCAAAACATAGCCAGTAAGAGGAGTGAGTTCTCTTGTACTTAAGTCGGCATTGTGCCTTTTCTTTTTAATTCCGATGCAATTTCTGTGTTTCATCGTCAATAAGAAGGTCAGAGGGATACAGTAAACCTCAAGTGAAGCATCGGAATCTATAACTAGTGTCACGGGAATGGTTCAAAACATAGAGATTAGGAAGAGTCAGTCTTCTTATACTTAAGTCGGCACTGTGCCTTTTGTATTTAATTTCGATGCAATTTCTGTGTTTCATCGTATATTAGAAGATCAGAGGGATACAGTAAACCTGAAGAGAAGCATCGGAATGTATAACTAGAGTCACAGGAATGGTTCAAATCATAGACAGTAGGAAGAGTCAGATTTCTTGTACTTGAGTCGGCATTGTGCCTTTTGTATTTAATTCCGATGCTATTTCTGTGTTTCATCGTCAATAAGAAGTTCCAAGTGATACAGTAAACCTAAAGTGAAGCATCGGAAACTATAACTAGTGTCACCGGAATGGTTCAAAACATAGACAGTAAGAAGAGTCAGTCTTCTTGTACTTAAGTCGGCATTGTGCCTTTTGTATTTAATTCCGATGCAATTTCTGTGTTTCATCGTCAATAAGAAGATCAGAGGGCTACAGTAAACCTGAAGTGAAGCATCGGAATCTATAGCTAGTGTCACAGGAATACTTCGAAGCAGAGACAATAGGAAGAGTCAGCCTTCTTGTACTTAAGTCGGCATTGTGCCTTTTCTATTTAATTCCGATGCAAATTCTGTGTTTCGTCGTCAATAAGAAGGTCCAAGGGATACAGTAAACCTGAAGTGAGGCATCGGAATCTATAAGTAGTGTCACAGGAATGGTTCAAAACATAGCCAGTAAGAGGAGTGAGTTCTCTTGTACTTAAGTCGGCATTGTGCCTTTTCTTTTTAATTCCGATGCAATTTCTGTGTTTCATCGTCGATAAGAAGGTCCAAGGGATACAGAAAATCTGAAGTGAGGCATCGGAATCTATAAGTAGAGTCACAGGAATGGTTCAAAACATAGAGAGTTTGAAGAGTCAGTCGTCTTGTACTTAAGTCGGCATTGTGCCCTTTGTATTTAATTCCGATGCAATTTCTGTGTTTCATCGTCAATAAGAAAGTCAGAGGGCTACAGTAAACCTAAGTGAAGCTTCAGAATCTATAACTAGTGTCACACGAATTATTAATAACATTGACAGTAAGAAGAGTCAGTCCTCTTGTACTTAATTCGGCATTGTGCCTTTTGTATTTAATTCCGATGCAATTTCTGTGTTTCGTCGTCAATAAGAAGGTCCAAGGGATGCAGTAAACCTGAAGTGAAGCATCGGAATCTATAACTAGTGTCACAGGAATGGTTCAAAACATAGACAGTAAGAAGAGTCAGTCTTCTTGTACTTAAGTCGGCATTGTGCCTTTCCTAAGTAATTCCGATGCAATTTCTGTGTTTCATCGTCAATAAGAAGGTCCAAGGGATGCAGTAAACATGAAGTGAAGCATCGGAATCTAAAACCGGTCTCACAGGAAAGGATCACAACATAGAGTGTAAAAAGAGCCAGTCATCTTGTATTTCAGTCGGCATTGTGCCTTTTGTATTTAATTCCGATGCAATTTCTAAGTTTCATCGTCACTAAGAAGGTCGGAGGGATACAGTAAACCTGAAGTGAAGCACAGGAATCTATAACTAGTGTCACAGAAATGGTTAAAACATTGACAGTAAGATGAGTCAGTCTTCTTGTACTCAAGTCGGCATTGTGCCTTTCGTATTTAATTCCGGTGCATTTTCTGTGTTTCGTCGTCAATAAGAAGGTCCTAGGTATGCAGTAAACCTGAAGTGAAGCATCGGAATCTATAACTAGTGTCACAGGAATGGTTCAAATCACTCACAGTAAGAAGAGTCATTCTACTTGTACTTAAGTCGGCATTGTGCCCTTTGAATTTAATCCCGATGCAATTTCTGTGTTTCATCGTGAATAAGAAGGTCCAAGGGATACAGTAAACCTGAAGTGAATCATCGGAATCCATAACTAGTGTCACAGGAATGGTTCAAAACATAGTCCGTAAGAAGAGTCAGTATTCTTGTACTTATGTCGACATTGTGCCTTTTCTATTTAATTCCGATGCAATTTCTGTGTTTCATCATCAATTACAAGGTCAAAGGGATACAGTAAACCTGGAGTGAACCATCGGAATCTATAATTAGTGCCAATGGAATGGTTCAAATCATAGACAGTAAGAAGAGTCAGTCTTCGTGTACTTAAGTCGGCATTGTGCCTTTTGTATTTAATTCTGATGCAATTTCTGTGTTTCATCGTCAATAAGAAGGTAAGAGGGATACAGTGAACCTGTAGTGAAGCATCGGAATCTATAACAAGTGTCACAGGAATGGTTCAAAAAATAGAAAGTAGGAAGAGTCTGTCTTCTTGTACTTAAGTCAACATTGTGCCTTTTGTATTTAATTCCGATGCAATTTCTGTGTTTCATCGTCAACAAGAAGGTCCAAGGGATACAGTAAACCTGAAGTGAAGCATCGGAATCTAAAACTGGTCTCACAGGAATAGTTCAAAGCATAGTCAGTAAGAAGAGTCAGTCTACTTGTACTTAAGTCGGCATTGTGCTTTTTCTATTTAATTCCGATGCAATTTCTAAGTTTCATCGTCAATAAGAAGGTCAGAGGGATACAGTAAACCTGAAGTGAAGCATCGGAATCTATAACTAGTGTCACAGGAATGGTTCAAAACATAGACAGTAAGAAGAGTCAGTCCTCTTGTACTTAAGTCGGCATTGTGCCTTTTGTATTTAATTCCGATGCAATTTCTGTGTTTCAACGACAATAAGAAGCGAGTAGGGAGAAAGTAAACCTGAAGTGAAGCATCGGAATCTATAACTAGTGTCACAGGAATGGTTCAAAACATAGACAGTTTGAAGAGTCAGTCTTCTTGTACTTAAGTCGGCATTGTGCCTTTTCTATTCAATTCCGATGCAGTTACTGTGTTTCGTCGTCAATGAGAAGGTCCAAGGGATACAGGAAACCTGAAGTGAAGCATCGGAATCTATAACTAGTGTCACAGGAATGGTTCAAAACATAGACAGAAAGATGAGTCAGTCTTCTTGTACGTAAGTCGGCATTGTGCCTTTTGTATTTAATTCCGATGCAATTACTGTGTTTCATCATCAATAAGAAGGTCAGAGGGATACAGTAAACCTGAAGTGAGGCATCGGAATCTATAACTAGTGTCACGGGAATGGTTCAAAACATAGAGATTAGGAAGAGTCAGTCTTCTTATACTTAAGTCGGCACTGTGCCTTTTGTATTTAATTTCGATGCAATTTCTGTGTTTCATCGTCAATTAGAAGATCAGAGGGATACAGCAAACCTGAAGTGAAGCATCGGAATGAGTATCTAGTGTCACAGGAATGGTTCAAATCATAGACAGTAGGAAGAGTCAGATTTCTTGTACTTGAGTCGGCATTGTGCCTTTTGTATTCCGATGCAATTTCTGTGTGTCATCGTCAATAATAAAGTCCAAGTGATACAGTAAACCTAATGTGAAGCATCGGAAACTATAACTAGTGTCACCGGAGGGTTCAAAACATAGACAGTAAGAAGAGTCAGTCTTCTTGTACGTAAGTCGGCATTGTGCGTTTTGTATTTAATTCCGATGCAATTTCTGTGTTTCATCGTCAATAAGAAGGTCAGAGGGCTACAGTAAACCTGAAGTGAAGCATCGGAATCTATAGCTAGTGTCACAGGAATGGTTCAAAACAGAGACAGTAGGAAGTGTCAGCCTTCTTGTACTTAAGTCGGCATTGTGCATTTCTATTTGATTCCGATGCAAATTCTGTGTTTCGTCGTCAATAAGAAGGTCCAAGGGATACAGTAAACCTGAAATGAGGCATCGGAATCAATAACTAGTGTCACAGGAATGGTTCAAAACATAGACAGTTTGAAGAGTCAGTCTTCTTGTACTTAAGTCGGCATTGTGCCTTTTCTATTCAATTCCGATGCAGTTTCTGTGTTTCGTCGTCAATGAGAAGGTCCAAGGGATACAGGAAACCTGAAGTGAAGCATCTGAATCTATAACTAGTGTCACAGGAATGGTTCAAAACATAGACAGAAGGATGAGTCAGTCTTCTTGTACGTAAGTCGGCATTGTGCCTTTTGTATTTAGTTCCGATGCAATTTCTGTGTTTCATCGTCAATAAGAAGGTCAGAGGGATACAGTAAACCTGAAGTGAAGCATCGGTATCTATAACAAGTGTCACGGGAATGGTTGAAAACATAGAGATTAGGAAGAGTCAGTCTTCTTATACTTAAGTCGGCACTGTGCCTTTTGTATTTAATTTCGATGCAATTTCTGTGTTTCATCGTCAATTAGAAGATTAGAGGGATACAGCAAACCTGAAGTGAAGCATCGGAATGAATATCTATTGTCACAGGAATGGTTCAAATCATAGACAGTAGGAAGTGTCAGATTTCTTGTACTTGAGTCGGCATTGTGCCTTTTGTATTTAATTCCGATGCAATTTCTGTGTTTCATCGTCAATACGAAGTTCCAAGTGATACAGTAAACCTAAAGTGAAGCATCGGAAACTATAACTAGTGTCACCGGAATGGTTCAAAACATAGACAGTAAGAAGAGTCAGGCTTCTTGTACTTAAGTCGGCATTGTGCCTTTTGTATTTAATTCCGATGCAATTTCTGTGTTTCATCGTCAATAAGAAGGTCAGAGGGCTACAGTAAACCTGAAGTGAAGCATCGGAATCTATAGCTAGTGTCACAGGAATGGTTCAAAACAGAGACAGTAGGAAGAGTCAGCCTTCTTGTACTTAAGTCGGCATTGTGCCTTTTCTATTTAATTCTGATGCAATTTCTGTGTTTCATCGTCAATAAGAAGGTACAAGGGATACAGTAAACCTGAAGTGAAGCATCGGAATCTATAACAAGTGTCACAGGAATGGTTCAAAACATAGACAGTAAGAAGAGTCTGTCTTCTTGTACTTAAGTCGGCATTGTGCCTTTTGTATTTAATTCCGGTGCATTTTCTGTGTTTCGAAGTCAATAAGAAGGTTCAAGGTATGCAGTAAACCTGAAGTGAAGCATCGGAATCTATAACTAGTGTCACAGGAATGGTTCAAATCATTCACAGTAAGAAGAGTCATTCTACTTGTACTTAAGTCGGCATTGTGACCTTTGTTTTTAATCCCGATGCAATTTCTGTGTTTCATCGTGAATAAGAAGGTCCAAGGGATACAGTAAACCTGAAGTGAATCATCGGAATTCATAACTAGTGTCACAGGAATGGTTCAAAACATAGTCCGTAAGAAGAGTCAGTATTCTTGTACTTATGTCGACATTGTGCCTTTTCTATTTAATTCCGATGCAATTTCTGTGTTTCATCGTCAATAACAAGGTCAAAGGGATACAGTAAACCTGGAGTGAACCATCGGAATCTATAATTAGTGTCAATGGAATGGTTCAAATCATAGACAGTAAGAAGAGTCAGTCTTCGTGTACTTAAGCCGGCATTGTGCCTTTTGTACTTAAATCTGATGCAATTTCTGTGTTTCATCGTCAATAAGAAGGTACAAGGGATACAGTAAACCTGAAGTGAAGCATCGGAATCTATAACAAGTGTCACAGGAATGGTTCAAAAAATAGACAGTAGGAAGAGTCAGTCTTCTTGTACTTAAGTCAACATTGTGCCTTTTGTATTTAATTCCGATGCAATTTCTGTGTTTCATCGTCAATAAGAAGGTCCAAGGGATACAGTAAACCTGAAGTGAAGCATCGGAATCTATAACTAGCGTCACAGGAATGCTTCAAATCATAGACAGTAGGAAGAGTCAGTCTTCTTGTACTTAAGTCGGCATTGTGCCTTTTGTATTTAATTCCGATGCAATTTCTGTGTTTCATCATCAATAAGAAGGTCCAAGGGATACAGTAAACCTGTAGTGAGGCATCGGAATCTATAACTAGTGTCACAGGAATGGTTCAAAACATAGTCAGTAAGAGGAGTCAGTCTTCTTCTACTTAAGTCGGCATGGTGCCTTTTGTATTTAATTCCGATGCAATTTCTGTGTTTCATCGTCAATAAGAAGGTCCACGGGATACAGTAAACATATAGCGAAGCATCGGAATATAAAACTGGTCTCACAGGAATAGTTCAAAGCATAATCAGTAATAAGAGTCAGTCGACTTGTACTTAAGTCGGCATTGTGCTTTTTCTATTTAATTCCGATGCAATTTCTAAGTTTCATCGTCAATAAGAAGGTCAGAGGGATACAGTAAACCTGAAGTGAAGCATCAGAATCTATAACTAGTGTCACACGAATGGTTAATAACATTGACAGTAAGAAGAGTCAGTCTTCTTGTACTTAAGTTGGCATTGTGCCTTTTGTATTTAATTCCGATGCAATTTCTGTGTTTCATCGTCAATAAGAAGGTCCAAGTGATACAGTAAACCTAAAGTGAAGCATCGGAATCTATAACAAGTGTCACAGGAATGGTTCAAAACATAGACAGTAAGAAGAGTCAGTCTTCTTGTACTTAAGTCGGCATTGTGCCTTTTGTATTTAATTCCGGTGCATTTTCTGTGTTTCGAAGTCAATAAGAAGGTCCAAGGTATGCAGTAAACCTGAAGTGAAGCATCGGAAACTATAACTAGTGTCACAGGAATGGTTCAAAACATAGACAGTAAGAAGAGTCAGTCCTCTTGTACTTAAGTCGGCATTGTGCCTTTTGTATTTAATTCCGATGCAATTTCTGTGTTTCATCGACAATAAGAAGCGAGGAGGGATAAAGTAAACCTGAAGTGAAGCATCAAAATCTATAACTAGTGTCACAGGAATGGTTCAAAACATAGACAGTAAGAAGAGTCAGTCTTCTTGTACTTAAGTCGGCATTGTGCCTTTTGTATTTAATTCCGATGCAATTTCTGTGTTTCATCGTCAATAAGAAGGTCAGAGGGCTACAGTAAACCTGAAGTGAAGCATCGGAATCTATAGCTAGTGTCACAGGAATGGTTCAAAACAGAGACAGTAGCAAGAGTCAGCCTTCTTGTACTTAAGTCGGCATTGTGCCTTTTCTATTTAATTCTGATGCAATTACTGTGCTTCATCGTCAATAAGAAGGTACAAGGGATACAGTAAACCTGAAGTGAAGCATCGGAATCTATAACAAGTGTCACAGGAATGGTTCAAAACATAGACAGTAAGAAGAGTCAGTCTTCTTGTACTTAAGTCGGCATTGTGCCTTTTGTATTTAATTCCGGTGCATTTTCTGTGTTTCGAAGTCAATAAGAAGGTCCAAGGTATGCAGTAAACCTGAAGTGAAGCATCGGAAACTATAACTAGTGTCACAGGAATGGTTCAAATCATTCACAGTAAGAAGAGTCATTCTACTTGTACTCAAGTCGGCATTGTGACCTTTGTATTTAATCCCGATGCAATTTCTGTGTTTCATCGTGAATAAGAAGGTCCAAGGGATACAGTAAACCTGAAGTGAATCATCGGAATCCATAACTAGTGTCACAGGAATGGTTCAAAACATAGTCCGTAAGAAGAGTCAGTATTCTTGTACTTATGTCGACATTGTGCCTTTTCTATTTAATTCCGATGCAATTTCTGTGTTTCATCGTCAATAACAAGGTCAAAGGGATACAGTAAACCTGGAGTGAACCATCGGAATCTATAATTAGTGTCAATGGAATGGTTCAAATCATAGACAGTAAGAAGAGTCAGTCTTCGTGTACTTAAGTCGGCATTGTGCCTTTTGTACTTAAATCTGATGCAATTTCTGTGTTTCATCGTCAATAAGAAGGTCCAAGGGATACAGTAAACCTGAAGTGAAGCATCGGAATCTATAACAAGTGTCACAGGAATGGTTCAAAAAGTAGACAGTAGGAAGAGTCAGTCATCTTGTACTTAAGTCAACATTGTGCCTTTTGTATTTAATTCCGATGCAATTTCTGTGTTTCATCGTCAATAAGAAGGTCCAAGGGATACAGTAAACCTGAAGTGAAGCATCGGAATCTATAACTAGCGTCACAGGAATGCTTCAAAACATAGACAGTAGGAAGAGTCAGTCTTCTTGTACTTAAGTCGGCATTGTGCCTTTTGTATTTAATTCCGATGCAATTTCTGTGTTTCATCATCAATAAGAAGGTCCAAGGGATACAGTAAACCTGAAGTGAGGCATCGGAATCTATACCTAGTGTCACAGGAATGGTTCAAAACATAGTCAGTAAGAGGAGTCAGTCTTCCTCTACATAAGTCGGCATGGTGCCTTTTGTATTTAATTCCGATGCAATTTCTGTGTTTCATCGTCAATAAGAAGGTCCACGGGATACAGTAAACATATAGCGAAGCATCGGAATCTAAAACTGGTCTCACAGGAATAGTTCAAAGCATAATCAGTAAGAAGAGTCAGTCGACTTGTACTTAAGTCGGCATTGTGCTTTTTCTATTTAATTCCGATGCAATTTCTAAGTTTCATCGTCAATAAGAAGGTCAGAGGGATACAGTAAACCTGAAGTGAAGCATCGGAATCTATAACTAGTGTCACACGAATGGTTAATAACATTGACAGTAAGAAGAGTCAGTCTTCTTGTACTTAAGTTGGCATTGTGCCTTTTGTATTTAATTCCGATGCAATTTCTGTGTTTCATCGTCAATAAGAAGGTCCAAGTGATACAGTAAACCTAAAGTGAGGCATCGGAATCCATAACTACTGTCACAGTAATGGTCAAAACATAGACAGTAAGAAGAGTCAGTCTTCTTGTACTTAAGTCGGCATTGTGCCTTTCCTAATTAATTCCGATGCAATTTCTGTGTTTCGTCGTCAATAAGAAGGTCCAAGGGATGCAGTAAACCTGAAGTGAAGCATCGAAATCTATAACAAGTGTCACAGGAATGGTTCAAAACATAGACAGTAAGAAGAGTCAGTCCTCTTGTACTTAAGTCGGCATTGTGCCTTTTGTATTTAATTCCGATGCAATTTCTGTGTTTCATCGACAATAAGAAGCGAGGAGGGATAAAGTAAACCTGAAGTGAAGCATCGGAATCTATAACTAGTGTCACAGGAATGGTTCAAAACATAGACAGTTTGAAGAGTCAGTCTTCTTGTACTTAAGTCGGCATTGTGCCTTTTCTATTCAATTCCGATGCAGTTTCTGTGTTTCGTCGTCAATGAGAAGGTCCAAGGGATACAGGAAACCTGAAGTGAAGCATCGGAATCTATAACTAGTGTCACAGAAATGGTTCAAAACATAGACAGAAGGATGAGTCAGTCTTCTTGTACGTAAGTCGGCATTGTGCCTTTTGTATTTAATTCCGATGCAATTTCTGTGTTTCATCGTCAATAAGAAGGTCAGAGGGATACAGTAAACCTGAAGTGAAGCATCGGAATCTATAACTAGTGTCACGGGAATGGTTCAAAACATAGAGATTAGGAAGAGTCAGTCTTCTTATACTGAAGTCGGCACTGTGCCTTTTGTATTTAATTTCGATGCAATTTCTGTGTTTCATCGTCAATTAGAAGATCAGAGGGATACAGCAAACCTGAAGTGAAGCATCGGAATGAATATCTAGTGTCACAGGAATGGTTCAAATCATAGACAGTAGGAAGTGTCAGATTTCTTGTACTTGGGTCGGCATTGTGCCTTTTGTATTTAATTCCGATGCAATTTCTGTGTTTCATCGTCAATACGAAGTTCCAAGTGATACAGTAAACCTAAAGTGAAGCATCGGAAACTATAACTAGTGTCACCGGAATGGTTCAAAACATAGACAGTAAGAAGAGTCAGTCTTCTTGTTCTTAAGACGGCATTGTGCCTTTTGTATGTAATTCCGATGCAAT